>NC_090389.1:41624311-43001311 GCF_036365525.1 Heterodontus francisci | reverse complement strand
CCTCACACCCGCTTACCATGCAGGTGCACCCATCCTTCACTTCCTATGCACTTTCTTACATCCCCATCTCTCCGTCCACAGCTTTCACTCACATCCTTATGCAATTTCATGCCACTACCTGACAGTCACCCTCACCAAATGAACTCCATCCATCAGCTGAACATATGCCATTATTCTCACTCATGCACTGCAGCAACGCACCAAGGCTCCTTAGACAGCACCTTCCAAACCTGCGACCTCTACCACTTCGAAGGACAAGAGCAGCAGATGCATGGGAACATCACCACCTGTAAGTTCCTGTCCAAGTCACACACCATCCTGACTTGGAACTATATTGCCATTCCTTCTCTGTCACTGGGTCAAATTCCTGGAACTCCCTTCCTAACAGCACTGTGGGTGTACCTACCTCACATGGACTGCAGGGTTCAAGAAGGCAGCTCACCACCACCTTCTCAAGGGCAATTAGGGATGGGCAATAAATGCTGGCATAGCCAGTGATGCCCACATCCCATGAATGAATTTTTTTTAAAAATCATTCTGGGACCCTGGCTGGTGAATGAAGTGTGCCTCAAGATCTGTCTAGCCGTCTGAAGTGCATCTTCGGCGTGCCAATGCCTTGTTCCATCACAGATCTGGTGGTCATATGACATTAATTGTAGCGCTCTTGTGATTCATTGTTCAGGTTCAGCTAGGTATCATCAGCCAAGTTTGAAGTGGATATCCTTGTCTCATAACAGCTGCCCCTTAAATGTGCTTACAGGTCTGAAGAAGTCTCGGAGCTGGAACTACCTCAGCATGAAAGCATCATGGCAGCTTCCTGGGAACAGGTCACAGACCTGCAAAAATATCTCTTTTGTAGTTGCATATTGATGGAGTGGAAGCCCCTGCAGTTGACGAATACTCCTGGGTGATCTGAGGGTGCCCCAGATTGTCACATGTGTACAGTCAATGACACCCTGCACATGTGGGGAGCCAGCCAAAGCCACTCATTCTGAGTGGAGCCACCATAGGCAAAATTGACATAATTGCCGGCTCTGGCAAACGAGCCATCGGTCACCTATCTTTTAAACTTGTCAGATGCCGTTTGGAAGATCCTGGATATTTCTCTGGCAGAGTCCTGAAGGATCCAGAGGCAAAAGAGTTGAGGGCAGTGGTGACTTTGACAGCCACTGGTAATGTGTGGCCACTAGGTCCATCAGGGAGCAGGTCTTCTCGGAAGCTGCTGATGTCTGACATGACAACTTGAACCTCCTGAGTTACTGGTGTGCAGGCATGTTGAGAAAACTGAGCCTCTATTTGTAGAGTGCTTTGCAGGTAGTGCCTCCCGTGAGCTGCACCCCTCTGCTGCTGCCATCTCTTCTACTGCCTTTCTGCTGCTCCCTTCTCTCCTGTGTAGCTACAGATCTGTGATGGTGCTGCTGCTGCTGCGCCTCATCTGAGGTCCAATCTAGGGCAGTCAAAGCAAAACCCATCTTGATGTGGTAGAACTAAGCTCCAAAGTATAGAAAGCAAACTCTCAGCAAAAGTACTGTAAACAACCCTTTACTACAAGCAAGTAAGAAAGCATCTGTGAGTACTGAGTATTTATTGCCATGTTTCCATGATTTTCACTTTGTTCTCATCTTGCTTTCATTGGCAAGTTTCAGGAAGCCGAGGAAACCCGTGGATCCAATGCTAAATTCAAATGTCTGTGTAAGTATCGTGGTAATTGAGAGATTAGCTTATGTCAATTGGCAACCCGCCCCTCCCAAGGGGTTTGTGCACACGTAGCTGAACACACTCAAGTGAAATGCAAAAGTTGCTGGGTTGGAGCTGGCTTCCCGACACTTTTCAGCAGTTTTAAGCTACCATTTGCATCCAAACCCACACACCCCACCATGTTAAAACTCCCCTCATAATCATAGAATTATGGAATTGTTACAGTACAGAAGGAGGCCATTCGGCCCATCATGTTCTCTGCAAGAGTAACTCAGCTAGTCCCACTCCCCTGCCTTTTCCCTGTAGGCCTACAAATGGTTTCTCTTCAGATAATTATCCAAATCTCTTTTGAAAGCCACAATTGAAACTGCCTCCATCACACTCTCAAGCAGTGCATTCCAGATCCAAACTACTCACTGCTTCTTTTGCCATCCACCTTAAATCAGTGTCCTCTGGTTCTCAACCCTTCTGCCAATGGGATCAGTTTCTCCCTATCTACTCTGTCCAGGTCCCTCATGATTTTCAACACAATGTTTAACTGTGAAACCTAAATCATCAAACTATCGTTTTAAATATATAATTGGAGAGTGCAGACATAGTTGAAGATACAAATAATGTTGTAAACGTAAGTGAACTATATACTTTAATGTTTTACCTAACGTTAAATAGCATTCTTATTTAAATCCCAGTCAATGTCCTGTAGCATTGGCAATGATAAGTCAGAGAATAAGATAGCCCTTACCTATCTCTGTGGTCTTTGTGTTGCTGTTTCACTGTATGTGTCACCTCTTCTGCTTTAGTCTCTTTCTTATTACTTCTGTTGCTCTCTTTGTCCTTTTTCTTCTTTTCATCTTTACTTTCAGTGAGGTGGTGGGTGGCAGAATATGGTGCAACAGGGAAAGAAGTCACTAATAGCTGCAGGCTCTATTTGGGATGCACATTTCCCATCATTCACATTTCACCTTACTCCTTTCTCCCATCCCATCCCCTACACCTTCACCTTTACACTACTACTCACCTTCTTACCGCCCCTCCTCACTTCCATCACTACCACTGAATATTCTTGGATAAGAGGTGTTTTGGAAAGATAGGGATAGTAAGAAAGGAAGAAGGATGTCAGTATTGATTAAGGATAATATTACAGTGTTGGAGAAAGATGATGTTCTGAAGAAGTCCAGGAAGAAACTATCTGTTTAGAGATAAGAAAGAGAGCAGTGCCATTACACAATTGGGTGCATTCTATAGGCCACCAACTAGTAGGAAAGATATGGAGGAGCAAATTTGCAGGGAAATTACAGAGAGGTGCAAAAACTATAGAGCGGTGGTAATGGAGGGACTTCAGTTATCCTAACAATTATCCTAAATTGCTCTTGCAGAGAGCCAGCATGGATTCGATGGGATGAATGGACTCTTCCTGTGCTGTAATGATTCTACGATTCACTATATGTTTCCCTTTTTGTTGTCACTCACTTTGCCATTATTGTTGCAGCCACATCCCCCCACTCTCATTCACCTATCTCAAGGTTGAGGATTGAGAGGCCAGAGGCCCCCTTAGCCCTCCTTAACCTGTTTCTATCTACCATTCTACAACTGCCCTTCTTATTTATTTCCATTAGTTTACTTTTCAAATTCAACTTACTCATGTATTTTTTTTAAATCAAGTTAGCACAATGAAATACATTCTGCGTGTCTACTTCTCTGTCTCTTTCATGTCTCTCATATGAACCTAAGGAATAGCAAAAGTAGGCCGTATGGCCCTTCGAGCCTGCTCCGCCATTTAATAAGATTATGGTTGACCTGAGCTCGGCCTCAACTCTACTTTCCTGCCTGGTTCCTATAACCCTTGACTCCTCTGTAGTTCAAAGATCTGTCTATTTCAGCCTTGAAAATTGTCATGCAGGCCCCCACCTGCCAAGAATGAGACATTAATTTTGCCACATGAACATTGATTTTTAAACTATTACTGGAGTAAAGAAAAAATTGGTTTTTAAAAAAACCCCACCTGACCCTTGACTGGAAATACGTTTGCATAGTAACAGACAGTACTTGGAAAGGACAAAGGGGTCACTCCCTGCTCCAATTTAATAAACGATGGACGTTTGATTACCAGATGTTGAAGGTGGAGAGGCGAGCATTCCAGGTTAACTGCTAAGATGGCTGAATGCACAAACAGACGTGGTCAGACCAGTTTAGTCACATGAGTAACTGGCTGTTGGAGTTTTTTGAATTTGAACTTGTCACAGAGAATTTGAACTCAGAAAGCTGTTTGCTCCTGGACTGGAAAAGACCTCTCGTGGCTGGCTTTACTCCGCCTCTCTCCTGTCTGCTCATCTGTTTCACACCAGCTTTGGAATCCATTGAAGACACAGGAACCCCAAGAGAGAAAGGTCTCCTACAGTGAACAAGGTTTAAGAAGAATACTGGGCCCCAAAGAAAAGTAAAAATACCTATAAGTAAGAACTACCTACAAAAGGACTACAGTGAGCTTGAAGCACAGTAACGAGAAACTCTTCTGATATTGCCTCAAACCTCTCTACTTTATTTTTTCTTCTGCTCTTTTCTCTCTCTATTTGCATGTGCGTATCATGTATGCATGCTAGTATGGGGCGCGGCGTGTATCCTTAGGCGTTAACTGAATTAGAGTTTAAGTTTTAATGAACTTCACTTTTCTTCTTTAAACCGAAGAAGGCCGATTTGTGCTCATTTCTTTGGCATTAAGAGAGCTTTTGGGCCAACCATCAAGAAGATTGCCTCCCTCAAATCTAAATCAGGGGATACAATCACTGACCAACGCAAGCAAATGGACCACTGGGTGGAGCACAACCTAGAACTGGATTCCAGGGAAAATGTTGTCACTGAGACCGCCCTCAATGCAGCCCTGTCTCTGCCAGTCATGGATGAGCTGGACGTACCACCAACAAAATCGGAACTCAGTGATTCCATTGATTCTCTAGTCAGCGGAAAAGCCCCTGGGAAGGACGGCATTACCCCTGAAATAATCAAGAGTGCCAAGCCTGCTGTACTTTCAGCACTCAACAAACTGCTTTGCCTGTGCTGGGACAAGGGAGCAATGCCACAGGACATGCGCAATGCCAATATCATCACCCTCTGAACGCGGTGACTGCAAAAACTACCGTGGAATCTCCCTGCTCAGCATAGTGGGGAAAGTCTTCGCTCGAGTCACTTTAAACAGGCTCCAGAAGCTGGCTGAGCGTGTCTACCCTGAGGCACAGTGTGGCTTTTGAGCAGAGAGATCCACCATTGACATGCTGTTCTCCCTTCGCCAGCTACAGGAGAAATGCCGCGAACAACAGATGCCCCTCTACGTTGCTTTCATTGATCTCACCAAAGCCTTTGACCTTGTCAGCAGATGTGGTCTCTTCAGACTACTAGAAAAGATCGGCTGTCCAGCAAAACTACTAAGTATCATCACCTCATTCCATGACAATATGAAAGGCATAATTCAGCATAGCGGCGCCTCATCAGACCCCTTTCCTATCCTGAGTGGCGTGAAACAGGGCTGTGTTCTCGCACCCACACTGTTTGGAATTTTCTTCTCCCTGCTGCTCTCACATGCGTTCAAGTCTTCAGAAGAAGAAATTTTCCTCCACACAAGATCAGGTGTCAGGTTGTTCAACCTTGCCCGTCTAAGAGCGAAGACCAAAGTACGGAGAGTCCTCATCAGGGAACTCCTCTTTGCTGACGATACTGCATTAACATCCCACACTGAAGAGTGTCTGCAGAGACTCATCGACAGGTTTGCAGCTGCCTGCACCGAATTTGGCCTAACCATCAGCCTCAAGAAAACGAACATCATGGGACAGGAAGTCAGAAATGCTCCATCCATCAATATCGGCGACCACGTTCTGGAAGTGGTTCAAGAGTTCACCTACCTAGGCTCAACTATCACCACTAACCTGTCTCTCGATGCAGAAATCAACAAGCGCATGGGAAAGGCTTCCACTGCTATGTCCAGACTGGCCAAGAGAGTGTGGGAAAATGGTGCACTGACACAGAACACAAAAGTTCGAGTGTATCAAGTCTGTGCCCTCAGTACCTTGCTCTACGGCAGCGAGGCCTGGACAACATATGTCAGACAAAAGCAACGTCTCAATTCATTCCATCTTCGCTGCCTCCGGAGAATCCTTGGCATCAGGTGGCAGGACCGTATCTCCAACACAGAAGTCCTCGAGGTGGCCAACATCCCCAGCATATACACCCTACTGAGCCAGCGGCGCTTGAGATGGCTTGGCCATGTGAGCCGCATGGAAGATGGCAGAATCCCCAAGAAGACATTGTACAGCGAGCTTGTCACTGGTATCAGACCCACTGGCTGTCCATGTCTCCGCTTTAAAGACGTCTGCAAATGCGACATGAAGTCCTGTGACATTGATCACAAGTCGTGGGAGTCAGTTGCCAGCGATCGCTAGAGCTGGCGGGCAGCCATAAAGGCGGGGCTAAAGTGTGGCAAGTCGAAGAGACTTAGCAGTTGGCAGGAAAAAAGACAAAAGTGCAAGGGGAGAGCCAACTGTGTAACAGCCCCGACAACCAATTTTATCTGCAGCACCTGTGGAAGAGCCTGTCACTCTAGAATTGGCCTTTATAGCCACTCCAGGCGCTGCTTCACAAACCACTGACCACCTCCAGGCGCTTACCCATTGTCTCTCGAGACAAGGAGGCCAAAGAAGAAGAAGAAGATAATTGGAAAGTGGTGAACAAGAATTCACAAAGGGGGAGCTCAAAACATGATGTGTTTAAAATTAAAACCCTGTTACAATAACATCAGGTGAAGGCTGAGAAAGAACCCTGGACACCTTTCTCACCTGTTTGTAACAATATATTCATTCAGCCTCCACAGTTCTCTGGGGTAGAGAATTCCAAAGATTCATAACCAGCTGAAAGAAGAATCATAGAAAGCTTAAGGCACAGAAAGAGGCCACTTGGCCCATCGTATCTGTGCCGGCCGAATAACGATCCACCCATTCTACTCCCACCTTCCAGCATTTGGTCCGTAGCCCTGCAGATTACAGCACTTGAGGTGCATCCAGACTCCCTTTTGAATGAGTTGAGGGTTTCTTCCTCAACTACCCTTTCAGGCAGTGAGTTCCGGACCCCAACCACCCTCTGGGTGAAAAAGATGTTTTCATCTCCCCTCTAATTTTTCTACCAATCACTTTAAATCTATGCCCCCTAGTCACTGTCCTCTCTGCAAAGGTGAATAGGCCCTTCACCTCCACTCTATCCAGGCCCCTCAAAATTTTGTACATTTCAATCAGATCTCCCCTCAGCCTTCTCTGTTCCAAGGAGAATAATGCCAGCCTATCCAATCTTTCCTCAGAGTTGCATTTTTCCAGTCCTGGCAACATCCTCGTAAATCTCCTCTGTACCCTCTCTAGTGCAATTATATTCTTTCTGTAATGAGGTGACCAGAACTGTACACAGTACTCAAGTTGTGGCCTAACCAATGAGTTATACAGTTCCAGCATAACCTCCCTGCTCTTATATTCTATACCTCAGCTAATAAAAGAGAGGATTCCATATGCCTTCCTAACCACCTTATCGACCTGTCCTGCTACCTTCAGGAATCTGTGGACATTCACTCCAAAGTCCCTCACTTCGTCTACACTTCTCAGTATTCTCCCATTAATCGTGTATTCCTTTGCCTTGTTTGACCTCCCTAAATGCATCACCTCATACTTCTCCAGGTTGAATTCCATTTGCCACTTTTCTGCCCATCTGACCAGACCATCAATATCTTACTGCAGCCTACAGCTATCCTGCTTGCTATCTACCACACTGCCAATCTTTGTGTCATCTGCAAACTTCTTGATCATGCCCCCTACCACAAAAAGCAGGGGAACCAGTGCTGAGCCCTGCGGAATGTCACTGGAAACAGCGCTCCAGTTGCAAAAACACCCATCAACCATTACCCTTTGTTTCCTGCCACTGAGCCAATTTTGTATCCACCTTGCTGCATTTCCCTGGATCCATGGGATTTTTTTTTTAACTAGTCTGCCATGTGGAACCTTGTCAAAAGCCATGCCTCAATTCCTCCTCAGCTCCATCTTAAATGGGCAACCCCTTAATCTGAGACTGTGCCCCCTAGTTCTAGATTCCCCCACGAGGGAAACAACCTCTCAACATCCACCCTGTCAAGCCCCCTCAGAACCTTATATGTTTCAGTAAGATTCTTCTAAACTCCAATGAGTATAGGCCCAACCTGCTCAATCTTTCCTCATAAGACACTCCCTTCATCCCAGGAATCAATCTAGTGAACCTTTGCTGAACTGCCCCCAATGCAAGTATACCCCTCCTTAAATAAGCAGACCAAAACTGTACTGCACCAATGCCCTGTACAGGGGAAGCAAGACTTCCCTACTTTTATATGCTAACCCCTTGCAATAAAACCCAACATTCCATTTGCCTTCTGCAATACTTGCTGCACCTGCATGCTAACCTTTTGGGTTTCATGTACGAGGACACCCCAATCCCTCTGTATCACAGCATCCTGTAGTCTCGACTCCATTTAAATTATATTTTGCTTTTCTATTCTTCCTACCAAAGTGGATAACCTCACATCTTCCCACATTATACTGCATCTGCCAAATTTCTGCCCGCTCACTTAACCTATCCATATCCCTTTGCAGACATTTTGGGGGGAATTTTACCCTGGTGGCGGGTGTCTCGACATCCGGAAAAAGCAATGTCGAGATCCCTACGTCACCTCTTCTCCAGCAGGCCCACCGAATCTAGTGTCAATCAAACACTAATGTGGACAGTGGCAGGCCTTCCACACGATCAAGGACCCAGTCACTGGAAGTCCCACCCTTGGAGAGCTGCCTGCCAATCAGAGGCCGGCAGCTGCAGCGCCACTGCAGAGGCGGTGGCTGCTGCTAGAGAAGAACCTACCCGAGGCCGAGGAGCTTTGCTGGAACCAGCCCTCAGGTAGATCAGGGTGGGAGGGGGCTCCTCCCTGATGCCGGGTCCCTCGTTCAGGCACTAAGTGCTTTTAAACGAGGGCATACCGCGCCCCCCCCCCCCCCCCCCCGCCTCCCACCCCCATCCCCCCCCCCCCCCCCCCCCCACCCCGTTCACAGGCCATCCCGGCTAAATTTTGTGGAAGTGGTATGGTTGGTGGGAACCCTCCCCCCCCCCCCCGCCCCCCACCACCATCCCACCCTATTTTATACTCTCCCCGCCTCCAAACCCGCCATGGGGGAAAGCAGAAAATTCCCCCCTTTGTATCCTCCTCAAAACTTGTTTTCCCACCTATCTGTGTATCATCAGCAAATTTGCCTACAATGCACACAGTCCCTTCATCCAAGTCATTAATATAGATCATAAATAGTTGAGGCCCCAACGCTGATCCCTGTAACATGCAACTAGTTACAGTTTGCCAACCTGACAATGACCCATTTATCCCAAATCTCTGTTTTCTGTTAGTTAGCCAATCCTCTATCCATACTGTTATATTACCCCCAACACCATGAGCTCTTATTTTGTGCAGTAGCCTTTTATGTGGCACCTGATCAAGTGCCTTTTGGAAATCCAAATATACTACATCTACTGGTTCCCCTTTATCCACCCTACTCATTATATCCTCAAAGAACTCGAATACATTTGTCAAACACGATTTCCATTTCATAAAACCATGTTGACTCTGCCTGATTGCATTACGATTTTCTAAATGCCCTGCTACTACTTCCTTAATAGTGGATTTCAATATTTTCCCAATGACAAATGTTAGGCTAATAGTTTCCTGCTTTCTGTCACCCTCCTTTCCTGAATAATGGTGTTACATTTGTGGTTTACGAATCCACTGGGACCTTTCCAGAATCTAGGGAATTTTGGAAGATTACTACTAATGCATCCACTATTTCTGCAGCCACTTCTTTTAAGACCCTGGGATGCAGGCCATCAGGTCCAGGAACTTGTCAGTCTTTAGTCCAATAAGTTTGCCGAATACTTTTTCTCTAGTGATAATAATATTTTTAAGTTCCTCCTTCCCTTTTGCCCCCTGATTTTCTACTATTATTGGGATTCTTTTAGTGTCTTCTACCATGGAGACAGATGCAAAATATTTTGTCAAAGCCTCTGCCATTTCATTGTTTCCCATTATTAATTCCCCACTCTCATCCTCTAAGGGACCAAAGTTTACTGAAGCTACACTTTTCCTTTTTATATACAGTCTATTTTTATATTTCTTGCTAGTTTACTCTCATAATCATTCCTTTATTTTTAGCCATCCTCCCTCTGCTGGTTTCTAAAATGTTCCCAATCTTCTGGCCTACCACTACTCTTTGCAACTTTATATGCATTTTCTTTCAACTTGATACCATCCTTAACTTTCTTAAGTTAGCCACGGATGAGTCATCCTTCTTGTCATGTTTTTCTGTCTCAATGGAATATATTTGTTGAGAGTTATGAATTACCTCCTTAATGTATGCTACTGCTTAGCTGCTGTCTTACCTTTTAATCTATTTTCCCAGTCTGCTTTAGACAACTCTGTCTTCATGCCTTTATTTAAGATTAAGACACTGGTTTCAGACCCAGGTTTCTCAACCTCTAACTGAATGTGAAATTCTATCATGTCAAGATCACTCTTCCCTAGAGAATCCTTTAAAATGAGATCACTAATTAATCCTGTCTCATTACATATTACCAGATCTAAAATAGCCTGTCCCCAGTTGATTCCACAACGAATTGATCTAGAAACTGTCCCGAGTACACTCTATGAACTCGTCCTCGGGGCTACCTTTGCCAATTTGATTTGTCCAATCTACATGAAGATTAAAGTCACCTCTGATCATTGCAGTACCTTTCTTATAAGCCCCAACTCTCTGGGTAGGATTTTTCTGGGTGCTTCAAGACCCCAACAGTCTCAAGTGGGGGTCAGAAGCCCACACAGACCAGGATCTTGTGGAGACAGCAGAACTCCCAGCACCAGGTCGAAAAGGTGAGGGGAAACCCGCCTCGGTCTTTCACGCCCCGCCCCACCTCCGCGGCGCGATCCTCCATTGTTCCGGAGGCGAAGGCCGGTATTTTACAGGCTCCCCCAGGGCAGGATCAGAGGCTGGGGGGGATGGAGTATCACAACGGGTGCCAGGGGGGTGGCGGGCCGGTTGCCTCCCCGTCACCCAGCTCTCTTCCGGGTGGAATGGGCCGACAACAGCCTTCCCGCCCAGAGGCCAATTGAGGCCCTTATGTTGCCTATTAACCGCCAATTAAGGGCCTCTTCCAGCTGCTGCTGGGTTCTTACCAGCAGCGGGGGAGGGTGCCTCTGCCCCGCAAGGGGGACACCTTATAAAACGAGACGCCCTCCCTGTGGGCTTGCGTTTAGGGATCCCACCTCCATGGGCAATTTGTGGCCCACGGAGGACCCCACCAGGAACAACTTTACATCCCGGGACAGGCATCCCCCTGGACTGAACACTGGTAAGTTCCCAGTGGCACTGGGATGAGGTCCTTAAGTGGCCACTAATTGGCCACTTAAGGGCCTTAATTGCCTTCTGGCCGGGAAGGTCAACGGCCTATCCCGCACTGGCAAAATTGTTTGATGACAGGGCAGCGACAGGCCCTCTGCCCCCTACATCCTGTCGTGATTCTATGGTCCGCCATGCCCCGACCTTGCCTCAGGGGGTGGCCCATAAAATCCAGCCCACTGTGTGTGAACCAGTCACTCGCCTGTGATTTTCCTCGAATTAGCCAATTAATGGCCAGAGTTGGGCTCACCATCCAATTAAGGACTTCAGGCAGGCTCTCAAAGCTGGCAGGCCAATAGGAGGCCCTCCAGCTTGAACGCAGCAGCAGGATACCATGGCAGTTAAGTGAGGGAGAGGGTACCCCAAAATGGAAGAAGTCTCTCGCCACCTTTTTCAAACTTAAAATAAAAAAAGGCCTTTGCAGCTGGGCCACCACTGTGGGGGGGCAGTTTCACTGTCCACCACTGCCTGCGGGCACCTGGAGGCCGACTAGAAAAACCCAGTCAGCCTCCGACAACAAGCTTTAATAGGCCCTAAAGCAGGACAGTTGGCTACCCTCTGCTTGCGGGCAGGTAACCCTGCCAACCAACTCACCACCCCACCCACCAACCACCTGTCCCATCCCACCTCAGTGAAATTGGCATGGGAGTGGGATGGAGCTAGAGAACTGGCACACCGGCATGTCATTCCATGCCTGCCCACCTCCATTCCTGCCCTCCGTCTCTGCCTCGTGTGTTTCCCTACCTCACAGGTGCAAGCTATTAGCATTTACCTTTTCAAACAGTGAACAAAATACAAGTGAAATAATTAGCTTGCTTTACAATTCAACTGGCCTTTTTTTTGAACATTGAACGTCTACATAAAGCAAGCCTTGGCAGTCTGGAATTTCCTGAAATGCATAACCAGTAAGTTATGCTGAAATTTCCACCAGATTCTATGTTGATCTTGCCAACTGCAACATACAGCAAATTTCCTGCCAATATCATTAACATACACCAGAATGTAAAATCCACCATAAACAAGCAGAAATCAAGGTAACAATCAGGGCCCTGAGGTAAACACAGAAATTATGTAAATGGTATAGGTCATCAACACCATTTTTCTGGGGTTTCTGCCAATGTCCCAGCAAGGTTATGGGAGAAAATTGGAGGAATCCCATGGAAATTCAGGGCCTGGATGTTTTACAAAAAACATTAATTAGTGGACTACCATTGAGAATTAAAATTTGAAGTATTTGTATCTTCCAGAACTATTTTGTTGACTAAAGCCCAAGGAGATGTCTATTATAACTTCGGCATTACAGCCGCAGAAACCCATATAAACTTTGTAAATGGCATTTGTACCATATTTTCAAGGTTCCCACAGTACAGCAGGAGAAACTTCACTGAAACTTCATAGGTGTTCTCATTAAAAATATTTTGTTCTGTTCAAAAAATATTCATTGCATTAATTTGGAATGGATTCAAACCAAGTCCAAATGATGTGCCCACTGTGTGGCCACACAAATGTACAATAATATTCTAAATAATATTCACAATGGAAGTGTCAGGTTGAAGTGGCTTACTTAAAGAGCACTCACCAACCACTGAATACAGAATCGAGTTTTTTTTTAAGTCGCTCATGGGATGTGGACGTCGTGGGAAAGGTCAGCATTTGTTGTCCATCCCTAATTGCCCTTGAGAAGGTGGTGGTGAGCCACCTTCTTGAACTGCTGTGTACATGTTGTGTAGGTACACCCACATTGCTGTTAGGGAGGGAATTCCAGAATTTTGACCCAGTGTTAGTGAAGGAATGGCAATATATTTCCAAGTTAGGATGATGTGTGACTTGGCGGGGAACTTGCAAGTGGTGGTGTTCCCATGCACCTGCTACTGTTATCCTTCTAGGTCGTAGAGGTCATGGTTTCAAAGGTGCTGTTGAAGGAGCTTTGGCGAGTTGCTGCGATACATCTTGTAGATGGTGCACCCTGCCGCTCCTGTGCACCTGTGGTGGAAGGATTGAATCTTGAAGATGGTGGATGGGGTGTCAATCAAGCGGGCTGCTTTGTCCTGGATGATGTCGAGCTTCTTGAGTGTTGTTGGAGCTGCACTCATCCAGGCAAGTGGAGAGTATTCCATCACACTCCTGACTTGAGCCTTGTAGATGGTGGACAGGCTTTGGGGAGTCAGAAGGGGAGTCACTCGCTGCAGAATTCCCAGCCTCTGATCTGCTCTTGTAGCCACAGTATTTATATGGCTGGTCTAGTTAAGTTTCTGGTCAATGATAACCCTCCAGAATGTTGGTGGTGGCGGATTCAGTGATGGTACTGCCATTGAAAGTCGAAGCGAGATGGTTAGATTCTCTCTTGTTTTAGATGGTCATTGCCTGGCAATTGTGTGGTGAGAATATTACTTGCCACTTATCAACCCAAGCCTGAATGTTGTCCAAGTCTTGCTGCATGTGGGCACAGACTGCTATAGTATCTGAGGAGTTCTGAATGGTACTGAATACTGTAACCATCAGCGAACATCTCCACTTCTGACCTGATGACGGAGGGAAGGTCATTAATGAAGCAGCTGAAGATGGTTGGGCCTAGGACATTACTCTGAGGAACTCCTGCAGCAATATCCTGGTCTGAGATGATTGGCCTCCAACAACCTCAACAATCTTCCTTTGTGCTCGGTATGACTCCACCCAGTGGAGAGTTTTCCCCTAGATTCTCGTTGACTTCAATTTTGCTAGCGCTCCTTGATGCCACACTTGACTTGACGTCAAGGACAGTCATTTTCACCTCACTTCTGGAATTTAGCTCTTTTGTCCATGTTTGAACCAAAGCTATAACGAGGTCTGGGGCCAAGTGGCCCTAGCGGAACCCAAACTGAGGATCAGCGAGCGGGTTATTGCTGAGTAAGTGCCACTTGATAGCACTGTTGACGACACCATCCATCACTTTGCTGATGATCGAGACTGGACTGATGGGGCAGTCGTTGGCCAGATTGCATTTGTCCTGCTTTTTATGGACAGGATATGGATATACCTAGGCAATTTTCCACATTGTTGGGTAGATGTCAGTGTTGTAGCTGTACTGGACCAGCTTGGCTATGGGCCTTGCTAGTTCTGGAGTACAAGTCTTCAGTACTATAGCTGGGATATTGTCAGGGCCCATAGCCTTTGCAGTATCCAGTTCATTCAGCCATTTCTTAATATCACTTGGAGTGAATTGAATTGGGTGAAGACTAACATCTGTGATGCTGGGGACCTCAGGCGGAGGCTGAGATGGATCATCAACTGGCACTTCTAGCTAAAGATGGTTGCAAATGCTTCAGCCTTGTCTGGTCAAGATACCACATCTTAGAGGATGGCAGGAATGCAACTATGAAACAGAAATTATATCGGCTATCATGAGCAGCAGTGGCTTATCAGGTGTGGCAAGTGAGGCACTGCTTCATCTTGACTTCCAGAGTGGAAGCTGTAGTTCCACCTGAGTATTTCTGGCACTTTCAGCACTTTTGATGGCCGTGTGGATCCCAGTGCAATCGGTTTTTGTATTTCTTTGCTACTTCATGACAAAGACTACACAAACATGGCAGGCAGATTCCCAGCTTATCAGCAGTTCTGATGAAAGGTCACAGACCTGAAACGTTAACTCTGCTTCTTCTCCACGGATGCTGCCTGACCTGCTGAGTAGTTCCAGCACTTTCTGTTTTTATTACCAGCTTATGTCCTGGACTGTGGCAAAGAATATGAGTGGATTCATGGAAGGCCCATTCTCAGGGGTACAAGCTGGTTTGGTGAGGCATTATCACCCATCTAAAAGGTCACCAGCCACCACTGACTATAAGTTTAGATAAAAATTGACTCCATTTATTTTTCCAATATTGGGATTTATCTTTAAAGCTTAGACACAGAAGTGACTCTGTGTATGGGCATACATTCAGGTAACATGAATATCACAAACAAAAATAATCTTAATGACATACCAATCATCAGTAACATGGAATCATTTCACTGCACATCCTGAGTTGAGGAATATTTTCATTAGTAGTTTTATCACTGGAACTACTGTTGATTTTCATATTGCCTGGCAGCTTCCATTGTAATATAACAATTCTAAAATAGATATATAATGATATTGCAATATATTATGGTATTCAAAATGTATGCTAATTGTATTCCGTTTTCCTCCCCTGTTGTTAAATACGTGTAATACATGATAATAAAGATAGATGAACTAGAATCAATAAAAACCTTATTAAGTCTTTTACATAGGATAAAAGCAAGTCAAATTCGAACATTAACAGTCAAGTTGTTGACAGGATTATGACTACAGACATACTGTGCTAATTTTTGTAAGCAATTATTATTTATGAATTAAAAGAGGATTTACTTCATTTTAGGGTTAGCTTTGTTTCCAACATTCACCATTTATGCAGTTTTATTAGGGTTTTTTTCCCTGAAATAAAATTGCACAGTTTGTGCAAAATTTCAAATTAAATATTGGCTGTTGCTATTTGGATAGCTTTACAAACTCTCCAAATTATAAATGTGTCTTTTATCAGTGCTAATATTTTACTAAAGCTTATGTTCACACAATTTGTTTTATATAGTTTTCCTCAGCAATATCATAAATGAGTCTGAGTAAATTATTCATAGTAACTAATATAGCCATGAACATTCTGATGCTTAACACCCTATTTCTAGCTAATAGAAGGTGACAGCTTTGGTTTTTATTATTTCAATAATGCAGCAGAACCTTTATGGGAATTGTTTTATGACTTGGCACTTCAGATAAGTGTACAGTAAGACCGGCTGCTAATTCAATTTACTTACCTTGGTGGTTTTGACCTTGTTGCCACTGCTGCAGGACCATCCGGAAAGGTCTGGAAGAACCTTGCATTCCTCGCCCTCGAGGCAAGGATTCATATGGCACCACCACTTCTGCATTACTACAGAGGCTAGAAAAGAATTGAATTAGTGATGGGAGATTATGCATACAAACAGCACAAAACAAATGAAATGACTTAGATTTCATTATTTCAGTTATAGACTGAACCTTGAACAGAGTAGCTATTAAATATCATTTACTTCATTGTCTGGCTGTTAAGGTCAATTTATTTTTACGACCGGGCTTTTGAGCTCCATTTACTAGGCTTATGGTTCTAACCAAGGTAAATGGGTCATATTTATAAGTGAGATTACCCGAGTTCCAATAGGGTCTCCAGTTACTGCCAAATGAGAAGCCTCTGCCTTTGCACTAATGCATTCATTTATATAATTTAAGACTCTTTGGTTTTAATTTCACTTCCTTGCCCCACTCTCTTTTATCATTCCCTCACAACTGCTCATCTCTGCAGCAACTTCTTCAGTTTTGACACCGTGAACTCCCAACCCTGGGATTTACAATTCAATGGGAGGAAGACATTTTCCCACAACAGAAGATCTCTCCTCCCCGCTCCCCACCACCAGTAAATACCTGTCTCAACACTGGCAAAAGTTGGAAGATATATTGGGAAATGAGTTACAGTATCACCTTTTGTTGGGACCTAAATTACTGCTCGTAGAACTGTTATGTTATACAAGAATTTTTTAGTTATCTTATATACGGACATGAAGAAAATTGAGGGTTAAATAGGGACTGATGTTGATGAAATATTGCAGCAGCTATCCTGCAGCTTTTTTTTTAGCATGTCACTAGAAGCTTTTTTTTTGCATGTTGCAGAAGTGAGAGTATTCCTGAGAGGTGGTTCACTTCATGTGCCTTTTATCTAAGTGGGTTCAATGCATCTAGTAATAATTGAGGAAGTATTGAGCAGAAAGAAACACATTACTAAGTATTTTAACAATGAAGGATTTGTTTAGTCTGGTGCCAAACTAAAGTGAAAGAGCCATTACCAGACCCCATTAGAGTTCATCAGTGATAGTGTGTCAGATTTCACATACATTAATTAAGTAATTATCCTTTCCCCTTTGTATAATGGTACTAATGGAAATAGAACTTCACATTCATCTTGTGGAAAAGGGAGCCTCCCTGTTCAAAGGAATTTCAAGAGGAAAGTATACTCAGTGTGATTACTGGTGTTTGTGGTTTCTGGTACAATTTCCACCAATTTAACACAGATCTTTACAGTACCAAATTATTGGTACTTAAAGGAGAAATTAATGGGGGAGGTTACATTTTGTGGTCTCCTTTGCCCTTCTTACCCTAGATACTTCAGCTTTTGCATTTAAGATGACTCGATTAGGTGGGCTTTTCATGTCTTGAGAATATCTTCAATAATCCTAATGAATAAGTGTGCTTTTAAATAAAATTCCCAGCATAACAAACAGAAATCCCTTCTTTAAAGTTTTATTTGGCTATTGAACCTATCCTGTGCCCTCACAAAATTTTTCTCATATCTCCACTTAATAGCAGAGCATAAAACAGCATCAGACCTCATTTCATACAATCAGGCAAATTTACTGAACAACAAATGAGCAAAACAAATAAACAGTAATATAATGCATATAATACATATACCTACAGAAGATATATTAAATTTATTGCTTAAAAGGAAACTAATAATTGTTCATAATCTCTATGCTAAACTGTTATTTTAGTTAGCCTTTATATACAGTGGAGTGGGGAGTAGAGATATTGGATAGGATAAAAATAGATCGAAAGGCGTTGCTAAATGGGTTGGCACCATTTGAAAGTAACGGGACCCCTTTAAGAAATAATACTTCTCAGAGTAATATAGAATTCTTATAGAAACAGTCGGTACAGTATGCAACAGACCCACAGAAGAGCTCTTTTCCTTTCTCTGTCAAAAGGGACAGGGTCGTCACTGGTGTAAACAAGACAGGGGAAGAAGAGCATGATATTCCTAAGGGGCTCATATTAAAGTCACTAGACACCATAGACATTCCTAAGATAATACAAGGGAGTCATCTAACGCCTTGTATACCCTCTTATGTGTACAAGTGTCTAATGAAAGTTAACATTTGGCCTCCAGGATGAAGTAAACTGAAAGATGACCTCGAGCTGAAGTGATGGACAAGGCAGAGATGATGACCCCTGACACCTCAGCTAAATGGAGGAGGCGAAAGGTCAGACGGAGAGAGAGAGAGAAGAAGACTGCCCTTCCAGCTGCAGAGATTGGCTGCAAAACCATCTGTCACTGGTCGTATACTTCTTCTATTTAGCTGATGCATCATCATATTTAAGCTGCTACTTCTTAATATTCATTATATTTAAACTGTTGCTTCTTAATAAATTTAATAAACTACTTTAAAATTACTTATGAGTTTTCGACCCCCTTCTTTAGATATCTGTGACCCCTGAACCTAAATCTTACACATTCAAAGCTCACAAGTCACCCAGTCCAGATGAGATGCTTCCTAGGTTGCTGAAGGAAGACAGATGGAAATAGCAGATTCTCTAACCATGGTCTTTCAATCCTCCTTGGTTATGGGAGCACTGCCAGAGGACTGGAAGATGGTCTGTTTTAATATCTTATGTCGTTCCGTGTCAAATTTTGTCTGATAATGCTCCTTTGAACTGCTTTGGGATGTTTTACTGCATTAAAGGCCTTATATAAATACAAGTTGTTTTTGTAGATTATTCCATTGAGGGATGTGCATAGGTGAGGTATTATAAAAAGGATATAGAGGCACTGGAAGGGGTGCAGAGAAGATTTACAAGGATGATACCAGAAATGTGTGGATATACATATCAGGAAAGAATGAGCAGGCTGGGTCTCTTTTCTCTTGAAAAAAGTTGGCTTGGGGTGACCAAATTGAGGTCTTTAAAATTACGAAAGGTTTTGATAGAGTGGATACAGATTTCCACTTGTGGAAGGCCTCAATGTAAGATAGTCACCAAGAAATCCAACAGCAAACTCAGGAGAACCTTCTTTACCCAAAGAGTGGTGAGAAAGTAAAACTCGCTACCACAGGGAGTGTTTGAAGCGAATAGTGTATTTAAAGGGAAGCTAGACAAGCATATGAGGGAGAAGGGAATAGAGGGTTACAATTTTAGAGTTAGATGACTGGCATGGACTTGTTAGGCCGAATGGCCTGTTTCTGGGCTGTATATTATTGCCCACTTTATTTTCCCAAGTTCTATTCTCAGTCCCTCAAAATCAGCGTTTCTCCAATCTTTTAAACTCGTTTTCATCATATTTATGTCCTCTATTATCTTCTAAAAGCATGTTATATTACGGTCACTATTGCCTAGATGTTCCCCTACTTTTACTTCTCTTATCTGGTCTGCTTCATTCCCCATTACTAGATCCAATAGTGAATCTTCCCTCATTGGGCTTTTCACATATTTTGTCAGAAAGGAGTCTGAGACAAATTGTAGGAAATCCATTCCCTTATCCCCTTTTACCTACCTCTTCTGGCCAATTAATATCGGGGTGGTTGAAATTCCCCATGATTATTATTCTATGTTTTTTTCTCCGTTTCCTAATTTGTCTGCATATTTCTTCCTCCACCTCCCTTCCATTATTAGGTGGTCTGTAGACTACACATATTAGTGTGATTGATCCTTTATTATCTTTTACCTCTATCCATACGGATTCTATTTGTGTCTTGCTGATAGCTGTGTTCTTTTTTGATACTGCCATTATGTTATCCCTAATAAGTACAGCTACTCGACCTTTCCTTTTTCCCTCTCTACCTTTTCTAAATATGTTATACTCTGCAATGTTTAATTCTTTGTTCTGATTTTTCTGTAACCATGTCTCAGTAATCCCTACTATGTCTGGTCCCTCCCAATGCATGATTGCCTCCAGCTCCCCTGTTTTATAATGGATACTGTGTGCATTGCTGTACAGACATTTTAACTTATTTTTAATAGGATTTCCTCTCACTTTATGTTTAACCATCTTTTTAGATTCCTGTTCTATAACTCTACTTATTCCCTTGCCATCAATGTGAGATACTGAAAAGATTTGACCTTATCAAATTTTTACTGTACAATGCCATCAGCAATCATGATATTTTAGTAAATGTTATATGATAATTCAGATCATTTCCAAAACTTTTACTTGTACCTGAAAAGCTTTCAAACATGATGACAACTTATAAGAATAAAAATAGACATGTTTTTGGTTAGGATCCAAGACATGTCTTTAAAGATTCTAGGCCCAGCCTGCTTCAGCTGCTTCATTAATGACCTTCCCTCCATCATAAGGGCAGAAGTAGAGATGTTCACTGATGATTGCACAGAGTTCAGTTCCATTCACAACTGCTGAGATAACTGCAGTCTGTGTCCACTTGCAGCAAGATCTGGACCACATACAGGCTTGAGCTTATATGTGGTAAGTAACATTCACACCACATAAGTGGCAGCAATGACTACCTCCAACAAGGGATAGTCTAACTACCTCCCCTTGACTTTCAACAGCATTACCATTGCTGAATCTCCCACCAACAACATTCTAGGGGTCACCATTGACCAGAAACTTATTGCACCAGCCATATAAATACTGTGGCTACAAGAGTGGGTCAGAGACTGAGTATTCTGTCGCGAATAACTCACCTCCCAATGCCTTTCCAGCATCTACAAGGCACAGGTCAGGAATGTGATGTAATACTCTCCACCTGGATGAGTGCAGCGCCAACAACACTCGAAGTTCAACACCATTCAGGACAAAGTAGCCCGCTTGATCAGCACCCCATCCACCATGTTAAACATTCATTCCTTCCACCACCAACACACAGTGACAGCAATGTGTACTATATACAGGATACACTGCAGCAACTTGCAAAGGCTTCTTCAACAGCACCTTCCAAACCCTTGATCTCTTTGACCTAGAAGAGCATCAAGCACACGTGTGCATCACCATGTGTAAGTTCCCCTCCAAGTCACACAACTTTCTTATTTGGAATTACATTACTGTTCCTTCATTGTTGCTGGGTGAAAATCCTGTGGGACTCATCACACAGGCCTGGATTTTATTTTGCTGCTGCCTTAATCACCATTTTTAAAGGGCTTCCAGCCCTTACATTTAATTACATTTTTAAAGACACATTGCCTCAAAATTTATTAAAAATAATTAAATAAATATTCCCAGTCCCTCTCTCCCCCCTCCCCCTACCCCAACCAATAATCTTTCATTTCATTCCTTGCCCTCTCCCCGACAAAATACTTACATCGTCTTCCTGTGGGACCAGGTAAGTCATTAATTCCTATTTAAATGTGGTTGCTGTCGCCGAGCGGCGGGTGGGGGGGGGGGCACCACGATGCCCTGCCACCGCCGGTAATATGGGGCGGGGCTTTCCCAGCATCAGGCAGCGTGGTGGGCCTCTCCCAGAGCCATTTTACAGCCCCCACCCCCCCCCCCCCACCATGACCCCTGAAACGGTAACATACAATCCACAGACTGCAGCAGTTCAAAAAGGTGGCTTGTCACCACTTCCTCAAGGGGTAATTAGGGATGAGCAATAAATACTGGCCTTACCAGCAATGCCCACATCCCATGAATGAATAAAAGAAAATGGCATGAAACCATAGTGTTCTCAATCTCAATTGAGACCCTCACCATATACACCAACTCTACAGGAAGGAGGACAGCTTTACATATACATCAAATCTACATGAACAAGGACAATTTCATGTACAAAAGCAAAATACTGCCGATGCTGGAAATCTGAAATAAAAACAGAAAATGCTGTAAATACTCAACAGGTCAGGCAGTGTCTGTGGAGGACGAAACAGTTAACGGACAGGATTTTCCTTTCAGGGCGGGCAACAGATAATGGGACCTTTTCCAGGTTCCAAACCTGCCCCCAGGGGGGATACAGTCACTGGCCCCTACCTGCATGGCTGCGCACCTTTAACTGGCTTGGACAGGGTTTGACAGCCAATTAGCAGTCATGGGAGCAGGAACAGAAATTTTAGCAGAACATGGTAGCCATTATTCCGGCTGCCGTTTCATTGATTTACCTTCTGTTTGAGAGATGTCCCAGGAGAGGCAGAGGCCTACGAAACCTCTCAATTCATAGAGGTCCTCCTTGTAATACTCAAGAAAACTTGTTGTTGAAGGATTATGCTGGAGCCAATCTTTACTCAGTCTTGCATTTATTTTACAAAGTAAAAAGATTACAAACATACAGCTCCTCATTCAAATTTTCACCCAGTTTCAGTAAGTGTTTCCTTACATATACTCAAGTAAGACCCGAATTAATACCCTTCGCCTGCTTATGATTAAATGCAATTAACACTCCATGAGGCCATGAGGGAGAGGAAGGACATCCTCTTCCTGGAGGCTAGCTGGCAGAAGCCACCCATCCAGACCAAGCAGGCCTAGATGGAGACAGATAACACAGGCAGCAGACAAGAGTGTGGTGGACAGAAACTGTGTCCAATGCAAGAAGAGGTCCAATGACGTTATTCGCTCTGGCAAGGTGAGTGCAACGCCGAACCCTCAGGACACGCCTCTGGGTATTCACTCTCCAGCAGACACACCAGCTGAAGAGCCTCAGGGTGCATGCTGCTCCTGAACAAGGGAGGGGTGTGTGTCCGGGGCACTTACTGACCCCTCAGAGTGGCTCAGAGCCATAGTGCTGCTGAGGATCTGCCAACACTGAAACATGCAGCTTCAAATGAATAGGAGCAGCTGACATTGGCCATAGAGGCCAGCAATGCTTTACCTCTTCCTTTTTTATCCTTGCAGGAGAAACAGGCACATAATGCCTGTGACAGGGCACAGACAGGAACCGGGGTTCCATACCTGCACGTTATCAACACCATGGAGGAGGGAGCCATGGACACTGCCAGGGTCGCTGACCATGAGGAAGTAGTCAAGGCAAAATGGGCATCCGTGGTGGTGAAGATGAATACATCTGGAAAGTGTACATTAAGGGGGTGCAGTGCACTCCACCACATCTGACAACATGCCAAAGACTCAGCTGCATTAGGAAGCCCCAGCATTGCAGAGGATTCTGCTCTACAAGGCTAGTTCTCATGTTCCCTTCTTGTGTCTCCCACAAGTTCTGACATCCAGGAGCAATGCTGACTCCTGTAACATTACCGGGCCAAACACAGCCAGAACAGACCCCAGAACAAGCACTAACACTACTTACAAGTGCAGCCTGCACCAGCACAGATACAGTCACCTCAGTGTGTCCTCCCACGGGTATAGATAAGGTGAAAAGCATGGCATTAGTGTGCAGGAAGAGGTACCAGAGGCAGAGGCAGCTGTGGGCAGACCCCCTCGGAGGATGGAGGACAGCCACAGCCCAAATGCAGGGACTCCCAGGAGTCACAGAAAAGGAGGCTCTATCTAGACCAGCAGCAACAGATGTGCTCCCACATGTCAGAGTTCCCTGAGGCAGTGAGGGGTTATGGGCTGAGAATAGACGTCCATCCAGCTCATGTGCTACACCATGGCTCCGGGCTGTGAGTGTATGAGCTCCTCCATGAAGAAAGTGACCAACCTCATGCAGAGCCTCATGCGGCAGTACTTGGAGTGCATGCAGGAACTGCGCGCTGAGGTAGACAAGATGTATGCCACACTATGCAGCCTTGACCAGTCAGTGGTGCTGATGGCGCAGAGACGCTTTGAGCGAATGCCAGTTGTGCCTTAGTTGGTGCTCCTCTCCAGCCATCCGGAGTGCCAGCCAAGGGCTGAGACTGTCACCAAGGAGGAAGAGGGTGCCTCACGGGGTGACATCATCATCTTTGGCCTCCTTGGCCCCTCTGATAGAGGCAGCATCAGTGCAGCATGTCCCAGTGACAGAGGCTGCCCCGGCAATGAGGCAGGTGCGTCAGCCTCTGGAGATGCCCCCATGGGCATCTCCACAATGAGGACTACCACCATATGCATCCCACTCACAGGCAGATATAAGTGAGCAGGCTGTCTCCACCCCCTCCAAGGCCACAAAGGGAGCACTACATAGAAGTGGCTGAGAGCAGAGGCCACCCCATCCAGCAGAGCACTGAGTGGGTCACTGGGGTGCCTTCTTCCTGTAAATGTACACTGTTTTCCTTTATGAGCACCATGTAAATACTGACATCTGAGGCCAGATGTGTAAGGCACCTTTTTATTAATGGCAGGACAAGAAAAGAGGAATGAAGTGATGAAGGCAAACAAGGATACATCTACCATGATGGTGAAACCTCTGGGCAGATGTGCATCCTTCATTGGCAGTAAGGGTCTACATGTTCCAGGCTGCGTCTTCAATGTAATTGTTCTCACAGGAAGCTCAGAGTGAATTCCATACCATTCCGGTCCTCCTGGGTCAGAGGCGTTCAGCTGAAATGAGCTTGAATCAGAGTATCCCTGACTTTAATGGCATCCTGTCAAGACCCTCAAACCCCTTGCCGGGCCCAGCCACCTCCCTGTGCAGCCAGGGCACCTCAGTGTTCTGCAACCTATCCTCTGCCTCCTCTTCCTCCTCCTCACACTCAGATGAGTTGTGTCCTTCCAGGGCCTCACCCTCCTCAAGGTCCACACCTCTCTGAAGGGTCATGTTATGTAGAACCCAGCAGACCACCACAACAAGTCAGATCCTAGCAGGAGTGTATTGCAGGGGGCCACCTGACCAGTCCAGGCACTGGAACTGCATTTTCAGAAGTCCGATGGCCTGATCAATGGTTGTCCTAGTGAACAGATGGCTTCAGTTGTAGCACCTCAGTGCCTCTGGCTCAGGCTCTTGTAGAGGGGTGAGTAACCATCCCTTCAAGTGATATCCCTTGTCCCCTAGAATTCATCCACAGAGTTTGGGGTAGTGGAGTGAAGAGCTGAGGCAGCCTGGACTGGCAGAGGATGAAGGAGTCATGACAGCTGCCAGGAAAGCGACCACACGCATAGAGGAAGCTCTTGTTGTGATCACAGACCAATTGAACGTTTACTCCTTCCGGTTGGTGAATCTCACTGTCCAGTCACTGTGTGCCTTGATGGCCACACGGGTGCAATCAATAATGCCCTGCACATAGGGGAATCCAGCGATGGAGGCAAAACCCACTGCCCTCTATGCCTGCGAGGCCGCATTTGTCTGGAATTGAATGTACTGTCTAGCACTCACAAATAGAGCATCAGTGACCAGCGAGATGCAGTGGTGTGCAGCCGCTTGTGAGATGCCACCAAGATCTGCAGCTGATCCCTAGAAGAAGCCAGAAACGAAGAGGTTCAAGGCCGCAGTGACTTTCATGTCTACTGGCAGGGCATGGTGAGCAGTGCTGTGAGGTGTGAGGTCTTTGGTAGCGAGGGCGCAGATCTCTGTGACCATCTGCCTGGAGAGTGGCAGTGTCCTGCTGTACTGGGTCTTGGTCATCTCCAGGTAGCTCCTTCTTCGCCGGTAGATCCTATGGTGAGAGTATGGCCTCTGTGTCCTTCTTGCCCCTCATCCCCCTCCTCTGCCTCTGCTCCTCATCGCCACTGAACCCAAAATCTGAGAGTCACGTCCTCATTGCTAGCTGCTGCCTTCCTTGTGCTCAGGTACCCCACTGCCCACCCCCCACACCCCCCTCCCCCCCAGATGTGTTTAGCAGCCTTTCCCCCTCCTCTTATAGACTCACGATGCCAGGAGGGTAACGAACCCCTGCACAGCTTGAGTGCTTACTGGCCACTCTCCCCACAACCTCCACTGAGCAGAGGGCACCTGTGTGCGAAAGGCCAAGTACCCGGTGTGTGCTGTTCAGCCTTTCATGGGGCTCACCTAACTCACTGGGGCAGCCATGAATGGCTCCCCACTGTGAACCCACCTCCATTCAACTGGTCTGCCCTAGACAGCCCATGCACCCCTCAAAATCAGAACATGCCCCTTAACGAGCTTGTTAACAATCTTAATTGCGGTGGTCAATAGATCGGCTGGGTTCTCGGGACGTGGTGTCATTGGCTAGGACAGCATTTCTTTTCCATCCTTAATTGCCCTTGAGAAGATAGTGGTGAGCTGCCTTCTTGAACCACTGCAGTCCATGTGGGGTAGGTACACCCACACTGCTGTTGGGAAAAGAGTTCCAGGATTTTGCCCCAGCAACAGTGAAGGAACGGAGATATAGTTCCAAGTCAGGATGGTGAGTGGCTTGGAGGGGAACTTGCAGGTGGTGGTGTTCCCATGAGACTGATGCCCTTGTCCTTCTTGGTGGTATAGGTCGCAAATTTGGAAGGTGCTGTCTAAGGAGCCTCGGTGCATTGCTGCAGTGCATCGGTGGTGGAGGGAGTGAATGTTTGTGGATGGGGTGCCAATCAAGCGGGCTGCTTTGTCCTGGATGGTGTTGAGCTTCTTGAGTGTTGCTGGAACAGCACCCATCCAGGCAAATTGAGAATATTCCATCACACTCCTGACTTGTGCCTTGTAGATGGTGGTCAGGCTTTGGGGAGTCAGCAGGTGAGTTACACACTGCTCCAGTTCAGCTTCTGATCAATGGTAACCCCCAGAATGTTGATAGTGGTGGATTCATCGATCATAATGCCATTCAATGTCAAGGGGAGATGGTTAGATTCTCTCTTGATGGAGAGGTCATTGCCTGGCACTTGTGTGGTGCGAATGTTACTTGTTCGTTCGGGATTGATGTTTTGACCCATGTGCAAGACTTCCATCTACTTCAAGTGTCTATCGATAAGTACGAAGAAGTTGTCATTTTCCTTCTCACAAAAGTAGAAAATTATAGTTCCTAGAAAATTTATGGAACTGAAGGAAGCCATTTGGTCCATCGTGTCTCTGCCAGCTGAAAGAGTTACCCAACCTAATCCCACGTTCCAGCTCTTGGTCCATTACTTTGCAGTTTACAGGACTTCAAGTGCATATTCAAGTACTTTTTAAATGTACTGAGGAGTTCTGCCTCCATCACTCTTTAAGGCAGTGAGTTCCTGACCCTCAGAACCCTCTAGGTGAAGAAATTTTTCTTCAAATCCCCCCTCAAATCCTTCTACCAATTACTTTGAATCTATACCCCATGGTCATTCACCTCTCTACTAAAAGAAATAGATCTTTCCTATCCACTCTATTTAGGCCCCTCAGTTTTATACATCTTCATTAAATCTCCCCTCAGTCTCCTCTGTTCCAAAGAAAACAACCCTAGCCTCTCCAATCTTTCTTCACAGTTAAAATTCTCCAGTCCTGGCAACATCTTCAAAACTCCTCTGTACCCTCTAATGCTATCACATCCTTCCTGTAAGGTTGTGACCAGACTGGTGGTACTCCAGTCATGGCCTAACTAGTGTTTTACACACTGTAGACACTTGGAAACATGGCCAGGAACAGCAGCTCAACCTTATTGCTTATCGGGTTTTCAGACAAGATACAGGCGGAGATTTTAAAAAAGGACAGGTTGCAACATTGGTTATAGAAACAATTATAGCTATAAGGAGGGATGATACTCCAGACAAATGATTTAAGGCTGTATGGTTGAAGTAAAGATCAAAAAAAGGAACAATCCCACTGCCACAAGTGTAGAACAGCAAATATATAAGCAAACTTCTGAAGTGCAAAAACAATAGAGTAGTAATAGGGGATATCAACTACTCTGATATGAACTAGTATAGAATCAGTAAAAGGTATAAAGGGTGCAAAATTCCTAAAATGCATTTGTGAGAATTTTTTTTAGTCAAGACGTAGCAAGCTAATAAAGAAGGGACAGTTCTGGACTTAGTTTTAAGGAATAAAGCTGGGCAGGTGGAAGGGATATCAGTGGGAGAGCATTTTGGTGGTAGTTAATAATAATTCAGTTAGATTTAACATAGTTAGGGAAAAGGTCAAAGATAGACCAAGAGTCAAAGTTCTCAACTGGGGAAAGGTCAATTTTACTCAGCTGAGACATGATTTTTCAAACTTAGATTGGAAACAGCTGCTTGAAGGTAAGTCAGTATCAGAGCATTGGGAGGCATTCAGTCTACATGACCTCTTTGAAATGGGCGAGTCAGCCATGGCCACGATTGCAAAGGAGTTTTAGGCAGCTTATTTCTACAGTTTTGGAAGATAGTACATTTGCTTACCAATGATTCTAGGTCACTGTCTAGACCAGGCCAATAAACAAAACCTCTCGCTACGGATTTCATACTGATTATTCCTGTGTGTTCAGTATGGAGTTCTGCCAGAATCCTATCTCTCAAACAGCTAGGTATCACCACTCTATGACCTCACTTAATGCATCCCTGTTCACATGACAACTTATTGCGACGATTGTGGAACAGTTTCAGTTCTTTGTCTGTACACTGGTCAAATTCTGTCAAACTATTCAATGTCTGTACATAGACTTTTTTCAACATTGAACCTTTCTGAGTTTCAGCCACAATTTTTGTTGCAGTGAATGAAGAGTCATCATCTACTACCCCTATTGTGAAGATTATATCTTCACAACTCACTTCTCAATCCTCCTGTGGCAAATGCGACAGTGCATCAGCAAACGGTGATATTCAATGTTGTAGTCGTACTGCGAGAGAAGTACAGCATTCTTGATGTGGCCATTGTAGGTATTGCAGACTTTGGGCCCAGAATAGCTATTAGGGGGTTAAGGTTTCTACCCAGCCAAAACTTGTGAAACTTTTTGATTCCAGAGATGATTCCAAGCACTTCATTTCTATCTGCACGTAGTTGCCTTCATTATTGGTCAGGGTATGCAAGCAAATGCTATGGGCTTCTCTTGACCATCATCCATAACATGACTAATTAATGCTTTAACTCCATAGTTTGAAGTGTCACGTGCTAGCTTCAGGTCATGATTTGTGTCATAATGAACAAGTACTGCATCATTGGTCAAACTCCTCTTCCATGCATCATAAGGATCTTGTGCTTCAAACCATTCCCATTTCACATCTTTCTTCAACAACTCATGTAGTGGAGCTAACACCATTGCAAGCTCAAGTAGAAATTGAGAGTAGCATTAGACCATGCCTAGAAAAGATCTAAGCTCAGACAACCTTTTGCTTTGGAGCATTGATTATTGCCTCTATCTTTTCTTTCACTGGCTGTAGTTCTTTCTTACTGATTTTCAAGCCAAGGTACACTACCTCAGATTGCACAAAAGCACACTTACTCTTTTACAACTTCATATTGTGATCATTGAGCCTTTTGGACACTTCATCTAACACTTGAAGATTCTTTTCCTCTGTTCACCCTTGGCCAGGGTCAACACATCATCTTGAGTACACAAGCAATGCTGCACTCCTTGCAAAATCTTATTCATTGTAGCTTGGACAATCTTTGGAGAAGACTTCATTCCATACGGCATGTGTGTGCTTATCGTGAGATACAGCTGACTTTCACGATCCACATTGAGCTGTGCATAAGCATGAGGCAAATCCAACTTAGTGAATAGCTTGGATCCCGCTAACTCCATATACAAATCTTGAGAAGTCGGTAGTGGATACTGCTCATCGTCCAATGCCTGGTTTTTTGTGACTTTCTTGTCCCCGCATAGTCTCACGATTTTGTCTGACTTAGGCATTACTACAACTGGGGTTGCCCAATCACGGTGATCAGTTTTCACTAGTACACCATATCTCTCCAGCTTCTTTAGCTGTTCTTCAACCTGGGCTTTGAGAGAATAAGGAACCTGCCTAGCCTTGCAATATACTGGTTTTGCATCAGGCCTAATTCAAATGTGTGCTTTCAGACTGATTATGCCTTCATAGCTGAGCTCGAAAATGTTGCTGCAACTATTCAATAGCTGATCAAGCTTCTTGGTCGTCTCAAGTTGGAAAACATGCGTCCAGTCTAACTTCAGCTTGCGAAGCCAGTCTTTGCCGATTAACATTGGTTTGTTGACATATCTCGCTACAACAATAGGTAACTTGAGAGACTTGCCTTTATATTGGACATTGCACTCCATTTCTCTGCAAGTTTCTAACACCTCACCAGAATAGGTTTTCAACTGAACTGTGCTCAGTCAGAGGTACATCACCGAATTTGCTCTTATATGTATTCCTATTCATAATGGAACAATCTTCAGCCGTATTGAGTGCATGTTGATGTACTGTTGATCTACCAACACCTTTGTACAATAGCCTCTGTCATTTCAGTGATTGCTAGTGGCATAAATGCTGAAATGCCCCAGCTCCTCTTCATTTAGGCACTCTGGATTCACTTCAAGATTGTGAACGCCACTCTTGTGAAGCATTGTTTTCCATTAGCACTAGAATGAGTTCCCTTTCCTGCTTTGGCCTTTGCTTGGCAAGCAGTTGCAATATGGCCTTTCTTTTGGAAATTAAAGCATTTGGCATTACTGTACTGACATGCTTGTGCCATGCGGTTGCCTTTACAGTGACAACAAGACACTAAACCACTATCACCAGCACTCTTCTGACCAGGTCTCACCATTTTAGGCTTGGCGGAAGCCTTCTGACGGTGGATAGAAGCTGTACTAGTCACTGGCCTAGGATGAAATTCCCAAGCATTCTTTGATGTCGTTGCCGTAGATAGAGCAATCTTACACGCTAGCTCAAATGTAAGATTTGCGTGTTCAGTATCTTCAATTGGATTCTTTTGTCCAATCCACAAATCTGTCCCGTAATGCGCAGTCTAAAAATGTGCCAAAGTTGCAATGTAGTGATAAATTCTTTAGTGCCACAATGTACTCGCCAACTACTTTACTGATTTCTGGTTCCAAATTTATAGATTTCCGCTATCTCTGGTGGCTTAGGGTTGAAGTGTTCCTCCAACTTGATGATTGTTTTGAATGACACATCTTTTGCCTTGCTGGGAGCAAGAAGGTTTGTTACACTTCTGGGCCTTTTTTCCGTTAGCAAAATTGCTTTCTTGCGCTCAAGAATTCCTTATTCTGAGTCTTGGCCTCTTCACTTTCACCTTCAAGTTCCAAAATGTTATTAGTTCTCAAAAATATGTCTATTCTTTCAATATACAAACTGAATGGTTCTCAAGCCCTTTCGTATGTGCCTAGCCTTCCAATGCATCCCATGGGTGCAGCCATATTGTCCTGTTTCCAAATTCACAGTAACCCAGGAAACACTTTACTGCAGCTGTTCGTAACAGTCATACCTAAAAGCAGTCTAGTTGCTGGTTGAAAATATTCTCTTACCGAAATGAGCACTTTGAATCCAATGCACATTAGGACTCTGCAGCATCCCATTCAACTGATGAGACAGTTTGAGGCTCAGGCTTCATACAATCCAGCCAACATGTCCACCTTCCAAGTAGGTAGGTCACCGGGAGCTGGCTGATCTTGTTCGCTGTAGTCCCTGATGCTGCTTGCTGCCTCTATTTATGGACTTTTATCCCATTCTCGTCATCGTTTTCTATAATATATTCGGATGGCACTAGCAGGAAAAATGGACACCAAGCATGACCAGTCATGGAAGTGTTTATTTACATCATTACGTCATCACGTCATTATGGCATTGTGTCATTAGCATAATATACAAATACATTACAGAGGAGAACTTGCAGGTGGTGGTGTTCCCATGCATCTGCTGCTTGTCCTTCTAGGTAGTCGAGGTCGCAGGTTTCGAAGGTGCTGTCAAAGGAGCCTTGGTGAGTTGCTGCAGTGCATCTTGTAGATGGTAGACAATTGAGCCCATACTTTATCCTCAGTTCACAATGGGTACAAATTTTCTAAAATATGCCACCAACTTTAATTCATCCCCTTATTAAAATAAAGAAAAATACTAGATCTGTCATGTTGGTGGTGGATTTAGCTATGTTGGGAATCATCACAAATACCGACCACTCTCCAGTAATCCAAACTAATGGCTCTGGCAGCTGTTAGTTCTATGTCAAATCCAGAGGGCTGACTACATCTTTTGTAACTGTACTTACCTCAGATTACCTCAAACAGCAACAGAATAAAATTGTTTGAGGATGTACAATAAAATATATTTATCTGGCTAAAAAAATGTTGAAGAGTTCATTTTATAATGTTGATTTCCATTACTTAAGAATCAAAGACCATGGCTTAAATTCACTTTATATGAAATACCATTTGCAGTTTTCATACTGTACATCGTTCCTATCATATAACACCTGCAAAAATGACATCCTAATATGACTTAATACAAAGATTGACAACAGTTTGAAAAAAATCTGAACAGTAGAATACAAATACACAGCATACTTAGAGCACACTGCAGGGAAAATTTCCTGTTTGTTCTTTGTACCAATATCGTAAACATGTTCCTTATAAATGTGTTTGCATTTTGCTGCAAATAGCAAAAGTGAAAATCTTCCTCCCTGATGCTGTAAATTTATTCAGAGGAATTTTAACTCTCCCTGATTGGCGAGAATTGGAATGGGAGAGCAGTTAAAATTGAGCAGCTCCATTTCCCGCTGATTCTCCATTCTAATTCATTGGTTTTATATGCATACGAGCCTTCTGCCAAAGACTCCCTCATGATATTGCTGTCCAATTAGTTAAAATCGACCTATTCAATGTTTCTATGCCTTTTATAGGTTTCCCGTGACACATATCTTCTGTCTGAAAGGACAGGCAGGCAACCTCGTCTCAGCTTCAGTCAAGGCTGTTGCATAACCTGCGAGAAGGAAATGACCCAGAGCTGCCTGGAATCATACACCTGACAAATTTCCCTCCCTGCGGTGTGTTGCAGCTTTGTGGCAAATCACACTGGTTTACTGCCTCACCGCGTCATTGTGTGAGATTGTATGACACAATCGTCTGTCAGTCCCAGAAGAACTTGAGTCAAAACAATCAAATTATACGCTCACAGAAGGAGATCGTGGGTTGGGGGGGGCGGAGATCACAGGTTGGCCTGGAGACTAGTCACAGCAGCTTAGCTTGTGAGGCCAGGGAGGAAGCACTCTTGCTCTTCCTGGTCCACAAGCTATGCTGCAAATCACTTAGCTATTTGATATGCCGGTTTTCACCTCCCTTCAGTTGCCTGGGAAACCTGGCCCTCAGCCACTAAATGTAAAATTCCATAAAATATGTGGCATGCAGCCTCATTAGCATATTAAAATTACTGCCCCATATCTCAAGAGCAGGTTACTCGTCCTCCTGCCCAACCAACCAGAAGTAGTTTACAGAATTTATCCACCCACTACCATCCCCATTGCCCCAAACCCCACTCTAATCACCTGCTCCTTTCCTGCCTGTCCCGGTTGGTTAAAATTCCCATTTCATTTGGGCATTGTTTTGTTCTAAATGCATTGGTGACTTCACTAATAAAAATAGCCCAATATGTAACTAACAATGTTCTTGGTGTTCCTGTCAACCAAGTTTGTTTTTATAGGAGAGGGTGAATAGAGAGAGGGGGAAACGAGGGCGCGTGTTTATAAAAATGGTCTTGTGTACTGCAATGCTTCAGTGATATTTTTGAAAAGTCAGATGAATATATGTCAGACACTGTAGCATCTATTGTACCACATTCTATTTGTTGTGAAGTAAGTGTCAATCACCACATACTCAATGCATTCCATTTTCTTTAACAGCAAGTCTGATATTCCTTAGTTTTCAGAATAGTCCCCAGATCCATCTTACATATCACTTTAATTTTAAAATATCAGAACATCCTCAAGGATAATTAAGATACAGACAACCTTTTGGCGCATAATACATTTAATGCTGAACCTTTAGCAGAAGTATGAGTTTGGAACTGATGAATTGCAGTCAGGAGCAGATTATATAAATTAAACTAAAATAACAATCAACTCCTCTCTAAGTGAAATGACAAATATATTATTTTCTTTGTCAGTGCAACTTGCCAAGACAAAGATGCCAAAAAGCTTAAATTAGAAGCAAAACTGATGGATTACTAGAAAGGGAAAGCACATTAACTTTTTTTAAATATATAAATCAGTACAGCCTCACATTCTGCACAACTGACTGCACATGTTTCAGGAAATATAGTGCATCCCCTGGGAAAAATCCTGCCACTCACTAATGAGCTCATTTGTTGAAATGAGCAAAATGCCAGCCCTCCACACTAGACCCACAAACCTGGTTCTACCATAGAAATACCCTCACTTGCAATGTATTAGATTGACAATCAATAATTCTACAGAAAGCATTTGCTTGTACTAGAAATTGTATTATCCTGAATACAAATCTACAGAACTTCAGCACCAAAATCAAAAACATAAGTGTGTTATACTCAAAGGATGGAACGACTTCAAGAAACTGCCTACAGTTCCATAGATTTCTTAATTATATGGTAGAATTATGAGAAAATTACTTTTCCAGATGATATGCAATAAAAAAGTATATTTTCAAATCTAAAAATGTCTTTCAATGCTCAATGTGTTATCTATAGGAAACGGAGATAGCAGAACAAGTATTTATAAAATAGAGCAGTCATTGAGTGATCTTTTTTGAGTTTTTTTGAGTGATCCTTTAAATGATTATACATTCACAGCTTTATCTGAGCTAGAGCTTTGTTTACAGTCCAGAATACATATTCCATCAACTGACTATAATCAAGGAACACAACCGATTTTGTAGACAGTGCAGCTCTAAATAAACAGCCCATGTAACACAAAGCCCCAGGGCAATGAGGGACAGAGTGCAGAGTTCTAATTGATTCATAAACTTTATCACAACAATGTAGTGATTTGGTCATCTGGTAACAGTTATGGTAATTAGTTTCTTTCCAGAAATTCTGGAAAGTTCATTGCAATCTATTTCACAATCAACATATGATAACACTAACAATACATTCTGCTTTCTTGATTTATATATTAAAATTTGATCCAGCCCTTTGCTTACTATACATTAATATTAATGGGTATTTTTGAACTTTATACATTTTTCAGATAATAATGATCAGACTGAAGTTAAAAATAAAAATCAACCTGAAATGCATTAAAGGGGAAATTTAATTCATGGTAAGTACAGTGTAAAACATGTACTTATCTTTATACCAATTGTGTGTTGGCTGTGGGTTTATTTTTACATTATATCTTTACATAATTTATTTCTTTAATATAATCCCTCTTCCCCCTTATGGTTTATATTAAAAAACTAGACAGATATTCCCCTTTATAACCCATAATACAGGATGGTACACAAGCTGAAAAGAGAGTAGAAGAGAAAAGGAATAAATCAAATAATAAAGTAACATAATAGGCAGCTTGGATTTTAATTGCCTTTAGATTGTGGAGGGAAGGAAAAACTGAGGGAGCTGAAGAATTCTGTAGTTTTGAGTTCCTGGAAAAGAATGTATTAAATTAAGAGATAGTGTGATGAACCTGCATTTCAATACGGTGAAAATACAGGGAGGATGTGGAACAAGTAGAATGGTTTGTCTAGAGCTTAGAAGGTACAAGTGGGCCCTAAAATATAACAAATACTCGGTAGGGTTAGGGGAGAGACACATCTGAAGCTGGCTTGTGACCTACAATAAATATAACAAATCCACATTCTCAAATGCGATGGACTGAACATTCATTAATCCATTAAACTGGCTGCAGAGCATTAGCATGTATTAAAATAAATTATTAAAAGAAGAAACTAACACATTGTTCACTACACGTATCTCTAAATCACGACACCATTGATGCTGGCCGTGTACACCACATGCACTAGTGTCACTAAAACACTGATGTAGGTATAAGTGCACATTACCCAACAAAATTCCCTTTAATAAATCTGCATAGATGAAACAATGTTAATATCTAAATATTTAGAGAGGAATAAATTCAGAGTTAAGTTTGGAGGCCAGTTCACAAGTGGAGAAAAAGCCCATCAAAGAATCATGTTACCAGTGAACCACAAAGAGGGCTGAATTTTATCAGCCTGTCTCGGGTCCCGGCAGCAGCACCGGATGCAGGTGCCGTCACCAGGTGTCACGTGTGCAGCTGGCTGACCGTGATCACAGAGCAGCCAGCCCATTTGAATGCAGGAGGTGCGGAGCCCGCCCCATTGGAGGACGGGGCAGGTAACATGGTGCCAATGGCACTATCAGCTGAGATGAACGCAGGTGCTGGTGCCATATTTAAACCGTTGCCAGCCCTGCTTGAACTGTTGCCTAACTTGGTGAGTTTGATGCTGGTTTGCTGCTGTGCTCTTGTGCTGCTGACTGTAGACCTGGCACTGCTGTGCTGCTGATCCCACCACCCCCACCGCACCCCCCACCCCTCCCCACCGCCCTGGCTGTAGACCCTGTGCTGCTGATCTCCCCCACCGGCTGTAGACCATGCGGTGGCCCCCATGGTTTAACGATGCCTCCCAGCGGATTCTCCTCCAGGTTGTATGGGAAAGGAGGAGGTCCTTTTCCCAATGGACGTCAGGAAGGCACCCTCCCACCTAACCAACTAAGCCTGGACAAAGATCGCAGAGGAAGTCAACAGCCGTGGGGTCACCCTCCGAAACTGGGCCCAGTGCCGCAAGATGGTCAATGATCTCCTTCGCTCCATCAAACTGAGTCCTCCATACCTGTCTCATCTTTGGGGCTTGCATGTGGCCATGTGGGAGAGAGCATGACGTGCTCAGGGAGTGGTCGCAAAGGGAGTGGCAAATAGCTGAGGCAACAACAAATTATGTCAAATGCATGGCTGCATCTCCAAGACATCCAGCCTTCTGTTGTATCTTGCCCCCTGCATGTCCAATGAGAGCAGTCATGAGTAGCGGGCATTCCAGAGCCCTATGAGGGGTTTAAGGGCTGCCACCAGAACAAGCGTCATGCTGGTCTCTATGGGAAGATTGACAGCGCTCCTCTTTCTACTCACAGGAGAAAACAGCCTATAACACTAGGGAAAGGGCAGAGACTGGAGGTGGGATCCCGGAGATCCGAGAACTGACCCCAGCAGAAGAGGAGACCCGGGAACTAACTGGCTCCCAGGGAGGCCATTCCATAACAGATGGAGGTGCCCTTCTAGAGAAACATGTCATGCATGTCTGGCACAGGCAGATCCATGCAGCAGAACCCCTAAATGTTTGTGTTTTCCCATGCAAGTCATGGCATCTCAGAGGGAGGATGTCTGCTGGCACCACTGGAATCCCGTCTTCCTCTGAGGACAATGAGAAAGAATCCTCAGAGAGTGCACCATCACACCGTTCCCCTGAACCCTCTGTCATGAGTTTCTTTGCGCTATCTTAAGCAGCACAAAGAGGTAGATGGATTCCAGTTCCTTGAAGATCTCTAGAAGGGTATTTAGAGCTAAACTATTACACAGAATACTAAGCAAACTATATACAGCACCTTGGTCCAGGGTGTTGCTGTGCACAGACACCATGGCTTCTCGTCACATAACTACATCCTGGTATTTAACTCATTAGCATACTGAGTTCTTAAAGGGACATCACTCTTCAAGCGATCATACAACATCCCCTTTCTTTCCAAAGATAAGTCTTGTACGCTACAAGTAAAAACACATAAAATTGGACAATATCAAAATTAGTTATACAGGGATCAAGATTATAAAACTTACAAGTATAAAGATAGGGATTGTGAAATTTGCAAGTGCAGAAGCTTAAGAGTCATATATCGTTGCAGTGGTTTGACAACTCTTCCAGATCTGGTTATGGTATAATATTCTGGGGATGTGGATTTCACTGCTTGGTTTGCAGACATGTTGTCAATGTGTTGGTTGTTGTCCTGTTGTTCTGTCACACGCTCATTGTCGGAGTGTGTTCTTTCAAGTCTGCTGTGCGCAATTGGAGTATTGCACACTTCTCTAAATTGGCTTCGGTTCCTCCTCAACACTGCTCCGTTAGATGTTGTAGCCTCATAAGACCTAGGCTCACTGCATACTTTGAATACCTCTGTAACCACGTTCTTATTGTGGGGTGTACGACCATTACCTTTTGTCCTACGTGTAGTTGCGGTAGCTCCGCCCCTGCATCTCGGAGAATTTGGACAGATGGTGGCTTGGCAGAATCATTCTCACTTGTCTGCCAAACATGATCTCTGGTGATGGTAAGCCCATATCCATAGGTGTAGCTCTGAGGTGTAACATGACAACACGAAAATCTTGTTTTATTGTCCTACACTTCAGGATGTTGGATTTGGTGCTTGGCAACGCACCAGGCCAGGTGGCAGATCTCTCGGTGGGAGAGCATTTCGGTGATAGTGATCACAACTCCCTGACCTTTACTATAGTCATGGAGAGGGATAGGAGCAGACGGGATATATGATTATTTGGAAAAGCATAGTTTGATTAGAGATAGTCAGCATGGTTTTGTGAGGGGCAGGTCATGCCTCACAAGCCTTATTGAATTCTTTGAGGATGTGACAAAACACATTGATGAAGGAAGAGCAGTGGATGTGGTGTATATGGATTTTCGCAAGGCGTTTGATAAGGTTCCCCATGGTAGGCTCATTCAGAAAGTAAGAAGGCATGGGATACAGGGAAATTTGGCTGTCTGGATACAGAATTGGATGGCCCATAGAAGACAGAGGGTGGTAGTCGATGGAAAGTATTCAGCCTGGAGTTCGGTAACCAGTGGTGTTCCGCAGGGATCTGTTCTGGGACCTCTGCTCTTTGTGATTTATATAAATGACTTGGATGAGGAAGTGGAAGGCTGGGTTAGTAAGTTTGCCGATGACACAAAGGTTGCTGGAGTTGTGGATAGTGTGGAGGGCTGTTGTAGGTTGCAACGGGACATTGACAGGATGCAGAGCTGGGCTGAGAACTGGCAGATGGAGTTCAACCTGGAAAAGTGTGAAGTGATTCATTTTGGAAGGTTGAATCTGAATGCAGAATACAGGCTTAAAGACAGGATTCTTGGCAGTGTGGAGGAACAGAGGGATCTTGGGGTCCACGTCCATAGATCCCTCAAAGTTGCCACCCAAGTTGATAGGGTTGTTAAGAAGGTGTATGGGGTGTTGGCTTTCATTAACAGGGGGATTGAGTTTAAGAGCCGCGAGGTTATGCTGCAGCTCTATAAAGCCCTGGTTAGACCACACTTGGAATATTGTGTTCAGTTCTGGTCGCCTCATTATTGGAAGGATGTGGAAGCTTTAGAGAGGGTGCAGAGGAGATTTACCAGGATGTTGCCTGGACTGGAGGGCATGTCTTATGAAGAAAGGTTGAGGGAGCTAGGGCTTTTCTCATTGGAGCGAAGAAGGATGAGAGGTGACTTGATAGAGGTGTACAAGATGATGAGAGGCATAGATAGAGTGGATAGCCAGAGACTTTTTCCCAGGGCGGAAAGGGCTATCACCAGGGGGCATAATTTTAAGGTGATTGGAGGAAGGTTTAGGGGAGATGTCAGAGGTAGGTTCTTTACACAGAGAGTGGTGGGTGCGTGGAATGCACTGCCAGCGGTGGTAGTAGAAGCAGATACATTAGGGACATTTAAGCGACTCTTGGATAGGTACATGGATGATAGTAGAATGAAGGGTATGTAGGTAGTTTGATCTTAGAGTAGGTTAAAGGGTCGGCACAACATCGTGGGCCGAAGGGCCTGTAATGTGCTGTACTGTTCTATGTTCTATGTTCTATAAGCAATTTAACTGTGTGAACCATTTGCTCGGCAAGATCGTTTGATCTAGGGTAATGTGGTGAGGACGTCACATAGTTTATGCCCCATTTGGCACATATACCCCAAAAGGTCTGTCTGTATACTGTGGCCCATTGTCAAAAATTATTTCTTCAGGTGCACTGAACAGACTGAAGATGGCACTCAATGTGCCAGTGACAACCATGCTTCAAGTGCCTTTTACCTGTCTGACAATCGGAAATTTGGAGAAATAGTCGTTGACTAAGATAAAGTCATCTCTAATCACAATAAATAGATCAGTGCCGATTTTGGACCAAGGGACTGATGGAATTTCACGACGGTATAGAGGTTCTTTATGTTGTTGTGGCTCGTGGCTCTGGCATGCCTCGCACATCCTCACTGACTTTTCGATGTCACTGTTGATCCCTGGCCAATAAACAGTGCCTCGTGCCAGTCATCACGTTTACTCTATACCCACATGGCTGTGGTAAAGTTGTGTCCTGTCGGAGAGCTTTGGGCACAATGACTTGATTTCCTTTGAAGGTGATGCCTCTTGAGATACTGAGTTCATCTCTATAAGGCCAAAAGCGTCTGAGGGTTTCTGGCACCTCTTTCATCATATCAGGCCATCCTTCTATGATGACCCTCCACAGTGCCTTCAGTTGTGGGTCATTGGCTGTTTTTGATTGCAGTTGGTCACATTTGTGCTGACTAAAATGCAATAACCTGATTTTGAGCACATCTTCCATCTCGATGTCCATGCTGTCTACTTGTAGATCCTGTGGGATTTCTTCATTCTTGTTCAGATTTGGCAATCTGCTCAGCATATCTGAGATGACCATTTTGGTACCTGGTTTGTAGCAGACATCAAAGTCGTACCCCTGTACCTTCACTAAAAGTCACTGTAGTCAAGGTAGTGCACTTGTCAATGGTTTGCATCAGATCATCTCCAGTGGTTTGTGGTCAGTTTCCACAGTGAACTGCTTATCGAACAGGTAGGTGTGGAACCTTTTGATCCCGTTCGCAGCCTTCTAAGATATGTAGCTTTCTTTCACTCTTTTTAGGTACTTGTTTTAATGTTTCTTCACTTGTTCCTTCAAATTTTCTCTTCTGTTTTCTGTATTGCTTTTTAATTTTGTTTGCTGTTTTATCTGTAGTCTTCAAGCTTATATCTTATTTTTGCACCACCGCTGCCACCATATCATGTGTTTCTTTGTGTTATCTTAAGCAACACAATGAGGTACATGGATTCCAGTTCATTGAAGATCTCTAGAAGGTTTATTTATAGCTAAACTAATACACACAATAGAGAGCAAACTAGATACAGAACCTTTGTCCAGGGTGTTACAGCACAGAGAGACTATGGCTTCTAATCACATGACTACGTCCTAGTATTTAGCTCATTAGCATACGGAGTTCTCAAAGGGACATCACTCTTAAAGAGATCATGCAACACCCTCCACCAACACGGATACTCTCACGTCGGTGGGTATACATTCGGGCTTAGAATCAGGGTCACAAGCGGGTGACAGCACCACACACACGTCTGAGCAACTGATGGAGGCCATGATAGGCAAGACCACCGACAATCAGAGGACTCTGGGAGGCCTGCCCCATGCTAAGCCGCCGGCTGATGAGCCTCTACTGTCGGCAGCACAGAATATGCTGGAGTTACAGAGAGGTAAGGGAGTATCAGGCGTAGCTGCCACAGACAGTGCACAGTCATGTGCGGATGATGGAGGAGTCCATCCATGCCATGATTGCTGCCATGTCTCAGGCAGGGTGCACATGGCTTCCTCCATTAAGAGGTTAGCGACCCTCATGGACAGCCAGATCCCAGAGATGTGCCCAGACCTGCACACCATTGTCTTGGCCATGAGCTCAATGCAGCAGTGGCAAGGTGAAAGAGGACAAGGCACCTGGTATTTTCTTCAGGTCCTCATCCTTCTATGGTCAGTAGGGAGAATCCAGTGAGCACTGAAAGGGAGGAGGAGAGGCTGACCTCCAGATCTGGGGGCTCCTCTCAGAGCACACTGAATGAGGACACTGGCTCCTAAGCTCCTCCGCCAGTGACCCCGGCTCCTCTGCCAATGACCCCAGCTCCAGGAGCTGTGATGTCTGAGGAAGCTCCTGTGAATGTGCAGGAACCCCTCAGCATGCCAGAGCCCTCCAGGCCTCAGGCAGCCAGAGGACGACCGTCAAAGCCATTCCAGGAAATGGGGCAGCGCGTTCATTAGCTTGCAGCCACCTCAGCTGCCAGTGCAGGAGGAACTCATGGAAGCACATGAAGAAGAGCACCTAGACACCTTTGGGGTTTCGTGGGTGCGTGCAACCTGGTCTTGTTATTGGGTATTGTGAAGGTTTAAATAGATGGAGGTCACTTTCATTATTGAGAATCTCTCATGCTTTCCCTGTTGCTCTGTCAGATGACACCTTCACCCTTGCTCCCTCAATGGGCTGTCAGTGCAGGGGCAGGCCGTGTATGGTCACCTTCTGAGTTCTGTAAGTGTGCCTGGTGAGCCTGGGCACAAGGCACAAAAGTGCAATAAGAAAGAGTTGACATGCGGAATACAGTGAGGTGAGTCTTTAATTAGAGTTCACTAGAAACGGGCATCATGGTGGCAGGAACCAGGTATGTCTGAGATTGTCCCGAGCCTCCCTTGCACGTCTCTTATTGGCCCTTGCCTCCATTACAAGGGCTTCATCATCCTGCATTGCCTGGTCGGCATCCTCCTCCGCATCCTCCTCATCGAATGAGGAGTGGCGTTCAAACATGTCCTCTTGATGCAAGGCCTCCCCTCTCTGTATGTAGTGCTAGATTGTGCAGAGCACAGCAGACCATTACAATACACGAGAGCCTCACAGGATTATACGGCAGGGCTCCACTGGATCAATTGCGGCACTGGAATCTCATTTTCAGTAGCCCAATGGCCTGCTCGGTTGTTGCTGTAGTGTTTTGAAAATTGCATTGTGCATTTTGTTCACTTGAGGCTACCATACACAGATGCCAGCAGAGGAACTGGAAAGTGAAAGTAAAGAGAATAAAGAAGAATCCATGGTGTTTCAACAGCATGCAGTCTTTGTCTCATATCCTTTACTATACTCAGCTGAAGCTTACTTCAGTCCCCAGAACACACCAGTCACTCAGGTAGAGCTGTGGCAAGTGTTGTGCCTCTCCTCTGCTGCATTGCCAGGGTCCCTCACAGGCATCAGTAGCCATGTCTTCAATGGAAAGCCTTTGTCCCCAAAAATCCATCCCTGAAGGCGAGCAGCGGACATAAAAAGCTGTGGCACCTGGGACTGCCAAAGTATATAGGCATAGTGGCTGCTTCCCAGAAAGCGAGCACACACCTACAGGAAATGCTTTCCGTGGTCGCAGACCAGTTGTATATTGATGGAATGGAAGCCTTTCCTATTGATGAAGGTGGCTGGCTGGTCCCTGGGAGCCTTGATGGCCACATGCATGCAGTCGATGACACCTTGCAGTTGAGGGAACCAGCGATGGCTCCAAACCTAATGACCCACTCGGACTGATTGTCAGGGTCGGTCCAGTAGCGCACATAGTCACTGGCCCTCTTGAACAAGGCATTGGTCACCTTCTTGATGCAGCGGTGGGCTGCTGCCTGGGAGACCCCACATATGTCTCCATTGGATCTCTAGAAAGTTCTGGAGGCATAAAAATTGAGTTCCATGGTGGTCTTCAGGCCCACGGGCACAGGATGTCCACCAAAGCCAATGGGTTGCAGCTCATCTTACAGCATGGCGTATAAGTCGGTGATGGCCTCCCTGGAGAGGCACAATCTTCGCTGACACTGTCACTCAGATGTGTAGAGGTAGCTGAGGTGAGTCCTGAACACTCTTTGCCACAGATATACCCTTCTTGCCATGGCCAGCTGCTGTGGCTCCCCTAGTCGATCTGCACCAGCTTACCCAAACACTGCCTGGCCTGCCTCCCTCTGAACCTCTGCTGTGCAGCATAGGGGTCCACAAAGACTGAATGTATGAGACCCATGTCAGCTGGTCACTCCCCCTCCCATGCGCTGTCCCTAGAGAGCAGACCATGCCTTTGGAGTCTTCCCCTTGCCACCCCCCTCCCCCCGCCCCGCCCCGGTGAACATGGGCTAATGCCCCTCAGCGCCTACCCTTGCATAGACCCCACCAACCAAGAAGAAGCCCACTCTTGCCATGAGGGCTGCTAACCCTCTGTACCCACCCTTGCCATGAGGGTTGCACCACTGTCAGGAATGGCCACTGCTCCTCCCCCCGTTCCCCTTCCTGCAATCATCCAATGCTCCCCAAGGCTGCTTTCCATGAGTGGCACTTAGGTCTTGCCTTGGAACTGCCATCTTTAACCTGGTGGGGATCAGAAGGCACACGATCCCCATGCACCATTGATTAAATTCAAAACCCTTCATAAAATCGCAGTGAAGTCCATGCAAATGCATATTAAGTACCTGGTCACCACATTACAGAAAGGACATAATTGCTCTGGAGAGAGTACAGAGGAGATTTACAAGAATGTTGCCAGGACTCGACATTTGTATCTAAGAGGAATAATTGGATAGGCTGGAGTTGTTTTCCTTAGAACAGAGGACGCTGAGGAGTGACTTAAAAGAGGTGTACAGAATTATGAGGGGCCTAGATAGTGTAGACAGAAAAGACCTGTTTCCCCTAGCGGAGAGGTCAGTTACCAGGGGGCACAGATTTAAGGTGATTGGTAGAAAGATTAGAGGGGACTTGAGGAAAAACCTTTTCACCCACAGGATGGTGGGTGTCTGGAATTTACTGCCAGGAACGGTGGTGGAGGCAGAAACCCTCAATTCTTTTAAAAGGTATTTGGACATGCACCTGAAGTGCTGTAACTGGCAAGGCTATGGACCAGGTGCTGGAAGGTGGGATTAGATTGGGCGGCTAGTTTTTCGGCCAGCACAGACTCAACGAGCTGAATGGCCTCCTTCTGTGCCGCAATTTTTCTATGGTTCTATGGTTCTACCTGCTCAGCAATTCAAATTGCTGTCCCTCTGTCGTAGCAGCAACCCCACCTTGGACCTTTCCTGCCGCTGACAAAATCCAGAACGGACAACATGACATCACGTTTCCAAGTAAAGGCGGCCCCTCCCAATTTTTTGACCCCAGCGACTCCTAACCCATCCCTTCTGGCTGCATAAAATTCAGCCCAGAGTGTATTTATACTCCAACAGTAATATCAGTGTATTGTAGTTTGGCTTCATACTGATATTGCAGTTACAGTGTAAATACAAGCTGAATCTAGCAACAGAGTCTGATCCAACACCACTGCAAAGCTGAGTGAGACTCTCTATAGGACCGAATACTACTCAGCTTTGCTTAAGAATCAGTTTGGCTCTTGGGACCCAATTTACACTTCAGGTTCAGCATCAGCTCAAATTTGAACTTTGCACTAACGCTAAGGTTTTTGGGCTCAAAATTCCAACAGAGCAGCTCAAGTGGCAGAGCAGACACAAAACCCACCAGAATGTATAGGTCTAGGCCCTATCCCTTATTACAGGAATGGTGTCATTAATATGCTTAAAATAAGCCTGCAAAGGCACATTGGCAATGCCTGCTCCAACAGAAAATCAGAGTGTCAACATGCTGCTCCAATAGCAGAAGGAAGGCCTGGAATGTGCATTGCAAAAAATATTTACTTCTACAATCTTCTCCTAATAAAGCCAGAAGGATTGGTTATATGCCCTTGTTAAAGGTTTAGGGTCTTCAATAAGCATTCAGCAGGATCACACTAGTTCTCAGTTGGCCAGAGTTACACTGAGGTCTTATAAGACCATACTGAGCAAATTCCTGGGCTAGCCTTGGAACTCTTCCAGACAATGCCCCCGTGAATGAATCCCAGTGGAACAGGCTTCTGCCCCATTCTCTGATCTCCGAACTGGAAATTCATCTAAATTATGCCTTGGAATGTGAATATAACTTTAGATCTTAAGCCAAACAGTATAGATAAAAACAGGCTGTTTCCAGTGATTGAGGGGTATATAACAAGGGAATGCAGAGAGAAACATTTTTACACAGTGAGTTGTGAGACTGTGGAATGTATTATTAGTGTCAGTGACTGAAGCAGAGACCACGTCAACATTTAAGAGTATGTTAGATAGATGGCTGAAGGAAAGAGAAATTAAGGGATAGGGGAACAATGTGGACACATGAGATTAGGACTATTGTTCATGTAGAGAATTAAGACCAATCTAGACTGGCTGGGTTGAACAGACTGTTTCACTATTGTAATTTCTATTTTGAATGGCATACTGACTATTCGATCGTTAGTCACTGGATTGACATCGACACCACTTGACCAACTTGAGTCAGAAATATATTATTTCAAATGAATGGCAACAAAGCAATGATGACAACCTGCATTGAGATCAAATCTTTATGTCAGAAACAGCCCAAGGAACTTCTCAATAAGCACAGGGAAAACAGACATTGAGTCAGGTATGGGATGCGGAAATGGAAGGTAACCCAAACCTAACTAAGGAGGTGGGTTTTGTGGAGGCGATGTTTACTGTGTGTTTTCCAAAGTGTGGGTTCAAGGCAGTTGAATGTTTTTCCACCGATGGTGGGGCAAACTGAGGGGCAAATGCACCAAAGACCAAAATCAGTGGAATGGAGCATTCAGGAGGAGATCTAGAGCTGGAGAGACAGGTGGGACAAGGTCATGGAGGGAGTTTAATTGTAACAATTGGTAGACTCAGAGTTTGTGCAGGTAAATGAGGATAGCAGCATTGGGCAAGTGGGATTTGGTGGGGCCAGGATACATGCAATGGAGATATATTGGAGTGTATAGAGGTGGAGGATGAGCGACTAGCAAAGAAAGCATTTCAGTGCTTGAGTTTGGAGGTGACAAAGAGTGAGGCAGGGCAGAGTTAGGTAATGTGGGAATGGAAATAAATTTGTATAAGTCCTTTCTTTTAGCACCATTCTGTTTCTGATCTCATTTGTTGACTATAGTTGCTTAACTACACAAGTGGAACCTTTGTCTTTTAGGGTTATGTACTGGTTTTGTGTCATACCAAATACTTCCTACTAACAACCTAAATCTTAGCAATATAACTCTAATAAATGCAAAGAAGCTCTGAATGTTTTGCAGCTTAAATGCAATTTGAAATATAATCTGCTTCAGGCCATGTCTGCAGCACAGTGGCTGAACTATTTGCTTTGCAAACAGTGAAGCGGGGAACAAAACATGTAACTGTTTGATAGACATGTCAAAGAATCTATAATTGACAACTTCCAATGGTTTGAAGTCGCCATAGTTGTCAGTAAAAACAAACTGAACGAATGTGAGTAGTTCATTGCATTTTTAATGCGACAGTTGCCCTCTAAATTAGTGTCCCAGTTGTTCTCAGCTTTGTATTGTGCTCAGAATAATTTAATCACAGTAGTCCCATTGGAGACATTTTATGTTTACTTTTCCTTTTTGTTTCTCTAATTTTCTTCCCTTTGGCCCTACAAGAGCTGATACATGCAGAGGTACCATTCTACAGGTACCAACAGCTCTCTAGTACCTCGCCCAATATATCATCACTTGTGAGATTAGACATCGAGTGTCGACAGGCTTCTTTATCAGGGTGACAGGAATAACAATTAAGCTTGATCCTGTCCTCACTCAGTTCTTTGCTTGCCAGCAGGGGGCACTGAACCTGGATTGCTGTCAACTGAAGGAAACTCCAGTTGATTTCTCCTCTTCCGTGCCCAAAAATCCTAATGTCAACTGCAGCTTCCTGTTGCCATCCAGCTGAAATCAGGTAATTAGGTACAAAATAACTGTGACCTTGGGACCTGCCTAGCTGAGCATTTACTAACTGATGCATCAGAGGAGCACTTCGTTTTAACATTTATAACAAGATCACAACAGCGAGGATTATCTAGTTATTAGCTTCAATATTGAAAAATCAATATTTTTACAGCAATGCCATTTCTAAAGCCCAGACTGCATAATTGTTCAATGACACAGTAATTTATTTTTGAATGCTGTTTCTCAGATAATTTGCAAATGTCGCCTATATGTTCAAAGACTTAAACGACAAGTGCTGTCAAATGAAGTTAACTTCAGCAAGACAAACTAAATCATTTTACTTTTTTTTGAACTGATGTGGTTAGCTAGTTCTTCCTTGCTTGAAAGCCTTTTATATTAATTTTTTCTGGGATTTTAATATAAAATAATAAACCATTATATGCTCAATGACTGCAATACTTCTTTGCACTATCCATCGAATAAGGACTAGTCTGCAAAACTACTTGTTATTTCATGGTAGCTCAAGAAATTCAAAACTTAGGGAAAATAAATCATACATTTTTTTCAAGCAACTCCAATATTTGTGTTAGTTGAAGAAGAATAAAGAGATAAAAACAAGCAACATGTCTTTATAATTTATAATTTCTTTCATTATTGAGCCCAAGTTCAACATATTAAAATGTCTATAATTGTAAAACCATCTGTTGCTGTTTTTAAAAGGACAAAATGTCACATTTCCAGGTGCAACCTTGATGTGTCACCTTATCGAATGCTTTTTGGAAATCCAAATACACTACATCTACTGATACCCCTTTATCCACCCTGTTTGTTACATCCTCAAAGAACTCTAATAAATTTGTCAACAGGTGTAACATAGACCTACTTTGAGTTTCTTTCCTCTAGGCTGCTTCAGTGACATCACTGATCATAAGATCATAAGAAATAGGAGCAGGAGTAGGCCATTTGGCCCCTTAAGCCTGTTCCACCATTCAATAAGATCATGTCTGATCTGATTGTGGCCTTAACTCCACTTTCCTGCTTGCCCCCCATAACCCTTGGCTCCCTTGCAGATCAAAAATATGTCTAACTTGAATATAGTCAATGACCCAGCTTCCACTGCTTTTGGAAGAGAATTCCAAAGAATAAAAACCCTTGAAAAGAAGAAATTCCTTTCCACTTCCATCTTAAATGGGAGTCCCCTTATTTTTAAACTGTGCCCCCAGTTCTAGATTACCACATGAAAGGAAATATCCTCTCAGCATCCACCCTGTCAAGTTCCCTCAGAATCTTATATGTTTCAATAAGATCACCTCCCATTCTTCTAAACTCCAATGAGTATAGGCCCAACCTGCTCAGCCTTGCCTCATAAGACAACCCCTTCATCCCAGGAATCAGCCGAGTGAACATGCTCTGAACTGCTTCCAATGCAAGTATATCCCTCCTTAAAGAGACCAAAACGTAGTACTCACGGTGCAGTCTTGCCAATGCTCTCTGTACAGTTGTAGCAGGACGTCCCTACTTTTAAACTCCACCCCCTTGCAATAAAGGCCAACATTCCATTTGCCTTCCTAATTACTTGCTGTACCTGCATGCTAACCTTTTGGGATTCCTGCACAAGGACACCCAGATCCCCCTCTACTGCTGCATTCTGCAGTCCCCCTCCATTTAAATAATATTCTGCTTTTCTATTCTTCCCACCTAAGTGAACAACCTTACATTTTCCTACATTATACTCCAGCTGCCATATTTTTGCCCATTTATTTAACCTATCCATAGCCCTTTGCAGACTTTTTGTGTCCTCCTCACAAATTGCTTTCCTACCTATCTTTGTATTGTCAGCAAATTTAGCTACAATACATTTGGTCCCTGCATCCAAGTCATTAATATAGATCATAAATATTTGAGGCTGCAGCACTGATCCCTGTGACACTGCACTAGTTACAGTTTGCCAACCTGAAAATGACCCATTTACCCCGAATCTCTGTTTCCTGTTAGTTAGCCAATCCTCTATCCATGCTAATATATTACCCTCAATACCATGAGCTCTTATCTTATGCAGTAACCTTTTATGTGGCACCTTATCGAATGTTTTTTTGGAAATCCAAATACACTACATCTACTGATACCCCTTTATCCACCCTGTTTGTTACATCCTCAAAGAACTCTAATAAATTTGTCAAACATGATTTCTCTTCTATAAAACCATGATGATTCTGCTTGATTGTAATATGCTTTTCTAAATGTCCTGCTACTACTTCCTTCATAATGGATTCTAGCATTTTCCCAATCACTGATGAGTGAGAAACTTCCTACATCCCACAACAATTTCATTCATTTTAGCAAGATTTCCAACTTTTTGTAACCCTGGGAATTAGTCCAGGGCCACTTAACCCTAGGAACGTATATGACTGACTATTTACACTTAGGGCTGGCACCAGTGGGGCTCCCAGCGCCAGGCCAAAAAGGCAGGGGGAACCCGCCTTGGCCTTTCAGAGCCACCCCTCCCGCAGTGTGATCTTGTGTTGTTCCAGCACTTAAGTGGCTGGCACTGAGATCACCGTCCCTTTAAAGACGGGGATCTCGCCTCCAACAGCTGCCAGCCAATCACAGGCTGGCAGCTCAGCAGTTTTGACAGCTCCGCCGGGAGCAGTGGCCATTGTCTGTACTGCAGAGGCCTTGGCCCCAGGCCCAGCGCTGGTGACCCGGACCTCAGGTAAGTGAGGTGGGGTCACCACGGCCAGTCTGGAAAGCCCTGGTGAGATGGGGGAGAGTGGGGGGAGGGTGGGCACGTGGTGCAAGGGGAGGAGGGTCCAGGGAGGTGGATATTTTCCCAGTGGGTATCCTCTGTGGGCCACAGATTGCCTATGGAGTAGGGACGCCACCCCCCGCCCCCCAAGCTACAGGGAGGCCTTCCGCCCCTGCCTTCCATTGCAATTCTCTGGTCCCCCTCTCCGCCTCTGACCCCGCCTCAGGGGAGCCCATAAAATCCAGGTTGCATCCAATAACAAATGGTGAATGCCTGATTAGCTTTTCCCACCTTGAGTGCACGACGTACCATAACATAACAATTCTTATGTGCCAAGAAGATGCTATCCTACATTAGTTTGCTCGCTTGTTCATTTTAACTAAATCCTACTAAACAACTAGAGATATAACTCTAAAATATTAGAGAAAATATCTTGAGATATATCCTGGATTTGTTTGGGACATATTCTGTGCAATCTGTCAGAAACAGAAGAAAATAATTCCTCTTGGTGTGTTACTTTGCACTGTGCATCCTTACTGGGTCTGGGTGACATCATGGAATTATTACAAATTACTACAGTTCTATTTGGATGGAGTGGAATGCTACCACTATCCAAACATACCCAAGGTATACTGATATTTGTTTTATAAACTAACTGAAGAGTGAGTCAAAAAATTCAGAACATGCTGAATTCTCACCAATTTCAATCATGTTTGTACTATTTATGATTTCGCCTTTAGCTAGTACATTTCCAACATAGATTTCTGAATGCAGCACCATACTGAGCTGAGTTCTTTATAGTTCTTAAGTGCAATATGGATTCCTGGAGAAGTACTTAAACAAATATTTTGCCTTCTAAATCAACTGTATTAACATTTCTGTGACATTGTTCTGCTGGATATTTTTGAAGAGCTGGGCTTTTGAAATGTTTGACTTTTGAGAGCAGTTGAAGCTCTGTTCACAATGAGACGCTGATCAGCACCAATAGCTAGTTCTGTGGTATTGTTTTATCTTCCTCTGTGATGTTGAAGGAATTAAATCAGATTCTGATTTGAATATAGTTCTTTAAGACCCCAAATGTTAAAGACATTGGGCTGAAATTTTCCATTTACCTGGAAGTCACGCCACGAGGAGCTGAAAGCGGAAGGTGGCTGGCGCAGGAATCTTGGGGCGGGATTTATTGCTGGTGATGGCCAGTTAAGAGGCCACCACTGGGGCAGCCATCCAATTAAGGATGGCGGCCCACCCCCAACAGCTTCTGGTCAGTCACTGAGCTGGTAGCACGGCAGCCTCAGCAGCAGCACTGCTAGTGGTGGCCTGTGCTGAGGCTGCAGCTCCAGGGAGAGGGTACCTCAATGGCGAGGCGCCCTCAAAAATAAGTGAGTTTGGTTGGGGGACGCCGAGGCCAAGTAGGCACATCCCAGCGATCAGTAAAGGGTGGGTGGGATGTCATGGTGCACGAGCGGTGTGGGGACAGCCATTGCCACCAGGGGGCCCCCTGTGGGCCATGGAGTTCCCATAAAGGAGGCCCCCCTCCCCTCAGAACCCACTGGGAGGGTTTACCTGGCAGTCTCCCCACATTGCGGCGGGCCCTCCTATCACATCCAAAATGCCCACAGAGGCGGGAAGTGGCCCTTAATTGGCCACTAAAGTGGCTCAATTGGCTGCCAGGTCCGCAGCCACGTTGCCACGTTTTCCACCGTTGACAATATGCCATGACAATGGGAAGATTTTGGGCTCCCCTCCCAACGCCCTCCCCTGCCATATTACCAGCCCTCTTGCCTTCCAGCCCATCTCCAGTGGGCCGGGAAAATTCAGCCCATTATCTTTCTGTTTTGAAGACAGAAACATATATTAGTTAACTGAAAATATAACAAGATAATGTCAACGGACAGACAAAAAATGCAATTCAAATGTTCCCAAAGGATTCACATATCAATCCCCCATAGTCTCTGTAATATTCTATCAAATACTTACAGCTGTCATGAGTCAAAGTCAGCACATTCAAAAGAAAATAAATCAACTTGCCCAAGCCCTTTTAATGAAGAAAAAATGCTGCTTCTGCAAAATATTGTCTTAGCATACACTGTACCTAACTGAGCACGCCTGCTGTGCTTATTACACAATGCTGAAAAGATAAAAAGATATCACTTTCAAGGATAATTGACTGCAAAATTGCTATAATTCAGTCCACATCTCTGTAAAGTAATTCTTTAGTGACTCTTACTAATGTAAACATTAGTTTTGTTCCTTTTTTAATAAAAAAGATTAGCATGAAATATAGCAAGAAGGAGCAGCTATTTGAAGGGATATGCAATTGTAAAAGACAAAAGAGTGCTGTGCTCCATAAATTACTTTAGCTGTTCATCAAGCTTAAGCTTTGAAATTACTGTTGGCAATATTAGCTAATGAATACTTAACATGTTGGTATGACATTCCTCTATCTTTATCGGAACAGGTATTAAGAGAAAAAGAAAAGAGCTTGCATTTATTTAGTGCCTTTCATATATTCAGGACATTCCAAAGTATATTTTTGCTGCCAATGAATTACCTTTGAAGTGCTATTACTATTGTTATGTGGACACATGCAGCGGCTAGTTTGCACACAGCAAGATTCCCATCAACAGCAATGAGATAAATGGCCAGATAATTTGTTGCTATTGAATGAGGGATAAGTGTTCACCAAGAAATTCCCTGCAGTTCTTTAATAGTGCTGTGGAATCTTTTACATCCACCCAAGACGACAAATGGTTTCATGGCTCAACTGAAAGACAACGTACTATGCCTTCAATACTTTACTCTTTTATGTGAACAGATTTTAAATGATTCTTTATCTAGACTCTCCGATGTTTGCAAAAATAGCTTTCCCCCACCCAGTGTTCACCCCTCACTTTGCTTCCACGCTTTTTTATAGTCAGGTGGAACAGAGGGAGGGTAATGAAGACATTGGGGGAGTTTTAACTCCAAAAAAAACAGGTGGGTTTGGGTCGAATGACAGAACAGGCTGTTAAAAATCTGAATCCTAACCCCAACCTGCCTCCAATCTATCCAATTCTAGTTTTAACGAGGTGGGACAGGGAGGCAGGCACCCAACGCCCTCCCAAGAGGGTGTTTGGCAATTTGAATATTATAATGAGGCTGTGTATCTCATATATATCCACCATTTGAAATTTAATTCTAGCTGCTCGGGTTTCCCGGGCGTCAGGAAACCCACCTGCTAAAGGGAGGCAGGGATTGTTGGATCCAGGAGCTGCGCCTTTCCACTTATCTGCTGAATCCAGCAAGCCTGCCTCATCAAACACCCACCCTGCCCCCCACCCCCAAAAACTGGACAACCCCCGACCTTTCTGATGTCACCCCAAAGGCCTCTGACCTCCTCCAGTGAGGCCTCCGAAGTCCCCACCCGTGAGGCCTCCAACCTCCCCTCTCCAAGACCTCTAATCTCCAACACCCAAAGCCTCTGATCTCACCCCTCCAAGGGCTCCAAACTCCCCACCCCCAAGGCCTCCGATCTTCCCCCCCACACCAAGACATCTGACCTCCCCCTCCAACCCGAGGCCTCTGACCTCACCCCCAAGGCCTCTCACCATCACCCAACCCCGGCCTTCAATTCCTGTCCACATCGCCCCTCAATAGCCTCTAATCCCTGATTCACCACCCATCCCCCCTCCCCTGAAACGGATCCCCAGACCCAGCTCTGGGTCAAGGATCAGACGTCCCCAATTGCTTCACCCACCCCCACCCAGGTTGGCACTCAGACCTACCTGACCCTGCAGTCTCCTCCACACTGCTCCCCATCCAACTGGAAGCCAAGCCTGTCAATCAGGCTCACTTCTGGGCAGTGAACCTGTCAGTGACATCACACACACGCTGTAGAGTTAAATCTGCACAGCATGCAGGGAAACCTCGATTTCCTGGTTCCATTTGCGTTACCAGCCCCTCCCCTCCCGCAGGTCAAGAAATTAAAATTCTCCCCATCAACTTCAAAGCACTAAATGCCATTTCTCATTTGATTATTTCCTTGGTTCTAATAATTATCTGACATTTAACTTAGAATTTTTAAAGGTTGATGTCACTGTCAATCTGTCCTTCCTTCTGTAACTGTTGCCAAGAGCTTCCAATTCAAATTAACATATTTCAACACTTAAGTTCCCTTAGGAATTAATGTCAATTTGATGTTGTGTCATGATTTTCTGTTGATAAGTTTTCACAAGTTCAAATATAATACAAAAAAATCACTAAAATTAATAATGTGAAAATTATAATTATCTTGTCACCAAATCAAGATGATGTTTAAATAACAATGGGGGCAATTTTGACTTCGGGTAATATTGTAAAACATAATGGGCTGATCTTGAAAACAAGACACACTGTGGAGCCACCGTGATATTTCGCGCAGTAGCTCATTAGCATGGCGAGAGCAGAAGGCCCGCCCCCGATGACATAGAGGGGGCGGGTGCTCTGTCTCCAGCAACGGTGTCCAGCGCCAGCGCCTCTGCGCTGGCACTATTTTTAAAGGGCTTCAGGCCCTTCAGTTTCATTTACATTTTTAAAAGTCCTGTTGCAATAAAAATTGCACTAAAATTTTAATTTAACTTTGAATCCCCACTCCCACGCCCCCACTGAGTCCTCATTTAATAAATTGACATATCCCCCCCAAAAAAACACTTATTGCTATTCTGAACTTTTCCTCCCCGCCACCGAACGTCAGCACTTTTGACCCTCAACCCCTTCCCATCATCCTCACAACCAATAGGAATAGTTTGCCCCGCCCCCACCTCGCCCTGAGAATTTCACTCCTCCTCCCTTCCCACCAGTGTCATGCCTCAGATCTCCGAATGGAGATCCGAAGGCATGGGAATTCGAGCCACTGACTGGAATATCAGTGTGGGACTGCCGTCGCTACCAGGTAAGTGTTTATTCATTAATTTTAATGTCATTATCATATTTAGATTAAGGCTTCGCTGCCGAGCAGTGGGGGGGCCGCCCCAAGGCCTCACCGTCACTGGTAAAATGCGGTGGAGCTTTCCCGCGTCGAGGCCTTTGGCGGGCCTCTCCTGGAAGGATTTTCTGGGCCCCCTCGCCATGATCCCCGATGTCAGAGAGCTGGTAAAATTCAGCCCAATGTATCAGCTCAACCTCCGAATACACACCTATCTCGATTTTGGTTTCCATTGAAGTCAATAAAAACGAAAATCGCGAGAAGCGTTTAACAGGTAACCAAGGCAATATAGTGCATTTTACACTACAGTCCACAGTCAAAACTACTACCAATGAGTTTCAATGAATTACAGTAGAATACATGTTATTCTTCATCTGTTCAAAGCATGCAATACATGCCTCATATAAAGATTCATAATAAAATAGAATAATAAGTAGCCTACTGATTATTTACAATGTCACGTCACAATTTTTCTTTTCTCTTATCAGGCTAACTATAGTGCAAGTTTTTAGCTTCACATTGACCCAAGATGTGCAGTGCAATTCACAAGTGAAATGACTGGGTTGAACCCAGATAAGCATCTATTTGTTCTCGGGATTGAGGCAACACTGGCAAGTCCACATTTATTGTCCATCCCTATTTGCCGTGAGATGATGATAGTGGGCATTCTCCTCGAGCTGCTGCTTGTGGTGTACACACCATTGTGTTTAATAGGGAATTCCAACATAAGAGGAATAACAGTATCTGTCCAAGTCAGGATATTGTGCGACTTGAGGGGTCTTGGGAGTAATAGTGTTCCCATGATCTTGTTGCTCTTGATGGCAAGAGGTTGCAGGGGAGGGAGGTGCTGTTGAAGTAACCTAGATATGCTACTGCAAACTATTCGCTGAAAACACTTCCAATACCGGGAAGGTTAGAACTAAATTTTAGCAGTGCTTTAATTTTGGCTTTGCAGCCTCACCAACCTACCTGTTACAAATAGGTACTAGACTCTCCCATGGTTAGGAATAGTGATGTTCACATAGTATCGTCTTCCTGCTTGTTGCCTAGGTTTCACATTCCTGACTGGATATTGTAATGCGACAGAGTTTTGCTCTAATCCTGTAGCTGTGCGACCTCTTAGATCTGTCTATAGCCTTCTTCTTTTAATGTTTAGTTTGCAGGTGTCCCTGTGTAGTAGGAGCACTAGATTTGTACCACATTCTAAGATAGTTTCTTGCCCACCCTTCTACACTCAGCATTGAAGCAGGATTGCTCTCTTGCTGATCAAAGAGTAAGTGATACACCAAGTCATGAGGTGACACTCTCTCTTTGGCCTCCTTGTCTCGAGAAACAATGGGTAAGCGCCTGGAGGTGGTCAGTGGTTTGTGAAGCAGCGCCTGGAGTGGCTATAAAGGCCAATTTTAGAGTGACAGACTCTTACACAGGTGCTGCAGATAAGATTGGTTGTCGGGGCTGTTACACAGTTGGCTCTCTCCTTGCACTTCTGTCTTTTTTCCTGCCAACTGCTAAGTCTCTTCGATTCGCCACGCTTTAGCCCCGCCTTTATGGTTGCCCACCAGCTCTGGCGATCGCTGGCAACTGACTCCCACGACTTGTGATCAATGTCACAGGACTTCATGTCATGTTTGCAGACGTCTTTAAAGCGGATGGCCGGTGGGTCTGGTACCAGTGACGAGCTCGCTGTACAATGTGTCCTTGGGGATTCTGCCATCTTCCATGCGGCTCACTTGGCCAAGCCATCTCAGGCGCCGCTAGCTTAGTAGGGTGTATATGCTGGGGATGTTGGCCGCCTTGAGGATTTTAGTGTTGGAGATATGGTCCTGCCACCTGATGACAAGGATTCTCCGGAGGCAGCGAAGATGGAATGAATTGAGACGTCGCTCTTGGCTGACGTACGTTGTCCAGGCCTCGCTGCCTTAGAGCAAGGTACTGAGGACACAGGCTTGATACACATGGACTTTTGTGTTCTGTGTCAGTGCACCATTTTCCCACACTCTCTTGGCCAGTCTGGACATAGCAGAGGAAGCCTTTCCCATGCGCTTGTTTAATTCTGCATCGAGAGACAGGTTGAGCCTTGATAGTTGATAGTTGAGCCTAGGTAGGTAAACTCTTGAACCACTTCCAGAGCGTGGTCGCCGATATTGATGGATGGGGCATTTCTGACGTCCTGTCCCATGATGTTCGTTTTCTTGAGGCTGATGGTTAGGCCAAATTCATTGCAGGCAGCCGCAAACCTGTCGATGAGTCTCTGCAGACACTCTTCAGCATGAGATGTTAATGCAGCATCATCAGCAAAGAGGAGTTCCCTGATGAGGACTTTCCGTACTTTGGTCTTCGCTTTTAGACGGGCAAGGTTGAACAACCTGCCACCTGATCTTGTGTGGAGGAAAATTTCTTCTTCTGAAGACTTGAACGCATGTGAGAGCAGCAGGCAGAAGAAGATCCCAAACAGTGTAGGTGCGAGAACACAGCCCTGTTTCACGCCACTCAGGATAGGAAAGGGGTCTGATGAGGCGCCGCTATGCTGAATTGTGCCTTTCATATTGTCATGGAATGAGGTGACAATACTTCGTAGCTTTGGTGGGCATCCAATCTTTTCCAGTAGTCTGAAGAGACCACATCTGCTGACGAGGTCAAAGGCTTTGGTGAGATCAATGAAAGCAACGTAGAGGGGCATCTGTTGTTCACGGCATTTCTCCTGTAGCTGGCAAAGGGAGAACAGCATGTCAGGGTTGGATCTCTCTGCTCGAAAGCCACACTGTGCCTCAGGATAGACACGCTCAGCCAGCTTCTGGAGCCTGTTTAAGGTACACGAGCGAAGACTTTCCCCACTATGCTGAGCAGGGAGATTCCACGGTAGTTGTTGCAGTCACCGCGGTCACTCTTGTTCTTATAGAGGGTGATGATATTGGCATCGCGCATGTCCTGTGGTACTGCACCCTCGTCCCAGCACAGGCAAAGCAGTTCGTGCAGTGCTGAAAGTATAGCAGGCTTGGCACTCTTGATGTCAGGGGTAATGCTGTCCTTCCCAGGGAGCTTTTCCGCTGGCTAGAGAATCAATGGCATCTCTGAGTTCCGATTTTGTTGGCTGTACGTCCAGCTCATCCATGACTGGCAGAGACTGGGCTGCATTGAGGGCGGTCTCAGTGACAACATTCTCCCTGGAGTACAGTTCTCGGTAGTGTTCCACCCAGCGGTCCATTTGCTTGCGTTGGTCAGTGATTGTGTCCCCTGATTTCGATTTAAGGGTCATGAGGTGACACACTGCTATGATATACAGTTCCACTGCTGATGGGAGCTGGGTGCTTGAGTGGAAGTTATCCCAAAGGAAGTGTTGATTTTCCTGGATAACTCACATTTTAAAAACACAACCAGACAACATCAACATTTGTGTATGAAGTACATATAGTGCATCATTTATAAAACAAAACTAAATGTATTCTGATTCAAACCCTTGATATTTTATGTATACATGGAAAAACAACATTTGTGCAAAATCTGCTCATATCATGTCTGCAGAGTTGCTGGTTTGCAGCTGAAACCTGCTTGCATGTTGGGAATATTTTATTATCATGCTTCTCCACTTTAGGAACCATTTTAGTAGCTTGTTAACAAATCTATTACAGAAAAGCTCCAATTAATTCTATGGTTGAAAGGGTTATGAGGTTGGAGTACATTTGCACTACTCTGGTAAGTAAATTGTTGCCATGGTGAAATGCAAACCTCTTACAAACAGCAATGCAATGAACTCTTACAAGGACAGGACAAAGCCACATCAATTAACAATACCCTATTGTACCTCTTCTAGGTGTCTACATAATAGGATGTGATGGCTGAAATTAAATTATTAATATATTGCATTAAACTGATGACAGCGGTTGTGTTTCAGTGTATGTTTCTCAGTCCAGACTTTCCTCTTCCTAACTATATGTTCAATAAAATGATATTTCACCTCAGATTTATCCTCATGGCACTTTCAATGGGTAAATCACAAGCTATGGTTTCAACGTATCTTCTCAAATGCTGGCAGAGTGCAACTATGGTTCAAATATGTAAGTGTAAAAATACCATTCGGGCTATAAATAACAAAGAGACACGGATTTATCTGATCTAAACATGAAAACAGTCAGGATTTACTGCATGAACTAAATAAACTGTAAAACAAAGGATTATAACATGGGATGGAGTCCAAATTCTGAAAAGAGATATTGTTGCCATAGATTAGCAGCTTTGTGACTCAAATGTGACCCGATCTAGAATATGTCCTGGATATAGATATTTTCCAAGTCCTCTTTAAAAATATAACTCTCCAACTTACCTTCCCTTTGTGTGAAAGCTAAGATGCACTTTACAGCTGTAATTAAAGGTAGATTTATATTACACACCGTTTCAGCTAAAATAAAAACAGCTGCAGATGTATCGGTTTGTGAATGCACAGTTGTTTGACACTTATAAATGCAATTTTCATTTCTGCCAGCCAAACCTTCACCATTAGCTGAAGGTCAGCACAAGGCAACAAATTGAAAACTGCATAACCAGCCAATGTGAACTCTCACACGACCCACAGCCAGGAAGAACTCACAGCACACGCAGCAATGGTGGCCAATTACACTTGACGGCAGGGTACTGCCGAAGCCTTAGCAGCAGCCAAGCATCATCTCTTAAAATGGCAGTCCATCCCTCTGGTGTCAGCAGCCCTGTTTCATTTACAGTAGGCCAAAGTCGGCCTTAAAGGAAAACCCATCAAAGGAAGGTATATTTTTAACAACGGGTTTTAGTGTGGCTTAACTAATCCCAAATTAAACACTTCACCTCTGCACACTGCACAGTTGTCATAATGTTGGGCAAAATGGTATCTTTACTTACAGAATATACAGAAGCGAAAATATACTAGAGATTGCACTCATTGTAAAAGGCACTGAAAGCACCATTTTTGGGAAGCACAGTAAATCCACAGAGTGCCAGAGATGCACAGTATGGGTTGGAAAAGGGGAGATGAGTTTTAACATGATCTCAGCAACAAAGGACTCTGGCATAATGTCAGAAAATGGTCCAATGACACCAAATATGTTGTCAAGTAGACAATCACATTCAACAACCAGGCTCATGGTGCCACTGAAAGCGGGCACACATTCTGATACCAGTTACTGTGAATGGTAACATTGTTCCCGTTGGATCTTCCAAGAGCAACGACAGCTATGAGATTGATCAGTAATCTAGTAAATTGTTGTTCCATTGCTAGAACAGTCTGACTCTATCAACACTGATCTTCTGATGGGTCACTCCCAAAATATTAACCTGTCTTTCTCTTACATTTCAATTGATCCATTGTACAGACAGCATTTTCTTTTTTGATTGCAAATTTTCATCCTTCACATTTCTCTCTTTACCTTCTTCAGGCCTAAGATCCTTTGTGCCTTGTTACTCTTCCCCAACCAACAGTTTCTTGTCCACATCAAAGTTGTATTTCATTCCTTTTTAGGATTAATTTCCTCTGGTTAAAATTCAAGGAACAGTTTTTGACAACAGCAACAGCTATTTAAGCAAGTTGGAAAACAATAAGCAACAAGCATTAGAACTCATAGCATAGGAACACAAGATCCAGCAGCTCATGGGTACCAGCACCTCTAATGGGTGATCGCTTTGTGGAACACCTCCGCTCAGTCCAAAAGCATGACCCCAAGCTTCTGGTCACTTGCTATTTCAGCAACCCCCACCGCCCCCGCTCTCATGCCAACATTTCTGTCTTTGGCCTACTCCAGTATTCATGTGAACATCAACGCAAGCTCAAGGAGCAGCACCTGATCTGATGATTAGGCACTCTACAGCCTTGCAGACTGAACATTAAGTTCAATAACTTCAGAGCATGACTGGCCTTTTTTTAATATATATTTTTATATTTACTTTATTTTTTAACCATGTGCCTGTTTTTCATGTAGACAGAGCTGCTCATTATTCCGCTATTAACAGTCTCTTTGGACTAATGCTTTGTCTTTCACCACAAGCATTAACACACTCTTTGCCTTTGTCCCAGGACAGCTTTATTAATAATCTCTCCTGCTCTCTGCCCTATCACACACCTCCCCTTTTGTTCTATTCCCCACCATCCCCCCTCCCCGCACCCCCTTCACTTGCTTAAAACCTAATTCTTTTCTAACCTTTGCCAGTTCTAATGAAAGGTCACTGACCTGAAACGTTAACTCTGCTACTCTCGCCACAGATGCTACCAGACCTGCTGAGTATTACCAGCACTTTCTGTTTTTATTTTATATTAGAATCTACTCACCTTGTGGGATTCAAATTTGGACCGTTTTAAAATCAATCCTGCATTCACTGGATTTTAATATTTTCATCAAACACTTAATTATCAATAAAAATTCTATAAATGGAATAGTGTAGGTCAGATGGTTTCACAGGTCGGCACAACATCGAGGGCCGAAGGGCCTGTACTGCGCTGTAATGTTCTATGTTCTAAAAATGTTTTTATGGGATTTTTGTATATTTGCTTTAATCCATGAAACCAGAAAATTTAACATTGTCCTAAAATAAAGGGTTGTCGTTTACATTCGTTGGTCCAAATAGTTTAGTATATATTGGGTTATTATATTTTTGTTATACTTTCCAGTAGTTCATGTGTAGTTCACAAACGCATCTCTGTGTCAAAAAGTTATGGGTGCAATTTCCACTTCCAGATTTCTGCATGGAATTAGAAAAGTTGCAAGAAAGAGGTCATTCAGCCCATCATGCCTCTGCTAGTGCAAACTCATTGACTGGAGATTTCTACTGTAATGCCATTTCCCTGACTCCCTCCATGTCATTTTATATTCTGTTTCTCAAACAGCTTTCCAATTCTCCTTTAGAAAACATTGTAGGCCAGGAATCTTTCTGAGCTGTTCCTCCAAGCCAATGATGCAGGGGTGGGGGAGGAGGGAAACTCTGGGGAGGGCGCAACTTTCTACATTGAAGATTCCACAACCTCAATCTGGCAGAATATTGATAGCTGGTACATCCTCCTGGTGAGAAGCGGCATACTGTCCACTAGCCTAGCGGGAGTGAGGCACACATGCGGCCTGGGTTCCAACCTGAATCCCTGAAGGAAATTCTGAACTTTTTTGGATAGTGATACAATTGCGCAACAACCCCCACCAGCAACCCCCCAACCAACCCCACTTTACAAAATCTTCTTTCCAGCAAAGGAAATTGGGCAACTGCCCTTATTCCCACCCATGTCCCCAGAATTAGCGGCTGAAGCACTGAATGATGTAAACACATTAACATTACAACATTATGGATTGGATTGGTTCCTCTGCATTGTTATGGCCTGTGTCTCTGCTCTTCAACCTCTTTCTTCCTCCAATCTGTTAAGAATTTTACTATTTTTTAATATTTCCCTTCATTGTTCTGTAATATTTCATGTTTCTCTGACCTGTATATCCCACCTATCCATTAACCCTTCTTTCAATGTCTTCTTTCAATCTCCTACATCTCTCCTGACAATTTGCTATGCCTCCTAGTTTGGGATCATCAGTAAACTTCAAAATTATCCATCATTTGCTCCTGCCCAACTCATCCACCCATATCCTTTATTTTCTTTTCCCCGACCAGCTCTCTATCCATGTGGCTACATGCCTTTTTATGTATTTTGTTTTAATTTTCACAACAAGCATCATATCTGGTACCTAATCAAATGTCTTCTGAAAGTCTATGTATACAACATTCATCACATTCCTTTTATCTATACACTTTGGGGTCGAATTGTACCCCCGGTTGGGAACCCGGCCTTGAGTGGCCGGCCCACTCAGGAGCTGTAGCAGGGAGATTCAGCCAATTTTAATGGCTGGCCCCCTTAGAATGCTGCTTTCCAACTTCCCAACCTAAATGCCAGGAAGCCAGCAGGAAGTGGACTGTCCAGCTACTAAAGTCAGGTGGCTTGGAGGTCACCTCCGGAAATGCACAGGGATGGATCACAGTACAAGGTAAGTGGATCAGAGGGCACGGAGCGGAATCGCAATCGGGGGAGGGGGAAGAAACCCAGAGAAGGGGAGGCCCAAGATTTCCTTGAGTGACCCAGGGAATCAGTCCTACTTCACCTGGCCCACAATCTTCAAATAAATTTAGAAAACCTAACTTATTGGGCCTCTTTTAGCTATCAATGATGCCATCACAGCTCAATCTGAACATATAAAGAAAAATAATTTTGGCTTCCAGTATGTGTCCTTGCTGCCTACAATTAAAAAATGCAATTGATCACATTGGGCAGGAATGGAGTGGGTAAGTATCCTTATAAGCATTTCTGCTGCCCTGCCTCCCAGTCAATAAAATTTATCTTTTATGAGCCTGACCCCGTGTCCCCTTGTCCAACTCTCCTGATTCAGTTCAAATAATTAAATATTTACCTTTTCTACACTGTTAATTATTATGTCTACCTCTGTAAAATCACCTCTCAGTTTTTTCTTTTCAGTGTGAAAAGCCAAGTTTTCTCCATTCTTTACTCATATCTCAAAACTTTGACACTAGAAATGAGTCTTGTGCTTCTTTTTTCACACTGCAGCCAGTGATTAAATTTCTCCCTTGTGTATCAATGACCAGACTTGATCACAATGCTCAAGATGTGGTCTTATCAGAGCACTGTAAAATTCAGTTACAACTTCATTTGACTTGAATTCTATTGTTTTGGCCACATGGTTCTATATTCTATAGGCTTTTTTAATTACTGTATATTGGTGAACATGTTGATCGCCAACTAAGACTCCTGGGTCTCTCAACTTCATCATGAGCTATTTCAACACCATTCGTTGCATAAATGTGCCACCCATGTTTCCTTCATATGTGTGGTACTTTGCACTTGTCTGCTTCAAACTTCATCTTCCATTGTTCAACCCAACTATATATCTCATCTAACTCACTCTGGAATTTCTGGGCTGCCTCTGTCAATTCCAGTGCCCCTCTTTGTTCGGTATCATCTGCAAATTTAATCAATTTGAATTGAATTTCTGAGTACAAGTTATTGATGTAATTCGAAATATTAGTGGCCCTAATACGAAATCCCATGGTAAGTCCTCCTATTTTCAACTCTGTAATTTTGCCCAACTCCGCCCCAGTTCAAATCATCTGCTGCTGAAACCCTCACCCATTCTTTGTTACCTCCAGACTTGACTGTTCCAACAAACTTCTACCCGACCTCCCAAGTTCTACCGTCTAAACTTGATGTCATCCAAAACTCTGCTGCCCATATCCAAACTCATACCAGCTCCCATTCACCCATCACCCCTGTGCTCACTGACCTACATTGATACCCGGTTAAGCAACGCCTCAATTTAAAAATTATCATCCTTGTTTTCAAATCGCACCACAGCTTCAGCACTCCCAATCTCTGTAATCTCCTCAAGCCTCACAACCCTCCAAGATAACTGCACTCCTCAAATTCTGGCCTCTTGAGCATCCCCGATTTTAATCACTCCACCATTGGTGATCATGTCTTCAGCTGCCAAGACCCTAAGCTCTGGAATCCCCTCCCTAAATCTCTCCACCTCTCATCCTCACTTTCCTCCTTTAAGACGTGCCTTGAAATCTACCTCTTTAACCAAGCTTTTTGATCATTTGCTCTAATATCTCCTTATGTGGCTTGGTGTTAAATTTTGTTTGATATCATTCCTATGAAGTGCATTGGGATGCTTTCTTATATTAAATATGCTATATAAGTACATGTTGTTTTTGTTGTTGGTAGCCCTTCAAATCACAGTAAGTTCAGCTACTAAGGAGTTCTGAATATGTTGCTCAAATGGCTAATTTTCAGTAGTAGGAGCTGTTTTGTTAATTTATTCATTCATGGGACGTGGGCGTCACTGGCAAGGCCAGGTGAGGTGGTGGTATTTCCATGCCCTTGCCCTGCTAAGTAGTAGAGGTCAGGGGCTGCTGTTGAAGTAGCCTTGGAAAGTTGCTACAGTGCTTCTTGTAGATGGTACACACTTGACATGATACAGAGCAGAAGATGAATTCCCTGCAACATGTTAAAAGTTCCCAGTGCACAGAACTGGAGCTATATTGCAGCAAGTATGAACTCAAACCAACGAGAGGGACTCATTCTTTTGATTTAGTGCACTTGGGCTTCAGATGAGAACCTGGTACCTGAGTTATACTGCTACTTTCATATTGATGTAGGTCCAAAACTGTTTCAATCGATGCAAAAGTGACAGTATAACTCCAATCTAGTTTATGTCCTAGTCAGCTTTAATCTTATTATATCGAACTGCCTATAACGATCACCAGTAATAGGCTCTATAGAGAGCACTTCTGTCATTTGGAATATCCACTGTTTCCACCCACTGCTGTCTATATCCAGTATAAGGATTTATGCTAAGATGCTTTCTTTCCATCTATGTAAACCTATGTTACCTTAAGCAGTTTCACAGTTATTAACATTTTTATCAAACTACGAAAACTACTTTCCCTTCTGAGATTTTTTTTTAAGGATTGCCGTGCTGGGGCTCAGTATCTTCCTTTCCAGGATTACTAACTGGTTATACAGACAGGACAAGGAAGGAGGTTCTGCATAGTCAGTATGAGGTACAGGCCTGCTACCTGACCCGAACCTGATGGGACCCGACGACATGCATCAGGTTCGGGTCGAGTCGGGCCCATCTTCCGGGGCCAGCTTTCGGGCTCGGGTCGGGTCGGGTCCGGCCGGACACACACGGTAAGTGTTCTGCTGGTAAGTATTAAAATTAAAGAAACTTACCTGAGCTGGGAGTCCGGGACGAAACTGAGTCTGCGCAGTGAGCGAGTGACGTCACTATGACGGCTCACGCATGCACTGCAGCTTCTAGCAGGTTCGATGTCAGGACCATAAGTAAAGGGATTGTCGGGTCGGGCTCGGGGCAAAATCGGAGGGACTCAGGCCGAGTCAGGCTCGAGCCCGCTGTGATTCGGTCGCGTTCGGATCGGGCTCTTAAAGCAGGCCTCTGGTATGGGGAGCTAGGCACCAAATATAGAAGCAGAACCTCAAAGGTAATAATTTCTGGATTATTACCTGAGCCACGTTCAAATTGCATGGGGCAAATATGATTAGAGAAATGAATGCGTGGCTCAAAGAGCGGTGTGGTAGAGGTGGATTCTGGTTTGTGGGGCATCAGTACTGGGGAAAGTGGGGGCGGTACCGTTGGGATAGTCTACACCTGAACCATGCTGGGGCTGGCGTTCTAGCAAGCCGCATAACTAAGGAAGTAGAAAGAATTTTAAACTAAATAGTGGGGGCAAGGGATCACATTTTGGAAGATGTGGTAAATCAAAGAGTAGAGACAAGGCAAGAGAGAAAGGCATGAATATGGGAAATTATAAACAGACCGTGACAGGAAGAGATAGAGAGTACAAATCTAAGAGTAAATCAGCAGTCAAGGATAGATGTTACAAAAATAATAAAAGTACAAAACTAAAGGCGTTGTATCTGAATGCACGTAGCATTTGAAATAAAACAAATGAACTGATGGTACTTATTTATTTCTATTTGCACTACCTGATAGCCATTACAGAAACATGACTACAGGATGACATAGATTGGGATCTGAATATTGAAAGGTAGATTACATTTAGGAAGGACAGGAAGATAGAAAAAGGTGGAGGGGTGGCTCTGCTAATTATTGGTGATGTTAGCACATTAAAGAGGATGACCTAAGTTCAGGAAACCAGGATGTAGAAGTGGTTTGGGTAGAGATGAGAAATAATAAAGGCAAGAAGTCACTCAAGTAAGTGGTGTACAGGCCCCCTAAAAGTAACCACACAGTAGGACAGAGTAAAAAGGAAGAAATAATGGGAGCTTGTCAGAAAGGTACAGCAATAATCATAGGGGATTTTAATCTACATATAGGCTGGAAAAATCAGATGGGCAAAGGTAGGCCAGATAAGGAGCTCAGAGAATGTTTTCGGGATAGTTTCTTAGAACAGCACATTCTGGAGCCAACTAGAGAGCAGGATATACTAGACCTGGCATTGTGCAACGAGATAGGATTAATTGATGGCCTCATAGTGAAGGCACCCTGAGGTAGCAGCGATCATAATATGATTGAATTTTACATTCAGTTTGAGGGAGAGAAGAATGGGTCCAAGACTAGTATTTTAAACTTAAATAAGGGCAATTATGAGGACATGAAAGCAGAGCTAGCTAAAGTTAACTGGCAAATTAGGTTAAGGGATAGATCCACAGAGATGCAGTCGCAGACATTTAAGGGGATATCTCAGAATACACTGAATTGACACATTCCAACGAGAAAGAAAAATTCAAAGGGGAGGACCTACTAGCTGTGGTTAACTAAAAAAGTTAAAGACATTATCAAACTTAAAGAAAAAGTATATAATTGCACAAAGATGGGTGACAGGTCAAACGATTGGACAGAATATAAAGAACAGCAAAGAATGACTAAAAGATTGATAAGGAGGGAAAAATTAGAGCATGAGAGAAAGCTAGCTAGAAATTAAAAACAGATGGTAAGAGTTTCTATAAATATTTAAAAAAAGAAGAGTTGACAAAGTGATCGTTGGTCTTATAGAAAGTGAGTTGGGGAATTAATAAGTGAAAATAAGCAGATGGCAGAAGAATTGAGCAATTATTTTGCATTGGTCTTCACTATAGAGGATACTAGTAACATCCCAGAAATAGCTGTAAATCAGGAAATGGAAGGGAGGGAGGAATTCAAGAAAATTACAATCACCAGGGAAGTTGTACTGAGCAAATTGTTGGAGCTGCAAGCTGACAAGTCCCCGGATCCTGATGAACTTCATCCTAGGGTGTTAAAAGAAGTGGCTAGTGAGATAGTTGATGAGTTGGTTTTAATTTTCGAAAATTTCCTAGATTCGGGGAAGGTTCCATTAGATTGGAAAATAGCAAATGTAACTCCATTACTCAAAAAGGGAGAGTGACAGAAAACAGGAAACTACAGGCCAGTTAGCTTAACAACTGTCTTAGGCAAAATGTTAAAAGCTATTATTAAAGACGCTATAGCAGGGCACTTGGAAAAATTCAAGGTAATCGGGCAAAGTCAACATGGTTTTGTGAAAGGGAAATCGTGAATCCAATTTATTGGAGTTCTTTGAAGAAGTAAGATGTGCTGTGGATAAAGGGGAACTGGTGGATGTACTGTACTTAATTTCAAGAAGGCATTCAATAAGTCATAGAGTCATAGAGTTATACAGCACAGAAACAGGCCCTTCGGCCTATTGTGTCCATGCCGGCCATCAAGCACCTAACTATTCTAATCCTATTTTGCAGCATTTGGCCCGTTGCCTTGTATGCTGTGGTGTTTCAAGTGCTCATCTAAATACTTCTTAAACGTTGTGAGGGATCCTGCCTCTACCACCTCTTCAGGCAGTGCGTTCCAGATTCCAACCACCCTTTGGGTGAAACAATTTTCCTCAAATCCCCTCTAAACCTCCTGCCCCTTGCCTTAAATCTACGTCCCTAGATATTGACCCCTCCGCTAAGGGGAAAAGTTTCTTCCTATCTAACCTATCAATGCCCCTCATAATTTTGTATACCTCATGTCCCCCCTCAGCCTTCTCTGCTCTAAGGAAAACAACCCTAGCCTTTTCAGTCTCTCTTCATAGCTGAAATGCTCCAGCCCAGGCAACATCCTGGTGAATCTCCTCTGCACCCTCTCCAGTGCAATCACATCCTTCCTATAGTGTGGTGCCCAGAACTGTACACAGTACTCCAGCTGTGGCCTAACTAGCATTTTATACAGCTCCATCATAACCTCCCTGCTCTTATATTTTATGCCTCAGCTAATAAAGACAGGTATCCCATATGCCTTCCTAACCACCTTATCTACCTGTGCTGCTGCCTTTAGTGATCTATGGACCAGTACACCAAGGTCCCTCTGACCTTCTGTACTTCCTAGGGTCCTACCATCCATTGTATATTCCCTTGCCTTGTTAGTTCTCCCAAAATGCAGGAGTAAATTCCATTTGCCACTGCTCCACCCATCTTACCAGCCCATCTATATCGTCCTGTAATAAGGTGCCACATCAAAGGTTATTGTGGAAAATAAAAGCTCATGCTGTAGAGGGTAACATTTTGGCATCAATAGAAGATTGGCTAGTTAACAGAAAACAGAGAGTAGGCATAAATGGGTCATTGTCTGGTTTGCAAGATGTAACAAGTGGTGTGCCACAGGGATCTGTGCTGGGGCCTCAACTTTTCACAATTATATAAATGACTTGGATGAAGGGACCAAAGGTATGGTTGCTATATTTGCTGATGACACAAAGATAGGTAGGAAAGTAAGTTGTGAAGAGGACATAAGGTGGTTACAAAGGGATAGAAATAGATTAAGTGAGTGGGCAAAGATCTGGCAAATGGAGTATAATGTGGGAAAATGTGAAATTGTCCATTTTGCCTGGAAGAATAAAAAAGCATATTATCTAAATGGTGAGAGATTGCAGAGCTCTGAGGTGCAGAGGGATCTGGGTGTCCTAGTGCATGAATTGCAAAAAATTAGTATGCAGGTTCAGCAAGTAATTAGGAAAATTAATAGAATGTTATCGTTTATTGCAAGGGGAATGGAATACAAAAGTAGGGAGGTTATGCTTCAGTTACACCAGACATTGGTGAGAGCATATCTGGAGTACTGTGTACTGTATTGGTCTCCGTATTTAAAGGAAGGATGTAAATGTGTTGGAAGCAGTTCAGAGAAGGTTTACTGGACTAATACCTGGAATGGGCGGATTGTCTCATGAGGAAAGGTTGCACCAGCCAGGCTTGTATTCGCTGGAGTTTAGGACAGTAAGAGACGACTTGATTGAAACATATAAGATTCTGATGTGTCTTGTCAGGGTGGATATGGAAAGGATGCTTCCCCTTGTAGGAGAATCTAGAACTAGGGGTCACTATTTAAAAATAAGGAGTCAGCCATTTAAGACAGAGATGAGGAGAAATTTTTTCCTCTCAGAGTGTCGTGAGTCTTTGGCACTCTCTTCCTCAAAAGACGGAGGAAGCAGAGTCTTTGAATATTTTTAAGACAGAGATAGATAGATTCCTGATTAGCAAGGGGATGACAGGTTATCGGGGGTAGGTGGAAATGTGGAGTCGAGTTTACAATCAGATTAGCCATGATCTTATTGAATGGTGGGGCAGGCTCGAGGGGTCGAGTGGCCTACTCCTGCTCCTAATTCGTATGTTCGTATGTACGGCAATTGCTCAAAATCCATGGCCCCAATATTTACACAGATATGCGCTAGAAGTCAGGTGCGGGGGTCTGGGGTGGGGAGGGGGGGGTGTCCAATATCATATGTGTTACGACCAGGTGAGAAAGGGGTCTAGGGTTCCCTCTCAGCCTTCACCCGGTCTTACCGTAACAGGGTTTTATTTTAAACACACCGTTTTTTTAGCTTCCTTTTTGTGAATCCTTGTTCACTGCTTTCCAACTGTAAGGCAAAGAAACCAGCCAAATAGGTTTTCTTAGGTTTAAAGAAGAAAGGTTGAACTTTATTAAACTTAAATTCCAGTTCGGTTAACGCCAACGGATACCTGACCCGCCCATGCTAGCATGCATACGCGATACACACATGCAGGCAGAGACAGAAAAGAGCTGAAGAAACAAAGTGGAAAGGTTTGAGGCAATATCTGAAGATAGTTTTGATTATTGTTCTTCGATCTTGCCGTAGAGTCCTTGATTGTAGGTAGATCTTGCTTTTCGTTGGGGCCCAGTATTCTTCTTAAACCTTGTTTGATGTAGGAGACTTCTCTCTCTCTCTCTCTCTCTCTCGGTTCACGTCTTCAGTGGATTTGGAGTTTCATGAGAAAGAGATGGGAGCAGACGGGAGAGGTCCTCTCAGTCCTGGAGCAAACAGTCTTTCAAACTGTCTGTAGCTAGTTTAAAAAAAAGACCTGGGCCAGCCAGTTAGTTAAGTGATCAGCTGGTGTAACCAGTCCTGGCTTTGCGGATTGCATCACCTTAGCAGTCTCTGAAATGCTCTTCCTTACACCTTCAATGGCTGCTGATCAAAATCCATTTGGGTTAATTGGAGCAGGGAATAGTCCTTTGTCTTCACAACCAGGGTCTTTCAGTATGCAAATGTCCTTCCAGCCAAATATCTGGTGATTATTTAATGAGTCATTCCTTCACTCCAGCAACAGTTTAAAAATCAATGTTCATATGACAAAATGAATATGCCTCATTCTGGGCAGGTGGGGGGTCTGCATGACAGCTCCACACCCAGCAGAATGATATGCGATTTTTAAGAAGAGCATTTTATTAAAAGGTTTGAGAGAGAAAATATGATACAGGGGGAAAACATGTATCTCTCTCTCTCTCTCTCATTTGTTCACATTCATTCATAAATCCTAAAACGTATTGCAGCCTGTCTTTTCTTGGTGCCAGTGCTGCTTTAACTACCTCATTTTGTCATCCCAATAAACATCTGGCTCTTTGGGGAGGTTTTTCTTCAGTTTGTCCATTTCCATAACTGCCTAGGGTCTTTGTACCTGTTGAGGTCTGAAAAAGGGGGGTGGGAGTTAGATTTAATTAGCCCTAAGTTGGAACTTTTTTTTCTCAGGGGAATCAATGGTAGGCGGGTCTATCCTGTACTCTCTTTCAGTGCTTTGCGGAGTCATATAAAGACTTTTGTCTTTAGGGGGAGGGGTGGTTCTCTTTTTTCTGAATGTGGGGAACGATTCTTTGCTACTCTCCCCTTTGTCCTCTGGGACACTCCTACCTGCAGGTAATTGTGCAGACTCTACTGCACTCCCCTATGGCACTTCGACTGGGTGAGGCATTACCCTCACAGTTGCTCTGCCCCATAGAGGTCTTTCTTTGTCTCTGTAGGTTCCTGTAAATGCTGTTAGCAACTCTCGTCTGCATTTACATAGGAGGATGTGGGGTCTAATTTTTCTAATTTTTCCGGGTTGGCTGACTGGACAGTAGGGGTTTTCATCCAGGATTCCTCCCGGACTTCCGTTAACCTGCCCTCTTGGTCGCTTTTTCCCCTTCCCTTTCTAAACTTTTGCCAGCTTGGTGCTTGCCTGTCCCCTTTTGTTCTCGGCAGGGGTCCCTTACAGTTCACCAGCTCTCTGCTGGAGGGTCCTCCAAACACCGACACAGGGCTTAGGGGTGCAGGTTTCACTGTAGGTTGGGGCTTCCCCTCAACCTGGCACATGTGGCAACTCCTGCAGTACTCCACCACATCTTTGTGGAGTTTTGGCCAGTCAAACTGCTGTCTTATGTGGGCTTTGGTCTTTCGTATACCGGCATGTACAACCACGGCGAGGCATCAAACCCAGAGGTTGTAGCCGAAATGAAACATTCATTTGGGAATTATTTAAGCACCGAGTCAGAAGCAGCAGGAGCCTCCAAAGAGATGAAAGCAGATGATCAGAAGAGGCTGCAGAATTAGTCCTTCTCATCAACATCAACTTACATTTATATGGCGCATTTAATGTTGTGAAACCCTCCTCTTGAGAGAAAAACCCAGCAAAAGCAGGACCCACAAAAAAGTTCAGAAAGGCAAAGGTGGCTGGAAACTATTGGCAGGGGAAAATGGGCCCGAGGGCTGGATTTTAATTGTCCACTGCCGCTCTTAGCAGCTGGCTCAAAAAGTGCGGGCCGCATGCTGGAGAGTCGCCACGATCTCCCACGCAGGGACTTATTTAAATAGCCGGGGTGGCCCACCCTCCTCTTCCCCAATCACGTGGAGGGGCGGGCTGTCCGTCCCCGGTAATGGCGTCAGCTACCTGTGTGCAGGCATTGGCACCATTTTTAAAGGGCAGCCAACCCTGCCAGCAAATTTGATTTTTTAAAGTAGTAATCCCCCCAAGATTGTTATGCTACCTTTCCAACCCCCAATAAAAATTACATTAGGTATTTACCCTTCCCCCCAAAACAGTTACCTTTTAATTCTGGCCTTCCGCCACATACTGCACAAAGTTTAAAGTTCACCCCTTCCCACCATCCCCTGCACTCATTACGTTTATTTGACCCTGTTCCCCCCTAACCTGTACTGGAAATCTTAACTCCTCCCCCCTCCCCAGTACTGTCACATCAGCTTTCCCCTGACAGGGAACTGAAGGCGCGGGATTGTCGGCCGCCGCACTGAGGATTGCGGTGGGCCCAGAAGATTGCATGTGAGATCATTTCAATTTATTCACGTCATTGAGTTAAATATTGAAATTGAGGTCCCGTCACCCAGCGATGGGTGGGCCGCCAAGGAGCCTCACCGCCACCGAGATGATCGAGCCGGCCCCTCCCAGCATCGGCCTCTGTGGCGGGCCTCTTCCACAACCATCTTCCGGCCTCCCCCACCACGGAACCCAACACGTGGGCTTGGTAAAATCCAGCTCCTGGTAATTCTGTGTGTAGAACATACTTGCGGCCAGAATTGCTATAAACTGATAGAATTATGTGGGGGGAAGTGGCAGTAACAGCCCACAGAATCAGTCATAAAATCACAGAATCATAGAATGGTTACAGCACAGAAGGAGGTCTTTCAGCTCTTTATGTCCATGCCAGTTCTCTGCAAGAGCAACTCAGCTAGTCCCACTCCCCCATCTTTTTCCTGTAGCCCTGCAAATTCTTTTTCTTCAGATAATTATCTAATCCCCTTTTAAAAGCCATGATTGAATCTGCCTCTACCACACTCCCAGGCAATGTATTTTAGACCTGAACCACTTGCTGCATAAAAAGGCTTTTCCTCATGTCATCTTTGGTTAGAACATAGAACATAGAAAAATACAGCACAGAACAGGCCCTTCGGCCCACGATGTTGTGCCGATCCTTTGTCCTCTGTCAAGGACAATTTAATCTATACCCCATCATTCTCCTTTATCCATATACCTATCTAAAAGCCGTTTGAAAGTCCCTAAAGTTTCTGACTCAACAACTTCCCCAGGCAAGGCATTCCATGCCCCGACCACTCTCTGGGTAAAGAACCTTCCCCTGACATCCCCCTTATATCTCCCACCCTTCACTTTAAATTTATGACCCCTTGTAACGCTTTGCTCCACCCGGGGAAAAAGTTTCTGACTGTCTACCCTATCTATTCCCCTGATCATCTTATAAACCTCTATCATGTCACCCCTCATCCTTCTCCGTTCTAATGAGAAGAGGCCTAGAATGTTCAGCCTTTCCTCGTAAGACTTATTCTCCATTCCAGGCAACATCCTGGTAAATCTCCTCTGCACCCTCTCCAAGGCTTCCACATCCTTCCTAAAATGAGGCGACCAGAACTGCACACAGTACTCCAAATGAGGCCTTACCAAGGTCCTGTACAGCTGCATCATCACCTCACGGCTCTTAAATTCAATCCCTCTGCTAATGAACGCTAACACCCCATATGCCTTCTTCACAGCCCTATCCACTTGAGTTGCAACTTTCAACGATCTATGCACATAGACCCCAAGGTCTCTCTGCTCCTCCACATGCCCAAGAACCCTACCGTTAACCCAGTATTTTGCATTCGTGTTTGTCCTTCCAAAATGGACGACCTCACACTTTTCAGGGTTAAACTCCATCTGCCACTTTTCAGCCCAGCACTGCAACCTATCCAAGTCCCTTTGCAGACGACAATAGCCCTCCTCGGTATCCACAACTCCACCAACCTTTGTATCATCTGCAAATTTACTGACCCACCCTTCGACTTCCTCATCCAAGTCGTTAATAAAAATCACAAACAGGAGAGGACCCAGAACTGATCCCTGTGGCACGCCACTGGTAACTGGGCTCCAGGCTGAGTATTTACCATCTAAGACCACTCTCTGCCTTCTATCAGTTAGCCAATTCTTAATCCAACTGGCCACATTCCCCACTATCCCATGCCTCCTGACTTTCTCCATAAGTCTACCATGGGGGACCTTATCAAATGCCTTACTAAAATCCATGTACACCACATCCACTGGTTTACCCTCATCCACTTGCTTGGTCACCTGCTCAAAGAATTCAATCAGGCTTGTGAGGCAAGACCTACCCCTCACAAAACCGTGCTGACTGTCCCGAATCAAGCAGTGTCTTTCCAGATGCTCAGAAATCCTATCCCTCAGCACCTTTTCCATCAACTTGCCTACCACCGAAGTAAGACTAACTGGCCTGTAATTCCCAGGGTTGTTCCTATTCCCTTTCTTGAACAGGGGCACAACATTTGCCACCCTCCAATCACCTGGTACCACCCCCGTCAACAGAGAAGATGAAAAGATCATTGCCAGCGGCTCTGCAATTTCATCCCTTGCTTCCCATAACATCCTTGGATATACCCCGTCAGGCCCGGGAGACTTGTCTATCTTCAAGTTATTCAAAAACCCCAACACATCTTCCCTCCTAACGAGCACTTCCTTGAGCTTACCAGTCTGTTTCACACCGTCCTCTTCAGTAATACACCCCTTCTCATTCGTAAATACCGAAGAGAAGTACTCATTCAAAACCTCACTTATCTCTTCCGGCTCAACACACAGTCTCCCGCTATTGTCCTTGACCGGACCTACGGTCCCCCTAGTCATCCTCATATTTCTGACATACGCGTAAAAGGCCTTGGGGTTTTCTTTTATCCTACCCGCCAAGCATTTTTCATGCCCTCTCTTAGCTCTCCTAATCCCTTTCTTCAGATCCTTCCTGGCCATCTTGTATCCCTCCAGAGCTATGCCTGTGCCCTTTTTCCTCAACCTTATATACGCATCCTTCTTCTTCCTAACAAGACTCTCAACCTCTCTTGTCAACCACGGTTCCCTCACATGACCATCCCTTCCCTGTCTGACAGGGACATGCTTATCAATGGCCCCTACTATCTGCTCCTTGAAAAAGTTCCACATTTCGACCGTGCCCTTCCCTGCCAGCATATGCTCCCAACTTATGCTCCTCAGTTCCTGCCTGACAGCATCATATCTACCCTTCCCCCAATTGTAAACCTTGCCCTGTTGCACATACCTATCCCTCTCCATTACCACAGTGAATGCTACAGAATTGTGATCACTATCTCCAAAGTGCTCGCCCACCAACAGCTCTATCACTTGCCCTGGTTCATTACCTAGTACCAAATCCAATATTGCCTCCCCTCTGGTCGGGCAGTCTACATACTGAGTCAGAAAAGCTTCCTGGACATACTGCACAAACACTACCCCATCCAAACTATTCGATCTAAAGAGTTGCCAATCAATATTTGGGAAGTTGAAATCCCCCATAATTACTACCCTGTGACTTCTACTCCTTTCCAAAATCTGTTTCCCAATCTGCTCTTCCACCTCCCTGCTGCTATTGGGGGGCCGATAGAAAACTCCCATCAAGGTGACTGCTCCTTTCCTGTTCCTGACCTCAACCCACAGTGCCTCAGTCGGCAGATCCTCCTCGAAAATTCTTTCAGCAGTTGTTACACTATTTCTAACTAACAATGCCACCCCCCCCACCTCTTTTACCACCATTCCTAATCTTATGAAAACATCTATAACCAGGTACCTCCAAGAACCATTCCTCCCCCTCACCTATCCACGTTTCAGTGATGGCCACAACATCGTAGTCCCAAGTGCCCATCCACGCCTTCAATTCACTCACCTTATTCCTGATGCTTCTTGCGTTGAAGTATACGCACTTTAACCCTTCTCCGTGCCCATCTGTCCTCTGCGACAGTGCTACCTTCCCCAATACCTCACTACACTCTTTGTCTTTCTGAGTGGACCCACTGGTCCCTGGACTACAAGTCCGGTTCCCATCCCCCTCCCAAACTAGTTTAAACCCTCCCGAACAGTACTAGCAAACCTCCCTCCCAGGATATTGGTGCCCCTCTGGTTCAGATGCAGCCCGTCCTGTTTGAACAGGTCCCATCTTCCCCAGAATGCAGTCCAATTATCCAAGAACTGGAAGCCCTCTCTTCTACACCATTCCTGCAGCCACGTGTTCAGCTGTGCTCTCTCCCTATTCCTAGCCTCACTATCACGTGGCGCCGGCAACAAACCAGAGATAACAACTCTGTCCGTCCGAGCTTTCAGCTTCCAGCCTAACTCCCTAAACTCACTTCTAACATCTGTGCCACCCTTCCTTCCTACGTCGTTGGTGCCAATGTGCACCACGACCTCTGGCTGCTCCCCCTCCCCTTTAAGGATCCTGAAGACGCGATCACAAACATCACGGACCCTGGCACCAGGTAGGCAACAAACCATCCGTGCGTCTCGCTTGCGCCCACAGAACCGCCTGTCGGTACTCCTCACCATCGAGTCCCCGATGACTAGTGCTCTCCCATTCTCCCTCCTTCCCTTCTGAGCCACAGTGCAGGACCCCGCGCCAGAGGCCCGTTCACTGCAGCCTGCCCCCGATAGGCCGTCCCCCCCAACAGTATCTAAAACTGTATACTTGTTGCTGAGGGGAACGACCACAGGAGATCCCTGCACTGACCTCTTCCCACCTCTAACTGTTACCCAGCTGCCTTTGTTTTGTGGAGTAACGACATCCCTGTAGCTTCTATCTATCACCCCCTCAGCTTCCCGAATGATCCTCAGTTCATCCAGCTCCAGCTCCAGTTCCCTAACACGGTCTGATAGGAGCTGGAGACGGATGCACTTCCAGCAGGTGAAGTCGGCAGGGTCACCGGAGGTTCCCCTCACCTCGAACATACCGCAGGAGGAGCACTGCACTCCCCTGGCTGCCATTTCTTTTACTCAATTACCCCTTAATTAAGTACAAATATAGATATTAACAAAAACAGTGAAATAGCTTACCTGTTCAGTCCTTTTTGGCTAGAGGAGGAGGGTAAAAAGGGTCTTATTATTAGGTTAGAGGAGGAGGATGGGTGGGAGACACTACATGTGTAGTTTCTCGGGTTAACTCGGGTTCTTTTGCCATTCAACTTAAATCAGTGTCCTCTGGTTTGCGATCCTTCAGCCAATGGGAACAGTTTCTCCCTTTCTACTCTCATAGAGTCAGAGAGTTATACAGCACAAAAACAGGCCCTTCGGCCCACCGTGTCCATGCCGGCCATCAAGCACCTAACTATTCTCATCCCATTTTCCAGCACTTGGCCCGTACCTTGCATGCTATGGCACTACAAGTGCTTATCTAAATACTTCTTAAATGTTGTGAGGGTTCCTGCCTCTACCACCCCTTCGGGCAGAGCGTTCCAGATTCCAACCACCCTCTGGGTGAAAACTTTTTTTCTCAAATCCCCTCTAAACCTCCTGCCCCTTAACCTAAATCTATGCCCCCTGGTTATTGACACCTTTGCTAAGGGAAAATGTTTCTTCCTATCTACCCTATCTATGCCCCTCATAATTTTATATACCTCAATCAGGTCCCCCTCAGCCTTCTCTGCTCTAAGGAAAACAACCCTAGCCTTTTCAGTCTCTCTTCATAGCTGAAATGCTCCAGCCCAGGCAACATCCTGGTGAATCTCCTCTGCACCCTCTCCAGTGCAATCACATTATTCCTATAGTGTGGCGACCAGAACTGTACACAGTACTCCAGCTGTGGCCTAACTAGCATTTTATACAGCTCCATCATAACCTCCCTGCTCTTCTATTCTATGCCTGTTAATAAAGGCAAGTATCCCATATGCCTTTCGAACCACCTTATCTAACTGTGCTGCTGCCTTCAGTGATCTATGGACAAGTACACCAAGGACCCTCTGACTCTCTGTACTTCCAAGAGTCCTAACATCCATTGTATATTCCCTTGCCTTGTTAGTACTCCCAAAATGCATCACCTCATACTTCTCAGAATTAAATTCCATTTGCCACTGTTCCACCCATCTTACCAGCCCATCTATTTCGTCCTGTAATCTAAGGTTTCCTCCTCACTATTTACAACACCTCCAATTTTTGTGTCATCTGCGAACTTACTGATCATACCTCCTATATTCACGTCTAAATCATTATGTATACTACAAACAGCAAGGGTCCCAGCACCGATCCCTGTGGTACACCACTGGTCACAGGCTTCCACTCACAAAAACAACCCTCAACCATCACCCTCTGCCTCCTGCCACTATGCCAATTTTGGATTTAATTTGCCAAATGGCCCTGGTTCCCATGGGCTCTTACCTTCTTAACCAATCTTCCATGTGGGACCTTATCAAAAGCTTTACTGAAGTCCATGTAGACTACATCAATTACTTTACCCTCATCTACACGCCTAGTCACATCCTCGAAAAATTCAATCAAGTTTGTTAGACATGATCTCCCCGTAACAAAGCCATGCTGACTATCCTTGATCAATCCCTGCCTCTCCAAGTGGAGATTAATTCTGTCCCTCAGAATTTTTTCCAATAATTTCCATACCACTGATGTTAGACTCACTGGCCTTTAATTACCTGGTTTATCCCTTCTACCCTTCTTGAATAATGGTACCACATTCGCTGTCCTCCAATCCTCTGGCACTTCTCCTGTGGCCAGAGAGGATTTGGAAATTTGTGTCAGAGCCCCTGCAATCTCCTCCCTTGCCTCACATAGCAGCCTGGGATACATGTCATCTGGGGATCTTTCCACTTTTAAGCCCGCTTAAACCGCTAATACCTCCTCCCTTTCAATGCTAATTTGTTCAAGTATATCACAGTCCCCCTCCCTGATCTCGACACCTACATCATCCTTCTCCATAGTGAACACAGATGAAAAGTAATCATTTAAAACCTCACCTACGTCCTCCAGCTCCACACACAGTTTGCCACTTTGGTCCTTAATGGACCCTACTCTTCCCCTAGTTTTCCTTTTGCCTTTAATATACTTACAAAACACCTTGGGATTTTCCTTTATCTTGCCCACCAGTGTTTTTCATGCCCCCTCTTCGCTCTCCTACTTACTTTTTTAAGTACCCCCCCTACATTTTCTACACTCCTCTAGGGCCTCCGCTGTGCAGAACCCTCATGATTTTGAACACCTCTATCAAATCTCCTCTCAACCTCATCTTCCCTAAGGAGAACAGCCCCAGCTTCTCCAATCTATCCATGTATCTGAAGTCCCTCACCTCTGAAACAATCCTCATAAATTATTTCTGCACCCTCTCCAATGCCTTCACATCCTTTCTAGAATGTGGTGCCCAGAATTGGGCACAATACTCCAGTTGAGACTGAGCCAGTATTTTTTAAAGGTTCACTATAACTTCCTTGCTTTTGTACACAATGCCGCAATTTATAAAGCCCAGGATCCCATAAGCATTATTAACTGCTTTCTCAACCTGCCCTGCCACTTCAACAATTGATGCATATACACCCCTTTTAGAATTGTATCCTTTATTTTGTATTGCCTTCCCTCATTTTTGCTACCAAAATGCATCATTTCACACATCTCAGTATTAAATTTCATCTGCCCATGTGTCCGACCAGTCCACCAGCCTGCCCACGCCCTCTTGAGGTCTATCACTATCCTCCTCCAGTTCACAATGCTTCCAAGTTTTAGATTAGATTAGAGATACAGCACTGAAACAGGCCCTTCGGCCCACCGAGTCTGTGCCGAACATCAACCACCCATTTATACTAATCCTACACTAATCCCATATTCCTACCAAACATTCCCACCTGTCCCTATATTTCCCTACCACCTACCTATACTAGTGACAATTTATAATGCCCAATTTACCTACCAACCTGCAAGTCTTTTGGCTTGTGGGAGGAAACCGGAGCACCCGGAGAAAACCCACGCAGACACAGGGAGAACTTGCAAACTCCACACAGGCAGTACCCGGAATCGAACCCGGGTCCCTGGAGCTGTGAGGCTGCGGTGCTAACCACTGCGCCACTGTGTCATCTGCAAATTTTGAAATTGGGCCCTGCACACCCAAGTCTGGGTCATTAATATATATCAAGCAAAGCAGTGGTCCTAATACCGACCCCTGGGGAACCCCATTGTATACCTTCCTCCAGTATGAAAAACAACCATTCACCACTATTCTTTGTTTCTGGTCTCTCAGCCAGCTTTGTATCCATGCTGCCAGCTTGCCTTTATTCCATGGGCTTTGACTTTGCTGACAAGCCTGTTGGTAGTTTATCAAACACCTTTTGGAAGTCCACGTACACCACATCAATCACATGACCCTCATCAACCCTCCCTGTTAACTTATCAAAAAACTCAATCAAGTCACTTAAACACAATTTGTCTTCAACAAATCCGTGCTGGCTTTCCTTAATTAATCCACATTTGTCCAAGTAACTGTTAATTTTGTCCTGGATTATCGTTTCTAAAGTCTCCAAGAAAAGCACTGATCATTTACTTAAACATAGTGTCATGCAGGGCCGCACCCGCCAAGAATGAGGAACATTATTTTCGCCACATGAACATTGATTTCTAAACTGTTACTGGAGTAAAGAAAGAACTTGCTTTTTAAAAGAAAGCAACACCAGACCCTTGACTGGAAAGACATTTGCATATTTACAGACAGTGCTTAAAAGGGACAAAAGACCATTCCCTGATACATTCAATCCACAATGGACTTTTGATTACCAGACATTGAAGGTGGACAGGCTAGCATTCCAGGTTGACTGCTAAGATGGCCGAATACACAAACAGACGTGGTCAGCCCAGTTTAGTCACATGACTGACTGACTGACTGTTGCAGGTTTTTTTTTGAACTTGCCACAGAGAATGTGAACCCAGAAAAGCTCTTTGCTCCTGGACTGAGAACCAGTCTGCTCTTACCTCTTTCTCAGCAGCTTTGGAATCCATTGAAGACGTATGAACCCCAAGAGGGAAAAGCCTCTGACATTGAACAAGGTTTAAGAAGAATACTGGCCCCAACGAAAAGTAAGATATACCTACAAGCAAGGACTATAGCGAGCTCGAAGCACAGTAACAACAACCCCTCTTCAGAGATTGCCTCAAACCTTTCCACTTTATTTTTCTTCTGCTCTCTTCTGTTTCTACTTGCATGTGCATATCACGTATGCATGCTAGCGTAGGGCGCGGCATGTATCCGTAGGCTTTAACCGAATTCGAGTTCAAGTTTAACATTTAATAAATTTCACTTTTCTTCTTTAAACCTAAGGAAGCCTGTTTGTGCTCATTTCTTTGCCTTATTGTGGAACCTGAGGTGAGCCATCCTTGGACTAGGGGTGTGAGTTTGCTTGGTCAGTATGTTTCTCACACTGACTGTTCCTTAGGAATGTGCCATGTCTGGGTGATGAGATAAGAAGAGTGTTGCTGAAGCCTGATGTCTCTTTCTGTTGTTGCGCTGTACCAGCTGCAAGGCCAATGGTGAGACAGATATGTAAATGAAGGATTGAAAATTACTGTATCTTATTCGTTTAGATCAAAAATTAAATTGCAATATTATTGGTGCTTTAGAATGCAAATTAAGGATTGAAATATTGTTGTAAGATTATTGGTTGCAGAATAGTATAATTGCCACTGTTTTACTGTAATTCTTTAGAACATCGCACTGAGTCTCAATGTGAGCTCTACTGTGTTTGTTCTGCTTGTGCACAAGTTAATAAAGTAGTTTGCGAGTACTCATCCGAGGAAGTTTGATTTATTTTACTATAGTTTCTTCCACAGTTTCTTGGAGGTCCCACCGAGATGACGAACCCCCGGAGTGCTAGCACGGGAGAATTGCGTGGTGCCTCGCGGGTCAATGGCTCGATGACCGCGGCTGCCTGATTTCGGCAATACGAGGTTTTAACCGAGGAAACGCACAAGCTCACCTGTGTAGCACTACCGGGGTAAGTCAGAAGAGTTTGAGGGAGGTTCGAGTCCCCCTCGGGGTTAGAGTCCCCGGTCTGACGTCAAAGGTTGAGGGAGGTTAGAGTTCCCCTCAGAGGGTGGTTAGAGTCCCCCTCGGGGTTAGAGTCCCCGTCCGGATCCGGAGGAGTTTGAGGGTGGTTCGAGTCCCCCTCGGGGTTAGAGGCCCCGTCCGGATCCGGAGGAGTTTGAGGGTGGTTTGAGTCCCCTTCGGGGTTAGAGGCCCCGTTAGAACCAGGTCAACGAGATTGGTAGGTAATTCGGAAGTCGGCCGGCAAGGTAAAGTCTGATTAGCTTTTGTTGTAATTATGGGAAATTCGTTAACGAAGGGGACTGGGGTCCCCCCCAAGGGAACACCTAATGCATATATGTACATACATTATGGGCCTGAAAGCATTCTATATGTCCCAAGATGGATGAAGTGGACGCAGGGTAGGGAGAAGATGTTCCCGCCCGACGGTACCTTTAATAAGGACCGGATTGAGAGTTTGAGATGCGTTCTGGGGGAAATGGAGAAAGGTGGCAAAAAGGGCATAGGTTGGTCTGTGTATCTTATGTGGCAGGGGGAAATGCAGAAGCGTTTAGATGAGTCGCGGAAGAAGAGCCAGGAAAGTGCACGAAGGTCTGAGGAAGTGAGACAGGCACCCAAAGCCAGGATCCTGGTCGCGCAAACACAAAAGGGGCCGGTTCCCAAGAAGTCTGAACCTCCTGCTGATCAGGAGGAGGAGGAAGAGGATTGGTCACCACTGTATCCCCCTCCGCCGGTCCCTCATGTAGGAGAGCTCGCAGCGCAACCTCACCCTCCACCGCCTTATCACCACCCGGAAAACCCCATTTTGCCCTCAGCCCCTCCATCGGACTTGCCCTCCCCTGACAGTACTTCAGGCAGCACGGGGCCTTCCCAGGGCACCAGGTCTCGGGCTTATGTTAGGCAACTGCCCCTCCGTGCCTTCCCTGGACCTCAGGGAGAACCCGTGCATGTTTATCGTCCTTGGACGCCCTCAGAACTACGGGCTATTGTTGAGGCCACCCCCGACCCTAAGGAGGGTGTTGAAAGATTTATTCAGAAATTTGAAATTCTTAGGAAATGTCACAGTCCTACTAAAGATGATATGGATGTTGTTCTAGATGCATGTTTGGGCACGCACAGGTGGAGGCCGATCCGTGACCAGGCTCAGTGGCCCGCAGGGGACATTGATACGGACGGTCTGAACCAACTCTGGGTGCGTCTTTGTGAGGCTTTACGTAAGTCATTCCCTGATGCTGTGGACTGGCATAAGATCCACAGTACTACTCAAAAGCCTGATGAAGGTGTGCGGGAATATGTTGAACGCTTTCACTCGGTTTTCATTAAATGTTTCGGTATTGCTACTGACGCTGGTATGCCAGCACTTGTCAATGCTCTTGTATAGGGGTTGCAGCCTGACCTTAGAAAAATGTTCACCCTGACCTGTGTTGGGTGGGAGGGCAAGCAGAATTTGACTGAAGTTGTTAGCGCTCTTCAGCATTGCGAGCGTCAACTTCAGTATCAGAAGTCTAAGCCGGGAGATAAAGGCGCCGGCATGATCTTATATGCCGGTTCATCGGGGCCCGGTAGGCATCAGCCGCGATGGGGTTGGAATGGTGGACGCGGTAGAAACGAGCAGGTTTATCGGGGCGGTTATTCAGGTGCTTGCTTCACGTGTGGCATTAGGGGACATTGGTCCCAGAATTGCCCCCAGAAAAGGCAGGCACAAGACCCCGAGACAGTGCCATTTCCGCCTCCACCACCCCAGGCATTCCAGCCGGCTCCTTATACCATGCATAACCCTTTTGCCCCATCGGGCCCACAACATTGGGGGTGCCACGCCCGCCAATTGCCCGTCATTACCGCTGAAGAGCCTATTATACCTTTGGTAGTTAACGGCCGTTTGATGAATTTTCTGATTGATACTGGGGCCACCTATTCTACTATCCGTGCCAGTGAAGTTCCTAATATCCGTCCATCGCAGCAGAGCGTCAGTGTCGTTGGCATGTCGGGACAACCATTATCACTTCCCTTGTCAGATGAGGTGCCGTTTTCCCTTTCGGGTAGGACAGGAGAACATCGGTTCCTTCTTGGCACTGATGTACCCGTTAACCTCCTCGGACGGGACTTGCTCTGCAAGCTCGGATGCACATTGGTTTGTTCCCCTGAAGGTGTTCGTCTAGAGGTTCCAGAATCTACTTACTCAACAGTTTATGCTTTGCTACAGGCAGCCGAGGATTCAGTCTGCCCACACGTGTGGTGGTGGAACTTCGGGAATGTCGATCTCTCGCCTCGCCTTAAAGGTCTGTTTCTCCATTTATTGACCAACGAGCAGGTCCAAGGAACTCTGGGCGCCTACTCTCAAACCCTGCAGGATTGGCATGATCACCTCCACTGCACAGCCCATTACTCGGCGGACGGCCCAGACCTCCCATACGACCAGAAGGTAGCTCCCCAGCTGGGTGAGTGTTATGTCCTCACAATCTCCTCTCTTTGTGCTGGCCCTGATGGAGTCGCTGCATCTGTCGCTCTACCACCCTCTGCTATGTCTCTCTTTCGGGCCCCGCCGGATGTAGCCCCTCATGTTACACTCTATGTGGCAAAGGGATCCCAGGCCAAGGATCTTGGCCTTATGGTATCCCGCCTCCAACGGAGGACCCCTCACTCTAGCTCAGAAACGGGGGAAGGAGTGTTAGCCATCCATGAGCAAGGGGTGCAGCTCCATTTCCGCTGTCCTCTCGAGTACCCTGCATTTTTCCAGCATAGAGTCTTGTTGCCCCATCCAACTTACGCGCCGGCTTCTGATTTATTGCAGGGAATTCCTGATACCCTTTGGGCTAGGGGACCCAATGACGTAGGGTGCTATCGGCTGAGCCTTTTAGAGGTCGGCTGGATCCAACTAAACCGTTGCCACGGAAAATTCAATACCCTCTTAATCCAGAGGCAGAGGAAGGTGTGCGCCCTGTCCTGGAAGAACTTTTACGTCTTGGAGTTGTGGTTAGGACTGCTAGCCCTTGTAACACCCCCATTCTCCCTGTTAAAAAGCCAGGAAAGGGTACCTGGCGCTTTGTCCAGGATTTGCTGGCAGTGAACGCGTGCGTTATACCCGCATATCCGGTGGTCGCTAATCCAACTACTATTCTCACCTGCATCCCTCCCCAATCAACTCACTACACAGTGGTGGATTTGTGTGGCGCCTTTTCCTCTATCCCCGTTCACCCAGATTCCCAGTTTCTTTTCGCCTTTACCTATAGGGGCCAGCAGTACACTTGGACTCGGTTGCCCCAAGGCTATACCGAGAGCCCAACTATTTTTTCGCGCGCCCTCCAGTCTGATTTGGCCAACGTTTCCTTTCCTGGGGGTTCTACCCTCCTTCAGTATGTTGACGACCTCCTTCTCTGTTCCCCATCCCCGGAGGCCTGCTTGCAAGACTCTTGCGTCCTTTTGCAAGCCCTAGCTCACAAAGGTCACAAGGCTTCTAAGGATAAATTACAACTTTGCAGCTCTAGAGTTGAGTATTTGGGGCATGTGTTGGACGGACAAACCCGTCTCCTCTCCCAAAAGCGTGTTGATAGTATGATCTCACTCCCAAGGCCCCGCACTAAGAGGGAACTCACCCACTTCCTGGGTATGACTGGCTATTGCCGACAAAGGATTCCCAATTACTTTGATATAAGTCGACCCCTTCAAGACTTAGCCCTCCCCTCAGCCCCCGATGATCTCATCTGGGACCCCGGGAAGGAGGCCGCTTTTGCCTCCTTGAAGACCGCTCTATCTTCAGCTCCTGCCTTAGGACTGCCAGACTACCATAAGCCCTTTAACCTTTATGTCCATGAGCGAGCTGGGTTTTCCCAAACCGTCCTCACCCAGCTTCATGGGGGACTTCAGCGTCCAGTTGCTTACTAAGGCACTCGGCTAGATCCCGTTGCCCGTGGATATCCCTCTTGCATCCGCTCCATTGCGGCGGCCTATTTGGCCGTCACGTCCGCACAAGGCCTGACACTTGGCTATCCAACTGCACTTTATGTTCCCCACACGGTCGCGGCCCTTTTAAATCGCTCTGCCACTCAGCATTTGACAGCTGCTAGGATCACCAGATATGAGACTGTGCTCTTGGGCGACCCCTCTCTGACCATTGTCCGCTGCACTACTCTTAACCCTGCGACCCTCCTGCCTACGGGGGATGACGGTGACCCTCACGATTGCAACACAGTTGTCCACTTTTCCACCCTCCCTCGGCCAGATTTGCAGGATCACCCGTTGTCGAACCCCGAATTTGTCCTCTTCGTTGATGGCTCCTCTATGCGAGCTCCAAATGGCCAACCCCAAACGGGATACGCCGTCTGTGACCCTTACTCTGTCATTGAATCTGCCAGACTACCAGCTACTTGCTCTGCACAAGCTGACGAACTATTTGCCCTCACGCGAGCATGCGGCCTGGCTTCGGGACAATCTGTTGATATCTACACTGACTCTCGCTATGCTTTTGGAGTCGCCCATAACTTTGGACAGTGTGGAAGCTCCGTGGCTTCCTTACTTCGTCTGGTACCCCGATTCAACATGGACAATTGATTGCTAACCTCCTTTCAGCCGTTCAGCTACCATCTTCTCTCGCCGTTATTAAATGTGCGGCTCATACCAACGGTAATGACTTAATTTCTGAAGGTAATGGTTGGGCGGACCGTGCCGCACGGGCAGCAGCGGCCAATCCTTCCGGGTACATGGTTCCCCTTTGTTATCAGGCTGCCACCCCTACCTCATTTACTGAATTGTCTGATGTTATTCGTTTACAATCACAAGCTTCCCGCTCGGAACAGGATGCATGGCGGCGCGCTTAATGCGCCCAGCGTTCCGACGGTCTCTGGTGTTCCCCGGAGGGGCGTGCTGTGACCCCTGTTTCACTCCTGCCCTGGCTTGCCCGCATGTTACATGCGTTTACCCATGCGGGCAAAGGGGGGATGATCAGGATGGCGCAGCAGACCTGGTTTGCACCAGGATTTTCCACCATGGCAGAAAGGGTGGCGGCTCAGTGCCTGCTCTGCCAACGCCATAATCCTGGAAAGGTACCTCCAGTGACTGCAGCAGCGGGCCCACAGCCATGGGGCCCTTTTGTGTATTTACAAATGGACTTTATACAAATGCCTAAATGTATGGGATACAACTATGTGCTTGTTGTTGTGTGTTTGTTTTGTGTGTTTACGATGGGTAGAAGCATACCCAACCAGAAGAAATGATGCTGTTACTGTAGCTAAGTTGCTGTTACGTGAATATGTGCCTAGGTTTGGAATTCCTGAAATCGTGTCTAGTGACAATGGTCCCCATTTCACGGGGAAGGTGGTACGGGAATTATTGAAGGCATTACAGTGTACACACCACCTCTCCTGCCCTTACCATCCTCCGTCTACAGGGGCAGTGGAGAGACAGAATGGGATACTGAAGAACAGGCTAGCTAAGCTGTGTGAAGAAACAGGTCTGAAGTGGCCTGAGGCTCTACCTTTGGCCCTCATGACCATGCGCTCTCATCCCAACCGTATTACCTCCCTGTCACCTTATGAGATAGTTATGGGACGTCCCATGCGCCTCCCTGTTTCTCCACCTCTTACTGTTAAGCAAATGGACATTCACTCTTTGGATGAGGGAATGTTGGATTATTGCATAGCGTTGACTAAGTCTCTCAAAGGTTTGTATTCCCAGGTTGCTGTGGCACAGAAGGGGACTACCACTGAAGGGTGCCACCAGTACCAGCCAGGAGATTTGGTCCTCGTAAAGGTGTTTCGCAGGAAACACTGCCTGGAACCTTGTTGGGAAGGCCCTTACCATGTGCTGCTGACCACGCACACGGCCGTGAAAGTCGAGGGGCGACCTTTGTGGATCCATGCCTCACACGTAAAGTGAGCTCCGACCGTGGATGGAGGAGAGGGCGCGGGAACTTTGACTACATCGTCAGAATGTGGACTGTGATCTTGACCTTATTCTGCGTGACCTTTGTAAGGGCATGGACTGACAATTGTGCGGTCCAAAGATGCAGGCCGTTGCCTCGCAGGGCAATCGGACTGAATGTTGGATTTGTACTCGTTTCCCCACTAACCCCTCCTCTTCAGAGATGCATTTTCTGGCTCTCCCCTCAGCTTCCACATGGTCCCAAGGTAATACGGGAGCTCTCATTAGTCGTGCGCCCACTTGGAGGCAACAGCCCACTCCGGTGGCCATTCGGGGACCAGCCTGGTTATGTGTCAGAAGGAACTACACCAGTGGTAGTACTTCGGTGGGTGAGTTGCCTTTGGGTTCCTGTGCCTACCTTGCAGATTACGACTACCGGGAAGCTCGGTTCCGGTTCCACAATCAATCTGGCCCTATGGCCTCCTTTTGGGAGTGTAAGGGTAATGAGTTAGCATGTCTCTCGCAAGCCCCTAGCTCTGCGGCCAATCTCACATATTCTAGTAAGAGTGGGTGTGACTGTCAGCGACCATACAATCTCACCTTAAACAATTACACCTCCACATGGACCTCTAATGGCTACTATGCTGGGGGGTCTCGCCCTTGCAATTACAAGAACCAGTCCGGGTGCCCCGACTTGCTGGCGCTGAGGGCGTTTAGACTCAGCCGGACCTGTCGCACCCGCTGGTATGCCCAGGTGAACTCTTCTCTTGTCTGGAAGTGGCTTAACTTTTGCCAGAATTTTACGTACTGGTACCCAACCCTTGTTCGCAATGGCTCGTTCTGGCTTTGCGGGGACAGGGCGTACAAGACCCTCCCTGTCGACTGGGCAGGTATCTGCACCCTAGGCAATATTGTTCCTGAGGCCTTTGGAGTTAAGCACCTTACCATCCACTCCCGCCATAACCACCTAGGACCTGCGGAGCGTCGTGAACGATCGGTCCCGAACCCATTAGTTACCCGTAGTTCCTGGTTCCACCAGTTTGTCCGGGCCCTCATCCCAGGCCTAGGGGTGTCAGAGCTGGAAAAGGCCATTGTTAATATCTCCGCTACCATGGAATTTATTGAGAATAAAACTGTGGATGCTATTCAGGGTCTGCAGTCGGAAGTTACATCTCTGTCTAAGGTAGTGCTTCAAAACCGAATGGCTCTTGATTTTTTATTGGTGGCACAGGGGGGAGTTTGTGCCGCTATTAACGAGACATATCATTTCCACGTCAATGAGGATCAGAGGATTGAGACAGATGTGCATGCCATTCAAGACTGGGTGCGTCTTCTTGACTCGGTGGCTCAAGAAAAGCCCTTTGACTGGTGGGGGTGGCTTCCCGATGTCAGCGGGTGGTTTGGGAGCCTTTTTGAAACTATCCTCAAATATCTTGTCCTGGGTTTTGTCTTGCTCCTCATCCTATGTATTGTTTTCCGAACTCTCCTTTTTTTCGTTCGCTCTGTCTTCCGGTCACAGAACCTCCAGGGTCCTGGTGGCAATCCAACAACCCATCTCCTCCCTCTCCTTCTGAATCATGACCCCACTAAGGATGAAGCCCAACAGCTAGCAAATATAGAACTTGAGCGAGGCCTGGCAGTTGTCCTTCCAGGACAAAAGGGGGGAAGTGTGGAACCTGAGGTGAGCCATCCTTGGACGAGGGGTGTGAGTTTGCTTGGTCAGTATGTTTCTCACACTGACTGTTCCTTAGGAATGTGCCATGTCTGGGTGATGAGATAAGAGTGTTGTTGAAGCCTGATGTCTCTTTCTGTTGTTGCGCTGTACCAGCTGCAAGGCCAATGGTGAGACAGATATGTAAATGAAGGATTGAAAATTACTGTATCTTATTCATTTAGAGCAAAAATTAGAATGCAAATTAAGGATTGAAATATTGTTATAAGATTATTGGTTGCAGAATAGTATAATTGCCACTGTTTTACTGTAATTCTTTAGAACATCGCACTGAGTCTCAATGTGAGCTCTACTGTGTTTGTTCTCCTTGTGCACAAGTTAATAAAGTAGTTTGCGAGTACTCATTCGAGGAAGTTTGATTTATTTTACTTTCGTTTCTTCCACATTATAATTGGAAAGCGGTGAACAAGAATTCACCAAGGGGGAGCTCAAAACACAGTGTGTTTAAAATTAAATCCTGTTACAGTAAGACCAGGTGAAGGCTGAAAGGGACCCCTAGACACCTTTCTCACCTGGTCGTAACAATAGAAAGAAGGACAACTGAACCAAGAGAAGAAAAAGAGTGAGTAGTTGTTCCAAACCTGCTATTGTGCTGGCAGGAGTTTAAGAATGTTAGTGGTGCACTGGAACTGTGAGACTCTTTGAATAGTGCTGCTGTAAACACAGGCTGGGGATCTGCAGCTTATGGTGTTCCAACTGGTGATAGATAACAGGTAGCTTCATAATGCCTGATAGGATGGTGGAAAAATTCAATAGTATCTTCCAAAAGGGAATTGAATACAAATTAAAGGAGAAATAATTGCAGGGACGTGGGGAAAGTACTGGGACTAACTGGATTGCACTTCGAAAGAGCTAGCACAGACATGATGGGCTGAATGGCATCCTTCTGTGGTGAACTATTGTATGATTCCATTCCATCCCAGTATCAGATAGTGTAAGGATTCTGGGTTTTGGAGACATGAGGGCTCCTAGTATTGGAGACAGTGAGGGCTCCGGGTATTGGAGACAGTGAGGGCTCCTGGTATTGCAGACAGTGAGGGCTCCTGGTATTGCAGACAGTGAGGGCTCCTGGTATTGGAGACAGTGAGGGCTCCTGGTATTGGAGACAGTGGGGGCTCCAGGTATTGGAGACAGTGGGGGCTCCGGGTATTGGAGACAGTGAGGGCTCCGGGTATTGGAGACAGTGAGGGCTCCGGGTATTGGAGATAGTGAGGGCTCCGAGTATTGGAGATAGTGAGGGCTCCTAGTATTGGAGACAATGAGGGCTCCTGGTATTGGAGACAGTGAGGGCTCCTGGTATTGGAGACAGTGAGGGCTCCTGGTATTGGAGACAGTGAGGGCTCCTGGTATTGGAGACAGTGAGGGCTCCTGGTATTGGAGACAGTGGGGGCTCCTGGTATTGGAGACAGTGGGGGCTCCTGGTATTGGAGACAGTGGGGGCTCCTGGTATTGGAGACAGTGGGGGCTCCTGGTATTGGAGACAGTGGGGGCTCCTGGTATTGGAGACAGTGGGGGCTCCTGGTATTGGAGACAGTGGGGGCTCCTGTGAGACAGTGAGGGCTCCTGGTATTGGAGACAGTGAGGGTTTAATAAAATTTCAGCAGCAGCAAAGTAAACATCAGAACTCAAGCCATGATCCTTCCCTCTCTCTATCGTGCTTTCCCAACACAGTCCAATTTTGGACTTGGCAATCTTAGTACTCTGATCCAATGTGTTGCTGCATCAAAGGTCTACATCCTACAACACAAAACCAAAGCATTTTGAAACTGAGTCAATATTTATATTCGAATCTTATATGCCCCTCCTCTACCACCTCTCCTATGCAGTGGTCCTTTTCCACAGCAATTCCTTATCAGGGCTCCATTCCTACATATTCCAATACAGTCAGTACATTTCTTGCAGCATATTTTATTTATTTATTTATTTAGAGATACAGCACTGAAACAGGCCCTTCGGCCCACCGAGTCTGTGCTATAAACAATTACTCGGGTGTGTCTCATAATAGGCCCCTCTAACATGATGCCATCAATGACATACAACCTCCTGCTCAACCCTGAGCTCAGCTCCAAAGCATACAACCAGGCGATCAGCAAAACTGCCTACTTACACTTTACAACACCATCTACCTACATCTTTACTCCATTCTTGCTGGCACCAAAGCTCTCATCTACGCCTTTGCTAGTACCAGGCTTCAACTCTTCAATGTTTTTCTCACCAGCCTCCTGAGTTCTACCTTATATAAACTCCAACTCATCCAGAAATTCGTATTTACATCGCATACTAAGTCCCGTATTCTTTTCATTCCTTTCCTCATTCACCTCCACTGCTCCCCATGTTCAAAGCATCAAATTTAAAATCTTCATCCTATTTGCAAATCCCTCCATAGCCTTGCTCTTTCCAACCTATGTAAATTTCTTCAACACTACCTTCCAGCACCCTTCCCCTGTTCCTTTGATAATGATTCCCCCTGTGGTTCCGTTTTCTCTGCTCCACCATGAATGACAGAATTTCTGTATCCTAGAACACTTTATCTTAACTGTCCTACCTTGCTACTTCTCTCCCCAGCTTCAAAAGCCTACTCAAAGCTTTCTTCTTTGACTGTACTTTTGGTCATCTCTATGTACTTCTCTCCTATACTTACATGGTACTTAACCCTGTGTAAAGCATCGTGGAACATTTATTCCACAAAATATGCTATTAAATTGCATGTTGTTGATATGCTGTCACTTAACTTAAAAATTCATCCTAGACTTTCCACAGCAGATTATTTTGTACTGTCCTATTCTTTGCTCTTTTTGCTTTGAATTTGTACTGAGAAGCAATTAAGGGAATCAACTGCAGCTTTACAACACCTTACTGAAACTCATTACTTTTAATTGCTCAGAGATGAAAACCACACACAAAGCCAAGTACTGTAAATTGTTGGATGATATAAGCATAAAGTACAAGTTCTGGCTATTGAAGCAAACTCCTTACCTTCAACACAAGAAGGCTGAGCCCGAGTTGTACCAGCCACCTGTCCTGGAAAACAAGAGCATTTCACTGTTTGTGACCGTTCCTCAATTCTGTTCTTATTGCAGCACCGGTGGACAGCAACAACCTCACATGTGCCCTGTTTGACCTGATGACCTGAAACAGGGAGAAAGCAGAAACAGTATGTTAACTAATTTATTATGAATAGTTCCAAGAGAGACAATTTATGGCACTCTGCTGCATCCATTGACACCACTGTGAAGTGTCCTAACAAAGTGAAAGACTAGACAAGACTGAAATGTCAACTACATTAATCTTTTGACCTATCTTCAATTTCCCAAAATAGAATACACAATCCATTATTATTATTCAATAATCTTAGACAGTTAAATAGCGCAATGTTGCACTGCGATTAAAAAATGAGGGAAACCTAAACAATAATTAGAAAATTTTATTTATGCCCAAGAGGCTACCCTCAATACAATTCTTAATTAATAAATGCAAAATAAATTGCTTGATGTACAGAAGATAGAAAATGTATATGTAAGTTTTCCTATATATATTTTCTCTCCTCCTTTCGACTACTGTCCTCTCCCTTGTTATGCAGCATTCTTCAACCAGAAAGGGAGTGGGAACAAAGCTGACAAATGGTTCTATAGCCTCTGCTGTGAGTGCTAAGCGAGTGAGAGTGGCCCCGTTGGGATTGCTGGCAATGTGGAGAATTGCAAAAGTGAGTCACATGTTCTGCCATCCTATGACACAATTGGCTGGAATGTCAGAATGGCACCAAGGAAGAAAATACTTTCCAAGAAGCCAATGAACTAATTTAATGAATGATTATTATTAACTTACGACCAAGTATTGGACAAAGATACAGAAAAACCTCTGAGGCGCACAAACAGAAGTATATCCCCATTCAAACTGAACTGTCAATGCAGTAAATATACTCTTTAATCTAAATGAATATTTATGAAATCCCAGTGAGAAAAGTTCTCACTTCACAGAGACTCCCCTGAACTGACTAATTCTAGAAAGTGTCAGGCTCATTCCCAAAGCACAAATGCATGAATAATTCTTCTAAATTTAAGCTATAGCAAACTATAATGGTATAGCATCTATAGTTACTGTGATGCTTTAAAACATCTAATTTTTTATACTATTTGTCACAGAAGTGTCTGAAAGCTCAACTCCTGCCTCACATGAAGTGTTTTTATTCAAAAACCCAGGCCCATAGCGCAAGACACTACCAAGGTTGAAACGAATAGTGGAAGAATCAAGATAAATGAAGGAGTTATAGTTAACCAATGCTAAGGCATGTTTTAAAAGCCTGAAGATCTTAAAAGGAAGCAAAGCACTGAAAGAGGTAAGTAGTTCAATAGCTTTGTCTTTTCTGTAGTAATATATCAACTATTTTAATACTAGCATTTGCCAAAAGGTCAAGGTCAAAGATAATTAGAAAATATAGTGTCTGTTTTTCTGGGCTAAAGAATGAGCAGTGAATAATTATAAAATCTACACAGCTCTAAGGTTTAATTTGTTTTATTTAGTGTAACTAGATAATATGATTTTTACTTTCATGATATTCAGTACAATTCTGAGCAGTGTTTTATTGCATACTCACATTTGAATGTTGTAAAATACCATTAATCCTGACCTTTCACCTGTGGTGTGATCTAAATGGATATAACATATAAGCTTTGAAAGGTCATCAATCGGTAACGTTGGCCCCAATATTTATGGGGAGGTAATGGGGGTGCCTGTCTACGGCTGAGAAACCCTGAAATGCCAGGAACGCTTAGCTCCTGCCAAATTTAACAGCGGGACCTCATTAGAATTTGTTAATTCCATTTCCCTCCCAGCAACCAAATAGACTGAAGACTGGACAACTGCCGAGTGGGAAAGCCAGAGGTAGAAGGCCCCAACTGGAGATGACCCCTGGCAATCAGAGAAGATTGTGAGTTGTTGGCATGGGGGAACTCGGACCACAGTAGTGAGGAGGAAGAAAGGGAGGGAGAGATTGTAGTGGAGGGAGAAAGTGCCAGGAAGGAGAGATTGCAATGAGGACTGAACATCGCAGGAAGCATCGACCGATTGTGGGGATGGAGAGATCCTGTGGGGAAAGATCACAGGGGGAAGATCACAGATGCAGGGGGTCTGAACATCACGGAGATCGCAAAGGAGAAATCACGGGGAGCGAGATCATGGAAGGGTAGTTTGCAGGTAGGGAGAGAACCTGGGCAGAGAGTGTGGAGAGTGAGAGAGCGCAGGGGATTTTTCAAGGAGAGATCGTGGAAGTAGAGATCACAGGGGAAGAAACTGAGGGGAGAGAGATTACAGAGGAAGAGATCACAGGGATAGATCACAGGGGAGAGAGATTGTGGAGGGTGGCTGAAGATCACAAGGTGGAGGGGTTGGCAAATCACGGCGAGCTGGGTGAGAGATCACAGCAGAAGGTTATCTTCAGGGGAGAAGCACCCCTGCGCTTCCTGGCCCACTAGCAGTGCTGAAAAAGCACTTACCTGCTGGATCTGGCAGCTGCTGGGTTTGCCGGGCCCTGGGAAACACGGCCCTCAGCTAAATTCTGAGGAACAGAGCCTCATTTAAATACTATAATCACTCTCCAGAGTGGGTTACTTAGACATCCCCAATTTCTAGGCCCGTAGTGTCTAAGTCTAAATTCTGACAGTTTAACTGACTTTCATAAACTTTTTCATGCCCATTGCCTTTTTAAACACCAATGACCTTATTTTCACATTTAAAATCTGCTAGTTTACGATAAAATATTAGCCCCAAAATTGCTGTAGCAAGCCAACGAATGGCACCTGCTATTAATTAGACTTGCTCTTGCCTGTTTAATTTCAAAAACTTGTAATTATATAGCATCTTTAACATAATAAAACATTCCAAGGTGCTTCACCACAGCATTACAAAACAGGATTTGACACCAAGCCACATAAGGTGATATTAGGACAAATAGCCAAACTCTTGACCAAAGAGGTAGGTTTTAAGGATGATCTTAAAGGAAGAAAACATGGAGTTCACTAATATAAAAGCAAAATACTGCGGATGCTGGAAATCTGAAATAAAAACAGGAAATGCTGGAACCACTCAGCAGGTCTGGCAGCATCTGTGGAAAGAGAAGCAGAGTCACTGACCCGAAACGTTAACTCTGCTTCTCTTTCCACAGATGCTGCCAGACCTGCTGAGTGGTTCCAGCATTTCTTGTTTTTATTTTATATATTATATTATATATTATGGAGTTCACTAATGATGGGCACAGATTTGGGAGGTGACAACACTTTCAAGGACATTCCCATAATATTTTGTGTAGAAAGTTGCTGGAAGTGCAATATAGAAATGACATGGCAGCCTCTGTATGAACAGGGAAAGCAACTGTGCATCTTCCTAACCAATCAGATTGAAGGACTGTGAAATTGACAGCACAAGATCTGGACATGGAAGTGCAAGTTAGAGTGGGTGAATTCAATGTCATATCAGGTGCAGAAAGAAAAATAAAAAAAGAGGGAAAGAAATATTGGATTTAACGAGAGAGAAAAACAGATAGGTAAAGTAAAAAGAAAATTATTTTAATTTATTTTAAAAATCTCAAGCAGCAATTAAAATCCGAAGGAATGAGACACTACACTTGTAATTGTTAATTTTCAGTGCCAGAGAGGTTGACTGGCAGTAATTAATACTTATCATGCTGTTAGAAGGTTACCTAGACTTGACCTGACTTAACTTTCTGTGGTGAGTTTACTTCATATCTACAGTGCATGTTCAGGAACTTTACTCCACTCAATGCACATGAATGGGGAGCCAGACAGTGAGATGCCATTTTCACAAAGCTAACAAAGGAATGGTGCATCTCCGGCAGAAACTTTTTAATTTCTGCATTTAATCACTCATCTGCCCTTGCCTGAAGTTGCTGTAGCATTTGCACTTAAATAACAGCAAATGTCATTAGCCTCACTGTTAGTTTGGCAACAAATTCTGGGCCAATGTCTTTTGTTAAAAAGATATAGATTAGGAAAAAAAATCTATATTGTTTAATTAATTTGATAAAATAATTACATTTTATAGTGCATGTTTAAATTCAAACAAATCCAGAATCTGATTTGTGCCACGTAGATCCAATCACTCTGCATGATCTGATTTTTAATTTTTCCCAATTTCTACTGTTTCACATCATAAAAAGTACAGTCTAATCAGCTTGCAAGTAAAAGTAGATTCATCTTCAAATTCAGTTAAAGCTTCTTTGTAGTATAGCACATCATTACATGCTACTTGCACTAACTGTCAGCACCTGCTTCAGTCAGTGTCTACTCTGGACCGTTCCACACTTTCCTTTCATTTCCTTTCACATTCACTCTTGCTCAATGCCTCTTCTCATGAAAATGTGTTATGAGGAGAAGATAAGAAAGTGGGCAGATACGGTTGATCACAGAAAAAAGGAACTGATTTGCTGGATCTAAATGCCTCATGTCTGTTCCTAAAATTCCCTGACCTTACTTAAGGGAGAAAAGCTGAAAGGGCTGTACGCTTCATTATTGGCCTCACCACAACCCTCATCCCACACCCAGCTGCTCCAAGGCATAAAATATTGAATAAATTCTGTCAGCTCTGGGATCAGTTACCTCTACTTTTATTAGGCCTTTAGTGGGAACCATGCCAGCTGTCAGCAGTTATGGGAACCACTGAACGTAACAGTGGAGTATGGGTACAATTCCTGTGGTAACCCAGGAACGCCCTTCAAAATACGGCAGTATGTGCAGGGGGTTGGAAAGCAGATGAAAGGCCCCTCACTTCAGATTCAGAATTTTTAACTTTGTCTCAAAAAAGCAGGAAGCGGCAGCTATGGGCTCAGCTCCAAGTTCCACAACTTCATATGAATTCAGTCCTGGAGGCTGTATTTGACATTTTCTGTAGCTTAGTTTCTTTCTTACTTCTTACTGATTTTTTCTTACTTCTTAGTGTTTCTCTTTCTCTCTTTCTTGTTTTCTGTTGCACATCTCAGACTCTGGAGTTAAGTAGAGCCAGGGAAAGTGCCTGGACAAAATAGTGTCTCCCAGAATTGAATCAAGGCCTACCAAGCTCTTCCATTAGTTAGGGAACTGTCATACATGATGTTAATACAGTTCTGATTTTACCATATCCCAAATAATATCAGTATTCGTACAACACTCACATGATTTATTCTTGAAGGTGTTATACACAACTATCAACATTGGGTAAATTCTAATTGTGAAATTTTTAGTTGCAAGTTAGATGCAGAGCCACAGAGCTTGTAGTATAAATATGATTAAAAGTGCCAAGTTGTATCCACTACAGGTTACAGAGAGTAGCCATCAATACTTTCATCTGAGTTTTCTCTCCTTTTACTGCTGACATGCCTGTTTATAGTCACTCAATTTCTTTGATTGTAGTTAGTATTAAAGCAACTGGTGTAAAATCCAACCAATAAATGCAAGCTTTTAAAGTTAAAACAACCTGGTGATTTGCTAGGCCACTAGTCACAATCACTAAAAATCACAATGGGCTGAGTTTTCATGCCCCACACCGAAGTTGGGAATGGAGACCAGGAGCAGCCCAGAAATACTGGCGCCGGCTGGCGTGTCAGTATCGGGACGCTGTTCTCAGTATCAGCCATTTTGGGAGAGGTGAGTTTGGGGCCCCGAGAGGGCTGCCCATCCCCACGAGGCCAGCAGACAATTAGGCTCATTAAGAGCCTTGTTAAAGGTAAGTTTAGGAGGTCAAATGGGATTTCCCAGCACTTCTGGCAGGCCTGCATCAAGCCCTCCCTGCCAGCCTGGATTGGGGTACAGCTAAAGACCACCCTGTAGAGAGGCTCCCCATCACCCACCCACCCACCACCACTCATCACCCCCACCCGCCCCCCATTCCCCCAAACCCCAGTGGTGGCCTGGCTGCTTTTTCTGTTTTTTAATTAAAGTTTTCAAAAAGTGGTTGAGAAGGCACCTTCTTGAAGTGCTTTCCCAGTTACTTACCTTGTACTGTAGCCAGCTGCTCCTCTGAAGTTGGAAGGCCTCTGATTGGCCCTCTGGTTTCAAGAGCCCACTCGCCACCCTTAAATTTGACAGGTAACCTGTCTCCATGCCAATTAAGGGTTCATCCCCATGAAAATCTTAACTTTAATCAGTTTACCACCCAGAGACTGATTTCTGACCCACAAAGAAACCCAGCTCTTGTTTCCCATCTCCATGACAAAAACTCAGCTCAATGGTGGGGGCTTTAGCTTAGAAAATGAACAACATTCTTAAATAGATTTTATTAAACCATAAAGTGGGCAAATACATCACATAGCATTGAAAAGGAGAGAAATTGGTGTTTTGAAATTTATTACAGAAAATACTGTGATAATTAGTCAATTAATGTGATGGTTCAGTGAGCTTATGCACTGAGTAGCTAGGCTGGACAGGTCAAGAAGGTCCCACATTCAAACACTATCTCTACTGAGTTAGCAGATTCTCATGTCGGGTGATGGTATGGATTATATAATTGGCCTTGGGTTAGGGAGGGGAACATCATTCCTGGGGGTTGGCTCTCCTGATCACTAGCCATTAATTCCTGCTGGAAGGGCATATCTGCAGCTGTCTGGTAGAATAGGACTGGGCATGACTATTATCCTCTTGAAATAAAACAGCTGCTGACAGCAACAGCTAAAGCATGAGGAACAGATACTGGCGGAAACCCACGGAACTGTCAGTGGTTTCAGCACATTAACAGAGGGCAGAAAACGAGCAAAAAAAATCATGATGAAGCAAAACAGTTCAAAAACAAAACTTCACTTTGTACTAAGTGTCCTTATAAATACACAGTATTATTAATATTTTACAGACTAACAATTCTACAAATCATGCCTGGCCTAATTTTACTCTTATTACTTAATTTGCCATTTCCATACCACTCTCGAAGCACATCTTTCAACAAATCTGATACATATGACGAACTGTGCAAGAACATTGAAAAGGCAATACATATTTTATGAGCAAGACAACACTTCACAGGCAATTGGAAAACAGACCACTGCTACCTGAACATTTATATTCTGACCACACTCTAAGGAGTGAAAAGCTATGTATGTATAATGCAACAGGCCTTTCACGCTGCAGTCTGCATTCTTTCAAGGGGTAGTCTTGTGAAATAGGCCTTCTCAGAAAAATGATGTCATCAAGCAAATCTGTTTCACTGTGATTTCATTAAGCAAAGCTTTGATTTAGGGAAAGACAACCTCTCTTTACATTACATGATCCATCAACAACATGAAGTGTACGTGCCTTGTGATTGCCTGCTAAATATTAAATGCAGTCAAGTTGCATTGCTGCTATTCCTCAGTCCCAAAAACAGCACTGCACTGATTTCTGTTGTGTGTTTGCTGCAGATGGTCTCAATCCTCTTTGAGGCAATTGTTGTGGGAGATACAGAAGTCGATGTATCACAGTAAGGAAGGAGAAACATTAAAGCCAGCGTGAATTTTAACCTCCAGGGGTTCGTAGGCTGAACCTTCAAGCAGCTGCTCCACTTCTAAGGAAAATTTCTTGTGGGACATGAACTCAAAGTGTGAGGCACAATAATACATGTTGTACATGTACCAGTGTCGCATTTCTCTGAGATACGTCAGATTTTTGGTAAGATAAAGAGACTAAATACATGGTTAGTGAAACTTGGGGCCTAAATGCTACCCAGACATTATCAGGTACATTTCAATATATAACTTGCATCAGTCCCAACTCTTAAACAATGTATATGATGTTTATATGCATGCCTATATATGCTTGGACACAATACAGAGAAATGAGAGCATTGATAATTTTCACATAGGATGGAAATGGTATAATCTGAAATCAAACAAGTTTACGCTTAAAGCTCCAGATTTGACCCCAAAATTTGCAGTCAGAAATATTTAGAAAGAATACAAATACTTTTAGTTATTTACCCTCTTCAGCTTACTCTGTCTTGAGCACAATTCTCCAAGAAGACGACTAAACGTTCTGCCCTCAAAACTCTGCCAGTACCATTACAGAACTAATGACTGGAAGGCCCACACACATGAATGTAGTTTTAGTTGACTTTAAATTTCCTCTTCCTCCGAGGAGAAACCTCTCTTCTGATCTATTAATGATGAAAACACTTCTAAAAGACAGATTCAGCTGTTATCTGTTACAATGCCTAGTATACGTAGGTCCATATTAGTGTACACATGACCATACTTGCACTGTTTTCTTCATTATTATTTACTTAAATATGCTGCTTCTTAAATACACAGAACTGGCTTTTGATTCCCGTTCTGTTAAGACTTCCTCTCATGAATTAACTTTCTTGGGAAATATGCATTAAATGTGTCAGTATTTATACACGCAACATATGGCACTCACCTCTACAACATGGCTGAGGAAAAATTAACTTTATTTCCAGTTGTCCAGCAAATGATTAAACCTGAACTAGAAAATCTGCTTGTGGAATAAACTCCTGAAAATATACCTGTGCATATTTGAGAAGTAAGTTGGACTGGATTTTGTGCTGGAGGCGGGGCTCCCAGCACAGGCCAAAAAGGCGGGGAGAACTCCGCCTCTGCCCTTTCATGCCTCCCTGGAGCGATCGTCCACTCTTTTTAATCAAAGAATCAGGAGGCGGGATCCCCGTCCCTTTAAATTCTTTAAAGGGATGGGGATCCCGCCTCCAAGAGCTGCCGGACAATCAGAGGGCCGACAGCTCAGCAGTATCGACAGCACCACTGGGAGCACTGGCCACTGTTGGTACTGCAGAGGCCTTGAACACAGGCCAGCGGTGGGACCCCAGAACAGGGGTGAGTGAGGCGGGGTGGCTGGGACCAGTCCAGAAGGACCTGGCAAGGGGGGATGGGGTGGGTGGTCATTCAGTCCGGGGAAGGAGGGTCCTGGAGGGTAAAGTTGTTCTCATTGGGGCCCTCCCTGGCCACAAATTGCCCACAAAGGAGGGAATCCCCTGCCAAGCCCGCAGGGAAGGCGCTTCGTTTTACAAGGCACCCACCTGTGTGGCAGAGGCCCTCTCCCGGCGCTGGTAAGATTCCAGTGGTGACGGGAAGAGGCCCTTAATAAGCCACTTAAGGGCCTCAATTGGCCTCTGGGCAGGAAGGCCATCGTCAGCCTATCCCACCCCCGGGAAGATTGCTTGGCGATGGGGAGGCAACGGGCCTTCCAGCTCCGCCACCCGTCATGATAATCCGTGTTCCCCACCCCACCCCTCCCACCTCCGACTCTGCCTCTGCCTCAGGGTGGGGCCGTAAAATCCCAGCCGTTATTTAGCATCAGAGCACCTTGTACAGTGAGAGGTGAACCCCTGCTAACTCTTAAAGGGTCTTAATTAGGCCCCTAAATTGTAAGCTACTCAGTTCCAAACTGTTAGAAAAACTGACAAGACCAGGGTAGACTGGTAGGTCTGGATTTTATCTGCCAATGGGTTTCCTGCACACCCTCTGCCAAATGAATTGCAGCAGATTTTAACGACCAGGCCTCATTTAAATCCTACCAGCCAACTTCCCAAAGCAGCAAAAATTAGCATGGCCCAAAATCTACCCACTGACACCAAGTTAGGGTGACCATACAGCCCTGTTTGCCAGGGACAGTCCCCAGATGAGGTACTGTGTTCCCAAGCAAACAATGCCCCTGGAACAGTACCTGATTCATGAAGCTCATTCCCAAATACCCTAGCTGCTATTTTGCTTGAAAAAGCTCCATTCATCTTAATTGCAGCTCACCTTCCATTCCACCATCCTCTGTATTCAACAGACCATCCCCCGCCATTTCTGCCACCAGCGTGACGCCACCACCAAACACATCTCTACCCCACCCACCCCCCCCCCCCACCCCACCACTTCCAGCATAACAAAGGGATTGTTCCCTCTGCGATATTCCGGTCCACTCCTCAGTCACCCCCAACCACCTCAACCCTTTCGTATGGGACTTTTCTATGCAAGCGCAGCAGATGCAACACCTGCCCTTTTACCGCCTCCCTTCTCACCATCCAAAGCCCCAAACACTCCTTCCAGGTGAAACAGTGGTTTACTTGTACTTCTTTCAATTTAGTATACTGTATTCGCTGCTCACAATGTGGTCTTCTCTACACTGGGGTGACCAAACACAGACTGGGTAACCCCTTTGTGGAATACCTCCATTCAGTGTGACCCATAGCTTTCAGTTGCCTGTCAATTTAATTCTCCACCTTGTTCCCACTCTGACCTTTCTATCTTTGGTCTGCTACAGTGCTCCAATGAAATTTGACGCAAGCTCAAGGAACAGCACCTCATCTTTCAACTGAGCACTTTATAGCCTTCTGGACTCAACACTGACTTCAACTATTTTAGATCATAACTTCTGCCCCCATTTTATTTCATTTTCCTTTGCTAGTTTGGTTTTTCTCTCTTGTTTCTCTCGTATTCCACTTTGTTTTTGGACAGCATCTATTCAAGCAAGATCCTGCCATTCACATCTCCTTTAGACACATCTTTTGTTTCTTTACTTCTCCCATTACCACTCCCTTTGGCCCTGCACCATGAAATCTTTTGTCATTTAATCTCTCCTGTCCTGCACCCTATCACAGACCTTCCATTTTGTTCACCTTCCCACCTTCCTCCCCTTTCAGTTGCTCAAAACCTATTCTATTTCTCACTTTTCTCAGTTGGGATGAAAGGTCTCAGACCTGAAAGGTTAATTCTGTTTCTGTCTCCACAGACGCTGCCAGACCTACTGAATGTTGTCTGTTTTTATTTCAGATTTTCAGCATCCACAGTATTTTGCTTTTGTATTAGAAGTTAAAATTGTGGTTGGGTCCTGATGTCATCACCAGGTCCCACTATGCATTGTAGGTGAAGAAGGGACCTGCCAGCTTTGGGTGGGTATCTTTGCAGCCTGCATAGGACAGCAGATTAAAATTCAGAATGGTGAGTTCATGGTGGCTTTTCAACGGATAAATAACCAGGGCAAATTTAATTGCCCACCCACCCAGTTTCTGCCAGATGGGTCAGGTTAAAATCATCCACATCAATCTGTATTCTTCTTTTGGCTAATCACAGACTTACACTACAAACTGCTGTAGAAACGCTGTAATATTCTGGTTCAAGGAACATAGTGAATTATAGTAAGGTCACAGATGCCAAATGATTCACACAACAATCTCAGTCTACTCAGCCTGAGTTAATGTCACTACTTCACCAGCTCCAACTTGTACATGAGTCTCAATATAACACCTTCTGGGTGGCAAATATGTATCCTGCACCTATCTACTTGCTGCAGCATAAATCAAACAGCACATTGGTGAAAACCTTCAAGAACAAAGTACATTTCAAGCAAGTACAACTCAAAGGGAAACACTAGCGATTTTAGGCAAATATATTATCTGATCAGATGCCACTCATGAGACAACTCACTTCCCAAAACTGTGCTCTGAAATGCAATTTTTATTATCTATATTAAGAACAACAACAGATTTTCAATTTAGTATCAAGTCACCGTCACTTCTAACTTTTTTAGTATGACTTCCAATAGGATAAATTGGTTTTGCAAAAGTGCTTCAATCAACTGTACTTTTGTAGGCCTGTGTGAGGAACCCATAATTCTGTAGTAAAGTTAATACGTGATGACCAATGCCTGTAGCTGGCTGCATGTATAATCAGAACTAGACTACTCAAAGGGAAACATCTATGTTCAATGGATTTTGGGGCTACAGAAAATACTAAACCAATTGGAAGATCCATTATGAGGTGAAACTTTGCCTAGCAAAAACTTACATAAGAAATGGTTATAACCTAACATTAGCACCTCACCTCAAAGGATGCAAGATTGGTTAGCTCGTATTAAGTGGCATAAATTACAGCTATGCTTTAGCTCTGGCAACACTGTCAGAAAATTGTCTTCCAAGAACAACATCTCCTCTTAAAGACCAACCTGACACTCATCCAAAAGTCCTTTTGCTTGTGTACTGATTCAAATGTTATTGGCGGTGATTTTCACTGCCAGCACCTGAGGGTGGTAACATCCTTAAAATGGAGTTGGTAGCCTTCTCCCGTTAACACTGGCGATGTGGCGCACCCTGCTAGTTAGTGTCCCAAAAGTCTAAATCAACCCTATTGTTTTTAAGCTTTGAATAATGGTGTGTCAGTATTTGTCTGCATCCTTTGGCTTCTGTACAGTGTGTAACCTGTAAATCAATCTGACCAAATAGCTTTAGCCTGTACAAGTTGATGTGGTATGATGACAAGTTGCTTGTGCCTTTCAGAATGTTGGTAGGGACACTAATGCATACACAAGAACAACATGTATTTATATGTCATTGGACAGCCAATCCAATATTGCCTATTTTACACTATCTCCATAAGTGAAAATGGTCCCCTCCATTTGCATGTTAACAGGTTCATAATGTGAATGAGCTGGCTTGCTAATTTTACTGTGTTTGAACAGTGGAATGGAGAAAAACAAGTGATTAGATTTGTAAACTATTTCTGCATTTGCAGAGGTAAGAGTGAAAAACAGTCGCCTGATTGATATCAATGAATTCTGTCACGAGTGAAATTGTGTTGATAATTTTCAAAATTGTTCTTTGCTGCATAGTACAGACTTGAAAACAGAATAATGCTTTTGCATTTAAATTATTAACAACTTATAGCAGAATCAGTGGTTAAAGGGGTCCAGAATGCTCCCATAAATCTCTCTGGGAAGTTCTGTCTTTTTATTTATTTATATTCCATGTTCCCTTTTTTGATGATATTAATATGCCTATCCACTTCTTAGTCTCCAGTTTTGAAAAAGGGTCCACATTCAAAATGACAACTTCTCTGTTCTCTTTACACATGCTAATTGGCCTGCTGTGTTACCAGCATTTTCTGTTTTGTTTCACATTTCCAGCATTTGCATTATTTTGGTTTATAAGAAAAAATACATTGTCCATAAAAGCAGGTAACCAGCAGTTGAAAATCTGGTGAGAGGATCTTGTGCACCCATTTCCCTACCTGAATCAACTTACAGACAGGCCTTTAAATGGGTGCCCAGTACTCCTGCCCAAAACAGGTGAGAGGCAGTTTAGATATGCAAATCAGGGCCTTACACCTGTTGCAGAACACCAATTGCAACTTTCAAAGAGAAAAGGGCGAAGCGTACACAGGGTATGCCTGTTCTATTTCTGCAGTCATTGAAAGGCCGAACCGATGATCCTTAAAGGGACTGCTGGAAGCTTCTCCAAAAAAGGTCATTATTTTTGGATATTTTTAAGAAGATTTTTGTGGGGCCAGGAGGAGCACTGCTGCCCAGTTTTTGTCCCCATACTGTCCCACATTCCCATACCCCCCAGGTGCTCACACTCCTTCCACTAGGCCTTAACTGCCTGCTGGCTGCTTGAAATAACTGGCCTATTTTCCACTACAAAAAACCAGCAAGCTCCAGCAGGGCTTCTATTTGCTGCCCACAACTCACCAACAAAATGTTAATGAGGCCCAAACCTGAAAGTGGTTAGGACCTCCTGACTGCCGCATTAGGCAGGTACCATGGGTGCATCACAAATACGGGGCCTGGTTGACACCTGAGCCAAAATTCTCCCCCCCCCCCCCCCAGTGCATACGTAACAAGAACACAAAAACACAAGAAATAGGAGCAGAAGTCAACCATATGGCCCATTGAGCCTGCTCCACCATTCCATACCTATCATGGCTGATCTTGGGCTTCAATTCCACTTTCCTGCCCGCTCCCCATATCCCTTGATTCCCTGAGAGACCAAAAGTCTATCTATCCCAGCCTTAAGTGTATTCAACGATGGAGCATCCACAACCCTCTGGGATAGAGAATTCCAAAAGACTCAGAACCCTTTGAGTGAAGTAATTTCTGCTCATCTCAGTTCTGAATGATCGGCCCCTTATCCTGAGACTGTGTCCCCGTGTTCTAGATTCCCAGACCAGCAGAAACAATCTCTCAGCTACTACCCTATTAAGCTCTGTCAGAATCTTGTATTTCTCAATTAGATCACCTCTCATTCTTCTCTTTTTTTTTTTGGGCCTCCTTATCTCGAGAGACAATGGATACGCGCCTGGAGGTGGTCAGTGGTTTGTGAAGCAGCGCCTGGAGTGGCTATAAAGGCCAATTCTGGAGTGACAGGCTCTTCCACAGGTGCTGCAGAGAAATTTGTTTGTTGGGGCTGTTGCACAGTTGGCTCTCCCCTTGCGCCTCTGTCTTTTTTCCTGCCAACTACTAAGTCTCTTCGACTCGCCACAATTTAGCCCTGTCTTTATGGCTGCCCGCCAGCTCTGGCGAATGCTGGCAACTGACTCCCACGACTTGTGATCAATGTCACACGATTTCATGTCGCGTTTGCAGACGTCTTTATAACGGAGACATGGACGGCCGGTGGGTCTGATACCAGTGGCGAGCTCGCTGTACAATGTGTCTTTGGGGATCCTGCCATCTTCCATGCGGCTCACATGGCCAAGCCATCTCAAGCGCCGCTGACTCAGTAGTGTGTATAAGCTGGGGATGTTGGCTGCTTCAAGGACTTCTGTGTTGGAGATATAGTCCTGCCACCTGATGCCAAGTATTCTCCGAAGGCAGCGAAGATGGAATGAATTGAGACTTCGCTCTTGGCTGGCATACGTTGTCCAGGCCTCGCTGCCGTAGAGCAAGGTACTGAGGACACAGGCCTGATACACTCGGACTTTTGTGTTCCGTGTCAGTGCGCCATTTTCCCACACTCTCTTGGCCAGTCTGAACATAGCAGTGGAAGCCTTACCCATGCGCTTGTTGATTTCTGCATCTAGAGACAGGTTACTGGTGATAGTTGAGCCTAGGTAGGTGAACTCTTGAACCACTTCCAGAGCGTGGTCGCCAATATTGATGGATGGAGCATTTCTGACATCCTGCCCCATGATGTTCGTTTTCTTGAGGCTGATGGTTAGGCCAAATTCATTGCAGGCAGACGCAAACCTGTCGATGAGACTCTGCAGGCATTCTTCAGTGTGAGATGTTAAAGCAGCATCGTCAGCAAAGAGGAGTTCTCTGATGAGGACTTTCCGTACTTTGGACTTCGCTCTTAGACGGGCAAGGTTGAACAACCTGCCCCCTGATCTTGTGTGGAGGAAAATTCCTTCTTCAGAGGATTTGAACGCATGTGAAAGCAGCAGGGAGAAGAAAATCCCAAAAAGTGTGGGTGCGAGAACACAGCCCTGTTTCACACCACTCAGGATAGGAAAGGGCTCTGATGAGGAGCCACCATGTTGAATTGTGCCTTTCATATTGTCATGGAATGAGGTGATGATACTTAGTAGCTTTGGTGGACATCCGATCTTTTCTAGTAGTCTGAAGAGACCACGTCTGCTGACGAGGTCAAAGGCTTTGGTGAGATCAATGAAAGCAATGTAGAGGGGCATCTGTTGTTCACGGCATTTCTCCTGTATCTGACGAAGGGAGAACAGCATGTCAATAGTCGATCTCTCTGCACGAAAGCCACACTGTGCCTCAGGGTAGACGCGCTCGGCCAGCTTCTGGAGCCTGTTCAGAGCGACTCGAGCAAAGACTTTCCCCACTATGCTGAGCAGGGAGATTCCACGGTAGTTGTTGCAGTCACCGCGGTCACCTTTGTTTTTATAGAGGGTGATGATGTTGGCATCGCGCATGTCCTGGGGTACTGCTCCCTCGTCCCAGCACAGGCATAGCAGTTCATGTAGTGCTGAGAGTATAGCAGGCTTGGCACTCTTGATTATTTCAGGGGTAATGCTGTCCTTCCCAGGGGCTTTTCCGCTGGCTAGGGAATCAATGGCATCACTGAGTTCCGATTTGGTTGGCTGTATGTCCAGCTCATCCATGACTGGTAGAGGCTGGGCTGCATTGAGGGCAGTCTCAGTGACAGCATTCTCCCTGGAGTACAGTTCTAGGTAGTGCTCAACCCAGCGGTCCATCTGTTTGCGTTGGTCAGTGATTATGTCCCCCGATTTAGATTTGAGGGGGGTGATCTTCTTGATGGTTGGCCCAAGAGCTCTCTTCATGCCATCATACATTCCTCTGATGTTTCCGGTGTCTGAGGCCAGCTGAATATGACTGCATAGGTGTTGCCAGTAGTCGTTTGCGCAACGCCTAGCTGTTCTTTGTGCAGTACTTCTGGCTGCTTTAAGTGCTGCGGATGTTAAATCGCTGGGGGCTTTCTTGTAGTTCAAAAGTGCAATGCGCTTAGCGGCTATGACAGGTTCCAGCTCTTCATTATGAGATTGAAACCAGTCTGCATTTCTCTTCGCACTTTTGCCATAGGTGGTCAAAGCTGACTCATAGATGGCGTCTCTGATGTGGGCCTACTTGGTCTCAGCATCCCCTGTGGGAGTGTTTTGAAGGGCTGTTACAAGTGAATTTAGAAATTTTTGTAACAGCTGTGGGTGAGAAATTCTGCTCGTGTTGATGCGCGGGTGGCCCTTCTGCTTGGAATGATGCAACTTCTTTGGTCTGAGTCTAACCTTGCTGCACACCAGGGAGTGGTCGGTGTCGCAGTCCGCACTGTGGAAGCTGCGTGTGATTTGAACACTGTTTAAGGCGGCTCGCCTTGTGACAATGAGGTCTAGCTGGTGCCAACGACGTGATCTTGGGTGCCTCCATGAAACCTGGTGACAGGGTTTAGTGTGAAAGAACGAGTTGGTGATGCAGAGGTTATGATAGGTACACAACTCAAGCAGTCTCTGCCCGTTCTCATTCATCCTTCCAACGCCATAGCGCCCAAGGCAGGAGGGCCATGAGTCATGGTCGGCCCCAACCGTGGCATTAAAGTCCCCCAGCAGGAATAGGTGTTCGGTGTTGGGGTTGCTGCTAATGATGTTATGGAGTTGTTCATAGAACTGGTCTTTAGCTTCAGGTGCGGAACAGAGTTCTTCTAAACCCCAGAGAATATAGGCACAATTTACTCAGCCTTTTATCATAGGACAACCCCTTCATTCCAGGGACCAATTTAGTACCATGAAATGAAATTTGCCAGGACAAGGTGAAATTATGATATGGAAACAATGTGTCATTTCACCATATTTACTTGTCATTCGAGTTGCCTTTGTCATGAGTTTTAATGTAAACCCATAAAATGTCAAAAAGGGAGAGGCAGAAAAAGAGAGGAGAATACAATAAGAAATGTTGTAACTTGACTGAAGTAATTTTGTTTATACTGAATCTGGTTTTATTCACATTTCTTACCAAACTACCCCCGTATTAAATTTCCTCATTTCTGTCCCTTTCAGTTGGGGCGGTGAGCAAGCAGAGCACAGAATTTCGAAAGCCTCTAACAATAGTGCATTCCAGGAGGAAATCAAAACCTCTTTTTATACTCAGCTTTCAATTGAAAGGATTGGGTGTCCTCCATGATATTCCATGCAGTATGCAAACAGAGAACACAATAATGATGTGATAAATGGGATGTTTTCATCTGAATACTTAAGTTAATGATTCCCCACAGAAGCACAAAATCAAAAATTTACGGCTGTAGTCCTACTAAAATAGTTTCTGAATGGTATGAATGCATTTAATAGTCTTTAATTTCCATTAATGAGCTCTCCCAAAATAAACAGGGAGAAAAGACAGAATTAAACTTCAGTTCTACGCAAAAACTTCTGCAGAAACCTTTATTTTTGAAAATAAAATTATTTTAAAAGGCTTTGCAAATTTTATGTTGTAGCAGTTACATATTAATTTGCAGCTCCAACTTGTATTAATTGCCAATGTGGAGGGATGGGAGTGGGGTTTTTAGGCCAATGCCTGTTCCCAGCTATTACCAAGAATTTATCTTAATTGCCTAAAAAGGCATTTGTGCCCATTAAAATAAATGATTTTGTTCCCTCAAGTCATATCATTTTATTTTTTAAAAACTTGGCAGTAAAACATCAAATTCCTGCCTATTCAATGAGTACACAAAATTTTGCATGAAATAAATATTTTAAGCTCAGCCTAAAATCCTACTGAGTTTAGTTTTCCATTGTCACTTAGTACAAAGGGCTGTCATACAGTACAAAGTGATTAAATCTAGTACTGAATGCAGGCCCTGGACACAGGATAATCCAGCAGCATGCTTTCAAATCAAACTGACATCAAGGATATCTTTCCATTCAGTGGATTCAACCCTCAGTTCCAGCTTCCTGAACACACAGTTTTCTGATGGCAAAGACTGTTCCAGCACGTTAATGAAGACACAACAACCTCTGAGGAAATCGTCACACAGACCACATTCAATCAGATGTTTATCATTCTGAACTTCTCATTTCGAACTGCACTCATAAGGTTCTGGCTAGATTTTTGCAAGTATAATTAAATGTATCTTTTTTTTGACTAAGACTTCATCCAGGGAAATCTTAAGCTTAATGCCATGTCTTAAATGTGCTCTGGCCAATGATTTGTTGACCATTTTCTCTCGAGCAGTTGTGCTGAGCTTGCTGACTGCTTGCTGGAATCTCTTCCTCGTCTTCCCTTTCCTCACCTCAGCAGTTTACTCTGATATCTCCCTAGCCAGATATAATGGTCATGGATTGCACTCTATCCTCGCAATCCCCAATGCTTAGACAAGACAGTCGAGCTGCTAAATGAAGAATCACGGGTTCTGCCTCTTGAGGTCTCATCTGCTCACAAAATTGAGTTTTAGTGCAAGAAAAGACCAGACCTTTTATACTTTTAGATTTATAGAGTTGTCTGACTTCAATGGTAAAGAGGCCAAGAAAGGCAAGGTGTGCTGATAGCAGCACAGAAGGTAGACAACAGCCAAGAAAAGATGATAGATTGCACTTCAAATGCCAAAAAACAAGAGCTCACATTGCAGTCTCCTTGTCAATGAGAAACTTAGATACTGAACTTTTTTTTAAGGAGTGTATAATAAATCCAACAGCAGTTTATCAATTCTGAGCAATTATTCTTACATGGGGTATACCCTTTTTAACAACTGCATCTGTTATAGAGTGCAAGAATAAAGTTTATCCTTCTGCTTCCATCAGATTGCTTTCTTGAAACAGAGAAGGCTGAAGGGAGATCTGATTGAAATGTACAAAATTTTGAGAGGCTGGATAGAGTGGAGGTGAAGGGCCTAATTACCTTAGCAGAGATGTCAGTGATGAGGGGGCATAGATTTAAAGTGATTGGTAGAAGGATTAGAGGGGAGATGAGGAAAAGTTTTTTCACCCAGAGGGTGGTGGGGGTCTGGAATTCACTGCCTGAAAGGGTAGTTGAGGCAGAAACCTCAACTCATTCAAAACAAGTCTGGATATGCACCTCAAATGCCATAATCTGCAGCACTACAGACCCAATGCTGGAAGGTGGGATTAGAATGGGTGGAATGTTTTTCAGCTGGCATAGACACAGGCCAAGTGGCCTCTTTCTGTGCTGTAAACTTTCTATGATTCCAGTGTATTTTACACAAGTTTTTGCTTAGAACTGAAGTCCATTTCTGTTTTTTTACCCCTGTTTATTCTGAGAGCTTCCACTGCTATGTCCAGACTGGCCAAGAGAGTGTGGGAAAATAGCGCACTGACACGGAACACAAATGTCCGACTGTATCAAGCCTGTGTCCTCAGTACCTTGCTCTATGGCAGCGAGGCCTGGACAACGTATGTCAGCCAAGAGCGACGTCTCAATTCATTCCATCTTCGCTGCCTCCAGAGAATACTTGGCATCAGGTGGCAGGACCGTATCTCCAACACAGAAGTCCTCGAGACGGCCAACATCCCCAGCTTATACACACTACTGAGTCAGTGGTGCTTGAGATGGCTTGGCCATGTGAGCCGCATGGAAGATGGCAGGATCCTCAAAAACACATTGTACAGCGAGCTCGCCACTGGTATCAGACCCACCAGCCGTCCATGTCTCCACTTTAAAGACGTCTGCAAATGCGACATGAAGTCCTGTGACATTGATCACAAGTCGTGGGAGTCAGTTGCCAGAGCTGGCGGGCAACCATAAAGGCGGGGCTAAAGTGTGGCGAGTCGAAGAGACTTAGTAGTTGGAAGGAAAAAAGACAGAAGCGCAAGGGGAGAGCCAACTGTGTAACAGCCCCGACGATCAAATTTTTCTGCAGCACCTGTGGAAGAGTCTGCCACTCTGGAATTGGCCTTTATAGCCACTCCAGGCGCTGCTCCACACACCACTGACCACCTCCAGGTGCTTACCCATTGTCTCTCGAGATAAGGAGGCCAAAGAAAAAAAATTTTGAGAGCACCTATTAATGGAAAGTAAAGAATCTCAGATATGTCAACATAATTCAGAAGCCAATTTAAAGGACTACAGCGGTAAATTTTTGACTTTGTGCTTCCACGGGGAATCAGTAACCTGTGTATTCAGAAAAACACGTGCAGCATATTCACAAATTTCCAATATGCACTGCAAGCACAAAGTCAGAAAATTACCCTGTGCAGCTTTACTGGGGTCAAGTTCATACAATTGGCAACATAGCTCATGGCATCAGAATACGTGAACAGATGAATGTTGGAACTGATAAATTTGGAGACTGTGGCAAGAATTCTGGAATTTTGTCAATAATTAATTATTTATTGAAGGAAGCATAAACTGGCATTTATAAAACACTTTCCACAACCTCAGGTGTCCCAAAGTACTTCGCAGCCAATGAATTTACTTTTGAAGTGTAATCAAACGTGTCAGCCCATTTGAACACAGCATGATCCCACGAACAACAATGATCAATCTGTCTGTTTAGGTGGTATTGGCTGACAAATGAATATTGGCCAAGACCAGGAGAACTTCCTATTCTTCTTCACAAATGTGTCATAGGATCTTTACCACTAGTGCCAATGAGAGGCCAGCCCATTCTAAGAGCCGGGTCTTATTGCCATGCCGCTAGTAGGTTACAAACATCAATCAGGTACCCTGAGGCTGGCATAACCAGCAAGAGGTTAGGTCAGGAAAAGGGCAGGGGGTGCAACCATGGGGGGGGGAGGGGGCGTGGGGGGGGGGGTTGTTGGGTAGTCCAGGGCAACAGGAGCCCACATTGTTCTGTGGAGCCCGGAGGAGCCCTCCTGCTCCTCCTGGCCCTTCAAAAATAATTTTACAACTTACCTTTTCATGTCTCTTCTGCTGTCCCACGAGGTTTTACTGAGTGGAGCATCCACACTGCACACTCTGCCCAGGAGACTGTTTAAGTTACATCGGTGTCCCATGTACATTATAGGGACCTGATTTGCATAGATTAATGAAGCTCCCAACCGATTCAGGGAAAATGGCAGCAAGCAGGGACTGAAGCAGTAAGTCCACCATTTCCATTTTAACTCCATTGCTGCCCCACTTCCCCATTTTATTGAAAATCTCCCCATTATATTTCTCAAAACAGTGTGAAAATTGAGCCACAATCTATCGGGGATGGATTAGCAGATCTGGTCTTAAACTAGAGCTTTAGTGACTGAGACGTCACTCTTGGCTGACATACATTGTCCAGGCCTCGCTGCCATAGAGCAAGGTACTGAGAACACAGTACTGAGGCCTCCGGAGAATACTTGGCATCAGGTGGCAGGACCGTATCTCCAACACAGAAGTCCTCGAGGTGGCCAACATCCCCAGCTTATACACACTACTGAGTCAGCGGCGCTTGAGATGGCTTGGCCATGTGAGCCGCATGGAAGATGGCAGGATCCCCAAAGACACATTGTACAGCGAGCTCGCCACTGGTATCAGACCCACCGGCCGTCCATGTCTTCGCTTTAAAGACGTCAGCAAATGCGACATGAAGTCCTGTGATATTGATCACAAGTCAGTTTCCAGCGTTCCCCAGAGCTGGCGAGCAGCCATAAAGGCGGGGCGAAAGTGTGACGAGTTGAAGAGACTTAGCAGTTGGCAGGAAAAAAGACAGAGGCGCAAGGGGAGAGCCAACTGTGTAATAGCCCCGACAAACAAATTTTTCTGCAGCACCTGTGGAAGAGCCTGTCACTCTAGAATTGGCCTTTATAGCCACTCCAGGCGCTGCTCCACAGACCACTGACCACCTCCAGGCGCTTACCCATTGTCTCTCGAGATAAGGAGGCCAAAGAAGTGATTGAGACACTATTCTGTAACCTAAGTATTTATATTTGGAACAAACATATTTGATATCACAATATGGCAATAATTAAATGCCATTTTATTTAAAGTTCACATTTTAGCTAGTTCCCTAAACTTACATGAAACAACCGATGGGACATCCCAACCTCAATAGTGTCATATGTACAAGAAGTGCGACAATGAAAAAATAAAGACTAAAACTGAAGAGTTATAAAAATTGACTTTACCTTTTTAAAAAATGGACAATCCTGCTAAAAAATGGCCGCCAAAGGTAAGTGACCTGGGCTTTGTATATTCAAACTGTCTGACAGGGACAAAGAATAACTTCAAAGCTAAGAGGGGTCAAATTGCACCCATCCTGAAGCCATTCTAAAACATTCCTGTATTGAATGGACTCTTCTGAAACAAAGAACATGTGAAGTTGCCACATTGTGGGCCATTGTCGGCCACTATAGGAAAGAAAATCCCTGTCTTCCAGCAAAGGCAAGGTGTAACAAATTTTTACCTTAAAAAAGCAGCCCGTGAGAGAGAGGGAGAGCGGGAGGCATCCAGAAAAAAGCATCCAAGAAGCTTGTTTCCAGCTAAGGGGCTGGGAAAAATCCAGCAAGCCAGAGGGAAGCACCCTGCTGTAGAATTTTACATCATTACTTATGCAACAGTGAATTTGAAGTGATCCACTGTCTTCAACTGAACTTTCAATCAAGAGAAAAACCTACAAACACCTCAGGCCTGCAACCAAGAACTTGACTTCCAAGAGAATTCAACAGGTTTACTTTGAACCCTGTAACCTACCCACTTAACCCGACTTACCTCTTTTTTTCTCTATCTGTCTCTTGTGTGTGTGCGTGCAAGTGAATGTGTGAGTGGATGCGGTTGCGACAATTTCAGGATAAGACGTATTAATCAATAAATAATTGATTTTCTGTTTTTAAACCTACAAGAAAACCTGCCGCTGTTTGTTTATTTGACAAATAAAACACCAAGGGGTTTAACCCTAATAACAAAAAACACTTTTTGCAGTCAGGTGGGAGTTGAACAGTGGTAATCACCCAAACCCTGTACCGCGTAACCGTAACAATAGTGTTGAGTGAAACACAAAGATGGTTGGCAGGGTGATGTAATGCACTGCAGCACTAATATGCAGCAACGTGTCAGTGGTCCCAGCCATACTATTGTGGGAAGATATTGAGTAGAGGGTGTGGGGCGACATAAGGAAATTTGGGCTGCTGACTTTGAACTTCTATTGACAGAATAAGAGCATCACTAATGGAGCTCTGGAAGCCAGTCTCTGATCTACATTTTCAGCTTGCAAAGGTGGATGGTTCAAGAAGGTTACAGAGAAATTATGTTCACAGAGTGTAACAAAGAGTTACTTTTAGAGATGATATTGTGGAATAAATTGTCACCTCTGACATTAATGTGTGCTGTAATAATCACAGTGACAAGTTCACAATCACATCAATCCTGATGCAATATTTTGAGTGGTCAATGGTCAGCATAAATTAGTGTGTTGAGTCAATGAGACCACAGAATGGCAGGGTTGGGAGAGTGAGTCACTACCTTAGAGGTGAAATATTAATTGATCAGATTGGAAGGAGCTTTATTACGTGCTTGGTGATCCAATTATTACACTATTCAAATAAAATTGTTCTGGTCTTTCAATAATCTTCGGGCTACTACCTAGACTCTGTAAAATTCAAGGGTGACATATCTTTCGTGATGGCAAATTTGGATTAATAAGGGAAGACTGTCTGCTGTATTGAAATGCCTGATATCAACCGTTGGTCACTGTAACAAGTACCTGATTTGACATTGAATTCACCCACTCTAATTTACACCTCCTTCTCTGTCCTTCCTCAGTTTTTTTCTCAAGCCTTCAATCTAATTGCTTAAGGAGATGCACAGTCGCTTGTCCAGTTCACTCAGATTCCAGATGTCCTATTGCCCTTATTGTGACTTTATCAGCTCTCACTTTCAGCAACATGCCATGCAAAAATTGTGAAAACCTAAACATGCACAAATGTCATTAGATGCCCTACTACAGCAAAATTTGAGGCAATAAATATATAATAAATCATGTAGGAGATATTTGTGAAATATAAACCACTTGAGGAGTTCTGAGGAAGTCACAATCTACAAGAGTAAAGCTGGAGATTTTCTAAATGTGTCGAACTCTGAGAATATTGCAGCCTGTAAAACTCCTTCAGTCATGGTTTATATTACACAATTAGCTGATCTCCTGTGTCTTGCTCCCCAGAAGGATATTCAATCTTATAACTATAAGATTTCATCAACAAAGTTACAAGAAGTGCACGCTATCATAAGACCCTTAATATACTAGCCGATCTCCTGTGGCATTGTATATAGTACATCAAAGACTTTAGTTACTATTTTGCATGTCTCTTATGTCGTAATATTGCTGTTTCTGTCTGTATCTCCACTTCTGCTTCTGTCTCTTTTTCACTTCTGAGCTGCTTCTCATCCCTGAACTCTTTTTTTTCTTCTCTCTCTGTCCTCATCTGCACCTTTTTCTTCTTTTCTTCCATGAGGATAGCATAGTGGATAAAGGAGCTGTCAATCACTACAAGCTGCATTTGGGTTGAAGGTTGTAGGGAAATGTGATCCTCAGCAGCTCCCCTCCATTCCTTCAATTACTCATGCTTCCCTCCACCCACTCCCAAAACACATCTATATTTCTTCATCTTCTCACTATCCATTCCTCTTACTACCTACCTACATTCCTATCACTACCCCTACATCTTCTCCTTTGAACTAGCCAATGAACCAGTGCATCCTCCCATCCCTTTACTCCACTGTCATTCACCTAATTCTAAACCCTCCCCACTACCAATCACCCTCACCCTCAACCAGTTTTCTTCCTCTCCTCCCTCTTCGAGCCAACTTTCCTCAAACAAACTTCATTTGCTTTCAACATTCAACTTGTTTTTTTAAAACACAAACAAATTAGAATGAGGAAATATATTACCTTTCTCTATATTTGTCTCTCTCAATCCGTCCCTTTGCCTCTCTTTGTGTCTCTCTCTCTGTCTCTTTCTGGCTCTCTCCCTTTGGGCTTAATTTTGTTGCACTTCCAATGTCAGGCTCCGTGGTGGTGGGGGTAGAAGATTGAAGTGGCAGCGGCCCGCCACGGAGCCCGACGCCAGGATTGCCAGGCCCAATCTTTCCAGCGGTGGCGAGGCACCGTGGTGACTCCCCACCGCTCGGCAACGAGACCCAACTTTAAATATTTAAATAAACCTCATGAATACATTTACTTACAATTCCCCGTGATCTTACTAGCTGTCAAGGCTCTTCTGTGCAACGGGCGGCACTCATGCACCCTCACTTCCCGTCCAGGGAAAGCTGGCGCCACCGAGGTGGGTAAGGGGGGAACTTCGGATTTTTAGTGAAGTGGAAGGGTGGAACGGAGTCAACTCTGCATTTCTAGTGCGGGGAGGAAGAGGTGACCTCTGCACTTTGTGCACTTGGGAGGGTGGGGGAGGGGTCAAATCTTCAATGTAAGTGTTTTGGGGGGAGGGAACGGGCAGCCATTTATTTTCATTGTATTGCAGGGGGAAGGGTCAGAAATTTATTTACAGCGTTATGGGCGGGCAACTCTGTAGCTTCTGTGCCAGTCTGGCAGTCCTTTCAAAATGGTGCTAGCACCTGCGCAGGGCCAGCTGGCGCCATTCATTGTGTTGCTGAGGCCATCTCCACTATGTAATTGGGGGGAGTTGGCCCACTCTGTGTATTTAAATGAGCCGCCATGCGCTTGATTACAGCGGCGTGCAAAATAATGCACTTTACGTAAGTAGGATAGTCAATAACAGGGTGCAGTTTAATTCCTGGGCATTCACAGTGGATTCCTAGTGGATATAATGGAGCTGTTGCAAAATAAATAAATGGTGCTGGTTCCTCTACAGTATTATAGTATGCATAGAACAGGCAACAGTGGAAATAAAGGTAAAAGATTAGCTAAATTATCAATGAAAATGAGTAAGGAACAGATACAGGGGAAATTACAATTTATGTGATGGCTTGGGGTGATAAAAAAAAATTGTCTAGAATTAGAATGGACTTTTCGATTTCAGGAATTGTGCTGCAGATTAGCAGATGGCTCAGGGTTATCATAAATAAATGACTGCGAGATGCAGGTTCAGCTCGAACGATGCCAAAGGTGAACTGGATTTGCTTGGCAGCTCTGTGAAATAACTGTACTGAGGAAAGCACTGACAGGAGACTTTTAACGCACACTTTCTTATTACTTAGTACCATTTATAGAGTAGTCAGATGGCAAACAATCCATTCAGTTCTCTGGGTGCATCCATCCTGTGCCTTTCTGTCACCTAATACTTTTTTTATCAACTGCTGAAGACTTATTACATACCGTTATGCATTAGTTCCTCAATTTACTACAAAAATAACAAATTTTGCTTTTTCCGGCTTTTCATGCCTGCCTGTGGAGAATACGGATTCGTACTGGTCAATAATTCCACACATGCCAGTAGCTCTTTAGTACCCTGGCAAAGTGACCATCCTTCACATATCAGCAAGCTATTTAAGCATATGGAGCATTATAGCCAATCCAAACCTTGCATATACAAGAAGTCTGGCACCCAGATGGGATTATATATTAAGGATTAGGAGTGGGAGAAATGGAAGAATTTTCCCTGAGGATGATTGTAGCATCCCCACCACTGCCTCAGCTGAGTTCAGACAACTCAGCACAGCCCAGGGAGAACGCTTGAGGCCTTGCCGGACTGTAAGGTTCAATGCTACACATATGGTGTATTCGTCCATTGAGTCATCAGGAGAGAACAAAATTGATGATTCCTGACAGAAACAAACTACAAGTGCTGAAAATTTGGAATAAAGCAAAATGGCGGAAAGAAGCAGCAGTTCAGCCAGAGTTTGTAAAGAGGAAGAACAAGGTAATGTTTTGTGCATACCCTTCAGCAGACTGAAAACTGAAAGATAAGCAGGCATTTTAATAAGGGTGGAAAATGTGAAGAGGAAATAAATTGTAGCAAGAGAAGCAACAGACACTTCCAAATAAGGAGACTTGTAAACTGCTTAGCAGAGAAAAAGTGATGTGAAAGACAATCTCAGGAAAGATATTAGAACAAATGAAAATAGTTAAGAGGTGCAAGTTCATGAAGGAAACCTGCATACATGGGTTTTATGAGAGAATGGGGAGATTTAGGAGAACAAACTGATAATTCAGAAGGTCTGATGGTTTCTGCACTGCTTGGACCATAGAACTGACATATTATGGCATCAAACCAACACCTTTATTCGATTCACATGCCTACATTCTTTACATGGAAGTTAAAGCCCTGTAAAAGGCCAGTCGGCCCAACTGACCTGGTGTTTATACTCCACACGAGCCTCCTCACGTTACTTCGCCTTACCCTATTAGCAGATCCTCTATCCCTTTCTTCCTCATATGATGATCTAGCTTCTCTTTAAAAGCATCTATGCTATTCACCTCAACCACTCCATGTTTCACATTCCATATTCTAATCACACTCTGGCTAAAGAAGTTTTTTATACTAATACTTGATTTCTCTGTTCCTCCACTGACTCCTTGACAGAATAGTGTTACCAGCTATTTACAAGACAGTACACTGCTCCTTCGGGTGCTGCTGCCATCTCAGCCATAGCACAGCAGCTAATGAAATGGAACTTTTAAATTAACATGAAGACCCAAACATGCATATCACAGATCTGGCAGGCAGAAGTTAAATTAAAAATTTACCACAATTCATCAGAGGTGAGCACTATACAAATCTTGCCCCATTACCTGTTTGTGTTTTATGCCTGATATATGTATGCTATTTCACTTCGGTATTCCCACACTGGCATAATTTTCCTATCAAGCCTCTTCATTCTTCAGGGATCTATTCTCTTCAGTGTCTTTTCACTTATTTGATAAAATGAACCTTACCCAATAAATCTCCAAATGGTTGGCACCAACCTACAAACTGGGGAATCTAAGCCTCAGCTCAAATACTCACAGTAACCAAGATATTTTTACAGCTCCTCTAGCTTTAAACCATCGGCCATTAGAAATAAAATGGCTGTTAGCTGTAGATCAGCCCCAGGCTCTCCGATGCTGCTTTGGAGGCCCTACTCCAGGTGGTGGCCAGATTGAGCGAGATCCAGTTCTCCCTGAGAGACCGAATGCCAATGGGTGGAGGTGGTTGAAGGAGTCGATGACAGATGCTCAGCTCTCAGGATATGGCTGGGATGCCAAAAAACATTTAATAACCTCAGCAGAGTTGTCAAGGTAAGAATCTTACCTATCACATTATTTACTCTGTCCAAACACCTGCAGCCCCATTACTTACAACACTCCCCTCTCTGACTTCCCTTCACTGTCCTCTATTCATTGTGCCACACTTCACTGATAAGGAGGTGGTATTGGAAAGGCTGTCTATACTTAAAGTTGATAAGGAACCAGGACTGGATGAGATGCATCCAAGGATACTGAGAGAAGTGAGAGTGGAAATTGCAAAGGCACTGGCCATAATCTTCCAGTCTTCCTTAGACTCAGGGATAGTGCCAGAGGACTGCAGAATTGCAAATGTTACACCCTTGTTCAAAAATGGGTGTAGAGATAAGCCCAGCAACTACAGGCCAGTCAGTTTAACCTCTGGTGGTGGGAAGCTTCTAGAAACAATAATTTGGGACAAAATTAATAGCCACATGGGCAAATGCGGGCTAATTAATGAAAGCCAGCAGTGATTTGTTAATCATGTTTAACTAAGTTGCTGGAGTTTTTTGATGAGGTAACAGAGAGGGTTGATCAGGGTAATGCTGTTGATCTGGTGTACATGGACTTCCAAAAGGCATTTGATACAGTGCCACACAATAGACTTGTGAGCAAAGTTATAGCTCATGGAATAAAAGGGTCGGTAGCAACATGGATATGAAATTGGCTATGTGACAGGTAACAGAGTAGTGGTTAATGGATGTTTTTCGGACTGGAAGAAGGTTTGTAGTGGAATTCCCCAAGGGTTGGTGTTAGGAGCCTTGCTCTTTCTGATATATATTAATGACTACTCAGAGCACAAATTCAAAATTTGCGGATGATACGAAACTTGGAAGCATTGTGAACTGCGAGAGGATGGTGTCGAACTTCAAAAGGACGTGGACATGTGGGTGGAATGGGCGGCCAAGTGGCAGATGAAATTTAAAGCAGAGAAGTGTGAAGTGATTCATTTTGGTGGAAGAATGCGGAGAGACAATATAAAATAAAGGGTACAATTTTAAAGGGGTGCAGGAGCAGAGGGATCTATATGTGCATGCATCATTGAAGCTGGCAGGACAGGTTGAGAGAGTGGTTAATGAAGCATAAAGCATCCTAGGCTTTATTAATAGGGGCATAGAGTACAAAAGCAAGTACGTTATGTTAAACCTGTTTCGAACACTGATTCGGTCTCAACTGGAGTATTGCATCCAGTTCTGGGAAAGATGTGAAGGCATTAGAGAGAATGCAGAAAAGATTCACAAGAATGGTTCCAGGGATGAGGACCTTCAGTTATATAAATAGATTGGAGAAGTTGAGCGGCACAGTGGCGCAGTGGTTAGCACTGCAGCCTCACAGCTCCAGCGACCCGGGTTCAATTCTGGGTACTGCCTGTGTGGAGTTTGCAAGTTCTCCCTGTGTCTGCGTGGGTTTTCTCCGGGTGCTCCGGTTTCCTCCCACATGCCAAAGACTTGCAGGTTGATAGGTAAATTGGCCATTATAAATTGCCCCTAGTATAGGTAGGTGGTAGGGAAATATAGGGATAGGTGGGGATGTGGTAGGAATATGGGATTAGTGTAGGATTAGTATAAAATGGGTGGCTGATGGTCGGCACAGACTCGGTGGGCCGAAGGGCCTGTTTCAGTGCTGTATCTCTAAATAAATAAATAAAAAAGTTGGGGCTGTTTTCCTTGGAGAAGAGAAGGTTCAGAGGAGATTTGATAGAGGTATTCAAAATCGTGAGGTGTCTGGACATCGTATATAGGGAAAAACTGTTCCCAATGGTGGAAGGATCAAGAATAAGAGGGCACAGATTTAAGGCAATTGGCAAAAGAAGCAATGGCAACATAAGGAAAAACTTTTCCACGCAGTGAGAGGTTAGGATCGGAAATGCACTGCCTGAGAGTGTGGTGGAGACAGGTTCAATCAAGGCATTCAAGAGGGAATTGGATTGTTATCTGAAAAGTAAGAATGTGCAGGGCTACGAGGAGAAGGTGGGGGAATGACAGTAGGTAAATTGCTCTTTTGGAGAGTCAGCGCAGACATGATGGGCCGAATGACCTCCTTCTGTGCTGTAACAGTTCTGTGATCCTGTGATTCCACTCACACACCCGGCACCTCCAACTCTTGCGGGCGGCACAGTGGCGCAGTGGTTAGCACTGCAGCCTCACAGCTCCAGGGACCCAGGTTCGATTCTAGGTACTGCCTGTGTGGAGTTTGCACGTTCTCCCTGTGTCTGCGTGGGTTTTCTCCGGGCGCTCCGGTTTCCTCCCACAAGCCAAAAGACTTGCAGGTTGGTAGGTAAATTGGCCATTATAAATTGTCACTAGTATAGGTAGGAATATGGGATTAGTGTAGGATTAGTATAAATGGGTGGTTGATGGTCGGCACAGACTCGGTGGGCCGAAGGGCCTGTTTAAGTGCTGTATCTCTAATCTAATCTAATCTAATCTAATCTAATCTAAAGCAACTCTCATCTCCCCGCACTTCACATCTTCTGCACAACACCTGCACTATTCAACCATGGCAGGCACATTCTCAAAGCAGTTCTCTAGGTTGCCACTAACTGTCCCCCTTTTTTCTTGCAGGAGAAGGTCACACACAACATGAGACAGCAGATGGCAACCAGAGAAGCCAGAGGCTGCTTGCACAACCTCTCCGCACCATAGGAGAACATTGTCCATTTCACAAGCAGAGCCATGGCCATGGGAGCAGCAATACTGGAGACAACATCCTACAGAGCTTCCTCACACTGGATTCTCTTTTTCCCTTCTCCCCTCTCTCACCCTACACACTCAGCTTGGCAAACTGTAGATGCTTTCAGCAGCCACTCAACTTTCTCAGATCTCCCCCCACAATAAAAGCTAACTACCCCATTGTGCCTCTCTTGCATTTCAGGTACGGAAAATGCAGAGGCCCCCCTGCCAGTGCAGGATAAAGAGGCCAACCTTCTCGCAGATGCAGTGTCACTTGATTTCAACTTCACAAGACCCAGCTCTTAGTGTGTGACCATCATCCCAGCCATACCATTGCAGCATGTGAAATGGAAGCTTTAAATTAACATGGAGACGATATCACAGCTCCAGCAGGCAGAAGTTAAATTAAAAATTTACCACTGTCAATAGGTGTACTTTAGAAGGTAGGTGAAAGAAAGGTCATCACCTGGTGAATCACCAGGCACAAGTGTGCAGGAGCTAGGGCAGAGGAACAGGATGTTGCAGGTGCCATCCCACCAGAAGGCAAGAGCACATACTAGTGCTTTTTTTTTTTGACTATGAGGCCCCAGTCTACTGAAGAAGGCTGATGGACATATACTAGAAATGTTAGCTGCTTCAGGCTAATGAGCTTGCATCCAATTGCTGAGAGCATGGAGGAATCCAGCTTTAATCTGTGTTGGGCTCCGTTTGCGCACAGAGACCAAGCACAGACCAAGTGGTCACTGCTAAGAACATGACAATGGAGCCCACCATGACACCATGGTTACATCTCTGACTGTTTCAGATCAGACTGCTTCCACCTTGGCTCTGGGAGCCAGCACTGACAGGGACCTCCAGAGAGTCTCGTCACAGTGGGACAGTGATGGGGCAGCACAGTGGCGCAGTGATGGGGCGGCACAGTGGCGCAGTGATAGGGGCGGCACAGTGGCGCAGTGATAGGGGCGGCACAGTGGCGCAGTAATAGGGGCGGCACAGTGGCGCAGTAATAGGGGCGGCACAGTGGCGCAGTGATAGGGGCGGCACAGTGGCGCAGTGATAGGGGCGGCACAGTGGCGCAGTGATAGGGGCGGCACAGTGGCGCAGTGATGGGGCGGCACAGTGGCGCAGTGATGGGGCGGCACAGTGGCGCAGTGATGGGGCGGCACAGTGGCGCAGTGATGGGGCGGCACAGTGGCGCAGTGATGGGGCGGCACAGTGGCGCAGTGATGGGGCGGTACAGTGGCGCAGTGATGGGGCGGTACAGTGGCACAGTGATGGGGCGGTACAGTGGCGCAGTGATGGGGCGGCACAGTGGCGCAGTGATTAGCACCGCAGCCTCACAGCTCCAGCGACCCGGATTCGGTTCTGGGTACTGCCTGTGCGGAGTTTGCAAGTTCTCCCTGTGACCACGTGGGGTTTTTTTTAGAATTAGAACATTACAGCACAGTACAGGCCCTTCGGCCCTCGATGTTGCGCCGACCTGTGAAACCATCTGACCTACACTATTCCATTTTCATCCATATGTCTATCCAATGACCACTTAAATGCCCTTAAAGTTGGCGAGTCTACTACTATTGCAGGCAGGGCGTTCCACGCCCCTACTACTCCCTGAGTAAAGAAACTACCTCTGACATCTGTCCTATATCTATCACCCCTCAACTTAAAGCTATGTCCCCTCGTGTTTGCCATCACTATCCGAGGAAAAAGACTCTCACTATCCACCCTATCTAACCCTCTGATTATCTTATATGTCTCTATTAAGTCACCTCTCCTCCTCCTTCTCTCCAACGAAAACAACCTCAAGTCCCTCAGCCTTTCCTCGTAAGACCTTCCCTCCATACCAGGCAACATCCTAGTAAATCTCCTCTGCACCCTTTCCATAGCTTCCACATCCTTCCTATAATGCGGTGACCAGAACTGCACGCAATACTCCAGGTGCGGTCTCACCAGAGTTTTGTACAGCTGCAGCATGACATCGTGGCTCCGAAACTCGATCCCCCTACTAATAAAAGCTAACACACCATATGCCTTCTTAACAGCCCTATTAACCTGGGTAGCAACCTTCAGGGATTTATGCACCTGGACACCAAGATCTCTCTGTTCATCTACACTACCAAGAATCTTCCCATTAGCCCAGTACTCTGCATTCCTGTTACTCCTTCCAAAGTGAATCACCTCACACTTTTCCGCATTAAACTCCATTTGCCATCTCTCAGCCCAGCTCTGCAGCCTATCTATGTCCCTCTGTACCCTACAACATCCTTCGGCACTATCCACAACTCCACCGACCTTAGTGTCATCTGCAAATTTACTAACCCACCCTTCTACACCCTCTTCCAGGTCATTTATAAAAATGACAAACAGCAGTGGCCCCAAAACAGATCCTTGCGGTACACCACTAGTAACTAAACTCCAGGATGAACATTTGCCATCAACCACCACCCTCTGTCTTCTTTCAGCTAGACAATTTCTGATTCAAAGCTCTAAATCACCTTCAACCCCATACTTCCGTATTTTCTGCAATAGCCTACCATGGGGAACCATGGTTTCTGCCGGGTACTCTGGTTTCCTCTCACAGCCAAAGACTTACAGGTTGATAGGTAAATTGGCCATTGTAAATTGCTCCTAGTGTAGGTAGGTGGTAGGAGAATTGTGGGATTAATGTAGGATTAGTATAAATGGGTTGTTGATGGTCAGCACAGACTTGGTGGGCCGAAGGGCCTGTTTCAATGCTGTATCTCTCTATGACCTGCATTTGGTTCTTGCGCAGAGCCATAGTAGTGCAGAGGCATGACCCAGGAGAGTGGCCTTGGCTCCATGGCAGGATCTTTCAGGATCACAGCATGCCTGCTTCCTTGCTAGACACTCCACCAGTGCCTTCATCTGTGCCAAACAGCCAGCTCTGCCAGACTGCCCTGGCACATGCCAAGATGCTGCTGTCTGTAGCCAGACCGTCAAGGCCCAAAGTTGCTCAAGATTGCCCACTGAGGCCACGTGAAGCATCTTCAATGAAATCTCAGCAGCTTTGCACCTCTAAAGCTGTAGCCATTCATGATGAACCATTGGAGGAGCACTAGGACAAGTAATCAAGCATACATGACGGGCACCAGGGAGTTTTCTAAGGGTGAGTTTTACTTATTCCTGTTAAATAACAGCCTCCTTGGTGAAACACAAGTGCGTCATGCATTGCTCCTCACTGAAGTTGAGGAATGAGAAGTGCTCCCTGAAGACCAGCTGTGAGAATGGTCTCCTGCTCAGTGTCCTCCTCCTCCATCATCTCCCAGCTGCTTCTGTTCTCTAATGCATTCTTTGCTGTTCCACATCCTCCTCCAGCCAGAAAGGCAGACCGACCAGACCACCGTGACAGGAATAAACTATTTCTAGAGTAGCAATAGCAATCAAGCACCAGAACAAAGATGTTCCCAAAAGCCAGAATTCACTTGCAAAATGAAGAAAATAGCCCCCAAAAAAGGCCCAGAAGTTAACCAGCAGTTTGAGAGCACAAACTAGCAACTACCCTGTATGGAAGTGATGAGCCCTTTAAATAGCATTCCTGCAGGTTTCTTGCTGACTGTTAGCAGCATGAGATGTTGGTTGATCATGTGATGAGCCAAGTGCTAAGGAAGAAAATTGCACAAAACAAGAAATCACAGAATCACAGAATGATACAGCACACTTTCTCTAAAGTACTACAAAAACTTTCTCAAAGTATTTCTCCAATTCCTTTTGAATATTATTATTGAATCTGCCTCCGCCATCCTATTAGGTCATACATCCCAGATCAAAACAACTCAATGCATAAAAAATTTCTCTTCATGTCCCCTCTAATTCTTTTGCCAATTACCATAGCCCAAATTTTGCAGTCAATGGCAAAGGAACAGCATTCACTACTTACCACAAAGAAAGCTGCCCACAAAGATTTAGCAGGCCCTGTGGTGTTGATTTCCTCTGTTAGGATGCCAGTTTGAATCTGGCACCTTCTATAGGGGACAACTGGCATCCAGGGACAATGTAGTCATCTAGCAGGCTGAGCAGCCAATCAGGTTGAAGAATTCTCACAGACAGCAAACCAGGAATTAAAATGCATTGATTATCCTTCACTTTTTAATTATTTAACAGAGGCTGAAATAAAGATTGGGACATGTACATGGGACTAAGGTAGAAACTGAAATACCATAAGCAAACTTTAAAAAAAAAATGTTATTTTAAAAATCTATGGAAATGTTATTGAGGAATGGAGGCATTGACACTCCAAACTTCTAAAATTAGTTTTGTGGGGTCAGAGAGGTTGTCCAGCAATAATTATGACTTCTTTTTCTTTTGGGCCTCCTTATCTCGAGAGACAATGGATACGCGCCTGGAGGTGGTCAGTGGTTTGTGAAGCAGCGCCTGGAGTGGCTATAAAGGCCAATTCTGGAGTGACAGGCTCTTCCACAGGTGCTGCAGAGAAATTTGTTTGTTGGGGCTGTTGCACAGTTGGCTCTCCCCTTGCGCCTCTGTCTTTTTTCCTGCCAACTACTAAGTCTCTTCGACTCGCCACAATTTAGCCCTGTCTTTATGGCTGCCCGCCAGCTCTGGCGAATGCTGGCAACTGACTCCCACGACTTGTGATCAATGTCACACGATTTCATGTCGCGTTTGCAGACGTCTTTATAACGGAGACATGGACGGCCGGTGGGTCTGATACCATATGACTTAATACACCATTAAATACTCAGTTACAGCTCATTCAACAAGGCTTAATTTTTTTCAATAGTTTTTACAGCTGGAATTATGCAGAAAAAGTTGAAGTTCACCTCAAATAACTAATTCTCTGTTGCTTGCATCTGTGAAGATTGCAACAGCGCACCCTATGCAGGAGCAGAGTATCACTGACAGGAACTTAAGGATTTCCGCATTTAACTGCGCATGTGCAGATGCCAGAAGTTTCTGTCACTTTCATACAGTAATGATGGCAAACGCTGACAGTTTTGCCGTTATTACAGTTGCAAACTCTAGGTCCATAAAGTTATCCTCTGGTTACTGACCCTTCTGCCACTGGAAACAGTTTGTCCTTATTTACTGTATCAAAACTATTCATGATTTTGAACATCTCCATTAATCTCCCCTTACCTTTCTCTGCTTTATGGAGAACAATCACACCTTCTCTAGTCTCTCCAATAACTCAAGTCTGGCATCCCTGGTACCATTCTAGTAAATTTCCTCTTCACCTGTTTAAGTCTTTGACATTGTTTGTAAAGTGTGATGCCTGGAATTGGACTCAAGCTAGGGCCTAACCAGTAATTGATGAAAGTTTAGCATGACTTCCTTGCTTTTGTACTCTATGCCTCTATTAATAAAGCCGAGGATCTTGTATGCTTTTTTCAACAGACTTCTTGACTTGTCTTGCCACCTTCAAAGTTTTGTGTGCACAGACCTGCAGGTCACTGTTCCGACATGTCTTTAAAATTGTACCATTTAGTTTATATTGCCTCTCCTCATTCTTCCCACCAAAATGTACCACTCCACACTTCCCTGCATTAAATTGCATCTGCCACATGTCTGTCTATGTCCTCCTGAAGTCTGTTCTATTGTCCTCATTGTTTATTACATTTCTGAGTTTGGTATCATCTGCAAACGTTGACATGATGCCCTCCATACCCATGTCCAGCTCATTAATATACATCAAAAAGTGCTGCTGTTCCAATACCAACCCCTAGGGGACCGCACTGTACGTTTGCTTCCAATCTGAAAAACAACCATTGCAGCCATTACAAAAACGGTAGGACCTTTATCTGTGCACAATCAAAAATGGTGAGTGCTGCATTTCCGGGGCAAGACAAGCATGCTCTTGCCATCCACCATATTGGTCCCATAGGTTCAGTTTATGCCTGATAAACAGGCAAAACTAATCTAATTTTTGGGCCCATGACATTTCCTTGGTCTTATGCATATCAGCCCCAAAAATACCAAGCCACCTGTCATATCAACCACAGCCCACCACCTCCCACCCCCCACACCACCCCACCCCACCCCACCCCACTCACCTTGCTTAATTAACCACTTTACTTTCTGGGGCCTTTTGCCTCAGCAGTTTCCCTGTTGCAACAGTTAGACTGCCTTTTAGGTATCTGTCTGTGTCTTCTTACCATATGTACTAGCTTCTGATCCTATCCCTGCTTACTGAGAAGCTGGGATGTGGGGAGTCTAATGTTTGGAGACCCCACCCCACCCTCTCTTGGCCTTGTAAGGGTGGACAGAGGCTCAATCCTTTACAAGGCCAAGCAGGAAATCCCATGCTAGGCCAAGATCCAAAGTACCCAGGTCCCAACTGAAATTCCAGCCCTTCAGTTGCAGCTTTTCAACCCTATCAATTACAAGAAGCTACCCTGGCCTGAGGAGGTGAGACAAAAACAAGAAATGCTGGATTCACTCAGCAGGTCTGGCAGCATCTGTGGAAAGAGAAGCAGAGTTAACGTTTCGGGTCAGTGACCCTTCTTCGGAACTCAGAAGAAGAAGGGTCACTGACCCGAAACGTTAACTCTGTTCCTCTTTCCACAGATGCTGCCAGACCTGCTGAGTGAATCCATCATTTCTTGTTTTTGTTTCAGATTTCCAGCATCTGCAGTATTTTGCTTTTATCTGAGGAGGTGAGATATTGAAATCACTGTGTATAAGTCTATAAGTGACCATATTAACTAAAAATCATGTTTGGACCATTTAACAAACGAACTGGATAAACCACAAAACTCATTTCTGAGTGATTGAACAGCCTTGAGAGTCTAAGCTTTGGTACAAATGCTTACATTAATCTGAAACTACAAGTAACAGAAGAGGAGCTGGATGTACCACAGATCATGGTTTCAAAGAGATTTTTTTAATAAATGAATGGGATGAGTTCTATGAACGTGACTGCTACTTAAGTAGCTATGCGGAAAAGAAAGAACTTCAATGAGAACTTTAATCACTTAGTGTAACCCATGCAGCAGTGATTGGCACACATGGAGCAGGATCTCCCCAGCCGTGCGGCGATGGCTTTGGTGGCAGGGTGGGGGCAGGGGGGGCATTGTCAGGTCAGCCATCCGACACGTTTCTACCACTGGTCAATCTTGCCAGAGGCGGGTGAGCAATGGAATTGGCTACCCGCCCGGCTGCAGTGGGTAGCCAATTAGTGGCAACACCGCTGGGATCTTGCAGACTGTGGACAGACCTCATGCTCAGATGAAGCTGGGCAGGTCCCTGCAGATGGCCGCCTGGTGGCAGGCCAGGGAAACCAGTGAAGCCTCATTTATTTACCCCACCACCGCACCACAGAATCATTACAGCGCAGAAGGAGGCCATTCCGCCCATCGTGCCTGATCCAGCTCTCTAAAAGAGCAACTCCCTCAGTTCCATTCCCTGCCTTCTCCCCTTCAGCCCCGGAGCCGCTTCTGCCACAGGGCCAAAGCAGCGGCTGCAGGCCATCTTCTGAGGGTGCCTCCATCTTGAGGTTCCCTCATGTTCTCCTGCCTGCCGCAGCAGCACCCATGTCTCCCGGTGGGGCTGCTGACAAGGGTTGCTGCAGGCCCTCCCATTGGGCCAGTAGCATGTCTGTTCCACCCACCATCCTTAACTGGACGGTGCTCCCAGAGACGGTCTCTTAATTGGCCACCTCTCATAAGGTCACGTAAGCAGGAGCCAAGGAATCACCAGCAGGCAAGGACTCGCTTTTGGTCCCAACCTCAGAAAATCTTCAAAGGTGGTAAGATTCTTGCCATGGTGTTAAATCACACTATGAAATACACCATACAAATGCAAAAATGTGTTAGATGTGCCTATTATCATGTCAGCCAGAGGAATTTCATGCAAACAAATTAATACTTTCAATAACATGACACAATTTCACCCCAACTGTCATTTGATCTCCAGGATGTTAAACCTGAGGTTAACCTAAGGGGGGTTGATGTGGGTGAGACTCCCTCATGGATTCTTCAGAATGAGGCCCAGCATATCTTAACCCCCTGGCTTCATTTTAATGTTAGACATCTGCCTCCCAACCAAAGTCAGTGGGAATGACATTGTCAAGTTCAGTGGGCAGAAGCGGCAATTGAAACATGGGCCATGCGGCGCCAGTGTCCCAATAGAATGGTCTCCAGCATAAGGGAAATTCTGGGGGATGTTGGGAGAGCCAATATCAATCAGAACAGGGAAAGGCAAGATTGTGGCAGGAGAGGTCCAAGAATTCCTTGCAGGGCCCGGAGAGGCATTCTGGCTCCTCCGAACCTCCAAGGAATGCTTCCAAAATTTAAAAAATGGAACTTACCCTGGCCTCTTCGAACCACACTGCTACCTTGCACTGCTGGCTTTGGCGCTGTGTCAGTCTCCCATGATTTGAAGTAAAATTTGCAGCAGGATGCTGACAAAGTCATCAAGCCACGACTTTCATATTTTATTAAGGCCATCGCCTACATGTGGTGAGCAGCCTCCAAGCTGCTGGAATCCCAACAGTTAAAATGACAGTTAGCTGCGAACTGTGTCAGGAACACACGCAAAATCCTCAACGGTCATTTTAACCACCCGCCCATCCCAATTGCATCAGATGGTCTGGGTTAAAATCAGGCCTGTTGGGTTACATTCAGCCTGGAATGAAAATCTCCTCCTTTTGATTGTTACGATTCTGAATGATATCAGTTTGGACAGTAAAAGCTGTTTTTATCCACAGTAAGGTGAACAGAGCAACAGTTATGATCAGATATACGTAATGCAATCCACACAACTTAGTTCCAAATAATGACATAAGAACAATGGGCACACAATGTTACCCCATTTCAGTAGATTACCTTCCTTGACTTAAAGTGAACTAACTCCACTGATTTGTTACTTACAGAATCTACCTCTTCTCTGGCTCTTTGGCTCAGCTGCTTCCCACTTGCAAAAGCTAGACTACCTTTAAGGAATGTGAATCTTGTCTTATCCCACACATTGCACTCAAAAAGAGATGAATTTTGTTTTGCAGTGCCATGAGTGAGAGATTTTCCAGATAAACTAATTAACTGCTTGTTATTTAGCCTTTGTGAAAAACAATCACCATATACCATATTAATCACCCTTTGTCTGGGTGTCTTTTCTTAATGCAACATTAGATAAAACCTTTCTGTTGAGAAATGGTCCAGAATATCCGAAAATGTGGCAGGCAGTATATGGATTCAATTATGTTCACCTACAGAGAAAATTCCCAATCTCCATTTAGGATCATTGGCAGAAAGCACTAAGTAAATAATAGGTGCTTCCCTACATGGCCCAAAGAAACTTTTTCAAACCAGCATTTTAACAATTTAAAAATAAAATAAGTTATCTATCCGTTCCACTGCAGAGTTCCCATTTCAACAATTGTTGTGAAGTAGCGCTGAGCTGAAGTCACGTTTCCCTCCCTGTTGGAGAAGGGAACTAGGAGAAAGAGTCAACAGCAGTATGTTGTTATTTTGGTCAATTCGAAATGGAGAGTGTAGTATTTGATTGATCTGGGTTTGATTGCATTAGTCTTTCCACTTAACTGCGTTCACTGTGTTTGATTGCTTAAGCCTATGGGTAGAGCTGAAGAGTTGGGACTGAAACTAAAAGACAGACTAGAATGTTCTATAGAGAAACACAGACTGTTCTGAAGAAGACATTGTGCTGACATCTAGTAACAGCTGAGATACTTTAAAGTGCTGTAAATAAACCAGTTGGTGATTTAATACAACTGTGATATCGGCATTGCTCTGAGATAAATCAGATATACATAATATATCCAGCAACCCAGTGTAAACATAACAGAGAGAGAAACCCAGAAGCAGTATGTCTGTCCTTTGAATTGTAAGAAGTTCATAATTTGACTAAACAATCGTTGAATCCACCAGTCACTTTAATAACATATCCTGCATTTAGGGAGTTATGTTGAGCAATACCTGAAAAGTAACAATTAGATTCACAATTAAACTTGGAACTATATCACCGTTCCTTCACTGTCGCTGGGCAAAATCCTGGAACTCCCTTCCTAATAGCCCTGTGGGTGTACCTACCCCCATGGACTGCAGCGGTTCAAGAAGGCAGCTCACCACCACCGCCTCATGGGCAATTAGGGATCAGCAATAAATGCTCGCGACACCCACATCCCATGAAATGAATTTTTAAAATGCCCTTTTGTCAGACTACACACTTTTCTTGTTACTAAAAGCTCCGGGATATTTTCTAAATGCTGTATACTGGTGACACTTTGTGGCTGCAAGTGGGAACTGTACCAACACAACACAACTTGGTGAATAAAGAATTTGATTGTCAACATTTTCACTCAACCCGACAAGAACAAAAAATTTGAATACATTTGCTACTGTTCATGAGAAATTAAACAATCACCATCAAGGCAAGTCAAGTATATAAATATTCATCTTGTTCCCCCAGTCCATTGTCTCATATAACACCACTCCTCTTGCCCCTTTCTCCCCCATTTCCCTGAATCGAAAGAACTGGAATCAAGTCCCAATGTCACTGATAGCTTTTATTTCTGATTCCCATCATCGAAAATGCTAGCAGTGTTCATCCCTCACAGTATTCATCTTTGGAACCAGGAACTAATTGTGCCTGATTCTTGGCATTAAAAAAGAGGTATTAAACAGGCATGGGGAATGTGTTGGTCAATGTAATTCAGGAATGCTGAAAGCACGTGAACTTCATGCTACCTCCCGTTTTTAATGAATTCAGTGTCCCGCCAATGCTAACCGTGCTGTTGATTGGTTACAGCCTCAGCAAGGCAGCCAATATTAAGAGTGACTAGTATCACTTAAAATTAGCCTGCACTGCTTAAAGGAGAGGTGCATTGTGACTGAAGCAGGTGCTGACTGTCATGCAGAAAGTGAATCTGACCTGTGAAAAATTAAATAATGGCACAACATGGGAGAGGGCGGGCTCCAAGGTTTTCAGACACTGCACTGGAGATTTTGCTGGAGGAGGTGAAAAGGGGAAGAGGTGTCATGCATCCAAAGGGGAACAGGAGACCCTCCAGACACATGTTCAGAAGGCTGTGGGAGCAGATATCCATGGAGGTCAACGCCAGGAGGACCTGGATGCAGTGCTGCAAGTAGTTCAATGTCCTCACATGAATGGCTAAGGTCAGTGAATGCATCTTCAAATGCCATAATCTACCAACTGCACCACTAGCCTCAAACACTGCTCAATTCACCACGCCGCTAATACTCACCTATCTCTATCAATCAGAACTCATACATTCATATGCTACACCACACCCTAACGCACTTAGCATTGCTGAAAGCCTCACATCCACATCTCACAGTTTGCACACACTGACAATTATTCTAACATGTTAACCACGTCACCCAAACAGATTACACAACACTCACTGACATACTTCCCTCTCTCTTGCAGGACAAGTTGGTGTATAACTCAAGGCAATAGGAGCTAACCAGAGGGCACCTGCATGTCCTAACCACCTTGGAGTAGATGGTGCTGGCCATAATTGGAATTGCTGAGTCTGTGGCCATTGAGGACAATCGTATCCTCCTTCTCACCTCCCACAATCTCTTCTAATTCAGATGGACTGCAGCAGTTCAACAAGGTGGCTCACCACCACCTTGGCAAGGACAATTAGGGATGGCAACAAATCCTGGTCTTGCCAGCAACGCTCACATCCCATGAAAGAATAAAAAATAACAAGCTGCAGATGATGTAACCGTGCACCTCTTACTTTCCACCCTCCACACCACAATATTACCCTTGCGTCTTTTTCCTTTTAGATACCCAAGAAGTGCAACCTGGCTAGGTAATGGAAGAACAGCAAGAAGACAGTCATACCTGCAGCCACCAGCTCAGATACTGATAAGTAGCATAATTTGTGGCATAATAAGAGCATAGAGGAGGATCTACACATGGTGAGACACCAGGCACGAGTGGACTGGAGCTAGGGCAGGAGATAAGGATAGTTCAGGTGGAAACTTGTGGGAGGGCAGAATCACACACGGATTCCGCTGCATTACAAAATGCTTTTGGATGTACCGGCAGGACTTTCAGAAAGCTTGCAGTCATCGTCAAGAAGCTCGGAGGAATCCACACCAAATTGGCACAGAGCTTGAAGCCTATCCTTTCTGGCATGGAAGTGATGGCCAAATCCATCAGCGCACTTGTAGACCCAACCATGATGCAGCATCTGATGGCCGACACCTCAGCTTGCACTGCAGAACAAGCAGCTTACCATAAGTCTGAAAGCTGGCGTGGAAGCTCACACTGAAGGCATGCAAGGTCAGCTTGCTGCCATGCAAGCTCAGACTGCTGACCCCTTGGCTGCAGATACCAGTGTTCAAAGGGTTTTGCAGGGGCTCACATCGGTCCAGCAGTCTCTCCTCTAATAGAGTACTAGGAGTGCTGAGGCATCACCACAAGGAACTGGCAGTGGCTCCATGGAGGACGTACCTGCTGTCCCCTCTCAGATAGACAATATTTGTTCTCCCACCCTACCACTTCACCAGTGCTCTTGCTGTTGTTTGTCAGCCAGCCAGTCCAGACTGCTGCTGCTCACGCTGAGATGCTGCAGTCTACAACCAAGCCAGCTAGGCTCAGAGTTGATCTTCCAAGGCCATCTGCAGTCACTGGGATAGCCATTTGTAGGAGCTCTAGGACAGACGACATCACACAGAAGACAGACACTAAAGGAACCCACAGGGGTTATTAGTTGACTTTGGTATGCAATATGTAATAATTTCATCAATAAATTTGTTTTGGTGTGTTTATTTTTGCATTGTGGCCAAGCAGATGCTGTGATGGTCAGAGGGAAGGTAAGGTGAGGGACTGTTAGTGAATGGGGAATTGGGGTTGTGGTTACTGATATCACACTCAGTTGAGTTCTTCATGGACAGTTCAAACAGAAAGGAGCAATCCAGATTGCATCCTCTCTTCCTCTTCCTGCTCTTCCTTCTCCTCCTCCTCATACTCCTGAGCTGCTCACTGTGTAGCTGGTGGCAAGGGCTGTCCCCTCTTGATAGCAGGATTGTGCAGCATACAGCAGGCCACAGCAAACCTGGGCAGTCGCTCTGCCAAGTACTGCAGGGCTCCTCCAGAGTGGTTCAGGCAACGGAATCATTGTTTCAGCATACCAGTCGCATGCTCTATCAAATTTTGGGTGGCAACATGGCTTTCATTATTTGCATGCTGCGCACGTGCACTGATTGCACACCAGAGTCATCCGCCATGTTGTCAGCAGATAGCCCAGTAGCCACCCAAAGGTTTGCTGTGCTGGCTCAAATGCAGCTAACACAGCAGACTGCCAGAGAATGAAGGCATCATGTCTGCTATACCAGGTATTGAACTGCATGATGTGCTGCCTATGGTTACACATCATCTGAGCATTGAGAGTGAAATTCTTTTGGTTCTGGTATAGGGCAGAGTTGACATGAGGTGCCCGCCAAGCGATATGCATGCAGTCAATGGCACCCTGCACCTTGGGGAAGCCTGCAATCCTAGCAAAGCCATGAGTTCACTCCTCTTGCTTCTACCTGGCAAGAGGGAATGCAATGTCATTAATTCTCAATGAATAGAGAGTGTCAATGGCCTCCCTTACACAACAGTGGACAGCAAACTGTGAGATGTTGCAAATATCTACAGCTGCAGCCTGGAAGGAGCCAGACTCATAAGAGTTCATCACCACAGTCACATTCACAGCCACTAGCAATGCGGTCCTTGCATTGCTCTGAGGTTGCAGTTGTGGCTGCAGCAGGTGGCAGATTTCAGTGAAGATCTCCTTACTGAAGCATAAACGTTGCACACATTGTTCCTTGGTGAGGTTCAGGCAGGAGAATTGCTCCCTGAACACCGTGAGCAATGTGGCCTCGTGCTTATAGCTCTTCTCCCCTCCTCCTCCTCCCTCTTCCACCAGCTTGTCCTGGTATGCGTCACCTCGGTTCATTCTCCAAGTCATGCTATATTCCAAGGGCAATGCTACCCCTGCACCCAAATCTGGGATCAACTAGTTTGTGCAGAAGCCTTAAAGTCAACAAAAACTCCTTGAGCACCTGCCACACCACTTCCTGTAGACCTTTGCAAATTTAAACCACTAAACTCATCGACTGAGCATTCACTGTCCTCTGGTGTAGAGAATTCCAAAGATTCACAACCCTCTGCGTGATGAAATTTCCCCTTATCTCAGTGTTAAATGACCGATCCCTTATCCTGAGACTATGAGCTCTAGTTCCAGACTCTCCAACCAGGCGATACAGCCTCTCAGCATCTACGCTGTCAAGAATTTTATACATTTCAATGAGATCACCTCTCAATCTTTTAAACTTGAGAGAATACCCAATGATAGTGGGCTTTTCTTAGAACTGTTGTCATTGTGTTTACTGTGCTCTCAAATGGTTCTAAATTTGGTTGTCACAGTTCCACCAAGTTTCATGGAATTAGAAGTGGCCATTGAATTGGGCACATAGGAAACTTGACTTTTGAAATCGAGGAAGAGAAAGCAAAAAAAAATGCAAATTTCACAGGCTGATGGACCATGAAGAGAGAAAAAAAGAGAAAAAAGAAAGGGAGATTTGGAAAAGAGAAGAGGAAAGAAGAATACATTCATGTGAGGGACGCAGATTTCCATCTTTAGTCATGTTTATATATCTGGTTTTGCGCAACTGAAAATCTTAATGCCAGGATTTGTCCATCGTTCAAAATGATTCATAGCATGATTCAAAATGAGTAATAATAGAAAGACCATAGGACAACATAAAACAGCCGGAAGTGATCTCTATGAAATCCAGGATGATTTGAATGAAAATATTTTCAAATAAAGGCAATTCAGCCTGTGACTAAAACTCTTGCAGGCTTCTTGCAGTCCCCAAGTCCTGACTGCTGAGGATAGCTTGCAGTATGGAAAAAAGAGACAACTTTGTGAAAGGTAGTCTCAATGTGATGTTTTTTCCCCTTTTGACTTTTTTAACTGGTACCTTCAAATGGCAAATTGTATATTTTTCTGATTTAAAAAATAGAAAGTAGTTCTCATGCAAAGGCACAAACAGCCAGGCAATAGTGAAATAGGACTGATATTTTTAAAATGTGAAAATAGCTTGGTGAAAGCAATCAGTGAGATAGAAGCAAAAAACAAGTGGGGTTGGCCCTTAAAAAAATTCCAAAGGAGGCAGTTGTCCTTCAAAATGATAAATAGAAATAGCCATTGTTTCTTAGGTTTCAACCTAGTTCCAGTACAACAGGATCAGTCAGAAATTAGCTCATTTACAGGCAAAACCTAAAATCACTGACACATTACCAATGAACCTACAATAAAACTAATTTTATATTAATATTTTAATGGATTTTGTGTTGATCAAGGTGAGGGATTTTCATGGTGGGATTTTGAACACATCCTGATTTTAACTCAGGGCATGAGTTCAACGTGGGGGCAATGGTGGCAACGTTGAACTCACCTGGCCTGGCTGGAGTGTGGTCTGGTTCAGTCTAAATCCCAAGTCTCATTTCCATCTGGAAGCTGAGTCTCCCATCCAATTCCTGCATGAATCGGTACCTGGCCACATGGCCGGGGCAACATTTCAGAAGGCAATAGGCTGTGCGTCATAGGGGTAGATAAGTGTGTTGTGGGAGGGGTCTGTAGGCAATTACTGTCAGAAGAGGGGGGAAGCCCAGGGCAGGAGAGGGTTAAGCTTTCCTTGTAGAGTTCAGACAAGTACTCCTTCTAACAAAGGCAAAAGTCTTATCTTCTTGACTATCCGATGGAAGTGCTCTTGTCTGCTGCCAGCTTTGCCTAGCAAGCCTGCCAGGGGTCGTTGGTCACACAACTCCACATTAAATTGGAGTCATAGCACATATCTATAGGGCCCTTGCCTGCTTGAGACGATGGCTTCACACATTACCCAAAACATGCCAGACAGCGGCCATGAGTGGAGCACGAAGCCGGCAGTGAGGGCGTTGCCTCAATTTAAACCCACTACATGCCCTGTTCCCATCCAGCATGAGGCAATGCAAATCAGCCACTGAGGATCATTTGCACCTTTACTATTTTCAAAACAAATTCAAAAATGTGACAATCTTTCAGCTTAGTACAGCTTGCTGATCCAGCTTTACATCCACCCAGGCAGAAATCTAGAGAAAATCATTATTGCTGAGGTTGCGCAAAATAAACAGTGCGTGGAATAGAAAAGCAGAATAGGCCTGTTAGATCCCAAAGGGTTAATGGAAGCAGAACATCTGATATGAGCTTCAAAGCCTTAAGTAGGGAAGTCATTAGTCTACGAACAAATCCAGGTGAATTGTTCAGGTCAGCAGCTCATGACTTGCTTACAGAATGGGTCCCAGTTGAGACGAAATTCACTGCAGTGTCATATGCCTGGTGGCAAAGCTGAAATCCAAAAGAAACTCAACAGCTTTACCCGTGTCATAATTAGGTCACTAGAGGAACAAGCCTTTGAAATTTTGTAGGCAGCAGCTACAGTCACGGCAAAGGCACTGGCACTCTGAGCATGACATGAATTTGCAACAAATCAATTTTTTTCCTGTCTTTTCAGATTTCACTAATAAGGAAACTATATAAATTCTCTAAGCTCCACGATTTCCCTCCACTTCTACTCACTGCTCAAATGTGAGTACGAACCTTAGAAGCACACAAAAATGAATATTTAAGGACAGGCATTTTAATTGTCTCCTGGCAGCACTTTGATTACCTCAGCAACGCAGGGTTATGTGCAGCAAGATGAAACATAGCCATGCTGAAGCGATTAAAAATGAAAGTCTTCACTGTTCGGAGCAAGCGCTATCCATGTGAGCACCTATAGTGTGAGAATGTACTCGCTATCTATGTTCTTCCAGTGCATTAACCGTGAGGCAGCTGTTTGGCCTAAAACATTAAAATGAAATGTGAAACCTTCCCCTAGGATAACAATCAACTCAATTTATCATTTATAACTTTTAACCCCATACTTGCAAATATGTTTGCATAAGGATGGGATAAACATTGCTTACAGTATGAGTCCTCTCCTCCTCCTCCTCACATTTTCCCTTGTACTTTGTTGAGATGCACTGTCTTTTTAATTTCCTTTGGGGTTACATTTCAACATCAACCCACCATCCCCCATGCATTCGCAATGCAAATGCTACCAGTTGGTGTTAACTGCTAAAATAGGATTATTGATGGCTGTTGGTATTTATGTGACAAGTCACAGGAATGTATCTTGCAAACTCCCTCATCCTGTTCATTGAAAAAGACAGAGGTCACATAGCGCGGGTGATTACAGCATGTATTGGTAACATGGGCTCAATTCCTGCTAAATCACACCAGCTGGAAAACCTCAAACCATCTGATCACACTGCGCAGGGCTGCTGGCAAAAGCAATCCATAAAACCAGAAGTAAATTTGAATTTGCAGAACAGAAAAGCCCAACATTATCATGAGAAGTTTCTGAAAAAACATTATGGAGAACAATTTTTTTTTAAGCTTACCAATTTTCTCCCCTCCCTTCCTGTCCTGAAGGTGCCGGGCAACTGATTTCACAAGAATGAGCCGTACTCCAGTATCTCAAAGTTGCCATTACCCTTGAGAGTATCAGAAGGATATCCGACCGCAGAGTACCTGTTGCTGTCCTCGCCCAACCGCCATACATGTGCAGCTCCAGCAGTGGTGAGAGAACCCTGATTTTACCCTCCCTAACCCGGGGAAACTGAGCATAATTGCACTGCCCCTATCACAATTCCCAGCTGAGATGAGTTAATTCAGCATGGACTAGGGAATCAAGCCAGGGCCTTTCTGCAACTGTAAGTGCTTCAGCTACTAGCTTGTTGATCCATATTGGTATTTTGTGAATTCTAGAATCATGGAATGCTTCTTGCACAGAAGGATGCCATTCGGCCCATTAAGTCCATGCCGGCTCTCTGCCAAAGCAATTTAGCTTCTCCCACTCCCCCTGCCCTATCCCCGTAACGCTGCATTTTTTTTCTCTTCAGGCGCTTATCCAATTTCCTTTTGAAAGCTAGGATTGAATCTGCCTCCAGCACACTCTCAGGCAGTCCATTCCAGATCCTAACCATTCACTGCGTAAAAAAGTATTTCCTTATGTCGCCTCTGGCTCTTTTGCCAATCACCTTAAATCTGTGTTCGCTATTCTTCACCCTGATACCAATGGAAATAAAGAGCTTTGAAAAATCGATAAAGTATGGCAAAAATACATTTCTAGACCTATTGGAAGTGATTTTCATTGGCCTCTCACCTTGTTCTACCATCTTGTTAACAATAAAAAGCTGGGTTATCAGAAGACAAAAATTATTTTTAAAGAAAATCTCCTGCCTACTGGCAACCCAACTTGATCTTTGAGTGGATCTCGAATGGGTGGGCAAGTCTCCCTGCCGAATCAGGTGGGAATGTTATTTAAACGTTTAAATCAGGGTCAGTTGTAGGACACCAATGTAATTTTCATCTTTCCATTGATGGAACATGCACTGGACATGCTGTGCCTACTGGGATGAGATGTACAGTGGTCTCATCAGTGGCTGTAAAGAGACCGCTGGAGGCCATTACAAAACGCTCAAAAGAAAACATGTGGCACTGAACTTTGTCTGTACAGACACGCTTTCGGACTCCATCAATAGTCTTTCCACCCCCTGCTGGCTACTCAGTGCCATCCTCCCCCACCCCCACCAACCCCACTTCCCATCCCCGAAGGTTGCCTCCTCCTATATTTTGACTTCCAGCTCAGCTCCACAGAGAAGCTATCAGATTCCTCCTCTTTGTTCCAATCCCACCCTCTTTACATCAGGTTAACATGGTGACAGCTCTGTCAAAGGGTGCATATGAAATGGAATGGCTAGATCCATTTGCTTCCAGACAGGAGGAGCAGAAATTAGCTAATCCTACTTGGAACACTCAACTGACTGAGTTCAGGAGAAAGTAAAGTGACAAGTATAAACTTTTTTAGAACATTTACATTTTGAGTGCCTGTCACATGCTCCTCATTCTGTGAAATTTCTCACAGTAGTGTGCCAGCTAAAAGAAAATAGTTATAATGGTGGCAGCTCAGGCAACATCTTAGTGTTGGCTAAGCCCATTATATCAGCAAGCTGCAAATTAAATACAAATTGGGGAAAGAAATGACACAAAAGCTGTGCGCTGCTAAAATGAATTTCCACTGCCAAAAATTTGCAGTTTTTTTCACTGCCATGGAAAATAAATGGAACATGGCTCCTGGTTTGTTGGTCAAAGATTGGAGAGGTTAATACTGGGCCAAAAAGAGTTAAATTATTGCATAGTCTATTCCCTTGGGTATAGAAGATTAAGGCGCAATCTGGTGGTATTTAAGATGATGAAAGAAGTTGATGGGAAAGATAGAAGGAAACTATTTCCTCTGATGGGGAGTCCAGAACAATGGGGCATAACCTTAAAATTAGAGCTAGGCTGCTGAGGGGTAATATCAGGAAGCAGTTCTTCACATAAACGGTAGTGGAAATGTGGAACTCTCCCCTCCCAAAAGCTGTTAAGGCTGTTAAGGTCAAATGAAAATTTCAAATCTGAAATTAATGGATTCTTATTAGGCAAGGGTGTTGTAGACTATAGAATCAAGGCAGGTAGAAAGTTAAGGTACAGATCGGCCATGATCTAAATAAATGGCAGAACAGGCTTGGGGGGGCTGAATGGTCTAGTACTGTTCCTACATTCCTAGACATTAATTCCACCAAGTCACACTAAAACATAGTTCTCCCTACGCAGGTTGCCAGCTGCAGTCACAAGTGAAAGCTCATTTAATATGTTTTAATTAGAAAGTTAACAGAAATGTGCTTCAGATTTCTGTTACAAATAGGCCACAGGTCCCCTGACACATCATCTGATGAAGTCTTCGTGATCTTCTGCACACAGTCACTGAAATCCCACACAAATTCAAATCCCGTCCAACAATTATCTGACTAAATTGTGCTAAAAAAATCTCTTTAACACTTTCTGGTGCGACACCTTACAAACCACACTTCCAGCGGTGAGAATTTAATTCCATCTTGGGAGGAAGAGTCCAAGATTTGAGCATTCTTTAAATCAAAAGCAGAAAAAACAGTACAATCTTAAATTCACACAAGCAAACTTTGTTTGATTGGCCGGGAACATGAATGGCAATGATTGGTTTGCTCCTTTACTGCACCCATACACCAGAAGGTAATATTATATCTCAATGAGCTACTGGTGCTCCAAACCACCTTTGGCTCATCACTCCAACCCCATGGACTGAGGAAGCAGTTAATAACAACAGAGAAAATATACCAAGAGCTAAGCTTAACAATGGCACCTCTAGGCAGCAGGAATTTTGTCCCTCCAGAGGTGTGTGCTGCCATTCTTTTAAAAGAATCAACCTACTCAAAGTCTAAATTCGGGAGAAATATCAGATTTTTGCAGGTAAACACAAATAAATGCAGGTGGCTTCAGATCATCAATTTGCATTCAATTTTAATCCCAGTATACATTACCAATGCAGTTATTTGTATTGTAAATAGCTAAAATTAAAATAAAAAATTTTACTCACAAACATTAAAAGGATACATTTTATTTTTTCCAGTCCTATAGGATTCTATAGAAACTTAGCAAAACACTAATTTTACAGCTATTCAATCAGTGACCTTCCTTTTCTGTTGCCAAACAACCCCATTTTAGCAAATGATGTATAGCAGAGGATGTTTTCTTTTATTGTATGTTTCTGAGTTGATAATTACAGCACCTACGTAGCTTGTACACTGACCTATTTTGTTGTGTGACTCCTTTGGAAGCCGAAGGTCTGCTGAGCAATTCTCTTTTGTCCATAACAACTTGTTTCCTAGCCACCTCCAAACCCAACATCACTCAGACTGAGATGATGAAAGGCTGATACACAGGCCTCTTTAACAGTGTCAGCCCATCTTCCACTGCTGCCATGGTAACATTAATAGCTGGTTCCCCAGTTGCTGTATTAATTGAAGAATTCAAATCGACTTCTTGTGCAGGATTATGCATGACGTTACAATATAACTTACGTCCTGTCAATTTCAAATTCCCCTAAAAGCCACACAGGAGATGAAAATCATCAGGCTATCAGAGCAGAAATGGACCATCAGAATATAGGAACATTGTGTGAACTTGATAATGTACTGTGATACGAGGCTGGTGTATTCACATGGATAGACCTATTTATCTCCATCATCTTCCATCTCCTAGTCAATTAAATCAAGATTTTTTTCCTCTCTGTCTTCTTATCAGATGCTCTTACGAGATCCGGTCTCCGGCAAATTATTTCAGTTGCTTCCTGAGCAAACTGTCATGTCCTCCGTTTCTCATCAATCAGCGTGACATTATCACAGTTTAACACCGTGAATTATTTATGTCATAAATTGTATGCAAATCTAACAGGTAACTCGTACAGCTGACTGGCTCTGAATCACAGTCTGATTCAAACAGAAATCTTGTTTTAAAAGATAAGCTTTCAGTGGGCATCTCAAGCATGACAGCTGATGATGGGAAAATCTTTTATCTGCAGTCATTCTTTAATTTTTCCAGTTTGCTTTGACACATACAGTAAAGCAATATTAATAACTAAATGCACTGTGTCAAGGCTAGTGTGCACATTCTAATTTGGAGGACTACAGAATCTCCCTCCTTTTTTTTGAAGAATGTAGTAAGTTCAGGCAGTGGACCATGTCTACAGACAATGGAAATCAGTAATCCTCTTCCAAGGAAAGGCTTTACTTCATGTCCTATATAAATCAATCCCCGAGCGGATTGGACCTGATCTGCATCTTCATATGAGGAACACTACAAATCTCTCGGGGAAGCAAGTCGAGAGTGCTCATTGAGGTGCACTTGATGGATGGTCTCTTGCTGTTTCTTTCCCACATGTCATTTTTTCCCTTCCTCTTCTGAAGACACTGATTCTTAGACAGGTAAAGTTCCATAGAAATGCACTCTCTTCCATAGAAAAAGAGAGATTTCCAACAGTACAGGGATGTTGTCCATTGTATACCATTGCTGAAACATATTGCCAAGGTTAGATAGTGCTGCAAAACATTACCTTGAAATTGCTTTATGGTGCTATTGCTGGAAGTGTGCTACCCGCTATATTGGTAAAAGTAGAAAAATAGGCGTCTAGAGCCCGCACTTGGAACAGGTATAAGGCCCTTTACATGTGCAAATAGGGGGCCCCATGCATGTTTAAGGCCCCATTCACAATATTGGGCCTGGAGCCGGCTGTGTTTAGAGAAATGTTGCCCTCTGTATCTTACCCAAAATGTAATTCTTCACGTGAGCAACTGGACAGTCAGCATCAGCAGCTTGTTTGACCATAGTGTATGTCACCACTGAGCCCAGTCTTATCCTCACCCGACTATAGCACACATACTTAGTGATCAGGAACAGAAATCTTGGCCAACTTTCCTCTTCCTCACTTGTAGATACGGAAGCCAATTGTAGAACCACTTTTGCTGCACATTTCAGGTCAGGCAACTCAGCACAGATCAGTGTTAAACCTGGAACTTTTGCAGTTTGGTGCCAAACTGGGAAGTAACTTTGCCAACTGAGTCAAAAAGAAGCAACTGTTTCACACTCCTTTAAACATGATGTGAAAAGGAATAGGGAAAACTAGAATCCAATGACAGGCTGTGGTGACTTTTAGATGCAATACCTTTGTGATGAAGGAAACACAGGTCACAGACTCTCTCACAGTCGCTTCCATTCTACTCAATAGAAGTCACAAATTATCACACAAACCTGCATGTTTTACAAATAGATACAAGCTGCCATCAGATATTCAATATCACAAAAGCAGCTGATATGACACAATGGCCAAGTAAATGTTGCCCACCAGACTGTCTTACAAAGGGGGTGCAAAGGGCCAGAAGGCACACCCAATATTGGGCTTAGTGTCTCATTTAAATGAGACCAGCGAGCTGCAGATGCATACTGGACGTCCCCAGGCAGCTTGACGGCAATGACATTAGATTTCAGGCTGTCGCATTGCCAAGAGTGGTCCATTGGGAGAGGGTTTGTGGTGGGGGTGATGCGCTCGTGAGAGGGAAAAGCAATCACAAAAGTGCCAAGCAGGAGCCAGTAATGGTCATTGACACTGTTACAACTCCCATTTCCACATTCAGGTAAGAATTATTCAACAAACATAGCTTTTCAGTTGCAACCTCCAGCGATCCTTCAAGGACCGCTGGTTAGGCCACATTTAGATCAGGTTTCCCTAAACACAGGTGGCTCCAGGCCCAATCTTGCAAATGGGACCCCACACAGACATGAGGCCTGGTATTTGCACATTCAAAAGGCCTCACGTCTATTTGGAGTGCAAATGTTAATCTGTTAATTGTGTATCAGTTGTTTGATTATATGCAGATGAAGGGTGTTAATTGGGGGCTTAGTTGAGCACTTATAAGCGGACACTCACTGAAGGGTTTTGAGTGAGGAGCTACATGTTTTTAATCCTTTTACTCTGCACAATAAATGTGAAACTGAGTAAAGATAGGCTCCAGCATTATCCTTCCATAACAAGCTTTCTGGAGTTTAACAGCAAGGCCTTAAACACCTCTTTTACTGCCTTTATCAATATGGTGGGTAGTGTAGTATAATGTGCACAAGCTGTTGCTGGGTTGAATATGTATATAGACCTTAAACATCATCACAGGATATGATGTCACAAGGCTAAACCTCATGTTGCTCAGTGTTAATGTAGATACCTTATAGATAAAACCACTGCAAATAAACTCCTGTTACTTTGACCCAAAGTCTACTATCCTCATTAAACATCAACAGCACACTGACCAGTATAGTACAAGGTAGCAGCGGTAAAAATGACTTTTGTAGGGTAAAGACAGAAGATATTGAAAACATCAGGGAGAAGCATGGAGAAGTCGAGCGAGCGGCGGGACCAACCAGGCCAAGCCGTGGCCGAGCTGGATTCTACAGGTACCATTCTGCCTCGGGTCTAGTGACATGACCAGACAGGGAACAGGTCAGTGTTTCACTTTACACCACTGGAGACAGTGTGGATGACATTTTAACTACTCTTTGGTTCGCTGAAAAGGAAACCCCATATGGCGAAGCAATAAAAGCCTTGGAGGGATGCTTTAAGATCAGAATGAATGTTATCGTGGAAAGGGCGAAATTCAACAAACACACCCAAAAAGTTAGTGAAAGTATTGATTTATTCATTAATGATCTATATAAAATAGCACAACATTGTGACTACGGGAGCTTGCGAGAAGAACTGATTCAGGACAGAATGTAGTCTGGGTTATAGACAAAGCACCGATTGACCAGCTTCAGTCAAAAGAGGATTTGACTTTGCAAAAAACTATTCTGTTGAGCAGACAGACAGAGGTCTGAAAATTTAATGAACTACTAGTTTGAGCGGGAATCGAGGAGTCCAACCTCGAAAATTCTAGGATCAGTTGAGTCTGTGGAGCAGACAGAGAATTATGGCACCAGAAAGTCCGAGAGGCAGGAAAGACATCTACAGGCAACACTGAATTGCTGTAGGTGTGACCGGCAGCGGCACCGGCAGGAAATCTGCCCAGCCCGGGAAGATGAATGTTTCTGGTGCAAGAAAAGGGGACACTTTTAGCAGGTCTGTCACAGCTGGAAACAAAAGCTACAGACAAGCAAAACAAGACGAAATAAAACAGCAACAAACAATCAATACTCCTTTCCTTGGGGAAGTGCAAAAGAGAAACGATTGCTAGGAAGCAAAAATCTTAGTGGGGAAAAATAAAACCAACTTCAAGTTAGATACAGGAGCAGCAGTTTCTGTCCAATCTGACAAAACACCATGGCTGAGGAAGGAAAGGCTTAGGAAAATCAACAAGAAATTATATGGGCCTGGAAGGATTCAATTAAAGGTTGTAGGAGAAATAAAACAACCTTAACACACAGAAATAACACCATTCCGGAAACCCTATATGTAATAAAGAACAAAGCCTTTCACTATTCAGTAAGAAAGCTTGTTTAGCCTTACAGATGTTATGCAGGGTGGAAGCAGATCGTCCTGGAAAACTCTTCATTGGTGGTCTGAATACTGGAACAAATGAAAACGCACTTGAAGCAGTGTTTGGCAATTATGGAAGAATAGTAGAAGTCCTGCTGATGAAAGAATGTGAAACAAATAAGTCGAGAGGTTTTGCTTTTGTGACTTTTGAAAGTCCAGGAAATGCGAGGGATGCAGACAATGGATGTGAAAGGGAAGCCTTTGGATGAAAAACCCATTAAACTAGAGCAAGCTACTAGACCAGCATTTGAAAATAGTGGATAACATGGACCACCTCCACCTCCAAGAAGCCATTCCTAGGGGGATTCGAGGAGGAATGAGAGGTCCCCCTCAAAAAGGTGAGCACGATGAATGAATTCAGGAGAAAGAACAGTGCTACCTTAAGAGGAATATACCACCACCTAAAAGGCCCCTTCCTTCGGGGCCAATGCGAAGTGGAGGAATTGGGGGGGGGGGGGGGGGGGGAAGAGGAAGTTGCTCAAGAGGACCTCCCTCACGTGAAAGGGATGGTTATGCTTCACTTCCATCTCACAGAGATGATGCCATCCGGAAGAGAAGTGTGAAAATAGATAAGTCCCCTGGGCCAGATGGGATTTATCCTAGGATTCTCTGGGAAGCCAGGGAGGAGATTGCAGAGCCGTTGTTGTTGATCTTTATGTTGTCATTGTCGACAGGAGTAGTGCCGGAAGACTGGAGGATAGCAAATGTTGTCCCCTTGTTCAAGAAGGGGAGTAGAGACAGCCCTGGTAATTATAGACCTGTGAGCCTTACTTCGGTTGTGGGTAAAATGTTGGAAAAGGTTATGAGAGATAGGATTTATAATCATCTTGAAAAGAATAAGTTCATTTGCGATAGTCAGCACGGTTTTGTGAAAGGTAGGTCGTGCCTCACAAACCTTATTGAGTTTTTCGAGAAGGTGACCAAACAGGTGGATGAGGGTAAAGCCGTGGATGTGGTGTATATGGATTTCAGTAAGGCGTTTGATAAGGTTCCCCACGGTAGGCTATTGCAGAAAATACGGAAGTATGGGGTTGAAGGTGATTTAGAGCTTTGGATCAGAAATTGGCTAGCTGAAAGAAGACAGAGGGTGGTGGTTGATGGCAAATGTTCATCCTGGAGTTTAGTTACTAGTGGTGTACCGCAAGGTTCTGTTTTGGGGCCACTGCTGTTTGTCATTTTTATAAATGACCTGGAAGAGGGTGTAGAAGAGTGGGTTAGTAAATTTGCGGATGACACGAAGGTCGGTGGAGTTGTGGATAGTGTTGAAGGGTGTTGTAGGGTACAGAGGGACATAGATAGGCTGCAGAGCTGGGCTGAGAGATGGCAAATGGAGTTTAATGCGGAGAAGTGTGAGGTGATTCACTTTGGAAGGAGTAACAGCAATGCAGAGTACTGGGCTAATGGGAAGATTCTTGGTAGTGTAGATGAGCAGAGAGATCTTGGTGTCCAGGTACATAAATCCCTGAAAGTTGCTACCCAGGTTAATAGGGCTGTTAAGAAGGCATATGGTGTGTTAGCTTTTATTAGTAGGGGGATCGAGTTTCGGAGCCACGAGGTCATGATGCAGCTGTACAAAACTATGGTGAGGCCGCACCTTGAGTATTGCGTGCAGTTCTGGTCACCGCATTATAGGAAGGATGTGGAAGCTTTGGAAAGGGTGCAGAGGAGATTTATTAGGATGTTGCCTGGTACGGAGGGAAGGTCTTACGAGGAAAGGCTGAGGGACTTGGGGTTGTTTTCGTTAGAGAGAAGGAGGAGGAGAGGTGACTTAATAGAGACATACAAGATAATCAGAGGGTTAGATAGGGTGGATAGTGAGAGTCTTTTTCCTCAGATGATGATGGCAAACACGAGGGGACATAGCTTTAAGTTGAGGGGTGATAGATATAGGACAGATTTCAGAGGTAGTTTCTTTACTCAGGGAGTAGTAGGGGCGTGGAACGCCCTGCCTGCAATAGTAGTAGACTCGCCAACTTTAAGGGCATTTAAGTGGTCATTGGATAGACATATGGATGGAAATGGAATAGCGTAGGTCAGATGGTTTCACAGGTCGGCGCAACATCGAGGGCCGAAGGGCCTGTACTGCGCTGTAATGTTCTAAAAAAAAAAGGTGATTATAAATCAAGAGAATCAGCTACCAGACAGAGTTGATTAGCCAGTGATACAACCAACAACAGATCACCCAGACGACAGTGAAAACAGAGAACCTGAGACATCCAATAGTTCCACTCGCCCACAGGAAAGTGAGGAAGAAGAACCGAAAGACCCAATACCCCAAACAAGTGAAAGACGAACACGCTATGGCAGAGCCGTGAGAACCCCACAGCGTTACAGACCTAATGAATGAAGTCAGAGACTTGGGGGAGATATAATATAATGTGCATAAGCTCTTGCTGGGTAAATTATGTATCTAGACTTAAGCATCATCACAGGATGTGATGTGATGAGTCTGAACCTCATATGGCTCAGTGTTAATGTAGCTGCCTTAGAGATGGGACCCCTGTAAATAAACTCCTGTTACTTTGACCCAAATTCGACTATCCTCATTTAATATTAACAGCACACTGACCAGTATAGTACAGGTAGCTCACTTCCAGCAACACCACCGTAAATCGTAAAGCAATTTCTAGGCCTATGTATCTAATCTTGGCAACACATTCCAGCAATGAACAGCATCCCTGGACTGTTGAGAACTTCTTTTTATGGAAGTTAGTGCAGACACTGTTGTATGATTGTCTTTAAGAGTGATATCCCTTTATGAGCTTAGTACCAGTACATATTCATGTGACTTGAAGCCAGAGTCACTCTCTAACTGTAACATCTAGAATAAGGTGCTGTAAATAGTTTGCTCTATACTGTATATAATAGTTTAGCTGTAAATAAACCTGTTTGAGATGTTCAGCATAACTGGACTCCACGTATCTCATTTATGTTGCATCAGAAAACATAAAAAACTCATTACATGGTGGAGGCTGTGGTGAGAAGACAAAGTCTAATTTGAAGACCACAGGTAAAACAGCTTTGCGAATAACCCTTCCTCAAGCCAAAAGAGAGAAATTGCCACAGAAATACTGGCCCAATAGTAAAAAGAAAAAAGAAACTTGCCTCCAGCTGTAGAATAGAGCACAGAACGACAGGCTGCAAGTAAATCGAGTGAATCATTATGCCAACGGTCAAGGGATACTACTTTTTTTTAAAAAAGCTTTGAAGTGCTTGAAAGATTGGGGAAAACCCAACTCCTCTCCCAGATTGATCAAGTTTTGCGCCATTACAGGAGGTATCCGATAGAAGAAAATGCGGGAAAACCCCAATCATTGCAGAGCCTCCATCCACACAAACGAAGTTTAAGAAAGCTCATTACACCACTCGAGCGTGAAGAACATAAACAAAATCTAACAAAAAAAGAAGCAATTGAACTGCCTTTGAACAGCTGCGTAAACAGACAAGCTTAATTACTACAAGCAAGATAAACACATAGCACTGTCAAACACCTGCGCCTCTCAATCCAAGCAGCTGGTATAAACAACAGGGAATTTCTTAAAGGGGAAACAGTGCAAAGTCATAGAACAAGATGTAAAGCAAGTTTTAAGCAAAAGAACAACAGAAAGATAGATACCAAATTTCCCAGCATGAACTGGAAGGCCATGGATATCCAATCCGAGTTCCAACTTTCCAAGCAAAGAATACAGATATTCTTCACAGACCAAGTGATTGCAGAACTAGAGAAGCAGGCTGTAAAAATTATGATAGCAGTTGGAAATGAGGGATTATACAGAAACAACATCTCCAGCATATCTGAAGAGGACAAGAAATATCCCACAAAGATATGGAAAGTGGCAGAAGATCAGCTCCAATTACAAGTGAATTTTAGAATTCACCACCTGGAATTGATGTCCTACAAGCAACAGCCACAGGAAGCAATTGACCAGTTCATCAGTAGATGCTGTAGTAAGGGCAAAAATGTGATTTTTTTCAGAAACTGAGCTGTCAGACCGAATAATGGAGTTAGTGATTGTTTCAACACCTGTTGAAGCATTTCAGAAACGCCTCTTCGGGAAAAAGAAAGGTCACAGCATTGATGCACTGCTAGAAGATGGCAGTAAATACAAAGCCATTGTTGTTGGCAACAGCATATGCAAGCATTAGGTGAAGCCAACAGTATCGGCACGATAACCAGATTGAAAAGAGCAAGGAAGCTGTATGGTAAGTGTGGTCTGTTCCACTCACTGCGAAGATGTCCTGCATTTAAAGACCTATGCAAGGCGTGTGGTGAAAAAGGACACTGTGTCCACCTATGCAAGAAATATGGCTCCAAAGATGCAGCCAGAAGTCACAACAGGGTGCAAACAAACAGACGACAGGTGCAGCAACAGACCTGCATAAACAAAAGCCAATACACGAAGTCACCAGTGGAACAGACCTGAGACAAGACTCAGAAAGAAGTGCTTTTCAGCTAAAAGACGAGCAGGCATTTCACATTGTGAACCTGAACACATCATGTTGATGAAGTCAAATAACTGGAAGCTTTTGCTACCATTAACATCACATGCCCAAAGAAAGCTGGTAAACACACACTCAGGGTTAAGATTGACACTGGGGCTAGTGCAAATATCCTTCCAAATCCAAATCCTGAAGGATATGTACCAGAATCGTTGGAAATCAATGATGTAACCTACAACTGCAAAATTATCTTTGTACAATGGGTTGCTCGTCCCTTGCAGTGGCACACTAAATTCAATGCAGCTATGGCAAGTCGGCATGGAAACCACAAATATTTTACCTGGTAGACACGAGTGGACCAGCAGTGGCAGGACTACCGGTGTGTAAGGACCTCAACATTGTGAGCAGAAGAGACCAAGTGACTCCAGTGATTCAGAAGAAGAGATTGATGTTGTAACTACTGAGAAGCAAAGGCTGACAGCGGGGAGCATTGCCAAGGGGAAATCTCCAAGGACTGGAACCCGCTCGCAGACTCTTGCCAGCATCAAACGGTGCAGTCTGGAAATCCAGCAACAGCACAACTATGTCACGCCTTCACATCTGCTCTCTAGAGAACTGCCATCACCACAACAAGCAGAATGGACAGGTAGCTCCAGGAGACCAAGTACTCCTTCCCCAACAAGTCCTCGACCTTGAGCCCCAGGCCTTCAGACACAGAGGATGAGGAGAGGTGATGGACACGCAATGTCCTGAGGAGGTAGAAAAGGAATGAGCTGAAGCATTTTCTGTTGGTTCTTCGAGATGAGGTACCAGAACTTTCCAAGAATGACAAAGCCTCAAAAGTGGTCATCTTGAGAAAAGCAATAGAGTATATTAGCAGGCTGAAGGCAGAGCAACAGAAACTGAATGCAGAGAGGCAGAAACCTCAGAAAAAACAGCAACAGCTGAGACACAAATTCTTCAAGCAAGAGTTATCAAACCACTGAAATGATATATGGACTCTTAAGCTTCTGCACGTATAAAGTTCATAATCTCCATACCTGTGTAAATAAGTTTGATGTTGCCTAATTTTATGTGTTCTTACTTGTAGCATACGAGATTTATCTTTGGAAAGAAAGAGGATGTTGTATGATTGCCTTGAAGAGTGATAACCCTTTAAGATCTTAGTATGCTAATGAGCTAAGTGCCAGGATGTAGTCATGTGACTCGAAGCCAGAGTCACTCTGTAACTGTAACACCTAGAGTAATGTTCTGTAAATAGTTTGCTCGGTACTGTATATAATAGTTTAGCTGTAAATAAACCTGTTTGAGATCTTCAGCATAACTGGACTCCCCGTATCTCATTTATGTTGCATCAGACAACATAAAGAACTCATTACAGACACAAGTTAAATATCTATACTTAGGATGGGTTTACATAGCTCAGCAACCTCATAGCATCAGTATAAGAACAATTTCACCAATCCCATAGTCACAAAAGAGAGTCCCACTCAAATCAGGACTAAAATATTGTAGCCCTATTTCTGACTTGTGATCCCTTCCAGCCTGACTCCTGCAGGGAGTGTGGGTGACTTTAGCTGATCATATCTGCATACATGGCCAGATAATATTTTCTTGTTACCATCACAATAAATCTAATATCAATCTAGCGCCACTCACATGATGCTCTCAGTCCAATAACTCTCATCTATTTTATCCCATTTGTTACTTCATTCACAAATTTTACTCACAGCAACTAAAAAAAATTCATCAAAAAACAAAACACAGCAGCAGTAACAAACCCAAATAGGCTTCGTCAGTAAATATATATATAGATGAGCTGGTACATATATTACAAAGGATATAAAACATCTGGCTGAGATACAAAGCAGTAATTCATGGTGGGGTTGTGATGATGTTAAAAATAGTGAGAGAGCAGCTCTCGTGATTTATGATTTCATCAAAATCCCTCATTTCTATTAGTGCCTGTCGCTCAGTGCCAGCCATCCATCCCATTTGTATTTACCAGCACCACAGCTTACATGAGAATATAAAAAGGACTGGCTGTCTTTACCTCTTTGGTGGAAAGTACATACCATACTTTATTGAATATTTTTCAACCTATTAAATATCATATGCCAACTTCTTTGATTTGCTTACTGTAAATGGCTGGCTCATTTATGCTAGCTTTTTTTTCCCTTTTTCTTCTAGTCATTCCCCCAAATCATACAGCAGTGTTGATATTCATGTGAAGGACTGTGGGAAAGAAAGACTTGCATGTATATAACGCCTTTCACAACCTCAGGGCATCCCAAAGCACTTTAGAGCTAATTAAGTACTTTTGAAATGTTGTCATTGTTGTAATGTAAGGATTATGGATTTTCCCAAATTCTAGATAATCCCACAGCTGGGACTGAAAGTGGGTACCAAGCCCACACGGCAGACGGCGGGACCCCAGGCGGCCAATTAAGAGGCCGCCACTGGGACCGCCATCCAATTGAGGATGGAGGCCTGCCTCTCATAGCTGCCGGCTCAATGAGAGGATTGGCAGCTCAGCGGCGCCATCAATAGAGGTGGCCACTGCTGAGGCTGTAGGGAGAAGAAGTAGACACCTCCATGTTGAGGTGCCCTTAAAGGCCAGGTAAGATTTTTTTTTACTGTACCAGAGCCAGGCAGGCAGGCTCCAACAATCGGAGCGGTGAACTCTGCAGCAGCAGTGACGGAGCTGCAGGAGCAGCCACTGCCACTGGAGAGCCCCCGTGGATCATGGAGAAGCCATAAGGAAGACCCCACTCCTGGGAACCCACTGGGAGGCCACCTCGATGTAACTGATGGTCTCCCCAAGTGGCAGGGGCCTATCTCGATGCCTGTAAAATGTCTTCGGGGCAGGAGATGGCCATTAATTGACCAATTAATTGCATTAATTGGCCGCCCGCTTCCAATTGGCAGGCAGCAGCACCACTACTGCTCCTGCCATTGACAATATCCCGTAGTGGCAGGAAAACATCGAGCTCCCCTCCTGACACCTTTTTACGAAGCCTCTCGCCTCCCAGCCTGTCTCCAAAGGGCTGGTAAAATCCAGCCTATCACATAGTCCCAGAGTAAATATATCAAGCCGAGAGAAATATAAATCAGATCTCCACTCTGAAAATGTCACCACAAAAAATTGGCATAGCCATATTCTTTATACACTCTCTCTTAGTTCACAGAAGCTGGCTTGAATTTTTTGTGGAGGATGCAGTATTTAAATAAAGCCTCACTTTTATAGCTACTTAATTGCCTATTCCCTGTTCACTTGGTGTGCTACCTGTAGCTGGGAAAGCAGTTGAGTTCCATTTCGCCCATCAGGCCTCTCACTTATTTTGCACTAATGAAGAGACAGAGCAGAGTGGGACTTGAATCTGCATTTGTCTCTGCTCCTTAGGTCCTGATTGTCTTTGCCGTATCGTCCTTACATTTTTAACCATAACATGAATGTTATACACAGCTGTCAACTCACCAACAACTCAGGTACTTTATTTACGGAAATGAAAGTGATATCATGTAATGATCTATAAGATATCTCTCACGTTTTCACATGAAGAAAGAAATAAAGAATTGCATTTATGTAGCACCTTTCATGACTTCAGGATGCTTTAAGTACTTTTGAGGTCTAGTCACTTATGAAATACAGCAGTCTATTTGAGCACAGCAAGCTCCCACCAACAGCAATGAAATAAATTACCAGATCATCTGTTTCAAGTGTTGCTTGAGGGATGAATGCTGCCCAACACACCGGGAAAAGCTCACATGCACTGTTCTGAATAGCGCCTTGGGATCACTTACGCCCACCTGAGAGGGCAGAAGTTTTATAGAACTCAGTTCAACATCTCATCTGAAAGACGGTACGTCTAAAAGTACAGAACTTTAGTTCCAATAAAATACAATAGAGTTAAGTGGACACATCAGTGCTGGTGAACTGACTTTCTATCAGATCAGCAGTTCATTTCTGATGTGGCAGGTCAATGATGGAGAGATGCAATTAACCTCTGTTCACAAAGCACCGAGAGTGCTGGAGTCAGATAGAGTGACAGAGAAGGAACAGAAACACAGATAGAGAGCAAGGTGGATACAATAAATGGCGAGGCAAACATAAATAAGAATCACAGAGAATGAGACAGAACAGAATGAATGACATAGCAAAGAAATCGGAGGGTAGTGCACACAGACAGGCAGAGACTTAGAGACGAAGAACAAGAATATAAACAGGTGGTCGTTTCATTCAATATTATTCATCACAAGTGACCCCTGTCCAACTGAAGCTTTTCAGTTTGAGTGATTCAGCTCCTGCATCCGCTACACTTTATTGTAGTTCCAGTCAGAGGTTATTAGTTTAATTATGAGTTTTTTCCACCAACATTTAATTATTTCAGCCAAGTTCAAAATTATTTGACGTCTGTCTCTTATCTGACCCAGAGTCTGTCCTAATCTTTGCTCAGGATCCAGGACTCTGCAATATATTTTGGATATACCTCAAAAGAGAAGTTTCACCATTTAAACTCATAATAACAGAATACATTTCGCAATTCGCAGAACAACATTTAAAGATCAGAAATAGGTTTGCACAAACATTTAGAGCTGCTTAAAATATTTTACTGAGAGTCCATGAACCCAGTCAGAAATATGGATGAGGAAGTGTGCAGCTTGACACACATCAGTCAAGTACTGGAGCATGAAGAGCGTAAACTGAGAGAGGGGGAGGCTGGGAAAACAAGAGACACAAGAGTAGAGTATTAAAAGAATAAGAAAAGATTACAGAATCACAGAACTCTTACAGCACAGAAAGAGACCACTCAGCCCGTCGTGTCTCTGCTGGCTCTCCAAAAGAGCAATTTACCTAGTGTCACTCCCCCGCCTTCTCCCTGTAGCCCTGCACATTCTCCCTTTTCAGATAACAATCCAATTCCCTCTTGAATGCCTCGATTGAACCTGCCTCCACCATACTTTCAGGTAGTGAATTCCCGATTCTAACCACTGTTTTCTTTTTGACAATCACTTAAATCTGTGGCTTCTTCTTCTCAATTCTTCCATCAATGGGAACAGTTTTTCCATATCCACTTCTCCGGAGAAGGTGAACGACCAACAGAGGAGACACTGGAGTATTCATTGAAGATTTGGAACTAGGCCCAGTGCTGGAGAACCGGACCTCAGGTAAGTGAGGCAGGGTGGCCGGCAATTGTGGGGATGGAGGATGGGCAATGAGTGCAGGTGGGGGCGTGCTCTGGGAGGTGGGTTGTTTTCCACCAGGGGGTCTCCGTAGGTCACACAATACCCACAGAGGAGGACAAGCCGCCAGGGAGGTTGCTTCGTTTTACTGGGTGACTCCCCATGTGGCGGAGGCCGCCTCCCCCCTGCTGTTGGCATAACTCCAGTGGTGGCAGGAAGAAGCCTTTAAGTGGCTGATTATAGGCAACTTACGGGCCTCAACTGGCCTCTAGGTGGGAAGGCTGTTGTCGGCCTTTTCCGCCCCTGCCTTAATTGCGGTGCGATGGGAAGGAGACAGCCCTCACTCCCCTGCAATTCTATGGGCTCCCCCCACCTCCAAGCCCATCTCTGGGGGGCCATTAAATCTAGCCCACAATGTGCTATTATGTTGTACGATATATATGAGAGCATAATGCTGGTACAAAACAATGCAGAAGTGTTACACCACTAGAAAATAATGGCATGGGCCAGATCTTGCTGGAAAAATAGCAGCATCTTAATGGCGCACGCCATTAATCAATGTGAAAATCGGCCAGTAAGCACAGAGGATTAAGAGATAGGTCATGAGTTGTAAATCTCTGAAATTCCTGGTTAATTTACATCACTCCACCATTTTCTTCACACAAGCAGCATCTTGCCCTTAGCTTCTTATTATATTTAAGAATTTACTGGACTTACACATTAATTCACCCCAAGGACTGCAGCAGTTGAAGAAGGCAGCTCACCACCACCTTCTCGAGGGAAATTAGGGATGGGCAATAAATGTTGGCCGAGCCAGCAACACCCACATCCCCCAAACAAATAAAACAAAATTGCCCATTAAACCTACCACAGGAAGTTAGTGCAGGAACATAACAGTGCAAAAATCTTTTTAATGATGCAATACTTATTAATGCAATTCGAATCAACTTCACTGGCCCAAAAAGGAAACAATTTAAACTGTTTAACCACATGTAGTCAATTGTTTTTAGAGATTTTAAAATGTCAAATTTAAAATGTTTGCATTTTTTTCTTGCTTTTCCTGTCTGTCTCTTTTTCTCTCTCACTCTTAATCCAATCTTGCATTCCAGTTCTTTATGGAACTGTTGACTCCAATTCACCTAATTCCTTCTCTGTCATTCCTCTGTTTCTTTCTCAATCCTTAAATCTCAGTGGTGAAGAAGATAGGCTCTTGATCCTGCTGTTCATGGAGGTCCCAGATGCCCTTTTGTCCTTACCACGTGGTTATCAGCTTGTTCTTCTAGCAAGTTACAGCACTCAAACAAATTTCAAGCAGAATAGTGCAGAAAAAGTCTAACTAATGGTTTGGGTGTAAGACACCCCACCCCAGCATGATCCAGCCCTGTCTAATCTATACCAGAGTTTTATACCATACTCAAGTGCCTTATTCAAGCCCTCAGTTGACCCTATCAAAAATTTGTCAATCTGCCATTGTAATGCAGGAACACAAGTCTCCTGTACACATCCAGACTGTTATACTCTTAAAAAACAGCAGCAAAACTAGGGATAATAACAATATAACTTATATTTATGTAACGCTTTTAATGTAACAAAATGTTCCAAGGTACTGCACGGGAGCATTATAAAGCAAAATGTAACACCAAGCCACGTAAGGTGATGCTAGGGAGATGACCAAAGCTTGGTCAACGACATAAGGTTTTAAGGACTGTCGTAAAGGAAGAAAATTGGGCAAGAGGTATAGGGAGGAAATTCCAGAGTTTAGGGCCTCGGCAGCTGAAGGGACAGCCACCAATGGTGGAGTGATTAAAGTCAGGGATGCTCAAGAGGCCAGAATTAGAGGAGTACAGATATCTTGGAGGGTTGTGGGGATGGAGGAGATTACATGGAGAGGGAGGGACAAGGCCATGGAGGGATTTGAAAACAAGGATGAGAATTTTAAAATGTGAGGTTTGCTTAACTAGGGAGCCAATGCAGGCCAGTGAGTAGAGGGATGATGGGTGAGCAAGTCTTGGTGCAAGCATGCAGCAGAGTTTTGGATGGCCTCAAGTTTACTAAGAGTAGAATGTGGGAGGCTGGTCAGAGGTGTATTGGAATAGTCAAGTTTAGAAATAACAAAGACATGGATGAGGGTTTCAGCAACAGATGAGCTAAGGCAGGGGCAGCATTGGGCAATGTAATGGAGGGGAAAATAGGCGGTCTTATTGATGGTGTGGATATGTGTCAGAGGTCAAATGTTAAACCAAGGTTGGGCAAAGTCTGGTTCAGCCTCAGTCAGTTGCCAGGGAGAGCAATGGAATCAGTGAATAGGAAAAGCAGTTTGTAACAAGGACCAAAAACAGTTTAAATTGTAGAACAGTTAGTTTTAATGTATTTGCATGTAATTGTAAGCAATTCAGTGGGAGGCTTGGAATTAAGTGGACAACAGGCAGCCTTCATGTGCCTGCAGAACCCTGGCCTTTGAAAGCTGGCAGCACCGAGGTGAGGCCTCAATGCCATGACGGGCAGGCAGCCATGACCAGCACTGCATAGGGGAAAAAGTGGGAGCAGAGGCCATTGTCAGCCTACAGTGCTGCACACTCTGCATGGCTGGGCCTGGTCTTGGATGGCAGTACCAGGTGAGCAGGGTCTCAGGTGGCATACTATCTTGACTTGGACATATATCCCTGTTCCTGCATGGTTGCTGAGTGAAAGTCATTGTCATGAAAACCTTTCTTCTGTGCGGAGTTTGCAAATTCTCCCTGTGACCGCGTGGGTTTCTGCCAGGTGCTCTGGTTTCCTCCCACAGCCAAAGACTTGCAGGTTGATAGGTAAATTGGCCATTGTAAATTGCCCCTAGTGTAGGTAGGTAGTAGGAGAATTGTGGGGATGTGGTAGGGAATATGGGATTAATGTAGGATTAGTATAAATGGGTGGTTGATAGTCGGCACAGACTTGCTGGGCCGAAGGGACTGTTTCAGTGCTGTATCTCTCCATGACTATGACTCTACTGGGTGAGCAGGGTCTCGGGTGTTGTGCAATGTGGTGCTGGGTGTTGGGTGGTCTGCAAAGGGGGGGGGTTGGTTTCGGGTGGCAATATCGGGTGCCCATATGGATGGGTACTGAGGGCCATGAGGGAGTATGCTGGGAGAAATAGCAAAGGAAAAGATGCTAAGAGAGCTTCATATCTGCAAGGACAGTGCTCTGGAAGGCTACTGATCACCTGGCATAGGTCTCATATTACCCTCTCTTTTTGGACACCCATGATGTGATGCGGCACCTCCAACAGAGGAAGGGCCAAGAAGCAGCTGCACCTGCTCATGAAGCTCCATGACGAGAGCAGCAGCAGCCGACTCTAGCAAGAAGGGCCCACGGACGCAAACTGAGTGCATTGGTCTCAAATCAGCTACCTCCAATCATCTGAGCGGCATTGTCAGCAAAGACTGCAGTTCTCCAGGGAGGCTGTCACCAACCTTTGTGCCCTGCTGCAGGATGAGTTGCAACCTATGGGATTTGGTGGACACCATATGCCCGTGGTCTTAAATATCACCGTGGAACTTAACATTTACACTTCTGGATCATTCCAGAGATCCACTGGGGACATGTGTGATATCATCCAGGCAACACCCCACCACTGCATCATGAAGGCGACCAATGCCCTATTCAAGAGGGCCGGTGACTATGTGCATTACCGGACCAACCCCGACAGTCAGGCTGAAAGGGCCATCGGATTCAGGGCCATCGCTGGATGTCCACGGGGGCAAGGTGTGATAGACTGCACGCATGTGGCCATCAAAACTCCAACAGACCTGCCAGCCGCCTTCATCAACAGGAAGGGCTTTCATTCCATCAACGTTCAACTGGTCTGCGACAACCAAAAGTATTTTCTGTAGGTGTGTGCCCGCTTCCTAAGAAGAAGGCACAATGCCTATATCCTTCAACAGTCCCAGGTGCCACAGATTTTCAGGCCCCCCGCTCGCCTTCAGGGATGGATTCTCAGGGACAAGTCCTGGCTACTCACACCTGTGAAGAACCCTCGCAATGCAGCAGAGGAGAGGTACAACATTTACAATGGCTCCACCCGAGTGACCATCGAGTAGGCCATTGGGCTACTTTTTCTTACTTTTTCACCCTGTAGGATTTGGTTCTTACTCTACTTCAGGGGAAGAAGCTAACTATTTGGTGAGTATCTTGTAAGTGGTTAAGGTCTATTCTATTCCTTAGGTTTAAAATAGTACAGGAACTGGTGGTAAGGTTAATAAAATATATAAAAAAGGAAAATAAATAATTGAATAAAATAATTAAGTAGTTAATTAAAACACATTAAGGATAACAGGACAGGTGATGTGTCACAGCTGCAGCATGTGGGAGCTCATAGATGCCAGTGTGATTCAGGGCAAACACATCTACAGTAAGTGTTTGTGGCTCGAGGAGCTTCAGCTCAGAGTCATTGAGCTGGAGGCCCAGCTGTAGACACTACGACACATCAGGGTGGGGGAAAGCTACCTGGACACTTTGTACCAGGAGGTGGTCACATCCCTTAAGATAGCGTCTTCTGATTTGGTCAGTGATGAGGGACAGGAGAGTGTGGCTGCAGCTGAGGCAGGTAATGGGACCCAGAGGGCAGAAGTGCAGGAGACTCAGCCTTTGCGATTGTCTAACAGGTTTGAGGTTCTTTCAGCTTGTTTGGATGAGAGTGGAGGCTGCAGGATGGATGAGCTAACTGGTCATGGCACTGCGGTACAGGAAGCCAATCAAGTGGGGTGAGCAAAAAGGAATGTAGTGATAGTAGGGGACAGTATAGGGAGGGCGATTAACACTGTTGTCAGCAGCAAAGAGCAAGAGTTCAGATGGCTGTGTTGCCTGTCTGGTGCCAGGGTTCAGGACATCTGCTCAGGGCTGGAGAGGAACTTAGTGGGAGGGGGAGGATCCAGTCGTCGTGGTCCATGTAGGTACCAACGACATAGGCAGGACAAGGAAAAAGGTTCTGCACAGTCAGTATGAGGAGCTAGGCACCAAATTAAGAAGCAGAACCTCAAAGGTAATAATCTCTGATTACCTGAGCCATGTGCAAATTGGCATAGGGTAAATAAGATTAGAGAAATTAATACGTGGCTCAAAGACTGGTGTGGTAGAAGTGGGTTCCGGTTCGTAGGATATTGGCATCAGTACTGGGGAAGGTGGGGGCTGTACCGTTGGGACAGTCTAACCTGAACCATGCTGGGACTAGTGTTCTCGCGAGCCGCAAAACTAGGAAAGTAGAGAGGTTTTTATACTAAATAGTGGGGGGGCAAGGGATCAAATTTGGAAAGATGTGGTAAATTAAGGAGTAGAGACAAGGCAAGAGAGAAAGGTATGAATATGGGAAATGATAAATAGACCATGACAGGAAGGGACAGAGAGTACAAATCTAAGAGTAAATCAGCAGTCAAGGCTGGATGTTACAAAAATAATAAAAGGACAAAACTAAAAGGCTCTGTATCTGAATGCATGTTGCATTCGAAACAAAACAGAAGAATTGATAGCGCAAATAGAAATAAATAAGTACGATCTGATAGCCATTACAGAGACATGGCAACAGGTTGGCATAGATTGGGACCTGAATATTGAAGGGTACATGACATTTAGGAAGGACAGGAAGCTAGAAAAAGGTGGAGGGGTAGTTCTGTTAATTAATGATGGCATTAGCGCAATAGAGAGGGATGACCTAAGTTCAGGAAAACAGGATGTAGAAGTGGTTTTGGAAGAGATGAGAAATAATAAAGCCAAGAAACCACTCATTGGAGTGGTATACAGGCCCCCTAACAGTAACCACATGGTAGGACAGAGTACAAAGGAAGAAATAATGGGAGCTCATCATAGAAACATAGAAAATAGGAGCAGGAGTAGGCCATTCAGCCCTTCAAGCCTGCTCCGTCATTCATTATGATCATGGCTGATCATCCAACTCAGTCCCCTGTTCCCGTTTTTGATCCATATCCTTTGATCCCTTTAAACCCAAGAGCTATATCTAACTGCTTCTTGAAAACATACAATGTTTTGGCCTCAACTGCTTTCTGTGGTAGCGAATTCCACAGGTTCACCACTCTCTGGGTGAAGAAATTTCTCCTCATCTCAGTCCTGAAAGGTTTACCCCGTATCCTTAGACTATGACCCCTGGTTCTGGACTCCACCGCCATCGGGAACATCCTTCCTGCATCTACCCTGTCAAGTCCTGTTAGAATTTTATAGGTTTCTATGAGATCCCCCCTCACCCCTCTGAACTCCAGTGAATATAATCCTAACCAACTCAATCTCTCCTCATACGTCAGTCCCGCCATCCCAGGAATCAGTCTGGTAAACCTTCGCTGCACTCCCTCCATAGCAAGAACACCCTTCTTCAGTTAAGGAAACTGCGCACAATATTCTAGGTGTGGCCTCACCAAGGCCCTGTATAATTGCAGCAAGACATCCCTGCTCCTGTACTCGAATCCTCTCGCTATGAAGGCCAACATACCATTTGCCTTTTTTACCGCCTGTTGGACCTGCATGCTTACCTTCAGTGACCGGTGTAAGAGAACACCCAGGTCTCGCTGCATATTTCCCTCTCTCAATTTATAGCCATTCAGATAATACTCTGCCTACCTGTTTTTGCTACCAAAGTGGATAACCTCACATTTATCCACATTATACTGCATCTGCCATGCATTTGCCCACTCACTCAACTTGTCCAAATCACCCTGAAGCCTCTGTGCATCCTCCTCACAACTCACCCTCCCACCCAGTTCTGTGCCATCTGCAAATTTGGAGACATTACATTTAGTTCCCTCATCTAAATCATTAATATATATTGTGAATAGCTGGGGTCCTAGCACCGATCCCTGTGGTACCCCACTAGTCACTGCCTGCCATTTGGAAAAAGATCCATTTACCCCACTATCCTGTCTGCCAACCAATTACCTATTCATCGCAATACACTACCCCCAATCCCATGTGCTTTAATTTTACACACTAATCTCTTATGTGGGACTTTGTCGAAAGCCTTCTGAAAGTCCAAATAAACCACATCGACTGGATGTCCCTCATCAACTCTACTAGTTACATCCTCAAAGAACTCTAGTAGTTTTGTCAAGCATGATTTCCCTTTCATAAATCCATGCTGACTCTGCCCGATTCTACCACTGTTCTCCAAGTGCTCTGCTATAAAATCTTTGATAATGGACTCTAGAATTTTCCCCACTATTGACGCCAGGCTGACTGGTCTATAATTCCCTGCTTTCTCTCTACCTCCCTTTTTAAATAGTGGGGTTACATTCACTACCCTCCAATCTGTAGGAACTGTTCCAAAGTCTATAGAATCTTGGAAGATGACCACCAATGCATCCACTATTTCTAGGGCCACTTCCTTAAGTACTCTGGGATGCAAACCATTAGGCCCTGGGGATTTATCGGCCTTCAATCCCATCAATTTCCCCAACACCATTTCTCTACTAATACTGATTTCCTTCAGTTCTTCTCTCTCACTAAACCCTGTGTTCCCCAACATTTCTGTTATAATAATTGTGTCCTCCTTTGTGAAGACAGAACCAAAGTATGCATTTAGTTGGTCAGCCATTTCTTTGTTCCCCATCATAAATTCCCCTATTTCTGACTGTAAGGGACCTACATTTGTCTTCACTAATCTTTTTCTCTTCACATACCTATAGAAACATTTACAGTCTGTTTTTATGTTCCCCGCAAGCTTGCTCTCGTACTCTATTTTCCCCTTCTTAATCAATCCCTTGGTCCTCCTTTGCTGAATTCTAAACTGTTCCCAATCCTCAGGTCTGTTGTTTTTTCCTGGAGAATTTATATGTCTCTTCCGTGGATCTAATGCTATCTCTAATTTCCCTTGTAAGCCATGGTTTGGCTACCTTTCCCATTTTACTTTAGCGCCAGACAGGAATAAACAATTGTTGCAGTTCATCCATGCACTCTTTGAATGTTTGCCATTGCCTTTCTACCATCGACCCTTTAAGTAACGTTTCCCAATCCATCATAGCCAACTTGCCCTTCATACCTTTTTAGTTTCCTTTACTAAGATTCAGGACCCTAGACTCAGAATCAACTATGTCATTCTCCATCTTGATGAAGAATTCTATCATATTGTCAGAAAGATCCGGCAATAATCAATGGGGGATTTTAATCTACATAAAGACTGGAAAGATCAGATAGGAAAAGGTAGCCTAGATGAGGAGCTCATAGAATGTTTTCGGGATAGTTTCTTAGAACAGCACATTCTGGAGCCAACCAGAGAGCAGGCTATACAAGACCTGGTATTGTACAATGAAATAGGATTAATTGATGACCTCATAGTGAAGGTGCCCTCGGTAGCAGCAATCATAATATGATTAAATGTTACATTCAGTTTGAGGGAAAGAAGAATGGGTCCAAGACTAGTATTTAAAACTTAAATAAAGGCAATTACGAGGGCATGAAAGCAGAGCTAGCTAAAGTTAACTGGCAAATTAGGTTAAGGGATAGGTCAATAGAGATGCAGTCGCAGATATTTAAGGGGATATTTCAGAATACACTGAACAGATACATTCCAACAAGAAAGAAAAATTCCAAGGGGAGGACCCACTATCCATGGTTAACTAAACAAGTTAAAGATTGTATCAAACTTAAAGAAAAAGCATAAAATTGCACAAAGATGGCTGGCAGGTCAGACGATTGGACAGAATATAAAGAACATCAAAAAACAACTAAAAGATTGATAAAGAGGGAAAAGATAGAGTACAAGAGACAACTAGCTAGAAATATAGAAACAGACAGTAAGAGTTTCCATAGATATTTTAAAAAGAGTTAACAAAGTGAGCATTGGTTCTGTAGAAAGTGAATCTGGGGAATTAATAAGGGAAAGTAAGGAGATGGCAGATGAATTAAACAGGTATTTTGCATCGGTCTTCACTATAGCAGATGCAAGTAACATCACAGAAACAGCTGTAAATCAGGAAATAGAAGGGAGGGAGGAACTCAAGAAAATTACAATCACCAGGGAAGTGGCACTGAGCAAATTGTTGGAGCTGCAGGCTGACAGGTCCCCGGGTCCTGATGGACTTCATCCTAGGGTCTTCAAAGAAGTGGCCAGTAAGATAGTTGATGCTTTGGTTTTAATTTTCCAAAATTCCCTAGATTCGGGGAAGGTTCCATTAGATTGGAAAATAGTGAATGCAACTCCTTTATTCAAAAGGGAGCGAGACAGAAAGCAGGAAACTACAGGCCAGTTGGCTTAACATCTGTCTTAGAAAATTGTTAGAAGATATTATTAAAGACGTGATAGCAGGGCACTTACAAAAATTCAAGGTAATTAGGCAAAGTCAACATGGCTGTGTGAAAGGGAAATCATGTTTAACTAATTTATTGGAGTTCTTTGAAGAAGTAACATGCTGTGGATAAAGGGGATCCAGTGGATGTACTGTACTTAGATTTCCAGAAGGCATTTGATAAGGTGACACATCAAAGGCTATTGCAGAAAATAAATCTCATGGTGTAGGGGGTAACATATTGGCATGGAAAGAAGATTGGCTAGCTAACAGGAAACAGAGAGTAGGCATAAATGGGTCATTTTCTGGTTGGCAAGATGCAACGAGTGCTTCCGCAGGGATCAGTGCTGGGTCCTCAACTTTTCACAATTTATATAAATGACTTGGATGGAGGGACCGAAGGTATGGTTGCTAAATTTGCTGATGACACAAATATAGGCAGGAAAGTAAGTTGTGAAGGGGACATAAGGATGCTACAAAGGGATATAGATAGGTTAAGTGGGTGGGCAACGATCTGGCAAATGGAGTATAATGCGGGGAAATGTGAAATTGTCCATTTTGGCAGGAATAAAAAAAAAGAAGCATATTATCTAAATGATGAGAGATCGCAGAGCTCTAAGATGCAGAAGGACCTGGGTCTCCTGTGCATGAATCACAAAAGGTTAGTATGCAAGTTCAGCAAGTAATTAGGAAAGCTAATATAATGTTATAATTTATTGCTGAGGGGAATTGAATACAAGATTAGGGAGGTTATGCTTCATTTATACAGGGCATTGTTGAGACCACATCTGGAGTACTGTCTGCAGTATTAGTCTCCTTATTTAAGGAAGGAGATAAATGCTTTGGAAGCAGTTTAGAGGTTTACTAGGCTAATACCTGTAATGGGTGGGTTGTCTTATGAGGAAACATTGTATAGGCTAGGTTGTATCCAGTTTAGGAGAGTAAGAGGCAACTTGATTGAAACATTTAGGGGGTCTTGACAGGGTGGATGTGGAAAGGATGTTTCCCCTTGTAGGAGAATCTAGAACTAGGGGGTCACTATTTAAAAATAAGGGGTCGCCCATTTAAGACAGAGATGAGGAGAAATATTTTCTCTCAGAGGGTCATAAGTCTTTGGAACTCTCTTGCTCAAAAGGCAGTGGAAGTAGAGTCTTTTAATATTTTTAAAAATAGATTCTTGATAAGCAAGAGGGATGCAAGGTTACCGGGGGTAAGCGGGAATGTAAAGTTGAGGTTACAATCAGATCTGCTATGATCTTATTGAATGGCGGAGCATGCTTGAGGGGCCGAGTGGCCTACTACTGCTCCTAATTCATATGTTTGTATGTTCATACGTATGTCCGTATGTACTGAAGATGAGATACTGTTGCCTGAATCAATCCAGTGGAGCCCTGCAGAATGCCCCAGCGAAAGTCCGGTGTATCGTGGTGGTCTGCTGTGCTCTGCACGATCTCGCACTGCAGAGGGGGGAGGCCTTGTACGACGAGGACCTGATTGATTGCCACTCCTCAACCGACAAGGAGGATATGGAGGAGGGTGGTGAGCAAGCAGCACTGGATGTTGAACCCCTTGCATTGGAGGCCAGGCACATTGAGCGACAAGTCAAGATTGCAAGATACAATCTCATCCTCACCTGTTTCCAGCCACCATGATGGCCTCTCACAATAAAATCAATAAAGACTCACCTCAATGCAGGTAATCTGTCGCCTCCTTTCTATGTGTCTTCCGTGCCTAGCGCCCAGCGGAAACACATGCTGTGGCCCATGGGAGACACTAATCAAATGAGGGCTGTGCATAAATTGGTATCAACTAAGGGAGAAGCATGAAGTCAGCAGCTCACAATTAATCATGATATAATAATCATTTTCCTCGATGAAAGTTAATTTCAAAAACGAAAGATCATATGAGAAAACATGTCAAACTCCCATGAAACCCCAAGCATCTCCAGATGGTTTACTTTTTCATTTTTGCATGCTTCCAAGAGATGTAACCCTTACGCTAGCAGCTGTTTTGGAGGCAGGCTGCTGATCAGGCTGCCCCTTGGCCTGGGATGACTCCAGCGGCTGTCCACTGACGGCCTGAGGCCTGGAGGGCCCCGGCTGCCTGAGGGTTTCCGTCACAGTTGCAGAACTCTCCTCAGGCATCACAACTCCTGAAGCTGGGCTCACTGGTGGAGAGGCTGAGGAGCCACTGTCCACACTCGGAGTGCCCTAAGGGGAGCCCCCAGCTGTGGAGGTCAGTCTCTCTTCCTCCCTTTCAAGGCTCACTTGAACCTCCCTGCTCACCAGAGAAGGATGAAGACCTGGCGAAGACACCAGGAGCCTTGTTCTTCTCTCCCCTTGCCACTGGTGAGTTGAGCTCATGGCCAAGGTGACGATGTGCAGGTCTGCGCACATCTGTGGGATCTGGCTCTCCATGAAGGTCAACCTCTCAATGGAGGAAGTCATGTGCTCCTGTCTGCACATTGCCTCCGGCATCTCCACCAGATCTTTCCTTACCTCTCTCTGCAACTCCAGCATGCCCTGTGCTGTTAACACCAAAGGCTCACCGTGAGCCTGAGGCGCAGCATGTGCCTGGCCACCCACAGTCTTCCGACTGTCAGAGGCCTTGACTGTCTCAACCTCAGCCAGCTGCTCAGGAGCGCGTACAGTGCTCTTATCAACTTGTGACCCCGATTCTAAAACCAAGCAGAACCCCACCGAGGTGAAAGTATCTGTGCTGGTGGAAGGTGAAGGAGAGTCATTTGACGGTGCATTCTCGAACTCCAGATCCTCTTCAGAGGTGCAATTATGTCCCCCTTCTACTGGAGTCTCCTGCGAATGCCAACCTGTAAGAGAGAACACAAACATGGGTGGGATAGGATGAGCAATTCTCATCATGCCAGCCATACGTGATGTCCATCTGCAGAAGTATGTTGAATGTCAATTGAACACAATCCACAATCTGTTGTGCCGAGACTCCAGTCTCTCCATTCCGCTATTGAACCATCATCAGTGCCCGTTAACTCAAGTGCCTCCTCCTCAGCCAATGAGAGATGCCATATGTCAGCAATTCCTCCGCCAATCCGTGAGGTCTCCCTCCTGTTATGGGCCTGCTTGATCTGCAAGTGGAAAGAGAAAGATAGTAAAACTTCACAGGAAGAGCGAGGTAACAGTTCTGGCAGTGGCAGTCCCTTGTCCCCTGCTGGGTTTCCTACATGGCTCCTCCCCACATGTGCTGTCAAGGGAGGTAATGGGATGAGGTTTGTAAGAAGGTGGCCTGTGGCTGAGATGCAGCCATGCATCCACCAGGATGTGGTGATGCCTAACCCCCTTTGCCAGTGCCTTTGTGGTGCCCCTCCCTCCCCATGTCGTGCTGCCTGCTGCGTAGTCACATGCAAAGCCCAAGGAGGAGAGAGGTTAGGAGCATTCACCTTGACAGACTTTTCCTGAGCTGGGCCCATGTCTGGAAGGGTGACCTCTCAGCTGCTGACCTTCTCAGCGATCTCCATCCAGGCTTGCTTCATCAGGTGGGAGGGTCTCTTCTTGCCATCGCTGGGGAAAAGGACCTCCCGCCTTTCACCTGCAGCCTGGAAGAGAATCTGCCAAGTCATGGGGCCACCTGGTGTCTTGCCTCGGATATGGTCCCAGTTCTATCAGGCTCTGTTCCAACAGTCTGAAGTCCTGTTGCAGCAGGGTGCAGGAATCGCAATCACAGGAACCAGCAGCTACAGTGGTATTGCAGGGGGTTCCAGCAGTTCAAAGTACCATCAAAGGGCTCCAGCAGCACTTCAAACTCACTGCCTCACTGCAAGGCAGAAATCAGGCAGGGCTGGCAGCACTTGAGATATGGCGCCAGCCACTACTTAGGGGTCAGCTGATGACATAAGCTGTGCCTCGGAGCCCGCCCCTGCCTTTTAACTGGATGAGCCCCACACCTCCATTATTGTAATTGGCCGCCCGTCATGTGATTGTGGCGGGCCCATTGTACACGTGACATGCACAGACAGCGTCCACTTCTGGGTCTGCCTCCAGGACCAGCGACAGGGTCTCTAAATTCAGTCCATTCTTTCTGTGGCAAGGATGATTAACATATAGGGCTGCACAATGAGACCTTGATCATGAGAAATGTTTCGTCTGTGTCAACAACTCTATCCAGAAATGAATGATGGCAAAAGCTGCTTGATGACTAGCATTGTTTATTTGATATGCTAATGTATATGGGTGAACAGACCAACAAATAGACATATTCAATTACTTTAATTGCTGAAAAAATTGAAAAAAGATGTTTGCAAGATGATAATATCCAAAATTAAGATCTTTCCACAAGATGTGAGTTCTGTTCTGCTCTCAGATTGCCTCTGGACTTTAAAGGCATGGTTGTAACTTGATAATGTTTGCATTGTAATACACCACAGCTCTGGGTTGCTCAGTCCTTAACTCAATCTAGGGATCAGAACTCCATAAATGTTAATTCAAACAACTTCACGTCATGAAGATCAATGAAAGACTGTTTTATCCAAGAGTCCAGTCACTTATAAAGAAAGCAATAAATTCCCAAAAGGGTACTTTACCCCCTTGTTAATGAATTCTATCTTTATTGTTTTAAAAATTGTACAGTTGGGTACTTGCTATGTCTAACTGTTGCTGTGCACTTGAACAGGTCCCATCCGCCTATTCAGATGAATATAAAAGATTTCACAATACTATTGAAAGAAAAGCAGGGAGTATTCCCATTGTTCAGCATTCCATCCTCAATCAATACCATAAACACAGAATAACTGCTCATTCACTGCATTTGTTGTTGGATTTCCCTTCATCATAATAATGACTACACTTGAAATGTCTCTTGACATTTCTTCATAGACGAATATTTTGGGAAGGCTGTAGACACCGGTTGCAGGCCCGCCGGTGGCTCGTCAGGCCTATCCATGACCGGCAGATTCTCCTGCAGCAGGTGCAAGTGACAGTGTAGTCACTGCTGGGGGCAATTGGATCTATCCTTCTCCTCCTTTTCTCTTTCATGCTGGTTCTTCACTCAGTCTCAAAGGTGCCTGTAGCCTTCCTGATGTAGCATCTCCAGGCATCATGATCTATGGCATGCGCTTCCCACTGCCGGCTGGTGTAGTACACAGTGAGGGACTTCTTCAGGGATTCCTTGAAACATTTGCATGGGACCCCTCTGTTCTTTTTCCCCATGGTCAGCTCTCCATACAACACAATCTTGGGCAGGTGACTGTCGTCCACCTGGGCAACGTGACCCACCCAACGCAGTTGGCTTTGCAGGAGGATGGCCTCGATGCTGGTGATGTTGGCCATTTCCAGGACTTCAATGTTCGTGATGCAGTCCTGCCAGCGGATCCTGAGGATGCTGCAGAGGCAGCACTGATGGAAGCGCTCTAGATGGTGTACATGACGGCGGTATAGGACCCATGATTCGGCACCATACAAAAGGGTGGTGAGGACTATGGCTTTGTACACTTTGAGTTTGGTCTGTGCTCTGAGGCTGTGGTTGCTCCACACACATTTGGAGAGTCTGCCGAATGTACTGTTTGCTTTTGAAAGCCTATTGTCCATTTCCTTGTCTATGGTGGCATCAAACGAGATGACACTCCCCAAATAAGTAAATTGCTTGACAGCATTCAGCTCGGTTCCCTCGATGACAATGCTTGGTGTGCTATATTCTTCTTGGGGTTCAGGGCTGATGCAGGACTTCAGTTTTCTTTAAATTGATTTTTACTCCAAAGAGATGTGCCACCTCGGAAAAATGTGTTGTTATATGTTGCAGGTCTGACTGACTGTGGGCCAGGAGAGCACGGTCATGGCGAAAAGAAGCTCACGGATGAGTTTTTCTTGTGTCTTTGTGTGAGCCTGAAGACGCCTGAGGTTGAAAAGGCCTCCCTCAGTCCAGAAGCGTACATAAACTCCCTCCTTAAGGTCTTCCATTGCCTGCTGTAGCATCATGCTGAAAAGGATGGTGAATAGGTTTGGGGCCAGCACACGTCCCTGCTTCACGCCATTGGAGATACGTAAGGGACTTGAGAGGTCACTGTTTTGCTTGACTTGTCCATAGTGATTTTCATGAAACTGCTTAACCATGGCCAGGAACCTGGATGGGCATCCATGTTTTTCAAGGATTTTCCAAAGTCCATCTCTGCTCACAGTGTCGAATGCCTTGAAAATACACTTGAAAAGTAATGGGTTAGTAAGTGCTTAGGAATACCTTAGGGATGTGATAAGGCAACACATAGATGCATGTTCTTTCTATATAATATTCGTTTGTAAAACAATCCATGAGTTTTAGCCTATGCTCTTTGCCACTGATATTTTCCTCTTTTTAAGAGACATAAAGAGAAAGTAATGGGCATCCAATGTGGTCTCCAATATCACAACAAAAAAGTAATTCTTAATCCTGTGCTTGTTGTCTCAGATACTGCATGTATAAAGGCTGTAAGTTTCGGCTCATAAAATAATTGGTTTGATTATAGAAGATGCCTAATTGCTATAAACGTGAAATGGAAGTGTTGTGAGGGGGCTTGAAATATAATGCAAGCATCCCAAACACGTTCATTTGGTGTTTTTCTAAATAAGCCTCCTGAACACATCACTCAATGGTCCTCTAAATAAAACTCAAATATGCCTCACCTAATGATCCTCTAAACAAGCTTCCCAAACACATCAGATGATCCCCACTTAGATAAGCCACCAAACATCAATGATCCTGCTACCAAAAGGGGAGCATAAAGCACAGCACCTAAGGTACTTAGGTTAAAAAGTAAAAACTGCACATGTTTCATGAAGGCAGACCATAATATGCACACAGCATGCATATATTCCATACTCACATGCGCAATAAGGCCTGATTTTAAGGTTCTTTGGCCTCCTTATCGCGAGAGACAATGGATACGCGCCTGGAGGTGGTCAGTGGTTTGTGAAGCAGCGCCTGGAGTGGCTATAAAGGCCAATTCTAGAGTGACAGGCTCTTCCACAGCTGCTGCACAGAAATTTGTTTGTCGGGGCTGTTGCACAGTTGGCTCTCCCCTTGCGCCTCTGTCTTTATTCCTGCCAACTACTAAGTCTCTTCGACTCGCCACATTTTAGCCCCGTCTTTATGGTTGCCCGCCATAAGTGAAGTTGCAAGAAAGGACAAAATCTCTCGGCCCAGGCTCAGAGAAGGGTATGGCTTTGAAAGAGAACAATGTTTAAGCAATTTGAAACAGATTGAGAGCAATTTGAGAACAGCAGCAGCTAAATCGGTATATTTAATTATACTAATTCTAGAGCCTATCAGCATTGCTCAGCACCGTTCAATTAACACTGATTTGTGGTAGATTCTTATTTAAGCCAACCACAATTTTTTCTCTACAGACATTTCCTTAAGTGACACTTGGAGTGTGATAAACACTTTGTAAGTGTGACACAACAACTTGCATTTATAAAGTACTTTTTATATAGTAAAATATCCCATGGTGTTTCACAAGAGTGTAATCAGATAAAGAATGATACTAAGCCAAAGAAGGAGACATTAGCTGGAGTGACTAAAGGCTTGGTCAGAGGCAGGTTTTAGGAGTGTCTTCAAAGACAAGGGAGAGGTTAGGAGACAATAGGGTTTAGGAAAAGAATTCCAGAGCTGAAATCGTGGCCACCAATAGTGGGGTGAAGAAAGTGAAGGAGGCACAAGAGGCCAGAGTTGGACGGTTGTAGGACTTGAGGAGGTTACAGAGATAGGGAGGGGTGAGATCATGGAGTGGTGACGATTTTAAAATCAAGGCATGGTCGACCGGGAGCCAACGTAGCCAGCGGGCACGTGGGTGACAGATGAATAAGACTTGGTGCAAATGAGGGTACAGGCAGCAGAGTTTCAGATGAGATCACATTTAAGAACACAATTGACTACATCAGATATGCGCTAAACACAAGACTTTTAATAATATAGATACATTTTTGGTCAGTTCTTCAGCTTGCTATGTTCCTCCTGGACCCAGCAGATGGGTTTAAAACTAAATAAACCATAATTCACAAACACTTTAAATGTTTTGAGAAAGCACAGGCAGGAAGGCTAAAATATATAGTTCTTCTGTTATTTATTTTCAATGTCTCCCTCCTTTTGAATTAGTGCACTTATCACTCTTCAACAAATAAGTAGAGGTGAATTCAGGGCCATTCTCTTAAAACCCATTTACTGTCAGATGAATTGAGTTAGTTATATTAATGCCTAAAATGGAACCAATATCAATGACATGAAAATACCAGTTAAACATGAAACAATTTACTAAAACACCAATATAATTTATATGTCTGTGTTCATAAAAGTAATCCTGTACTCTATATTTCAGCAGAGGCGGTACAGACTGCTTCGGAAGAGATATCCATTAGGCGGCTGTGCTTAGAGTAAAATGAACAGCAACTGCCAGTTTCTCTGCATTACACAGGGCTCATATGGAGCTCTTGCAAAGGTCACATTGCTGATGTGGAAGAAAAAGCAGAGAATTTCAGCCATTTACTCTGGAGATTGATAATGTGTGACTGGCCCTACAGAGAAATGAAACTCAGCAATTCAGCATTAATGTCATTCATAGGGAAAATGTTATAGTGCTATTCAGGACAGTGCTGTACTAGAAAGCACTTCAATTAATTGAACATCTAATGTACCATATCAGGTATATAGATATATACTTTAATATTGAAGTAAAACAATTGAGGTATACCTATACCAATTATCTTAGCTATTTATGTTCCTTCCATTATATGTACTTTCATTGCCAAGGTAATGAAATGAAATCCAGCCTTTAAGAACCTTCTTTATTTCAACTTTGAAAGACTGCAGGTGTAAAATTGATTATCGTTATAATTACATGGTTAGGCTATGTATTTCACATGATTTTTGTTTACGCACTTGTTTCTGTTTAATGGCAACGTCCAATTATCAGTTCAGAGTTAGGACCTAGCTGGCTTCTGCTCCATTTCCACCACTGACTGAAGCTGTGTTGGTAAAAATTAATTCCAGGTACAAGCTCCAATCACTTTAGGAGACCTCTGTTTACCCAGCACGGTGACTGGCAGACTTATCTGCACATGTGCAAAAAACAGAATTAAAGTTATGAGGGCTGTGCCAGAGAGCAGGAGGCATTTCTACCAGGGTCAATCTACTGACTAATAGACACTTAAAATACATTGGTACAAAAAAAACAATGCTGGGATATGGTCCAGAGGATGAGTGCTTATAGCAATTTGTACTGGTACAATCTCTTCGAGGGGTTACCCTGGAAACCATTAGGGTGCAGCTTTACTGCCATTATGTGGAGCTGTCTAACTCAAAGATCTCTACCTCCTGCACTGACTGAAGCTAGAAACTGTGACACTGCCTTATGAAGGCTAACTCGGACCAGTTTGAGTTCATGCAGGGTGCAGTATAACCCCAAGTTAGTACAAGGCCTCATTTTAAAGGGTGCCCAACATATGCATTGGACCTCCTGCGTACTTTACAAACTCCAATTTAAATCTTTGTAATGTGATGAGAAAGTGCACACTTCTGCCCGTGTATTCCTACCAATAAATCATCCATCACAGTTCCACATAGCCATCCAAACATGAAAATGTAGTGCTATTTTATCACTGAACTCACTGTAACCCATATAGAAGTGTCCCAGCTACAAAAACTAGGCTCTAATTTGCTGATGCTTAACTCAGCAGATGCTGGTCTGTAGTATAACTGCAGTCATATAATAAACCACGGTTTAGACGAGTTCAAAGTCTGTCATTATTTAGGCTTGGTAATACCCAGGACTAGAACTGTTATAATTATTGTTATATTCAGGGTTATGGATAGTTTTAAATGAGAATTATCCATTCAATTACATTAATTCATGGTCTCCACAGATTACAAGTGCGATACATGAAAGAGTAGCTATCAGCATTTCTGTTACAAATCAAGCTATTGTAAAGAACAATGACCAGCTTTAAAATCCTCTTGCTCGCTCTGTTGATTATTATGGGATGCTTTTATTAAAACGATAAGCATTGATGCCATAATCAGGGCACTTGATTTGGAAGAGTTACTGAGCCTGACAGTATGATGGAGCTGAATTAATGCACATTAAAGTTGAACTGACAAGATCACTGAAGCATCCTCGATTAATGACTGTATCTTGGCTCATGTTAATTCAGCTCCCTCATTTTAACCCCTCATTAGCTTCCTCCTGAGTCATATACCAATCCTTGATGGAGAGAGGGCAGGAGATCAGCTCCCAGGCATCTGCCAGTGCTACTCTTTAACTGCCCATGAGAAGGCTGACTCATCTACCAGTTCTCCTGCATTCCCTGCAGCACCTCACCTTCACGCTTCCCCGACAGTGCAGCCCAGGTTGAAACTCACCATATGGGCAATCGCAGGTATGAATCCACGTCCCACCACACCATGACACAGCGTGTAGGAGCACCAGTACAGAATGTTTAAACACAAAAATAAAACAGAACAGGAAAAGGGATCTTAAAGTTAATGTCTGTTCTTTGGTCCTGGCATAAATCAAAGCACAAGCTAAAATATCATTCACATGAAAATAAATGTTAAAATGTTACCAATTCTAGTAAAGGTGGGATTGCACTGATATTTGAAAAAGATGAGAAAGGAGATAAGATGTGCACCAATTCCCAATTGTTCTCAATTTTCCTCTTATGTTTTTCTGTGGAGACCTCACAAATAGTCATTATCTGGTACCAGAGTATTTGATCAGTACAACCCCCTTTAGCATGTCTATATACAGCACCACTGGGTGCTACAGGCAGGTTCATGCATACAATTTCTGCATACGATGAATCTCCCTTCATGTTTCAGGCAGCGGGGGAACAGTGACTGAGGTGCCGGTATTATCCCCAAGGGAAGAAAATGAATTCAAAACCTGTTCATATATCCCTGACAGACAGCTCCAGAGAAGCCCAGTCAGGGGTCATGATTAGGTTGCTTGTCCATCCTCGCAGGTACCCAACAGTGTAATTATTTAGAAAAATAAAATATGGAAGAAGAATAAGTGTAGAGCAAAAAAGACTCAAAATTGGACACACTTAAGTAAGCTTTAAAAACCTTGTTGGCCTTTTCTGAAGAAGCGGTTATATCAGAACTGTTGCTAAGTATTTGTAATCTTATGGTGCCCTCTGCTGGATTGTTTGATGCATTACAAATTCATTTTAACACCTTTCTCACAGAGAACAGTTCTAAATTTAGAAGTTAACAGTGAATTCAAAAGGATATTTTATAATTTTTTCTATAAAAAGGTCATCACAATAGTAAGAATTGAACAGGATTATTTAAGTAGCCTTTTAAATCCTTGCATAGCCTATTACTGAGCACAATAACAAGGAAAGCATCAGAGCACTTATGTGAAAGATGTTTAACCCCTTAACTGTTGAAATTTAGTTTACATACATTCAAGAGAAAACAAGTTAATTATGAACAGAATCAATTCGTATTGATGGGTTTGAATGTGCTATTTTCTCACAAATAAAGAACGTACTTGAGGCTTGTCAGAGGAGAGCTGCAAGGTGATTGGTTGGTGAGTAGCAGCTGTTAGAATATCTTTATAAAAAAGGGGAAAGTTGTTTTTTTTTGTTGGAAAAAAAAACCTCTGGTGATAAGACGAGTACTACTAAAGTGTTTTTTTTTAAGGACTTTAGATTGAAGTGGGTAGAACAAGGCCCCTAGTGTAATTAGTATTTTTTAATTAAGGGAGTAACTAATTAATCTAAGGGCAAGTCATGGCAGGAGAGCTCAGCCCCGTGATCTCCTCCTCCTGCGCTATGTGGGAAATCAGGGATGCTTCCAGTGTCCCTGACAACCACGTGTGCAGGAAGTGTATCCATCTGCAGCTACTGACTACCCGCATTACGGAGCTGGAGCTGCGGGTGGATTCACAGTGGAGCATCCGCGATGCTGAGGACGTCATGGATTGCACATTTAGTGAGGTGGTCACACCGCAGGTAATGGCTGCACAGGCAGAAAAGAGATGGGTGACCACCAGACGAAGTAGTAGGTGCAGGCAGGTAGTGCAGGAGTCCCCAGTGGCCATCCCCCTCTCAAACATATACCGCTTTGGATACTGTTGGGGGGGATGACCTCCCAGGGGAAAGCAGCAACAGCCAAGTTCGTGGCACCACGGAGGGCTCTACTGCACAGCAGGGGAGGAAAAGGGTTGGAAGAGCTATAGTGATAGGGGATTCTATTGTAAGGGATGCAGATAGGTGTTTCTATGGCCACAAACGAGACTCCAGAATGGTACGTTGTATCCCTGGTGCTAGGGTCAAGGATGTCTCAGAGCAGGACATTCTGAAAGGGGAGGGTGAGCAGCCAGAGGTCGTGGTCCATATTAGTACTAACGACATAGGCAGGAAGAGAGATAAGGTCCTGCAAAGTGAATATAGGGAGTTAGGCAGAAGGTTAAAAAGCAGGACCTCTAGGGTTGTAATCTCAGGATTACTCCCTGTGCCGCGTGCTAGTGAGGGTAGGAATAGGAGGATTAGACAAATGAATGCATGGCTGAAGAGCTGGTGTAGGCAGGAGGGCTTCAGCTACTTGGATCATTGGGTTCTCTTCTGATGCAAAGGTGACCTGTACAAGAAGGACGGGTTGCATCTAAACTGGAGGGGGACCAATATCCTTGTGGGGAGGTTTGCTAGTACTACTCGGGAGGGTTTAAATTAGTCTTGCAGGGGGGTGGGACCCAAAGTAGAAGTCTCTCAGATGAGATAGTTGAGGCAAATGTAGAGGCTAAAGCAAGCAAGTCCAGTCGGCAGGCTGGGCAGGGGCAGGGGCAGGATAGGGAGCGTGGAAGGTCTGATAGGCTAAACTGCATTTACTTTAATGCAAGAAGCCTTACAGGTAAGGCAGATGAACTCAGAGCACGGATCGGTACATGGGACTGTGATATTACAGCTATTACGGAAACATGGTTGAGGGATGGGCAGGACTGGCAGCTCAATGTTCCGGGGTACCGATCCATCTGGCGTGACAGAGATGGAGGTAAGAGAGGAGGGGGAGTTGCACTATTGATTAGGGAGGACATCACGGCAGTACTTAGAGAGGATATCCCGGGGGGAATGTCCAGCGAGGCCATATGGGTAGAACTTAGAAATAAGAAAGGGGTGATCATTTTGATGGGATTATACTATAGGCCCTCCAATAGTCAGAGGGAAGTGGAGTTTTCTGAAGCAGTATGTGGATGGCCCTACTAGAGAAGGGGCTACACTCGACCTCCTCTTAGGAAATGAGGATGGGCAGGTGGTTGATGTGTCAGTGGGGGAGCACTTTGGGACCAGTGACCGTAACTCTATTAGCTTCAAGCCAGTTATGGAAAAGGATAGGACTGGTCCTCAGGTTGAAGTCCGAAATTGGGGGAAGGCTAATTTCGATGGCATCAGACAGGAACTCTCAAAGGTTGAATGGGAGAGGCTGTTTACAGGTAAAGGGACGTCTGGCACGTGGGAGGCTTTTAAAAGTGAAATAGGAAGAGTTCAGGGCCGGCATATTCCTGTTAGATGGAAGGGCAAGGCTGGCAGATTTAGGGAACATTGTTTGATGAGGGATATTGAGGGTCTGGTCAGGACAAAGAAGGAGGCATATGTCTGGTATAGGCAGCTGGGATTGAGCGAGTCCCTCGAGGAGTATAGGGGATGTAGGACTACACTTAAGAAGGAAATTAAGAGGGCAAAAAGGGGCCATGAGATTTCCCTGGCAGATAAGATAAAGGAGAATCCTAAAAAATTCTATAAGTATATTAAGAGTAAAAGGGTAGCTAGGGAGAGAGTAGGTCCCCTTAAGGATCAGTGTGGCAATCTACGTGTGGAGCCACGGGAAATGGGAGAGGTCTTAAATGAATACTTCTCGTCTGTATTTACCGTGGAGAAGGTCATGGAAGCTAGTGAGTTCAAGGGAGGGAACAGCGATAGCCTGGAGCATATCAACATTACAAAGGAGGAGGTGTTGGAGGTTTTGAAGTGCATTAAGGTAGATAAATCCCCAGGGCCTGACCAGGTGTATCCTAGGATGCTATGGGAAGCAAGGGAGGAGATTGCTGGGGCCCTGGCAGAGATTTTTGTATCATCGTTAGCCACGGGTGAGGTACAGGAAGAGTGGAGGATAGCTAATGTGTGCCTTTATTTAAGAAGGGCAAAGGGATAAGCCAGGGAACTACAGGCCGGTGAGCCTTACATCAGTGGTGGGAAAGTTATTGGAAGGAATTCTGAGAGACAGGATTTATATGCATCTGGAAAAGCATGGTCTGATTAGGGATAGTCAGCCTGGCTTTGTGCATGGGAAATCATGTCTCGCGAATTTGAGTTTTTCGAGGAGGTGACCAAGAGGATTGACGAGGGCAGGGCGATGGACGTTGTCTGCATGGATTTTAGCAAGGCCTTTGACAAAGTCCCGCATGGTAGGCTGGTCCAGAAGGTTCGAACACATGGGATCTAGGGTGAGCTAGCAAATTGGATACATGGTTGATAGGTTAATTGGCCATTATAAATTGCCCCTAGTATAGGTAGGTGGTAGGGAAATATAGGGACAGGTGGGGATGTGGTAGGAATATGGAATTAGTGTAGGTTTAGTATAAATGGGTGGTTGATGGTCGGCACAGACTCGGTGGGCCGAAGGGCCTGTTTCAGTGCTGTATCTCTAAACTAAACTAAACTATAATTGGCTTGGTGGTAGGAGGCAGAGGGTAGTAGTGGAGGGTTGTTTTTCAGATTGGAGGCCGGTGACCAGTGGTGTGCCGCAGGGATCGGTGCTGGGCCCTCTGGTGTTTGTCACATATATTAATGACTTGGATGTGAATGTAGGGGACATGATTACTAAGTTTGCAGATGACACCAAAATTGGCGGTATAGTGGACAGTGAAGGTGGTGGTCTAAGGTTATAACAGGATATAGATCAACTGGAAAAGTGGGCAAGGGATTGGCAAATGGAATTTAACGCAGACAAGTGTGAAGTGATGCATTTTGGGAAGTTAAACCAGGGCAGGACATATACAGTGAATGGTAGGGCCCTGGGGAGTGTTCTTGAGCAGAGAGACCTTGGAGTGCAAGTACATAGTTCCCTGAAAGTGGCAACACAGGTAGACAGGGTGGTGAAGAAGGCGTATGGCATGCTTGTCTTCATCGGCCGAGACATTGAGTACAAGAGTTGGGACGTCACGTTACTGTTGTACATAATGTTGGTTAGGCCGCATTTGGAGTACTGTGTGCAGTTCTGGTCGCCGCACTACAGGAAAGATGTGATTAAGCTAGAGAGGGTGCAGAAAAGATTCACAAGGATGTTGCCTGGTTTGGAGGGCTTGAGTTATAAAGAGAGATTGGATAGGCTGGGTCTGTTTTCCCTGAAGCGAAGGAGGCTAAGAGGGGACATCATAGAGGTATATAAAATTACGAGAGGCATAGATAGGGTAGATAGCCAGAGTCTGTTTCCCATGGTAGGGGTGACTAAAACTAGAGGGCATAAATTTAAGGTGAGAGGGAGGAGGTTTAAAGCGGATCAAAAGGGGTAAATTTTTCACACAAAGAATAGTGGGTATCTGGAATGAGCTGCCTGGAGGCAGGAACAGTAGTAACAGTTAAGAGGGATCTGGACAGGTACTTGAATGAGCAAGGCATAGAGGGATATGGAATTAATGCAGGCAGGTGGGATTAGTATAGATAGGCATTATGGTCGGCTTGGACGCGGTGGGCCGTAGGGCCTGTTTCGATGCTGTACGACTCTATGACTCTATTATCACATTTCCGCATCTTAACTGAGCAATCTTGTAGATCTGATTTTACTTCATGCTTTATGCGTTGTGAACCTTTTCGAGTATCAAAAACAGAAATGAACCATTCTAAAGAAAGCCTTTTATAAAAGAGCATATTTCGTGTGTGTTCTTCACCGATACCTCTGCCCAGTTTCTGAACTGTATTAAGGGAGCTTTGTACTATTAGTTACTAGTCATTGAAAACAAGCAAAAGACAACCCCAAGTGCACCAAGAAATAACAGAGTTCCCTGGTGACACAGAGAGCCGGACAGTGATACCTTTAGATCAGAAGAACCGCCTTCAGCCAGAGTGAGCCTAGCACTTCTCCAGCAGAAAGCTGATTGACACTGGAGTTCAAAGATAGGACAGAGCAATGTACAAATGGAGAAAGAAGCTTCAACATGTGAGCATTTCCCAGACAATCAGGAAGGAGGAGCTTTCCACCTCAAAATTGATCATAAACAGTTGTGCTGTCTGAGTTTAGGGAGAGGTCATATCTGTTCTTTCCAAGCAGTAGATAATACCAGCAGCATATGTGAGCTGATATTCTGCATGTATGCACCAAGTATAAATAGTTATCTTTTGTTTTATTCATTCATGGGATTTGAGTGTCACTGGCAAGGCCAGCATTCATTGCCCATCCCTAATTGCCCTTGAGAAGGTGGTGGTGAGCCACCTTCTTGAACAGCTGTAGTCCATGTGTGTAGGTACACCAACAGTGCTTTTAGGGAGGGATTTCCAGGATTTTGATCCAATGACAATAAAGGAACAGCAATTTAGTTCCAAGTCAGGATGGTATCTGACTTGGGAGAACTTGCTGGTAGTGGTGTTCCCATCCGTCTGCTGCCCTTGTGCTTCTAGGTGGTGGAGATTGGAGGTTTGGAAGGTGCTGTCTAAGGAGCCTTGGAGAGTTGCTGCAGTGCATCTTGTAAATGGTACACAGTGCTGCTACTGTGTGTCAGTGGTGGAGGGAGTGAATGTTTAAGGTGGTGTATGGGATGCTAATTAAGTGGTCCGCTTTGTCCTGGATGATGTGGAGCTTCTTGAGTGTTGTTGGAGCTACACCCATCCAGGCAAGTGGAGAGTATTCCATCACATTCATGACTTATGCCTTGTAGATAGTGGACAGGCTTTGTGGAGTCAGGAGGTGAGTTACTTGCTGCAGAATTCCCAGTCTCTGACCTGCTCTTGTAGCCACAGTATTTACACGGCTGGTCCAGTTATGTTTCTGGTCAATAGTAACCGCCGCACCCCCCCGCCCCCCCCAGGATGTTGATGGTTGGGGATTCAGCAATGATAATGCTGTTAAACATCAAGGGGAGATGGTTAGAATCTCTCCTGTTGGAAATGGTCATTGCCTGGCACTTGTGTGGTGCAAATGTTATTTGCCACATATAAATCCAAGCGTGAATGTTGTCCAATTCTTGCAGCATGCGGGTACGGACTGTTCAGTATCTGAGGGGTTGTGAATGCTACCGGATACTGTGCAATCATCAGCGAACATCCTCACTTCTGACCTTATGATGGAGGGAAGGTCATTGATGAAGCAGCTGAAGATGGTTGGGCCTCAGACACTACCCTGAGGAACTCCTGCAGCAGTTTCCTTGGATTGAAATGATTGGCCTCCAACAACTACAACCACTTTCCTTTGTGTTGGTATGACTCCAACCAGCGGAGAGTTTTCCCCCTGATTCCCATTGGCTTCAGTTTTATTCCTTGATACCACACTCGGTCAAATGCTGCCTTGATGTCAAAGGGCAGTCATTCTCACCTCACCTCTGGAATTCAGCTCTTTTGTCCATGTTTGGACCAAGGCTGTAATGAGGTCTGGAGCCAAGTGGCCCTGGCAGAACTCAAACTGAGCATTGGTGAGCAGGTTATTGCTGAATAAGTGCTGCTTGATAGCACTGTTGGCACCACCTTCCATCATTTTGCTGATGATTGAGAGTAGACTGATAGGACAGCAATTGACCACATTTGATTTGTCCTGCTTTTTCTGGACAGGGCATACATAGGAAACTTTCCACATTGCCGGGCAGATGCCAGTGTTGTAGCTGTACTGGAAGAGCTTGACTAGGGGTGCGCCAAGTTCTGGAGAACAAGCCTTCAGTACTACAGCTGGGATGCTGTTAGTCCCATAGCCTTTGCTATATCCAAGTTTTTATGCAATATGGCATGATTTTATTTATAAATTTGGATTGGAATATTTATTTTCTGTTGGCTTTTATTTTTGCGTTGTGGACAAGCAGATACCATGATGGTTGGTAGCAGAGCAAAGGTGAGCTGTAGAACTGTTGGTGAATGGGGAATCACGATAGGATGAGTTATTCACGGACAGCTCAGCTAGAAATGGGCAATCTAGTTTGCCTCCTCCCTTCCTCCACTTGCTCCCCCTCCTGCTCCTCAGCCACTCACCAAATGGCAAGAGCTGTGCCCTCATGATGGAAAAGTTATGCATCATACAGCAGATCACCATGAATCTTGACACCTGCTCAGCTGAGTACTGCAGGTCATCTCCAGATCAGTCCAGGCAGCAGAATCCTTATTTCAGCATGCCAATGGTTTGCTCGCTCACATTTCATGTGGCAGCACGACTCTCATTATATGCACGCTGCCCATGTGTGCATGGCTTGCACACTGCAGTCATCTGCCATGTTGTCAGCAGATAGCCCCTGTCACCCAGTCGCCATCATTTCATTTGTTGTGGTGGCTCAAATGCAGCTGGCACAGTGGACTGTGCAGAATGAAGGCATGATGATTGCCGGCAGGATACCCAGATTTGGCCTGAATGATGCACTGAGTATGGTTGCATGTCAGCTGGATGTTAAAGGAGTGAAATCCCTTCCTATTGCAGCATATTCAGGGTTGACATGTGGAGCCTGCAAGGTGGTGTATGTGCAGTCAATGGTACCTTGCATCAAAGGAAAGCCTACAATCCTCACGATACCTCGTGTGTGCTCCACCTGCTCGTCTCTTTAAATAAGCAGTGTTAGTGACCTCCATTATGTAACAGTGGACAACAAACTGCAAAATGTTGCAAACTTCTCATGCTCCAGCCTGGGAGGAGCCCAATGCATAAAACTTCATCACCACAGTCACCTTCACAGCCATTGGCAATGTTGTCCTCACCCTGATATGAGGCTGCAGCAGGTGGCAGATTTCAGTGAGAACATCCTTAGTGAAGCACAGACATCTCACACTCTGTTCTTCACAGAGTTCAGGTAAGAAAATTGCTCCATGAATACACTGGGCAGATGTGGCCTCCTGCTGAGAGCCCTTCTCCACACCACCCCCACCCCCCCACCCACCCTCTTCCAGCAGCTTGTCCTGCTCTGCGTGTCCTCTGCACATTCTCCCAATCAGGCTGTAGTCCAAGGGGAATACCTACTAGTGCACCCTTAACTGATAGCAACTGGTTTATGCAGAAGCCTTGAAGTCAGGACCAACTCCTTCAGCACCTGTCACACCACTCTCTGTAAACTTTAACAACTTTAAAGAACTCTAGAAACCAGCAGACACTTGTACAATCATAGCAACAGCAGGAGAAATTAATCAGCAACTAACCTGAACTTTACTTAAATACAGCTGCTGATGCAGATGGGGTCTTTCCTGCTGCTGAATGTGTGTTCAGCCTTGTGTGGTTAAGAGACAGTGTTAGCTAGAGCATTGAGCTCCAAAATGTAAGGGAGAGAAGCCATTTTTGGCACAATTTTCAAGCTGGACATTCAACCTGAATGCTTTGGGAAGTTGGGAACAATGCTTATGGGGGGTGGGGGGGGAAGACATATTTTAAAGTTAAAAACCTGCTGAACTGTTGCAAAGCAGCCAAACCAGACACTGCTATCAAGAAAGAATAAAGATATTGTGTAACTATCTGTGTAAATGATGAGGCCTTGACAAGATTACACAGAACTCAATGGGCCTCGTCAATAAACAATCCTTAAGAACGTTTGCCAGCCAGACGATTGAGATTTGTGTCAGCTATCCAACCAATCAACTGTTACTGTGGTCTTCACGTGATGTAAATTACTGAAAGGAAGTTTAAGTAAGATGAACAGTGCCATGCGGGCTTTAAGTTTTAAACAAAAACATAAGGTATTAGTGGCTATCATGATCTAAGGGTATCATCAATAGGTCAACGAGGCCTTGGCAATGTAACATCCTATCCAGGGTTGTAAGGAAAAGATATAAAAGAAGCTGTTACAGTAATTTCATTGCTGCAGTTAAGGAGTGGAAAGGAGAGAGCAGTCAACCAGCAGGGACCCCAATCGATCGGCGGAGGAGAAAGCTGCAACCAACAGGAGCTGGCCACTTCGCGGTTATTGTATGACCATTTATTTAGAACATATTTGAGTGTTTTATTGTTAGAGCATCTTTATTGCTAAGAATAGGGTAAGAAGGCATTGTATTGTCATGATCTGCCAACTCTGCATACTTCCAGCAGACGCTCACTGCGTGTGTGCTAATGTCCTCAGCAATATGGTGTCCAGCACAATTCGCACCAGAAGTGCGCGCCCACCTGACCAGTTTAGTCAATTGATTTTGCTTGTTTAACTAATCAAATCAATCAAATAACCAGCCAGTAAGTTAATCAATTAGGCAATCAGATATTTAACCCAAAGTGTACTGAAGGAATTTATCATCTTTCAAAACACACAGACAGTGTCATTCTCAGTGTGTTAATTAAAAGGCAACAAATCATCATGTATGCAAGCTCACTAAGGACGTATTGCACTTCTCTACCAATATACAATATAATAGGTCAAAAACAAATGTTCAAGAAAGGAATTGATGTATTCTCAGCCCCCCCAAATCCCCACACATGAAGGATTCACCCCAGTTCTTTGGTAATAGAGAATCAGGTAGTTCTTCATCCCAGCAGCACTGACCGCATCAATCCCCCACCCCATGAGTAGGCATGAGAACATCCAAAGCCCCTGATATCTGCAAAACCTCAGCTCCCAATATCTGCATAACCTCAGCTTCAAACACTGGCAAAAACTCAGCTCCAGACACTGGAACAACCTCAGCTCCAGACACCGGCAAAACCTCAGCTCCAGACACCGGCAAAACCTCAGCTCCAGACACCGGCAAAACCTCAGCTCCAGACACCGGCACAACCTCAGCTCCAGACACCGGCACAACCTCAGCTCCAGACACCGGCACAACCTCAGCTCCAGACACCGGCACAACCTCAGCTCCAGACACCGGCACAACCTCAGCTCCAGACACTGGCACAACCTCAGCTCCAGACACCGGCATAACCTCAGCTCCAAATACCGGCAAAACCAGACACCAACACAACCTCAGCTCCAGACACCGGCACAACCTCAGCTCCAGACACCGGCACAACCTCACCTCCAGACACCGGCACAATCTCTGCTCCAGCCACCAACACAACCTCAGCTCCAGACACCGGCACAACCTCAGCTCCAGACACCGGCACAACCTCAGCTCCAAATACCAGCAAAACCTCAACTCCAGACACCGGCACCATCTCAGCTCCAAATACCAGTACAATCTCAGCTCCAGAAACCGGCACAACCTCAGCTCCAGATAACGGCACAACCTCAGCTCCAGATAATGGCACAATCTCTGCTCCAGCCACCAACACAACCTCAGCTCCAGACACCGGCACAACCTCAACTCCAGACACCAGCAAAATCTCAGCTCCAGACACCGGCAAAACCTCACCTCCAGACACCGGCAAAACCTCACCTCCAGACACCGGCACAATCTCTGCTCCAGCCACCAACACAACCTCAGCTCCAGACACCGGCACAACCTCAGCTCCAGACACCGGCACAACCTCAGCTCCAGACACCGGCACAACCTCAGCTCCAGACACCGGCACAACCTCAGCTCCAGACACTGGCAAAACCTCAACTCCAGACACCGGCACCATCTCAGCTCCAAATACCAGTACAATCTCAGCTCCAGAAACGGGCACAACCTCAGCTCCAGATAACGGCACAACCTCAGCTCCAGATAACGGCACAACCTCAGCTCCAGATACCGGCACAACCTCAGCTCCAGATACCGGCACAATCTCAGCTCCAGATACCGGTACAACCTCAGCTCCAGATACCGGCACAATCTCAGCTCCAGATACCGGCACAATCTCAGCTCCAGATACCGGCACAATCTCAGCTCCAGATACCGGCACAATCTCAGTCCAGATACCGGCACAATCTCAGCTCCAGATACCGGCACAATCTCAGCTCCAGATACCGGCACAATCTCAGCTCCAGATACCGGCACAATCTCAGCTCCAGATACCGGCACAATCTCAGCTCCAGATACCGGCACAATCTCAGCTCCAGATACCGGCACAATCTCAGCTCCAGATACCGGCACAATCTCAGCTCCAGATACCGGCACAATCTCAGCTCCAGATACCGGCACAATCTCAGCTCCAGATACCGGCACAATCTCAGCTCCAGAGCAGCTAGCTGAGAGACCAGGTTCATTTTCCACATCTCTTTCCAGCACCAGTGAAGATACAGCCCCAGCAAGCCCAGCACAGCACCCCCATGATCCTCAAGCTACTTGCAGGTTGGAAATTAATGTTTCCCAGGCAATTTGGTGATGGTGCTTGCTACATATGCAAAATCAGATCCATACCAAAGGGCAGGCCTGGAAGAAAACATACCACTGCATGCTCATTCAAATAGGCTTGGTGGCTTCTCTCACAGGCCTGCTCATTGATGTAGTTTTTATTCCACAGTGTGCAATGTGCAAGTTGATGGGGAGTCACTCCATTAGGCTGGGTTCACCCCTGAGGGGCAACATACCACTGAGTTTATACCAGTCTCATTCACATTTACATCCTTATTCAGAGTGCTGTGGAATGAATAAGGTCATAAATCATTACACTCCATATTTAACAGGTTTGAATAACACAATTAAAAAAGGAATGAAGAAACAATCAGTGCCAGACTTTCAACTTCTTCAAAACCTGTATTAGTCCTGAAGCATTTCATTCATCTCATTGGATACACTACTTGTTGATGTATATATAGTCTTGATACCAGAAGGGCGTCATACCAACAGTTGGTGAATGCTTTTTATAACAATCTACTGATACATAATTGTTGCATAATAAGGAGCAACGCAATGTAATTATATACATTAGATCCAGGGGAGTTGGTGGGGGTGTGGAATTTGGTAGTAATTCAAATTCTATCTAACAGGAATAATGAGACTGATGTCAACCAGTCAACAACAAATTGAAATTCAGAAAAACTTACTTTTACCAGATATGTACACAAGTAGATTTAACTGTTTCCCTCCTTTAGTTGGTTTCCCTTTGCTTTCTACACATTGTTCTTACTTCCCTAAATGTTTCTCTTTTGTTCTTTCTCAACTGAAGGGATATCATCCTACAAACTCTTCATCCTAGAGACTTACAGCACAGAAGAAGGCTATTCAGCCCATCATGTCTGTGTTGACTCTTCACGAAAGCAATCCAAAACGAATCCTACTGGCTTGCTCTCTCCCCACAATCCTGTACTTTCTTCTGCAGCAAATATTTACCCACTTTTCCAGTAAAATATACAATGGTCTCAGCCTCAACTATTCCCTATGGCAAAGCAGTCCATGTTCCAATAACCCTCCATAAAAATAACTCTCTCCTAATCTCTCTCCTCACTCTCCGTGATCATTTTAAATTGATGACTTCTCCATGAACTCCCCAACGAAAGGAGACAGTCCTTCTCTATTCACTCTATCAAAACCATTCATAATTTTAAAAACCCTCATTAAATCTCCTCTGTTCCAGTGCAATTAGTCCCAGTATATCAAATCTCTCCTCGTCACTTTAGGTTCCCATCCCTGGTCAATCTATGCTGTACACTCTTTAAGGCTTTAATATCCTTTGATGATGGGGTGCTCAAAACCACACAGAGAACTCTAACAGTGACCTAACCAATTTCTTTTTATAAAGCCATCATAACAGTTTTACTTTGGTATTTTCTGTTCCTGTTTATAAAATCTTCACACTTTTGAAAGCAGGCCTCATCAAATGGGCTGAGGTATTCTGATTCTCTGCTCTTCAGACTGCCATTTTAAAATTAATGGGCAGAAAATGGAAACCCCAGGTACAATCCCCATTTTTAGTCATTTCTTTTCTTGGCTTCAGAACTGTACAATTCTTTACCTCCCTTCCCCCTATTATCTGTACAGCTTTAAACCCTGAGCTTAGTATCATCTAATTACCACATGATTAATTCCCTCTTCTCTTCAACTCCTTTTAACTTTGCTAATCCTGTTTCTACAGGCCTTGGTGCTTCATCTAGGTTTCTCAATCAAAAAGCCCTTTTTTTTTTAAACACCACAGAGGCATCACATTACAAGTATATAAATTAAAAATCAATATAATCTAGAGAAATAGATTGATTACGTTCATTCGGAAGATACAAACTGCAATGCTATCAAGTACACATGATATTTAATGAAGAATAAGAGTGTTCTCAGATGTCTGATGGGTTATAATATGCAGTCACATGAAGCTCAGTCTACGTATCCAGTGACAGTTGTTGGAGAGCTGCTTACCTGAGTGTCCCCGGGGGTGATGGCTGGAGGCAGACAGTGACTTACAGCAAAGCATTAAAACGGAGACCAGCAGCAGCCAGTGAGTGAGGAGCATTGATCTCGCACAGAATCTCATCCTAATAGAAAGAATAAAAACACAAGCAGAGAAAAACAAATTGCGGCTACATGGAAACTCAGAATCAGCATTTGAAATATCAACGTGGACATCCGGGCCCCACTCATGGACAATGCTTGGAAAGACTCAGATACATTTTCTCTCACTAATGCTGATCTCTGATAGAAAAGAGACAGAAAATGCTAGCCAATTGTTGTGTCTTCATATTCTTTTTTCCCCTTGGGAAATAATGTGGAGTATTAGAAGGATGGATAGGCTGATTAATGACCTGAAAGGCTGCATTGTGAACACTCCTTCCATGGCCATTTAGGCCTGGAATGGGACTCAACCCAGAGTCTTCTGGCTCAGAGGCAAGAGTGCTACCAACTGAACCACAGGACCCCCTTGCTAGCCAGATTTATGTTAGCTCGTCATGTGTCCACCTGTGCTGGAAGATATGGGTTCAGATTCACTATTCATCATAGGACAAGCTCCCAACTAGGAGCATGCCAGCGGGGAAAGCACCTGGCTTCTGTTCTGCAGATTCTTACCAGGAAGGAGGAAGAAATTCATCCCGAACTATTCTGGCACACTGATCATTTACAGAAGGGCGTTAGCCTGGGAGCAGCTGACCCACCCTCTCGCCTGCAGCACGGTGGAGGGCATCAACATGGAGATTAAAGAGGTGAGAAGAGTGTATCTGTGAGAGAACTTAGAAAGTGATGATATAAAAGTTTTACTAAATTCTGAAAGCTCACTTTCTTGGGTGATGATACATTACTATTACATGGTGCCTGCAAATGCATACGTGGACATTCTTATTTAGTTCCATACAAGCAGAGACCTGCAGCAAAACATTTGCGGTCATATTGGTATTTTTTATTGCAACATACTTCCTTAAGTATGAGGCACAGTGTAGCTTTCGAGCAGAGAGATCCACCATTGACATGCTGTTCTCCCTTCGCCAGCTACAGGAGAAATGCCGTGAACAACAGATACCCCTCTACGTTGCTTTCATTGATCTCACCAAAGCCTTTGACCTCGTCAGCAGACGTGGTCTCTTCAGACTACTAGAAAAGATCGGATGTCCACCAAAGCTACTAAGTATCATCACCTTATTCCATGACAATATGAAAGGCACAATTCAGCATAGTGGCGCCTCATCAGACCCCTTTCCTATCCTGAGTGGCGTTAAACTGGGCTGTGTTCTCGCACCTACACTGTTTGGGATCTTCTTCTCCCTGCTTCTCTCACTTGCGTTCAAGTCTTCAGAAGAAGGAACTTTCCTCCACACAAGATCAGGTGCCGTCTCCGACGCATCTGCTCTGATGATGCTACCTTCCATGACGGTGCTTCTGATATGACCTCCCTTTTTCCTCAACCGAGGATTTCCCCCCACTGTGGTTGACAGGGCCCTCAACCGTGTCCGGCCCATTCCCCGCACCTCTACCCTCACCCCTTCCCCTCCCTCCCAGAACCGTGACAGGGTTCCCCTTGTCCTCACTTTTCACCCCATCAGCCTCCATATCCAAAGGATCATCCTCCGCCATTTCCACCACCTCCAGCGTGACACCACTACCAGTCGCATCTTCCCCTCCCTTCCCCTGTCAGCATTCCGAAGGGATCGTTCCCTCCGCAACACCCTGGTCCACTCCTCCATTACCCCCACCACCTCGTCCCCGTCCCATGGCACCTTCCCCTGCAAACGCAGGAGGTGTAATACCTGCCCATTTACCTCCTCTCTCCTCACTATCCCAGACCCCAAACACTCCTTTCAAGTGAAGCAGTGATTTACTTGTACTTCTTTCAATGTAGTATACTGTATTCGCTGCTCACAGTGTGGTCTCCTCTACATTGGGGAGACCAAGCGCAGACTGGGTGACCGCTTTGCGGAACATCTCCGCTCAGTCCGCAAGCAGGACCCTGAGCTTCCGGTTGCTTGCCATTTCAACACTCCCCCCTGCTCTCATGCTCACATCTCTGTCCTGGGATTGCTGCAGTGTTCCAGTGAACATCAACGCAAGCTCGAGGAACAGCATCTCATTTACCGATTAGGCACACTACAGCCTGCCGGACTGAACATTGAGTTCAATAATTTCAGAGCATGACGGGCCCCTCATTTTACTTTTATTTTTAGTCATTTTTTCTTCCTTTTTTTACATTCTTTTTTACATTTTTTACAATTTTTTTTTTTTGCATTTATTTCATTTCATCTTAGTTTGTTCCGTTTGCTTACCGACTGTTTTTTTCAGGTTTGCACTTGCTGCTGTTCAATATTCAGTATATTAACACCTAATATGTACTAATGCTTTGTCTTTCAACACACCATTAACATATTGTTTACCTTTGCTCCGTGACCTTTTGGTCAGCTATGTGGCCTGGTCCAATCTAGGTCTCCTTTGTTATCTCTTGCCCCACCCCCACCTCACTTGCTGATAACCTGTGACTTTTCTAATATTTGTCAGTTCCGAAGAAGGGTCACTAACCCGAAACGTTAACTCTGCTTCTCTTTTCAAAGATGCTGCCAGACCTGCTGAGTGGTTCCAGCATTTCTTGTTTTTATTTCAGATTTCCAGCATCCGCAGTATTTTGCTTTTATTATTATGGCAGGTTGTTCAACCTTGCATGTCTCAGAGCGAAGACCAAAGTTAGGAAAGTCCTCATCAAGGAACTCCTCTTTGCTGACGATGCTGCATTAACATCTCACACTGAAGAGTGTCTGCAGAGACTCATCGACAGGATTGCGGCTGCCTGCACCAAATTTGGCCTAACCATCAGCCTCAAGAAAACGAACATCATGGGACAGGATGTCAGAAATGCCCCATCCATAAATATCGGCGACCACACTCTGGAAGTGGTTCAAGAGTTCACCTACCTATGCTCAACTATCACCAGTAACCTGTCTCTCAATGCAGAATTCAACAAGCGCATGGGGAAGGCTTCCACTGCTATGTCCAGACTGGCCAAGAGTGTGTGGGAAAATGGCGCACTGACACAGAACACAAAAGTCCAAGTGTATCAAGCCTGTGTCCTCAGTACCTTGCTCTACGGCAGCGAGCCCTGGACAACGTACGTCAGCCAAGAGCGACATCTCAATTCATTCCATCTTCGCTGCCTCCGGAGAATCCTTGGCATCAGGTGGCAGGACCGTATCTCCAACACAGAAGTCCTCGAGGCAGCCAACATCCCCAGCATATACACCCTACTAAGCCAGCGGCGCCTGAGATGGCTTGGCCATGTGAGACACATGGAAATTGGCAGGATCCCTAAGGACACATTGTACAGCGAGCTCGTCACTGGTATCAGACCCACCGGCCGTCCTTGTCCCCGCTTTAAAGACGTCTGCAAATGCGACATGAAGTCCTGTGACATTGATCACAAGTCATGGGAGTCAGTTGCCAGCGATCACCAGAGCTGGCGGGCAACCATAAAGGCGGGGCTAAAGCGTGGCGAGTCGAAGAGACTTCGCAGTTGGCAGGAAAAACAGCCCCGACAACAAATTTTATCTGCAGCACCTGTGGAAGAGTCTGCCACTCTAGAATTGGCCTTTATAGCTACTCCAGGTGCTGCTTCACAAACCACTGACCACCTCCAGGCACTTACCCATTGTCTCTCGAGACAAGGAGGCCAAAGAAGAACTTTTTTAAATACAGGATTTCTAGTTATTCTTTCACCAAAGACTTTAACAGAATCAAAACTTCGCACTCTGGAAAAAGCTACATAAAGCTGTCCATGTGTAAAAACAGGCTGAAGAAGATAAATACAAATTTGGTCAAGAGTCTGGCCTTGTGAGTTGTTTACAGTCACGGAATATGCAAGTCTAATTGGGAACTGTTTCCCTGAGAGTTGAAAAGTCAAGTTTACATCTGATGGGCTCAATATTATTAAAGGAATAAACACTTCCTTCAACTCTGCCTGTTATCATTTCAGCATCTATCATTGAGGAAAACAGCTTCCTAACTACCAATCTTGTTCCATGACAAAGTCCTTGTTTAGGATTCAAGTTTCATAGCGCTGTTATGACAGCTCCTTCCTTGAGTCTAAGTTTGTGTGGTGGCATGCCCATTGGAGTTAGACGGTGTAGAAACTCTGGAGGGTACAGACTGTTGTCATCTTCTTCGTCTATAGAATCAACGCCGATGTATTCTTTCAATTCACTTGACAGCTTTTCTAATACTTTCTCATTCAAATTGTTATTTTTAGCACAAAGAATAGCTTTCATATAATAAGTTGTATTAAATACTTGTCCCTGCCATTTTGCCACACTTAATCAATTCCATCATCTCATCCATCCCTCCCATTCCATCCCTTCCCTCCCATGCCATTCCCATTGCATGCCATTCCATCCTTCCCATGCCATCCCTCTCAAGCCATCCCTATTCCATTTCTTCAATCCCTCCTATGCCATCCCCATCCCTCTCTTGTCACCCCCTTCCCTTCTATCAATCCCATCCCATCCCTCACAGAAACAATCTCTCCAGCCAGGGTAACTTTGTTGTTGGGCTCCCCTTAACTTCCGTCGTTATTGTTCTCCACCAATGCCCCCCAACCCTGTGGCCACCAACTGTTGGCAGCTGCACATACATCACACATTCCAGCCCCTTAGTGCCCCACATGCCTCCACGTGCGCCAGGCACGCCCACCAAATAAACCCACCAACAAACACAGCCCTTAAGCTGACCAACCAAATCAATCCGGGCATTGAAAGGGGGGGAAATATTAGCTGTTTTAGTGGACTTAAAAATGGATAAATCCCCAGGCCCAGATAAGATGTATCCCAGGCTGTTATGTGAGGCAAGAGAGGAGATAGCAGGGGCTTTGACACAAATTTTCAAATCCTCTCTGGCCACAGGTGAGGTACCAGAGGACTGGAAGACAGCGAATGTGGTACCATTATTCAAGAAGGGTAGTAGGGATAAACCAGGTAATTAGAGGCCGGTGAGTCTAACATCAGTGGTTGGGAAAATATTGGAAAAAATTCTGAGGGACAGGATTAATCTCCACTTGGAGAGGCAGGGATTAATCAGGGATAGTCAGCATGGCTTTGTTAGGGGTAGATCACGTCTAACAAACTTGATTGAATTTTTCGAGGAGGTGACTAGATGTGTCGATGAGGGTAAAGCAGTTGATGTAGTATACATGGATTTCAGTAAGGCTTTTGATAAGGTCCCGCATGGGAGATTGGTTAAGAAGGTAAGAGCCCATAGGATCCAGGGCAATTTGGCAAAGTGGATCCAAAATTGGCTTAGTGGCAGGAGGCAGAGAGTCTTGGTCGAGGGCTGTTTTTGCAATTGGAAGCCTCTGACCAGTGCTGTACCACAGGGATCGGTGCTGGGACCCTTGCTGTTTGTAGTGTACATTAATGATTTAGACGTGAATATAGGAGGTATGATCAGTAAGTTCGCAGATGACACGAAAATTGGTGGTGTTGTAAATAGTGAGGAGGAAATCCTTAGATTACAGGGAGATATAGATGGGCTGGTAAGATGGGCGGAGCAGTGGCAAATGGAATTTAATCCTGAAAAGTGTGAGGTAATGCATTTTGGGAGGACTAACAAGGCAAGGGAATACACAATGGATGGTAGGACCCTAAGAAGTACAGAAGGTCAGAGGGACCTTGGTGTACTTGTCCATAGATCACTGAAGGTAGATAAGGTGGTTAGGAAGGCATAAGGGATACTTGCCTTTATTAGCCGAGGCATAGAATATGAGCAGGAAGGTTATGATGGAGCTGCATAAAACGCTAGTTAGGCCACAGCTGGAGTACTGTGTACAGTTCTGGGCACCACACTATAGGAAGGATGTGATTGCACTGGAGAGGGTGCAGAGGAGATTCACCAGGATGTTGCCTGGGCTGGAGCATTTCAGTTATGAAGAGAGACTGAAAAGGCTAGGGTTGATTTGCTTAGAGCTGAGGAAGGCTGAGGGGGGACATGATTGAGGTGTACAAGATTATGAGGGGCATTGATAGGCTAGATAGGAGGAAACTTTTTCCCCTAGCAGAGGGGTCAAAAACCAGGGGGCATAGATTTAGGGTAAGGGGCAGGAGGTTTAGGGGAGATTTGAGGAAACAATTTTTCACCCAGAGGGTGGTTGGAATCTGGAATGCACTGCCTGAAGAGGTGGTGGAGGCAGGAACCCTCACAACATTTAAGTATTTAGATGACCAATTGAAATGCCATAGCATACAGGACTACGGGCCAAGTGCAGGAATATGGGATTAGAATAGTTGGGTGCTGTATGGCTGGCACAGAATTGATGGGCCGAAGGGCCTGTTTCTGTGCTGTATAACTCTATGACTCTGAAAACCGAGTATTATTATTAGATACTTTCTTGCACTACATATTTAAGATTAAGAGATCATTCCTTAGCAGAGGATGAGCTTTGGTCAAGTAGGGAGAGTGTGTCGGGGCCTGCCTGCATACTGAGAGTGGGTGAGAGTCAGGTAATGGGTAGTATTAATGTGGGCAATGGGGAGCAATCAATTGATCATTAGAATTACTACTATTTCTAACCACAGCATATTGAATAAATATGCAATATTGGTGATGAAAATCAGTAATAACTCCATTCAAACACAGAAAAACTCCTTCATAGGGTCCTTGTTTTACAGATTTTTATATGTAATTGGATAATTCAATTAGTTAGCTATTGTAACAGCTGAAGGATGAGCTCAAAATGAGGATGCAGAAGAAGAAATCCTGGATTTTAGCAGCCGAGTTTTCAGTATAGCTGCATTCATTGATGAAAGTCAGAGAACACCTCCATCCACCACCAGGATGATCCTGAGGGCTCTCCACTTCTTCCATGATTGGAGGCCCAACCAGTCCCCATCCACCATCATCCTCCACAGCCGCCTATCCAACCTTGTTCTCACATCGAACAACTTCTCCTTCAACTCCATTAACTTCCTCCAAATGAAAGGTGTCGCAATGGGTAACCACATGGGTGCTGCTAGCCCTGTATGTTTGTGGGATATGTGGAACATTTTTTATTCCAGTCCTACTCTGCGCCCCCTGCCACCCCCACCTCTTTTACAGGCACTTTGATGACTGCATCAGTGTCCTTTCCTGCTCTCGCCCTGAACTGGAAAATTCTATCCATTTTGCTTCCAATTTCCACCCTTTTCTTGTCTTCACATGGTCTATCTTCAACTCTTCTCTTCCATTCCTTGACTTCTCTGTCTCCATTTTAGGGGATAGGCTATCAACCAATATTCACTATAAGCCCACTGACACTCACAGCTACCTTGACTATACTTCTTCACACCCCGCCTCCTGTAAGGACTCTATTCCATTCTCCCAATTTCAGTGTCTTCGTCACATCTGTTCAGATGATGCAACCTTCCATACTAGCATTTCTGATATGTCTTCCTTTTTCCTTAACTGTGGAATTCTCCCCCCCCCCACCATGGTTGACAGGGCCCTCAACTGTGCTTATTCTATTTCACACACTTCTGTTCTCACCCCTTCTCCTCTCTCCCAGAACCATAATAGGATTCCCCTTGTCCTCACCTTCCGCCCCAACAGCCTCCGTTTTCAACAGATCATCCTCCACCATTTCTGCCACCTCCAGCACGATGCCACCACCAAACACATCGTCCCCTCCCCTCCCTTTTCAGCATTCCAAAGACACCATTCCCTCTGCGATACCCTAGTCCACTCCTCAGTAACCCCCAATACCTCTCCCTTTCCTAGGGCACCTGACAATGCAAGCACAGAAGATGCAACACCTGCCCTTTTACCTCCTCCCTTCTCATCATCCAAGGCACCAAAAATTCCTTCCAGGTGAAGCAGCAATTTACTTGTAATTCTTTCAATTTAGTATACTGTAGTCACTGCTTACAATGTGGTATGCTCTACATTGCGGAGACCAAACTAAGACTGGATGACTGCTTTCCGGAATACCTTCATTCAGTCCGCAAGCATGACCCTCCTGCAGTGTTCCAATGAAGCTCAACGCAAGCTCTGAAACAGCACCTCATCTTTTGACTGTGTACTCACCATTGTGTTCGACAATTTTAGATCGTAATTCCCCCCCCCCCCACCATTTTGTTTAATTGTATTTCAGAGAACACCAGGCCCTCCTCTGTCTAAATCGCTGCAGCTATAACTCCACATCCTTGCAAAGTGCTGCCCAATTCTTCTTCCTCTCTGTCTCCTCACTCACCCTGGCTTATCCTTTGTGGACTCTGGAGCATCATCAATTGAGTTTCCATCTAATCAGTCTCAGATTGCCCTGACTGGTGTATTCAAACGAGTGCAGCAGACTGTGGCAGCTCACACCTCTGAGGCTACAAGGCTATCGCTGGGCTTCCTCGATGCCTCCTGATACAATCTCATCAGAGTTAACCTAAGAAGGTCAGGCTTGGGAAGAGCAGACAGCTGTTTTTGCAGGGTTTACTGTGAATTGTCTTTGCTGGGTTGATTTAGACAGTTCCCAACATCTAGCAAAGCAAAGACTGTTGTCCAGCCTCCTGTTTTCCCCTATATTTTGCTCTCCAGTTTCCTTCTCTTCTGAATGTGTTGACTCATGCTGGAGTACATCCACTACTATTGTCTGATCCTCTGGCTCATCACGTGGTCACTCTGCATGTGAGAACGTGGAAAATGAGTCTTGGCATGTCATTTGACTGTGAGGGCAGGACAGTCAATCTGGTAATGTAGTCACCTGATATCCACATGCACAGTGGGGAAGGGTCACTGGTTAGCATGTTGCTTTGTAGGCCAAGGGTGTTGAAGCCAGTTGCAGTACCCCAAATACAAAAGTGGCCAATATTAGCAAACTCAGCACAGACTGGGGATAAAATTAAATCCCTAATCTACAAGAGTCATTACAACACTAAACAGTGCAATTACCACCTGAACTGTCCAGGGAGCTGGGCTGACCTTCAAGTGCATTCAAGCATCAGGAAATGCAGTTGATATTTTAGTGGGGCCTTTATTTAGCAGTTTTAAAAAAGATTACAGCTTTATCAGTCATTTAGTGGACTACTGGTTGTGCAGCCTGGCTCAATGATATTTGACAAACGTGTTTTCTAATAGTGAAATGTGTTAAGAATTTACTAACCAGGGTTCACAATTCCTCCCGTTGCTATGAAAGGTACATAGCAATTGTATTTCAAGTGAAATTGTAAATCCATTCTGAAAGAACTCATTTACCATCTTGCTACATATAGCCAACAGACAAAACCTTTGTAAATGGATTTCTGATGCTGCTACACATGATGACCAGAGCAATTCTTAACTATTGGTTCCAAATTGTGTAATTAAAGTTTTTAGGATGCTTGTGGTTTCTTCGGAAAATTTATACATTACAGTTTACTTAAAGTCAGTTGAATAAGGTGCTGGAATAAGGTGCCTTCATTCCACAACAGCTATCTTCTGCAGACTCAGGGCTGGGTTTTCTCAACTCCAGGGTCACCCCACTGCCGGGACTCAAGGTGGGTCGCGAGACCCTGGGCAACATTTTTTTGGCAGCAGCCAATTAAGAGGCCGCCACCAGGACTACTGTCCAATTGAGAATGGCAGCCCACCTCTCAGAGCTGCCCACCCAATCAATTCGACAGAGGTGGCCGCTGTTGAGGCTACAGGAAGAAGCAGAGGGCGCCTCCATGTTGACGTGCCCTCGAAGGTCGGGTAAGTTCTTTTTATTTAATGTGCCAGGGCCAGGCTGCCAACCCCCGGCAATCGGAGGGGTAAACCCTCCAGCAACAGTATCAGAGACGCGGTGGTGGCCATTGCCGCTGGGGTCACCCACCATGGGTAATTGAGTGGCCATTAAGGTAGGCGCCCCCACCACAATCCACCACCACCTCCGCCCCCCCCCCCCACCCCGGGAACCTGCTGGGAAGTCTCCATGGTTTACTTGGCGATCTCTCCACTCAGCAGGGGCCCGTCCCAACACTGGTAAAATGCCAGCAGGGGCGGTAAGTAGCCCTTAAGCCCTTAATTGGCCTATTAATTGGTTTAATCATCCGCCCGCCTCCGGTTGGCAGGTGGCCATGCCACTGCTGTTCCCACTATCAAAATATCCCGTGGTGGCAGGAAGACGTCGGGCTCCCCTCCCAACACCTTCCGCCGCCATTTTATGAAGCCTCCCACCTCCCAGTGCATCTCCAGAGGGCTGGTAAAATCCAGCCCTCACAGTAGAAGGCAGGATGGGACACAATGTCAAGTTTGCAGAGCATGCAGACCATATCTTCCATAAGACAACCAGCAACACAATTCCAGATAGAGTATCTGAGGATCTCGTCACAGAATTAGTAATTTATGGGAAATCTTTCATTGTTAAGCAATGCTTCTATCCTAGATGTCCTGCCTGTTGCGCCTGTGTAAATACAACATTTTGAGAAAATGCAATGGGGTTAAAATGTTGGATTAATCCTCAAGCACTCTTCAGTTTAAGCAAAACCTTTGTGTTCTCAGAGATCAGGTTATAGGGTGCAAATATCAAAAGGTCAATTTGAGCTACAGTTGCAAATCATAGCGGACATCATTATATTGTTATTTCTTTAATTGGCTTCAAGTTTCCTGTAACAAGCCCTACGTTTTAAGTATATCAATAAAGATAATGGGGTGAAGCCGGGCAATGAGGTTACAGATTGTGGTTGAATACAATACTGCTCCTGCTGCTGGCCCATAGCACCTCAAGGATGCCCAGATTTGAGCTGCTAGATTTGCTCTGAATCTATCCCATTCAGCACAGTGGTAGTGCCACACAACACAATGGAAGGTATCCTCAGTGTGAAGACAGGACTTAATTTCCAAAAGGACCGTGTGGTGGTCACTCCTACCAATACTGTCATGGACAGATGTTTCTGCGACAGGTAGATTGGTGAGGGTGAGGTCATGTAGTTTTTTTCCTTCTTGTTGGTTTTCTCACCACCTGCCGCAGGCCCAGTCTGACAGGCATGTTCTTCAGGAGTCTGCCTGCTTGGTCAATTGTGTGTGCTACTGAGCCACTCTTGGTGCTGGACATTGAAGTCCCCCACACAGAATACATTCTGTGCTCTTGCTACCCTCAGTGGATCTTCCAAGTGGTGTGCTACACGGAGGAGTACTGATTCACCAGCTGAAGTAGGGCGGGCGGTGGTAATCAGCAGGAGGTTTCCTTGCCCCTGTTTGACCTGATGCCATGCAATGTCATGTGGTCCGGAGTGAATGTTGAGGACTCCCAGGGCCACTCCCTCCCAACTGTATACCACTGTGCCGCCACCTCTGGTGGGTCTGTCCTGCCGGTGGGATAGGACATATTCAGGGATTGTGATAGAGAAGTGCGACATTGGCAGTAAGATATGATTCTGTAAGTATGACTATGTCAGGCTGTTGCTTGACTAGTCTGTGGGACAGCTCTCTCAGTTTTGGCACAAGTCCCCAGACGTTAGCGAGGAGGTCTTTGCAGGGTCGACAGGGCGCCATGTACCTTTGTCCTTTCTGGTGCCAAGGTCGATGCTGGGTGGTCCATTCAGTTTTGTTGTTATTCTATCTTCCCCTGTTTCAAATCTTTATTTTCTCTTCCCTCTTCAAATACAATGGTCTCTGCCTCAGCTATTCCCTATAGCAAAGCATTCCATACTCATAACAATTCTCCACATGAAGACATTTCTGCTAACCTTTTTTCCTCACTCTCTTAGTCTAAATTTTATTTTCAATTATCCTTCAGCAGACTCTCCAACTCAAAGAAATAGTTTTTCCCTATTCACCCTATCATAGCCCTCTATTATTTTAATGAGAGGGTTAATGTTTCTTCTATGTAAGGTTGCACCAAGGGGCTGAGATTGGTCTATGCCAATAGCGCAAAACAGGCTCATAGTGAATCTGCAGACAATTTTTCATGGCACCAGTTTTTATTTTCCATTTACTTAGAAAATTTTGCTCAGATTCAAAGCAAATAAAACAACAGTGAGACCGCCATGAGCGTATTGAATGGTGGAGCAGGCTCAAGGGGCCATATGGTCTACTCCCGCTCCTATTTCTTATGTTCTTATGAGACGAGGAAGTGAGTCCCCAAAAAGAGACTGAACTATCGCTCTGGGAACTTCAGAGCAAAGAAGATTGATCATGGTGAAAAATCGGCTGCTGATTCGTTACGAGCCCATTGCACGCTGCAGGCATCAACCAATTTCGCCTAAGTCTCACATAGTCACTATACAACATATGTTTCTGCCACTCTGGCAGTGTCAAATTAGAATTCCAGCCTCGTATAAAAGGCTGATGCAAATGGATGCCCCTTCTGCAGGTACTCTTCTACCCTGTCCTCTCATTTCATGCTGGCACACATCTCACCAACTGTTCATGTTAGCTCTCCTCTCCACCTTCCTTCTCAGTTCATGCCATCATTCTCTCAACCCTCGTTCCAGTTCATTCTGCCACTCAACCCCTCCTTTCTCAATTTAAACTTATATTCTTTTACCCTACCGTGCCCACACCCCCCCCCCAACCTTTGCTAGTCTACATTGGCATTCCACTGCCTGTCCCTCCTTTATACACACAGAACTCTCCGCTCCCCTACTAGCTGGCAATCTTCTGCATCTTTCTTTCCTCAGTTTACAATGGCACTCTTCTTCCTCCCAAATTCAAAATGGACAATCTTATCCTACTTCTCTCCAAGGTCACACAGGCACTGTTCTTCCTTCTCTCCCAGTTTACATTGGAACTTTCTCCCTTCCGTATCGGCACTACCCATGGCTGCTATCTAATGCTGATGCTGTTCTGGGTATAGAACTCTGCTTTATGCTGTATGTGGGAATTCCTGAACTCACCAGCTGTCACAAGAATTCCTATCCAGAATATGTGGTAGCATCCGATTGCCTGGAGCAGCAGCAGCATCAGGTATGAGTCAGGAACAGTGTTGATTGTCATCACAAACATAATGAAGCAGATACCAGCTCCAAAATGTTATTTGTCTAACAGAAACATACATGGTTTGCATGAATGTAATCCACAACATATGTGGGCTGTGAGATTCAGTGCCTTCAACTTTCCACTCAAGTTGTAAAGTAGTGCTTAATATGAGGTCAGGCAGTGAAGCGAGGCCATGTTTTGCATGAAGCAATGCAGACCTGCAAAGAGAGTAGCACAGCAGCAGTGGCAGGATATAGCCAGAACAACGATTGCCAACATGGCCAAACCGCACATGGCAGCTCACTGTCAGAGCAGGCAAGGTCAGAGAAGGTCACCCTCTCAGGATGCCAGGAATTCAGTGACAGTGACCTCATCTGTTAAAGTGATTGAATTGCTTTCAATTGATACCCAGGAGGCAGCACACCATCAATTTTCGCTGGAAGTCTTCCTTTCTTCACAACCTTACTTACAATCACCTCACTTAAAACCTCAAACAGAATATAATTACTTGGCGTACGTACCTGTTATCATACCCATCGCGGGCTGCATGCTGCCCCTGGGCTTTACTGTATCTCACAATAACCAAAGTAATTTTCACTTCCTGCATTTTTGTTTTTAAAAAGGAAAATAGCAGACAGAAAACAGTGACTGGTGCTGGGACCCCCAAACCTCTACCCTCTGCTGTTGTTGTAGAAACCCAACTGGTTCATAAATGTTCTTCGGGGCAAGATACCTGCCACCCCTACCTAGTCTGGACTACATGTGACTCCACACTACGAATTTGACTCTCAATGCCCTGAAGGCAACAAGGGATGAGTAATAAATAGTGCCTTGCCAGTGTTGCCAACATCACAAGAGAAAATAATGAAAAATACTTTGGTGAAGGTGCCAAGAAGGGCAATAAGGATAATTATTGCGCAGTAGAGATAGGCATGATGTCACAGGTAGATGGGGATTTAGAGAGGGTGTAATCCACGTACTTAAGATTATTAAAGCTATGAGCAACATGAATGTAGAAAATGTGCTTGAGATGATGGATTCAGGTAGGACTAGGGGCAGTACATATAAACTGAGGAAACAGACAGTGATATTGGCTATCTAGAATTTTTACTTTTCTCAAAGGTGATCAGAGTTGGGTAAAGATTTCAGAAGGAAGTATTGAGGAGATATTGAAGATTAAGTCTTTACAATCCTTCAGCATGGAGTTAGATGGATTTCCGGTATTAAAACTGTATGGAAAATGAGAGGAAATTACTCTGGGACCTCCTGGGTCTTGTCTGGTCACTCGTGAAGAGTTAAAGAATTAATTTTTGCCAGAGAAATCCTAACCAGCTATAGGCTTCTGGTTATTTACCTTTTGCAAGAGGTGGAGGCAAGATATGGTTGGTACACAGAGCTGAAACAGATGGGGGCAAGCCTGATGATTTTTTCTCATCCTGGACATATGCGTGAAAAGTCACAGGGTCTGGTCATCCAAGCAACATGCAAGTTGTAGCCTGCAGTAGGTCCAACTCAGAACTTGGCGACCATGAAATGAGAGCTACGTCAGTAAAAAAGGCTCCACAACGAACGTAACATCCCAAACACCTTACACTCTACTGCCATTCAGGTAGGTCCTAGGAGAAGCACAAACTAGATTTAAGAGGTCGCACATCATACACCCATGCCAATTGGAAGCACAGTGGTAAAAAGCACTAGGCATACAAGCAGTATGAGTATTAATCAAAATTATGATTGTGCCTAAGTTGTGTGTGCAAGCATTGTTCTTTCTGAGGTTTTGGAGGAGTTGCATTGATCAGTGGATTGAACAAGAGTTGGTGTGCAGAGTGGAAGCTTTGTAAATGATCATATATTTATGGTGGTAAGGGGGAGTTATGGTAGCCTTCACAGGAAGTCCTCTTTGTTAGGCAAAATTGTGCAGCATACAGCACGTCATCGCAATCCTTGAGACCTTCACTGGACTGTACTTCAGAACACTCCCAAATCGATCAAACGCATATACAATGTGCTTGTGATGTGCTCTATAATGATACTAGTGGATAAGCGTAGCATTGTTCAGCTGGGATCATGTGAAAGCACCCAGATAGGATCAGTCATCACTTCAGCAAATACTGGTCTCCAATGATCTACCTAGAGATATGTCATTCTGTTGTGAACAGAAATAAAATGTATCATGACAGATCCCTGGGTAGGGAGCATTTACTTATAGTGTGGCACCGATCTCAAACAAGTTGCACATTGAGAGAGTGGTAATTTATCCTATTGATACACAAATGGCCATTGATGAAGAAAGTGTGCACGGCCATATCAGTTCAATCCATAATTCCTTGCAACTTGGAGAATCCTGGCACTCTGTAAAATTGTAGTGCCCATCATGGTTGTCACCAGTTCTCCGTGCAGAAACTAATAAATTGATAGCTCTAGAGAAAATGCAATTGGAACTTGCAGCTTGATGCATCTGTGAACAACTGTTTAGCTTATGTTTTAGATATGTACAGTGTCAGCCTGGCGTGAAGGCCAGTGACAGAATAATCTGAAGAGGAAGGAGGGGTGAGAAAAATGCCAGCTTGAAGTAAAGGGACGGGTGAGGAAGACTGCCAACTTGAATACGGAGGCCAGAAGATAAAGACTTCCTGCATGAACTGATGGGGAGGGACTGAAACATGTTAGCATGAACTGAGAGAACAGAAGAATATCATCATGAATTGAGAGGTGAGGAGAAAAGTTTGAATTGGGGGATAGATTGCTGGCATAACCTGAGGAGAAGGCTGAGGGCAGACTGGAGGGAGAGGAGCCACCAGAACTTGGGGGCAGAAACCGATGTGAATTGAGGGGAAAGAGAAAGAAAAATGCCAGTGTTAACTGGGGGAGATAAGGGGAGAAGAGTGCCAGCATGAACTGGCAGAGGCTGGAGAAGAGCATCCATGTGTTACTCTGACAGCGATATAAAAAAGAATTTAATGATCAGTTTCAGCTACTGAGCATGCCAAAACATATCCACAATAGCATACAACTTCTCCAGAAGAAATGAATGAAAATTCTAACATATTGCACCAAATTCTTCCACCATACAAGCGTGGGAATGTTGACTTTACCTGCAGATTAAGTTATGTCAAGCCTATACCCTGCTTTCAGTGTAACTGTTTGTCATTGATGTATGGTCAGGGCTATTTTTGAGTTGTCGTTTTTTTTTGAGGCGCTATCAGCTTTTTTAAAGTTGTTGATGAGCTTTTGTTAGTTGTATAGGTTGGTACGTATGGTCCCTAAAGATGCTTCACTGTAAAATACGCAGTTTCCTTGCCTGTCAGAAGTTTTGTACTGCATAAACTGTCTAGGTTATGTAATGTTTATTTTTAATTTGCAAGCCAGCGATACCTTTAAATAAAAGCAAAATACTGCGGATGCTGGAAATCTGAAATAAAAACAAGAAATGCTGGAATCATTCAGCAGGTCTGGCAGCGATACCTTTAAATAGTTGTTTAATATTGTTATGAAAGTGATTCTGTGTTTTGTTAAAAATATTTTTGAAGGAATTTATAGTTAAGCTGAATAAATGTTGGACCAGCTTTTTTTTTAAAAAAAGAGAGCCATCAAGAGGACACTGAGGGAGCCGGATTGGCAACAGTTGTCATATGGCTTGGGTTGAAGATGGAGCGGAAACCCTGGTAACAGGGGCAGAGAAGTGACAAGCGCTCCTTTGATTGGACGAGCCCAGTAGTAGCAGAACACCTGGAAGGGCAGAAAACTAACAAGCTTTCTGGTTGTGTGTCAGTGTGTGCGTGTTTTACCTTCTGAAGTAGTGGAAATATAATCAAGTCTGAAGAAAAAGTAAAGAAAGAAGACCACAACGCAGCTTCATTCTCCAGCAAAACTCTAAAGACCCTGAGAACTCCACTGTGTCAATTAATCTTGTTTCCTGTATTTGAAGAAAGCCTGCTAAAAATAATTCTCAATGCCACCTGAAGAGAACTGTTCTGAGGGGGATCTCGGTGGCCTGTCTGTGCTTGAAGATTGGACTGTGTGCCAGTTTTGGTGCAGCGTGTCTCATCTTCTGTTTTCTTCAGGAGTGGGCAAGTGATTTGCCCAGGTGTTTTTTGTCTGTAACAGTGCTCTGATCCAAAAATCCCTTTTTATTTTTTCAGTTAACCAGTATACATATATGTGTGTGCATGAGTGCGAGATGCTAAGGTAAAAAAGGGGACTTTAAAATTTAATGTTCGGACTTTAAAAATTTTAATCTGTGTATTTATGTTTTACTTGATTACTAGTTAAGACTTGTCTTATAATAAACTGATAATTTTTGTTGTTCAGAAAAGAAAGGTGGTGAGAGTGTTTGATTCTGGAAAAAATAGTGTATATGATTGCCTGAATTCGTAAGTGGGAAAATTTTAAATAATATGTTGTGACCTGTGGAGAAGTGAGACTGAATTAACAGTGCACACCTCCCGCCTCGGTCATAACAATTTATTTAAAATAATATTTAAATGAAAAATCATCACATATCTTACCTTGTTGATAATTATGTTCAGATAAAAGTCAGTTTCAACACATTCCTCATGGGTCCAGATTCCCAGCTGATGTAGACTAGAAGCATCCCTCTGGAACTCTGCTCAGCCTCTCTTCATTAGAAGCTGTCAAGAAAAAGAACAGTATTTTAGACTTCCTATTGACCTCAAGGACTGTTGGAATTATTGAAATAGTCTTGGAAAAGTTACAAACCAAGGAAAGTTCTAATCCTGAGGAGTATTCCTGAAATTCACCATGTTTCAAACATAAATTACAATAATACTACAAACAAGAAAGGGCCACTTATTTTTGAAAGTTTGGCAAGACCAGACCAGTCTGATAGCATAATGTTTTCACTTGACTCCATCTGTCTTGTTGACTTGGGTTTTATCTGTTTTTCTGAGTAGATAGTGCAACATTGGAAAGGGTTACATTCCAATTGAGGACAGCAGGAAATTACACTCACAACCCAGTTTATTGGCACCTCCAGCAGCCAATGGTGAAGTGCCTTTGACGGTGAATCTGTGGTACCAATGAAAGGAACAGTGACATTGATAATCAAATCCTAACTTGTGACAACACAGGAATTGGCAACTTGGCTTGCTTGCCTTTTGAGGAAATAACACTTGCTTTTCTGAGTGATGGAAGAATTGCAGACTGAAAGATCGATTAAAAGTGACATCATTTTATTCAGTTGCCTGGTGTATGTGTTTTGCTGGTGTGTTATCTATCGTGCTGTGCGAACCTTTCTGTGCTAGTCATGGATGTGCCCTATTATTTCTAAATTCTGTCAGTGCCACTACTGGAATGTCATTAAACACAAACAAGCAGATAAACCTCCTGCTACAGATCTTTTTTTTTTTCACCTGCCAAATACACTCATTTTCAATCAGTAACTCATATTTCTCTGCATCCTCCCAGTCTCTGGCTGAAATAAATATGTAAAATCAGGAGTTTGTTTCAATCTCTGAACATGCCAAGGCCAACTCTGCTTAAATCAGAACTCTCAAACTTTTCAGGCTGGGCCCCAACTCTTCAATTTTCTTCAGTCAACATCTCACCAAAAATATTTCACAGCTTCACATGCCCTCTAGCTAAGGATGTTTGTTTCAACAGTACTTATGTTCCGGGATGCTTCTCTCCACGTCATTCTCATTTTATATACACACACATAAGGGAAACATTGTAATGTTTTCACCATGATCTTGGTATTCTAATCTGTGCCTTCTACAATTTCCCTCTCTCTCTTTTCCTTTATTTCTATACTATCTTTATTTACATGGGGACTATAAAACCAGGCAAATCTGCAGGACCTAGTGAAGATCATGCAATAAGAATGAAGGTGTGACCAGGGTTCAGAAGCTCAGCAGTGTGTGTTGTGTTATTTATTGAGAGGGACTCTATTGGTGGCAATTGCTGAAATAAGTTTGTGAATTTTTCATGTGTTCATTATGATACATTGATACATTATGAAACAGCATGTCACAGTTGTCAGCGCATATGCCCCAACCCTAGAAGCAACAGATGAGGCCAAAGAGGAATTCTACTCCAGCCTTTATCGCTTGCTGTCCTGTGTTCCCAAGGAAGACAAGCTGATCCTCCTCAGAGACTTCAATGCCAGAGTTGGGAGGGAGACAAATCTTTGGAAAGGTGTGATTGGCAAGGAGGTTGTTGGAAAGGCTAATACCAACAGAATCCTTCTTCTGATGAAATGCCTTGAACATGGCCTGATCATAACAAACACCCTATTTTGTAAAAGAGACAAATACAAGACCACTTGGCAGCACCCTCGCTCCAGGCATCGGCATTTGACTATATCATCGTCCGAGCGAAGGACTGCAAGGATGTTCACATCACTCGTGCCATGATAAGAGCCGATGACTGCTGGACCAACCATGGCCTAATCCAAGCTACTACCTGCATAAGCCCAGTCCAAAGACACAGCGGCAGCAGAAGCACTGCTGCAGGAAAATCAATGTCGATGGTATCAAGGACTCTGCAAAGAAAGACCTACTCAGGTATCATCTTGCAAGCAACTTGGTGACACTCAACAGACAGGAACCACAGAATGTCCACAATGCCTGGTCAGCACTCAAAGCTATCATAATCAGCACCTGTGAAGATACTCTTGGTTTCTCAACCAGGAAACATCAAGACTGGCTTGACAAGAACAACCAGGAGATCCAGGAGCTACTAAATCGCAAGCACAAGGTGTTCCTGAACTGGAAGCATCACAAAAATTCAAGGAAAAAATTGAAGGTTCAACAAAAAACCCATGACTTAAAGAACAGCTGGTGGACTGGAAGAGTGTAGGAAGTTCAGCAACTCGCTGGCAGCCATGACATGCGTGGATTTTTCAGCGCAGTCAAGACCATTTACAGCCCAAGTACCCAAGGACCTACCCCACTGAGAGCAAAGAGTGGAGTGGCACTGATCAAGGACAGAGAAGCAGTCAGTTCTCGTTGGAAGGAGCACTTTGAAGATCACCTCAATCGCAACTCAGTCCTTGAAGCAAGTGGCTTCGACCACATGTGGATGGCCCTACTAGAGAAGGAGCTACACTTGACCTCCTCTTAGGAAGTTAGGGTGGGCAGGTGGTTGATGTGTCAGTGGGGGAGCACTTTGGGACCAGTGACCATAACTCTATTAGTTATGGAAAAGGCTAGGACTGGTCCTCAGGTTGAAGTCCTAAATTGGGGGAAGGCTAATTTCGATGGCATCAGACAGGAACTCTCAAAAGTTGAATGGGAGAGGCTGTTTACAGGTAAAGAGATGTCTGGCAAGTGGGAGGCTTTTAAAAGTGAGATAGAAAGAGTTCAGGGCAGGCATGTTCCTGTTAGATGGAAGGGCAAGGCTGGCAAGTTTAGGGAACCTTGGTTGACGAGGGATATTGAGGGTCTGGTCAGGACAAAGAAGGAGGCATATGTCTGGATTGGCAGCTGGGATCGAGTGAGTCCCTCGAGGAGTATAGGGGATGTAGAACTACACTTAAGAAGGAAATTAAGAGGGCGAAAAGGGGCCATGAGATCTCCCTGGCAGATAAGATAAAGGAGAATCCTAAAAGATTCTATAAGTATATTAAGAGTAAAAGGGTAGCTAGGGAGAGAGTAGGTCCCCTTAAGTGTGGCAATCTACGTGTGGAGCCACGGGAAATGGGCGAGGTCTTAAATGAATACTTCTCATTTGTATTTACCGTGGGGAAGGTCATGGAAGCTAGTGAGTTCAAGGGAGGGAACACTGATATCCTGGAGCATATCAACATTACAAAGGAGGAGGTGTTGGAGGTTTTGAAGCAGATTAAGGTGGATAAATCCCCAGGGCCTGACCAGGTGTATCCTAGGATGCTATGGGAAGCAAGGGAGGAAATTTCTGGGGCCCTGGCAGAGAGCTTTGTATCATCGTTAGCCACGGGTGAGGTACCAGAAGACTGGAGGATAGCTAATGTTGTGCCTTTATTTAAGAAGGGCAGCAGGGATAAGCCAGGGAACTACAGGCCGGTGAGCCTTACATCAGTGGTGGGAAAGTTATTGGAAGGGATTCTGGGAGACAGGATTTATATGCATCTGGAAAGGCATGGTCTGATTAGGGACAGCCAACCTGGCTTTGTGCGTGGGAAATCATGTCTCACGAATTTGAGTTTTCGAGGAGGTGACCAGGAGGATTGACGAGGGCAGGATGATGGACATTGTCTACATGGACTTTAGCAAGGCCTTTCACAAGGTCCCGCATGGTAGGCTGGTCCAGAAGGTTCGAACACATGGGATCCAGGGTGAGCTAGCAAATTGGATACAAAATTGGCTTGGTGATAGGAGGTAGAGGGTGGTAGTGGAGGGTTGTTTGTCAGATTGGAGGCCGGTGACCAGTGGTGTGTCGCAGGGATCGGTGCTGGACCCTCTGTTGTTTGTCATACATATTAATGACTTGGATGTGAATGTAAGGGGCATGATTACTAAGTTTGCAGATGACACCAAAATTGGTGGTATAGTGGACAGTGAAGCAGGTTGTTAAGGTTACAACAGTATATAGATCAACTGGGAAAGTGGGCAAGGGAGTGGCAAATGGAATTTAATGCAGACAAGTGTGAAGTGATGCATTTTGGGAAGTTAAACCAGGGCAGGACATAGACAGTGAATGGCAGGGCCCTGGGGAGTGTTCTTGAGCAGAGAGACCTTGGGGTGCAAGTACATTGTTCCCTGAAAGTGGCAACACAGGTAGACAGGGTGGTGAAGAAGGCGTATGGCATGCTTGCCTTCATTGGCCGAGGCACTGAGTACAAGAGTTGGGACGTCATGTTACAGTTGTACATAATGTTGGTTAGGCCGCATTTGGAGTACTGTGTGCAGTTCTGGTCGCCACACTACAGGAAAGATGTGATTAAGCTAGAGAGGGTGCAGAAAAGATTCACAAGGATGTTGCCTGGTTTGGAGGGCTTGAGTTATAAAGAGAGATTGGATAGGCTCGGTCTGTTTTCCCTGGAGCGAAGGAGGCTGAGAGGGGACATGATAGAGGTATATAGAATTATGAGAGGCATAGATAGCATAGATGGTCAGAGTCTGCTTCCCACTGTAGGGGTGACTAAAATTAGAGGGCATAGATTTAAGGTGAGAGGGAGGAGGTTTAAAGGGGATCAAAGGGGTAAACTTTTCACATGGAGAATAGTGGGTATCTGGAATGAGCTGCCTGAGGAGGTGGTGGCGGCAGGAACAGCAGCGACATTTAAGAGGCATCTGGACAGGTACTTGAATGAGCAAGGCATAGAGGGATATGGAATTAATGCAGGCAGGTGGGATTAGTATAGATAGGCATTATGGTCGGCATGGACGCGGTGGGCCAAAGGGCCTGTTTCTATGCTGTACTACTCTATGACATTCCACAACATGCTACCCACCAGGACCTCAGCACTATCCCAGCCTGATAGTTAAAAAAAAAAGGTCGCCAGCGTAGACAGGATTCCCACCAAAATTCTAAAATTCGGCGGGGAGGCACTCCTGACACAAATACATGGTCATCCCCCTCATCTGGAAGGAGGAGAGCATGCCAGGGGATCTCCGAGACGCCAATAATTGTGACCATCTTCAAAAAAGGCAACAAGACTGACTGTGGTAACTACAGAGGGGTATCCCTGCTGTCTGCCACAGGGAAGATCATCGCAAGAGTCCTTGTCAACTACCTCTTCCCCAGGGCTGAAGAGCTCCTTCCAGAATCATAGTGTGGATTCCGTCCATCAAGAGGCACAGTGGAAGTGATCTTCACAGTAAGACAACTCCAAGAAAAATGTCGGGAGCAGCAACCTTTATACATGGCCTTCTTTGACTTCACAAAGGCCTTTGACTCTATCAACTGGGAGGGATTATGGAACATCCTCCTCAAATTTGGCAGCCCAGAGAAATTCGTCACCATCCTCTGCCTGCTGCACGACGACATGCAAGCTGTAATCCTTGCCAACGGATCTGCCACTGACACAATCCGAGTGCAAAGTGGGGTCAAGCAAGGCTGTGTCATTGCACCAATTGCCGCAACACTCCACCTCATTGCCATGGAGCTCCCTGCGGGAATAGATCTACTCTACAGGACAAGCGGCAAACTACTTAACCTACATCACTTCCATTCCAGAACCAAGGCCACTCCAACCTCTGTCATCGAGTTGCAGTATGCTGACAATGCTTGCGTACGCGCACACTCAGAGGCCGAGCTTCAAACACTCGTTGATGTATTCACGGAGGCATATGAAAGAATGGGCCTTAAGCTAAACATCCGGAAGGCAAAGGTCCTCTATAAGCCTGCTCCCGCAGTGCAATACTGCCTCCTGACTATCAAGATCCATGGCAAACCACTGGACAATGTGGAGCACTTCCCATACCTTGAGATCCTCCACTCAGCAAGGGCAGACATCCACGATGAAACTCAGCATCGTCTCCAGTGTGCGAGCGCAGTCTTCAGTCGTCTGAGGAAAAGAGTGTTTGACGACAAAGACTCAAACCTGGCACCAAGCTCTTGGTCTACAAGGCACAGTGTTACCTGCCCTCCTGTATACGTCGGAATCATGGACACTGGATAGCAGACATCTCAAAGCCCTGGAGAGATATCACCAGTGGTGCCTCCACAAGATCCTGCAAATTCAGTGGCAGCTCCAATATCAGTGTCCTCTCGCAGGCAAACATCCCCAGTATCAAGACACTGGTCATGGCCAGTCAGTTACGCTGTGTGGGCCACATTGTCCACATTCCTGACACAAGACTCCCAAAACAAGCTTTCTACTCTGAGCTCCGTCACAGCAAGAGGCTACCAGGAGGGCAGAGGAAACACTACGAGGATGTCCTTAAATCTTCCCTGAAAAAAAGTGACATCACCACCGATTCGTGGGAATCTCTTGCCTGAGACCGCCCAAAATGGAGAAGAAGCATCCGTGAAGGTGCCAGTCAGTTCGAACAACGTTGACATGCCCGGGCAGCAACCAAGTGCAAACAGCGGAAAAAGCGTTCAGAATTTCGAGCATCCCATTCACTCGCCTCACCAAACACCACCTGCCCAACCTGTGGCACAGTGTGCGGATCCAGAATTGGACTATTCAGTCACCTAATGACCCACAACCCTGGAGTGGGTTCCTGAGGGACTACCTAAGAAGAAGGCGACATTTTATGTTTAGAGTTATAAAGGAAGGTATGGATTTATATAGTGCTTTCCACAATCTCAGGACATCTCAAAGTGTTTTACAGCCAATGAAGTACTTTTTGAAATGTAATCACTGTTGTAATGTAGGAAACTCAGTGGTCAATTTGCACACAGCTGGATCCCATGAACAGCAATGTGATAATGGCCAGAAAATCTGTTCTTTTTTGTTGGTTGAACAACAACAACCTATATTTATTTAGTGCCTTTAATGAAATAAAATGGCCCAAGGCACTTCACAAGAGAATTATAAAACAAAATATGACACCAAGTCACAAAAGTTTAGTCAAAGAGGTAGGTTTTAAGGAGTGTCTTAAAGGAGGAAAGTGAGGTTTAAAGGCAGAAAGGTTTAGGGAGGGTATTCCGGAGTTTAGGGCCTAGGCAACTGAAAGCACAGCCATAAATGGTGGAGCAATTAAAATTGAGGATACTCAAGAGGCCAGAATTAGAAGAGCACAGATATCTCGGAGGGCTGTGGGGCTGGAGGAGGCTGCAGAGATAGGGAGGGATGAAGCCATGGAGGGATTTGAAAAAAAGGATGAAAATTTTAAATCAAGACATTGCTTGACCAGGAGCCAATATAGGTCAGCGAGCACAGGGATGACGGGTGAACGGGACTTGGTGCAAGCCAAAACACGGGCAGCCGAGTTCTGGATGACCCCAAGTCCATGGGGGACAGAATGCGGGAGACCAGCAAGGAGTGTGCCGGATGAATTTTGAGGGATAAATATTGGCCAGGACACCAAGGAGAACTCCTCTGCTCTTCAAAATAGCGATCTCTTAGGCATCGAATGGAATAGGTGAGGAACTCTCAGAACAGCCTTATCTCAAAGAATTTAGTTTGCTGGATTGTGATTGGGGAGAAAATTAAAATGAGTGAGAAAGGTTCTGTGTAATAATGAAAGTTTAAAAAAAGCAATTACAAAGGAGAAAAACATATGCATAAACACTTGGTCAGTGAGGAAGATGAAAATTAACTGTAATTCAGTGATCATGACAGAGGTGACAGACTGAATGCACAGACAGATAAAATAAATTTCATAATATACACTTCCACTTTTTAATCCATTTGTGAGTAAGTTCCAATGATGCTTGGAGTTCTGCCAGTGCAAGCAGTTTTCCCATTCCAGACAGAGGGAATGAACAATACCTGAGTAAATGTTCCCTTTAACCAAAAATCTCAATTAACAGTGTGTCCATTATAAGAATCTATGTGATAAGATTATAATTGTCATACCTTTCAAATGTTCCATTTTAATCAGGCTGTTCTGACACTCACAATTGAGAAAAGCAGAAGTTGCCCACTGACTCCCAAATTAACAAAATCAACTGACATTTAAATTTTTACAGAAAGCCTCATTCCAGTCCCGACAGCAGATCCGAATTCTACCCATCCAATGCATGGGGTCAGCAGACAGATTATTTTGTTAAATTCACTGTCTTTCATTGTCTACCTGACAAATATTTAAAGTGAATTGAAGCCCTTAAGTTTCACTTTGGGTGTGTATTATGTCTTAAGCTACATTTGAAATATTGTTTACTTTGTCCATGAGCTGAGGCAAGCAAACCAGGATACAGCACAAACTTTGGTGGATACCTGGTACAGTTGAAATGCTCACAGTTGACAAGAATATTTCTGAAATCAAATTTACAGCATTCATAGCCACATTATTCTGGGCTATTCATAAGTCAGGCAGAACTAATACATATTCCCAATATATAATTAAAGGCAAAATGCCACACCACTTAAAAAACTGTATGTGCCAATTAGGAAGGGTGGTATCATTGTTGCCAACTCCTGCCCTGCAGTTCGAAAGTTCCAGAGGTATTCCACATGGAAAACAGGCAGGAAAAGAAGTGTTTCTCTCTCATGGAGATTTCATATTTCCATTTATCTAGATGGGCTTTCAAGCTCATTCATCTGCTCACTTTTCTTGCCCTGCAGAAATCTGCTTTGTTTTTTTTCAGACAGGTAAAGAGGTTTGGTTTGTTTGTTCAGTGCCAGTGAAAATGACCAATAATTTTAATCAATTCTCAGTAGAGTCAAAGAAAGAAAAAAATGAAGGTATTTCATTAAGAGGGAAGAAGTTCCAGTGCAAACAATGAAAAAGGAACAAATGAAAGTCCCAGGGCTACTCTTCGGTGTGCAGAGTCAAGTAATCCCAGCTGGGACAGTAGTTGGGCTGTTACAATTGGCCACAATGCTCCTGGGATGGAGAGGGGAGAAAATAAAATCAGTCAAGACCGTCACTCCTTAATATTATCCAATGATCCAGGATGGAGCAGCAGCAGCACATGACTCAGGGCTTCTCACCTATTTTTCTCCATTTTACCTATTAACTCATGTATTTGTTCTTCTAATGTCTTTCATTGCTTCACAAGGTGATTTTTTTCTACCACCTAACAGGTCCTTGCCTTTATATTGAGCAGTTTGCAGTTCATTGAGCCCATTAACTTCCCGTCTGTAATTGCAGTATCTGTTGTCTTCTCTTTTTCTCTTTCACCTATACAGAGCCATTTTTATGTTTCAGCTTTCAATTCTGAGGAAGGGTGTATGTGGTTTCTTTTTCTTTTTACAGGTGCTGACTGACCTACTGTGTCTTTACAGCAATTTTTTTTAACAGCATATATAATGTCATCTTAAAGTTGTTGTACCATCAAGTCCTTCCTTAGAAAATTGAATTAGTTCAAAATGCCAGTAAGCCTTTGTCCCAAAGTTAAACAGATTATAGGTTCTTTACTGAAAAAGAGATGTTTCATGTGCAGATTCCATTTCAACCACACAGAGAAAGTTGTGCTTTCCAATTGCAGTCATGTGCCAAAGCAGTCTACTAATGGAAATGGTGGAGAGACAGATGGGTGAAAGAAATCATCCAGAGATATGGGGGTGGGGGGGGTGGGGGGGGGGGGGGGAAGAGAACGATCAGGGCAAGGAAAGAAGAGATAAGGGAGAAATAGAAAGGAAAGATCATGTAAATAGATCTAAGGTCAGAGAGTACGATCAGGAGCAAAGCATGGTCAGAGGAACAGAATGAAGAGTCACAAAGATCAAAGAGGCAGAGAATTCACCATGAATAACACCACAGGAGATCTACTTGTAATATATTAAACATTTTGACAATGTTACTTCATGTAGGTATTCTTTACTTCCTGTAACATTTTCCCAGTTAAAATCTCTCCATTATACTTTGTTGACTGGGGCTCAAAGTAAAACAGCAACATATCAGAACTGAAGAGGTAGGGAACAGAGAAAGGCAAGGAAAGTAGCTAAAAGAAACGGCCAATGAGAAACTGCTGAAGACTTGTGAAAACAACAATCCTGAATAAACAATTAAGAAACATATCAATAAAAGAAAGAAGGTGATCTAATCAAATTGTTTTTTGAAAACATTTCCATCTACTTTTTTTCATTTATTGAAATTTCTATTGTCCAAAATAAGATTTTTAACAAAAGAAAAGGCCACACCCACCATTGGAAAATGCCAGTGGAGATGGGAGGATGCCTTTAATTGGCCACTTAAGTGGCTCAATTGATTTCTGAATGGGAGGGCCATCCTCCACTTTCCCTGCCACTGGTAAAATGGCATGACGGCAGAAGGATGATGGGCACTCCACCCCTTGCCTTCCCTCGTCATTTTACATCTCCACCCACCTCCCAGCCCATCCCCAGAGGGCTGGTAAAATCCAGTCCAATCTCAAAACCCATGCCTAGTCTCAAAACCCAGGCTTCGACTGGATACTTTGCCCATGAACAACTGAAGGCAGCCACCAACCACATTTGTGGATTCTGAGCATGTGCAGTTTGACAAATTTCTGAGCATACATCAATGGGATTCTCTCAGTGGAAGTGAACGGGCGTTTGCTCTCATCCTGTAAGGATGTCAATTCTTTTTTTCAAAAGACTTCAAAGCAAACAGAAGATTGGATTCTCAAAACTTTTATTTCAGATAAGGTTCACATTTAAAACATTAATAACTGCTCATTTTCTCTTACAGACTACTCACTTTTCCCTTCAATAATACTCTGTTAATGTTAACAACATCCAAGGCCACCATCCACAAGACTTACTCCCCTTCCCCCCAATATCCAGATCTTGGAACCTTTCCAGTGCTCACAAACCTCTACAGTAACCTGCCAGTGTTGCTAGATCCTGGGTCTCCCTCTAATGCTGCCAAACTATAGGACCACCATTCCCCCACCTCCTAGGACCACTCCAAACACCAGATCCAAATGCCTGGACCTGTCTCCCGAATACTCACAAATTCCAGAAAACACTCCTAATGAGTCCAGTTACAAGACATGTTCCTTTCCCCCCATAATCGCCTTCCCAGTGCACCCAAAAACTCAAGGTCCTCCCCAAAAGTACTACCACACCACAGCCCAAAAATGCCAGAGCTCAGATCACTTCCCAGTGCTGCTAGATCCCAGGCTTCCCCAATATTGATGAATCAATATCCCTGATAACAGGCATAATAGCTGTGTTCTCATAAAACTTCCAATTCACCATGAGTAATGCCATGGGACATCAAGTCGTGCATACAGAGCTCATATATTTAATTATTGTACTATTTTAATATCTTGCTGTGACTCTTTGCTTCTGTATATTTTTTCTTCTATAAATCAACTAGATCAAGAACTTTAGCCTCTTCACACTGATCTGGTGAAGTTATTCTACCTTTTGAGGTGACAGAAAAATGTGATGTACAGCACACATATTTTCCAAGTTAACAAGAATGTTTGGGATTAATTGTTAAGTATGTGCACAGTAGCCTGTACAGAGTGGAGAATAAAGAGACAGGTTTTAGTTCATAAGAGTTTTGGTCTGCTTATACAAACTGCTGGATAGATTGGAGAAGATTGCCTGTTCTCCTCGGAGAAGAGAAGATTAAGAGGAGATTTCATAGAGGTGTTCAAAATCATGAGGGGTCTGGACAGAGTAGATAGGGAGAAACTGTTCCCATTGGCAGAAGGATCGAGAACCAGAGGACACTGATTTAAGGTGATCGGTAAAAGAAGCAACAGCAACATGAGGATAAACTACTTTACGCAGCATGTGGTTAGAATCTGGAATGATCTGCCTGAGAGTGTGGCGGAGGCAGATTCAATTGAAGTCTTCAAAACAGAATCGGATAATTTTTTTTTTATTCTTTCACAGGATTTGGGTATCACTAGCTAGACCAGCATTTATTGCCCATCCCTAATTGCCCTTGAGAAGGTGAGCTGCCTTCTTGAACAGCTGCAGTCAATGTGGTGTAGGTACACCCACATTGCTGTTAGGGAGTTCCAGGATTTTGACCCAGTGACAGTTCCAAGTCAGGATGGTGCACAGCTTGGAGGGGAACTTGCAGGTGGTGGTGTTCCCATGCATCTGCTGCCCTTGTCCTTCTAGGTGTTAGAGGTCGCGGGTTTGGAAGATGCTGTCGAAGGAGCCTAGGTGAGTTGCTGCAGTGCATCTTGTAGATGGTACACACTGCTGCAACTGTGGGTCGGTGGTGGAGGGAGTGAATGTTGAAGGTGGTGGATGGGGTGCCAATCAAGCAGTTTGCTTTTTCCTGGATGGTGTCGAGCTTCTTGAGTGTTGTTGGAGCTGCACTCATCCAGGCAAGTGGAGAGTATTCCATCACACTCCTGATTTGTGCCTTGTAGATGGTGGACAGTCTTTGAGGAGTCATGAGTTGAGTTGCTCGCCATGGAATTCCCAACCTCTGACCTGTTCTTGTAGCCACAGTGCTTATATGGCTGGTCCAGTTCAATTTCTGGTCAATGGTAACCTCCAGAATGTTGATAGTGGGGGATTCAGCGATGGTAATGCCATTGAACATCAAGGGGAGATGGTTGGATTCTCTCTTACCTGAAGCAAAAAAAAATTGCAAGGCTATGGGCAAAAGGTGGGGGAGTGGGACTAGATGAGTTGCCCTTCCAGGGAGCTAGCAAGGCCATGAAGGGCCAAATGGCCTCCTGTGCTGTAACCATTCCATGATTGTATAAGACTATGCACACAAATATAAGTGCTGCAAAAATTCAGAACTGTACCAGTGACATTGCAAATACATTTGTAAATGTTTTCTCTATTTGATATTCCAAACTAAATTGGAAGCATTCTAAAAGAGTCCATTTATGGTTTAACTAGAAATACTAGCAAATGAAATTTCCACAGTTACACAATGTCAGTATACACAGAAACCTGACAAACTCTTATCTTGGGATAAGCTATTGCTCATTCTTTCAGTTCTGTGCATGCCAAGTTTCCAATCTCATCAATGCCAGTCTAGAAAATGTCCATGTATCCTACTACCAGCTCCCCTCACTCCCCTTCCTGCACCCTACCAGGATCATCTGCTGTCTTTTGCAACCTTCACTCAGAAATCTGGGAGACAGCCATTTGCCTGATCCTTAAACTGGTGATAGTGCACGACACGGGGAAATCAAGGGGAAGATTTTTTTTTTCTTAAAAAAAAGAGTTGGGGGGGGGGGGGGTGCTCACCCTTGACAAAAAATTCCTGCTGAATGGCTTTCCAGTGAGTCACTGTATCCTAGTGACAGTGAAGTGCTGAGAGAACAGTTGCTGAAAATGTACTGTAGATTATTTATCATATTCTCAATCAGTGTTGACACTCAAACTCTTAAAAGCTCCCTAAACATGAAAGTAATCAGCCTTCTTACATTATTTACCCATCTATATGTGAAGTGCTTCATGAAGAATGCTGCTCCATGCAACAGAACAGTTTCACATTCTATCCCTTCGAGGAGAACTCCCAGAGTAATTTCCCTGCCATTTAACTTGTTTTTTGTATTTTTGCTTCGGCCAAATAATTTATCAGGTGATAAAATGTAAGTCATTTATCACCTACTCTGCCCAAGTCTTTACTAAGTTTTGCAATGCTATTTGCTTAATGAAAGTTTACGTTAATGAAGTTCCTAGTACTTCATATAAATCATAATTTAGTTGCAAAAAACACCACAAAATGTGACTATTTGTAAAAGTGTATTTTGTTAAATAAAGATATGTGATTCTCAGCTAAGAAACATGAGATCTAAGTATTTCCTGGCTGATTGACTTGAACAAAACTTAATTGAAATAGTCAACCTTCTTCCACATAAAACCTTTTGCACTCAAACCCCAATAGTTCAGTGAGGATAAATTCAGTGTAGCAGGTACAAAAATATTTAAACAGCAAACCACTGCCTGGTTCTGTGCTGCAATCTCTATGTAATTATCAGAAATAGAAAAAAAAGTTTTACATTAATTTAGCCAATAATTATAACCTATTTTTCCTCGAGCTTCTGTGCATTCTGGGAACTTTTCTATTTTTTTTTTCTTAGGTAAATCATTACCTCATTTCACATATAGAACACAGGTACATGTAACAAAGAAGCGAGACAGGAAAATTAATTCCACAGTTCCATGCTCCCAACAGGAGTGAGACTCACAGGGAACATATCACAGGCGCAAAGTCCGACATTTCACCTATTAGAATAAAGGAACAGAAAATCAGAAGCTGTGAGTCCACAATTTCCTACAAAGTGCTTGCTTGCGAGTGTTACTTCTTGGTGGCCCAGGAGTGAAAGATCAGCCCTAGAAAGGCATGTTATAAACAACTACATCAATTTACTGGAAATGTTCTATTTTTATATAGACCCCATTTTCAATAGCCTTTTAATACAACTTTAATTTTCTTTCATAACGGTTTGATAAAATCAATCTACAGCCATTTGCAAAGGTTGTTGTAATATGATTCGTATTCAGTATGAAAGATCAGTGCATTCCTTTTAAATTTATAGCCTAACATATCTTCTTACATTTGTCATAGCATCAGAGGTTACAGTCATGCAAGAGATGGAGCTTCCCCACTGAAATAATTTAGGCAGACGTTTGTAAGAGACCCCCTCAGGAATGGTCTGTGTTTTGTGATTAGTAATTATTAAATTATTAAATATTACTTTCTAACCCACTGAATAAATATAAATCTCTGCATGTATTATGTAAAGGGAGGTAAATTTATTTTGTTGTTGGTAGGGCACAGGTTTTTCTAACAATGAATGCCAAGAAACATATAAAACTGAAGAAAAGATTAACTAATTTGCATCTTTCCTTCATACCAAAATGTTGCATTCGAGTTTATATATTAAACACAGAGCTTTAATTTAGAGCCTTCCTACAAACTCGAATAATATTACAGTCCTTCTCGAGCTTACTATTTGGCTATACAGAAAATAGTTGCTTTTGAGTTCAAGTATAAACATATATAACAGAAAAACTATTATTTTAATCATTTTAATGACATGACTAAATGTAAAGACCTGTACCAAGGGATTCTTTACTTGCTAATTTCAGATACTCAGCTACATTTGGGCTCCGTTGTCTGACAGTACTTGCCAGCTGTATTTGTGGGAATTCAGTTAGAATATGGCATATACCAATTTTGATTTTCAAACTATCTCAGATAAACATAAACTGAAAATCCTATTTTACCTTTTTCTGATTTTCTGTACAATAAAGATGCACTGCAGCAACTCACCAAGGCTTCATCGACAGCACCTTCCAAACCTGTGACCTCTACCACCTAGAAGAACAAGGGCAGCAAATGCATGAGAACATCACCACCTGAGTTCCCCTCCAAGTCACATACCATCCTGACTTGGAAATATATCAGCATTACTTCACTATTGCTGCATCAAAATCCTGGAACTCCCTCCCTAACAGCACTGTGGGTGTGCCTACACCACATGAACTGCAACGGTTCAAGAAGGCAGCTCACCACCACCTTCTCAGGGGCAATTAGGGATGGGAAATAAATGTTGGCCTTGCCAGCAACACTCACATCCCATGGAAGAATAAAAAAATTCTGCTACTCACAAATGTAGCTTCCCTGGGAGTTTTATTCTTAGAAATTTTCTTTCAGAAGGACTTATAAGCAGCAAGTCCTGGTGTTCTCAGTGAATGGTCAGCTCTGCTGTTAATCATAAAAGTTTCTAGAAGTTGTAGGCAAAGGTGCACAGTGAGTGCTGTCGGCTGCAACCCTGTTTAATCTCTTCAGTTGTCATCAATATGTCTAGAAACCCAAGGTTCAGGCTTCTCATATAGGCAGAGGCCTATGATGGAAAACAATACAAAAGGCACATTTAATACAGAAAATGTTATTATGCAGGCAATAGTAGTCATACTTTGAAAATGTTGTATTTTGTGTCTTTATGATGTTACAAACCTTATTCCATTATTAAATATTCATCTTGGTGGCAGCCAAATGCACTTTCAGAGTATATGATAAATGATTCAGTTTTGTTTTTAGTATTCATTGCTGACTGCTCATTTTTGATTGGTTTTCGGATGTTTACCAATTGCTGATTCACAGAGTTCTTACCTGTTCATTTGTGATTTGCTGCTGTTCGAAGCGTTTGAAATTTTTGCGCTAATCAGGTCCAAATATGACTCTAAATTTGCTTATAGAAACATATTACACCTGAAGTATGATGGAGAAAAATGTTTAAAAGTGCTTTAGAGAGCGAAATATAAAAAAGGAACACACTAAGAGTCACGAGAAGCAACTGAAATCTTGGTTCAAAAGATAGGTTTAAAGAAGTCTTCAGGTGTGTGGTGAGAAATAAAAGCTGGAAAGGTTTAAGGAGGGAGTTGCGGGAAGACAAACTGAGGTGGTTGAAAGCTCTGCCACCAGTGGTGGGAGGAACTGTACTTTTATTGGTACTGTATTGCAAAAAACTGATCTGTATTACACTTTATGTAATGTCAAATCTGAATTGTTACATAGTGTATTTTTACAAATTTTATGAATATTTTTATATATTTTTGGGGAAAAAAAGGAGACACCATAGAATATCGGACAGGAAATGTAAATGTACTTTGTAAATATAACCAGTAATTGCAAGTGTCATGCCACCTCATGTACTGTATTGAAAGAAACTGATCTGTATAGCATTTTATGTAATATCAAATTTGAACTGTTATGTAATGTATTTTTATAAATTTTATGGGTAAAGAATATTTTTGGGGAAAAACAGGTGGGAGCTTGCAGAGAACAAGGATGTAGTTAACGTACAGTGTCTGTATTCTCACCTTTTACCCAAAGAGCTTGGAGGGGTAGACCCGCTATTTGCCCTTACCCCTCTTGCAGGGTAGAAAAGCAAGAAGGTGGAGACACAGATCGTTCCTGCCCATTCCTTTTTTTAGCAGAGCCAGGGGGGACTGAAATTAAACTTTTAATATTACATGCTACAGAGACTCATTCACCAAAGTGTACATATTACACTTGGGTCCGTACATTTTAGTGAGCACCTTAACATAAATCATATCAAAGACCTAAACATTAGGCCAAAAAGGTGTTACTTCAAGTCCCTGTGATAGATGTCCCAAGTGACCAATACATTTTATACTTAACACTAGATACCCATGATTACTGGAACTGATAATATTCTACACTTCACAAAGCCCAAATGACAATCACTGATTACTGACAAAACATGTTGCTATTTCTGGTAACTATTTTAATAGTCACATCTAACAAGAAGATAGAATCATAGCTGCTATACATCACGTCTTCTCAAAAACTACTTAGCGAATCCGAAAACATTGTACTCAATCATCTCCAAATACCGGTTATTTCAATTTATAGGGGCGAATCTTTAATTTTTGGAAGAGTAAGACCAAGGAAAATGTGGCGAAGATATGGTATTCTGACTGAATGTCTGGTAAACAGCCTGGTTAGGATTTGGCAATTTCCAGAGATTGTGTTGAGTCTATAATGGACTTTAGAATTACTGCGATAAAACCTCCATTTCCTCAGTTTCATGATTAAGGGTTTATACTTGCTTTCACTCCATATCATTTTAGTCGCATGTTAAGGCGCCGAATCTTCTTTTCGGGTGTTGAGACCATTTCGGGGACCCGACTCTGCTGGGGTCAGCGCTGCACCTGCAGGCGCCCCAAAAAGGCTTCAAACTCAGTTTAAAAAAAACAAGATCCGGAACTGTGAGAGGCCTCAGAGTGGAGGGAGAACTCTCCCCTTCATTCAGTCTCCAATGGGCCTCTGATCTCCCGCTGAGAGGCCACATCCGAAGCGTTGTCAAGTTCCCGACACAGTCTGTGCAACACCTGGCAAATTCCATGAATGTTAGAAAATGGCCCTTGATTGAGGCCCTATTTACATTGCTTGCCTGCTCGCCTCCACTGGGCAGGAGGTGGGACTTCACTGGGGAGCCATTCCAATAGGTTTTTCCACCACGTTCCCGGTCCCAACCACTTCCAAAGGGCCTGGAACATTCCAGCCAAAGAGTGCAAATTCCACCTGCTCCATTAGGGCAAATGGAACAGCCTGCAATATGGTTCCATAATAAAATAATTCATTGGGAGAATACAAATTATCATAGCCTGTATCTAATTGTCTTGTTAATTTTATTAATTGTGTTAACACAATTTCTAAGCTTATTTTTTTAAACTTGCTATAAGGGAGTCTCTTAATCAGGTGACAGTTCTCGGATTCCATTCAGTGTGTAAATGATATCCATTTAATCTCAGCTCTTGAGATATTCGGATCCAAGCGAAAATGAAGAAATGTCATGTTTCTATGTCGGAAGCTATAAAGATGAAACCACTGATCAAGAAGCCAGTCACCATGTGGTGTAGTTTTATTTATAAAAGTACATTTTTTTAACCAAAGATACAATACACGCTCCAAGAATACGCAAGATAACACTATTGTAGGTAGCCTTATATTGCCATGCTTCATTACAGGTATATTTACCTTGTACTGTTCGTCCAATAGTAAATCCCAATGATTATTTTAAAGCATCATCTTAATCCTTAACCATGATTTGCACATTTATTATTTTTTCCAGATCTCTTCCTCGTCTGGGTCGATGTAAATCCAATTATATTTCCCTCCTAATCATTTTGAGGGCTTCCCAGATAAAAGATTGAAGATTATGGATCACACATTGACAGTAGCGAGATTATTTACTTTAGAATCCACTTCTTGAGAAACAAGATCCTATAGTAATGAGTTATTGAACCTGCGTCAAGAATTTGTTTTATGCTCAACTGCAGAAATAGTTACTGAGGCGTGATCCGGGATTATAATTTACTCAGGCGAGACATTTATGAGAGAAACTGAAACTCTTTGGCTTCCGAGGATTTTGTCCGTCTGTGAGTCGGCATCATGACAGGCGAATATTATCCCCTGCAGTCAGGCTACGGGTCGAACAAAATATGTACCAGTCCCCTCGCACTGAAGAACCCTGACATCCATGTTCCTGCTTCTGGTGAACTCTTTCTTGTGGTAAATGAGCAGTGCAGGTGATAGATTTGTGACTGGGTTAAACCTTCAGGGCCTATTGATTATATCATATGGCTCTGCTCTCATAGAATACAATACTATAAAATATTGTTACCTTAAATTAGTGAATTGTTGAGGCCACAAAAGAATGAAGGATTATGCCTGCCTTACTCTATTTGGGGGGGGGGGCATGGAGGCATCAGGTTCAGAGTCACGAGATTTCTTCACTCCTGATTTCGAGTTTAGGATTATCAAACACACTACAAGTGTCAACACTATCCATCTGATGTAGCTGCCTATAAAATAAATGGCAAAGTTCACTTCAATGTACGGAACTTAAAAGTAGATGAAAGGCAACTTGAGGTGCTAGACATTAAATGCTTTCATCTGTTTGGACCATTGATAGGTTTAAAGTGGGAATGTCCCCATCCTCCCTCCCTCCCGCCCCGCCCACGACAAATAAAATGTTTTTTGTGCATTCAAAGTCTTTGGATTTAATGGATTACAACAATGAAAAAAGATCAACTTAAATAGAAAAGTAAAATACTGCAGATGCTGGATATCGGAAATAAAAACGGAAAATGCTGGAAATACTCAGCAGGTCAGGCAGCATCTGTGAAAGGTCACAGACCTGAAACGTTAACTCTGCTTCCCTCTCCACAGATGTTGCCAGACCTGCTAAACTTGAATAGAAACTGATTATGATCCAAATAATACAATTTTTAAAGAAAGGAACAGAATATTTGGTAGAAATGTGGAGAGTAGTGGTGAACGGTTGTTTCTCAGACTGGAGGATGATATTTGGGGTCAGTATTAGGACCACTGCTTTTCTTGATCTATATCAATGACCTAAACTTTGGTTCACAAGACACAAGTTCAAAATTTGCAGATGGCGCAAAACGTCGAAGTATTGTGAACTGTGAGGAGGATAGTGATAAACTTCAAGAAGACATAGACAGGCTGTTGGAATGGGTGGACATGTGGCAGATGAAGTTTAATGCAGAGAAATGTCAAGTGATACATTTTGGTAGGAAGAGCGAGGAGAGTCAATATAAACTAAAGGGCACAATTCTAAAGTGGGTGCAGGAAGAGAAAGACCTGGGGGTATATGAGCACAAATTGTTGAAAGTAGCAGGTCAGGTTGAAAAAGCAGTCAGTAAGGCATACAGGATCCTGGGCTTTGTACATAGGAGTGTACAGCACAAAAGCAAGGACGTTATTGTGAAACTTTAAAAAGCACTGGTTCAGCCTCAACTGGAGTATTGCTTGCAATTCTGGGCACCACACTTCAGGAAGGATGTGAAGGCATTAGAGAGGATGCAGAAAAGATTTACGAGAACAGTTCCAGGGATGAGGGACTTCAGTTATGAGGATAGATTGGAGGAGCTGGGGCTGTTCTCTTTAGAAGAGAAGGTTGAGAGAAGATTTGATAAAGGTGTTTAAAATCATGAGGGTCTGAACAGAGTAGATAGGGAGAAACTGTTCCCATTTGAGGAAGAATCCAGAATCAGAGAACACCAATTTAAGGTGAATTACAAAAGAACCAAAGGCGACATGGGGTAAAACATTTTTAGCCACGAGTGGTTAGAATCTGGGGTGCACTGCCTGAAAGGACGATGGAGGCAGATTCAATCATGGCCTTCAAAAGGGAATTGTATAATTATCTGAAGAGAAAAAGCCACGGTGAAAAGACGGGGTGTGGAACTAGCTGAGGTGCTCTTACAGACACGGGCACGATGTGTCGAATGGCCTCCTTCTGTACTGTAACCATTCTATGATTCTAGGTTAATAAATAATACGTAGTAAAGAAGACATGACGAACAGACATCGACCTGAAATGTTAATTCTGCTTCTCCCTCCACTGATGCTGTCTGACCTGCTGAGTATTTCCAGCATTTTCTGTTTTTATTTGAGATTAACACAGACCCATTCACCAGCATCACATCGAGTGGTGTGACATTGTCGCCCTCTGGTGGATTCAACGTTACACTGCACGACTCGAAAATCATTGCACGGCAACAGTGTCACACGCGAGAATAAAAAACGTTGCAGAAAAAAATCACAAAGAATTAAAATGGCATGAAGTATGTAGAAAGTAGCCCACAAGATGAAAACGTGCAACAAATAAATGTATAAATAAAAATCTGCACTGTACACTGGTACATTTGTATTTTTAGTTACTTGTTATCATGATTTCAGCCGTTGCAGATAGAAATACACAATTTGCTGTAATGTTATACAACCCATATATATAAATCTTCATCTATTATTGGATCCTATATCGCAAAGCGTGTAAATAGCGACTAAATTGTATGACTGTAAACAGATAGTGGCCCAGTATAAATTGTAGCTGTTGCCACGGGGCAGGGATATGTGTTTTAAAAGACCCTAGCGTTTGATCCTTGCTAACATTCTGCCCATTGTACAGGTAACTTCCTTCCACAATTACTTCAGTTTCCTGAAATCCAACAAATTGATAGAGAGAAATTGATTACCAAATGACATGTATCTGGAAGCTTAAGCCTGCCAACACAGTCCCTAATCACATCATGTACTGGTTCCTCACGTGGCTTATTTCTTTCAGTTTTGATGAAGTTGTCCAATAAAATATCATGTAACTATTATTACTATTGATTCTGCATAAATTAAGATTAGAATTTCATCTGACTGACTGAGCTAAAAGAGTATCTTTGAAGACAAAGTCTTCCACTGCCCTGTAATTATTGTGATGTGGAATTTGCAGAATTAGGAGCGGATGAATTGTCGAATTTTAATAGTCGGTAAAGGGTGACAGAGTTGTCAATAATTATCCAAGACGGCGAATGCTGAGAGTGTCTGGAGTATCAGAAGTTCGCTCGCAGTGAAGGGCAGGACGACTGCAATTAGCACGGGAACACTGGAACGGCTTCTCCAGGTGGAAGCCGCCAGCGGTTGTAATTACAACGCCTTCCCTTCTCTTTCTTTAAACTCCAAAGAGATTTCCTGTGGGCCTCATGTCACTCAGAACGACTGTGTTTACCAACGTCACGGGCAAATCCAGCTGCCTGCCGTTCGACACAGCGCTTCGGCATGCTAGCTAGATCGTGGAGTGAAAAGTTTTGGCCTAAGACCCTGATTACTTGATTTATTTACTTGTCTTGTGCTTTTTCCAAGAAGCATCAATATTACTGGACAATGAGATTGCGTGTCCTGTGGGTGCAATTATTGAGTAGCTGGCATGAATTACATACGAGTGGATTATTTGTTTGGCTATGTCTAGATCCTATTAACATATTCATGTAATGCATATATGTATGATTGCAATATACATGTGTAATGCATGAAGACAAAGTTTGTGATTGTAATATGTACACGTGACAGCATGACAAAAGGCTTCTGTGCACCTCTGATGGTACTGTAAGTGAATGGAAATCTCGATTATAGAGGTGATGGTAATGCATGCATGTGATAAATATGTTCTACTGAACTGTAACTGTAATTATATATGTGACACATATTCTAACTTATGTTGACACTATAGCTATATAACTGTGTGTGTATGAATATTATAGCTGAAACATTAGGGAAACTCGATTAACGAATAACGAGATACTATTTATGTCGGGTATTACAGATTTGGGTCCGGTCTGGCTATTTTCTATATCTGAATTGGTCAAAACCTGATGGAAAGGACCCGTTTGCTTTGATTTGACAATGGGCCACTTCCACCAATTCGTCATTTCAATCCATAAAATCTTATACAACAATGACTTGGATTTGATTAAATCGGCTTAAAGGGTTTCATTTCCATTCCTTTCTGAGTCTGGATCAATACTGATCCGACTCTCTCCAGTATCTCAGCCTAAATTCCAGCCGTTAATCCGGTCCATTCAAATCCCTTCAACTGTGTCTCGAAAAAAAAACTGCGATTAATGCCGCCCAGGGTTCCTGGGAACAGCCCCTGGTGCGCAGAGACTGACATTTATTATCGAGCTACATTGTGAGGGGGAAATGACCATGATAATGGCATGAGCGTCCCGCTGTTCTATAAATTCAAGTGTGTAGGGAGGGGGGATTGTGGGATGGGTGGGAGAGGGGGGAGGGGGGAATAAGTTGGGAAACGAGAAGAACTGAACAAAAGAATGGGGAAGGAGTGGGAGGGAGTTTTGAGGTGTATGAAATAATCATTCCACAGAATGCTAACCAGCACGGCGATTTGTCACAGAAATTGTGTAACATTTACAAGTGGAGATCAAATATTGAAGAACCGGATGTTGAAGTGAGTCCGTGCCACCTGCACTAAAGCACACCGACAGAATAACATGAAAAACTGTAGCCTTTGGCGGAGCCGCCGATCTGCCGAAAACTGAGGGATTAATGATCTGATAAAGGGCGAAAGGCAGAAGCCCCAGTTGATAGAATCCATAAGAAAGTGCGGTTTGATGAGTATTTGAAGGTGGGAGGTAATCTCTGTGGTATAAAGCAGTTCTGATAGCGTGGTAATGCACCTGTCAATGAGAATTAAAGCGGCACAAACCCTCCTGTGAATCCCGCTTGGCAAAACCTCCAGCGCTCGTTGAGTCGAGAGGCGTCAATCACAAAGCCCCCAAGCCCCGGTCACACTCCGATCAATTATATTTCAACACGAGCAAATAACAGGCTCGGGGTCTCTATCCGTCAGAACCGTTCATTGCATTAAAAAGCATCGCGGTCCATAACTATGTGCTGTGGTCATGTGAGGGGCCGTTATCGTTTATCGAACAGCCAGTCGCCTCCGTTGACTTTATTATTGATCGGTACACTTGGGTGAAGTGACCTTTAAGCGGTGCTTTCTCCTCAGATCCGGACAGGCTCAACAGCGAAACTCACGAATTTCCCAGCCCAGGGGTTGGATTTCTTAAGAATTTTTGTCATCTGCCACACCACTTACACCAGAAAACAGCTAGATGTGTGGTTAATCTTTAATGAATGCAGATTGATAGGACATCCTTAAAATAACTTCCCCTTCCCAACAATGATACAAGTTAAATAGTCAATAAGGAAATTCGCACGCATACAGTCATAAAATAACAGGTATTATTAATACGCACATGTAATAACATGCTTACACACTAACAGTCACACACTAACACACAAATACACTAAAAACACACACTAACACATACACTCACCCCTAACACACAATAACATACTAATCCACATGCACAGTAAGCACATAGTAATGCACACACACAAACCCGTAACACAAAGACACTAACAAAGACATACTAACATACATATACTTTAACAGACACACTAACACACACACTGACATACACACATTGACACACAGTGACACATTGACACGCACACACTAACACATACATACACTTACACACATTGATACACACTGACACACACACACACACACACACTAAGTCACACACTAATACACACAAACACAGTAACACCAACACTCACGCTGACACACACGAATAAAAACACTAACGCAGTCACACACTAACACATATACACTAGGTATGCCCCATGAAATTAATTTCTCCATAAAGTAGTAAGATCACTGTAGACTCCCCACAGGTACTGACAATCGATCGTAAAATTTAGACACTTGTTCTTAAAATGGAAATGATCTAAGCGAGATGTCTCCCTCTAACATGCCAGTGCTATTCACTATAATACAACGATCTATGTGTGACTCTTGTTCTGCTTCGCCGCCTCATCTCAACTTTCCCAAACACGGATGGGCGATTACTAACACAACCAGCCCCAAATTCAATTTCTAATCGGCTTGAAAAGTTTAAGCTGCCAACTTCTAACCTTATGTACACGCCTCAGTGAATAAAAAGCAAACAGGTAGAGGCTCTTTACTCTGCAGGTTTGGTGAAACACAAGGTGGGTAAAGCTGAGCAATTCCTGACGCACAAATCCATTTTAAACACTCAACTGAGTTTGTTTTCCGGCGGGAGGTCGCACCCACCGGAGCCCCGGAGCCTCGCTCAGGTCGCCGGATCATTCAAATCAGCTTCAGCAATGCGTGGATATGGAGAAGGGAATGAATGTGAGTGCCTGCGGTCTCTCTAACCTCACCTGAAAGGTCTCATTGCACCATGTGCTGTTAGTTACTGCCCGTGTGCTCCCTCTCCCCCAGTACCTCTCCGCTCGGCCTTTCCTGGGTAGTGTCAGACTGTGAAACGCAGATCTCTCCGCTCCATCGCTGCAAACGGTCCGCAGGGGTTAAAGACAAGGAACGGGACAGCAGCAGGCGGCTCCTTGGCGCCTCCCTATCCCGCAAGAAAGCAGCCTTTTCCCCCGAAAGTGCTGACAAATGGCTCCCGCCAGTTACGGGGCTTCTCTATTTCTCTCCCTCGGTCGCTTGTGTTTTAATTATCGTCTTGATTTCTTTAAGGGACAGGGAGGATGACTAAATAGCGTATATCCATCGGAGTTCCCCCTGCAGTGTGTTGGATTTAAAGGATGCTCATTTTACGGTCCTTGGTTGCAATCAGGAGTGGTAAAAGTTGCAGAAATGGATGCGATGTTTCTTTGTAAACCGCGCCGCTCTAATTCCCCTTTCTTTAATTCACTGCACTCTTACTATATCCCCTCTGCTCACTTTGTCAGTGGGACCGCCGCTCGGCAATTTCACAGGGGGAGAGCTGGCCTTTCAATGCAGCGGTCGCGATGCCCCTGCTCTACCATCATCACCTCCGGCATCAGAGACAGAAAGAGCAGAAACCCTCTCCCATTCCCGCCCAAATGACGTGAGCCGGCAGCCCCGCCTCCCTCCTGCCGCTCAAATCACTGGCAGCCGCTGTAGACACTTTGATTTCGTCGGGTTATTCTTTTAATCAGAACCCATCTGTTTTCTCCTCTTCAACTCGCTCCATTTCATTACAAATAGACAAGAGGATTAGCAGAGGCTCAGATCCCTGGAGTCTCTCTCACAACCTTATGCTGCAATAACCCCTGTGGCCAACAGAAGCGATCCACAGGATGTATCTAATACCGAGGGTTTTCATTTAGTATTTTCTGTTGTTTTTAATGTATTATTTAATAAAAATCATTATTGTTACAGTAATACTGTTCAGACCTAGAACCCGCCTCGATTCCTAGTTGTCTTAAATATTTAAAAACTGTTAAGTTGTTTCAAGCACTGTATGTTAAGCAAAACTTAACCTCAGCGGTTTCACCTGGCCTGAGATCCCGAGGCACAGTTGCCTGACACAGTGGAGCGGTCCTGGGCACTGGGGTCTGCTGGATGCGAGAATGTTTTCGCGAGACCTGTCTTGTCTTGACAGATTCCGCTGTAAAACGCGAGCCCGTGCACTTTTAATTCCACAGGATGTTGGGATGTTGAAAGCACTGAGGTTTGAAAGTGGCTGTAAACCCACCCAGTAATTCAAAACCCATCTGAGTAATTAATGCTCGCTAGCCTTCTGAATAAATTGCATTAAAACATTGTAAATGATTTATATCTAACTCTTGTTCAGCAGTGTTTAAAGGCCAACCGTGGATCACTGTCCATTTAATTAAGCAGGAACAGATCAAGTTTAAAAGAAATCTCCAAGTATTGGGAGTGCATTGACCTCAATGTTAGAAAGTACACTTTTAGGAAACGTGACTGAGAATCTGTTGCTCTCCTGCCTGATTGCCCATGAGTTCCATCTATTGGCCGGAACGGCAAGGTGGAAATGCATGTTTTAAACATCTATAGCATTCAGAAGGACGCGCTTTTAAGCGACATTGCATGAGAGAAACGAGTTGGTCCAGAGTCCGACTGTGGCTGGAATATGGACATTGTTACAGTTAAGTTACATTTGCGGACCTTAAGATCCCACATTCATACTTCCAATGTTGTCATTCTTAATTTCCGACTAAGTTTCCACGTTCTTGCATGATGAAAGCAAACACGTTTGTCAGCAGGTTCTGCCACGTACCACGGAGTCTGTGGGGCCGAGAGGCGGAATTAACCCTTTCCGCATATCTCTAGAATTCCTCATCAACCAAAACCCAGTCTTCCCAAGCAACGGCCCCGATTCAATACTTTATTAGTCGTTTCACGTTTAGTATTACTTTTTATAATTAAATCTGAATTAAAACCAAAGCAACTCGCTAGCAATTTGCTTTTCCACATAACTTAATTACTTATGAAAAAAGGTCTTCGGAAATGTGTTGGTAAAATTGACCAATTGACAGCATTAATAACTAGTTAACATGTCCAAATCTATCAATGTATGAACACCCATATAGTTGTCACCAAGTCGTATGAGTCTTGTTAACTGCCTAGCAGTAGAATTACGTAGATACAGAATGAATGGCTCTTAATCTTACATTAATATTGTATTGTTAATCAGCCATTGACATTGTTTGGTGAACACTGTATGACTGATTAAGAATACTGTATTTCATGAATGATTTACAATCTAATATTAGTAACTGGCAATATAGTAAAACTGATTAACAATTCAATACTAGAGACTGCCAACATAATAATAATTGGCAATATAGTATTAGTGATCGACAATTAAGTATTACTGACTGACAATATAGAAAAACTGACAATTCAAAACTAATGTATAGGATTAATAACTGACAATACAGCATTAAGGACTAACTGACAATTCAGTATTAGTGACTGACAATATACTTTTAGTAACTGGCCATATAGTATTATTGACTGATTGTCAATACATTATTAATAACCGACAATACAGAATTAGTGATTAACTGTCAATACAGATTGCTAACCGAAAATATAGTATTAATGACTGATTGACAGAGCAGTATTAGTGACTGACAATGTCGCATTAGTGACCGATTGTCAATACATTATTAATAAATGACAATACAGTATTAGTGACTGATTGACAGTATAGTATTAATAAACTAAGCGCAGACACGATGACTTCGCCCACTGATACTGGGTGATTTAATCCATATTTTCAGAATAGCTTGCTGCCCTTTGCATGAAAGGTTACAAAAAGACACCGGTTTGTGTTTTATGTTCCCACAATAGGTTCAAATAATGCGCTACGTAATATGTATAAAATTGATTCAAAAATATGGATTCCCTATGTGAAAATAGTGTATATGATGCCATTATTTCGAATCTATATCCCATTCAAGTTTAAAAGAAAATGATTAAAAGCTGCAACAGACTGAGCAGCAGAAGCTTAATGGTCTCAGGTGAATATAAATATCACTTTCATGAGAATGTACCTGATTCTATGTTTTATTTTCATCTAGGAGTTGATCATTTTCTCACGTTAAGGTCCACGATTACTTTAGCTTATACAGCAGCGAACCTATCTCTTTGCTCTCCACTGTCGATGTATAACTCACTAGACTTTCAGCTAATTAAATATTTATCATGCAAACCACACAGTCTTTGTCTACTGTTCTCATAAGCCATTTTCTGCAGGGTTGATCTCTAAAAATCATCATAAATCTAAACTTCAAAATCGGATAACAGCTTCCCAGAAAATACACTTGTCTGTGGATTAGTCGGCAGATTTATCTCTAAACAATAATATTATGCTTTATGTTGCGTACCAAGAGGCTGCATCTGGCGATGGACACTGCGTGGGCCTCTGCAGGCAGCAACTAGGAAATGCCGGAACCAACGTCCATTTTTCTACAGAGACAGGGAGCATCTCCACCATCCCTTTGGTCAACCATTGGCGCTAATATATTTTCTTGGCCAACTACCAGAGTCTTTGTTGACAGCTATTTAAACTTCTTTAAATATCTCCAGCGCCCCCACCTGACCCGTCCCCTCCCCAAATATGCCCTCTTTTGCTGGAAGCTCTTTTGGGATAGAGTTCCAGACATCTACAAGATTCAGCAGCCCTCGGATATTCCGCCCGAACGTGAGCCTAGACAACAAGTTGCATTTATATAGCGTCTTTAGCGTAGTTACATGGAAATAAAGCAAACTGTTGAACTTTTGAGGGGCATTAAGGCATTGATTTTCCCTGCTCTGTAATCTACATTGACACTTTTCAGCAGATGTTATTATACAAGAGTGAGTGTGACCTTCAGTTGACCCCTTCCCCATCCGACAAACGGTCTTTGATGCAGCTTGGAACGCTCTGGCAACTGATGGTGCCTTTATCCTTTTGGCCAACCAGCAATTAAAATAAAATCATTCAAACCACAGAAGTTTGCTGGGAACTCGATTAATGGTATGTAACCTTATAATTTGAAGAAGGTGCCCAGGAATAAATGTAGAAGCGGGTTTCTGAGTCGCTGCTTTTGTTCTTGTTGATCTGATTTACACAACGTTGGGAAGATTGCTATAATGGTCAAATATCCTTTCTCTTAGGGTGGATACGGTCCTCTTTAATAGTCCTGACCTTTAAACCAAGCCAAGTCAATGTTCCAATTGTAAATGGCTCATGGCATTTGACTGACCACTTGGATTCATCATATTTCCCTGGAAAGTTCTTCAAATTAGATTGCACTAACCCCGGATGTGCTCCATCTGTCTAAATGAGGGAATCAGAGATCACAGTAACCTGGCTTCAATATTATTAGCTTAATTCTCAAGACTTATTTCTAACATAACCTCTCAATTGTCAACTGGTCTTATTTGCCCTAACAAAAAGTTGATGGGAATACTGCGGAAGGGTAACAGTCTTTGGAAGACCTACCTAACCCTGGTATGATTGGATCCTTCCCTGCTTCCTCCGACTTCTTCTCTTCACACTGCAAGGTTGCAATATTGGGCTGCTAGTGGTCAGATTGACGATGCCTGAGGAATATTCTTCCTTGGCATCGCTGCCAAGTCCAAAACAGAAGTGTGCTGGTACACATGGTAGTTATGTTAGGCTCGGCCAAAACATGTGTTGCCATTTTGTTATAGATATAACACGCCTGCTCATCAGGGGGAGGAGCCATAATCTCCCTCGTATCATTTCTTATCAGTTTAATTGTACTCAATTGTAGACACCACCCAAGCAAAATAAATATATGGACCCAGATTTTGCGATCGGCAACGAAGGAACGGCACTCACCACTGATCTCAAAGAAAGCCGTTCACAAAGATCTAGCAATCTCTGTGGCGTGGTTTTCCTGAAGGCAGTTTAAACCTGGTGTCAAGTCAAGGAGATATCTTGAGGTGCAGCAGCAGTGATGTCAGCAAGCAGGGAAGCAGCCAATCAGATTGAAGTATTCATACACAACAAACCACGAAGTTAAAAGCACTTAATATTCTTCACTTTTAATTTAAATTGTCAGATAACAAAATAAATGATTATGATTGGATTAAGATAGAAGTTAAAAAAAATAAAGATAAACAAACTCTTTTAGATTTTTAAAAAATATGTGGAACTTTTTATCATTATGGAGAAATTTGACAGAACACATGTATAAAATAAGCTTTTCAAGGCAAGAGAGAGTGTTTAGCAGTAATTATGAATTAATACACTGTTAAAACCTCAGTTATATCTCATGTGATGATATAATTTTTTCAAGGTTTTTCACAGCAAAACTAACAGAGTGGAAGTTCTCATCAATTCATAAAATTTCCCATTGATTGCAGCTCAGGAGTGCCTCAACAGTATAACCTCTGGAGAAGCATGGAATCACTGACAGCAGCTTCTGGATTTCCATGTTATTCTGCAATGTGTGGACTCCAAAAATTGCTGTCTGTTTCAGTGGAGTAATGACAACAAATGTTGACAGGTTCACCATCATTACCGCAGCGATCTGAGCCAATATATAGTATAAAGGTAAAAACTGTGGACAAGCCAGTACCACATTGGATCCTTCACTTCAATGCCGATTCATTACTCATTAGAGTTCTAAAATCTAACTGAATTTAATGTATATTCAGGAACAGGGATGGCATCTGGAATAACTCATCAAGTCATTCAATCATTTGTGAAGAACATCGATTTGACAAAGCAGAATTTAGAAGACTCCGTAAAGCAGGGATCTATGCAGAAATGACCCCTGGGAAATAAGATTGAGTGGTCCCAAAAGGTTTTGAATGAGTGTGTTTTCTGGACAGCTGATAAAGCTGTATTACTTTTCTGTGGTGAAATTATACATTTGAGCCAAGATAGTTAAAAATATACATTGGAGAAACCTTTGCAAACTGATGAGTTCAAAAGTAATGAACATTATTATATAGCATTGCATATGGAATTATTATTTTGTATCAATCCTTTGCAGATTGTTTTAAGGAATGTTTGTAATTTGTTGGGCTGCATCTTAAACAATAACAATATAACACAGCATTACAACCCAGCATACAGAACATCATCAGAACAGAAAGCATCTGATAAAAAGTTCACACTGAAACATTTTTTCTTTAAAGGTAAAGAGCTCCCTTCCCTGCACATTTTCAACATTTTCTGTATCTTTTACAAAATAAGATCTGATTCAACAACTTGTATTTATGTAGCACCTTTAATGTGGAAAAATGTTACAAGGTCTTTTACAGAAGTCTAATAAAACAAAGCATAACAATTTTCTTGCTCATTTGTACCTTCTCATCTGGAAATATTAACTTTCTGCTGGGTTACACTTCCACAGACACCAGTTACCTTCTGGTACCTTGTGCACCTGAGTCTTGAGAGTGAATGTTGGTAGGCTATCACAAGTCAGCCATATCTTCACCCAACATCCACCATATGCAGGGCTTGATAGTGATCGAAAGTATAAACCCTGGCCAATTTATGCTCCTTAACCCAGGGTACTGAAGTTAACCATCCTGGTTGAGATCAGTTAACTCAGAAAGAAGAAGAAACCTCACATGAATATAATGTTTTTCATGTTCTGAACATCGCCCAAAGTGCATTCACTGTTGTTAGGTAGGCAAATAAGACAACCAACACACCATAGATTGCAACTGAGGTGAATGATCAGTTCATCTCTTCTTGATGGCATTGGTTGAGGAATAAATGTTGACCAGGACATGAAGAGAACTTCAATGCCCTTCTTTGTGTTGTGCGAGGTTACCTTTTACATTCACCTGAACAGGCAGACAGTTTAACATCTCTTCCAAAAGATTGCACCTCCACCAATGCAGCACTTGCTCAATACTTCACACTCAGCTGAGATTATGTGCTCAAATCCTCAAAAGAGGCTTGGCCTCAGAATCTTTTGACTGAGAAGTCACAATACTGCCACTGAGCCAAACTAACACCAGCTCCATACAGAACAGTGATCAAACCTGGAGTCAATTTGGTCTGTATAACTCAACTACTCACTGGATAAATTCACTAAATTATTGGATTTCCTCTTATAAAAATCAGATATGGGGTAAACAGTATGGTACTGCCGAGCAAGGGCAGATGCACGTTAGCATCACACTGGACCGGCATATGGGAAGAGAAACTCAACAGGGAGAATGATGGCTGGAATATCACCAACATGTCCTGACAGCTTGTTACCTAGGAGTGTGTGGTGCGCTTATTCCTCTGGATACAGCAAAGAAGGTGATAACATTACAGAAAAGGAGAACATTTATCTAAAATGTCAGCAGAAAAATTGTTATTCTTTTCAAAAGAATACACTGCTCTGCTTAGACTTAAAACCCCTTTAATTTGTTTATGTGTCAGAATAATAGCTGCCTCATTGGTGGCAATTGTGTATTTGTCATTTCCAGTTTGCTTTCAAAAGAATTGCAGTAGTGATGTTATGCTATTGGCTTTATTCCATCACTGCGCTCGGTGGGCACATTGTGTAAAATCTGTTAGAAGACGCAAAGGGATTGTTGGAGATGAGAGATGGAAACTGGGATTTTGTAGTTTAGTACTTGCAGTGTTTGATGTTCAAAGGTTTGTTGCTGGGAAGAGAAGAGCAGGGGGCACCTTTATCCCTACGAGCTCATGTGAAAGCAGTGATTCATGTCGCGCGCTGTTGTTGAATGTAGCGTCCTCATGTTACTACTCATGGCTTATGACATGATACCACAATGGAGCAAGGTGTGGTGGCAGGCCCCAAGAACTACCTTCGCTGGCACGATTATTGAACCCACGCTGTTGGCGTTAGTCTGCACCACGCTCTCGCCATCTGAGCTAACCAACTCCTCTGCTGAAAGCTTAGCTAACGAAAATGCTTTGTAAGCTTCTTTTTGAAGAAAGCTGTTTCCATTAAAGAGTTCTACAGAAGACAGCTATAGCTCTTCGCTGGGGAAGCCATTCATATATGAGGACATAAAAGAACATAAAGAACAAAATGGGCCAGCCCGCCAGGCAGATCTTGCTTCAGGTTCTAAACTGGCTGCTTTTCACTTTTCCTCATACCCCTCTTCCATTTACTAATTGACCCCTTTATTTTGAACTCTTAACTTACATTTATTGTGCTTGTTGTATTTGGTACTGTTTGTTTCAAAAACCATACACACAGAGAAGTCATTGCTTAAAGCAGCTATAATGAAGCTATTCGTGAAGTGTAATGTTCAGCCACCACACTGGAGGTATACTATTAGACCACAAAAATTCAATGCATATGTATTTGGACGAATGCTCCAAACTTTGTTCCTTTTGTGGCTAGTTCTTAATGTTCGAAAAGTGTGGTCGGAAGCATTAATCCTCCTATGGCCTTAAAACGTTGCATGCAAAGTTTGAACCATTGCCAGGTGGTTTACAGTTAGGAATTTCTAAAATGTGGCTTCACACTGGCAGGTTTTCTACCAACTCTTGCTGGGGTCTCACACCATGTGACATTTGTGCACTCAGGCAATGGATCAGGATCTGACACTCAAGTGCTGCTGTCATTTTTGCATTGGCGTGAACCCAACACCATGTCCATAGCGGCAGATATTTGGTCGGCTCTCCTCTTGCAGAAACATTTTCTAAATTCGCAATATCGATTTCTCTTGTTATTTTTCTACACACTTGGATCTTATTTCGGGGCGTTTTTAATGAATGACGATAAAATTAAAAAATGTATCTGTAAAAGAGTTACGTCTACCGATTCTTGAGAATGAAAGTTTTATTTAATCAGCTATGCCACGAAAAGGAATTTCTATAACTTCATGAGTGAAGGATCCTGTTACAAACGAACTTTGTAAGGTGCGTCGAGAGGGATTGAACCATCGGGAGTATAGATTTACACAATAAAATATGGGCTTACACTCTACAGGTTACATTCTATCATTTTTTTAAAATAACGTATCCCGGTAAATATAGGTGATCAGAGTTTTAATTAACTACAAAACCCTTTTCCTTGCTCACAAAATAATTGCCCACTTATCAACGGTTTCCAAAATGCGAAAAAGGTTAAATCTGTTTATTTAAAAGCTGCCTAACTAATGGCTGCTAATACATTGTTGCTCAGCAACAATCGACAGTCTCTTGCATTCTCCAGGTACGTGAAGCAACATCGTTGTGATGAAATTGTGTAACTTCACCAAAACTTGCTCCATCATCCTTCTGAGTTAATGGTCAGGTATCCTCATCCAAGAGCACATTGAAATGAACAACAAACCATTGTGCAGTGTTTAGGCGCCATCTACCGACAGTAGTATGGTACACTTGCAGAGAGTCCTTAGCTACTTCCTTGGTTCGTTCCACATCTAAATGAGACAGTTTCCCACTTTTTTAAGCGATTTGTGGCCCTCACGCTGCGGTATTCGTTTCAGACACTGAGTCTCAGCATCGTGGGTCAGATTTAACACATGCGAGATAATGTGATCTGCACATAGGGCGTTAGGCATTCGCAGTAATGGGACACTGGCTAATGGGGCCTCCAATGCACCTGCAGCGTTCAGTTTGTGCACTTGTTCACGTGGCTTATTGCGCCCTCCAAAAACATTGAAATTAACGTTGTGCCCTATTATGAGTGGAGAGCACCTGAACAGCGTCTGCCTGGCTGAACTTGTTCTCACATTGAACAACTTCTCCTTCAACTTCACTCACTTCCTTCAAGTAAAAGGTTTTGCTATGGGTACCCGCATGCTTCCTAGTTATGCCTATCTTTTTGTGGATATGTCGAACATTCCTTGTTCCAGTCCTACTCAGGCCCCCTCCCCGAACTCTTTTTCCGGTACATTGATGACTGAATTGGTGCCGTTTCCTGCTCCCGCCCCGAACTGGAAAACTTTATCAACTTTGCTTCTAATTTCCACGCTTCTCTCACCTTAACTTGGTCCATCTCCGACACTTCCCTTCCCTTCCTCAACTTCTCTATCTCCATCTCTGGGGATAGGCTGTCTACTAATATCCATTATAAGCCCACCGATTCCCACAACTACCTCGACTACACTTCTTCACACCCTGCCTCCTGTAAGGACTCCATTCCATTCTCCCAGTTTCTCGGTCTCCGATGCATCTGCTCTGATGATGCTACCTTCCATGACAGCGCTTCTGACATGTCTTCCTTTTTCCTCAACCGAGGACTCCTCTCCAATGTGGTTGACAGGGCCCTCAACCGTGTCCGGCCCATTTCCCGCACCTCTACCCTTACCCCTTCCCCTCCCTCCCAGAACCGCGACAGGGTTCCCCTTGTCCTCACTTTCCACCCCATCAGCCTCCATATCCAAAGGAGCATCCTTCGCCATTTCCGCCACCTCCAGCGTGATGCCACTACCAAAGGCATCTTCCCCTCCCTTCCCCTGTCAGCATTCCGAAGGGATTGTTCCCTCCGTGACACCCTGGTCCACTCCTCCATTACCCCCACCACCTTGCCCCCCCCTTCCCATGGCACCTTCCCCTGCAATCATAGGAGGTGCAATACCTGCCTATTTACCTCCTCTCTCCTCACTATCCCAGGCTCCAAACACTCCTTTCAGGTGAAGCAGCAATTTACTTGTACTTCTTTCAATGTAGTATACTGTATTCACTGCTCATAATGTGGTCTCCTCTACATTGGGGAGACCAAACGCAGACTGGGTGACCGCTTTGCGGAACACCTCTGCTCCGGCCGCAAGCAGGACCCCGAGCTTCCAGTTGCTTGCCATTTCAACACTCCCCCCTGCTCTCATGCTCACATCTCTGTCCTGGGATTGCTGTAGTGTTCCAGTGAACATCAATGCAAGCTCAAGGAACAGCATCTCATTTACCGATTAGGCACACTACAGCCTGCCGGACTGAACATTGAGTTCAATCATTTCAGAGCATGACGGGCCCCTCATTTTACTTTTATTTTTAGTTATTTTTTTCTTTTTCCTTTTTTTATATATTTTTTGTGTTTATTTTATTTTATTTCATCTTAGTTTATTCAGTTTGCTTACCCACTTTTTTTTATGTTTGTATTTGCGGCTGTTCAATTTTCAGCCCGTTAACACCCTATCTGTACTAATGCTTTGTCTTTCAACACACCATTAACATATTGTTTGCCTTTGCTCCACGACCTTCTGGTCAGCTATTCTGTGGCCTTGTCCTATTTACACCTTCTGCTTTGTTATCTCTTGCCCCACCTCCGCTTTACTTGCTTATAACCTTTTATATTTCTAATATTTACCAGTTCTGAAGAAGGGTCACTGACCTGAAATGTTAACTCTGCTTCTCTCTCCACAGATGCTGCCAGACCTGCTGAGTATTTCCAGTATTTCTTGTTTTTAGTCCAGATGGTCGGAGCCGGTAATGAGTGGGCAAAAACTTGGCAGATGGTGTTCAATGTGGGAAAGTGTGAGGTCATCCACTTTGGTAGGAAGAATAAAAAGGCAGATTATTATTTAGATGGAGAAAGACTACAAAATACTGCAGTACAGAGGGATCTGGGTGTTCCTGTACATGAAACACAAAAGGTTAGCATGCAGGAGCAGCAAGTAATCAGGAAAGCAAATGGAATTTTCACCTTTATTGCTTGGGGGTTAGAGTTTAAGAATAGAGAAATCCTTTTACAACTGTACAGGGTGTTGATGAGGCCACACCTGGAGTACTGCGTACAGATTTGGTCCCCGTATTTAAGGAAGGATATACTAGCATTGGAGGCAGTTCAGAAAAGGTTCACTAGGCTGATTCCTGGGATGAAGGGGTTGTCTTCTCAAGAACGGCTAAACAGGTTAGGCCTTTATTCATTGCAGTTTAGAAGAATGAGAGGTGATCTTATAGAAGCATATAAGATTCTAAGGGGGCTTGATAGGGTAGATGTTGAGAATATGTTTCCACTGGTGGGGGAATCTCAATCTAGGGGACATAGTTACAGAATAAGGGGGCACACATTTAAAACTGAGATGCGAAGGAATTTCTTCTCTCAGAGAGTGGTGAATCTCTGGAATTCTCTGCCTCAGAGTGTTGTGGAGACTAGGTCACTTAATGTATTTAAAGAGGAGGTAGATAGATTTTTGAAATCTCGGAGAGTCGAGGGTTATGCGGAGCAGGCCCGAAAGAGGAGTCGAGGCCTGGGACAGATCAGCCATGATCTTATTGAATGGTGGGGCAGGCTTGAGGGGCTGAATGTCCTACTCCTGCTCCTATTTCTTATGTTCTTATGTTCTTATGCATGCTGGAGGCACCCCCACATCCACCCCTCAATTTTCCTTATGTTGGTTCATAGCTCGTCAAAAGGCCTCAGGATTGCTTCCCTGACCTCGTTATTTATTTGACCCAACTGGAAAGATATGATTTGGACAGTTGCTTACAGGTGCACTCCTTCTGCTGGATTTGCTTGTTTTCCCAGGGATGTTTCATAATAGCCTGGTTATGTAGGTATTCTCCTGTATTTAATAATGACCTGAAACGTTAACTCTGCTTCTCTCTCCACAGATGCTGCCAGATCTGGTATTTCCAGCATTTCTTGTTTTTATTTCAGATTTCTAGCATCTGCAGTATTTTGCCTTTATTTAAGGTCCTGAAGGGGCTTGACAGGGTAGACGCTGAGAGGTTGCTTCCGCTGGTTGGCCAATCTAAAACACGGGCACAGACACAGGATAAGGGGACAATCATATAGGACTAAGATGAGGAGAAATCTAATCACTCAAAGTGTTGTGAATCTTTGGAATTCTCTACCCCAGAGGGTTGTGGATGCTCCATCATCAAATACATTGAAGAATGGGATAGACAGCTTTTTGGGCTCTAAGGCACTCAAGGGATATGGGGAGCAAGCGGGAAAGTGGAGCTGAAGCCCAAGATCAACAATCATCATATTGAATGGCGGAGCAAGCTCAATGGGCCATATGGTCTACTCCTGCTCATATTTCTTCTGTTCTTATGTAGCCCACATGATTGTCACCCCATTCACAGCCTTAAAAATGTATTCCCTCCACCATGAGCACACAGTGGCAGCTGTGTGTACCATCTATGAGAATGCACTGCAGCAACTCACCAAAGGTCTTGTGACAGCACCTTCCAAACCCACAACCTCCACCACGTAGAAGGACAAGGGCAGCAGACGCATGGGACCACCACCACCTGCAAGTTCCACACCATCCTGACTTGTAAATATATCGCCGTTCCTTCACTGTCGCTGGGTCAAAATCCTGGAAATCCCTCCCTAATAGTACTGTGGGTATACCTACCCCACATGAACTACAGTGGTTTAAGAAGGCGGCTCACCACCAATTTCTCAAGGGCAACTAGGGATGGGCAATAAATGTTGGCCTTGTCAGTGACACCCATATCGCATGAATGAATAAAGAAAGGGAATACCATTGTTGATAGAAACATGAAAACATTCTGTGGATTGAAAAAGTTTTTGGTACAGATCAGGGCCAAATCATTTTGCTACTTGAATCGTGTAAAGACTTGTAGGCTTTTCTGTCTATAACATCACAAGCATTTAGGATAAACTGACCAAATGCTGCAGGAGTTTAATTATATGTAAGTATTTATTTAAAATCACAATTCCATTATTTACTTATTAAGAATCAGAAGCCACTTTTGATGCATTGTGGTTTCATACATGTTTATAAACACTTATAAACCTCTACAAATTATTGAACAAATATTAACAAAAGATAAAATGTATGTCAAAAATTAACAGAATAATGAACCATCCTGAAACTGGATTGGGAACCATTCAAGAGAAAATACTGATCATTAGGGCAGAATCCTTATATCTTTGACCAAGCTTTTAGTCACCTTATGAAACATTAACTCTTTCTCCCTCTTCAGATGCTACCAGACCTGCTGAGTATTTCTAGCACTTTGTTTCTATTTTGGTCATCTGTCCTAGTATCTCTTAATGTGGCTTGGTGTAAAATTTTGTTTGGCAACACTCCTCTGAAGCACCTTGGGATGTATTAGTGTGTTAAAGGTGGTATATAAATGCAAATTCTTCTTGCTGTACATGGTAGTCTGTGTACTTTGTGTGCTGTTGATGACAACGCTCTAAGATGGCTGGAATTATATGCGAGTCTGCATACCCTAAATAAAAACATATTGAAGGATTATAATAATTTTTTCTACTTTCATTGTACCATCACTCCCAGCTAGTATCTCCTATGTATCATCTAGTATACTCCAGAAGTTAAGCATGACATACTGAAACCTGAGGCAGCAAATAATAAACTCAATTCTTCAGGAACTACCAAGTTGACTGCAGTAGTTTGAACCAGGGATGGGCATAGACATGTTGCACCACGGACATTTGACAAAATTATTGTCTCAGCCATCGACATGGGGGCAATTAATCTGTATATAAAGTGTATAGCCAATTTAATGCTATCAAAACACAGCCCGATTTAAAACACATTTCTCCCTATAAATAAAGTAGCTAAGCATACAAACATCAATGAAAGCAGCACAACTGTATTAGCTAGCTAGCTAGCAAGCAGGCAAAGTAGTATGCAATGCCAATGTGAATTACTTTTGTTGACAAAATAGAGCTAGCTACACCATGTCACGGGTTGGTAGATGGACCTTATTGGATGATGTCTGTGAATTCACATTGTGTCACGAGTGCAAATTCATCCAATTAACCATGAAACTCAAGGAGAGGATTGTTATTGTGGTTATTGAGGTGAGGCAGTAGAAAAATCTGCAATAGGAAGACATTTCTCACAGTGCTATTGTCACAAGACAATTTAACCCATGATGGTCAATGTTTGTGCAACTTCTGCACCTGCTTGTAATGTGTGTCTGAAGACAGGGCAGGCAACAAAACAGCAGTGATCGCCAAATCAGTGGAATTTTATAGGATGGAGCAGATAGTACTTCAGAAGAGTCATGTAAAACAGAAAAGCAGAGTGGGACAGGAAGGGACAGAGAGATTAACAGTAAGTGGTCAAGACTAGTTTATTCATCTTGACAGAAACTAGGTCCTGGATTCTAAAATACAGAAACAACAGCATGTCTTATGGACAAAATGTCATTTACTTACCAAAGCTAGGGAAGGACATATCTGCCAGACTGGACAGAGAACCAACAAGAGGGAAAAACCTACTTGACCTCATCCTCACCAATATACCTGTGCAGATGCATCTGTACATAACAGTATTGGTAGGAGTGACCACAGCATAGTCCTGGTGAAGATGAAATCTTGTCTTCACACTGAGGACACTCTCCATCATGTGTGGTACTACCCCCGTACTAAATGGCATAGGCTCAGAACAGTTCTTGCAGTGTGTACCATCTACAAAATGCACTGCAGTAACTCACCAAGCCTCCTTCGACAGCAACTTCCAAACCCGTGATCGCTACTATCTAGAAGGACAACGGCAGCAGTTGCATAGGAACACAACCACCTGCAAGTTCCCCTCCAAGTCACACACCGTCCTGACTTGGAACCATATTGCCGTTCCTTTACTGACGCTGGATCAAAATCCTCGAATTCCCTCCCTAACAGCACTGTGCGTTTGCCTACACCACATGGATTACAGCAGTTCAAGAGGCAGTTTACCACCACCTTCTCAAGGACAATTAGGGATGGGCAATAAATGCTAGCCTAGCCAGTGACACTATATGGTGCATATAACATTTAAAAAGACAATCTTATCTGTCCTTACAGGAGTGTTAAAAACCAATAGCTTTTTAAAGTACAAAAGCAATATTTAAACATATCTAAATACAGCTTCAACAGTTACATATTATCATAGTTCGTCGTGATATTGTGTAAAAGGCCATCTTGGATGCTGTGTTATTTTCTGTGCAGCAGACAGCACAAGACGCATAAATTCGGTCACATCAAAAGAGTAGTTGGTAAACTTAGGATGGTCTCCAAGAGTTGGATGATGACCCTAAGTGAATGAAATTGGAAAGAAAGGTGATGAATTATTAAATCAAGAGATTGTGTCAAATTCTAGAGATGGGGCAAATTAAACAAATGCAATAATGAAGAATAGTGCTTCACAGACAATGACAAAAGGATTCATTTCAAGAACAGCGCTAATAATTTATAGCTACTTTTTATTTCCCACATACTGTGATGGAGTGGACACACTTCAAGTGATCTCTTTAGCAGACTCTGCTCCATGTGATCACTTGATTATCCCAGTTTAACATATTGTGTAGGATCAGGGGTCATGAGTTTAAACTGTGCAAGAGTAGGAATGGACTGGATGTTAGGCAGTTCATCCTTTCCCAGAGAATACTGAGCCTCTGGAATGCCAGCTGGTGTGGTGGGGTCTGACTCTGTATGCTGTCAACAGGAAGTTGGACCAGATCTTGACTGGGGCAGAGATTGCATCATATAGAAGGTAAGTATCTTTATAAATAACATTTGGTACATGTGATAGCCCAAACTGGCAATCACCTGAGGAAGGTGGAATCAAATTTTACAGATTTTTTTTTCCCTTATTGGACCTATTTTTTCTCTTTTTTTTTGCCTCTCTCAGGAGATTACTTGGGCAGGGGGTGGTGCTGGTCTGTCTAATCATGGTTGCTCCAGCTGTCACAGTGTATAGGGAACCTTGATGTACGAGTTGCTCTTTTCCTGCTCGTTAACTTTGTATGTGCATAAGTGTATGCTGTCTTGGAAAAGGAGACAGACAAAATATTGAACTCGATGAAGGAGCTTTATAAACAATGATTTTAAAAGCCAAAACTTAAAAACTCTAAACAAATGGAGGGGATTCATAGGTAAGTCCCTTTGCCTGTTACCTTCTGCCTTAAAATCATTGTCCTAATGTTTAGATCATTCGGTTTACTTTTGGAAACAATGAGAATGAAGTACTTTATAAATTGTTCATGGTTGGTGCTAGCACAGCTCTACAAAGCACAACTGGCACAAGCAAGTCACAGACATCCTTCACTTCCTATTAATGTTTAGCTTGGCTGCCCAAGTGGCTCACACAATTTAACAGAAATGAAGATACAAGGTGAGGACTACTAGATTAAGAATGAGATTATAGTTAAACAAATTCAAACCATGCAGAAAGCAACATAATTGAATCTCAATTAAGTGTTTTTCCAGGTATTCTCAGTGGTGGATGGGTTTCCAGATATTTGGAGTGGTGCCATTTCATAACATTACAAAAGAAATCTTTTTAAAAACTACAGATTATTCCTACTGTTCTTCCCTCTTTCTTATCTTTTTCTGATCTAATTTTCTGGGACAAAGGAAGTTGAGGGGAGATTTGATAGAGGTGTACAAGAGTATGACAGGTTTAGATAAGGTAGACAAAGAAAAGCTGTTCTTATTAGCTGATTATATAAGGACTAGGGGACACAGGGATGATTTGCAGTGGGGAGGTGAGGAGAAACTTTTTTATGCAATGAATAGTAATGACCTGGCAGTCACTGCCTACAAGGGTGGTGGAAGCAGAGTCAATCAATTTTAAAAAGAAATTGGATGGGCACTTGAGGGAAATAAACTTGCAAGGCTACAGGGATAGAGTGCGGGAATGGGACTGACGGGTGTGCTCTACAGAGAGCCAGCATGGACTTGCTGGGCCGAATGGCCTCCTTCTGTGCCATAATGGCTCTGTGGATTTCATTTTAGCTCAAATATCCTCACTGGAAATCAAAATCACATAACTTAAAGCAGCTGAAGATGCTGCATCTTATTCTCCCCAGCCATAGACCAGTGGGTAAATGCATTGCATGGTGTGCCACGGTTTCATACTGATAAGGAGTGCAAGTTCAAACTCCATTTTGTGTAAGTTAACCTCAGTCAGGATGGTAATGACGCTGCTGCAAGTGGGTGTATCTCCTAACTAGGGAGGCAAAAAAATTATCAGCCAGTAACAATTGAGAATATTCTCCCACGTGTATAGTTAAAGAAAATAAGTGCTTCTAAACTGTCACAGGTTTATTACAACAGTTTAAAAAATAAATTTTCTTCTTAATTTCTACACACAGGAAAATACCACCCTCTGCCTTTTTGGTTTATTATGAATTTGGCTGATAAATTTAGTTAAGATAATTTTTCTTTATTCTTTGCTTAATTTATTTCATAAAGCTATAATAATTCAATCAGTTTAATGCTCCCATTAGTTTAATGCATTGCGTAAGGTTTGAAGACTTGGCTGGAGCCCACAAGTGATGATCAAATTCACACAAACCTTATCCTGAGATATGACTTTGTCACCTTTTTCCCACGTCATATAATGAATTCCTCGAAGTCGAGCCAAATCCAAATAGCAGCGCTCATCTTCACAGTTATACCTGAAGAATGAACTTGCATTTATATCACACCTTATCAAATCACAAAACATACTAATGTGTTTCATAATCAATTCATTCATTTTGAAGTGGAGTCACTGTTATGTTGACAAATGCAGCATGCAGTTAGATCCAACAAATATTGAGGTAATTGATGAGTTAGCCTGTTTTTGGTGATGGTTGAGAGAGAAACATTGGCCAGGACAACAGGTGAACGCCCTACTATATTTTAAACTATTCTACAAGATTTTTACATCCACTTGTACCACCAAAAACAGATAAACAAAGCTTTGGTTTAATATCGCTTTGTAAGATGGCACCTCCATCAACGTAGCATCCCTTCGGCACTGCATGAAATATCAGCCTAGATTTTGCACTCAATTCCTGGAATGTGGCTTGAACCACAACCTTCTGACTCAAGGAAAAAGACTATCAAATGAAACAAGCTGATACATTGGCAAAGCACCACACATTGTCTGTACTGATCAAGGAAAAATCCAACACAGGGCCATGCTTTGCTCCACATTCTTGATTGCTGATGGACAGCTCTATTCTAAATGGCATTAACATAAAGAAGTACAAGAAAATTGCTGTAGCCATTGCTTCACAAAGAAACACAGCAAATTCAGAAGATGATAAATAACAACTGATGAGGGTAGGAGTATGTTCTAGCTTTAAATGTACTCATCTTCCCATCAATCTTTTGGTTTACTTTGTGCTATACATTGTTTTGCATCTAAGAGGATAAGCAAGCAGAGAATCTGTTCCCAGGTCAATGCCAATTACCATTCTTGGACATCTGGTAGGATCCACATGAGAACAGCCAAATCGTGGCTTCTCGCCTAATTTTCTTGTCTGGTATGGGAAAGTGATTGATCTATTTTGGCACCTCTATGTACCATTTCACACAAATACTTATGAGCATAAGTGGATCAAGCTTTTCCAATGACTTATTGGGTGAATGAACATCTATGTAACACTGAGTGAACAAGATCATCTGGCTCTCAGGTTCTATCCCTGATCTTCGCTGAGTTAAATGATCTCAACTGGGGTTTCTGTTAAGATGCTACAATGGGCCTCAGCAACCTTGAGCTTCGGAAGGGTAAAGGGAAAAAAAACAATCTGGGTTCCTGGTCCTGATCACTGTCAGTAACATGCTGGAAAATGTTTACATTTGGACGGTAGTGGGAACACAAGATCAACCTTAGTTGCAATGCTGTGCACAGTTAAGTAAAATTCTGATCTTAGCTGCCTAGACCAGGTTAGTCCACCTGTCAATTTGGTCCTCAAAGACACACTTAGTTCTGTTTATTTTTTATACTTTTATATTTCTTATTGCTTGCTTGTTTTTTTTTAAAGAATGTTGTTGCCCTGGAAGTTTTGCAGTTTTCTCTTATTGATGGATATATGGTAAATCAGAACACAATGATCTGTTAGTATCAGCAGATTGAGATACATACAAACTGATGGTCACATGTATTTAAACTTAATATGTCGTTCCCAAGGTTCCATGGTACACACTGATATGACCCACACAAAAAAGCTTGGGACATCGCTGATGTAGGCACACAATTGAAGAAGGAACAAGGTACAGGAGGGCTGCTGGCAAACATAGATACATGGGGAAGATGATGACATAGTGGTAATGTCACTGGGCTAGTAATCCTGAGCCAAGGCTAAAGCCCTGGGGGCACCACAGCTGGTGAAATTTAAATTCAATTAATTAATTTTTAAAAATCTGGAATTGGAAGTTAGTCTCAGTTATGGTGCCATGAAACTATCATTGATTGTTGTAAAATCCCATCTGGTTCACTAATGCTTGTTAGGGAAGGAAATTTGATCTCCTTGCCTGGTCTGGCCTACATGTGACTCGAGACCCACAGCAATGTGGTTGACTCTTAACTGTCCTCTGAAATGGCCTAGCAAGCCACTCAATTGTCAAGGGCAATTAGGGATGGGCAACAAATGCTGGCCTGCCAGCGAGGCCCACATCCCATGAAAGATTAAGAAAAACAAAAGTCACTGACAGGCAAGGACAAAAGAGGAGAATTTTTGCTAAAAAGTGAAGTAGCAGGTGCAATTGAGATACTAGATTGGGACAACCTAACATTGCAATCCACCACTCATTTGCTCTACTGTAATTATGTGTAAATACAATTCAATCACTTAGGTGCTTTTTTAAATCATATATATCGACAGGAGTTTGGTGTTTCTAGTTAAAAAGTAGTGTACTTAAATTACACGGAATAGCCATATTAACACATGAAAATTTTACTGCAGCATAAATGTTTATAAGAATATTTTTAAATAATGAAATACATACAATTCAAAAATGACAGCCCAGTCAGGAAGAAAAAGCAGGTGAGTTAGTCCAGCTCCATGTATGGAGATAAAAATGTCCGAATTGTGCGTTATTTTCAGTTGCTCTAAAAATCTAATGTCTCTGAGAGAATAAAAGATGATAATGTAAAAACAACATTGTAGAATAAAATATAATTAGCAGTAGTTATATGCATGCAACGGAAATACCATTTAGTCCCTTTCAGCCCCTCACAATTTTTCACTTTCTCGTTTCTTAATGGAAGGCAATGAAAGAAAATAGACTTAGAAACTATTTTGACTCAAGATAATACAATGTCTAATGTCAGTACTTAAAGCACAAACCATTTATTTGATGTCACCAGTTACTGCAAGTTGACAGCCAATATGAAAGACTTTTCAAAGTTAATTTCAAACAAAATAAAGTAAGTTATGGATTTTATTCAGCACAACATTCTCAATAATGATACACTATTTAGCTTCAAAGCAATTTACTGTTCTGATTTTATTTGGGTTTGTGTGAAACAAGTAGTTAGTTCAGTGTATGTCCAATAATTTCAATATACTTCCAGATTCTTCAGGGTGCATGCTTGTTGAGAAGATTAAGGTGAATGAAACGATAAATAAGATACTATATTTGGTGTGAAATTGGACTTGCAAAGTGAAGTTAGACTAAAGAAAACATTACAAATTTTATTTAAGAGATTCTGATTGAAAAGCTAATCATGATTCCTGTATGGATAACATCGCAAGGCTTTTTGGGAAAATGAAAATCAAAATGCAACGAAATAAAATACAATACAATTTGATGCTGCAATCACTAAGAGCTATATCACAATACGCTCCAAACAATTTTCTACATTATTTGTCAATTTCATGTTAGATTTTTTAATTGCACAAGCTGATTTTTCAAATCTGAAAACAAGTATGGAATAGTTTTTAAAAATTCAATGCAACTTTAGAACATTGGCTCATTTAATGAGCCAAACTTTATATTTGAGAATCTTAAAGAATACAACACTCAACATTTTTGGAACAAAGCTTACATAGCTTTCTAGATAGATAGAATAGGGAAGTTTCACTATGTTAGAAAACCTACATTTAGCCTGTTAGATAGCGAAATTACAGAGTTTGCCAATTGGCAAGATGTGGTGCAGTCTTGACGATGATTTGCCCACATGCTTTCCATGTTTTAGAAGCTGTGTTTCCACCTTTGGAAAGAAAGGAATTAACTACTTGCAAGGCCCTTCCTAGAATGACAATCAAGGAGCTTGATCGACTATATCCACCCCACCCTCCAAACTGGCAGGATAATGTAGATGGGGGGGAAGGAAAGACCTTACTGAAGAGATGGCATTACTCTATGTAAAAGCAAAATACTGCGGATGCTGGAAATCTGACACAAAAACAAGAAATGCTGGAATCACTCAGCAGGTCTGGCAGCATCTGTGGAAAGAGAAGCAGAGTCAACGTTTCGGGTCAGTGACCCTTCTTCCGAAGAAGGGTCACTGACCCGAAACGTTGACTCTGCTTCTCTTTCCACAGATGCTGCCAGTCCTGCTGAGTGATTCCAGCATTTCTTGTTTTTGTTGCATTACTCTATGTGTTGGACCTAAAATTCAAAAATGTAACTTAAGTGAAGCAAGTTTTTATTTATTTTTTATTCGCTCGTGGGATGTGGGAGTCACTGGAAAGCCCACATTTGTTGCCCATCCCTAATTGCCCTTGAGAAGGTGGCGGTGAGCTGCCTTCTTGAACTGCTGCAGTCCTTGGTGTTAGGAAGGGAGTTCCAGGATTTTGACCCAGCAACAGTGAAGGAATGGTAATATAGTTCCAAGTCAGGATGGTGTGTGGAGGGGAACTTGCAAGTGGTGGTGTTGCCATGCATCTATTGCTCTTGTCCTTCTAGGTGGTAGAGGTCATGGGTTTGGAAGGTGCTGTCGAAAGAGCCTTGGTGAGTTTCTGCAGTGCAGCTTGTATATGGTACACACTGCTGTCACTGTGCATTGGTAGTGGAGGGAGACAGGAGGTGAGTTACTTGCTGCAGAATTCCCAGCCTCTGACCTGCTCCTGGAGTCACAGCATTTATGTGGCTGCTCCAGTTCAGTTTCTGGTCAATGGATGTTGATAGTGAGGGATTCAGCGATGGTAATGCCACTGAACGTCAAATTAGTAAAAATCTTCTAATGCCATAACATGTCCTTACTACTGACCTCAGACAGTTATTCCTTCCTAGTATGAGAAGCCATTATCCCTAACTCAAACCACTTTAAGTCTCACCTCACGCTATCTGTATGAATAATTCTCTTGAGACACTTCAAGAACAGTGGAGGGAGGTGTCCTAAAAATTATAAGTTACAAAGTCTGTATTGCTTGGGAAAAAACACATTTCAATGACAACCATAGTACTCCACATTTGAGATCTAATTCACAGAAAGGGATGAGACCTTCTGGTATTAGTGCCATCCTGATAGGTTAAGTGACTGCAGGGACACCTCCCCTTAAATTGATATAAAAATAGACAATTCTGCACACTTCAGATCAATCAGTGTTAGTAGTGGTGGTAGTAGTAGTAGCAACAAGTGAGAGCACACTGTCTCTCTTTGGCTTAGTAGAAGTCTCTGTTAACTCACTTAGGTTCTCTTTGTTGTGAATGAACCTCTACCTAGCAGATGCAGAAAGGTGCCCTTACAGATAGAGTGTATTAAGATGAGTAAAATACCAAATTGGCTTGTTAGGCTGTACCAGCCAGTTCCAGATAAGAGGAAAGTGCAGAGCAGAGCGGGGCGGCGAGAAAGGAGAGCGCGGGGCGGCGAGAAAGGCGAGGCTGAGAGTGGCACGGGAGAAAAATTGCATAGTGACGTCATAGCATAAGGAGGTACACAAGGATGATACCACAGGTAAAATATTTAACATAACAAACTAAACCAACAAGTAGTTTATAAACTTTAAAAAAAAAGGATTAAAGTTTATGTATTTAAATAAATAAAACAGTGCAGCAATGCAACATGTGGGAATTTATGGAATGCATCACGATCCCAGACAACCACATATGCAGTGTCTGTATCTTGAGGAACTACAGTTCCAATTTCGAGGTGCAGAGGCTGGGAATTCTGCTGCGAGTAACTCACCTCCTGACTCCCCAACACTTGTCCACCACTACAAGGCACAAGTCAGGAGTGTGATGGAATACTTTCCACTTGCCTGGATGGGTGCAGTTCCATCAACACTCAAGAAACTCAACAACATCAAAGACAGCGCAGCCCGCTTGATCCGCACCCCATCCACCACCTTCAACATTCACTCCCTCCACCACCGGTGCAAAGTGGCTGCAGTGTGTACCATCTACAAGACATACTGCAGTAACCCACCAAGTCTCCTTCAACAGCATCTTCCAAATCTGCGACTTCTTCCGCCTAGAAGAACAAGGGCAGCAGACACATGGGAACACCATCTGCAAGTTCCCCTCAAGCCACACACCATCCTGACTTGGAACTATATCACTGTCCCTTCATTGTCGCTGGGTCAAAATCCTGGAACTCCCTTCCTAACAGCACTGTGGATGCACCTGCACCAGATGGACTGCAGCAGTTCAAGAAGATGATTCACCACCACTTTCTCAAGGGCAATTTGGGAGCGCAATAAATGCTGGCCTGGTCAATAATGCTCCCATGCCATGAAGAAATAATTTTTAAAAAATTGTGGGTCCTTAGAGATGGGGAACGTTACCTGGAAACTTTGATCTAAGAGGCAGTCACACCCTTTAGATTAGGTGGTGATCCAGATCTGGTTAGTGGTTACAGACAGAATGGTATGACTGCAGTCAGACAGGTAAGTGGACCCAGGTGCAGTGCAAGAGGTGCCCTGGCTTTCGCACTTATCCAACAGGCATGTCTGTTGTCTGTGTGGATGAGGGTAAAGTCTGCAGGGCAGATGAGCAAATTGTCCATGGCACCATGGTACAGAAGGCCATTCAAACGGGCGGTGTGAAAAGGAATGTAGTAGTGATAGGGACAATATAGACAGGGGATACTGTTCTTTGCAGCTGTTACTGGGAGTTCCAAAGGTTGCGTTGCCTGCTCGGTGCCAGGGTTAAGGATATCATCTCACGACCAGGAGAAGAACTTGGAGTGGGAGGTGGAGGATCATGGTCCATGTTGTAATCAATGACATAGGTAGAACTAGGAATTAGGTTCTGCCGAGAGAGTTTGAGGTGCTGAGGTTGAAATTAAAGCACAGAACCTCACAGGTAATAATCTCTGGATTGTTACTTCAGCCGTGTGCAAATTGGCATAGGGACAAACAGATTAAAAGGTTAAATGCATGGCTGAAAAAGTGCTGTTGTTAATTCATGGGGCACTGGCACAAGTCGGAGAAAAAGGGAGCTGTTCCATTGGGACGGGCTCCACTTAAATCTAGCGATACAGCAGAGTAGCAATTTGGATAAAAATGAGCAGAGTGGGTCAGGAAGGGACACAGGGCATAACAAAGACAATGGGGCATTAGTGACTAGGGTGACATAGGGGAAAATAGAAAATAATGAAAGCTAAAGGCACTCCATTTGAATGCATAAAGCATTTGTAACAAAACAGATGAATTAAAAGCACAGATAGAAATTAATGGGTTTGATCTAAGAGCCATTAATGAAATGTATTGTAGAGTGACCAAGGTTTTGAATTAAATATTCCAGGGTGCTTTACCTTTAGAAGAGATAGGCAAAATGGAAGAGGTGGAGGGATAGCTCCAATAATAAAGAATGGCATAACGACAGGAGAGAAAAAGGATCTTAGCTCAGAAAATCAAGATTTAGAATCAGTTTGGGTGAAGCTAAGAAACAGCAAGGGGCAGAAAACAATAATGGGATTAGTTTACAGGTCTCTTAACAGTAGCTGTAGTGTTGGGCAGAGTATAAGTCAGGAAATTAGAGCTGCATATAGTAAGGGTAATACAGCAATCATGAGGGTCTAGGGTTTTAAAAGAGGTGACTCCAGAGACAGTGGATTCATTAATTTTCTTCTTCCAGAATTCCCTAGATTCTAGCAAAGTCCCCATGGATTGGGAGGCAGCAAACATAACCCCGCTATTCAAGAAAGGAGGGAGAGAGAAAACAGGGAACTATCAGCCAGCTGACCTGACATTAGTAGTAGAGAAAATGCTAGAATCTTTTATCAGGGACATATTAAGGGGGCACTTAGAAAATGATAATATAATTGGGGAAAATCAACACAGATTTCTAAAACGACAAAATGTTTGACAAATTTGTATTTTGAGGAACTAGTAGAGTGGATAAGGGAAAGCAGCAGATGTAGTGTATTTGGATTTTCAAAAAGCATTCAATAAGGTGCCACACAAGAGACTATTACACAAATTAAGGGCCATGGGACTGGCGGTAAATATTAGCATGGATTGAAGATTGGCTAACAGACAGAAAACAGTAGGAATAAGCGGATCATTTTTGGGTTGATAGGCTGTAACGAGTGGGGCACCACAGGGTTCAACTGCTTAAGCCTTAACTGTTTATAATCTATATCAATGATGTAGAAGAATGTAATGTATCCAGGTTTGTTGACAAAACAAAATTAGGTGGGAAAGTAAACTGTGAGGAGGATGCAAAGAAGCTGAAAAAGGATTTAGATAGGTTAACTGAGAGAGCAACATCATGGCAGATGGAATATAATGTGGAGTTATCCACTTTGGTAGGAAGAATAGAAAAGCAGAATATTTTTTAAATCACAAATAACTGGGAAATGTTGGTATTGAAAGGGATCTGGGTGCCCTTGTACAAGAATCACAGGTTAACTTGCAACTCACCAAGGCTCCATCAACAACACTTTCCAAACCCACAACCTCGATCACCTAGAATAACAAGGGCAGCAGACGCATGGGAACACCACCACCTCGATGTTCCCCTCCAAGTCACACACCATCCTGACTTTGAATTATATCACTGTTTCTTCACTGTCGCTGGGTCAAAATCCTGGAACTCCCTCCCTAATAGCACTGTGGGTGTATCTACACAACATGAATTGCAGTGGTTCAAGAAGGCGGCTCACCACCACCTTCTCAAGGGCAATTAGGGATAGGAAATAAATGCTGGTCTTGCCTGTAATGCTCACATCCCTTCAATGAATAAAAAAAATGTGCAGGTACAGCAAGCAATTAAGAAAGCAAATGGTGTGTTAGCCTTTATTACAAAAAGATAGGAGTATAAGAGTAAACAAGTCTTACTGCAATCACACAGGGCCTTGCTGAGAGCATATCTGGAGTACCGTGTACAATTTCAGTGTCCTTACCTAAGGGAGGATGTACTTGCCTTAGACGGAGTGGAACTAAGATTCACTAGGCGGATTCCTGGGATGAGGGGATTGTCCTATGAGGAGAGATTAAGTAGACCAGGCCTATATTCCCTAGAGTTTTAGAAGATTGAGAGGTGATTTTATTGAAACATATAAAATTCTTAAGGAGCTTGACAAGGTAGATGCTGGGGAGCCTAGAACTAGTGGTCACTGTCACAGAATAAGGGGTCAGCCATTTAGGACTAAGATGAGGAGAAATTTCTTCACTAAAAGGGATGTGAACCTTTGAAATTCTCTACCCTCAGACAGTTGTGGATGCTCAGCCATTAAGTATATTAGGATTTTGAATGCACTGTCTGAGAATGTGGTGGAGGCAGTTACAATCGTGCCCTTCAAAACAGAATTGGATAATTTTCTGAAGAGGAAAAATATGCAGGGCTATAGGGAAAGAGCGGGGTGAGTGGGACTAATGGAGTAGTTCTTACAGTGAGATAGCATGGACACAATGGGCCAAATGGCCTCCTTTTGTGCTGTAACCATTCAATGATTCTATGGCATTCAAGTCTGAGAACAGCAGGAGACTGAGGGAATTAAGGGAGTACGAGAATCATGCGAGAAGGTGTAGCAGAGGTCTTACTGAATGGTGGAACAGGCTCGAGGGGCTGTATGGCCCTCTCCTGCTCCTATTTCTTACGTTCTTATGTTTTCCAATCACAAATACACAGCTTTCTAGATGATGGAAGTGAGAGTTTTGGCCTGTTGAGTCCATTCTGAAGGTAGCCTTTTTCCATGGGCAGATGGAAATTTGCATTAAAGGAGCTAATATGTTGTGCTGTGTACTTTTGATCCTGCAATGTCAAGGGGTATGGTAGCATTGTGGTTATGTTACTGGACTATAGTCCAGGCCTCTGGATCTAATGATCCAGAGACATTAGTTCAAATTCCCCCTGGCAGCTGGGGGAATTTAAATGCAGTTAGTAAAATAAATCTGGAATTAAAAAAGCTAGTATCACTACTCGTGACCATGAAACTATCAGATTATTGTAAAAACTCATCTGGTTCACTAATGTCCTTTTTAGTGAAGGAAATCTGCAGTCCTTACCTGTTCTGGCCTGTTAGTGATTCCAGACCCACAGCAATGTTGTTACCTCTTAAGTTCTGAAATGGACTAGCAAACTACTCAGTTGTATCTCAAAGGCAATTAGGAATGGGCATTAAATGCTGAACTTGCCAGCGATGCACACATCCTATGAATAAATGAATTTTTAAAAAATGACAGAACATAAACATGCTCAACACTTCCCTTTGTGTTGCATTTGCTGGATCAATTCATATACTTATTTGTATACTGAGGTACTTAAGCAAACTTGGCTGACAGCAGTAACTTAATTGGCATCAGTAACTACTGAACACATACTTTGTATGGCAGGCCATATGCAGCAGGCTACATTTATTTACACTCTCCCATTTTTCACCTTGGATTTCCTTTTTTTTTTAAATAAAAAAGTCAGATGGGTTTTTCGAAATATCCTGGTACAGAACCTTGCACTGCCATCCAGTGTCACAGCCTCCCAGCTTGCTTCACTCTCTGGGCATTGGTGGCTTACTCCGCCACTCTGCAAACAGCATTTTTCTATGCACTCATGCCCTGAAGACACTGGTCCATAAATGTGCCATCTATGCCCTCTCTCAGGATCTCAGTACACAGCACATTATTTATACTGGCTCCGGTGATTGAACAACTAGTTCAGCAGCTTTTGTGCAAGCGCTTTCCTGACTGGCCATTTAGTTGTGTTTTTTTAGTCCACTCGAGCATCCAGATAGCACAATAAAGCTGAGTATTCCTATGAGTGTGTTAAAAAGAGAGAAAAATTTAAATCCCCATCTGAGGTGGGGCCTGGGCACTAAGTAATTCTACTTACAAAAATTTCAAGCCACATATAAACAAGGGGACCAAAATCACCACTTTTTGATATAGTATAGCCGTTTTCTTTGCAGTTAATGCTGTGTTAACAGAGTTGCGGAGCAGCATGGCTTTGAAAAGTGTAAATTCTGAAAACGTAATTTTAGTGGGTAAATTACAGAGAAAAACAAACATTCTCCCCTTTTCACTGAGAAGGAAATTTTAGTTCTCCTGCTCCACGCAAAACCCAAACTTGTATGACATTTGACACTTACTTGTAATCCACCACTCTGACATCAAATCCAGTTACTGTCTTCAGTGCTTTCACCAGCTGAGGACAAAGATAAAACATTTGCTAGGCATTCAGTAGTTTAATCTTATTGAGCTTTTGATACAATTTGAAAAATATTTAACAGAAGGCTTTCTATAATTTATGAACAATAAAATACTTAATAATGTACTGCCTTCAAAAAATTAAACACAGCTATGATATAATGCGTACATCTCCCAAGATATTGCTCGTGGTGAGGCGGAGGATATGCTATTTTATAACAGATGTTATCAACTGTGATGCAAAAATAATACAGATGTGGGATACACAGGAAATGCACATTATACATGAGACTTTTAATATATTTTATATACCTAGTTGACCTCCATGGTATTGCACATGGGGAGTCAGCACCAAGTGTTGCCTTCATGCATAGAGGCATTAGAGAGTGGAAGATATTTCGACCAGGCATAATTTAATCTCCATTTTAAAGCCATGCATTTTGCCCTTATGTTTATATACTTTGCTTTTATATTATTGTTGCTAAGTAACAAAACAGCAGCAATTTAGGAAGCAGAATTGGATTGGAGCATAAATGTTTCTCTGCAGTACAGGCTGGGGAGCTGCAAGATGCAAAACCAAGGCTTGGCAGCAGCAACACTGGCAGGAGAGTGTAATTACAGTATGGCAAGTTTACATGAGCAGTTTCCATTAAAAATGTGGATATAGGAATTTATAATAGGAAAGTTGATAGGAAATACGTACAGATGCAAAATTTTTTATATATTATAGATTCATGTGATACTGGCACCAGTGCTGTGACTGAAAGGAGATGTACCAATGGGACAGGCTCCACCTGAACCGGGATGGGACCTGTGTCCTAGCAGATAGAGTAAATAGGGAGGTGACAACACCTTTAAACTAGCAAGATGGAGGAGGAGGATCTGCAAGAAACATAAGCAGCATACTTGTAAACAGAACAGGGAAGGATAGCATAGGAAAGAATAAAGTAAGAGAGGACATTCATGGCAAGGGAATAAATAGAGTTATAGAACAGTAGTCTAAAAAGATGGTTAAACATAAAGTGGAGTGAAATCATATAAAAATTAGTTAAGATGTCTGTACAGCAATGAACACAATGTCTGTAATAAAACAGGGAAGCTGGAGGCAATTATGCATTGGAAGGAACCAGACATGGTTGGGATTACTGAGACATGGCTACAGAAAAAACAGGACTGGGAATTAAAAACTGCAGAGTATAGCATAGTTAGAAAGATGAGAGAGGGAAAAGGGGGAGATGAAGTAGCTATACTTATTAGGGATAAAATAATGGCAGTGTCAGAAAGGGACGCAGCTATCAGCAAGACAAACATAGAATCCATATGGATAGAGATTAAAGATAATAAAGGAACAATCACACTAATAGGTGTAGTCTATGCTTCTGTATTTACCAGGAAGATAGAACAAGTAGACATGACATTGAATGATGAGCTGAGTAATGAGATAAGTACATTTAAGATTAAAAAAGGGGATGTATTGAATAAACTAAACAAAGAGGATAAAACCCCTGGCCCGGATGGATTGCCTCCACACATTTTAAAAGAATCTAGGGAAGAGATAGCAGAGGCATTACTATACATATTTAATAATTCGTTAGAAGGTGGTGTAGTGCCAGAGGATTGGCAGATAGCTAACTTAATTCCTGTATTTAAGAAGGGGGACAAAACATGACCAGGGAATTATAGACCAGTCAGCTTAACATAGGTGGCAGGAAAAATAATGGAATCCCTAGTAAAGGAGAGAACAGAAGAATATCTAGAAAAGAAAAATAGAATAATGAATAGTCAGCATGGATATCAAAAGGGAAAATCTTGTCTGACCAACTTTAGTGAATACTCTAGGTGGTAACAGAGAGAGTTAATACAGTAGATGTAATTTATCTGGATTTTCATAAGGCCTTCGATAAGGTACCCCATAATAGATTAAATGAATAAGGTCAGATAATGTGGAGTCAGGGGACAAGTGGTAGAATAGATTGCTCGTTGCCTTCAAAACAGACAGCTGAGAGTGGGAGTAAAGAATGGCAGAAGGTAGGAAGTGGTCTTCCATAAGGATCAGGGTTGGGAACACTGCCGTTCACAATTTACATTATGATTTGGACTTTGGAATCAAAAAAACAATTTCCAAATTTGCGGATGACACCAAACTGGAGGGGGGCGGGGTGTGGCATAGTCAATACTGAGGAGGTCTGCAACAAATTACAGGAGGCCATTAATAAATTTGCAGAAAATGCAAATTTTGGCAAATGAAGTTCAACACAGATAAATCCGTGGTAGTACATTCTGGTAGGAAGAATAGGGAGGTCACCTACTACTTGGAAGGTGTGAGTCTAGGTGGGGTAGGGGAACAAAGGGATCTCGGAGTATAAATACATCCAATCATTAAAAGTTGTGCCACAGATTAGTAAGGCCATTAAAAAAAAAGAAAAACCATGCACTGGGCTTTATTTCTAGAGGGAAAGATTTGAAAAGTAGGGAAGTTAAGCTAAACCTGAATCAAACCTTGGTTAGACCACACTTAAAAGTACTGCATGCAGTTCTAGTCACCATATTATAAAAAAAGATGTAGAGGCACTGGAAAGGGTGCAGAGAAGATTTACAATGATGACATCAGAAATGTGTGGGTATACATATGAGGAAAGGGTGAACAGGCTCGGTCTCTTTTCTCTTGGAAAAAAAGGCAGAGTGGTGACCTAATAGAAGTCTTTATAATTGTGAAAGATTTTGATAGAATGGATACAGAGAATGTTTCCACTTGTGGGGAAGAGTGTAATGAGAAACTAATATAAGGTAGTCACCAAGAAATCCAGTAGGGAATTCAGAAGAAATTACTTTACCTAAAGAGTGGCGAGAATATGGAACTCGCTACCACAGGCAGTGGTTGAGGCAAGTAGCATAGATGCATTTAAGAGGAAGCTAGACAAGCGTATGAGGGAGTAGGGAATAGAGGGTTACGATGATAGATTTAGATGAGGAAAAATGAGAGGGGGCTCGACTGGAGCATAAATGCTGGCATGGATTTGTTGGGCCGAATGGCCTGCTTCTGTGCCATATATCCTATTTAATCCTATGCAATGCAAAACAAGTTGTGAAAGTAGGGTTGTTTTCTTTTGTTTGTTTTTCTAAATCTTCTCTCCTTAAGACATTGAGTCATACTGGGTATTGTTCCACAGACATTGCAATCCTTCTGTATTTTGCCGATGTGAATATGTATCACCTGAGTTTAGGCAACATGTGTCAACAGATTATTTAACTGTGAACAACATCACTGTCAAGCTCACTCTTTTCCTCATCCGACATCCACAAATGCATATATTTGTCAGCAGTAGTTGCTGGATAGCAATTGGGAGTGAGAAACTTGCATTATTATTTCCCTCTCTAGCTCAGGAGCATTGTGACCAAATTGTTACCCTGTATGACCCTATTGCCACGACTGAGACCAATCAACTCAGTACAAACTAGAGATTGAGGTTACTTAGAGAGACAAGAGACACATAGGTACTAAAAGGCATTTTGAAGGAGTCAATGAACAATAGGAGGACACAGAAAATATACAAGAATAATAAATGAGACCATATTTGATAACTACAGTCCCATTAGTCTAATCTCAATCATCAGAAAACTAGATTCAATAATCTGAAACAAAATGAAGCTGCAACTGCATGAAAATAATTCAATAATGATGGGCAAAACACATCTTTAGAAGAGGTAGATTCTTGACCAACTCCAGATTTGTTTTTTCTTTGAGGTGGTCATCTTAAATTGATAATGGGAGCTCCCATTATGAAGTGTACCTGCCTTCCAAAAGGACATTTATAAAGTATAAGTATGGTCTGAGAGTTTCAGTGGTAAGACAGACATGAATTGGTAAACAGTTGAAAGGGGAGAAAAAGGGGTAATTAAAAGAGCACTTAGATTGCAACTGGAGTATATTGAGTGAGATGCCTGTGTTGAACCCCTCCTATGCATGGCATAATTAACTAACATGGAATGACAATCACACTGCAAGATAGTTAAATTTGCAGATGACATCAATCTAGGGGTCACTGCAAATCATCCAAGATCCTCCGTTTTATTGCCAAATCAATTGAGTTCAAATCTTTGGAGGTTATGCTCAACATGTATGGTACTCTAGCCAAGCTGTAACTGTAATAACCGCATACTGTTTTGCTGCTGCAAGACCAGAAGGCTATCCAGGCACTACAGGCAGTGTAGAGATCAATAATGCTAATTGTTAATGCTTGAGGGAACACCTATGAGGAATTAAAAACAGAAAATGCTGGAAACACTCAATAGGTCAGGCAGCATCTGTGGAGAAAGGAAAGTAGGGTAAACGTTATGACCCTTCGACAGAACACATTAAGGAATTGTTTGATAGTCCAGGACTCCTCAATCTTAAAAGAAAAAGCTCAGAGGTAATCTTTGAGGTGTACGAAGCTAGCTATCAAGATACTAAAACAATGCAGGCAATAGGACAAGGCGGCACAGATTGAAGAGGTTCAATGTAGAGTGCAGGAAGGCATGCCAGAAGCAGCACCAGGCATACCTAAAAATGAGGTGTTGGTCCGGTGAAGCTGCAACACAAGATTACTTGCATGCCAAACAGCAGAAGCAGCATGCAATTGACAGGGCTAAGCGATCGCCCAACCAACGGATCAGATCTAAGCTCTGCAGTCCTGCCACATCCAGTCGTGAATGGTGGTGGACAGTTAAACAACTAACTGGAGGAGGTGGCTCCACAAATATCCCCATCCTCAATGATGAGGGAGCCCAGTACATCAGTGTAAAAGACAAGGCTGAAGCATTTGTATCCATCTTCAGCCAGAAGTGCCGAGTTGATGATTCATCTCGGCCTTGTCCTGAGGTCCCCAGCATCACAGATGTCAGTCTTCAGCCAATCCAATTCACTTCACATGATATCAAGAAACAGCTGAAGGCACTGGATACTGCAAAGGCTATGGGCCCTGACAACATTCCGGTCATAGTACTAATGACCTGTGCTCCAGAACTAGCCACGCCCCAAGCCAAGCTGTTCCAGTATATCCACTACACTAGCATCTACCCAGCAATGTGGAAAATTGCCCAGGTATGTCCTGTCCACAAAAAGCATGACAAATCCAACCAGGCCAAAAACCGCCCTATCAGTCTACTCTCAATCATCAGTAAAGTGATGGACAGGATCGTGGGCAGTGCCATCAAGTGGCACTTGCTCAGCAATTACCTGCTCACTGATGCTCAGTTTGGGCTCCGCCAGGGCCACTCAGCTCCTGACCTCATTACAGCCTTGGTCCAAACGGATAAAAGAGCTGAATGCCAGAGGTGAGGTGAGAGTGACTTCCCTTGACATCAAGGAAACATTTGACCATGTATGGCATCCAGGAGGCCTAGCAAGACTGGAGTCAATGGGAATAAGGGGGAAAACTCTCCACTGGTTGAGGTCATACCTAGCACAAAGGAAGATGGTTGTGGTTGTTGGAGGTTAATCATCTCAGTCCCAGGACATTACTGCAGCAGTTCCTCAGGGTAGTGTCCTAGGCCTGCCCATCTTCAGTTGCTTCAACAATGACCTTCCCTCTATCATAAGGTCAGAAGTGGTGATGTTCTCTGATGATCGCACAATGTTCAGCACCATTAGCAACTCCTCAGATACTGAAGCAGCCCATGTCCATATGCAACAAGACCTGGCCAACATCCAGGCTTGGGGCTGATAGGCAGCAAGTAACATTCGTGCCACACAAGTGCCAGGCAATGACCATCTCAAACAAGAAACAATCTAACAATGTCACCTTGACGTTCAATGGTATTACCATCGCTGAATTCCCCACTATCAACATCCTGTAGGTCACCATTGACCATAAACTGAACTGGACCAGCCACATAAATGCTGTGGCTACAAGAGCAGATCACAGGCTGGGAATTCTGCAGCAAGTAACTCATCTCCTGATTCCCCAATGCCTGTCCACCATCTACAAGGCACAAGTCAGGAATGTGATGGAATACTCTCCACTTGCCTGGATGGGTACAGTTCCAACAACACTCAAGAAGCTCGACACCATCCAGGACAAAGCAGCCTGCTTGAGTGGCACCCCATCCACCACCCTCAACATTCACTCCATCCACTACCGACGCACAGTGGCAGCAGTGTGTACCATATACAAGATGCACTGCAGCAACGCATCAAGGCTCCTTCAATAGCACCTTCCAAATCCGTGACCTCTACCACCTAGAAGGACAAGGGCAGCAAATGGTTGGGAACACCACGACCTGCAAGTTCCCCTCCAAGCCACACACCACCCTGACTTGGAACTATATCGCCGTTCCTTCACTGTTGCTGGGTCAAAATCTTGGAACTCCCTTCCTAACAGCACTTTTCATGTACCTACACCCAAAGGACTGCAGCAGTTCAAGAAGGCGGCTCAACACCACCTTCTCAAGGGCAACTAGGGATGGGCAATAAATGCTGGCCTAGCTAGCGACGCTCACAACCCCAAACGAAGAAAAAAAATTGAGGGTTTTGAAGGACAACTTTATATCAGGTGCCAGGAAATATTTCAGAGGGTGATTTCAGCTAGAGTTGGTCACCAGGAAAAGGTAGAGGAGGCAATAAGATTGATTTAAGAGATAGCTGCTGTAAACGAGAAGATGGGAGGGCTACATTCGGGAAGGGTTTGTTGAAATCGTCTGAAAGGCTTTTTCATCCGAGTCTACCTTATGAACCTAATCTATCTGGCTCAGTACTGCAGCCAGCAGATTATTTTTGTTTTAATGAAACACAGCAAAATGGTTCAAAAATGGATACTTCACCTAAAATTGATAAACTGGTAGCTCAGTTAACAGATAAATACCGCAAAATTTTGTACTCACTGCTACATATCTTAACACAAAATAATTGCTTTCTTTTACTACTCACCTCATCCTGATTTAAAATTCTGCGATATTGAGTACTGCGAACCAGAAGTGTAACACGAATTCTCCCAATCTTGTTAAAAGAATAGATTTAGTAAGCAGACAGCAAGATTTTTAAATATTAAAGTATCAAAATAGTAAATACATAAAATATCTAATTCTAAATGATCATCTAGAATTTCAATCAAAATGATCTAAGGACAGCAATTCAATTCATTTAATCATTCTAAAAGAGTGGGCTGTATTTTACAGCACCCCCGACATCAGCAGGGGGGGCCAGAAAATGCCTCCAGCAGAGTCCCGCCACGGGCCTCGACACCAGGAAAGCCCAGACCCATATTGCTGATGGCGCCAAAGCCTCCTAATGGCCTCCCGCCGCTCGGCGACGGAAGCCAAATCAGCATATTTTTAAAAATGCAAGTTAGAAAATAAATGACCTACCCGCTCCCATTGTCCAGTCCCAAGCGATAGTGGTGCTGGTGGCCAGCACTCCCGTGCCTTCAGGTCCCTCTCCGGGGATCTGAGGCATGACACTGGTGGGGAGCAGGTAAGATTTTCAATGCGGTTGGGGGGGGGAGGGGGAGGGGCGGTACCATGGTAAAACTAACATCATTGGTTTAGGGGATGATGGGAAGGGATAAAGATTAAAGTTTATGAACTTTGGGAGGGGGGAGAAGGTCAGGTGGGCATAGGAGGGCAAGTAGTTAATTACATGGTTATTTGGGTGGGGGGGGAGAAAAGAGGTGCAAATTAAATGTTTACAAAGTTTATTCCAACATTTCTCTTTAAAAATTTAAATTAAATGAAAGGGCTCAAAGCCTTTTAAAAATGGCGTCACCGCCTGCGCAAAGACTGCTGATGCCATTGCCGGGATCAGACTACCCGCCCCCTCCATGTCATCGGGGGTGGGGGCAGTCCGCCCCGGCCATTTAAATGAGCCACCGTGTTTAATATCGCAGTGGCTCCGTGAAGCACGGCCCACACATGCGGGCCGTCATTGTTTACGGCCACCACCGATTTCGTCAGCGGCAATGTAAAATCCAGCCCAGTATTTCCCTTTTCCTTGAGATGGATAGACAATTCTAAAATTGAGAAGACAGAGAGTTTATCTTGTATATGATGAAGAGATTCAAAGTTACTGATATTTCCATGTACTCAAGAGCAGGTACAGACTATTTGAAGAGGCAATTTTCCTGCAGATGTGCAGTGCAATTGACAGACTTTCATATTTGAATAGCTGAGCTGGAGTTTAATCCTTAACTAATTTGGAAGCTATACTGGAGAAGAAGAAAATGGGATTAGTCCTATAGAGATCTTGTTTACTGAGTCATTGTGATGTGCATCAGCCTTCCTATGTGTGTGTTGCATCTGGATTTATTCCTGTGGCCACTCACAAGTGCTCTGAAGTCAGTGTGAAGAATTGAGGGCACAAAGAACAATCTAGTCTTGTTCTTCAATGGATCAGAATATCATCAAGCCACTTCATCATGGAAGGGGCATCATAGCCAAGACCATTCCTCCCCAGCTCAAGGGTACTGAGGCTGATTGTAGCACCCTCACCACCATTCCAGATAAGATCAGTCTCTGGAGATATGGAGGCAATCACTGCAGAGAGTGAAGATTTGACATTTGGAGGTTTTTGGATGTGGAAACATAGCTTCTCAGAGTGGATTTCAACTGAAGTTTGAGAAGTAAGTGTATGGGCAGTAGTTGATCTGGATATAGAAGAATGGGATAAACAGGCAGCTGTCAAAAGGCTGTGAATTATTACACTGCAGTGACTGGCCTATGTCTGTCATAACATTCTAAGATTGCTGGTGGATGTTGCCAAATGAATGGAGTTATGGAACACTCTGCAATAGAACACTTACCTGTGGACTTTCTTGTGTAATATTTAACCTAAACAGGACATGCCGTGAAAATGCTCTGAACATTCCTGTGCTAAAGCAGTCAGGCACCTGTTAGATATAAACAAAGAGAGCATGAAGTACACTGCTATATGTGGCCAATCGCCCAACTGATAAATGTCATACAAAGACACAGCAAACATTCTTAACACTTATTTCAGTTCCGATGAAAGGTCATTGACCTGAAACGTTAACTCTGTTTCTCTCTCCACAGATGCTGCCAGACCTGCTGTGTATTTCCAGAATTTTATGTTTTTATTTCAGATTTCCAGCATCTGCAGTATTTTGTTTTTATATTTCATCCATCAGGTTTCACATGCCTAAGAGGCAACCTGCTTGAAACCTGTTGAAATAATTCCAAATGGTTGACGCCCTATTTTTGACTTGTTAAAATCTTATATGTTACTATAATAAAATGACAAGTGCCAATAGTTACTGTAAAGTGTAGAAGTTGCTTCTCAGTAATGGGTGTATCCTTTCTTCTCCAATATATAAAAATTGGATAACTAACAAATCCAAAAAGTGCAGAAGAGCTGTTGATGACCAAGTGTCGCTAACTGGCATATTCCAAGGTCCAGGACTATGTGCTGAGGGACGCACTAAAGTTTGTGGCAACCGCCGCAAAGGCTCAATGAGAAAAGGCCACCATCTAAGGCCCTCCCACCATAGTATACCTTGGGGGCTGGAACCCATGTAAAACCTTGGGCTGTATGCAGCAGAGAATGTTTGACATGGAATGTAAATGTACATTGCCAATATAACCTGTAATGGCAACTGTAGTGAGGCACCTCATGTATTGTATTGAAAGAAACTGATCTGTATTTCACTTTATGTAATGTCAAATTTGAACTGTTATGTAATGTATTTTTACAAACTTTATGAGTCAAGTGCATTTTTGGAAAAAAAAACAATGGTGGGAGGAAGTATATTTTTGAAAAAGGTACAAAAATATGAAAAATATTTGTTAGCTGGATTCATAGTCAAGAAAATAAACTTGTGAGCTAACCTGCATACAAAAGGAATAGTCTCAGTAACAGAATGGAGCAAAAAAAAACCATAATGCCACTCTACACAATCAAACTGCTTGACATTTGGATCTTTTGACCTATTTGAAAACTATTGCAAGTTTGGTTGTTCATTCCAAAATGACCAAAAGAAACCTCCAATTTTACAGCCAACATTTTTTCCAGAGTAAAACTTTTATCGGCCATGTTATAGACTGAGATCTGTACAGCATGTGGTCCAGAATGGTTTTCAGGTGGTATGTTGGGGCTTCTCCATGTTTATAACCACGCAAAAGAAATGTATTCCTCTCACAAACCTTTATAACACTGAACATAACAGAAAATCATGCTTACAGAATTCAAGCGAGAGTTTGCGTTCTACAAAGTAGGACAGCATTCAACAGAGAGGTTAAAGAAAATTTAGTGGTAAGGTTTTTGCAGTCATTTCAATAGAAATGAAATTTATTAAATGAAAATTGTTTTTATTACACGAGTAAATAGATTTCTGATGCATGAAACACACTTACCAAAGGAGTATTGTAAAACAATCCATAGCGCATACGTGGGAGTAATGAAAAGACTACTTCCTTGAAGCATACCTAAATTACCACATATAAAAGGAACAAAACCATGGTGCATAAACAGAACACTTGTAAAAATATACAAATTATAAATACTAAAATATCAAAAATGTTCAATACCCTTTTAAAGTCAAATGTCTTTAAATGTATAATATTGTGATCAGAAAATGCTTTCCAGGTATCGCTAAATAAATCACCATATCCATAGGAACTCTGCAAGACAAAACAAGGGAAACTAAAAATATCAACAATAAGAATACAAACATGTTATCCCTGTACATCAGAAACAAGTATAAATCCAAAACAGGTAATTGACTGAGAAATATGCACTATCTGCAATTGTTTCAGTCGTGAGTCTCTGCAGTTTCAAAACAGTTATTTGCAATTTAGTTATTTCGAAGTCATCCAAAATGTAGCTTCCATAACAGATAATAAAATCTGTTGAGATAACACAGGTAGAAACCAAGAGAAGATGATATATAAAAGTCAGCAACAGTAATGAAAGTCGAGAGGCATTTGAAACACAGTTTTCCAAATCAATTTACAAAGACAGAGCCTGGCTCTAATGTATTTTAATGATGTGATCAAGCCACAGACTACAAAGAAATGAAATCAGTGCTCAATTTGTTTTCAAGTACAGAATACAGACACTTGCATCGAAGGAATGTTCTGGAAAAATTTCACAAAGTAAAAATGATATGGCATAACCTGTACAGTTCAACAGTGTTCAGAGTGCTGTTATGTAGCAGGTTGCAACTAATATCAGAAGTAGAAGCACATCACTGTGTGGCAGGAAAAAGGAGACTTCTGCTACTTAGAGACAATTTTGATTCAGAATCAGCAATATTCTTGTAAGTGTTGCTTTGTCATTGCTCAAAAATTTTGACTGAAAATAAGTGATTTTGAACTAATCTGAAATGCTGCTTTTAAAAGAGTAAGAACTGTACCGACAGAGAGAGACACCGAATTGAGATAGCAATAGCAGACATAATAAAATTAACAGTAATAAATGTGGAATGGTTTTTCAAATATGTGGTTTTTCAAAACAATTTTAACACAGACCAAAGAATCAGGCAAGCCTTAAAATTATCATTTTGATGAAATGTTCAGGCTACTGATGACATTAAAGAAGTGAAAGCACTGCTCAATTTATTTTGAAGTATAGGATATCAACATCACCGGAAAACAGATATCGCAGAAAAGATAAGCAAACCATATAAAGAGTAGAATGCAGCATCAAATATTATTATGCAGCGTGTTTTGTAAAATACAGAAATACTGTATCACATAGATAGGTTTTGACTAATGGCTAATTTCCAAAAGACCAGAATTTCAAAAATGAACCACATATACTTTATTTGAGATAGACTAGTTTTCATTGATGATGTGGTAAGGACATAATTTTGTATTCTCACTGACAAATGAAGTATTTTGTGCATTTTTCTAATGTTTTGGAATGCTGTAATTGGTGTTTCACTAAAAGAAATGGTATGCTGTGCTTAAAGTCTCAAATGTCACTGCTGGGGGAACAAAACATTTGTTCATTCTCTGCAGTACTGAGGGAGTGTTCCACTGTAGGAGGTGCCATCTTTCGGATGTAATGTTACATTGAGGCCCATCTCCCCTTTCAAGTGGGCTAAAAAGGTCCTCTAACATTATTCAAAGTAGAGGAGAATTATTCTCACTGGTATCCTGGCCATTATTTGTCCCTTAACTAACATCACTAAAGAAAGATTATCTGGACATTAGCTCATTATCCTGGATTTTTGCTGTAATAATAATGGCAATGCTAACAGAGTTCGCCATTATTACAGGATAGATGTGACAGCAACTTCTGCCATCCACACATGTGCAGCAAAACACGGAATCCAAAAGTTACTGTCAATGATACCCTGCTCCTCCACAGGGTGTGCTGTTGCAGAGCTCACCAATAGACTTGGCACTGAAATCACTGTAATGGCATGAACTTAGGGCAATTACTCATTTATCTCACAAGAAAGATAGATGAACAAGTTGGAGCTGTTGCATTCAGGAGTAAGTTTTTAACAGTGTAATAAGTGATAATTACTGCTGAACAACCTCACTGGCCCTGAAAGTTTATGTTACAAGGGTAGAGTCTCAATCCCTCAGAAGAAAATTGATGTTGCAGATATTTTTAATTTTCTTTTAGTTTTTCCTCTTTCTCTCTCTAATCCATGTGTATTTACAAATCTTTATTTTTCTTCTTGTACAATAATTTCAATGTAATTGGTATTTCCTGTTTTTTACTTCCTGGTTTGCAGTCTGTGTGGATTCTTGAAGCAGCTTCACCGCTGCTTGTCCCATTCACAGACACCACAGATCTCCAGCAGAAGGTGCTGCACTGGCTCAGACAAGGCATTAGGAGAAATCTCTTCTGCCAAGCCCTTAAAAAGTCTCTGGGTAACTCTAAGCAAGGTGAAGGGTGAAAGCTGTTCCTTTGCCACACACAGCAAAACCCAGGCCATTATGTTTGTGGGATCTTACTGTGTGCAAATTGGCTGTCATGTATCTTTACATCATAACAATGACTACAATTCAAAACTACTTCATTGGCTGTAAAGCACTTTGAGATATCCTGAGGCCATCAGAGGGACTATTTAAGGGCGAGCTCTTGCCTATTCAAGAGCCATCCTTTCGGCCTCTGTAAGTGAGATTGTCAATCATCGACCTGTATTAATATTTGTGGGGGCGGGGGGGATGGGGGGGAGGGGTGGAGAGGAGTATTTTAATGGGTTGTGAGTGGGTGAGAAGGTAGGAGATTTTACATTTTAAAACCTGACCCCAACCCACCTACTTCCAGTTTTAACAGAGGTGGGTCAGGCGGCAAACCACCAACCTGTTCTCAGAAGGCGGATCGATCACTAAAATATTTAAGGAGCCTGAATGCTTCCATTTTTACTGGATTTTTATTTCTATTTTAAGGCAAAAATTCCCAGGGCTCAGAAATCCCAGCAGGTGAAACAAAGCGAGAAGGATCAGATCTGTGAGGTAAATGCCTTTATTTCAGTGCTTGTGGGCCAGAAAGAGCAGGAGTATTTCCTGCAGACTCAACAAGCTTACCTGCATGCTATCGGTCAACTCCCATCGCTTCACCACACCCACCCAATCACCCACCCCCACCCTCATCGACACCACGGTGACGTCCAACCCCCATCATAATCTCCAACTCCCGTGAGCGGGGATCCTGTCAATCTGACTGGCTGGTGGGTGGGAAATCTGTTGAAAAAAACATAAAAGGCATCCTGCAGTTAATTTCTGCAGGATGTGCAGAAATCCCTTACTTCCTGGTTTCCTGTCTAAAAAGTCCACACCTGCTCACCACTCTGAAGTAAATACAAGGAACCTAGTGTTTTTAACATAGCTAACACCTGAAGACATTTCGCAGAAGGAGAAAGGGATACCAAATTTTAGAAGATTTAGAGAGGCAATTAAAGGGATGTTGGAAAGGGTAGGTTTATAGGAGGCCTTTAGAGGTTGGAAAGAGGTAACAATGTGGAAGGATATATGGAGAGTGTTCTAGAGTACAGCACCTAGATGGCTGAAGCTCTACCACCAATTCTGGGTGCAGGGAAGAAACGGCATGAAGGCCTCAGAGAGTAGAATGCATGTGCTGGCACATATAGCTGGAGAAATCTGCAGAGGTAGGATGAGGCAAGGCTGAAGGGTTTCATAAATGGTGAGGATTCTGAATTTAATTGGTTGGAGAATGGGAAACCAATGGAAGTTGTGAAGGTTAAGGGTGGCAGAGAAACAGAATATATTGCATGAAAGGATGCAACAGTAGTTTTGGACAAGTTGGAACCCAGTATTAATCACTTCTGAATGCCCAATATACCACACAATCATGGCAGATTTGTCCCTGTAGTATTCTCTCTAGTTTATGACAGTCAGACAGGGATACATAATATCTATCTTGTACCATTCTGCACATCAGAATGTAGAGCCTTGAAAATGCAGCTACAGAAAAATAGCTCCAGTATGTTCAGCAACTCAGGCAGGAACAAAGCAAAGTTAAATGCCAGGATCAGGAATGGGGGCAGGGAGTGGGGTTGGGGGTGTGTTGCAATCAGAGGCCTGCTACCCAACCCGAACCCGACGACATGTGTCGGGGTTTGAGTCGGGTCGGGCCCATCTTCCAGGACCGGCTTTCGGGCTCGGTTCGGGTCGGGCAGGACACACACAGTAAGTGTTCTGCTGGTAAGTATTAAAAATAAAAAATAAAAAATAAAAACTTACCTGAGCTGGGAGTCCGGGAAGAAACTGAGTCTGTGCAGTGAGCAAGTGACATCACTATGACGTCTCGCGCACGCGCTGCAGCTTCTTACAGGTTTGATGTCAGGAATGTAAGTAAAGGGATGGTCAGGTCGGGCCAATTAGTGGCGGGTTCGGGTCGGGTCGGGCTTGGGGCCGCTGTGGTTGGGTCAGGTTCTTTTTCCCTGACCTAAAGCAGGCCTCTAGTTGCAATTACAGGTTTCCATTCACTGCATAGAATGTTACGAAAGTGAAGTTTGAAGTTAATACAATTGACAGACTTCCTAAATCAGACATCTAAGTCAATATAGTGGAACATTTGCTGCCCATCACTAATTGCCCTTGAGAAGATGGTGGCGAGCTGCCTTCTTGATCTGCTGCAGTCCATGTGGTGTAGGTACACCCACAGTGCTATTAGGGAGGGCGTTCCAGGATTTTGACCCAGTGACAGCAAAGGAATGGTGATATAGTTCCAAGTCAGGATGGCGTGTACCTTGGAGGGGAACTTGGTGGTGTTCCCATGTGCCTGCTGTCCTGGTCCTTCTAGGTGGTAGAGATCGCAAGTTTGAGAAGTGTTGTTGAAGGAGGCTTGGCGAGTTGCTGAAGTGAATGTTGTAGATGATACACACTGCTGCCAGTGGTGGAGGATTGAATGTTTAAAAGGTGCTGATCAAGTGAGCTGATTTGTCCTGGGTGATATCAAGCTTCTTGAGTACTGTTGGAGCTCTGCTTTGTTGATGGTAGACAGGCTTTGGGGAATCAGGAGGTGAGTTACTCACTGCAGAATTCCCAGTCTCTGTGAAAGCAGCTCAGTGATGGTAATGCCCTTGAACGTCAATGGCAGATGGTTAGATTCTCTCTTGTTGTTCATTGCCTGGCACCACTACATTGACTTAGATGTCTGATTGCCTGGCGCAAATTTTACTTGCCACTTATCAGCCCAAGAATGCTGTTCAGGTCTTGTAGCATGCAGGCCCGGACTGCTTCAGTATCTGAGAAGTTGCGAATGGTACTGAACACTGTGCAAACATCAGCAAGCACCCCACTTCTGAACTTATGATGAGGGAAGGTCATTGATGAAGCAGCTAATGATGTTTGGGCCTAGAACAATAGCCTGAGGAGCTCCTGCAGCGATATCCTGGGGCTGAGATGACTGGCCTCCAACAACTACAACCATCTTCTTTTGTGCTAGGTATGCCTCCAAACAATGGAAAGTTTTACCCAATTCCCATTGACTTCAATGTTGTTCGTACTCCTTGATACCACACTCAGTTAAATGCTGTCCAGATGTCAAGGGCAGTCACTCTCATCTCACCTGTGGAATTTAGCTCTTTTGTTAATGTTTGGACCAAGGCTGTAATGAGGTCTGGAGCCAACTGCCCCTGGTAGAACCCAAACTGAGCATCGGTGAGCAGGTTATTGCTCTGCAAATGTCGCTTGAGAGCACTGTCGATGACAACTTCCATCACTTTGCTGATGATTGAAAGTAGACTGATGGGGCGGTAACTGGCCAGATTGGATTTGTCCTGTGTTTTGTGGACTGGACATACCTAGGCAATTTTCCACATTGCCGGATAGATGCCAGTGTTGTAGCTGTTCTGGAACAGCTTGGCTAGAGGTGTGGTTCGATTTGGAGCACAAGTCTTCAGTACTATAGCTGGGATGTTGTCAAGGTCCATAGCTTTTGCTGCATCCAAGTGCCTCAGTCATTTCTTGATATCACATGGACTGAATCGAATTGGCTGAAGACTGGCATCTGTGATGAGGAAATGTGTGTTTCTGCACAATTGTGAAACCTAATCCCCTAGGCTCATCATTTCCTATCACTTCTCAAGTTTCAAACTTTCACATGACTGCTGAAATAATGTAACCAATTTGAAAATAAAATGTAAGAAGGGCAATGATTGTCACAAAATGGATAAGGAGTCTAAAGTTGATTGGCAATCCTAAAATCTCAACATTTGTGACCTAGAGCGAGTGGCAACACTAGTCTGCTCCCACTGCTGTTTCAATTTGCCTTTCTACCTCTCTTTGCTGTGCTAATTCTGGCAAAATCAATCATCACTATCACACCCACACAGTCTGAATGATCTTAGCTGCACGCACTAAGATGCAATGCATCTTCACATGGTAAAATATATAATATATAGAGAGAGAGAGAGAGAGAGTGTAGCCCCTGCGGTCAATAATTTTCCAAATCAAAATATTGAAATATTAAAGAAATCTCTTATTTTCATATCTTCTGTAAGTGGAACTCATAAACAGCAAAATACACATAATAGCAATTGCTTTGGATAGAAGCAAATCACTACATGCAGCCAATTGTCAAAAATCATACTGCAGTGTGATATGACTTTAGAATTATAAGTTTACTGTGTGGACACCTAATAGCCACTGCACAGTGCTCATTGTCGACTACCCACATATACCTTGTAATGTTTCATACGAAATAATTCAAACAGAAGTACATTAAAACAAACCACCATAATTCTTTTCTCCTAATAAATGTTACAATCAATTGCATAAAAAAAACTTGTTGAGCTTAGGTTCAAAATTGTTGATGTTCACAAAATGATATTCACAATTCATTCCCACGATAAATATGTTGTCTACAACGCAAGCCAGTAAAGTGATGGATGGTGTCATCAACAGTGCCATCAAGCGGTACTTGCTTAGCAATAACCTGCTCAGTGATGGTCAGTTTGGGTTCTGCCAGGGCCACTCAGTTCCGGACATCATTACAGCCTTGGTTCAAACATGGACAAAAGAGCTGAAATCAAGAGGTAAGGTGAGAATGACTGCCCTTGACATCAAGGCAGCATTTGACCAAGTATGGCATCAAGGAGCCCTAGCATAACTGAAGTTAATGGGAATCAGGGGGAAAACTCTCCGCTGACCTAGCACAAAGGAAGATGGTTGTGGTTGATGGGAGTCAATCATCTCAGTTCCAGGACATCACTGCAGGAGTTCCTCAGGATAGTGTCCTAGGCCCAACCATCTTCAGCTGCTTCATCAATGACCTTCCTTCAATCATAAGGTCAGAGGTGAGGATATTCGCTGATGATCGTACAATGTTCAGCACCATTCGCGACTCCTCAGAAACTGAAGCAGGCTGTGCAGAAATGCAGCAAGACCTGGACAATATCCAGGCTTGGGCTGATAAGTGGCAAGTAACATTCGCGCCACATAAGTGCCAGGCAATGACCAACCCAAACAGGAGGGAATCTAATTATCTTGCCTTGACATTCAATGGCATTATGATCGCTGAATCCCCCACTATCAACATCCTAGGGGTGACCATTGACCAGAAACTGAACTGGAGTAGCCATATAAATACTGTGGCTACAAGAGCAGGTCAGAAGCTAGGAATCTGGCGGCAAGTAACTCCTGACTCCCCAAAGCCTGTCCACCATCTACAAGGCACAAGTCAGGAATGTGATGGAATACTCTCCACTTGCCTGGATGGGTACAGTTCTAACAACACTCAAGAAGCTCGACACCATCCAGGTCAAAGTAGCCCGTTTGATTGGCACCCCATCCACAAGCATTCACTCCCTCCACCACCGACGCACAGTGGCAGCAGTGTGTACCATCTACAAGCTGCACTGCAGCCACGCACCAAGGATCCTTAGCACCTTCCAAACCCATGACCTCTACCAACTAGAAGGACAAGGGCAGCAAATGCATGGGAATACCACCACCTGCAAATTTCCCTCCAAGCCACAAATCATCCTGACTTGGAACTATATCGCCGTTCCTTCACTGTCGCTGGGTCAAAATCCTTGAACTCCTTCCTAACAGCACTATGGCTGTACCTACCTCACATGGACTGCAGCAGTTCAAGAAGGCAGCTCACCACCATCTTCTCAAGGGCAATTAGGGATGGGCAATAAATGCTGGCCTAGCTAGCGATGCCCACATTCCATGAATGAATAATTTAAAAAAGCCTGTGAAGCTCATACATGTACCTTCAAAATAGGATGCCATTCACATTTCTGTAAGGTGCCGTGCTGTGGTAATGGTTTGCCTGAAGGCAGGTTCTCTGCTCTTTTTACTCTACCAGCAGAGATAAGTATGACAGGGGAAGAGGGTGGTTTCCCATTGCTTTCCTCAGACCAGAACGGGACTTGAACCTGTGCTGTTGACATTCTGAACCACACACTAGCCATCTAGCCAACTGAGCAACCTGGTCCCCCTTCTGTAAAGTATCCTTTATTTTTCCTTCTCTCAAGGAACATAGGAACAGGAGTAGCCCATTCAGCCCCTCAAGCCTGTTCCTGCATTCTATTAGATCATGGCTGATAAATGCTTCAAATCCATTTACCTGCCTTTTCTCCACATGAATGTAACAAATCTATCCATTTGAATGTTGAAAATTTCAACTGACACAGCATCTTTTAGGGGAGAGAGTTCCACATTTCCACCACCATTTTTGTGAAAAAGTGCTTCCCGATTTCACTTCTAAATGGCCTAGTTCTAATTTTAAGATTGTGCCCCCACCAATCCCTAATTGTGCTTCCTCTATTACATAATGCAGTAATTCTGTAGCGTAATGTTTTATACCTGACAAGACAAAAAGATAAAGACACTGCCTTTGGCGCATGGTTGAACAGTATAAATACTATCTTAGAATCAATCCAAACAACACAAAACTGCTACTATTTCCTGCTATAAAAACAAAAAATGCTGATAATACCCAGCAGGTCAGGCAACATCTGTAGAGAAACAGTTAACTTTTGAGGTTGATGAACTTTTCTGATGAAAGGTCATCAACTTGAAACATTATTTCTATTTCTCTCCCCACAGCTGCTGCCTGACCTGCTGAGTATTTCCAGCATCTTTTGACTTTGTATTACTATTTCCTGCTCCCTGTGAATGTTTTCAGTTTAGTTCACCAACCTGTGTGTTTCACCAGCTATTTGGTCATGAGAACAACAGCCAGAATATTTAATTTTGTTTCTAATACCAAAGCAGACCAGTTCTGATTGCATGATTCTGGCAGGCAGCCTCACACATATCAGGAAATCAAAGGGACTCTGCATGATTTTACATCCATTACAATGCTCATAACAATTAATGTACAAAAAACTGGAAGGAACACACCTATGGTTTCCTTCTACATGCTCCCCGCAAGCAAGGTTCTTAACCTATCCAAAACATTCGGACCTACAGTGTCCACATAATGACATCCACAGCAAAACATTTGCTTCTGGAAAATAACTTCATCCTCTCCAAACTGGACTTTTGAACTTAAGTTAGCAGTAATAGATACTGTTCATATTGGTCACATCAGCATATATTTATGAATTCAATTTTCATTTTTGCAAAACAAATTTTTAGACAATGTTGTAACTTGACCAGCGTAGCAAATTATCATCACCACCACTACTGCACAGGATAGCCACCTATCAAGCAGCAAATTTACTTTTAATTGCTTTGGGCTGCAATCTGAAAGGTTACTAGAGTTCAGAGACACTGAAATAATTCAGATTCAGATTACCAGTAATAAATGTGTCATAAATAAAGTGCTTAGATGTAAGGCTCTTATCATGAATGTAATTAAGTTTACAGTGTGTAAAATAATTGAACATTAACTTCTTGCTCCACATTCCAAAATAATGTAAATTAGGCTGTAAAATCAGATTATGTCCATTCGAATTTGCCTTTTGTTCCTTCATATATAAATTTCTCAAGCTAGGACTTTGGCAACCTTAAACTGAACAGATATTAATATATAGCTGACCATATTAGCTGCTTTCGGACTTCATTATGGAATAAGTCAGTGACAAGAGAGGTGGTTTATGGCAGGGTTCGAAAATAATGGCTTTGGTCTTCCTAATCTCCAGTTGGTGGACATTTTGATTCACTCAAAACATGCCAGACAGAAAATCTGAACAGACAAAATGATCAAGGTGTCAAACAATGTGAGGGAGAAGAAGACTGGGGCATCATCAGCAAAGATATGAAAACTGACCCTTTGCCTTTAGATGGTATGAGGCAAAATGTAGATCAGAAAAAGGAGTTAATCGTAAGACCATTAGTAATGCCAGGGGTGGAGAAATGAGTTTGCTGAACCTGGCTACATTGGAACATTCTTGATTTAACCATCTCTTCAACCTCATCAAGGATCTTTTTGGAACTTTGGATGAACTATTATAATGCTATATATATATAATACTATATATATATAGTAGTCATCAGTTACAGGAAACACCTTCCTGCCTATCGACACAGATTGTAAAGCAAAATTTGACAAAATTCAGAACCTTTGGGAAAAATATTGAGTCAGAAATCAAGTATACTGCGCCAAAAATAATTCTTGACTTCATAATCCAAACAGATGTGATTCTATCTAAAGCAAATATGGCAACAGCGCAAAATACACTGAGGCTAACAACTGTAGACAAATAAAAGACACAGACCAGACTGGGATATTACATGTATTGTGTAGAAGAACTCTCTTAATGTGATAGTAATGTTTATTAATTTTCTCCATTAGATTACCTGATTTACCCAGAGTAAATAGACGACGACAAATAAAAGTCCCACCATCAGTAGTATACAACCTGTAGCAAATCAATGAAGTACTCACAGTATCCCACATTGCAATGTTCACATCAGTATCAAAAGAATTGTTGATATGTTGGGAAATATAGAGGTTAACAAAGTCACAGAAATGGTGGTACATATTGACACCTGAAAGTAAAGAATATATTTTCATTAATGAATGAAGCAAAATTTGTTTTGCTAAATGCAGCTGGTAAATGTTCAGTTAGGCGTCACTCACTATGATATCAGCAAACTGATGGCTTCTTGGTAGAACATATACGTTAATCACCAACATCCTCTCTCTTATTTGGCAAAGCCCTAATTCAGTATTATGTTTTAAATGTTTAAAACAAGGCTATGAAGATGCAAGTTTTGTAAACACTGAACTAAACTGCAAGGCTATGATTAGGAACGCATAGGTATGTTAATGATTATGAATAAGGAAATATGGATAGTATAGTGTGTGGTGAAAGAGAAATAAAAAGCACCATATAAAATCATTTAAGGTCAATAGAATTATGCATATGTTTGGTTTTATACTAACAAACCAGCAAATATTTAGCATTTTCTAGTATTTTAGAAGGGTATTGCTTGATTATTGTCTGAAACTGTTGGTACGGGATTGCTTCTATTTCTTTTTTAAAATATGTTTTAAGAACTTATATTTGAATTATGGACACTGATTCATCTGGAATTTTAATGAGATTGCTGAACTTTGTGTTTTTTTTACAAGAAGTTCCCAGAAGGTTCCTGGTTTTAGCTAGTAAACAAGTCTTACTGGAAGGCACCTGCTTTCAAATAAAAACCCAGCAGGGGTTGTTTTTGACCGGAAGAGATGTTTACAAAGAAGTGACAAGCCAAGATTTATAGAGATCATGAGATTTGACTTCTGGAATGTTTTCAGTTTCAATTTGAACTGTTAAAAATGCCAGTTTGCTTCTTGACCTGCCAGGAGAGTATCAGCCCGTCTTTCTCTTGAAAAGAAATCCTGCATCTTTGAAGAAATCTTGCATCGAATGTGTGAGAACTAAAACCTTGTTGCTGCTTCTTGCTGTAAAACCTTATTTGAAGACTTCTGTAGCTGTGGTTGGAATTTTACCATTGGCGGCTCAGAGTCCGATGAGGCAGAAGCAGGTAAAGAACCCGCTCCACAACTCGTTGCCACTGGTATCACGCACAGGGCAGCCAATTAGCAGCCCCGCGATGTACTTCCGACGAAAAAGGGCGCACGCGGGTGGGAAGCTGTGCGTTGGCGGGAGCGGGGTGAGAGCTGGAAGAGCCTGCTGAAAGCCATTTATAAAGGCTTTCAGCAATCTCTGTCGCTCATAAATGCTTACCTAAAGCAAGAAGGAGGACATTCATAAGAGACACTGAACATATGCAAGGGACAAACAAGGGTCTGAGGCTGAAAGGGCCATAGGAGATCTGAAAGTGCTCACCAAGCCTACACTTTAGAAAAATCAGAACCCCACCGGAAACAAATTTCAGGAATGGAAGGAAGAAATAGCCGCACGGCCCCTCGCTTCTCAGAAGAATCCTTACATGTCCTCGTCCAGGCGGCTGAGGCAAGGCGGGAGGTCCTCTTCCCATCCGACGGAAGAAGACAGCCTTTCCATGTTACAAAGAAGGTGTGGCTGGAGGTAGCGGTGGAGATCAGCAGCCGCGGCATTGTTAGGAGGACATGGCCCCAGTGCCGCAAGCGGGTCAATGACCTCATGCGCTCTGCCCGGGTAAGGGGCATTCCGCACTCATCTCATCTTTTATGTGACATGGGAGGGTCAATGAATGCTGAAGCTTGAAGTTGGAAGCCATCCACGTCCAGTACTTGGCTGCAGCCATGCCTTGGGCCGCATAATGGGCACATCTGTGACGCTCAGTGGTCCAGATGTGTTCCATCCAAGCACTTCACTGGCACTGGTTTGAGATGCAGCACTCAGCCAAAAGAGAGAGTGCGTGATCATCCATGTGATATGTCTTAACTAAGTCCTTTGTGTATACACAGAAGAGGGCACATAATGCCCGAGAGGGGTGCCGGACCAGTGGTAGCGTGGCCAACCTGGTATATCTGAGCTGATCGGAAGAGGATGCATTAATACTGGCAGGGGAGGACAGAGGATGCTCCAGAACTGATGGCGAGCTCGCGCACCTGGCCAGGAGAGTGAGTTCCCCAGTATGTGGTTGAGGGGCCGGGGTGGGGGGGGGGGGGTGGGGAAGGGGGGCAGGGGCACATGTTCTCCAGTCAGGAGTGCTGATCACTACTGATCATTCTGATTTTCTCTGCAGGTGAAACACAGGAGTGGCCAGGAAGCGTGTCCGGGGCTCATCCATCTACCTCCGAGGATGAGATGGGGACCTCAGAGGATGCAGCATGATATCCTCCCACTGCACCAAGCGCCAGTTCAGAGACATTCACCTCGGTTGGGATATGGGTCTCTTCAGAATTGTGGTCACAACCTGGTGTCAGCACCACACAATTGCCGGGCCAGCTGCCAAAGGCAGTACCAGCCAATGCCTCTGGCAAACGGAGGACTGTGGGAGGCCAGGCCAGCGCATGATGACAAGCCTCCGTTGACATCCATTCGGCGGGAGATGCTTCAAGTACAGCGTGCAATGCGGGAGATCTGGTGGAGTTACCAGAGACTTTGCATGCTGACTCAGACACTGGAGATGTCCATCCAGGGCCTGAGTGCCACACATTCTCTGTCATCTGACCATCTGGCCTCCTCCATTGACAGATTAGTGGCTGTAGTGGAGAGCCCGATCCTGAATGAACTGCATAACCTCACAGCAAGAGTGGCCTCCTTGGACAACAGCATCAGAGAACGGAATCTGGTGCGCAGGCAACAGTTTAAGGTTGCTCATCCCTCTGAGGTTAGCACTGTGGACCAATTGAGCCTCAGGAGGGAACAGGGGCAGTAGCAGATTTCAGATGGGGGTTCCTCTCATGTCGCTCCTGATGCATCCTGCACTCCTTGTCCCCTCTGCCAGTGACATCAGCACCGCACACTCACAGGGCATTCCCAAGACTTCTCATGGTCATCTTGAGATGCCGAAGCCCACAGGGCCTCGGGCAGGCAGAGGAGGTGGTGGCGCAGTGGTAAAGTCACTGGACTGATAGCCCAGAGGACCAGGCTAATGCTCTAGGGACGTGGGTTCGAATCCCACCACGGCAGATGGCGAAATTGAATTCAATTAACAAATCTGGAATTAAAAAGCTAATCTAGTGTGACCATGAAACCATTGTCGATTGTTGTAAAAACCTATCTGGTTCACTAATGTCCTTTAGGGAAGGAAATCTGCCGTCCTTACCTGGTATGGCCTATATATGACTCCAGATCCGCAGCAATGTGGTTGACTCTTAAAATGCCCTCTGAAATGGCCACTCAGTTCAACAGCAATTAGGGATGGGCAATAAATGCTGGCCTAGCCAGCGATGCCCACATCCCATGAACGAATAAAAAAAAGGACGCCTGCCAAAGTCATCCAGAACAACGAGACAGCCAGATCAGCCACCTGCCTCTGGTGTGGCTGGGGGCAAGGGATCATCCACACGCATGAGCACTCGCAAACGTTTCAAAAAAAAAATCACAGTAACAGCACTCCGGGGTCACTGGTGCAATATGTACATTTTTATTTCATGTATCAATGCACTAAAAGTAATTAAACTTTTCACTTGGCATTTTTAAAGGTCAAACACCATTGCTATTGTTGCAGGCGATATGGTTGCACTGCAAGAGAAGGGTTATTTGAGATGTGACACATTTGGCCTGGGTGGTCTTTGATGGAACGGTGTCCGGTTCAGATCAGATTTCCCCCCGAAGGTGAGTGCCTCTGCCCTTCCAGCTCCTGTCATTGACTCCTCTCAGACTGCCATGTCGGTTTATGGTTGATGGGGCTCTGTGCAGGAGAAATGCCTGAGTATAAGAGCCTCGCGGATCAACTCCGCCTCACCTTCAGCTCCATCTCCCCGCTGTTTCGGTGGCTGTGGCCCCTCTTCCTCATCCGTATCACAATTCTCGTCTGAGGAAGCTTCACACTGACCTTCATCATCCTCCAGGGAATCTCCCCTCTCCTTCGCCAGGTTACGTAAGGCGCAGCACATGACAATAACTCTGGAGACCCTTGATGGCGAGTACTGCAAGGCTCTACCTGAGCAATCGAGACACATAAATCTCATTTTTAGAAGACCTATAGTCTGCTCTATAGTCACTCTGATGGCCACCTGGCTCACATTGTAATGTTCCTCTGCATCATTCACTGGGTTCCTCACCGGTGTCATCAGCCATGTCTTCAGCAGATAATCCCTGTTGCCAAGTATGCATCCTTGCAGGGGTGCAGGTGGGCTGAAAAATGCTGGCACCTAGGAGTTCCGGAGAATGAAAGGATCATGGCTGCTCCCAGGGTAACATGCACACACCTGCATGATTCCCCTCCGATGGTCACAGACGAGTTGAACATTCATTGAGTAGAACCCCTTGTGATTAAGCTCCCTGATTGGCCTGCAGGTGCTCTAACGGCCACGTGGGTACAGTCTATTTCGCCCTGGACCATTGGGAATCCAGCAATGGTGCTGAACCCTCTGGCTCTCTCGGCCTGACAGGCGGTGTCTGTCTTGAAATTGATAAAATGGTTGACATGCCTGAAAATGGCTTTAGTAACAACCTTAATGCAGTGACGCACTGATGCTTGGGAGACTCCGCACATGTCTGCCAATGAAGCCTGGAACAAGCCTGATGCACAGAAATTCAGCTCTACTGTTACCTTCAGTGTGACCGGCATTGGATGGCCACCCAAGCAGTTTGAAGCAACCTCCGCTGCAAGCATTTCACACAGAGATGTGACAGTCTCCCATGACAGGTGCAGTCTTCTTTGGCACTGGCGTTCTGACAGTTGCAGGAAGCTCGATCGCGGGCGGCAGACCTTGCCTGCTGATTAGGCCCGTCTCCTGACAGTTGGCTGCACCCTGGCCACTCTGCCACCTTCTCCCCCTCCTCCATCAAGAGGTCGCACTGGGCCTGCAGGTTGCGTGTTCCCTGGTCAGTTGGCCTCCTGTCCCTCCTTGGGGCATGGTCATCCTCATTAGATGAGCCACCTCCAGAGCGCACAATTCCCATTGCTGCTGTGTCCCACAGATGCTATTACTTCAGGTCTTATCAGCCTGCTGTGAGGAAAGGCACACACAACCCCCTCCCTCTCATCCAAGAAATCAATACTGCTGGGGCCGAATCAGAAGTAACACTCAGATGAACCCCGATGAACAATCTTAAAGTACCACAAACTGTAAAGTCACGCTAACTTTAAAGTCACACAAAGAAATAACATTGAACACCAGCCAACATAACAGTACCTCCAACTCCCTCACCGATTCACTGCCTGCCTCTCTTTTAAAGCTGCCGGGTTGCCGAGATGCCCCTCGACACAATTTACGGCCGTAAAATCTGATAGCCACCGTAAATGGCTGTCAATTGGTGTTTTAAATACCTCAATTTCCATTTAATTGATTGTAAGCAGATGGCGAGCGGCGCCTCGATCTCGCCCGCTATCTGACCATCGTAAAATGGCGTTCTTGCGTCATGACGTTGGGAACCCAACCCGACTGCCATTTTACGTCTCGGACACCTTGTAAGACAATCGTTTATCGGCGGTAAAATTCTGGCCTGTATCACTTGGAGAGCCTACCCATCGCCTGGAAGGAACTGTTCTTGGAAGATCCTAGTGACAGCCGCCTATTTGCATTTGGGACACCTAACCAAAGCAAAAGACTTTCTTCCATACCTTCTTTTCAGCCTAAGTGTTTTATTTTATTCCTTCTACGTCTTTGTAACAGCTATAAACAAAAATCCTTTTTTTCCCCCCGGTTAACCAGTTGTGTATGTGTGTGTGTGAGTGAGTGACTGAGTGACTGAGTGAGTGAGTGACTGAGTGAGTGAGTGAGAGAGAGAGAGAGAGCGCTAGGATAAATAAGGTGTGTTAATATTTCAAGTTGTGTGCATGTTCTACCTCATTCCTGGTTAAAACTTGGCTTATAATAAACTGATCATTTTGTGGTTTATTCAAGAAACCTGGTTGGTGTGTTTTATTCTGGGGAAAAATAATGTATATAATTGACTGTTTTGGTAAGTGGGAAAATCTAAGTATATGTTGTGACCTGTGGAGAAGTGGGACTGAATTAACAGTGCACTCCTCCCGCCTCGGTCGTAACACCGTATACACTTTTGCTTTGTGGTCTACAGATGAGTTTTGATTATCACTGCATACATGGTACATTCACCAAACTAGAGTCAAATGGACACTGCTAAACTTGCAAACAATTTGTTTGAGGCCCGATCAAAAGAAAGTCACAGATAAATCTTTCTCTCGTTTCATTAGAAGATGTATCTTTTAATTCCAATAAGTTGGATTCGTCCAGGTTCTGTTGTGGATTGGCATGAGCTTCTCCATTATCGGAGGAGCTGCGAATGAAACTGAACCCTGAAGATTCTTAATAGGAAGATTAACATACACTTGCTGGTGTGCAAGTGAAAATGCTGACTGGGTATTGCAAGTTTACACTCAACTATTTACATTTATTGTTCCCTCTGAATATACAAAAATGAGAGGCTGTTTGTACTCATTTCCCTTTGCACCTGGCAAGGAGACAACATAGCCCCAAGATCCCAGAGCATTTACAGTCATCTTTTAACTAGATACTTCAAAATATTTTCACATTTATATTTAATGATTCATTTTAAAACAAAAACATAAAATGAAGTAAAAAAAAAATTACTTGATCAATAGGCACTATGAATAAAACAGTAGCTTAATTTAGATGCAAAAGCACAGCATTATGCAAGTCAGTAAAATGACACATCTAGTAGGAAAATTATTTGGCTTTACCTGCATCTAGCTTCATGAAGTAGGTTGGCTTTTCAATAATGAGGTCACAATTTCCATCTTCTATCAGTTGAAAGTTCAGCTGAGAATATGATTGCAGTTCTGAAAACCTGTGCAAAGAATAGATTATAAATGGTACAAAAATATTGAATCAGAACTGCCTTAGGATACCAACTACTTTATAAGTTAATCACTGTTCAATGTGCTCCTGTTTAAAATGTCAAAGGGGTTCCCTTTGTCATGTATAACCACTGCATTTTTCAAATTAACTGAATATATTGAAATGTCGCAAGCCATAAATGAACATAGTTTAGTTCCCCATTGTTGACAATCTGTTAATTCTAACATTATAAAGAAGGTAATTGTAAAAATACAAAACTAGATTGTAAACATGATATTAATCAAGGATTGAGAATAACACAAATTAAAGAAATTATTTTGCCTTTCACATCACTTGTCTACATTTTCAAATATTATAGGCTGTAGTACTGAATTTCAAAATGCTGCTTATTCTTACTAATGTTAGGAATGATACTTATGTGAAGAAAAATGTTATTGTGGGATTTATTTTTCCATTCATATTCCTCCATTAATGCTTCTCCACAGTCAACTACTGGGACTTGCAAGAAATTAGCCAGGGATAACCTGCTCTTCTTCTCTCTATATTGCCTCCTGATAGGACAATCAATACTGGAAATTTCTCGGGTGGGAAATCATTCCACAAATCCATCAATCTATGATTCCAGAATAGTGCACTGAGATACATATAAACTGTACTAAAGATTTAAAATTTAAGGAAAGTATCTTAAAATATCAGTCGCCATAGATTCATCAAATCAGAAGTTTTATTACAAATCATTGAATTGCACAGCACAGGAGGCCATTCAGCCCATTCTGCCTGTGCTAGCTCTTTGAAAGAGCTATCCAATTAGTCCCACCCCCTACTTTTTACCCATACTCCAGAATTGTTTTACTTTTCAATTATATATCCAATTCCCTTTTGAAAGTTACTACTGAATCTGTGTCCACCACGTTTTCAGGCATTGCATTCCAGATTATAACAATTTGCTGTGTAAAATTCTCAACTGCCCCATTTAGATCAGTAAAAGAATAAACACACATTCCAGTGAGAATACATAAAAGGCATTATTTTCTGCAAGCACAAAGTCTGTGCATCACTGACATTACTTTCAATTAATTTACTTTTATTATGGTTTCAAACAGGTTACTAATTCAATTATACTTTTAAAACAGCAAAAGTAACTTCTAATATTTCAGAGACCATAAGCATGACCAATGAAGTGGAAAATTTCACAATGGACCTGTGGAAGGACTCTGCTGAAATTGGAATTATGCCACATTCTTCAGACAGAATAAAGCGCTGAAGCCCTGTTTATACTGTAGCTGCTGCTTGAGGCAGATAGCTGCAGAATCAGTTCCACCTGGCTGTGAATCAAATAATCAGCTCCACAGCTACATTTTAAATTCCATGAGAGCACAGGTAGGAAAATCCATGTTCTTAAACATTTACATCAAGATCTCTAAGCTTTTAAAATGCCCCTGATGTCATGTTTATACTACTGCAAGTAAAAGACTGATGTTCAATGATGCAAAAAATGGCAGTTTCACTGTAGTTTTATTCTGTATTTCTCCCACACTGAACCTCAGCTGGAAGTGCTTGATGGGAATATTAGATGCCTGAAATTGAAGGTAATTCCATTCCTCAGCAGTGCTATTTCTCACATTATCACAAAATTCAATAACACATGTAAATTGTAAAGTAATAATTTTCAAAACTTTTCTGTTACTTTAAAAAAAATTCTCATGTTTTTTTTTGTTTGATTTTCACTATCACTTTTTCCAGTCTTGTAACACTTACTCCTTTGCAATTTTTCTTTTCCTCACATATATTTTGTTGCTGTCTCTATCCTTCTCGGGTTTCTCAACTCCCAGCTTCTGTTCTCATCATTACTGTGTATTTATTCATCTTGAAGTAGGTAGAAATTACCAGTTTGAGGTTCTCACTAAAGCCTAAAGTAACAGCGATTCTCCTACATTGTCAATTTAAGTATACATTATAATATTTCTTTACTGTAAAATTGTTGTACAAATAGGTAGGATTTGCAGCACTGAAGTAGTCCTAACCAAAGTCATAAATGGCATTCTCTGTGACTGACTATGGTACATTGTGCCACCTCAACTTCCCTGCAACCTTTGACATGATTGATTATACCATTCTCTTCCAACTGCTCTCCTCCACTTGCCCAGCTCATTTGGACTGCCCTCATTTGGTTCCACTCATACCTACCCAAACATCTCCAGCAATGGATACTTGTCTAGCCATTACACTGGTATTGCTGAAGCCCCCTAAGGGTCTATACTTTACTCCTCCTCCTCATCCAAAGAGATCAGCTTTCACATTTATGCTGATGACACCCAGCTCTAACTCTCGATCATCTCTCTCAACCACCAACACCCCAGCTCCCCATTGCCTCAGTCAAACTGCTCTTCAACATTCCATCTCCTACTAAGGGCAGCACAGTGGCGCAGTGGTTAGCACTGCAGCCTCACAGCTCCAGCGACCCGGGTTCAATTCTGGGTACTGCCTGTGTGGAGTTTGCAAGTTCTCCCTGTGTCTGCGTGGGTTTTCTCCGGGTGTTCCGGTTTCCTCCCACAAGCCAAAAGACTTGCAGGTTGGTAGGTAAATTGGCCATTGTAAATTGACCCTAGTATAGGTAGGTGGTAGGGAAATATAGGGACAGGTGGGGATGTGGTAGGAATATGGGATTAGTGTAGGATTAGTATAAATGGGTGGTTGATGGTCGGCACAGACTCGGTGGGCCGAAGGGCCTGTTTCAGTGCTGTATCTCTAAACTATTTCTTCCAGCTAAACATTGGAAAGACTGAAGCCATCACCTTACTCCTTCAACACAAAATCTGTTCCCTTGCCAATGACTCCATCCCCCTTTCCGGTCAATATCTTAGGTGGAACCAGAATACTTGCAACTTGGGCCGCAGACTGAGCTGCCAACCCATATGCTTTCCATCACCAAGACTGTCTGCTTTTGCCTCTGTAACATCTTCAGTCTCTGCCTTTACCTCTACTCATTTGCTATTGAAACTTTCATCCATGCTTTGGTCACCTTCAGATTTAACCATTCCAATCCTCTCCCTCACTCCACCCTCTGTAAATATTTGTTCATCCAAAATGTCGCCAGCCGCATTCTATTCCGCAGCAAGTCCCACTCGTTCATCCTTACTGACCTACATTGACTCCCAGTCTCCCATACCTCAAATTAAATCCTTCTGTTGAAATTCATTCAGGATATCAACCCTTACCTTTCGTAACCTCCCCCAGCCCAACAGCTTCTTGCCCTCCTCCCTGCCCTCCAAACTCTCCACTTCTTTCACTCTCACCCCTTGTGCATCCCTCCTCTCTTAGCCCCAGAACTGGTGGCCATGTCTTCATCTGCCTAGGCCCCATGATCTGGAATTGCCATCATAAACCATTCTGCCTCTTCATTTCATTCTTCTCCTTTAAGACCCTCCTTAAAACCCATTACTCTGACCAAGCTTTTGGTAAGCCATCCTGATATCTCCCTCTTTGGCCCAGCACTATTTCATTTTGATTGCACATCTGTGAAGCATCTTGGGATTTTCTACGTTTAATTCGCTATATAAATGCAAGTTTTTTTTGCCTCAATTACACAGAACATGTAGCATTAGTAAGTTAAATTTCTGCCACTGTGACAAGCTCTTAATCAAAGCCACAATTGTTAATTCACTGTAATGTACACAATTAAAACCTCACAACAACAAAAGGAATCACTCCAAATCTATTGGTTGAATAATAAAAGTAGATGAAGATACATTTCAATTGCAAGTCATTATGCAGTATCTTGAGAAGTGACAGACACCTGCAATGTTTGCTGCCACTACTTTCTAGTTTATAACCATAGCACCCATGAAGATAAAAAGGGAATAAAACATTATAACTAAAGTCTTCTAGCAATGATGATCATTTATCAAATAAAGAAAAACATCAATATTTCTGTATTACTAATACATTCCCCTATTTTATATTTATCAAAGTTACAAAGTACATCAAGTATGTTGTACTTTTGCTGCTAATACTTAATTATTCATATAGAAATCACAATATCAACTGCTTGCATCATTTCAGTGACATAAGAAATATTGTTTGTTTTACATGTATACAATAATTCTTTGAGTAGATTTATTTTTGTTAAAATGAACGACTGATTATAAATTCAATGAGAAAAGTCAAGGAAATAACTTTTAAAACTTTACAACCTCTGCCGCTTCCCTCCCTTCCACTTGCACACCGAGCCAAACTTTCCCAAAGGCTGCTCCCCCCGGCCCGAGCTCTGAACTCGTATCTTTCTCTAGTTTTGCTCCTATTTCCTCTCATGCCCTCTCCAAGCTCATCTTGCCCATCTTTGCTCACCGACTTTCTGCTGCTCGATCCTATTCCCACCTAACTACTGACCAGCCAATTTCCCTGCCTGGCTCCCATTGTTAGCTGATATTGTTAACAGTTCCCTCTCCTCAGGTACTGCCCCCTCCGCTTTAAATCAGCTGTCATCACCCCCTCCTCAAAGAACACACCCTCAATCCCTCTATCTTTGCAAACGACCACCCCATCGCCAACCTCCCTTCCAAAGTCCTTGAACATGCTGTCGCCTCCCAAATGCTGCCCATCTTTCTCGTAGCTCCACATTTGAACCCCTCCAATCAGGTTTCCACCCCTGCCTCAGTTCTGAAATGGTCCTCATCAAAGCCACAAATGGCATCCTGTGTGACTGTAGTAAACTAACCCTGGCATCAAATCCAAGACATAATAATGGCTGCCTTCATTGCCTACGGCTGAACCAGACCACTCACAACCTTGGTGTCACATTTGACCTCGAGATGAATGTCCAACTACATATCCACTCCATTGCTAAGACCGTCTTCACCACTGTAACTTCACCCAACTGCACCCCTGCCTCAGTTCATCTGTTTCTGAAACCCTCATGTCAGTGTTACCTCTAAACTCAACTATTCCAGCGCTCTATTGGCTGGTCTCCCGTCTCCCACCCTCCCTAAACTTGAGCTCATCCAAAACTCTGCTGCCAATATCCCTAACTCACATCAACTCCTGTTCATCCAACACCCCCCCCCCCCCCCCACCGGAGTTTGCCAACCTACATTGGTGACCTCTTCAGCAACACCTCAGTTTTAAAATTCTCATCCTTGTTTTCAAACCTCCAAATGGCCTCCCCCCCCTTCCTATCTCTGTAACCTCCTCAAGCCCTGCAACCCTCCAAGATCTCTGCGCTCGACCAATTCTGGTCTCTTACGCATTTCCAATTTTAATCCCTACACCTATGGCAGCTATGCCTTCAGCTGCCTAGGCCCTAAACCTCCCTGCCTTTCTAACTCTCTTTCCTCCTTTAAGACGCACTTTTACACCTACCTCCATGACCAATCTGTCCTAATATCTCCTTATGTGATTCAGTGTCGATAGTTTTGTTTGATAACGCTCCTATGAAACACCTTGGGACCTTTTGCTACATTAAAGGTGCTATATAATAAAAAGATACAATAACATCAACATCTAAACATAAATGGTCTTTCTCACCATCCGAAAAGATGTTTTCTCCCCTTCCCTTTAATGGCTCTCCCCATCAAACAGCACCATCCCTAACAGAATATCTTTTTGAAATCAGTCATTCTGAGACATAGGGAAGAGTCATTGGGAGATTTTAAGGATGCACTGAGGTTTCATGTAGCTGAGAGCTGCAATCAGTTTTACATTTGAGGTTCATAAATATCAAATGTAGATAAAGTGCACTCAGTAAAACCAGTAAATCCACTCACCATTATTAAACAGCTAAAAGAAAACATACGAGACAATTAGCAAAGAAAATTGTTATAATGTAATTAGTAATATTCTCTGGGGAAGGACAGTTGAGTAGGTTATCAAACCTTTCATGTTGCCATTTTGAACTTCAGTTAAAGACTAAATTAAGATGTTATAGATGTTATGTGTGGAAAACAGATGGACCTAAATCCACTGTGCTAACCAAAAGATTAAAACCACAAAATGTAGCTTTCCCAAACAACATGAAACATGAATTATCGTTTGTCCACAAGAAGTGTCTAAATGTCATAATACTGAAAAAATGTATACAAACTTACCAGGACTGGAGAGGGCTCTTATGTTCTCCTTCAGCCATCAGCGCCTTTTTGTCCAATTTACAGTGGCCTCCAATTTCACCATCCTGAAGGAAATCTTCCTTGTATCTGTTGAGGCAAGATCTGCACTTTTTCTTTAAAGCATTAAAAGATTATTAATATTGAGGCCTCTACAATATTATCCTATAATTACTACACATAGAACACCAAGGATTTAACTTTTAGTATGCCTTATTTAATTCTTACGAGATCTCAATACTTGATACTCCAAAATAATATTATGTTCTGAAGGGACCCTTACAATTTGAGGCATGATTAAAAAAAAATTCCTTTAGTGGGATGTAAATTCATCACTCAAAGTGGTCGAAGAACCCAGCCAGGCCAGGGACACGGAGGTCTTGCCAAACATTACAGCAGAATCTCGTTGTCATTTTTAAATTTTATTTCCTGCCCATCAGCAGGCCAAATTGACTGGGTGGCCAACTGCCAGGCAGGAAAACCAGCAGCAGGAAGTTGCAACCAGGGTCCCTCAGGGATGGTCCTCAAATCTGGAGGGGAGCAATCACAGAAAGCGATACAGAGAGGCCGCTATTGGCAGAAGGGAGGCCGAAGGCTTCCTTGAGGGGCTGGGAGAGCACACCTGCTCTTCCCAGCCCACAAGAAGTGATATAAAAGGCACTTATCTTCTGGAGCCAGCAGCTCCTCCCTCCATTTCACTGCCAGTTTGTTGAGCCTTAGGAAACCCAAATGAAAGCAGTTTAATTTAATCAGGCTCCCATTGTATTGTGGAATTCTTGTTTAAATTTGTTAATGAAGTGCCCCACCTGTCTAAGATGGGGCATACACAGCAACTACCATAAAATGCTGGCAGGTGCATGTGTTGTCAGGTTGGGGTCGTGTTTTGCACTTTTTAGGGTTTAAAACCATCCCTGCCACCTGGGGTGGGGATGGTGGTTTAATACTGAGGCCTTAGTCTCCAGTACAACTCAGATCTGCTGACTGCTCATCAAAGCTACATTAGAACTGCAGTCTAAAAGATTATCCAGTTCTTTTCAGAAGGATATATATTTTTCTATTTTATTCCCATGTCCATAGCAAGTAGCTATGAAATTGGGATGGGATAGCCAAACTACTATCCCATCCCAATTTCATAGCTACTTGCTTCTGCACAACAATCTCCAGATGTTCAGAAACTGAACTGGATGAGCCACATAAATACCGTGGCTCCAAGAGCAGGTCAGAGGATGGGAATTCTGTGATGAGTAACTCACCTCCTAACTCCCCAATGCCTGTCCACCATCTACAAGGCACAAGTCAGGAGTGTGATGGAATACTCTGCACTTGCCTGAATGGATGCAGCTCCAACAACACTCACTAAGCTCGACACCATCCAGGACAAAACAGCCTGCTTGATTGGCACCTACTCTACCACCTTCAACATTTATCCCCTCCACCACTGACATACAGTAGCAGCAGTGTGTACCATCTACAAGATGTACTGCAACAACTCACCTAGGCTCCTTAGACAGCACCTTCCAAATCCATGACCTCTACCACCTAGAAGGTCAAGGGCAGCAGATGCATGGGAACACCACCACAAGCAAGTTTCCCTCCAAGCCACACATCATCCTGACTAGGAACTATATCACTGTCGTTGGGTCAAGATCCTGGAACTCCCTTCCCAACAACACTGTTGATATATCTACAACCCACGGACAGCAGTGGTACAAGAAAGCAGCTCACCACCACCTTCTCAAGGGCAATTAGAGATGGGCAATAAATGCTGGCCTAGCCAGCAACTCCCACATCCCATGCACAAATAAAAAAAATTCACAAGGTGCTAAGTGAATTCTGAGCCCAATGGTCCCAACTGTGTGGTGTAAAGTATACTTCAGTCAGGGAGATGAAGGCATGCCAGCCTTTAACCTTCACAACAGAAGCCATTAGATTTAATCCAGTGGTTTGAAGCTTCTAAAGCGGTTCACTGGTACAAAGGCCTGGTTGAGGTTAAGGGACCGAAAAAGGATAGGAGATCCCAGATGTGATCCCCAACCTGTGTTAAGTTAACTAATTTCAGTCGAGATGACAGCAGAGAAACTAGAATTGGCCACAGTGTACCTGGACAATTGAAGAGAAAGAAATATTGTCCTGACAGTTACTAGTGACTCCTGTTGGAAATGCACGCATGACAAATTAAGCTTAGCTGAGATGTCCTCCATGACAAAATAGTCTGGTGATACTTACTGTCTGGTGGTATCAGATATAATGGGGAAGCTTCCAGACAGCTGCTATCACCTGTAGAATTTTGTCCCAAAAAAGAGTCAGCATCTTCAGAAGAGGGCAGAAATTTTATTTTAAAGTTTCAGTGGTCTGACTGAGAGCGTCTATATAACATCTACCAGTGCAATATCTACTGGCCTAACAAGTTATTTGCTAATTTTGCTTTCTTTGAAACTTGGTACACCACTGCACATAACACAGATGCATAGATAATAATACAAAAACTGAAAATCAGCAGGTCAGGCAGCATCTCTGGAGAGAGAAACAGAGTTAATGTTTCAGGTCAAAGATCTTGCATCAGTGTGGTTACAACTCTGCCAATATCACAACACACACTAGAGTCTGGAATTTGTTTGCTACTTCGAGACCACCACCTGAGTGGGACGCCATGAAGCTGACAAAGTTCAGGCTGCTTTGGATTCAGTAGATCTACATTGTGTCACTAAAAGGCGTTAATACAGAATGTAAATCCTAGCATAATTGGTCGATCAACTGTTACTCGTTACATTAAAAGGGTGAAATATATTCTGAATAGATATTCACAGAAAAGGCCCAATTTTAACTCTGTGCAAGTGGATCGGGTTTGAGCAAGTTAAAATCTCGCCCAGAGAGTCTGTTATTTACCACAAACGAGACATTTGAAATCAGAGACCTATCGGTGCTTCTTCTTGGGTTTCTCAAATCAATGTAGAGATTTGTAGCTCTGCAATAGCGAGTGTATTTTGAACACACTAAGGATGAATCTCCCTGAAATAAAATACCAGAGGAAAGCAATTAGTCAAACCTGATTAAAATCAAAACTCTGTTTCATAGAAATCAAGTTTGGAAAATAATAGTGAAAAGAAAGACCTGAGGTTAATTTAAAAAAGCAAATCAAAAGTTGTTTTCAAAATCTTACTGGTTTGACTGGTTCACACAGTGTTTTCATCTCATGAAGCATTTCTTTAACATATCCAAAGTCAGCTTGCTTCCAAAATATGTCTTGTGCTGCTTGTATTGTGTTAGCCCTGTTACAAAACATATAAAATAAAACCTTGGAAGGCTAGTTAGCATACAATTCATCCCTTTACCAGACAAGCAGCAAGTTCCCAAAATCCTGAGGTCATTCTTCAGCTGAATGACAATGAAAATGTGTTTTAGGTACATTCCGAACATATATGTGCACCTTTTGCTTAGTTTCCGCTGTTTGGCATCCCAAGAACTCAGGAGAAAGGTGCAGTGTTTGAACACTAACATGTCACACTATTAGAACCAAAATTAACTTGGAGTTCAGTGCACATGAAAGGGAGCATGCAATATACACACATATGCATTTTAACATTCACAACACGGAAACAAATAAATATTTTGTATGTGCCATCTGAGACAGCTTAATCAGTATGTTGGTTGGGACAATTTCTCAGAAAACTATAACATTTTGGTTCCACTAGTTATTTTCTTTAGTTTCTTACAAATTTACAAAAATGTCAGTTAACACTTCATAGAAGCCAGAGAATCAAAGAAGCTTTCAAGACATAGCAGTTTTCAACAAAGAAAGAGTCCATTCTACCCATCATATCTGTGCTGGCTGCTTTCTGCAGTAACTCAAAATTAATCCCACTGTCCTAAAGAACCATTTGCTAGGATCTGTGGATGCAAACTATTTGAACATGGTACTTTTGTCTATAGTAAGAGGGTTGAAACTTTTGGAAATCATACCTTAATGTCTTCCTCAGTGACAGCAAATCTATGCCACATGTGGCAAGTTCTCGCAGCACATGGGAGGCACAACACAAAATAAAATAAAACGTGCAAGAAAATAAATAAGATCAAAGAAAATAAATGAGACAATACAAGAATAATCCCTCCCATAATTTATTAGATTCTTTTCTTTATAACTGTGAATTAGACCTATAACTGGATGGTTACCAACAGTAGTCAGTGAGGCTTTCTGTGTTCTGTGGGCAACAACTCTGTGTATTTGGAGCTGATTTCTATTCATTTTCATTTACTCCAAGTTAAGGGTAGGCAATTCCTTGGAATTATAAAGTGGGAAAAGGGAAGAATGTTGTGAGTGCCATCAGTTTCTTGCGGTATTTGGTGAAGAGCTGGTAAAGGATGGAAAATGTGACAACTAGCAATGGGGCAGGTGAGTGAAAGATGAGGCATGAACCAAATTTACAGCCAGAATGAAATTCAAATAAAGACTGGCAAAGATTTAACTCAGATACCTGGAGCAGAATAAGATTAAAGCTACCAATCACAAGTGGCTTAGTAAACCTGAAGCTAAATGTAATTTAAGAGTATCCACTAGTGCTTCATATATAAAGTTGACAGACTTATAAAAAAGATTCTGGAGCAGGGAGAGTTAGAGCCTAGAAAACAGTTGTCCTGATGTTGGTATGCAATAAGCTGGTAAATCTATATTTTGCTACTTTATGGCATTCAAGCCATCACTGTCCCAGCTCCGCCTCTGCTGTTCCTGGAATTCTGATTATGACATAGGCAACCTTCCCTCCTCTTATTGATTAAAATCAGACGTGAAGTAACTATCTGAATAGAAAGATGCTCAATCACGGAACTGTAGAGATGGAGATACACAGGCTGTGCCATTCCACACTCCTGACTGAGGAGGTGGTTAGCTTGATCTGCACTCCAGAGGGTAGTATTTTCTCCTGAAAGAAAATATTTTAAAATAGAGAATTTTAAGATGAGTAGATAGATTAATCAATTATGGATTGACGATTTCAAAGGACCACACAGTACTCAGGAAGTTATAAAACAGTGTACGAGATATAACATCACAGTGCACTTTGCACATAAACAGTTGCAGGATAATAGTACCATTACAAGATAAATAGCTTGGCACAAGCATTGAGCATAATGGGATAGTTAGAGTACATTGTGAAAGAACCTAATTATGCTAACTAAGCATGATTATAATAAACTAACACAATTAAGGCCCAGGGAGAAAAGAAAATTACTAAGAGAAATGGATGAGTTCAGCCGAACAAGGTAAGGAATATAGTCTTGACAAGTATAGATAAGAATTGGGGCCCTTACTTCCCATGGTTTTGTGCCAAAACCAGTCATATGACATCAACTGTGACAAAGAATATGTTTAAAGAATATGGAACAAAATGCATATCAGGTGAACAACCTCAACTGGTGAGCTCCCAGCCCCCAATGAGTCTCCTGCAGGGTAAGTAGACAGATGTATCATTTGCTTGTGTACTCGTGTGCAGTTCAATAAAATCTCTGTCACGTTGACCTGAGAACTGGGTCTCTTGCATTTAACCAGAGTGCGGATCACGCCAACAATAAAAAACACACCCAAATGGTTGTAAGATTATGGCTCAGTTATTTACTGGGGCGGGGCTTTGGAACAGAGGGAAGCAGTTAATAGTCAGGAACTGTGAGTTTACCTGAAGCTGTGTAGTTTTAACTCCAAGGTGTGTGATTCTTTTCTCCCCCAAGGCCAACACCCACCCCCCCCAACCCGCCCAAAAGCCAGCCTGATTGGCAGGTTTGGCTATCTGACAGACCCGGAAGGCTGCAGCTCAGGAACAGGTAGGTTTAGCGGTGGTGAAAGGGAGAAATCATGGGGAGGGGGATGGATAAAAGGTGGTTGAGGAAGAGTTCGGTAATCACGGAAGGTGGATAGAGCATGAAGGGAGGGGGCAGGGGAGGTGATCATAGGAGAGTGTGTAGACCATAACTGTGGGTTTGGTAATCGTATTGGGGTGGGTAGACATTGGTTAGGGGGCTCGGTAATCACAGGGTGTCAGGTGGCAGATTGTGGTGTGGTCGGGGAAGATGACATCACAGGGGAAGAGAGATGGGGAGGAGAGCTAGGAGGGGTCTCAGAAGGAGATTGTGGAGGTGGGGGTGGAATTAGCTTGTTCTGCCTTGAGGAAAGACTCCTGTTCCTCCAGGCCCACAAGCTGTGCTGTAAAGAAACTTACCTTATGGATCCAGCTCTCCTCACCACCGGCTGACATGAATTAAAAATGGAAACCTTGTTAAATTGGAGATACCCAGGCTCTTTAAAAAGTTTCAACAACCAACCCCACTCCTGAGAGTAGGTTGGTCGCCTGCCCCGGTCCTGTCGCCATTAAAACGGCAAGTGAGCAGGTTTCAGCTGTGTTGACGTCATGTTTAAAATTTTTTAACATTTTTTACTTTTCATCCAACCCAAGTCCACCGGTATTGGGGATGAACATTACCGATTTTAGTTCTATCTCTGAAAATTAAAATCAACAAATATGCCACGACATTTATGTCAATACTAAACATTAAAAAAAAGACTTGGGTTTGGTTACACAATGCAATTAAAGCTCCTTTAACATGAAAATCACTTCAGTTAAAAGTGTGATTTGCTGGGATGCATTTGTAGCATGTCTTGGCAGGTTCTGAGATAGAAAGCAGCAGATTTTATATGAAATTAATCACACATTAATTGTTTATGGAACAATTACAACATTTAGTTATATTTTACAAATCATTTATCTTCAGGCAAAACCTTGAGGTTCCAATTCAGGGTTTATGACAGACAGTGTTTTTTTTTAAAGCTACAATTTACAGTTTCTATAAATACAGGGTTTCTAATTATTAACTTTCATATTTTCTAATACTCATGGCTGAAGTTCTCCATAAAATGTTAACTAAACTCCTGTCCATTAGTGGTTAGTAATCTTTTAGTACAAAAACCTGACTATAAGTTATTGCAAGTGATTATATTGAAGATTTTCCAGTCCAGGACCTTAAAATTAAGCACCAAGATCCTGCTGGAAAACTACAACTTTTTGAAAGCCAGCTGCTGCAGTGGTTGTTAAAATTGTGTTCTAAATTTAACTCCACAGGTAACATCAGTGATGTTTACAGTTATTTCTTTAGTAGACATGTACAAAATATACAGACGTCTTCAATCAAATGAGATGTATCTCCAAATCTATACACTGTGCCCTTCCTTTGATATGGGTCTTACCAGCCTGAAGTAGCAGCAGTGCACATTGGGTAGCTGAATCTGTATTCCGGCTGGCAACAGTTTTCATATCCCCAGCAGGATTGCAGCTTTCTCAAGTGTTTCTACAGCAACAGGAAATGTGCGATTAACTTAAACTTCTCAAAATTTACAGTATCTTATAAATCTTTTCATCCAAATTACTCATTATGCATTCTTTACACTCAGTAAAAAGATCTGATAATGTGTCAACACAATGTGAAAAGAGCAAAATGGTCAAAGCAGCAGTATAATACTGAAAAAGAATATTTATTAAATTATTGCTTTTATTCTTTATCAGACTGCCTTCTTTATTCTGAGTTTTAAGTACTTTTGAATAGTACCATAGTTTAACTAAAATGATCCAAGTAATTAGTCAGATTTATTGTCCAGTAGTGATAGAAATTTATAAATATGTTGGATGTATTTTAAAAGCCGACTCAGAGACAAAATGGCAGCACAGCCCTTTAAATCATCGCAGTGGCGGGCCATGGGTTCACTCCACAATCCCCAACTCATCAAATGACCAATCTCAGCCATAGGTCTGTTGAGAAAACACTAAGCACAGCCTAGGTATTTCTCAACATGGACAGAAAATCAGATGGATAATTATCCCCAGCTACTTTCACAGAACAAATAATGACTGGCTCAATGCAACATTGCTGGAGAGATGAGTGCAGGTTGCCCATTTGCTTAGCTCTTGGCTCCAGGTGGTTTGCAAAATAGCCCCACACTTATAATTTTTTTTAAACCATGCATTTTAGGACTGTTCAACTCTTTTTTTCAATGTACAAATGCCAAAGACCTTAATCAAACAGTATCAAAAAACATTATATTTTCTGATTCTCGAGCAAAAGTTAATCATGCTATCTTATTTTTAAAAGTATATTTTTAAATATACTTTTATACCCAATGTGCACTGTCAAAGCATATGAGGATTCACTTTTACATTGAACACAAAACTGTGACCCCTTTAGGATCTTATAGGGGCCATTATCAACTGGAATATCCTTCTTTCGTAGTTCTAAAATAGATATTATCATTACCAAAATATTCAGTACAATTCAAACAGTCCATTTTCAAATTCGAATCCAAATATCTCGATTGTTCATCAGAAACCCAAAACATTCTGTTTTGGCTACTTGCAGTGAAATTCCTCATTAATTCAAGCATTAGCAAAATAGGCACTTCCTATTTCAGAATTCTAATACAGGAATATTTATTTGAGAATTATCAATGCACAATATCAGGTAAAAAGATTCAATTAAACAGTGCAAATTTAAAAGCTTTCATTGTCTAGAATACTATTAAATCAACAACAATTTGGTTTAGTTGCCTTAATTTTTATTTGTCATTACAATATTTAAGAATATTTCAAAGAACATTTCATCTTACTAATGCAGTATTTAAAAATTATGTACTTCCAAGGTCCAGGAGCCAAAGTCTTGTTTCAGGAGTGCAGATTGCAATCTTGTTTAACTAGTATTTTGAACTGCAAGCCAAATCCTGATAAGAACTGTACTTCAGATATCCTCAATGGCTCAACTGGTTAAAGTAGTGAGTATTGTACAGGCAGATAGTCCTAGGTTTGATCTCTGTTTTGTGCTAAGTTAATTGATCTCTGCTCAGTCAGCAAAATGGGCAATACAGTTGGCCTATGTGTTCTTTTGTTAGGCCAAGCTTCCTATTCCTGATGAGAATACAGTGGCCCCTATAGTGAATATAGGGAAACTAGGTAAAAACAGCAAACTAAGCTGCGATTTCTCTCCTGCATAAGTATCAATACTAACTGTATAGATTCACCCACAAAAAGTGGCTATTTAAACAAGCTTTTATCAGTCAGCAATATAAATATGATGTACACTGCTCTAAAGATCAACAAATTTAATCCTTAATACCTCTATTCCAGTCACTGATTAAAAGGGTTATGAATACAGACAAAGTTTGCTCTGTGAGCAAATATGTTAAAAGTTTATTTCTGAAAATTAATTTCTGTCACACATCAACTGCTTTAATGTTTGTTACATTAATTAGAAAAAGTATTCCTTAAAGGGAAGGCGGCCAAGATTATAATTTTCTATTGCTGAGCAGAGGATTTATTTTTGAGGACAAAACCATTTTTTTAATGATAAACCCTACCTTCCTCCATAACAAACAGTTCCAGTTAAATACCAAAAGTAAAGGTTACAAAGCTAGCTTCAAAGATTTATTGGACCAAAAAATGTTATCAGTGGGCCAATCCATTGAGTTTTGCTCAATTGTCTTTAGGGTCAGGGAGAAATTTTGCAAAGCTTTGGCTCAAGGTACTAGTAAATTGAGTCATGTCTAAGACCGGGTTCAGCTAAAAAGCACTGAATCATGCCAGTGTGGGCAATAATTTTTCATGGGAATCAGTAACCCTCTGGTCCTTTGCCCAAAGAGCCATTCCTCAAACAGGAGCTAGCCCACAGGTTTTCAAACTGGCATTCCCAGTCTACGAGGGAATCAAAAAGATCTGAGAGCTTATTAAATTAGGGCGGCACAGTGGCGCAGTGGTTAGCACCGCAGCCTCACAGCTCCAGGGACCTGGGTTCGATTCTGGGTACTGCCTGTGTGGAGTTTGCAAGTTCTCCCTGTGTCTGCGTGGGTTTTCTCCGGGTGCTCCGGTTTCCTCCCACAAGCCAAAAGACTTGCAGGTTGGTAGGTAAATTGGCCATTATAAATTGTCACTAGTATAGGTAGGTGGTAGGGAAATACAGGAACAAAAACAAGAAATGCTGGATTCACTCAACAGGTCTGGCAGCATCTGTGGAAAGAGAAGCAGAGTTAAAGTTTCGGGTCAGTGACCCTTCTTCGGAACTCCTTCGGAAATACAGGGGCAGGTGGGGATGTTTGGTAGGAAAATGGGATTAGTGTAGGATTAGTATAAATGGTCGGCACAGACTCGGTGGGCCGAAGGGCCTGTTTCAGTGCTGTATCTCTAATCTAATCTAATCTAAATTGTTGTCAGTCATCAGATTTCTGCACTTTCTATATTTGTTGAATGATAAGCACATCATTTCTGCTGTTGTATACCAATAAAAGATATGTTGTGCAATGATTTTCCTTTCAGTAGTAGATGATGTCTTTTGCAATTTAGGACAGGGGCTCACTGGGACAGGATCATCAGGCATTTTTATTTTTTGCTTTTTAACTGCATTTAGCTTTGGAAGAGCAATTTGCATGTGGCACATTCCCACTATTATACAGTTAGGAGCCAGTCTCTGTAGGCACGCTAGAATCCAGAGGCACAGAGAAGGAACACATGGAACCATGAGTGCCTGTATTTACATCACCAAAACCAGCAGCCTTATTTTGATGGTAGCATTATGGATCCATATTTTCATGGGTCTACAATATCACGGCTCCCTGGAATGAGGACTGGTTCACATCATGAAGTGAGATCTGTGCATCTGCAGTTGGCATAACGCTGTGCAAAATTGTATAATTTTTGCAGGGGGTCCTTGGACATGTTTCAACATTTGTAGGAAGTTTTTAAACAGAAAAGTTTGAAAAACACTGACCTCTACAGCAGGTATGACTGGGACAGCCAGTTTGTGAATGAATATGAACAAGAACCCACATTCTAAAAGTTAATATCGTAGATATATTGTTACTTTATGGAGAAACCTTTAATTTTTTTTAAATATCCACTAATTATTCCTTTTCACAAAGTGCTAGAAATATACTTTTGTACACATAAGACCTACCTTAAATGGACAGAGGTGGTCATTTTTGCATCTAGTAGCTATGTGTATGTTATTGTGTAGAAAATAAGGAATATGCTCATCAGGCAATCTGATGTTAGTGTACAAAGGCACTACTTTGACACCATCTGTATTACTTTGATCACTGTCTTCCAGTCCAAAGCCTCCAGCAGGCTGCATTGCAAACTGAAGCAGCATTAACATCATGAGTGAACAGATGGTAGACCTACAAAAGAAAAATTTAAACTTCTAGCAGATTTTCATTAGAGACTTTGCTGCAGACAATAATCCAACTGTTCCTATTTAAATAAGCTAGTGTCCTGAATACCACAAGCAATGCAATTTTCAAGATTACTTAATGTCATAGAATGTATTTTGCTAAAAACATGCTCTTGAACTTCAAAAAAATGTTTTACCTGAACAGTAACACTACAACTTGCTGCTTACTGCTACGGTTTCCTTCTCTGGTAATAAATAGAATCACCTGCTATAAATTACAACTTAACCTTATCCTTAAAATGAGACATGGAAATAATGAAAAGGGAGCACTGGCTCACTCAAATCTATGCTTAATCACCTCGACATAATAATGAATTTAATATTGACATGACTTATACAAGATTTAAATCCTGGAACAATACTAGTGACTGCACATCTGTCTGAAATGTATTATTCCATTATTACCAAACACCCCATCTCCAAGCTTGTTCACTAATGCTGCTTCAGACTAGTGGATACGACCACTATGCTCGTCATGCACTGTCTTTGGCAGGGCTCAGTTAGTAAGTTATTGGTTTCAACTTGATTTCATGCTCTTAACATATGGTGTTCTTAAGACCCACCAAAACTAACTAGACCCTAGGTCAGAGATCAGGTAACCATGGGTAGAAACACTGAAAGCTCCAAGCTGGAAAAGACCACAAATCCATCTAGTCTACATTTCTTGTAGTTGTATCGAATAATGTATTTTTCTTAAGGCACATTCTAATTTTGCCTTGAAGATATCTGACAAAGATGATAACAATGGTGAGTTTTTTTGAACATTTCAGAGCCTAGCCTTATTTTTGTAACTTCATTTGCCATTAACAAACACCAAATAATAAATTTTAAATAAAACACATTTTCTCCCATTTTAAAATCCTTAAAGTATGAAGTGCTGTTCTACTCTTTAAAGCTTCCATAGAAGATAATGTTTTCTCTTCTTACTTGTGTGAGTATCCAAATTCATTTTCAATTATGAGATTTAATTCTTCCCTTTCTATCCATTTATGTTTCTTTTCAGTTTCACTTTCCCATTTTGATAAGCTGAAACAACAAAAGTTATTTCAGTTCACTTTCTGAGCAAAATCAATATCCAGTGTTTAACTACAGAATATTTCATTTTATTAAAGATGTTCCATGTCTTTCTGATTAGTTTTCCTTGTGAAAAAAATGCTGATTTATCCTTAACCATCAAATTTTGACAGCAGCTGATTGACTTCAGTACTTCCAGCATGCCACCAAATTTAATCTTCAAATTTAGTTCTGTAAATAATGATTACATTCCTACGTGCAAAATAAGTGAAATTGAATTTTAAGCACAGATTGTATGAGCGATGGGAAGCACTGCTTTCATGGTCGATGTGGGAACAGACCAACAGCTTTGTTATATTGATTTTTTACTTTCCTTACAAAGACTTCCTTTTGCAGGTTACAATGCAATCTGAATCCCCTTATGATGTTAGGGCCATAATAATTAACTAACCATACAACTTCCTGATAATGACCTGTATATGATCTCAATAAATTTGCAACAGTTGCATTAGAATCATTAATCTGTGATCACAATGTAGCAATATGCAGTGCACTGAAACAAAAAGAAATAAATTCAAGTTAATAAAACCAACAAATACCATGGAGAGTCTACAAACCAGAAAATTAATTTTGGGTTTCAGATGAGTTATAAAATACTCATGCTTTTCTTTCAGGGTTTATTATCTGAATCGGGGGGTTAATAAAAGAAAAACAGCAAAACACACCATTTAAGAAATCATGGTAATGGATGAACACCCATAGAGCAGGGCAGCATCAAAATACGAACATACAAATTAGGAACAGGAGCAGGCCATTCAGCCCCTTGAGCCTGCTCTGCCATTTGATATGATCATGGCTGATCCGGTTGTGGCCTCAACTCCACTTTCCTCTCTGCCCCCCATAAGTCCTGATTCCCTTGACTATCAAGAATATATCTAACGCAGCCTTGAATATATTCAATAACCCAGCCTCGCCTGCTCTCTGAGGAAGCAAATTCCACAGACAAAACTCCCTCAGAGAAAAAAATTCTCATCTCTGTCTTAAATGGGAGACCCCTTATTTTTAAACTGTGTCCCCTAGTTCTAGTCTCGCCCATAAGTGGAAACATCCTTCCAGCATCCATCCTGTCAAGTCCTCCCAGGATCTTAAATGTTTCAATAAGATCTCCTCTCATTCTTCTAAACTCCAATGGGTATAGGCCTAACCTGTTCAACCTTTCCTCATAAGATAACGCCTTCATCCCAGAAATCAGTCAAGTGAACCTTCTCTGGACTGCTTCCAATGAGATTTTATCTTTTACTAAGTAAGGAAGCCAAAACTGTGCTCAGTATTCCAGATGTGGTCTCACTAAGGGCCTGTACAGCTGTTGCAAAATTTCCCTATTTTTATATTCTATTCCCCTTGCAATAAACATCAACATTCCATTTGCCTTCCTAATCACTTGCTGTAACTGCATACTAACTTTTTGTGATCCATGTACCAGGTCATCCAGATTTCTCTGTACCGCAGAGTCTCTCCATTTAAGTAATATTCCGCTTTTCCATTCTTCCTGCCAAAGTGGACAAGTTCACATTTTCCAACATTCTACTCAAGTGTGAAAATAGTAAAGGAGAATTTGAAATAAATCAGGAACTACTGATTAGGTGATGCCAAGTTTGGCTTTTTAAAATCTAAAGATTGCAGGAGAAAGAAAACACAAAAGAGGTTGTTGCAGCTTCAGTACTAGGAAAGAACTTCAGGAGACTGTGTAATGAAATATCGGTATAATAGGCTTAATTAGGTAGAATTTTGATATAATTAACACATTATACCTTTTAGAATTAAAGACTGAATAAATGGTCAGTTGTCAAGACTCACTGAAATTCCCTTTAAGGGCAGAGTTAAAAATCCATGAACATCCCTGTTATAATGGAATGTGTACCAGAAACACCTTTTAAGTTAATTGAGACAGGCTACACATGGTCCGTACTGTTAACGATAATCCTAATTAGCTGATTATGTTAATGATATAGACAGACTGACTTAAGGGGGATGGTACAAGGTACCAAAGAACCATCACAGATGATCAATCACAAAACGGGGGAAGCGGTGGCATAGTGGTATTGTCACTGGACTAGTAACCCAGAGACCCAGGGTATTGCTCTGGGGACATGGGTTCAAATCCCACACAGCAGAAGATGGAATTTGAATTCAATTAATAAATCTGGAATTAAAAAGCTAGTCTAATGATGGCCATGAAACCATTGTCGATCGTTGTTAAAAACCCAATTGGTTCACAAATGCCCTTTAGGGAAGGAAATCTGCTGTCCTTACATGTGACTCCATACCCACAGCAATGTAGTTGACTCTTACATGCTCTCTAAAATGGCCTAGCAAGTCACTCAGTTGTATCTAACCGCTACAAAGTCAATAAAAAGGAATGAAACTGGATGGACCTCTCGGCATCGACCTACACACCGGAAACGACAACAGCAAACCCAGCCCTGTCAACCCTGCAAAGTCCTCCTTACTAACATCTGGGGGCTTGTGCCAAAGTTGGGAGAGCTGTCCCACAGACTAGTCAAGCAACAGCCCGACTTGGTCATATGCACAGATTCATACCTGACAGACAATGTCCCAGACACTGCCATCACCATCCCCGGGTATGTCCTGCCCACCGACAGGACAGACCCACCAGAGGTGGCAGCACAGTGGTATACAGTAGGGAGGGAGTTGCCCTGGGAGTCCTCAACATCGTCTCTGGACCCATAAAGTTTCATGGCATCAGATCAAACATGGACAAGGAAACCCCTCAGCTGATGAGTCAGTACTCCTCCACGTTGAACAGCACTTGGAGGAAGCACTGAGGGTGGCAAGGGCACAGAATGTACTCTGGGTGGGGGACTTCAATGTCCATCACCAAGAGTGGCTCGGTAGCACCGCTACTGACCGAGCTGGTCGAGTCCTAAAGGACATATCTGCTAGACTGGGTATGCGGCAGTTGGTGAGGGAACCAACAGGAGGGAAAAACATACTTGACTTCGTCCTCACCAATCTGTCTGCCACAGATGCATCTGTCCATGCCTGTATTGGTAGGAGTGACCACCATACTGTCCTTGTGGAGACGAAGTCCCGTCTTCACATTGAGAATACCCTCTATCGTGTTGGGTGGCACGACCACCGTGCTAAATGGGATAGATTTCGAACAGATCTAGCAATGCAAAACTGGGCATCCATGAGGCGCTGTGGGCCATCAGCAGCAGAAGTGTACTCAACCACAATCTGTAACCTCATGGCCTGGCATATCCCCCACTCTACCATTACCATCAAGCCAGGAGACCAACCCTGGTTCAATGAAGAGTGCAGGAGGGCATGCCAGGAGCAGCACCAGGCATACCTCAAAATGAGGTGTCAACCTGGTGAAGCTACAACACAGGACTATCTGTGTGCAAAACTGCGTAAGCAGCATGCGATAGACAGAACTAAGCGATCTCATAACCAACGGATTAGATCTAAGCTCTGCAGACCTGCCACATCCAGCCGCGAATGGTGGTGGACAATTAAACAACTAACTGGAGGAGGTGGCTCCACAAATATCCCCATCCTCAATGATGGGGGAGCCCAGCACATCAGTGCGAAAGAGAAGGCTGAAGCATTTGCAACAATCTTCAGCCAGAAGTGCCGAGTTGATGATCCATCTCGGCCTCCTCCTGAAGTCCCCAGCATCACGGATGCCAGGCTTCAGCCAATTCGATTCACTCCGCGTGATATCAAGAAATGACTGAAGGCACTGGATACTGCAAAGGCTATGGGCCCTGACAATATTCCGGCAATAGTACTGAAGACCGGTGCTCCAGAACTTGCTGCACCCCGAGCCAAGCTGTTCCAGTACAGCTACAACACTGGCATTTACCCAGCAATGTGGAAAATTGCCCAGGTATGTCCTGTACATAAAAAGCAGGACAAGTCCAACCCGGCCAATTACCACCCCATCAGCCTACTCTCAATCATCAGTAAAGTGATGGACGGTGACATCAACAGTGCCATCAAGCGGCACTTGCTTCGCAATAACCTGCTCAGTGATGCTCAGTTTGGGTTCTGCCAGGGCCACTCAGCTCCTGACCTCATTACAGCCTTGGTTCAAACATGGACAAAAGAGCTAAACTCAAGAGGTGAGATCAGAGTGACTGCTCTTGACATCAAGGCAGCATTTGACTGAGTATGGCATCAAGGAGCCCTCGCAAAACTGAGGCCAATGGGAATCAGGGGGAAAACCCTCCGCTGGCTGGAGTCATACCTAGCGCAAAGGAAGGTGGCTGCGGTTGTTGGAGGTCAATCATCTGAGCTCCAGGACATCACCGCAGGAGTTCCTCAGGGTAGTGTCCTAGGCCCAACCATCTTCAGCTATGACCTTCCTTCAGTCATAAGGTCAGAAGTGGGGATGTTCGCTGATGATCGCACAATGTTCAGCAGCATTCGTGACTCCTCAGATATTGAAGCAGTCCGTGTAGAAATGCAGCAAGACCTGGACAATATCCAGGCTTGGGCTGATAAGTGGCAAGTAACATACGTGCCACACAAGTGCCAGGCAATGACCATCTCCAACAAGAGAGAATCTAACCATCTCCCCTTGACATTCAATGGCATTACCATCGCTGAATCACCCACTATCAACATCCTAGAGGCTACCATTGACCAGAAACTGAACTGCCGTAGCTATATAAATATCGTAGCTACAAGAGCAGGTCATAGGCTAGGAATCCTGCGGCGAGTAACTCACCTCCTGACTCCCCAAAGCCTGTCCACCATCTACAAGGCACAAGTCAGGAGTGTGATGGAATACTCTCCACTTGCCTGGATGGGTGCAGCTCCAACAACACTCAAGAAGCTCAACACCATTCAGGACAAAGCAGCCCGCTTGATTGGCACCCCATCTACAAACATTCACTCCCTCCACCACCGACGCACAGTGCCAGCAGTGTGTACCATCTACAAGATGCACTGCAGCAATGCACCAAGGCTCCTTGGACAGCAACTTCCAAACCCGTGACCTCTACCAACTAGAAGGACAAGGGCAGCAAATGCATGGGAACACCACCACCTGCAAGATCCACTCTAAGTCTCACACCATCCTGACTTGGAACTATATTGCCATTCTTTCACTGTCACTGGGTCAAAATCCTGGAACTCCCTTCCTAACAGCACTGTGGGTATACCTACCCCACATGGACTGCAGCGGTTCAATAAAGCAGCTCACCACCACCTTCTCAAGGGCAATTAGGGATGGGCAATAAATGCTGGACTGGCCAGCGACGCCCACATCCCAAGTTGCTAATGATATTACCATATATGGATAACAAAAGCAGGAAAAACACGCACAGAAAGGTAACATCTACATTCCAAAAGATGAGTTAATAGATTAGAAACAGTATAAACGTGAGAGTTTTGAATCGAAAAATGAGAGGTATTGAAATTCCTCATCAATGCTTCTCAACCTATGGTAAGAACGGCTGAATGCATGACAAGAGAATTCTGCTCTTAACCAAGAGTGTTTTGTCTTGTTAAGCAGGAGGCTTACTCGGGGAATTTAAGCTAACAGTTTACTTTGAATTTTGATGGATATTCTGAGATATTTTGCTGTAACATTGTCAAGGTTGAACTTTTGGATTCTGTTTTAGAAATAAGGTTATGTTTTACATTTCTTAGTAATCTTTGATAGCGTAGTATACTTATCCACTTAAAAGTGCATTGCATGTTAAATATATAGAAGTTAATAAATCGTCCCAGGTAGCATTCTGTATACAACTACAAGAACACCTTCTCTGTGTCTCTTTTAAGTGGAGAGATACGTATTTAACAGAGTTTCTCAGACCCTTATAATATCTGGCATATCTATGACTTAGTCTTTTTAAAAATAATTATGGCTATCTGAAAGATGGTAATATTCTCTTTTAGTTTTCTTTCTTTGAGGGAAAACTAGTTCAATTCTTTGGACCCAAGTAAGTGTCTATAAGAGTTTGTCTGGTTTGAATTTAATTAAAGGAGATTCATAGGGATGTACTGATTTGGTTTAGTCTCTATAAGGGGTTTAAGTCGTAAATCACTACAACTTCACGTTCAATTCTTGATTTCAACACTGGAGGGATGTAGGAAAGATAGAATGCATATATTACAGTGTATTTGGAGCTTGAAATAAACAAGAGGCTAAAGTTGTTTGAAAGAATGGCAATAACTGACATCAGTTTACTCTGCCATTTCGTGATAGAGGCCTGTATGTAGGATAGTGATCAGAAAAAGGAACCCTTGTCAATTTCCATTTTCCTAACCCAGAAATGCTGAAGCCTCGGCTAATTCAGCACTGACCAGTGATAGAGCTTTTGAGACCTTCCTATTCTGCATTCTTCAACTAATCACTAGATCAAAAGACTTCAAGCCTTTCCACTCTTTGGGCTGTTGAGGTGCACGCCACAGAACCTGGTTGATTACATACAAATTGTAAGTAAATATTAATGTGCATTTACCTCAAACTGTAGATTAACAAAATATGATATTCTAATTCTGGATTTATCCACCCATTAAGCAATCGCACTAAGCACAACTCCTTCCCTCACCCACCACCACCAACGTTCAAACAGGGCAAACGAACAAACGCAAATCGATACCCGGTTGCCCGAGCTTCTTTTGCAGATATACGAAGATTTGCGGGCTGAAGTTTGGATACCCTCAGCTGCGTTGCTAATGGTTACATCTCGCCTCTTCTAATGTAGTGGCCCTGCTGCTCACTAAAAGCTTTCTATGTCACTGACTGTATCAACGTGACTTCAAGAATAATGTTGCTGTACTTGCTGATCCCGGCCCTCGGATAAATGCCAGGCAGTAGATGATACAATGAGAAGCCGTGCAGCTACAATGTATCCATCGGCAGTGTTCTATACCTGGGCCGGCGTTCTGCAGGCAAGCCAGCCAAGCGCGGCGCCATCACAGGTGCAACATCACAAAGTTCCCCGGACACCACACAGACCAGAAGAGGTTCCTCCCTGACCAAAAATGTAACTTCTTTAAGTGGGAAAACAATAAAAACGGTTTTATCCTCAACGTCAAGAACTGACTGCCAGAAAATAGACAATATGTGTCCTAAACCGATTAAGGTCAGACCGCGGATATCGCCGTTTTTCTTTCTCTTTTCCTCGTAAGATCATGCCTAGATCATTTTGTTGCAATCTTATTGAAAGGGGTTTTGCTGTAAAACTTTAGAAAACTATGTAGCGGGCTGTACTATCAATTATTGTCACTTTTACAAGCATAGGGAATCATAGAATTTTACAGCACAGAAGGAGGCCATTCGGGCCGTCTTGCCCGTGTCTTTCTGAAAGAGCTGGCCAATTTAGCCCCTCCAAGTTTTTCCCCATAATTCGGTAAATTCTTGAAATACATAGCCAATTGCCTTTTGAAACTTTCTATGGACTCTGATTCAACCACTCTTTCAGGTAGTGCAGCTTCCCGCAACAACTGTGTGTGATTTAGAAAATTAATTTCCCCTCTACTTTTGCAATTAGTTTAAATATATGATATCTGATTACAAGCGAGAATAATTTTCTCCCAACTTGCTCCATCAAAATCCCTCATCAATTAGATCTCCCCTTAACCTTCTCTGCTCTAAGGAAAAGGGTAGGGGGAGGTGAGAGTAACTGCCATTGACATCAAGACAGCACTTGACTGAGTGTGGCATCAAGGAGCCCTGGCAAAATTGAAGTCAATGGGAATCAGGGGGGAAACTCTCCACTGGTTGGAGTCACACCTAGCACAAAGGAAGGTGGTTGTGGTTGTTGGAGGCCAATCATCTCAGTCCCAGGACATCCCTGCAGGAGTTCCTCAGGGTAGTGTCCTAGGCCCAACCATCTTCAGCTGCTTCATCAATGACTTTCCCTCCATCATAAGGTCAGAGGTGGGTATATTTGCTGATGATTGCACATCAGTACCATTTACAACTTCTCAGATACTGAAGCAGTCCATGTCATATGCAGCAAGACCTGGACAACAGGCTTGGGGTGATAAGTGGCAATTAACATTTGCGCCACAAAAGTGTCTCTTGTTGGTGATGGTCATTGTCTGGCAATCTAACCATCTCCCCTTGTTGTTCAATGACATTACAATCACTGAATCTATCAACATACTAGGGGTTACCATTGATCAGAAACTGAACTGAACCAGCCACATAAATACTATGGCTACAAGAGCAGGTCAAAGACTGGCAATTCTGAGGTGAATAACCCACCTCCCGACCACCACCACCCCCCCACCCCCCGACCACCATTGCCTGTTCACCATCTACAAGACACAAGTCAGGAGTGTGATGGAATACTCTCAACTTGCCTGGATGAGTGTGGTTCCATCAACCCTCCAGAAGCTCGACATCATTCAGGACAAAGCAGTCCACTTGATCGGCACCCCATACACCAACTTAAACATTCGCTTTCTCCACCATTGTTGTACAGTGGCAGCAATGTGTATCATCTACAAGATGCACTGCAGCAACTCATCAAGGCTCCTTCGACAGCACCTTTGAAACCAATGTCAACTACCACCTAGAAGGGCCAGAGTAGCAGATGTATGGAAACACCACCACCTGCAAGTTCCCCTTCCAGCAGACGAACTAGGAGCAGGAGTAGGCTATTTGGCCCCTTGAGCGTGTGGAAAGAGATGCAGTGGTTTTTGTCAAGGTTCATCCCAAGCAGCTCTGTAACACAGGAGTCTGTGCTCTACGGGCTGTTCCCAGGGACGCACACCGAGACAAACATCAACTGCTGCTGGAGGACTATCAATTCGGTGAAAGACGCCCTTTGGTCTACCCGAAACTTGCTGGTCTTCCAGCGCAAAGAGTTGTCCACCACCGAATGTTGCAGACTGGCACATTCCAAGGTCCAGGACTACGTGCTGAGGGACGCACTAAAGCTTGGGGCAGCCGCAGCAAAGGCTCAATGGGGAAAGACCACAGTGTAAGGTTCCCCCACCAAGCTGGACTGAGGGGCTGGAACCATCGGAAGCCCCTCGAACTGTATCGTTAATATTCTCAATTGCTGTAAATGTAAAACTGTAATTGACATGACAATTGTGAAACGGAAGGGTTGGGAAGAAACTCATGACATTATTGAAAGAAACAGATCTCTTTTGCAATGTTTGTATTTTTTCGTGCTGTTTGGAAACTGTTTGGCAATGTAATTTTTACAGATTTTTATGAATAAAGTATATTTTGGAAAAAAAAAAAAAAATTTGGCCCCTTGAGCCTGCTCCGCCATTCTATAAGATCATGGCTGATCTGTTTGTGGAGACAACTCCACTTTCCTGCCTACCCCTGATACCCTTTGACTCCCTTGTTTGTCAAAAATCTGTCTACCTCTGCCTTAAAAACATTTAATGACCCTGCCTTCACCACTCTCCAGGGAAGAGAGTCCCACAGCCTCACGACCCTCTGAGAAATAAATCTCTCCTCATTTCTGTCTTAAATGGGAGACCCCTTGTTTTTAAACTGTGACCCCAAGTTTTAGTCTCCCACAAGGGGATATATCCTTTCAACATCCACCCTGTAAAGTCCCCTCAGGATTTTATATGTTTCAATCAGATCACCTCTCATCCTTCTAAACTTCAATGAATACAGACTGTCCAACCTTTCCTCAAAAGAAACCCTTGATCCCAGGAATCAGTCAAGTGAACCTTCTCTGAACTTCTTCCAATGCAATTATATCCTTTCTTAAGTAAGGAGACTAAAACTGTACACAATACATTAGATGTGGTCTCACCAATGTCCTATACAATGGTCGCATTCCATTCCCCTTGCAATAAATGACATCATTGCATTTGCCTTCTTAATCACTTGCTGTACCTGCATACTAACTTTTTGTGTTTTGTATTCTAGGACACCCAGATCCCTCTGCATCTCAGAGTTCTGCAATCTCTCTCCATTTAAATAATATTTTGCTTTACTATTTTTCCAGCCAAAGTGGACAAATTCACAAGTTCCCACATTATACTCCATCTGCCAAATTTTTGACCACTTACTTAACCTATCTATATCCCTTTGCAGACTCCTTATGTCCTTTTCACCACTTTCTCTCCTACCTGTCTTTGTGTTGTTAGCAAATTTCGCAACCGTACACTCTGTCCCTTCATCCAAGTTGTTGATATAGACTGTAAATAGTTGAGGCCCCAGCACCGATCCCTGTGGCACTCCACTAGTTATAGCTTGCCAACCTGAAAACGATCCATTTATGCTTACTCTCTGTTTCCTGTTAGCTAACCAATCCTCTATCCATGCTAATATGTTACCCCCTATACCATGGGCTCTTATTTTCTTTAGTAACCTTTGATGTGACACCTTGTCAAATGCCTTCTGGAAATCCAAGTGCACCACATCCACAAGTTCCTGCTTAATCCATGTTGCTTGTTACTTCCTCAAAGAACACTAATACATTAGTTAAATATGATTTCCCTTTCACAAAACCATGTTGATTCTGCCTGATTGCATTGAGATTTTCTAAATGACCTGCTATAACTCCTTCATTGTAGATTCCATTCCAGCATTTTCCCTTTGACAGATGTTAAGCTAACTGGCCTGTAGTTTCCTGCTTTCTGTCTTCCTCCTTTCTCGAATAGCGGAGTTACATTCGCTATCTTCCAATCTGGTGGGACCTTTCCAGAATCTAGGGAATTTTGGAAAGTTAAAAACAATGCATCCATTATCTCAGCAGCCACTTCTTTTAAGACCCTAGGATGAAGTCCATCAGGACCTGGGAACTTGTCAGCTTTTCGTTCTGATAATTTTCTCAATACCCTTTCCCCAGTGATTGTAATTGTTTTAAGTTCCCCCCTCTCTTTCAACTCTTGATTCACAATTATCTCTGGGATGTTATTAGTATCCTCTACAGTGAAGACAGAGGCAAAAATCTGTTCAGTTCCTCCACCATTTCCTTATTTTCCATTATTAACTCCCCAGAATCACTCTCTAGAGGACCAACACTCACTATCATACATTTTTTTTTTTAAATACCATTAGAAACTCTTAGTATCTGTTTTTATATTTCTAGCTACCTTTCTCTCGTACTCTAACTTCCCTCTCATTATTCTTTTGCTGTTTTTAATATTCTGTCCAATCTTCTGAGCTGCCAATACTCTTCGCTGAATTGTACCCTTTTTCTTTCAATTTGATACTATCTTTAACTTCCTTAGTCAGCCACGGATGGTACGTCCTTCCCCTAGGTGCATCCTTCACATTCCTCTCATTGGAATGTATCTTTGCAGAGTGTTATGAAATATCTCCTTAAATGTCTGCCACTCCATCAATAATGACCTTTCCCGTAACCTAATTTCCCAGTTAACTTTTTTTCCCTAAAATATACTTTGTTCATAAAAATTTGTAAAATACATTAAAAAACAGTTCAAATTTAACATTTTGGAAAGTACAATCGAGATCAGTTTCTTTCGGTACAGAACATGAGTTGCCTTGCAACTCTTGCTATTCCAATTTACATGCACTGTTCATTTGCATTACACAGCAAAAACATATTTTGGTGCATACAGCCTGAGGGGTTTTACATGGGTTCCAGCCCCTCAGTTCACTATGGCGGGAGGATCTTGCACAGTAGCCTTTCCCCATTGAGCCTTTGCGGGATCTGCCCCAAGCTTTAGTGCGTCCCTCCGCACGTAGTCCTGGACCTTGGAATGTGCCAGTCTGCAACACTCAGTCGCGGACAACTCTTTGATCTGCCCGAAACTTTCTGGTGTTCCAGTGCAAAGAGCGTCTTTCACCAAGTTGATTGTCCTCCAGAAACAGTTGATGTTTATCTCAGTGTTCGCCCCGGGAACAGCCCATAGAGTACAGAGGCCTGTGTTACAGAGTTGCTCAGGATGAACTGCAACAAAAACCACTGCAAAGCAGGTCTGGAAACAAATGCAAAGTCACATTCAGAAGGAGGTGAACGACTGTCTCTTTCACATCATAGCTACTGCGAGGGCAGCGTGCGGAGGCGGTGAGATTCCAGGTGTGCAGGAAGGATCTGACGGAGAGGGCCCTTCTCACCACCAGCCAAGCTACGTCTTGGTACTTCTTTGAAAGTTCTGGCGATGAGGCGTTCTGCCAAATGACTTTGACAGTCTGCTCGGGGTACCATCCAAAAGGATCCACTATCTCCTTTTCCTTTTGGGCCTTGAGGACATTCTGTAAAGACCACTGCCTGATGGATTTGTGGTCAAAGGTGTTTTTCTGCACAAACTTTTCCACAAAGGATAGGTGGTACGGCACAGTCCAACTAGATGGAGTGTTCCACGGCAATGTGACCAGACCCATCCTTCGCAACACCAGAGACAGATAGAACCTCAGCAAGCAGTGACACTTGGTGTTTGCGTACTGGGGTTCTACGCACAGCTTGATGCAACTGCACACAAAGGTGGCCATCGGGATGAGGGCTCAGGTGACCACCACGGTGTAGGAGAGGGGTATGGGTCAGACCTGCGCCACGTACAGTAACAATGTGAGTGCCTCGCACCTGATGGCCAGGTTCTTACCTGCAATGGAGAGAGAATGCTGCTCCCACATGCCCAGTTTCTGTTTCACCATGGCGACTTGTTCCTTCCAGGTTTCAGCATATGCCCCAGTTCCTCTGAACCATGCCCCCAGCACCTTCGGGTAGTCTGTCCTGACGGTGAAGGGGACAAAGGATCGGTCAACCCACTTCCCAAAGAACATGGCCTCGCTCTTGCCATGATTTACTTTGGCTCCTGAGGCTAGTTCAAACTGGCCGCAGATACTCATCAGCCTGCGAATGGACAGCGGATCCGAGCAGAAGACAGCAACGTCGTCCATGTACAGGGAGGCTTTGGCCTGAGTGCTCCCGCTGCTTGGGATTGTCACCCCCGTTAATGCCTGCATCCTTCCTAATGGACTCAGCAAAAGATTCAAAACAGCAAACAAACAAGACGGGAGAGAGGACAGCCCTGTCTGATTCCAGATTTGATTGGAAAACTTTCCAATTCCCACCCATTGATTGAGACTACGCTACTGATATTTGTGTAGAGCAGTTGGATCCAATTACGGATTCCCTCCCCAAACTCCATTTTCGACAGCACGTCCATCATGTAAGTGTGTAACATCCTGTCAAAAGCCTTCTCCTGGTCCAAGCTGATGAGGCAGGTGTCCACCTGCCTGTCCCATACGTAGGTGATCGGATCCCTGAGTAGTGCGAGGCTATGTGAGATCTTCCTGCTGGGTACAGTACAGACTTGACCCAACTGGTGATGACTTTGGACAGAAATTTGTAGTCCACATTAAGCAGTGAGATGGGCCGCCAATTTCTGATTTCCTCCCTTTCCTCTTCTGCTTGTAGATGAGGGCAATGTTGCCTTTCCTCATGGATTCTGACATCCAGCGGCCAGAAGCATACTCCTGTACACTTCCAGCAGGTCTGGGCTGATCCAGTCCCACAGAGTCGAATACAACTCAACCGGTAAACTGTCGCTTCTGGGAGTTTTACTCGTCTTGAAGGACCTGACGGCCTTTGTCAGCTCGTCCAGTGTTAGCAGTTTGTCCAGACTCTCCCACATACTGTCATCTAAGACCTCCGTCTTAGATGACAGGAAGGACTGGGAGGCTGTGCTGTCCATTGGCTTCACGTCATACAGCCCAGCATAAAAGGATTTGCTAATCCTTAGTATGTCAGACTGCGATGACATTACCGAGCTGTCCTCTTCCTTCAGCCTGCTGATCACAGAGCTCTCTGTGTGTACCTTTTGGAAGAAAAAACGCGAGCATGTCTCATCCTGCTTAACGGAGCGGACTGTGGACCAGAAGATGATCTTGCAGACCTCCGTGGCAAAGAGCGAAGCCTGTTGGCTCTTCATCTCTTGGAGATCCTCCTTGGCCTCGACCCCCATCGACTGCAGCAGGAGCTGATTCTGCATTCTTTTCTGGAGTCGGGACTTTTCCCTCTGTGTCTCTCTCAGCCTTTGAACACCTTTGAGGTTAAAGAACCTCTTGATGTTCGCCTTGATTGCTTCCCACCAGTGCACTGGAGATTCGATGAGGGGTTTCACAGTTCTCCAACCTTTGTAATCCCTTTTGAGTTCCTCAATGTTCTCTGGGGTTTTACGTTCATCTTCCATAATCCCCTGCCAACCCGCTGGTCATCCTGTAAGTGACAGTCAGCCAGTAGGAGGCAATGGTCAAAAAAGAACACCAGCTTGACGTCAGTGGATCTGATCGTGAGTGCAAGGAACACAAACAGGAAGTCAATCCTGGAACGGGCTGACCCATTCGGTCTTGACCAGGTGTATCTACGCTGCGCTCCGTCTGCAGGTTTGCTGAAGACTTCGTTTAACTTGGCATCTTTTACTGTTTCCATTAGGAATTTAGGGGAGGCAGTGGCCTAGTGGTATTGTCACTGGACTAGTAACCCAGAGACCCAGGGTATTGCTCTGGGGACATGGGTTCAAAACCCACCACAGCAGAAGGTGGAATTTGAATTCAATTAATAAATCTGGAATTAAAAGCTAGTCTAATGATGGCCATGAAACCATTGTCGATTGTTGTAAAAACCCATCTGGTTCACTAATGTCCTTTAGGGAAGGAAATCTGCTGTCCTTACCTGGTCTGGCCTACATGTGACTCCAGACCCACAGCAATGTGGTTGACTCTTACATGCCCTCTGAAATGGCCCAGCAAGCCACTCAGTCAGGGTAATTAGGGATGGGCAATAAATGCCGGCTTGGCCAGCGACGCCCACATCCCATGAATGAATAAAAAAAAAAATCTGGACGTTGCATCCAGCTTACTGACATCACTGCCAGATTGACCAGCTGCATCAATGATGTAGTTGAAGTCACCACCTAGAATGACTGGCCTGGATGTCACTAGCAGCAGTGGGAGCTGCTGGAGGAGAGTCAGCCACTCGCTGCATTGAACCGGGCCGAACACGTTGATTAACCGGAACGGAGCATTGTTGTACATTACATCTGCTACGAGGAGGCCATCCCCCCCCACCACCTCCTTTACTTTGGAGATGGTGAAGTTGCCTCCCTGCAGCAGAATACCCAGGCCAGAGGAACGGGAATCATTTCCCCCTGGCCAGATTGATGGCCCATGGGACCACCATCGTGACCATTGTCTGTAAGTGCTGAGGTGCAGTATTCCACACTCTGGCAGTCGGTCGGCTTTGACCTTGGCAAGGTAACCCAAGGTCGAAATACATCTGTAGTGGATTTAATGCTATGCACGTTAGTGAAAGCAATCTTTAAACCTATTTAAAGCTGGATGTTGCTTACCACTCCAGTCTTTACTAGTCCCAGTCCTTGGGTATTTTCCTGCATACCCGTGGTGTTCGCAAGCTGTTGCACAGTCAATGGGCTCAAGAAACTTTCCTGGTCACTCAGGGGGTGGGGGTTTGTTCCGCTGGGGTGACATCGGTGGGGGGAGGTGGGCACAATCTTGCAGGTAGCAAGGTTTAGATTGTTCTCTGCTCGTGCTATCTTTCTCCTCCATTCCTCCTCAAAGACATTGCTGCTCTCGGCTTCCCGGAACTGGGGTGCATAGGGCGTTTCACTGCTGCTCCCAGACTCCCGGAGCTGGAGTGCACTGGGCATCTCTCTGGGTTCAGCACTTTGGGGTTGGGGCATGCTGGGCCCATCGCTACTTCCAGTGCTATGGAGCTGAGGTGGGGGGGGGGCTTTCTCTTCCAGCTCCTTTGTGTTCTGCCGCTTCTTTTGCAGGTACCGTCTTTCTGGCCCTTCCTCATCTGATGAGGAGCAGTTGCTGTAGTCCATCAGATGTTAGCCTCCTCTTGCCACTGGTTTGGGTGGTAACCTGTTCCTTTTTTGGGAGCTTCTTCTTTGTGGTTCTCCTTTTGACCACTTGCCACTCACCCAGTTGTCCTTCTGCTGGCTCCTTCTCTATTGATTATGTGTGTTGAGGAGGTGGTTTCGGGCACAGGGTAGGTGTTGGGTCGCTTGTTGCAGCGACCTCTCCTTTTTCTTAGACCGATTTTCCTCGCTGGGGGGAGGGTTGCTGTTCTCCTTCGCAGCACCAGGTGCGTTCACCATTCTTTCCTCCAGCCTTTCCTGTGACTTTGCCGCCTATGCATAACTGAGGCAATGTTTTTTGGGCAGGTCTTGTAGAGGTGGCTTGCCCCACCACATAGGTTGCATAAAGGCCCCCTCGACAAAAAAAAACACACAGGTTGCAGCACTTACCCTGCTTACAGCCCTTTGTCTGATGGCCTTCCTGCTTGCAGTTCTTGCAGATGACTGTGCTGCAGTTGGCCGCCACATGACCAGATTTGGTCCGACAAGGTCTGGGCTGCCCTGCGTAGACCAAGAAGCCTCAACTTCCCCTGATCGCGAAGCTGGAGGGAGGATGGATGACAGCTCCATTGGTGTCCACCTTCAAGGTGACCTTGACCTTGGTCCAAATCCCAAACGGGTCCTTGATCTCGGTGCTGCTCTTGGCCACCTCGACGTACCTGGCGAGGAAAATGAGCACATCCACGACAGGAACATGGGGGTTGTAGAGGTGGACTGTCACCATCCGGTTCCATTGCGACGGCAGCGTAAAGAGTGGCTCCGTGGGAGGATCGATAGTGGCGCCTGATTTCCTCTCTCTTTGAACACTTCAGGAACTTGATGCATCCCGCCATGTTTTTGAACATCACATCAAAATAGCCACTGCTGGGGATGTCCTGCAGGTGGAAGATGTCCGCAGGTTGGAATCCACAGCATTCAAACAGGATTTTCTTAATGACGAAGGCATGGTCGATGGGTGCACATCCTTCGCTATCTTACACCGCCACCCCAATGGTGTTACACACACTCTGGCCTGGAGCTCTGTTGGTTGCAGCTATTTTTTGCTTGAAGCTTTTCTGGGACAGTCACAAAGACCCCAACCAACAGGAAAACAACAACCATGGTAGATCTCCAATCCCAAAGGGCGAAATGCTGTAAAAACTACGCTGAAACCAACCACCGCACCCCCCCCCCAACCCCCGCAAGATGCCCAAAAAACAACCACCACCACCTGCAGGATCAAGGGCCTCTGATCATGGTCTCTCCCCTGACAGGTAAGTACCTAATTTCCCAGTTTACTTTAGCCAGCTCTGTCCTCAAACCCTCATAATTACCTTTATTTAAAGTTTAAAACACTCGTCCGAGATCCACTCCTCTTACCCTCAAACTGAATGTGAAATTCAGTCATTCATGTTGTGATCGCTTCTACCTAGGGGTGCCTTTATTAAGAGGTCATTAATTAATCCTGTCTCATTACAGATTACCAGATCCAGAGCAGCCTGAACTCTAGTTGGCTCTAGAACATGCTGCTCAAAGAAACTGTCCCTGGCAGGGGAGAGACCCTTCTCACCACCAGCCAAGCTACATCTTGGTGCTTGTTTGAAAGTTCTGGCGATGAGGCATTCCGCCAAATGACTTTGGCGGTCTGCTCAGGGAACCATCAGACAGGATCCCCCGTCTCCTTTTCCCGTAGGGTCTTGAGGACATTCCGTGCAGACCACTGCCTGATGGATCGGTGGCCAAAGTTGTTTTCCCGCAGAAACTGCTCCACGAAGGATACGTGGTACGGCACGGTCCAACTGCATGGAGCGTTCCGCGGCAATGTGACCAGGCCCATTACCCACAATGGAGAGAGATCGCTGCCCTCACATGCCCAACTTTTGTCGTACCTTGGCTACTCGCTCCTCCCAGGTTTTGGTGCACGCCCCGGCCCTTCTGAACCATATCCCCAGCACCTTCAGGTAGTCTGACCTGACGGTGAAGGGGACAAAGGATCGGTCAGCCCAGTTCCCAAAGAACAGGGATGCAGGGATGGTGCAGGAGGGAGGGTTTTGGTTTCCTGGATAATTGGGGCTCTTTCTGGGGTAGGTGGGACCTCTACAAACAGGATGGTCTTCACCCGAACCAGAGGGGTACCAATATCCTGGGGGGGAGGTTTGCTAGTGCTCTTCGGGGGGGTTTAAACTAATTCAGCAGGGGAATGGGAACCTAAATTGTAGTGCCAGTGTACAGGATGTTGAGAGTAGTGAGGTCAGGGATATGGTTACAAGGACGCAAGAGGGCACTGGCAAGCAAGAACCTGGTTTAAAGTGTGTCTATTTCAACGCCAGGAGCATCCGGAATAAGGTGGGTGAGCTTGCAGCATGGGTTGGTACCTGGGATCTCGATGTAGTGGCCATTTCGGAGACATGGGTAGAGCAGGGGCAGGAATGGATGTTGCAGATTCCGGGATTTAGATGTTTCAGTAAGAACAGAGAAGATGGTAAAAGAGGGGGGGGTGTGGCATTGTTAATCAAGGAGAGTATTACAGCGACAGAAAGGACGTTTGAGGACTCGTCTACTGAGGTAGTATGGGCCGAGGTTAGAAACAGGAGAGGTGAGGTTACCCTGTTGGGAGTCTTTTATAGACCTCCGAATAGTTCCAGAGATGTAGAGGAAAGGATAGCGAAGATGATTCTCGACAGGGGCGAGAGTAACAGGGTAGTTGTTATGGGGGACTTTAACTTTCCAAATATCGACTGGAAATACTATAGTTCGAGTACTTTAGATGGGTCAGTTTTTGTCCAGTGTGTGCAGGAGGGTTTTCTGACACAGTATGTAGACAGGCCAACCAGGGGCGATGCCACATTGGATTTGGTACTGGGAAATGAACCCGGCCAGATGTTAGATTTAGATGTAGGTGAGCACTTTGGTGATAGTGATCACAATTCGGTTAGGTTTACCTTAGCGATGGGCAGGGACAGGTATATACCGCAGGGCAAGAATTATAACTGGGGGAAAGGAAATTATGATGCGATTAGGCAAGATTTAGGATGCGTAGGATGGGGAAGGAAACTGCAGGGGATGGGAACAATCGAAATGTGGAGCTTATTCAAGGAGCAGCTACTGTGTGTCCTTGATAAGTATGTACCTGTGAGGCAGGGAGGAAGTTGTCGTGCGAGGGAGCCGTGGTTTACTAAAGAAGTTGAAGCGCTTGTCAAGAGGAAGAAGAAGGCTTATGTTAGGATGAGACGTGAAGGCTCAGTTAGGGCGCTTGAGAGCTACAAGCTAGCCAGGAAGGATCTAAAGGGAGAGCTAAGAAGAGCAAGGAGAGGACACGAGAAGTCATTGGTGGATCGGATCAGGGAAAACCCTAAGGCTTTCTATAGGTATATCAGGAATAAAAGAATGACGAGAGTTAGATTAGGGCCAATCAAGGATAGTAGTGGGAAGTTGTGTGCGGAATCAGAGGAGATAGGGGAAGTGTTAAATGAATATTTTGCGTCAGTATTTACAGTAGAGAAAGAAAATGTTGTTGAGAATACTGAGATTCAGGCTACGAGGCTAGATGGGATTGAGGTTCACAAGGAGGAGGTGTTAGGAATTTTGGAAAGTGTGAAAATAGATAAGTCCCCTGGGCCAGATGGGATTTATCCTAGGATTCTGTGGGAAGCTAGGGAGGAGATTGCAGAGCCTTTGTCCTTGATCTTTATGTCGTCATTGTCGACAGGAATAGTGCCGGAAGACTGGAGGATAGCAAATGTTGTCCCCTTGTTCAAGAAGGGGAGTAGAGACAGCCCTGGTAATTATAGACCTGTGAGCCTTACTTCGGTTGTGGGTAAAATGTTGGAAAAGGTTATAAGAGACAGGATTTATAATCATCTTGAAAAGAATAAGTTCATTAGAGATAGTCAGCACGGTTTTGTGACGGGTAGGTCGTGCCTCACAAACCTTATTGAGTTTTTCGAGAAGGTGACCAAACAGGTGGATGAGGGTAAAGCAGTGGATGTGGTGTATATGGATTTCAGTAAGGCGTTTGATAAGGTTCCCCACGGTAGGCTATTGCAGAAAATACGGAAGTATGGGGTTGAAGGTGATTTGGAGCTTTGGATCAGAAATTGGCTAGCTGAAAGAAGACAGAGGGTGGTGGTTGATGGCAAATGTTCATCCTGGAGTTTAGTTACTAGTGGTGTACCGCAAGGATCTGTTTTGGGGCCACTGCTGTTTGTCATTTTTATAAATGACCTGGAAGAGGGTGTAGAAGGGTGGGTTAGTAAATTTGCAGATGACACTAAGGTCGGTGGAGTAGTGGATAGTGCCGAAGGATGTTGTAGGGTACAGAGGGACATAGATAGGCTGCAGAGCTGGGCTGAGAGATGGCAAATGGAGTTTAATGCGGAAAAGTGTGAGGTGATTCACTTTGGAAGGAGTAACAGGAATGCAGAGTACTGGGCTAATGGGAAGATTCTTGGTAGTGTAGATGAACAGAGAGATCTTGGTGTCCAGGTGCATAAATCCCTGAAGGTTGCTAACCAGCTTAATAGGGCTGTTAAGAAGGCATATGGTGTGTTAGCTTTTATTAGTAGGGGGGTCGAGTTTCGGAGCCACGAGGTCATGCTGCAGCTGTACAAAACTCTGGTGAGGCCGCACCTGGAGTTTTGCGTGCAGTTCTGGTCACCGCATTATAGGAAGGATGTGGAAGCTATGGAAAGGGTGCAGAGGAGATTTACTAGGATGTTGCCTGGTATGGAGGGAAGGTCTTACGAGGAAAGGCTGAGGGACTTGAGGGTGTTTTCGTTGGAGAGAAGGAGGAGGAGAGGTGACTTAATAGAGACATATAAGATAATCAGAGGGTTAGATAGGGTGGATGGTGAGCGTCTTTTTCCTCGGATGGTGATGGCAAACACGAGGGGACATAGCTTCAAGTTGAGGGGTGATAGATATAGGACAGATGTGAGAGGTAGTTTCTTTACTCAGAGAGTAGTAGGGGCGTGGAATACCCTGCCTGCAGCAGTAGTAGATTCGCCAACTTTAAGGGCATTTAAGTGGTCATTGGATAGACATATGGATGAAAATGGAATAGTGTAGCTCAGATGGTTTCACAGGTCGGCGCAACATCGAGGGCCGAAGGGCCTGTACTGCGCTGTAATGTTCTAATTCTAAAAAACATGGCCTCGCTCTTGCCATGGTTAACTTTGGCTCCCGAGGCCAGTTCGAACTGGTCGCAGATGCTCATCAGTCTGCGCACGGACAGCGGATCCGAGCAGAAGACGGCGACGTCATCCATGTACAGGGAGGTTCTCACCTGAGTGCCTCCGCTGCCTGGGATTGTCACCCCTCTTATGCTCGCATCCTTCCTAATAGACTCAGCAAAGGGTTCAATACAGCAAACAAACAAGATCAGGGAGAGCGGACAGCCCTGTCTGACTCCAGATTGGATCGGGAAACTTTCCGAATCCCACCCATTGATTGAGACTGTGCTACCGATGTTTGTGTAGAGCAGTTTGATCCAATTGCAGATTCCCTCCCCCAACCCCATTTTGGAAAGCACGTCCATCATGTAGGTGTGCGATATCCTGTCAAAAGCCTTCTCCTGGTCCAGGCTGATGAGGCAGGTGTCCACCCTCCTGTCCTGCACATAGGCGATCGTATCCCTGAGTAGCGCGAGACTACCAGAGATCTTCCTGCCGGGTACAGTACAGGTCTGATCGGGGTGAATCACCAACTCCAGAGCAGACTTGACTCGACTGGCTATGACTTTGGACAGAATCTTGTAGTCCACGTTAAGCAGTGAGATGGGCCGCCAATTTCTGATTTCTGCCCTCTCCCCCTTCCGCTTGTAAATGAGGGTGATGATGCCTTTCCTCATGGATTCTGAAATGCTACCGGCCAGGAGCATACTCTCGTATGCTTCCAGCAGGTTTGGGCCGACCCAGTCCCACAGGACCGAGTACAACTCGACCAGTAAGCCGTTGCTTCCGGGAGTTTTACTTGTCTCGAAGGACTCGACGGCCTTTGTCAGCTCGTCCAGAGTTAGCGGCTTGTCCAGTCTCTCCCTCCTGCTGTCATCTAAGACCTCTGTGATAGATGACAGGAAGGACTGGGAGGCTCTGCGGTCTGTTGGCTTTGCATCATACAGCCCAGCATAAAAGGATTTGCTGATCCTTGGTATGTCGGACTGCGAAGACGTTACCGAGCCATCTTCTTCCTTCAGGTTGCTGATGACAGAGCTCTCTCTGTGTACCTTTTGGAAGAAGTAACGCGAGCACGTCTCATCCTGCTCGATGGAGCGGACTCTGGACCGGAAGATGATCTTGGAGGCCTCCTTGGCAAAGAGCGAGGCCTGCTGACTCTTCACCTCTTGGAGGTCCTCCTTGACCTCGACCCCCATTGACTGCAACCGGAGCAGATTTTGCATACTTTTCTGGAGTCAGGACATTTCCCTCTGTCTCTCTCTCGCCCTCTGAACACCTTTGTGGATGAAGTACCTCTTGACGTTCTCCTTAATCGCTTCCCACCAGTGAACTGGAGACTCAAAGAGGGGTTTCACGGTCCTCCAACCTTTGTAATCCCTTTTGAGTTCCTCAACGTTCTCTGGGGTCAGCAGTGTAGCATCGAGCTTCCACGTCCCTCTGCCAACCCGCTGGTTGTCCTGTAAGTGACAGTCAGCCAGTAAGAGGCAGTGGTCGGAGAAGAACACTGGCTTGACGTCGGTGGATCCAACCGTGACAGCACGGGACACAAACAGGAAGTCAATCCTGGAACGGGCAGACCCGTCCGATCTTGACCATGTGTATTTGCGCTGCGCTCCGTCTGCAAGTTTGCTGAAGACGTCGTGCAGTTTGGCATCTTTAACTGTTTCTATTAGGAATCTGGACGTCGCGTCCAGTTTGCTGTCGTCACTGCCGGATCGTCCAGCCGCATCGATGATGCAGTTGAAATCACCGCCTAGGATGACCGGCCTGGACGTCGCCAGCAGCAGTGGGAGCTGTGTTGTGCCGGGGCGTACACGTTGATCAACCGGAGCGGAGCGTTGTTGTACATCACGTCTGCTACGAGGAGGCGACCGCCCACCACCTCCTTAACTTCGGAGATGGTGGAGTTACCTCCCCGCAGCAGAATACCCAGGCCGGAGGAACGGCAATCATTACCCCCCCGACCAGATCGATGGCCCGTGGGACCACCATCGCGACCACTGCCTGTAGGTGCTGAGGTGTGGTATTCCACACTCCTGCAGAAACAGTAGGTCAGCCTTGACCTTGGCGACGTAATCCAAGGTTGAAACACATCGCGTAGTAGATTTAATGCTGCGCACATTAATGGAAGCAATCCTTACACCCATTTTTTAAAGTTAGTTGTTGCTTCCCATACCATTTGTCCTTGCTAGTCCCAGTCCTTCGGGATGTTCCTGTATACCCATCGTGTGCGCAAGCAGTTTCACATTGGTTGGGCTCAGAAACCCCTCTTGGTTTTTCATGCAGGGTTTGTTCCGCTGGGGTGACATCGCGGGGGGGGTCTTGTAGGCAGCAAAGTTGGGTTGTCCTCTGCTGCTTCCATCTGTTCCTCCTCGAAAACATCACTGCTCCCGGCTTCCCGGAGCTGAGGTGCGCCTGACGTGTCTTTGCTCTTGGTGTCCCGGAGCTGGGGTGCGCTGGCCACGTCGTTACCTGTGGCGCTTTGGGGTTGGGGCACGCCGGGCCCATCACAGCTTCCAGTGTCCGGGGGCCGGGATGCTTTATCTTCCATCTCCTTGGAGTTCTGCCCCCTCCTTTGAAGGGGCTGTCGTTCCAGCATTCCCCTGTCCAGTGAAGAGGAGCTGTTGCAGACTGATTCAGGAGGTAGCCTCCTCTTGCCACTGGTTTGGGTGGTGGCCTGCTCCGCTTTTGGATGTTTTTTCTTTGTGGTTTTCCTTTGTACCACTTGCCACTGACCTGTTTGTCCATCGGCTGCCTCCTCCTCCATTACTTCTGTCTGTGGAGGAGGGGTTTCCGGGCGCAGGGTAGGTGCTGGGTCGCTGGTTTCAGTTGCCTCCCCTTCCTTCTCCTTCTCAGGTTGAAGTTCCTCACTGCGGAGAAGGTTGCTTGTCTCCTTTCGAACACCAGACACCTTCGTCAAACCTTCTCCCGGCCTTTCCTTGGACCTTGCCGCCTGAGCATAACTGAGGCAGCGTTTGGGGCAGGTTTTGTAGAGATGGCCTGCCGCACCGCACAAGTTGCAACACTTAGTCTGCTTACAGTCCTTGGTCTGATGGCCTTCCTCCTTGCAGTTCTTGCAAACAACCATGCTGCAGTTTGCTGCCACGTGACCAGATTTGCCACAGGTGCGACAAACTCTGGGCTGCCCAGCGTCGACCAAAAAGCCTCGACTTCCCCCGATAGCGAAGCTGGAGGGAGGGTGGATGATGGCTCCACTGGGTTCGACCTTCAAGGTCACCTTGACCTGCCGCTTGCTGGTCCAAATTCCAAAGGGGTCCTTGACATCAGTGCTGCTGCCGGCCACCTCGACGTACCTGGCGAGAAAGCTGAGTACATCCACCACCGGAACATGGGGGTTGTAGAGGTGAATCGTCACCACCCGGTCCCGTTGTGATGGAAGCGTGAAGAGCGGCTCCGCTGAGGATCGACAGTGGCGCCCGGTCCCCTTTCTCCTTGAACGCCTTCAGGAACTTGATGCATCCCGCCACGTTCCAGAACGTCACGTCGAAGTATCCACTGCTGGGGAAATCCTGCAGGCAGAAGACGTCCGTAGCTTGAAATCCACAGCAATCGAAGAGAATTTTCTTGATGAAGAAGGTGCAATCGACTGCTGCATCTCCTTCCTTGTCCTTCACGACCACCCGAACGGTGTTGCGCACTCCCAGGCCTGAAGCTCGAAGATTGGTTATAGCCATTTTACTCAAAGCCTACCCAGGATCAAAAGACAATTATCATGGTCTCTTCTCGTAAGCACTGATAAGAACAGATACTACACTTGATCTTGGCCAAAAGGCCGAGAGGCTCATTAGCAATGACGTGCAGGGGTGCGTGAGCCACTGCAGGCAACGGCATTCGGTGCCAATGCGCAGGCACCATTTTTAAAGGGCTTACAGCCCTCAATACACATTTAAAATTTAAAGGGATAGCTAAGTTTAAATTTCCTAGAACTAAATAAAATAAACGTACTATGCATAAACCCAACCCCAATGGCAAATCAAAACATTCCTGCTCTTTTCCCTCTTGGAATACAGATATTTAAAATTTGACCTCTCCACCCCCCCGCCCCCCCCCCCCCGCCCAAAAGTTTGTCACCTTTGCCCTTTACCCCTTCCCATCAGCACCACCCCCAACCAATCCACAGCATTTTAATCCTGCTCCCCACCTCTGCAGACAAAAATCCTCCTGCCCCCTCCCCACAGGTGTTGCGCCACATTTCTCTGAACGGGAACTCAAAGGCGCAGCATTGTTGGCCGCCCGAACGAAGATCGGTGCGGCGATAAAGGAGGCGACAGGACACTCATTAAATCAGTTATGTAAATTAGTTGACATATTTAAATGGGGGTCCCATCACCAAGCGGCAGATCAGCTGCCACAAGGCCTCGCTGCCACTGCTGAGATCAGCACGGGGCCTGTCGCCGTTGGGGTCGGTTGTGGGCCTCCGCCACACCCATCTTCATTGCTCCCCACCTATGTTCCAGACGGCAGAGGGGCTTTAAAATCCAGCCCAGTGTCCCATCCTTCAAAAAAAAAACTGCTCTGAGGAAGGCCAAATCCCTGTGCTTTCCTTGAAATTACCTGCTTTCCAGTCCTTGTAAAAGTTCAACTTCCTTTTAAAGTACCCATTAAGTTCAACTTTTGTTATGAACTTGCTTTCAAAACATTGCAGGAATTCCAACTATTTGCAGGTGCCTTCCACTGAGCAAAAAATCCTTTTCTCAGTTTTTAAAACACATAGAATTCTAAGTTGAGTACAAAAAAAACCTTTGTAACACCATAATGTTGGCTCTGAATCCTGAAAGTTCCCCTCTAAGCTGCACACCACCTGACTTGGAACTATATCGCCGTTCCTTCACTGTCACTGGGTTAAAATCCTGGAACTCCCTTCCTAACAGCACTGTTTGTGTACCTACAACCCAAGGACAGCAGCAGTTCAAGAAGGCAGCTCACCATCACCTTGCCAATTATGGATAGGCAATAAATGCTGGCCTAGCCAACGACACCCACATCACATGAATGAATATCATATTACTATACCTTACATGAACTACAGAAAAAATGGACATAGCTATGCTCTCTCTCTCTATCCTATAAGTCGAGAGCACCATTATCAAGGTCTAGCACCAGTCCCAACTGGTTATCATATAGAAAAACTTGTGGACATTTTAAATTAGAAACCTTTATGAAAAGGGAAGAAATTTTGAAAATCAATAGAAAATATTAGTAGGAAATGCATACAAGAAATGGTCATTGTAAATAAAAATTATGTGATTTATTCAATACCATTCGTAATAAGGACAAGAGAAATTGAAATTACGTGGCACGGTAATAGGATATGGTTGGAAGAAACCATTTTACTGTCCTAACACATTGAGCAGATTAAATTGTACATGCCAGCAAAGCAGGAAAATGAATGAATCACTTGAATCTACTGAAAAAGAATGATTATCCCTTTAAATACTTCAGTTTCCAATTAACTCTCAAAATATACATGCTGTAATTTCTACCATACAACACCTTTGATTGTCTACTTGGTGACATTTCAATGCTGAATGTTGTTAACAAGGGAAATGACCAAATATTAAATCAAAAATAAAATGTACTCAACATCTGTAGTTCTGCAGCAAAAAAATGCTACCCTATTCATCAAAAACTTAAAATAGAAATGTATTAATATTGGGTAATTCACAGCAGTAGCAAATACTGTATCACCAAACATTCTGTCATTCATAATTAAACATGCAGGCACCTCAGATAAATATATAAGTCAGTTGAACTGAAGTCATAAAGATATAAACTTTGATGATTCCCTCTGCCCAATTCATACACATTCAGCATCTCCATAATAAACAAATAGAAATCCCCAAAATTTTGCAGGTTCAAGCTCACAGTCACTTGCTTTTTAGCACTTCACCATTGCACAATACACTACAAATAGAAATCTGTCTACTCTCAGATCAGATCATTGATGCTCTTCTAATCAGTAACATGGGTGATATTTAGAGTCAAATCAACTTTGTTGACAATCAGTGTATTAGCACTTTGCCGAGCTTAGACACTGAAGGGTTGAGCATGGGATTTGCCCTTGATTTCCTTACTTGGGTCTTAGTTTTGGCATTTGATAGGTACAAATGTGAGGAAAGATATTTCACAAGGAGGAATGAGGAGACAAACAAAAAATAAACGGAGTAAATCACCTGTCCTGAATCACATTCTGTCATAGCAGCCGGGTCAATAACAGCTACAAACCAGGAACATGTTGCCTGCTTGCCTGCCTTACTGGTCTGTAAATATGCATAGTGACAATAACATTTATTTTGTTCCCATTTTTAAAACTACATTAATAAGTATAAATTTATCCACTTTAGGTTCCAACCTGGTAGAAGAAATGTAGCTGATACTTTTTTCAGGTATTACACCAAATGAAAAATCAAAAGTTCATCCACACTACAGTAAAAGACAGCAAATCAGTTAAGAGACTTTATTATCCCAAGCCCCAGTGTTACACAAAGTAAATTATTTACATTTTAAATTTACAGTTGGAAAGTATAATAGCAAAGATTATGGATTAACGTTATAGAAAATTAGTTTAAATAAAGTATTTTTAACCTACTTTCAATGCACAGAATATAGCACCAAGATCTATTAATGTTACTATGTGCTTGCCCTAAACAGATTACAGTGTTAAGTCTTTTCAAATTGTGTACTATTAGCAAAAGGAGACCAATATGCAAGTTCTTCTTTTAGCCAATTATCAACAGCAAGACGGCATATTTTATTGACATAAACTGCATCTTGTTTAAATGCCCATACTGAGTAGTTCTGAAATCTTTGTATTTAGAGTTTAACAACAACTAGAAGATTGAATAAAATACAACATACTTTAGTCTGAATTTCTTTCCAATTTACTTCTGTAAAGCATTTACCAGAGTCCCATACAGTGTCTGGGTATTTGATTTATTGAAACACTTTCAGTCTCTAGCAGACAATGTTTTGTGCAACTTAAAAGCTACTAGGCTGGTCAATTGAGTTTGCCAACAAAATTGGTCCATCTTGTATTCAGAAATACAATTCCACCCAGAAAACTGCACTTTTCAGAGAGTTATATTTTCATCCTAAGGGTCTGCTGTAAATCAGTTTTATTCATAATATTGCACTTGAATCCTTCAGATTATGTACTTCTATTCCACCATCAGTAATTTTTCCAACACAGATAGATCATACTGTGGAGTTTTCGTCTAAGGCAACAACAGATGATTAACAAAAGCACTAAAGAATACAGTATATATTTACAATCATACATTCACACTTTATGCCAAATATTTGTCAGCAGTATTGCATTTCACATTGAGGGAGACTTGGAAAAAATTGAAGACCCAAGTTTACTAAGACAAAGCAAATCAGGTTAGCCGCTGCTTTAATAATTCATCTATCTGGGTTTTGTACATGTTTTTCACATCTTCCAAGTCCAGTCGCAGTTCCTCGGCTTCCTCTGCTTTTTCACCATACATCTGAAGGATGGTGTTGTATCGTTGATCAATATCCTGGAAAGCAAATTATATCAGCTTGGTCAGAAACTAGCATAATTACAGTACAGACACACATTCTGAAATTTACAACTTTTGTTTCTTTCATAAAAAATCATGAGCACTTAAAAATTGTGGCAAAAAATTGTCTGACTAGGCAAAAATCATCCTGTATTTAATAATCCTAGTGATAACCTAAGCTGGAAAAACAGTACATTTTGTAGGCTAAGTGGCAATGTTATGTAACTATGGACAAAACATAACTTGAGTTTTACAATTCTGGAATTTAAAACAAATACTCTCGAGATAAGGAGGCCAAAGAAGAAGACTCACAACTATCAGTACAATATACAATTTCTACAATTTTCAGTAATTCTGTGGAAGTCTATTAGCTATCACATCAAAGTTGTTAATGTTCATAAAATGTTACTATACCCACAATCTTGGCAGCAAACCGTGGCTAAGGAGAAGGTAAATGATAACCGTTAAGTACTTTTAATATAGTTATAATATAATAAATACAAATAAATGGTAGAACACTTCTGTAGGTTATTCATGTGTTCTTCCATTGTAGAAGACCAAATATTTTGCTCTATTGATTCAACAAGAATAGTTTAGCTGATACTAATGAATGGCTTTATCGAAGATGCTGATCAGAATCCTGTACTGTTCTGGATGTGAAATGTATGCAAAACAGGAATCTTGAGTAGCAGTCAATTACTGTAATTTTTGACTTGGATGCCTCCTGATAAGCATCCAGAATGGAAAAGGACAAGATCACAAGGTAAATACAAATCCGGCAGGCCAGTTGGCTCATCTTAATTCACCATCCACAAGACCTACATTACAGCATCCAATTGTTTCCTAAATAGTCCCAGGATTTTTATTTCTAGTTCTTCCTCCAAAAATCCATTCCATAGTTGATCACTCTTTGTAATAATAATAATTGGTCCCAATTTTATATTCTACTAGCTTAAACCTATGTCCTTTTGCCCAACTTCTCAATTTAGTTTGAAGTAATTTTCTGGATTTATATTTTGCATATTATTTTACTATCTTATATAACTCACTCGATAAGATCACTTCACAGGTTCTTCCTTTCAAGACTATGAAGTCCAGGATTCTGCCATCTTTCCACATAAATCAGACCTCTAATTCTGGAGATTGACCTTGTTGCTCATCTCTGTACTACCTCCAGTATTTGAATGTTTCCCCTGTGCCGTGGCAGCCAGAACTGAACAAAGTACTCAAAGCATGGTCTGATAAGAGCTTCATGCAATTTGACCATGACTTCTTCTGATGTGTACTCTATCGTTTATGCTATTGAGTTCAGCATTCTTTTGGTTTTGTTGATTTCTGCCATTACGTGGTTGGCCATGCTAAGTGTTGGGTCGAAGATTCCTATTTCTCTTTCAACTTCATCCTTAGTTATTACAACACCATGAAGTATGCATGTTGCTCATTTTTCTTTCTACATCTGAAGTACTTTACACTTGTCTGCAGTAAATGATTTGTTCTAACCATTTTTTGTAACTTTGAGCTGCCTTTGCTGAATCCATTGCCCCTTCTAGCTAGATGTTGTAAAAATCTGTCCAATTTCCATTGAGTTTTTGAATCCAAGTCATTAACATAAACGAGAAACAGAAGTGGGTCTTGATACTCGATCCCTGGGGGATCCCATTCAGCATTTTTTCCTCCTCTTCCAGTGTAACTCCACTAGCAATTATCCTTTGTTTGCTACCCTTCAGTCAATTTATTTTCCATTCCCAAGGTCTTCCCTGAATCCCAGTTTTAAGCTTAACCAATGGCTTTTAATCAACAACTTGCATTTACGTAGTGCCTTTAATGTAATAAGCCGTTCCAAGGCACTTTATAGGACTGTGATGGAACAAAGAAAAATAAAAAATAAATCACAAGTAGTTCTGTAAGGAATCATTCCAACCAATGTTTCCTCTAAGCTGTGCAACTGTAACCCAAAAGTTCCAACACATGCTGCACAAGTCGGCCCCTTTAAGGTACCAAGTGTGTGCGGCCATGCAAGAAAATTTAAAGGGACCACGTGCTTAAGTAAATAGGGCGTGTTGAACAAAACAAATTAGAGGGTATATTGATTCCAACATGTAAGTGTTCATCTGCTGACTGCGAAGATGTGAACTGGTAGGAAATTTTAAACGAAAATTTTAACATTTTTTTTTAAAGTAAGATACATTCACCTAGAGGTTGGGGTGGGGGTAGAAGAAATACTACTTGCATAATCTTACCTTCTTCTTTCAAGGACACAGCATGAAACAAGTATAAATTTCAAAAGAAAAAGCCCCACTCTAAAATTAAATGGCTCAGGTTTGTCCCTCTGCAAATTATTTTTCTTTCTTTTGCCGATGATGTCCTGCTTCAATCTCATTTCCCTCTACTGTGCCAAAAGAATTGACTCCTTAATGGATATGTTCCAGGGTGCCAGGCGTGCTTCATTACCCCAACCAGGTAATTAATATTCACATCACTCTTGACAGTGAGCATCACAAAGTTATGCACTGAGATTGCACCACAGAGAAGTCTGACCCTGTACTCACCAAGGTCTACCACACGCACTTCCACCAGTGATCAGGAGTGGGAATCAACAAGTTTCCCTTTTCCTAACCCAGAAGCACAGAGACCAGTTGTACTCCACCACCACAGCTGAGCCTACTACCACCATGAAAGAGAGATTTGCTAACAGTGTAACGGAATGACTGAACTCAAGACCTTCTTAACCTGTATGACTCGGCTAATCACTGAATACATTACAGGAGCTGCTCAGTGCTCCACGGGCTGTTCCCAGGGATGCACACCAAAATAAACACCAACGACTGCTTGAGTACTATTAACCCAGTGAAAGACACACTTTGGTCTGCCCGAAACTTGCTGGTCTTCCAGTGCAAAGAGCTGATGATGATCAATTGCTGCAGACTGGCACATTCCAAGGTCCAGGATGACCTGATGAGAGATGCACTAAAGCTTAGGGCAGCCATTGCAAAGGCCCAATGGGGAAAGGCCACCGTGTAAGGCCCTCCCACCATAGTATACCAAGGGGTTGGAAACCATGTAAAACCCTTGGGCTGCATACACGAGATAATGTTTGACATATACTGTAAATATACATTCTAAATGTAACTTGTAATGGCAAGTGTCATGAGACACCTCATGTTCTGCATTCAAAGAAACTGATCTGTATTGCAATTTATGTAATGCCAAATTTGAACTGTTATGTCATTTACTTTTACAAATTTTATGAGTAAAGTATATTTTTGGGAAAACAATTACAGGAGCTGCTAGTTACAATTTTTAAAAAATACGGCAAATAAATAGGACACACCTTAAGCTGTACACGTAACCTGGGAATTTCATTTAGCTTCTCTTGTAGTTCATCATTCTGTGTAGTTAACTTGACGAGTTCTTCAGCCATGATAGCGCGAGTCTTTTCGAGATTGGAGATTTCAAGCTGCAAAAGAGGAATAAAGAAGCTTGATTTAGCTTATTTGAAATTTTCTTCTTTGGGAGGAAAATGATCAAAAGGGATTAATTTAATTATAAAATTTGGTTTACAAATAATTAGAAGAGATGAAAGTGTCTCTCTTGCTCACCCTTCAATAATCAGTTTTTTTTTTTACTGCCAATTGAAAATACAGTCCATTCAAGAATAACTTTGAAATTAAAAAACATAAGCAATAATTTTTTTTTTAAAAGCTGTAACCCAAAAAACTAAAGTAAATTTGGTGAAATTTAGTCAAAGCCAAGTTTCATTGTTGGCATTGCTAAAGCTCAAGAAAACAAGCAAGAGACTTCAGAAAAAAAGCAATCAAACTAAATGCTAACCTACAACTATGTGCACAGTTCAGGGATACTACTTGTATGGGGCTCACCATGAGACTCTCATTTAACACCTAGATAATTGGTTCAACTTACAAGAACATGTCCAAGAACTTATTCTCATTTTTGTAGCTTCAGCCACATGCTTTCCTCTTAGTAAAAGCGGTCATAGAAATTCTTGGTGTTTTCAAAAAGAGGAAAAGTTGCATTCATGCTTTTGGTACTCATTGTTTGGGTGTGTAACTTGAATCAACCTTTGATTAACGATTTTTGTCTTCAAGGCACAGTCGGTGAGCTAAATGCTTCAGTAGATTCAGGCCATTCCTAACTGAGAATGAAAAAAACGATGCTCATGGCCTTTCAGTCTCTGCAATCTCTTCAATAAAGCTTTTCTCTCTCGTCCCTCAACCAAAAAGCTTCTTTCTTTCCCATAATCCCTTCAAAGGGGACTCTTTCCTACCCTCCCTTTTGTTGTATATCTCTTGTTAACCCTCTGACAGACTCTCTTCCTCCCCTCCTCGAGCCACACCCTGCCTTCTCAATAAGGTTGTTTTTTTGGCACTAGTCATAGTGGGAGGTAGAAGACTTTCACATTGGTGGATTTAAATGAATAATAGAATACCAAAAAGACACATTTTCTATGCCTCTTGGCCGACCAAATTCAGATGAACCTTGCAGTACAGAGTGCCGACGATGCAATTTCATCTCTTGTTGTCTGTCCCACATGCTGAGAAAATGTGAGGCTTGTATGGTACAGTAGTGCAGAGTATATGCTAGCTACCAGTGTATCTCTAACAGTCCAAGTTAGGCCAGATTTAGGAACACTATAAAGATATGTATAGCAAATACTGGCAGCCTCAAAGATAGGAATGCTTGCATTGGAGATTTCAAAAGAACAGGACTGGGCTAGGAGCAGGTGACTGTAGCTGAGGAGAACCACACATTTAGTTTGATATATCGCAGTAAAAGTCAACATAATTTTTGCTGCAGAGTGCAGTCAAAATGTTCTAGATTTAGGTGCACTAGTATATTAACCAGTTTATAGATGTCTATCTGCATTAATCACTTTACTGACACCCACCTGCAACTGTGCAATTTCTCCTTCTCTTTGCTTCAGCTGAGACTGCAGATTTTCAAAGATGCTTGATCCTGCTCCCATTCTAAGGACTTCATACAAGTTGTTACCAGTTGCTGACGCAGTCATTGTTCCAAACGAATGTTCAAATAAATCATCCTGTAAAATGTACATTACAAGTCACTATTCAAATGTTTAATATTCAGTTCTTTGTAAAGTATCGTTATTCAATTAGATTTTCAGCAAAGACATATGTGTATGATAGTTCAGTATCAAAACATTTTGATTTGCACTTCTATATCATTGTTTAGTTTTTAGTTTTAGTTTTAGAGATACAGCACTGAAACAGGCCCTTCGGCCCACCGAGTCTGTGCCGACCATCAACCACCCATATATACTAATCCGACACTAATCCCATATTCCTACCACATCCCCACCTGTCCCTATATTTCCCTACCACCTACCTTTTCTAGGGGCAATTTATAATGGCCAATTTACCTATCAACCTGCAAGTCTTTGGCATGTGGGAGGAAACCGGAGCACCCGGAGGAAACCCACGCAGACACAGGGAGAACTTGCAAACTCCACGCAGGCAGTACCCAGAATTGAACCCAGGTCGCTGGAGCTGTGAGGCCGCGGGGCTAACCACTGCACCACTGAAACTTTTTGAAAGTTTATTTTTGAGCCATTTTTACTCAAAGTGAATGTTTAAACTACACATATATAATGGAATCTTATATCTTCAAGAAACATGTTACTCACACCCTTTTATTCATTGTGGTGTCATATCATCCATTTCTACCTTTCCTTTTCTCACTCAACTAAAATAAAATTTCAGCTCAAAATGTTTCTTGGCTCTTTCTTTAGCAATGTATTCCTTTCCTTTCTTCATTCTATTATTTAATTTAATTTTCTTTCACTCTTTCTCCTACCTTTTGGTTTCTTTTCTCTTGCATTTTGTTTCTTTCATGTTTCATTTGGAATAGTCACTTCTGCTATTTATCAGTCTACTTTTCTCTCTATTTTTGTCCTGTTCTTTACTTGCTTTCAAGATTTGTTTGATTTGTACTGTAGTGAGAAATCCTACAGCCAGCAAAACAGCTTATAACTTTAACTGAAGAACTGTAGTTACTAGTAAGGATCTACAGGCTATGGTAAAAAGTGAGTGGAGAGAAACATCAGCTCAATATAGTACAGCACTGGAAAAGATAATGACAGTGATATGAGGACTTTCAAGTCTGAGGTTAAAAGCTTCAGTTGAAACCTCTACTAAGTCGACAGGTAGTTGCTACCTGGCCGGTAAAACTTGGGTGGCAGGAAGCTCTTGCTGGGTACCCAGGTATACGGTCCCTGGCAAAAGATAAGTGCTGTGGGACAGGAATCCTGGATTGGGGGAGGGAGGACCAAAGTTCATTGTGGAGCAGTAGAAGCTAAAAAAAAATGAACAACTTATTCTTTTGGCTCTGGCTGTCGTTCCTGGCAGGTTTTACCTGGCTGGGAAGCCAACACTGCTCTGCACACTTAAGCCTCAGGTTCAAATGGTAAATCAGGCTCCGATGATTTCAGTGCAGCCTGATAGACATATTTAAAGAAGTCCTGGCAGGCTTGTTGCAAATATCCTACAAAATTGCTGTCAGACTGATCAGATTGTAAAGGAGTAGGCAAGTCCCCTGCTACATTTTAACTGCTTCCTCCCATCCACACTTGGTTTCTGCCAGGTGGGGGGATGGAGTAGTTAAAAGCAAACCTATTGTCTGTGAAGTACATTGAGATGTTTCTGAGAAGTGAGATAAGATGCAATACAAATGAAAGTCTTTAATTATATATTAAGTGGAGTCATATCACTATCACTTGGAATTAGAACAATTAAAAGTGCCAGTGAGTAGGCTTGGGTTGATAAGTGGCAAGTAGCATTTGTGCTACACAAGTGCCAGGCAATGACCATCTCCAACAAGAGAGAATCTAACCATCTCCCCTTGACATTCAATGGCATTACAATCGCTGAATCCCCACTATCAACATCCTGGGGGTTACCATTGACCAGAAACCGAACTGTAGTAGCCATATAAATACCGTGGCGAGAAGAACAGGTCAGAGGCTAGGAATCCTGCAGGGAGTAACTTACCTCCTGACTGCCAAAGCCTGTCCACCATCTACAAGGCACAAGTCAGGAGTGTGATGGAATACCCTCCACTTGCCTGGATGAGCGCAGCTCCAACAACACTCAAGAAGCTCCACACCATCCAGGACAAAGCAGCCCACTTGATTGGCACCCCATCCACAAACATTCACTCCCTCCACCACTGACACACAGTGGCAGCAGTCTGTACCATCTACAATATGCAGTGCAGCAACGCACCTTAGACAGCACCTTCCAAACCCGCGACCTCTACCACCTAGAAGGACAAAGGCAGCAGATGCACATTAACACCACCACCTGTACGTTCCCCTCTAAGCCACACATCATCCTGACTTGGAACTATAGCATTGTTCCTTCACTGGAACTTCCTTCCTAATAGCAGTGTTGGTGTACGTACCCCACATGGACTACTGCGGTTCAAGAAGGCAGCTCACCACCAGCTTCTCAAGGGCAATTAGGGATGGGCAATAAATGCTGGCCTAGCCAGCAATGCCCACATCCCATGAACAAATAATTTTTTTAAAATGTGGATTTAATGAATCAGCTGGTTACTGTAACATTATAAGACATGTTCCCAACAATGCTGCAATAGTACTTTATATTGATTTTGAACAGGCTAGAAATGGCAAGATCAATATCACAGCTTTCCTTCACTGCACTTGGACTCTAGCAGCAGACAGACCTCTTCAAGCTGATTTTATATTGTTGGATTCTGGGAGCTGGGTCCCAACATTTCTGCTGTTAAATTTGTTTTCTGGAGCCTGCCAGGTGACGTGTACACTCAGGTTTATCAGGGTCTACAAGTCTGTCGTAGGCTACGGAAAATGGATTTCACAGAATAAATGTAAAGAGCAGTCTCATGATGCCGACTTCAGGAATCCAAATTAAAATGTAAAAACAGCTCCAATCTTGCATTTAAACTAAAACCAGTTATCATAAGCAGCCTTTAATCACAGATTATTAGAACCTCTATTAAACTATTGTTTCACTTATGCTAGTGTGTGCAGATTAGTATTAACATAAGTGAAGCAAAAATAAGCCAATTGTCCCAATTTGATGCACAGCAGCATCACAGCATACAGAAGCGTAAAATAAATAATGAGCTGAATTGTTGAAGAATTAAAAGCATTGATGCACTCAGTCAATATTTCAATGTTGAAAATGAATGAATCTCCCAGTAGTTAGAGTGTATTTTTTTAAATTTAGAGATACAGCACTGAAACAGGCCCTTCGGCTCACCGAGTCTGTGCCAACCATCAACCACCCATTTATACTAACCCTACACTAATCCCATATGCCTACCACATCCCCACCTTGCCTATATTCCCCTACCACCTACCTATACTAGGGGCAATTTATAATGGCCAATTTACCTATCAACCTGCAAGTCTTTGGCTGTGGGAGGAAACCGGAGCACCCGGCAAAAACCCACGCGGTTCACAGGGAGAACTTGCAAACTCCACACCAGCAGTACCCAGAATTGAAGCCGGATCGCTGGAGCTGTGAGGCTGTGGTGCTAACCACTGCGCCGCCCTGTATGTTGGCTCACTACATACAGTGACAGATAATTTTTTTCTCATCTGTTAGTTTATGACTATTGTGCAGGCCTATGTTACATCACCTGCAAGTTTAACTAGCATTTCAGTTAAATATGGATACTTCTGCAATAGATCAGAGATGGGACGATACAGAAGTTTTCAATATATTTTGAAATAGAATGCAATGACATGATTCATCGATTTCAGACATTAAAATTTTGACTGCAGGCATGAATGCTTGGAATTCTTTTCCATCACCAAATCAGGCCATTTTCTGGGTTCAGACCTGTGTTGTAGCCTACTTATGGCAAATGTTGAACGCTAGCCCGCCTGCTTGTCATTTCCCATGGCATGCCTGAGAATCTCTCAGATTAATTCTTGCCCCACTGTTCACTCTCAACATTGCTTGACAACCCGACGAAGCAATGGAAATGAGCTAAGCTCCAGGACATCTGAATGGCTCCATAAAATGTTTAATGCTGGTAACGTCCACCCTGCCAATGAGAGCGTAATGTACTGACCAGAAGCTTACATTTTTCGCCCAGTTGAGGATTTCCTGTCCTTGGTCGAGGTAAAGTTCAGAGGAAAGGACAATGCCTCTCCCATCATAGCGATATTTTCACTCAGGTGAAGAAAGCTGCCCGAAGGCAACCAACTATTTAAAGAACAGATCGGACAGCCACAAGAATGTCGACACACTGCCACCCCCTTCGCCGATAAGAGGGTTGGACGGGAAGCCTGTCGTGTTCCAGGTTGCACTTCCGCCACCCGCTATCTATTTATACGGACTTTGATGTCCCTCCCCAACTGAGGGAGATTGCCAAGCTCCCTACTCCGCTGAGATAATTTTCTGGCCTTGCTACCCTTCTCCATGCTTAAAGAGTTTGCTCGCATAGGATATTTTGACAGCCTCCTCCAACAGCTATCACACCTCCTGACAGTGTTTGTTGGTGCTGAGGTACATAGGAATAAAGGAACAGGAGTCGGTCATTCAGCATCTCAAGCCTGTTCCACCATTCAATGAGATCATGGCTGATCTGTAACCTAACCTCAATTATCCACCTTGGCCCATATCCCATAATATCACTGGTTGGAAAAATCTTTCAATCTCAGATTTTAAATTAATTAAACCCGCATCTACTGTTTTTGTAGGGAACAGTTCAAAATTTCTACCACCTTTTGTGCAAATTGCTTCCTAACTTCTCTTTTGAATGACCTGGCTCTCAGTTTAAGGTTACATTCTCTTGTCCTAGACTCCCACATCAGCAGAAAAGGTTTTTCTTGAGCTACCCTAACAAATCCTAATAACCGTAATCAAATCACTGCTTAAACCTTCTATATTCCAGGGAATACAAGCCTAGTTTATGTAATCTCTCCTCATAATTTAACCCCTGAAGCCCTGATAACACTCTGGTGAATCTCACTGTACTCCTTCCAAGGCCAATATTATCGTTTGTAAAGTATGGTACTTAGAACTGTATTCCAGGTATGGTCTAACCAGGGCTTTCTATAGGTATGGCAAAACTTCCGTCCCTTAATACTCTAGCCCTTTAGTTTTAAAGGCTAACATTTCATTAACCTTTTGCTTATTTTTTGTCCCTGATCATTACATTACAGTTATCTATGTGCATGGACCCCTAGAACTTTTCAGATCTCCACGGTTCCTAGCTTTTCACCATTTGAAAAAGATTGGAATCTATCCTTTTGTTAGTATAAAATAGAAGACTTCACAATTATCTGCACTGAAATCCGCCTGTCACAGTTTTATCCACTCAATCGATCAATGTCTCTTTGTAATTTTATGCTCCCATCCACACTATTTACTATGCCACTTATAATTGAGTCAACAGAAAACTTAGACATATGGCTCTCTATTGTGTTATCTAAGTCATTAATAAATATAGGGCGGCACAGTGGCGCAGTGGTTAGCACTGCAGCCTCACAGCTCCAATTCTGGGTACTGCCTGTGTGGAGTTTGCAAGTTCTCCCTGTGTCTGCGTGGGTTTTCTCCGGGTGCTCCGGTTTCCTCCCACAAGCCAAAAGACTTGCAGGTTGGTAGGTAAATTGGCCATTATAAATTGCCCCTAGTATAGGTAGGTGGTGGGGAAATGTGGGGACGGGTGGGGATGTGGTAGGAGTATGGGATTAGTGTAGATGGGTGGTTGATGGTCAGCACAGACTCGGTGGGCCGAAGGGCCTGTTTCAATGCTGTATCTCTAAACTAAACTAAACATAGTGAATATTTGAGGCCCCAGTACAGATCCTTGTGAGACACCACTAGTCATTTCCTTTCAATTCAAGTACATACCCATTATACATACTCTGTTTTCTAATTCCTAACCATGTCAATAACATGCCTACAATTGCAGGTAGCTTCTCTTCTTTGCTTCCCTGTCGCCATCTCAGGTGTTTATCACTCCTACCCTTACTCCCTCAAAAACATTGCTGTAACATCAGGTATTCCCACCTGTGAATGAATGGAGGCCTGTAAGGATGCCATTTCAGCACCGCTGACAGAACTAGATCGAGAGAGTGTTGGAGTACTTGACACTGGCTCCAGCGCCTGATTAGTGAACAACTTCCGTTCCTTTGAAAGAAGCATAGAAGTAGTGAAACTGCAGAAAAATACACATAAAATTTGAAAAACAATAAAATTCAGATATAAAAACAATAAATGCTGGAACCACTCAGCAGGTCTGGCAGCATCTGTGAAAAGAGAAGCAGAGTTAACGTTTCGGGTCAGTGACCCTTCTTCGGAACTGGGACAAGGTGGTGGGGGTAATGGAGGAGTGGACCAGGGTGTCGCGGAGGGAACGATCCCTTCGGAATGCTGACAGGGAAAGGGAGGGGAAGATGCATTTGGCAGTGACATCACGCTGGAGGTGGCGGAAATGGCGGAGGATGACCCTTTGGATATGGAGGCTGATGGGGTGGAAAGTGAGGACAAGGGGAACCCTGTCACGGTTCTGGGAGGGAGGGGAAGGGGTGAGGGTAGAGGTGCGGGGAATGGGCCGGACACGGTTGAGGACCCTGTCAACCACAGTGGGGGGAAATCCTTGGTTGAGGAAAAAGGAGGTCATATCAGAAGCACCGTCATGGGAGCAGATGCGTCGGAGACGGAGAAACTGGGAGAATGGAATGGAGTCCTTACAGGAGGTAGGGTGTGAAGAAGTGTAGTCGAGGTAGCTGTGGGAGTCGGTGGGCTTAAAATGGATATTAGTAGACAACCTATCCCCAGAGATGGAGACAGAGAAGTCGAGGAAGGGAAGGGAAGTGTCAGAGATGGACCATGTAAAGGTGAGAGAAGGATGGAAATTGGAAGCAAAGTCGATAAAGTTTTCCAGTTCGGGGCGGGAGCAGGAAACGGCGGACCGATATCAGTCATCAATGTACCGGAAAAAGAGTTGGGGGAGGGGGCCTGAGTAGGACTGGAACAAAGAATGCTCGACATATCCCACAAAAAGACAGGCATAACTAGGACCCATGCGGGTACCCATAGCAGCACCTTTTACTTGAAGGAACTGCGTGGAGTTGAAGGAGAAGTTGTTCAATGTGAGAACAAGTTCAGCCAGGCGGAGGAGGGTGGTGGTGGATGGGGACTGGTTGGGCCTCTTTTCCAGGAAGAAGTGGAGAGCCCTCAAACCATCCTGGTGGGGGAAAGAGGTGTAGAGCGATTGGACGTCCATAGTGAAGAGGCGGCGGTTGGGACCAGGAAACTGGAAATTGTCAAAATGACGTAGGGCGTCAGAAGAGTCACGGATGTAGGTGGGAAGAGACTGGACCAGCGGAGAAAAGATAGAGTCTAGATAGGAAGAAATAAGTTCAGTGGAGCAGGAGCAGGCTGACACAATGGGTCTGCCGGGACAGTCCCGTTTGTGGATTTTGGGAAGGAGGTAGAAGCGGGCTTCCGGGATTGCGGGACTATGAGGTTGGATATTCAGATATGGTCCAAGCACTTCTAATTCATGCCAATAACGTCAATTCCAAGTCAATAAACAGCATCCAATTATAAATTAGATCTACCAAATGTTCAGTCTGATCAGGATTTGTAAAGGTTCGGTTAAATACCTTCTCTTTTAATGTGTCTTGTGCAAGAATTGCTTTTTTTCTTTCCTGTTCAACTTTCAACTTCTCCATTTCCAACTGATTAGCCAAAGCAGTCTAATATGAGAGAAAACATCATGAAAAAGATCGACAGACTCTGATCCAGCTGACTTATCCAAATCGATCCCATTTTTTTTTTTACCTTTTCTTTCTTTGCTTCTTCAAGGGCTTTAATGTATTCAGCCTTCAGATTGTCAAATTCCACATGATGCCTGAAATTAACAAGCACATATTTTTTAGTAATACTAATTATTTCACTGTATACATATTACTAGTGAAAGCATTGTTTAAATTAAATCTATACTTCACATTTATGCAAAAATTTTTGTTTTCTAATTTAGAACAATATCGATAGCTTTATGTCTCAATAAAGATCTTACGTTTGTCACATTTTTCTGTCAACTTTTTATCATTACGAATTCCTATGACCACATTTTTAATGGGTTTTGCCTGTGTAAATTCATCGCCCTGCAATTGTACAAGCTGATCAGCAGGTAGTTATTTCCCCACAAATCACGCAAAATGTTTTCCGAATGACTTTCATCCATATTCAAAATAAGGGTTTAAACAAAATGTTTTAAAAATTGCTTACCCACAATTACATAACTGAATTTATTTACTAGATTGACTTTTGTGCCTTTTAACGCCTTCATCGAAGTTTTATTTCAATGTCTCAGCCCTGCCCAAATAAATGGGCTTCAACATTATTTTTGCCCAGAGTCCTGATGACATGAGCTGAATTTGGAATGTACAATCTGACCACACGCAGCGTACCTAATTTCATGAAATGCCAAATCAGCACTACTGATGGAATATTTTTCTCATGCTTCTCACAATTTCTTCTCAGATAAAGGATAAATTTCACAAGCTTAATTCAAGTAAAATTTATTTGAGCGATTTTCTTTTTAAAAAAAGTGTTGCACGTGTTTCACACGGAGAAATAATGATAGCTTACTGATTATACACTTGTAGCTTGCCGCTTTTAATTGTATTCTGTAAACTACAGAAAGTGTATTAAAATAGTCGTTTGGTAGTACAGAATGAGTATTGCTGAAAACAGAAATTTTGTTGAAACTTTTCACATTGCACTCATCGGGACAAATTGCAAGAATATCAATGTAAGGGAAAGCAACAAATTTAGACTATATGCGAAGAGAGTGCTGATTGGTTGGCAAGTGGACTCTGATTGGTAGAGGCGTTGCCATGGGGAATACACCAGCTTATGGTGACTGACAGTTAACTGCCAAGCTTTGTTTGAAATTTAAAACAGGCAGCTTGACTCCGATTGGTCAAGGCATTGCCCTGAGGAATGAACCAGCGAATGGCTGTCACTTATTTTGTTCAGTTGAAACATGCACAATGTGTGTACATGTTCTTTGTCTGCAAAGAACAGGGCCCTGTGTATTAATATATGTAACTTCTAGTATGCGCAAATGTGCCACACTGCGAGCCCATCTGACTATCTTAATTTGGTTGTCAGGGTAATTCTTAGCACACTGAGGATTATTTAGTAAATGTTGCCCAATCACGGAATCACATCTAATGTCGGACACTGTACAGTTTTGCAAGCACGTCAAGCCAAAAAGACGTTCTGCCTATCACACAAATGAGGAATGTGGTATATGAATTTCTATACTAAGTAATATAGGCCGTACGTCCCAAAGTCTGGCAGATCGTATCAAACAGCACGTCCCTTCCACTGTTCGCAACGGGCTAGGTACAGACTGTACCCAACCAGGGAGACCTCTTATTTTTAAACTGTGTCCCCAAGTTCTAGTCTCCCCCACAAGAGGAAGCATCCTTCCAGTATCCACTTTATCAAGTCCCCACAGGATCTTATAAATTTTGGTAAGATCACCTCTCATTCTTCAAAACTCCAATGGGTATAGGCCCAACCTGTTCAACCTTTCTTCATAAGATATGCCCTTCATCTCCGGAATTAGTTGAGTGAACCTTCTCTGAACTGCTTCTAAAGTAATTATAGCCTTTTTCAAATACGGAGACCAAAACTGTACACAGTACTCCAAATGGTCCTGTACAGCTGCAGTAAAACTTCCCTACTTTTATACTCGATTCCCCTTGCAGTAAACGCCAACATTCCATTTGCCTTCCTAATCACTTGCTGTACCGGAATACTAACCTGTTGTGAATAATGTACCAGGACAGCCAGATCCCTCTCTTCCACAGAGTTCTGCAATTTCTCTCCATTTAAATAGTATACAGCTTTTCTATTCCTCCTGCCAAAGTGGACAAGTTCATATTTTCCCACATGATACTCCATCTGCCAAATTTACACCCACTAACTTGACCTATCTATATCCTTTTGTAGACTCTTAACCTCCTTTGACAACTTACTTTCCTTCCTATCTTGGTGTCATCGGCAAATTTAGCTGCCATACATTTGGTTCCTTCATCCAAGTTGTTGATATAAATTGTAAATAGTTGCAGCTCCAGCACTGATCGTTGTGGCACTCCACTAGTTACAGCTTGCCAACCCGAAAAAAAAAACCATTTATCCCTACTCTCTGCTTCCTGTTAGCTAACCAGTCCTTTATCCATGCTATTATGTTACCCCCTATACCATGTGCTCTTACCTTGTGTAGTAACCTTTGGAGTAGCACCTTATCAAATGCCTTTTGGAAATCTAAGGTTCCCGTTTATCCACCTTGATTGTTACTTCCTTGAAAATCTCTAATTAGTTAAGCACAATTTCCCTTTCACAAAACCATGTTGACTCTGTCTGATCCCATTATGATTTTCTAAGTATCCAGCTATAAACTCCTTAATAATGGATTCTAGTAATTTCCCTATGACAGATGTTAGACTAACTAGCCTATTGTTTTCTCCTTTCTGTCTCTCTCCTTGCTTGAATAAAGGTGTTACATTTGCTATTTCCCAATCGCTGGGATCCTTCCAGAACCTGAGGAATTTTGGAAGATTTTAACCAAAGCCTCTATTATTTCAGCAGCCACTTCTTTCAAGACCCTAGGATGCAGGCAATCTGGTCCTGGGGACTTGACAGCCTTTAGGTCCAATGGTTTTCCCAGTACCTTTTCCCTGTTGGTGGTGATTGTTTTAAGTTCCTCCCTCCCTTTCACCTCTTGATTTGCAAGTATCTTTGGCAGGTTTTCTAAGTCTTCTACAGTGAAAACACACACAAAGTACCCGTTCAATGCCTCTGCCATTTCCTTGTTTTCCATCATCAATTCCACTGACTCGCTCTCTATTGGGCCAACTCTAGCTTTAGTTACTCTTTTCCTATTTAAATACTTGTAGAAACTCTTACATTTCTATATTCCTAGCTAGTTTTCTCTCCTACGCTACATTCTCCCTCTTAATTATTTTTTCCTCATTCTTTGCTGGTTCTTAAAATCTGTCCAATCTTCTGACCTACCACTAATCTTTGCAGATTTGTACAGTGTTTCTTTTTATTCAATACTATTCTGAACTTCCTTATTTAAAAAGAAAAGAGTTAACAAAGTGAGCGTTGGTCCTATAGAAAGTGAGTCCGGGGAATTAATAATGGGAAATAAGGAGATCGCAAATGAATTGAACAGGTATTTTGCAGCAGTCTTCACTATAGAGGATACAAACAAGCAACATCCCAGAAAAAGTTGTAAGTCAGGAAATGGAAGGGAAGGAGGAACTCAAGAAAATTACAATCACCAGGGAAGTTGCAGTACTGAGCAAAATGTTGGAGCTGCAGACTGACATGTCCCCGGGTCTTGATGGACTTCATCCTAAGGGTCTTAAAAGAAGTGGCCAGTGAGATAGTTGATGCATTGGTTTTAATTTTCCAAATTTCCCTAGATTCAGGGCAGATTCCATTAGATTGGAAAATAGCAAATATAACTCCTTTATTCAAAAAGGGAGACAGACAGCAGGAAACTACAGGCCCGTTAGCTTAACATCTGTCATAGGGAAAATGTTAGAAGATATTATTAAAGATGTTATAGCAGGGCATTTAGAAAAATTCAAGGCAATCAGGCAGAGTCAACATGGCTTTGTGAAAGGGAAATCATGTTTAACCAATTTATTGAGAGTTCTTTGAAGAAGTAACATGCGCTGTGGATAAAGAGGAACCGGCGGATGTACTGTACTTCGATTTCCAGAAGGCATTTGATAAGGTGCCACATCAAAGGTTATTGCGGAAAATAAAAGCTCATGCTGTAGGGGGTAACATTTTGGCATCAACAGAAGATTGGCTAGTTAACAGAAAACAGAGTAGGCATAAATGGGTCATTGTCTGGTTTGCAAGATGTAACAAGTGGTGTGCCACAGGGATCTGTGCTGGGGCCTCAACTTTTCACAATTATATAAATGTCTTGGATGAAGGGACCAAAGGTATGGTTGCTATATTTGCTGATGACACAAAGATAGGTAGGAAAGTAAGTTGTGAAGAGGACATAAGGTGGTTACAAAGGGATAGAAATAGATTAAGTGAGTGGGCAAAGATCTGGAAAATGGAGTATAATGTGGGAAAATGTGAAATTGTCCATTTTGGCAGGAAGAATAAAAAAGCATATTATCTAAATGGTGAAAATTGCAGAGCTCTAAGATGCAGAGGAATCTGGGTGCCCTAGTGCATGAATTGCAAAAGGTTAGTATGCAGGTACAGCAAGTAATTAGGAAAGCTAATAGAATGTTATCCTCTATTGCAAGGGGAAATTAATACAAAAGTAGGGAGGTTATGCTTCAGCTATACAGGACATTGGTGTGACCACATCTAGAGTACTGTGTACAGTATTGGTCTCCTTATTTAAGGAAGGGTGTAAATGCATCAGAAGCAGTTCAGAGAAATTTTACTAGACTAATACCTGGAATGGGAGGGTTGCCTTTTGGGGAAAGGCTGGATAGGCTAGGCTTGTATCTGCTGGAGTTTAGAAGAGTAAGAGGAGATTTGATTGAAACAAATAAGATTCTGAGGGATCTTGACAAGTTGGATATGGAAAGGATGTTTCCTCTTGTGAGAGAATCTAGAACTAGGGGGTCATTGAGTAAAAATAAAGGCTTGCCCAATTAAGACAGAGATGAGGAGAAATTGTTTCTCAGAGGGTTGAGAGTCTTTGGAACTCTCTTTCTAAAAGGCGGTGGAAGCAGAGTCTTTGAATATTTTTAAGGCAGAGGTAGATAGATTCTTGATAAGCAAGGGGGTGAAAGGTTATCAGGGGTAGGTGGAAATGTGGAGAGGAGGTTACAATCATATCAGCCACGATCTTTGTTGAATTTTGGAGCAGTCTCAAGGGACCGAATGGCCTACTCCTACTGCGTATGTTCGGATGATGTATCCTTTTCAAAGAATCTTTCTCACTGGGATAAATCTCTGCTGAGAGTTATTAAATATCTCCTTAAAAGTTTGCCACTGCATCTCTACTGTCCTACCTCTTAACCTAGTTTCCCAGTTCACTTTAGCTAGCTCTACCTTCATACCCTTGTAATTACCTTTATTTAGATTTAAAATACTAGTCTTAGACCCACACTTCTTCCTTTCAAACTGAAGGTGAAATTCTATCATGTTACGATCTGTTGCCTCGAGGCTCCTTTACCACGGGGTTACTGATTAATCCTGTCTCATTGCACATTATTTTTTTTTTATTTCCAAAATATACTTTATTCATAAAAATCTGTAAAAATTACATTCCCAAACAGTTTAAAACAGCATCAAGTCAAAAAATACAAACAGTGCAAAGGTGATCAGTTTCCTTCTATACAATCATGAGTTGCCTCACAACCCTTCCATTTCATTGTCATGCCATATACATTTTTACATTTACAGCACACAAAATTTCTCCGATACAGTTCGAGGGGTTTCCCATGGATCCAGCCCCTCAGTTCAGCTTGGTGGGGGGACCTTACACTGTGGTCATTGCACATTATCATGTCTAGAATAGCCTGCTCCCTAGTTGGCTCTCGAGCATACTGCTCTAAGAAATTGTCCTGAATACACTCTATGAACTCACCTTTTGGGGATAGTAGCAGTGGATGGAGGTGTAAGGGTGAGGTGAGTAACAAGGGACTGAGGAAGAAGTAGGAAGGGAACGGGAAGAGAGCCACTGAGAGTTGTAATTTATCCGTAAGCCCTCAACCAAATGTAGCCTGCAGCCGTTGCTGGCTTTTTTCCCCAACTCACCAAGCTAGGCCACTCACCAACTTCCATCCAAAAGGGAAAAAAAAACTGAAACAGACAGAGAGAGAAAGAGTAACACAAAGACAACACAACAGAGACAGGGAAGAAAGTGACCAAATTCTCCAACATCACAAGAGATGGATTAGTCACATGTTAAACATCTTATGTCTGCATTCACTTTCGTTTTTCCAAAATGAATTTTTATGTCCACATTCATGAAAGATAGTAAAAGGATATCTTTATAAAAACCTGTCATGCTGTACTCATACCTTCCTCATGCTAGCTCCTCAGCCTGTACAGCACCTACGGACTTTGATTTAACACTTCATCCAAAAGATGGCACCTCCAATAAGGCAGCACTCTCGTAGTATCGGCCTTGGTTGGGATATCAGAGCTTTTGTCTGCATGGTTGCATAAGTGAATTACCAGGGACCCTTGAGGAATCTCAAATCTATGTTCCTACTAATTTTTATGCATCTTGTGTTGCAGATCTTGATTATCGACCACTGAGGAAGCACTAAAGGCAGCCATTCCAACTTTCTAGGCCCACATATTTCAAATAAGACAAGTGAATAAGCAATGTAAGTGCAAAGAGGACGAAATTGTCTGGAGTTTGCAGAACAATTTCCCAGGAACTGGGCTTGATGTGGTGGCAAAGCCAAAGGTTGGGCTTCCCTGAATTACATGTTTAAGTCCTAGAGTATAAAAACTTTATATTCATCATTAAAATAACAATTTTAAATGCATTTTTTTGGAAAACAGGCATTATTATGCCAAATAAGACAGTCAGATGTATATCAAACATCCACCAAAAACATATCACATTACAGCTAAATGTCCAGCATGTATAATTTCTGGGCATTATTGGAAATGTCTGAGGATCAGCTCCCATGTTCCATATCCAACACGTAAAATGATCCAGGAAAGAAATAGTCATGTATCATTGAAGCTTTTCCACTCTTCTGAGCAGACTTGAGGAAATATGAATTACTAAGAGGATCCAACAGATGGCACTGTGCTGTAAAACAGAGGCTGTTTATGCAAGACCGACCTGAAGGGGTCAGTAGTGAAATGCAAGTTCATCCAATATTATAAAAATTTGGTTTAGGATTTATTTCTTTTATGTAACCAATACAAATCATAACTGTGATTAATAATTTGCTTATAAACAACATTTCTGTTTCATATACATTTAACAATGCAATTAATAACAATATTCAGCAATACAACCCTGGTCAATTTTAGTCCATCTAACCCAAGGTGATTGAGCCAATTAATGCCACCCAGTTGAGACCAGCTAGTTCAACACAGATCAAAACTGAGATCTATATGTATGTATAATTCAGTTACTCATTGGATAAACTCTCAGCCTCTGGGGAGCAACAAAAGAACTTTCATCAAAATCACTCTAAAAGCCACTGCATAGTCGTAATTTGTAAAATAACATTCAAGTATTTCTAAAAAGAGGAGTGGTCTGGTAATCTTCAAACTAAAATAATTATGCATTATTAATCTTTACCAGTATCCAAATACCCTCTATGTCTTAAAAATGAATCAATATTAAAGGCAGAATGTAATTCTGACTTAACTTTTGCCATGGGCTCATGATAGTTCTTTCGGTAGTCCTGAAATTATATCATGTGGTAGTTGATATTGCTAGTGGAGTGACAGAAATGCTACAAGACTTCAGAGCATATTCAAGTGATTCATCTTTATATCATCCAAAATGGATGTCTAATAAATATGATAGACAACATGATGAGTGGTGTGTTAAATATTTCCTAGCTTCCAGAAACCTGTCTTGGTAGTTTCCATCTTTAAAAGGAGTGCAACTCAAGACATAGACATGGTGACCTCCTTTTTAGGAGGTCACCATAAATGATCACTAAGAAAGATAAATGCTTTCTGTAAGATATATCAAAGGGCATGGATAGTGGAGAGGTTATAGGTTGCATACCAGAGACATACTTGTAAGTGGTACTGTGTATGCTTCACAAATCAAATGCTATCCCTTCCTTTGTGTCTCTTGACCCAACTTGGTTCAGCTGGAGAAACTATTTCTGTGCTGGGAGAAAATAGGACCAAAATGCAGTTGTATATCCTATATTAATATTAATATATTACTATTGCTAGCTTTTACAGAAAATATGACCACAATAAAACTTAGATCTTACAGCAAGCCTCATAATCCAGTTCATATGCTGGTCATTATTCTGCAATACATGTTCAAAGATTGCCAGAATCCTACTCCTATTAATTGCAGATTACATGGATTTTTCTATGACCCTCTAACTAGACATCTATTTTTAAGAATTATTATACTTCAGTGCAATTCCTGTGCTTAAATCAGACATAGGGAATGTTTCAAAAAATTTCTCCTCAAAATGAGTAATTTCTCTAATAAACACAGTATTTTAATGAAATTTGTAAAAAAAAAAAATTCACTGAAAATGTTAGTCAATAGTAAATAGCCAAGTATTTAATAACACTGAGGTTATTGCAGCCACAATTTAGAAAGCAAGTTTCCCTTGTACTTTGTCTTACTCTTAACATAAAGGCACTACGAAAAAATCTATTAATGGGATATTTATTAAACTTACTAAAATTTCTACACATCATTAATTCTTAAGAGTGGAAGGACAGTGAGACCTAGCAGTGAAGATACATAGATCGTTAAAGCTGGGAGCACAGATAGAAAAGAATGTAAAAGGCAAATGGAATTCTGCACTTCATATATAAGTGCATTGAATATAACAGGAAATAAGTGAACCAAATTTGTAATTTATACAAGATATTGGTTACACCATGGCTGAAGTGTTACATGAATTCTGGTCATCCCATTATGGTATGGATTTTAGAGCCTTTTAAACAGTACAATGAAGATTAATTAGAACTGTACCTCTTGCTCCGGGCATCGTTCTAATTAATCTTCATTGTATCATTTAAAAGGCTCTAAAATCATACAATAATGGGATGCCCAGAATTCATGTAATGCCCGGAGTAAGAGGCTATAGTTATGAGGTCTAATTCGGCAATTCACACTCCCAGTAGGAAGCTGCACCCACAGGGAGCAAAGCAATGTGGCTCAGTTGGTAGCACTCGAGTCAGAGGTTTGTGGGTTCGAGCCCCACTCCAGTACCTGAGCAAAACAATCTAGGCTGACATTCCAGTGTACTGCTGAAACAGTGCTGCACTGTCAGAGGTGCTGTTTTCAGATGAGACGTTAAACTGAAATCCTGCCTGCCCTCTCAGGTGAACTTAAAAGATCCCATGGCACTATTTCGAAGAGGAGCAGGAGAGTTATCACCAGTATCCTGGCCAATATTTATCCTTCAATCAACATTACAAAAACAGATTATCTAGCCATTGTCAGATTGCTGTTTGTGGGAGTTCCCTGTGCGCAAAATTAACTGCCACATGACAACAGTGACTGCACTTCAAAAGTACTTCATTGGCTGTGAAGTGCTTTGGGAGCTCTGGTGGTTGTGAAAGGTGCTATATGGATGAAAGTATTTTTATTTAGAGATACAGCACTGAAACAGGCCCTTCGGCCCACCGAGTCTGTGCCGACCATCAACCACCCATTTATACTGATCCTACACTAATTCCATATTCCTACCACATCCCCACCTGTCCCTATATTTCCCTACCACCTACCTATACTAGGGGCAATTTATAATGGCCAATTTACCTATCAACCTGCAAGTCTTTGACATGTGGGAGGAAACCCACGCAGACACAGGGAGAACTTGCAAACTCCACACAGGCAGTACCCAGAATTGAACCCGGGTCGCTGGAGCTGTGAGACTGCTGTGCTAACCACTGCGCTGCCCATAAAAAAGTCTTCAACTTTTTCCCCAACTAAGAACTACTGAAGTAACCTTAAGAAAAAAAGACTTGAAAAACTGTGACTTTCTTCCCCAGTGGAAGAAGGGGATTTTCAAAATGATGAGTTAGAGTCATAATGGCACAGAAGGCAGCCATTTGGCCCATTGAGTCCATGCCAGCTCTCTGTAGTCCCATTTCCCCACTCTATCCCCGTAGCCCTGCAAGTGCCTATCCAATTTCCTTTTGAAATCATTGATCGTCTCCACTTACACCACCCTTGTAGGCAGCTAGGTCAAGGTCTTTACTAATTACTACGTAAAAAAACTTGTTCCTCACATGCCACCTGAATCTCTTGCCCAAAACCTTAAATCTGTGACCTCTAGTCCCTGTACCATCAGCTAATGGGAACAATTTTTCTTGTATATCTTATCTAAACCTGTCATAATCTTGTACATAACTATCAGATCTCCCCTCAACTTCCTTTACTCCAAGGAGAACAACCCCAGCTTCTCTAACCTAACCTTGTCGTTAAACTCACGCATCTCTGGAACCATTCTGGTCAATCTCCTCTGCATCTTCTCTAGGACTTTCACATCCTTTCTAAAGTGTGACGACCAGAACTGGATACAGCACTCTAATTGTGGCCTAATGAGAATTTTGTAAAGGTTCAGCATAACTTCCCTGCTTTTGTACTCAATACCTCTATTTACAAAGTCTAAGATCCCATTTGCTTTGGTAACTACTCTCTCCTTCAAAGATGTATACACATGAACCACACCACCTGCTGCTACCGCCAGGGTCCCTCTGTCCCTGCACACTCTTTGAACTGTGCCATTAAGTATATATTGCCTCTCCCCATCTCATCTGCCAAAATGCGTCACCTCACAATTCTCTGTATTAAATTCCGTCTGCCACTTGTCTTTCCATTCTGCCAGCCTATCTATGTTCTGTTGCAGTCAACTGATTTCATCCTCACTGTTTGCCACACCTCCAAGCTTGGTATCATTGGAAAATTTTGAAATTTTACTGTATTCCAATATCCTAGTCATTTATATATATCACAACAGTGGTCCGACCACTGACTGTTGAGGAACACTCCTGTTTTCCATCCTCCATCTGAAAAACAACCATTTACACAACTCACTTTTTTTGTCCTTAAGCCAATTTTTTGTCCAATCTGACATTGGCCCTTCTATTCAATAAGCCTCAACTTTGGTTAACCAGCATTTTATGTGATACTTTGTCAAACACTTTCCTAAAATCCATATAAACATCATTGCCATTGCCTTCATCAACCTTTTCAGTTACTTCATCAAAAAATTCAATTGTTTGTTTGCTCTAATTTTCCCCTTCGAGGGAACATACCTTGACTGTGCCCAAACTCTCTCTCCTTTGAAGGTAGCTCATTGTTCATCTACCGGTTTTCCTGCCAGCTTTTGACTCCAATTTATTCGCCCAGCTCCATTCTTACCCCATGCAGTTGGCCTTCCCCCAGTTAATTATTCTTTCCCTGGATTGCTCTTTGTCCTTTTCCATAATTAGTCTAAACCATATGATACAATGATCACTATCCCCTAAATGCTCTCCTACTGATACTTGATCCACTTAGCCCACCTCATTCCCAAGAACCAGATCTAGCATTGCCTCCTTTCTCATTGGACTAGCAACATACCGTTGTAGAAAATATTCCTGAACACACTTTAGGAACTCTTGGCCCTCACTGCCCTTTACACTACTATTATCCCAGTCTACGTTTAGATAATTAAAGTCCCCCATTACAACTACCCTACAATTTCTGCACCTCTCTGCAATTTCCTTGCAAATTTGTTCCTCCACATCCTTCCCACTAGCTGGTGGCCTATAGACAACACCAAGCAATGTAACTGCACCTTTTTTGTTCCTTAGCTCTACCCAAATCGATTCTGTCCTCGACTCCTCTGGGACATCCTTTTTCTCCAGCACTGCAATGCTCTCCTTAATCAATACAGTCACCCCTCCCTCTTTTGTCCCTTTCCTATCTTTCCTGAACACCTTGTATCCAGGAATATTTAATACCCACTCCTGCCCTTCTTTGAGCCAGATCTCTAGTTATAGCCACAACATCATATTTCCACATGGCAATCTACGCCTGTACCTCACCAGTCTTATTAACCACACTCCGTGCTTTCACATACATGCACATTAACCCTGATTCAGACTTTATTACTGTCTCCCTTACTCTGACCCCACCTAATAGCTATCTATCTCCCCCAGTATTCCGTGCACCTTGGTATTCCTCTCTAATACTTGCTCCTGGTTCCCACACCCCAGACAAGTTACCAGTTTTGCTTCCCTCCAATCTGAGCTCCCTCCCACATTCTCATCCCCCTTACAATTTAGTTTAAACCCTCCACAACAGCACTAGCAAATCTCCCTGCGAGGATTCTCGTCCCAGTCCTGCTAAGATGCAACCTATCCATCTTATACAGGTCCCAACTGCCCCAGAACAAGTCCCAATGTCTCAAAAATCTAATGCCCTCCCTCCTATTCCTATGCTCACTTGCATGTGGGGCTGGCGGTAACATTGAGATTACTGCTTTTGAGGTCCTGCTTTTTAATCTCCTTCCTAGCTCCCTAAAATCAGCTTTCAGGACCTCATCCCCCTTCTTACCTATGATACTGGTACCAATGTGGACCACGACCTCTGACTGTTAGAATATTAGAAGTACTAGAGGGTCTGACATCCTTGAAAGTCGATAAATCGCCAAGGCTGGAGGGATTGCATCCCAGGTTGTTAAAGGAAGCCAGGGAGGAAATAGCGGGTGCGCTGAGGATCATCTTCAAATCCTCACTAGGTACAGGAGAGGTACCAGACAACTGGAGGTCTGCGAACGTTGTACCATTGTTTAAAAAGGGTGCGAGGGACAGACTAAATAATCATAGGCCGGTCAGTCTGACCTCGGTGGTGGGTAAATTATTAGAATCTATTCTAAGGGACAGGATAAACTGCCACTTAGAAAGGCATGGATTAATCAGGGATAGTCAGCATGGATTTGTTAAAGGGAAGGTCATGTTTTATTAACTCGATTTGAGTTTTTTGAGGAAGTAACAAGAAGTATTGATGAGGACATTGCAGTGGATGTGGTCTACATGGATTTTAGTAAGGCATTTGACAAGGTCCCACATGGCAGAGCGGTCAGTAAAATGAAAGTTCATGGGATACAAGGGAATGTGGCAGGTTGGATCCAAAATTGGCTCAGGGCCAGGAGACAAAGGGTAGTAGTCGATGGATGTTTTTGTGAATGGAAAGCGGTTTCCAGTGGCGTTCCACAGGGCTCAGTGTTGGGTCCCTTGCTGTTTGTGGCATATATTAATGATTTGGATTTAAATTTGGGAGGCATGATTGGGAAATTTGCTGATGACACAAAAATTGACCGGGTAGTTGATAGTGAAGAGAATAGCCGTAGACTCCAGAAAGATATCAATGGTTTGTTTGAGTGGGTGGAAAAGTGGCAAATGGAATTAAATCCAGAATAGTGTGAGGTAATGCATTTGGGAAGCGCAAATAAAGTGAGGGAATACACAATAAACGGGAGGATATTGAGAGGGGTAGAAGAAGTGAGACACCTTGGAGTGCATGTCCACAGGTCCTTGAAGGCGACAGGACAGGTAGATACTGTGGTGAAGAAGGCATATGGAATGCTTTCCTTTATAGAATACAAAAGCAGAGATGTAATGCTGGAACTGTATAAAACGCTGGTTAGGCCACAGTTGGAGTATTGCGTACAGTTCTGGTCACCACATTACAGAAAGGACATAATTGCTCTGGAGAAAGTACAGAGGAGATTTACAAGAATGTTGCCAGGGCTCGAAAGTTGCAGTTATGAGGAAAGATTGGATAGGCTAGGGTTGTTTTTCTTAGAAGAGGAGCCTGAGGGGGTGACTTAATAGAGGTGTATAAAATTATGAGGGGCCTAGATAGACAGGAAGGACCGGTTTCCTCGAGTGTAGAGGTCAATTACCAGGGGGGCACAGATTTAAGGTGATTGGTAAAAGCATTAGAGGGGACATAAGGAAAAACTTTTTCACCCAGAGGGTGATGGGTGTCAGGAATTCACTGCCAGGAACGGTAACGGAAGCAGAAACGCTGAATTCTTTTAAAAGGTACCTGGACATGCACCTGAAGTGCTGTAACTGGCAAGGCTATGGACCAGGTGCTGGAAGGTGGGATTACATTGGACGGCTAGTTTTTTTTGGCGGGCACAGACACAATGGGCTGAATGGCCTCCTTCTGTGCCATAATTTTTCTTTGGCTCTAAGGTTCACGCTCCCCCAGAAGAATGTCCCGCAGCCTCTCCGTGACATTCTTGACCCTGGCACCAGGGAGTCAACACACCATCCTGGAGTCACGTTTACTGCAGCAGAAACGCCTGTCTGTTAAACCTAACTAACGAATCCCCTATCACTACTGCTCATCCACTCATCTTCCTTCCCTCCTGTGCAGCTGAGCCACCTGTGGTGCCACAAACTTGGCTCTGACTACACTCCTCTGAGGAGCCATCACCCTCACCAGTATCCAAAATGGAAAACCGATTAACGAGTGCGATCATATCAGGGGACTTCTGCACTACCTGCCTGGTTCTCTTAGACTGCCTGGTGGTCACCCATTCCCTATCTGCCTGCATGCTCCTAACCTGTGGTGTGACCACCTCCCTAAATGTGCTATCCATGTAGTCCTCTGCCTCACGGATTCACAACAGTGACTCCAGCCGCCACTTCAGTTCCGAAACCCAGAGCTCAAGCTTCTGCAGCCGGTGACACTTCCTGCAGATGTGTTTGTCTGGGACACATGGTACGTCCATGACCTCCCACATACCATAGGCTGTATATTCCACTCGGCACAGCTGCCCTGCCATACTTTAACCTTTCCAAGTGCCTGTTGATTTTTTCCCTGATTGTTTCGAAAACCTTACCCACCACTGATGTTAAATTGACTGGCCTGTAGTTACTAGAAATGTCATTAAACTCTTTCTTTAATAAGAGTGTCACATTTGCCACTTTCCAATCCTCAGGTACCTCCCCACATATCTAGGGAAGATTGGAAGGTAATGCCAAGTCCTTCCACTATCTTAACCTCTAATTTCTTTAAGCAACCTGGCATGCAAGCCATCCAGACCAGGTGACTTATCCACTATAAGCATAGCCAGCCTTTCCAGTCCATCCTGCCCATCAATTTTCATCTCATCCATTTCCATCATCTCCACGTCTACCAATATTTGTCAGCATCCTCTTCCTTAGTAAACACCGATGCAAGTATTCTAGTTTTGCCATGTGCCTCTAAGGGTCCCTAACAGGACCCTTACCCTGCGTCCTACTACCCACTTCCTAGTTACATGGCAGTAGGAAACTTTTGGGTTACCATTTGTTAAATGCCATTCTATTCTCACATTCTCTCTTTGCCATTCGTATTTTCCTCTTCACTTTCCCTCTCAACTATTGTAATTGGTCTGGTTCTTGCTTGAAGAATTCACCTGACATACATCATACACCTTTTTTTGTTTCAGCATATTCTCTGTCTTTGGTTCCCCTGCCTTTCCCTCTTGTTTGAATGCCTAGTCTGTATCTGAAACATCTCTTCCTTAAAGATCACCCATTGTTCCGTTACAGTTTTTCCTGTCAGACATTGATTCTGTTTCACCCTGGCTAGATCCCCTCTCATCCCATTGAAGTTAGCCCTGTTCTAATTTAGAAGTTCGATTTTAGATTGTTTCTTGCTCTTCTCCATACTAATCTAAACCTTAGGATATGATGATCACTCTTACCCAAGTGTTCTCTCACAGACATTTGTTCCATTTGGTCCACCTCATTCCCCAGCACCAGAACCAGCTATGTCTCCTTTCTAATTGAACCGAGAACATACTAGTCAAGGAAGTTCTCCCGAACATAGTTCAGAAATTCCTCCCCCTCCTTTCCCTTTACTCTAAAATTATCCCAATCGATACTTTGATAATTGAACTCCTCCCAATATCACCACTCTATGGTTCTGAATGGTTTTGTGTAGTGAAAAACCGTTTATGTCAATTGGTGACATTGGTAACAAGGGATATGTCAATAAAAGGGAAAGTTAGGAAAACTTTTTTGCAAGGATTATTAGGACATGGAAAGCCTTACCAAAATTGCTCCGAAGGCCAAGACCATCACATATTTAAAAGAAAATTATTTGAAATATAAAAGAATTCTATTTGATGGTTCCAGGTTAGATTGGCAAATAGCCTCTACGCTGCAGTTCTACAATTGTACATTAGCTGTGAAATTTTCAATTTACTCGCCTGTTGCTTTCATCTTCAGTCTTCTCAAGCCTGACTCTCTCGGACTCCAATTGAGCTTGTAGCCTGCTTTTCTCCTGACGCAACAAGCTGTTTTGTGAATCCAATGAGGAGACTTGGGTTCTAAGAGTAAGAAGCTCTTCTGACACTGACCGTTCCTTTTCCATAGCAGCAGCAAGCTGAGCTTGACCATCAGCTAACAGAGAAAAGTTAAGATTTTTTTGTGAAAAAAACTAGTGGATAAGCATGGATGAACAGCTCTTGGGTTTCAATTGGCTGTCATTTTGATAACTAAGCACTTAAAAACTGCTAGATATTTCAATATATCTTTACAATAACATCCCATGCGTCTTTCATCTAGATTGTAGCCACTGAATCTGTTTTGTGATGACCATCAAGTCTGCATGTCAATTTTCTTCATATTCACTACTTACATCTTTATGTTTTAATAATGGGAAATAGCTGCCAGTGAAGAGAGGAACAGCTGGATTCAACAGCTTGTACTCTACGCACCAACAGTCTTATTTCAAATTACACTTCCAAATGTTTTGAAGTGTTGGTAAGCATAATGCATTTTTTAAAACATGCTGTTTCTTGGAAAAATTGAATGAGAGCACAAATGGAGCCAGTAGTAACTTTTTTATGGGGAAGTGGAACCAGAGCCAGCTAAGTTAGATGCTGGGAGGGAGATTCCCCCCAGATCTCATAGGTCTATCTGGCTGCTGGTTTGGCTATCTGAGCTATCTTACAGAAATGTGAGCAGCTTTAATATAGTGCAGATGGAGCAGAAAGGCCCTATTTGAACCTGCCATTTGAAAAACATTAAATATACCCAAAATGCCATGTGATATTTGTTAAGATTTTAATGGAAGCAAGCAGCAGTGACTTTCTCCCACTTCATCCCACAGTGCAAAATTTTTGATTTGAGAGGAAGAGATAACGAAGTTCGGAAGATGCAGCTTAAAGCCTAGGTCTGAATTTCTTATGAATGTATTATGACTGTAATGAAGAATACATATTAAACCTGCCACTTCAAGCCCAGACTATGAGCAACCCCAAAGAAGATATATTGATATTCTACAAAATCTTACTAACAAATATCTGGTCATATTTTTGGAAAATGCACGTGACTAGCTAGTAAATAAGCTTGAGGTTCATATATTTTATGCGACAATCACTATAGCCAGAACTTTAATAAATATTTAATCCTTACTGAGTCGATTGGACAGGTTCTTTTCCAGTTTTTCCCAAGATGTTGACTGTGCCACAAGGGTGGCCTGCAGGTTTTCAATCTGTCGTAGCAGCGGTCTACTTGCGGACGTAACACTTTGGCTCAGCTCCTGGTTGCGATTATCTGCTTCCTGAAGTCTCTGATAAAAATTCATACTTGTTAAAATTTTAGATTAAATGGTACTTTAATCCTCTTCAAATTAAGCAAATATGTGCAATGAAATGCATTTACGCTTACAAATACTCAAACTGCATGCAAGAATAACTGCAGCAAGAGTCTGTACTACATCAGTCTGTACTACATCAGTCTGTACTACATCAGTCTGTACTACATCAGTCTGTACTACATCAGTCTGTACTACATCAGTCTGTACTACATCAGTCTGTACTACATCAGTCTGTACTACATCAGTCTGTACTACATCAGTCTGTACTACATCAGTCTGTACTACATCAGTCTGTACTACATCAGTCTGTACTACATCAGTCTGTACTACATCAGTCTTTACTACATCAGTCTTTACTACATCAGTCTTTACTACATCAGTCTTTACTACATCAGTCTTTACTACATACTGCTTTCAGGTTCATCACATGTACAGATAGATATAGAGTATGGACAGCTACTCCACTGCTTGCTCCCTATTTTTGAAGTTACTTTGTTTCCTAATTTAAAATCGAACAGTCACACAGCAGCACTGCTAGAGATCATGGAAAGTACTACCTTCACATTTGTTTCCCTTCCCCAAGTCCTAGGGCATATGAGCCACAAAGAAAATGGTCTACGAATATTTGAAATTAAAAAAAACATTCAAAGTTCCATGTTGACACCAGAGATATTTTGTGGTATTTCAACATACAAATCCATAAGACAGTTCTGCATCAGTCTCCCAGTTGTATACAAATCAAGTACTATGCTGTGTTTAACACTAACAGTGAAGCACATGTAGCTTCGTTCTTCACCTATTCATTTAATTGGGATTAGAGTACAGTCCTGATCAGATACAATTGAGACATGATTTACTGAAGAACATAAAAAACACAAATTGAGCAAAATGCCTAACTTTTTTCATTCATTGTCAATAACCTTCCCCTCTTCTCCTTTCCTGAAGACAGTGCCTTCTTTTGGATACAGTTCAACAGGCATCATTCATTGTCAGTGCCTCATCCAAGTGAGCATTATTCATAAGTGAACATTGACCGTGTGTATCAGCAGGCTATTTGACAATCCGTATCACAGCAAATCTCAATGATCTCACCCAATGTTCACAGACATGCACTTCCAGCAGGTCTCGTGACAGCAATTATGGATGTAACTCTGATCAATTTTCCCATTTCCTAATCCAGTGATGCTGAGGCCAATCACAGTGCCCCTACCATCACCGAGCTAACTACATAAATCAGAGAGTGAATTGGAGACCTTTTCAGCCAGCGACTCACTAACTAAACTTGCTGAGACATTAGTAGAACCACTAAACATACAGTTAGAAAAATACTTTACAAAATCCAAATTTACTATTATCGCTTTCTTTCTGATTTCTGTCTTCCAAGTCCCCCACCGCCAAAATTTGAAAACATTTACCTGCTGCAATTCGCTAATTTCTTGACGTAAGTAATCCTCTTTCCTGGCTTGTTGTTGTTCAGCTCGTTGAAGACCTAGTCTCAAGTCTGCCACCTTTACCAAACCAAACAGAAACACGTCTATTATCCCATGCAAAATGTACACTTCACTTCTTGGTACTAAATTCACTTTTTGTAATTTATTAATTTAGCTACAAACTGAAATGTACAGAATTCTCATTTATACATTGTCTTAGTTGTTCACAATAATTAACATACAAATTTAAGTATTTTGGAATGTACTGAATCATGTGTTAATTATTTTTTAAAATAACTTTTAAGCGGAACAATATGTAAGCACATCGTGCCCCTTTCAGGATATTTGCTCTTAACAGCCTTTTCTTCTCCCCATGCCAGGTAACAACTGGGGAGGAAAGGCCAAGTAACTCGCGTGCTCCATCAGTGTCATTCTAAGTCTGCTACTAGCAGCTGAACTACAGCAAACCCAAGACAGCTTTCTCTCCAGTTTGGACAACAGTTGGCTGCTGCTTAGCTGTGCTAAGACCAGAAGCTCACCATTTTGGGAGACAAAATGCTACCTACCTTCGCAGTTAATAGAACACTCATATTACTTGCAATGTAAGCATAGAAATAAAAGTCGAAGTGCTCTTGAGTGAATGTGTATGCTTATAAGATGTCAGTTCCCAAAAGTGATTCCCCATCCACCATCCCAATTTCTGTCATCTTTGATCATGAACAATATGGCCCGGTGCATAGTAAAGCTGTCCCAGCTTTCATTCCTGATCTGTACTACATTACTTAGTTTTAGTTCAGGCAATAGGGACACGAGAAAAGAGAACAGAATCCTTGTGCTGTCTAACAAGCATAAGTGCAAATTGACAACAGAACCCATGGTCAAGTTAGAACAGAAAATGCTGGAAATACTCCTCCGGACAGGCAGCATCCATGGAGAGAGAAACAGAGTTAATGTTTCAGGTTAATGACCTTTCATCAGAACTGGGAAAAGTTAGAGATGTTCCTTTGTATTGCTTTCGGGTGGTAGCTGTACATCATTTTGCCATTTGCAGCTCCTCCAGACACATCTTTTGTTTCTTTACTTGCCCCATTTTTACTCCCTTTTGTCTTGCAACATCATCTCTTTTGTCATTTAATCTCGCCTGCCTTCCATCCTATCACAGACCTTCCCTTTTGTTCTTTTACCCATCCTCCCCATTTCACTTGGTAAAACCTGTTACATCTCTAACTTTTCCTAGTTCTGATGAAAGGTCATTGATCTGAAACATTAACTCATTTCTCTCTCCACAGATACTGCTAGACCTGCTGAGCAATTTCTATTTTTATTTCAGATTTCCAGAATCTGGAGTATTTTGCCCATATTCAAGTAGCCTGCCAACAATCACCTCACTACCCAAGTTCACATGTGCCCACTTCACAGTAGAATAAAAATTTTAATTAGATGGGTTGAAGTTTTTTTGGATATGTTTATCTAGACTATAGTGAAGATTTTCAAAAGATGCTGCATTATACATAGTTTAATTTTTGTAGTGTATAGAATAGCTAAATTTTTGGCTATTGCATAAAATTAATTTATAAATCAAAAATGTATCTGTAGTATATTAATGATTATTTTTAACATATAAAAGCCAAAACAATTATACTGACTTGAATTGCAAGTGCTTCCTGTTGTTGCCTGGCCTCTTCCTGGGCTTGTTCCAGTGCCACGGACAATGCTTCCTTTGTTTTAATCTCATGACTCAAAGCTGCCTCATGGGCTTCACTATCCTTAGCTGCATTGGCCCTATGCAGTTCAGCAAGCTCTCTGAAGATGAGAAAGTTAAGATAGGCAATGTGATGAAACAAATTACAACGTATCTATAGAGAACATTTTACTCGAAGAAATATACTTGGGACCAGAAGCAGATTCTGACACATGTTACGATCATCTAGTTTCATGGTTTATATTAATATTTTTAAGAGGTCACTTTTAGTTTTGGGAAATTAAATTTGTAAATGTAAGGAAATTGAAATTCTAGAATTCAGAAGTTGCCAGGCCACTCAGGTAATTACAAATCAAAGAGTGGTCCATGTTTATTTACAGAGGTCAGAGTTAGAATTTTAACAACACTAAATAATGGGTGACCCTTCTTGTAGCTTCTTAATGGAGCCAAAAAGTTTGCAGAGACTGCAGATGTTCCCATCTGAGGTATAAATTATTCATGTGGATAGCCAGAATCAAAGGGATGTTTTGGAGTTTGAGTTAATTAGCTTACATTTCTATCTGGGACATCCCAAATGTGCCACACTGCTATGGAGATAGATTATTCAGGGAGATGCCTTTTGGTCTGGACCTTTACCTGTGATTGCTCACAAAAAGTTCTGTTGGTATTTTGGAATAAGCTGGGGTGAAGTAGAGAGAGAGAGAGAGAGAGAGATGCCAGCAGTTGGTGTTTGGAAGCAGCTGGACCCAGTAGCAAAGAGCTGACAGGGCTCAAGGGTGCTTTCTGATTCAAAGTCACTATGCAAGAGTGCCAGTGAGATCCATGCTTGATCTGGAAAGTCCACAAACTCAACTAGAAAGTAGTCTCTTGAAGGGAGAGGAGGGAACTATGAACATGGACAGATCTTATGCATTTTAAAGCAACTGGTTGCAGAGAGCTTGAAGTAAGGCCTATGGGAGGCGACATAACCTGCGACATCTACCAACTAGAAGGACAGGGGCAGCAAATACATGGGAACACCACCACTTGCAAGTTCCCCTCCAAGTCACACACCATCCTGACTTGGAACTATATCACCGTTCCTTCACTGTCGCTGGGTCAAAATCCTGGAACTCCCTTCCTAACAGCACTGTGGGTATACCTACCCCAAATGGACTGCAGCGGTTCAAGAAGGCAGCTCACCACCACCTTCTCAAGGGCAATTAGGGATGGGCAATAAATGCTGGCTTGGCCAGTGAAGCCCACATCCCATGAATGAATAAAAAAAAAGGTTGTTTTTTTGTCTCTCTTAGGTGGGAAATGCTGATGTTTGGAGGACCTAAAAGCAGGAGGTCAAGGTAAAACAGCTCCCAAATTTGGGGGAATAAGTAACTATTCACCGTAATACATACAATTACTCTCTGAACATTAAATAAAGAACTGTAACATGCAAGATTTAAGTTTCTCTTCTCCCACCGCCCCACCACCAAGTTCATGATCTGCAGGCACTGTCTAGCAAAGAAAACCAATCCACATGTACCCTATTCTCTTACTTGTAAGAACTGTCAAGTGCAGATTGAAGGCTGCGATTGTTTTCCTGTAGCTCCTCTATATTAATTTGCAACTTGCTAATCTCTTTATCCTGTCTTTCCACAACACCATTCAGCTTCTTGATGTTCTCCCTATGCTGTTTCTCTACTTCCTCTTTACCATCAAGCACCTGCAGTAAAACCACAAAAGTGTCAAGTGATTTATTTTTATTTGTCTCACTGTCCATAAACATAAATACCGTTATTAAATGCAACCTTGCGATAATGAGATTTTTAAGTATAACTTCAGATAATTTCCCATTACTTCTGAAATATCCTACAATGTTTGCCATTGTCTATTGCACCAAGTGTGCACAAAAACTGAATATTAAGCGTGTAGACTTGAATATCAACCAACCTCCTTATCAAACCATTTGTGGTATTTCAGAAGTGCTTATATTGCTCATTAACTAAAATAATATTTTAATATAGTGGGCCAATTTCTCTCAACAGCATGAATTTCATTCACTGACCTGCTGCAGATGCTTAATTTCCTCCTCTTGCTCTTTGGTTTTCTTGCTTTGCTTTGTAACCAAAGTCTCATTTTCTTTCTCTTTAACCCTTAGTTTCTTTATGATGTTTGAATTGTTCAGGAGTTGTTTGGAAAGCTTCTCTCCTGAAATCATTAACATTGTGTTAAAAGTAAAACATGTGTTGCTTTGTCATAGTTTCTACCTATCAAAAGAAAACTCTTCCCAGAACAAAAGGTCTACATAATTTTCAAGCAAAAACAAATTGCAACTGAAGCCCATATATTCATTATTCCTCGACTAAGTAATCTGGTACTGAACAAAAGAAAAAATTATTCAGCTCACCCTGTTCTTCAGCACCTTCAATGCTCTTATGGAGATGGAATTTCTAAATCCACTGTTCTGAGAGTATTTTTTGAACCTAATGTTTCCATCAACTAATACAGATTTAGAAATAAGTAACCTTCGGAGTCAGTGAAAATGCATAGCAAGTACTTGTACCATGTACTGTGATAAGGCACAGTCTTTACACACTGACCAATAGAACTTACTTTCATGCTCATTTAAGAAACAAGCTAAGAATTTCAATATTCAACCTAACAAATCAAATAACAGCAGTTCTGATTGCTCCTAAAATGGGCACATCTAATTACAGTATCTAAAAAATATCGCTCTCAAACAATGGGCCAGATTTTGCAGTCAATGGCGAACGAACGGCACCAGCCATTCATTATTCCTGTACTTGCCTGCAGATATTCTATGGGATTTTGCACAAGAACCAAAATGCCATGGCGACCTCCCGGGGGGGTCAGAGACTTGTGTGAACAGGGAAAACAATGGCATGTCTCCTTAACCAATCAGACTGACGAATCATTAATGAGCAGCACAGAGTCTGAACCAGAAAGTGCAAGTTTAAATATTTAATTCAATGTCAAATCAGGTGCACAAAGCAAAATAAGATTGGATTAAGAGAGAGAGGTAAAAAGTTACTTTTTTATTTTTTTAAATTTCTAACAATGATTAAAATTTGAGGAATGAGACTCCACATGTGTAAAAGGCTTTCATGCCAGTGAGGTTGTTGGCAGTAATTAAGACTCATCAAGCCACTAAATATTGAATTACACCGGAATGGACAAGCCTCAACATTTTCTGGCAAATTTGGTGAGTATCACATGTCAGTTGTGGCTTATTTGGCAGAACTCTCCCCTCTTGAGTCACAAAGTTCCGGGTTCAAGTCCCACTCCAGGATTTCAGCACATAAATCAAGACTGGCACTACAGGACTGAGGGAGTGCTGCACCAGCGGAGGTTCCGATTTTCGGGTGAGACATTAAACACAGGCCTTGTCTATCCGTTCAGGTGGATGTAAATAATCCCATAGCACTATTTTGAAGAACAGCAGGAGAGTTCTCTCTGGTATCCTGGCCAAAATGTATCCCTCAATCAACATCAGAAAAACAGATTATCTGGCAATTATTACACTGCTATCTGTGGGAGCTTACTGTATGCAAATTGGCTGCCTACAATAGTGGCTGCACTTCAATGGCTGTAAAGCACTGAGACATCTGGTGGTCGTGAACAATGCTATATAAATGCAAGTCTTTTTTTTTTGTCATGTAAGAACAGCAACCTCATGCCATTCCATGTATTTCAATGTCAAGTCTCACAGCACAATATCAATCTTGCACAGCTTTTGGAGGATGTACAGGACAATTTGGGCAGCAACCTCTGGATTTCTGTGTTTAATTGTGCGTGTGCACAGTCAATGGAAGTTGAGACACATTACACTTCAATAATGAGGAGCGTTGTTAATCTCACCATGATTTCTGCAGCAAAATTCAGCCCATTGTCTCACAGACATATATAGGTTTGCAGCCTAACAAAAATCTATGCTTCTAAGACAAAAAAAGTTAATACGTAGAGATACCTACAGTAAGCATACATGATAAAGAACTGAGGGGATTGAGACAGCTCCCCATAAGATTATTTATACACATTAACATTATTTCTTGTCTTAGATGTCACCCTATATTACACCAGTAACTACATGACAAAAGCACTTCACTGGCTGTGAAGCACATTGGGACATCCTGAGGATGTGAACTGCTCTATATAAAAGTCCATTTCTTTACAGTACTGTTGCAAAAGACAAAAATGGATGGTGATAGACTTCAAGAGGACATAGGCTGGTGGAATGGGCAGACAAGTGGTAGATGAAATTTAATGCGAAGAACTGTAAAGTGATACATTTTGGTTAGAAGAACGAGGAGAAGCGATACAAAATAAAGGATACAACTCCAAAGAGGGAGCAGGACAGAGAGATCTGGGGTTACATATGTACAAATTACTGAAGGTGGCAGGGCAAGTTGAGAAAGCAGTTGAAAAGGCATACAGGATCCTGGGCTTTATAAATAGAGAGACATAGAGCACTAAAGCAAGGAAGTTATGACAAATCTATATAAAACACTGATTCAGTCTCAACTAGAGTATTGTGTCCAATTCTGGGCACCATACGTTAGGAAGGTTGTGAAGGCCTTAGCGGGCGCAGAAAAGATTTATGAGAATGTTTCCAAGGATGAGGGACTACAGTTACGTGGATAGATTGGACAAGCTGAAGTTGTTCTCCTTGGAGCAGAGAAAGTTGAGAGGAGATTTAATCGAGGTGTTCAAAGGCCAGAGGGGTCTAGACAGAGTATGTAGACAGAAACTGTTCCCAATGGCAGAAGGATTGCGAACTAGAGGACGCTGATTTAAGGCGACTGATTTAAGGTGACATGAGGAAAAACTTTTTAACACAGCAAGTGGTTATGATCTGGAATTCACTGCCTGAAAGGATGGTGGAGGCAGATTTAATCATGGCTTTCAAAGCGAATTAGATAAGCAGCTGAAGGGGGAAAAAAATTTACAGGGCTATGGGGAAAGGGTGGGGCCGTAGGACTAGCTAAATTGCTCTTGCAGAGAGCCAGCATATGGTCGTCAGGCCTCCTCTGTGCTGTAGCTATTCTATGATTCTATAATTAAATGCTCTTATGCAGTTTTCTGGACAATTGTAATAAAATCTTACTTTTCAGTTTTCAAATGCAGTTTGTTTAAGAATTAAATTGTGATACAAGAGATATGTACTTTAAAAAAAAACTGAGCTGAACTTTTCAGTGTATGCTTCTTGAAACATGCCCATTTTGAATGCTTTAAAACAGTTCTCAAAACAAAATGCATGGGTTTGCTTAGTACTGTATCATTGTAATATCTGAGCCAGTGAGCTATGAGACCATGCTAGCAGATACCAGTACAACAACTGCTACCTTAGAGTATACTTCATTAGTGCAGGTCTCTGACTGTGGTCTGGTCAAATTTTTTTCAGGTATTATTCAAGAATCTTTTTCTGCTTATTAAGCTGTGGTATGTCAATACTGGGGAATGTTACAAACATTGAATACAGCTACACCTTATTATACCATTTAAATACTTTTCTATTTATACCACATTTTTCCTACCTTCCTCCAGCAGCCCTTTGATCTGCTCATCTTTCTCTCGCACTAGATCTGCTGTTTCATTACAGGTAAATCTAGTGGACAGCTCTGCCTTCGTAGTCTTTAATTCCTAAAAGCTCACAAATGACAGAGAAGAAAAATATTAACAAAAATTACATATTATATATATATATTATATATATATTTTCACACATAAATACTCACATCTTTACAAATCTTACAATTTATTTCCATTCCAACTACTGATAGCAAAATCAAGTGTCACTTTAATAACTTTATTAGGAATTCCCTCTTAAAGCTGTCCCCCACAACCGTTTCCCCACCCCCATGGATAAAATGCAGGAAAAAGGAAAGTTAGTAATTGTAACATTTTCTCTTTATCAGTATTGCCCACAGTTTATGCTTTATTTTTCACACATTTCTACAGAAACTTTAATGTTGCATTTTAGATTTGAACACAAGAAAGTTCAAAGAATGGTAACAACTCTGCTTACCTTTTTAATGTTATCCCTTTCCTTACAAGCAAGTTGGGCTTTCTTTTCAGACTCTGCAATGCGTTGAGCGAACTCATCTTTTATTGATGAGATGCTGTTGCTTTCTTCCTTCAGTCTAATCATCTCACTTCATTAACAAAAACATATATTTTTAAATATGAGGTTAAGACCTTGAGTTTGCTAACAACCATTGCTGATGGTATTCAAAATTACAGACTGGCATTAATTACCACACAACAGGAAAACTAAATCAGTATCTTTGTGTTTAGTAATGAAATTATAAACTTTGAGGATCAACAGAAACTAGCACAACCTTACCAGAAATGACAATCTTACTTCCAGACAAAACCGAAGGGCAGTGGTAACAAGAATGCACCATCAGGAAACTGAACTCAGGATCACTAAATCTGATTTTTCTCACAAATTTCAGGGCACTTTGAGCTTTAGCATATCAAGCTACTCTTACACTATGCTGGACAGTAGCTGGAACTATGATTTAGTACTATTAAAAAACTATGGAGGAACAGGACCTATAATTGACAATGGAGCTGTGCAACACAACCCACTTTGCTTCCTTACTCCTCCCTATTATATCATTATTGTCACTTATAGCTGAAGCTTAAATACATTATTAGCCGAGTGCTGTACTAGGACTTTAGTGAAGAGTAATACTGGACATACATTTTTTCATATCCTGAATACTTGAAAAGCAGGAAACATCCACCAGTAGAATTACAGACTTTGTCTTTCCAAGCTTCAATTGCACCTGAAGGAAGCTATCAAATTGAATTAAAGTTCTGGTTGGTCACTGATCATGGGAGAAATCTGAGGTGATGAATTAAAACCGAAGCACAATATTTCTTAAGAGTATATTGATTCTAATATTTGTTTTGAAAAAGACTGGTAACAACACTATAAACACATTAGATAAATGCTCTGTAAATAAAAGATTGTAGTCATTTTGATGTGAAAAACATGCTTTGGACTTATACTAGAATTATTACCATATTCAAGAGCAAATACTAAAAAAGAGCAAAACAAAAGGAAAGGGCCTGCTGTTGGTTTCTACAGAGAGTTGAGAATTTTACATAAATGAGTAAGAGAATTGCTGAAAATAGGGTCATGTTGTCAAAACTTTTCGTCTTGCACTCATCAGGACAATACGCATGAATAACCAATATAAGGGAAAACAACAACTTATACTGCATGAGAAATGAGTGCTGATTGGTTGGCAAGTGAACTCTGATTGGTAGAGGCGTTGCCATAGAGAATGCACCAGTTTACCGTGACTGACTGTTAACTGCCAAGCTTTGTTTGAAATTTAAACCAGGCAGCTTGACTCTGATTGGTCAAGGCATTGCCCAGTGGAATGAACCAACGAATGGCTGTCATTTATTTTATTCAGCTGACCAAATGTGTAATAAACTAATGAACAATTGTGCCACTCTGTACTTTCTACAGTATACAAAAGTCGTTCAGTTTTTTCAAAGTATTTTTCTACAAGCCTTTGTGAGTTATTGTCTTATAGAGCTAAAACAGTAAGATTTTAATAAAACCTACTTACTCTTTCAGGTTATCAATTGCTTCCTCCAATGCTGCCTTATCTTTGCTAACAGACAACAACTGTGCTTCCCTCTTTTCCAACTTATCTGTCAAGTCATCAATTATCTGAAGACAATTAAAAAATAAATATGAATAATACTCAAGCAATAATATCAACTTTAGTAATATAAAGAGCAAAAGCTCTGGTCAAGAAAGAATTGCCAAAAGCTGGCAATGAGCCAACCAGAGCAAGAAGGTTCCTGATCCAAACACTAATCTGTGTTAAGTTAAATGATATCAGCCAGGGAAGCCATGGGAACACTATAATTAATGCCTCTTGGATTGGGAGAATAAGATAACTGCATATGTGATCAGGTGAAGACAGAATGGGGCTTGACTGCAATGTTCCCTGTGGTCAAATACCCTGCCAATCCTTGGTGAACAGCCACTTGAGCAAGGTGCTAGAGGGCAACCAGTGTCTGTGGAACCATATCCTGGTAAGGAGTCAACGCTTTCAGGAAATGAGAGTAAAGCGGTAGAAAAATATAAAAATAAATTACAAGAAAACAGGAAAATGAAACTACTGGAAAAATAGCTATTCTGTAAAAATCAGTCTTTAGTACAGCAGTTTTAAATAAGTTTGATCCCTATATCAGAGTGATCTGTAAAAAGAAAACACTATATGTTCCGCAATGTTATAAGATATGATTTGTTACTTCTGTATAAACCAGTTCACAAATCACAGTGCATTATTCCCTGTAACTGCAGGTTGCATGGCCGTAACTATCTGCTCCCAAGTTTTTGTTCTGAATTATACTACCCGGAAATCCTTTTAAGCTAAATACTACAGGGAAGTGAGCTCTGATAAACATTATACTCTCTGTTTTTAATGAATATATGATAGCATCTACCCTTATGCTGACACCACCCTTTCTTCCTTCATTAAAACAAAAATTTATACTATCCTATCACACAGGGAAAAGTTTTGAGCAAAGAGCTAGGACTTTAAAGTATAATACAAGAGATGACCAATTCTATATATGTATGTTTTCCATATATTAAAAAATGCACACACACAAAAACAGCAAAGGCAAACAGCCTGCACATTAATTTCAGCAATGACACAGAAGATAAGTTTTTTCCAGTGGCAAAAGGGAGATGACAACAACTTATATTTGTGTAGCACCGTTACATAATAAAACATGCCAAGGCACCTCACAGAGGCGTTAAAAAAACAAAATACGACACCAAGCCAGGCAGAGAGGCGTAGGGAGGTATTCCAGAGTTTGGGGCCTAGGGAACTGAAGGCACAGTCACCGATGGTGGAGTGATTAACATCAGGGATGCACAAGAGGCCAGAATGACAGGATCTGAGATATCTCAGAGAGTTGTGGAGCTAGAGGAAACTAAAGAGACAGGGAGGGGGCGAGATCATGGAGGGATTTGAAAACAAGGATGAGAATTTTAAAATCAAGATGTTGCTTGACTGGGAGCCAATGTAGGTCAGCAAGTATAGGGGTAATAGGGGAACGGGACTCAGCTGAAGACATGGGCAGCAGAGTTTTGGATGACTTCAAGTTTACGGAGAGTAGAATGTGGGAGACCAGCCAGCAGTGCATTGGAATAGTCAAGTCTAGAGGTAACAAAGACATGAATGAGTGTTTCAGCAACAGAAGAGCTGAGACAGGGACAAAGTCGGCGATGTTACGAAGATGGAAATAGGCGGTCTTAGCGATGGCACAAATATGAGGTCAGAAGCTCGCCTCAGGGTGAAATGTAACACCAAAGGTGCGAATAGATTGGTTTAATCTCATACTGTTGTCAGGGAGAGAGATGGAGTTGGTAACCAGGGAACAGAGTTTGGAATGGAGACCAAAAACAATGGCTTGTGTTCCCCAATATTTAATTGGAGGAAATTTCTCCCATCTAGTACTGGCTGTCAGATAAACAGCCTAATAATTTAGCAACAGTGGAAGAGTTGAGAGAAGTGGTGGTGAGGTAAAGCTGGTGTCGTCAGCATACATGTGAAAACTAACGCTGTGCTTTTGGATGATGTCGCCAAGGGGCAGCATGTAGATGAGAAATCGGAGGAGGCCAAGAATAGATCCTTGGGGAGCAACAGAGGTGACAATGCGGGAGCAGGAAGAGAGGCCATTACAAGTGATTCTCTGGCTACAATTAGATGGATAAGAATGGAATCAGGTGAGAGCAGTCCCACCCAGCTGGACGATAGTGGAGAGGCGTTGGAGGAGGATGTTGGGGTCAACCGTGTCAAAGACTGCAGACAGGTTAAGGAGAGGGAGGAAAGAAAATTTATCTGTCACATTCACGTAGGGGCAGAAATCTGATTGGAGGGATTCAAACATGGAGTTCTGGGAAAGATGCGACAGATTTGGGAAGCAGCAACATGTTCAAAGAGTTTGGATAGGAAAGGGAGGTTGAAGATGGGATGGTCATTTGCAGGGACAGTGGAGTCATGGGCTTTTAATTTTAAGCAGAGGGGTGACGGCGCCAGATATAAAGGAGAGAGGGACAACAGAGAGATAGAGAAAAAGACAGAGGGAAGAGAGAAAATTTTTTAGATGAATATTGGAACTTCCTTGAAGAAAAAACAGGGTGGAACCTGGGGAGAATAGGGCATGCATTGTCATCATTATGAAGTCAATCCGACACATAAAATCACCGTTTTAATATCAGTGAGGACTACTACATAAATATATAGTAACGTAAACAGGTTTACCTCTTGTAAGTGAAATTTTTCAAATTCGCCATTGGGTTGACATTCAACTCTAACAGTTCCTTCTGACAGTCTGTTAATTACTACGCTTTCTGCATTGTGGTTTTCAATTTCTGTCAGACCAAGTACAGGCAAGACCTCAGGCTGTTCACTATTCACTGGTGTTGCACTTCGACCACTCTCTTCCATTTCATTTTCATCAAGTACATTCTCTTTTTGACTGTCGTTTGTGCTCTCTTCAACATTCTTCACCAGCTGGTCAGTTGGCAAAGCTTTACAAACAGACGGAGTTAGAGACATCGGTGCCACATTACACCCCCGACCTGGCATTTCATCATCCGAATTAATTTCACTCATACTTCGGCTGTCTAATGACTGCACACTAAATGCGTCAATTCTCTCAAAAGCATCTGAAGAACCACAACTCTCAGTAAGTTTCTGGTATTCATCAAGGCAGTGATAGTCAGTACAGGTCGATGTTGATAGTAGCTGAAAGGATGTCTGCATCATCTTGGAATCTACAGCCTCCTGTCTCGAACTAGCTGAGCTCTCACTAATGACACTCTCATGGTCCAATACCTCAATGTCACTGGTGGTTGATGTTCCTGATGAAAATGTACTAATGGGTGGAGAAGGAGTGTTACTTTGTCTGTCCTCAGATTTTTGTTCTTTAGCCTCTACAACCAAATCCTTCCCTGGGGGAGTGTGGGATTTTGATGGGCTGTCAGCTGGACTCAAAAACTGCTCAGTTTTTACTGAGTTTTTATGCACCCTTTCAGTACTGGAAGCAACTAATGCATTTGGCTTTGTTACTTTAGAAGCCACAGAGGCAGTCACATTTTCTGTCCCATGTAATTTTACTTCATCCTTATTCTGCAACTTCTCACTTCCAAAAGATTCTGAATGTTCAGCTTCTACACGTAGCAACGGGCTATCATTAAGTCGATCTGATGACTTAAATTCTGTGTTCTCTATTTGGGGTACCATTGTACAGTTCTCTTCAGAGTTTTCCTTTTCTGGAACACATAACTCAACAGATTCAGTGAAATGAACTGTTAATGTATCTTCTACTTCTTTGGGCAGCTGAGATTTGGTCGGAGGTTTAGAGACAACTGGAGTTTGTTCAACAGTTTGAATATCTGTAGAGTTCAGAAAGGCATTGAAGAAGGTCTCAGATTCATCTACCACAGTTCGTGTAACAGGTGTGGTAATAGCTTTTGGTGAAGCTGTAGAATGAGGTTTGGGACTGTCCTCCGAAGACGATCCCCATTGTGTGGAAACCCATCCTTCACTGATGGAAGAGCTTTTTCCTGGCAGTGCTGCTGTAATTTTTTTTAAAAAGTGATACAATGTGAAGACAATGTACATTATTCAGCTTTCCATTTTTATGAACTTTAAGAGAAAAGTGTTTTACATAGTTTTATTACTAGAGCAGTTTAAGGAATTACTGATTGCAGATTTAAATAATTTGACCAATGGCACATTCATTCCCTTTTCAACAACTTACACTTGTATAGCATTCTTCATGCAAAACAGTGTCTCAGAGCATTTTATACGGGGAGAAATCAACATTACCATGAAAAGGAGAACTTGTTTGAAGGGTGAGGTAAAGGCATGGTAAATAGAAGAGTTTGTAAGAAGACTTTCGAAAGCAGAAGAGCGGACAGGAAAGAGACCGTGATCAGTGGGCTTTGATCCGACAGGTGTTGTTTTTGTGTTGTCTTCTGGGTTTTGTGGGGGGGTTCAGTGCCGTTTTTATGGCATTTCGCCCTTTGGGATTGGAGATCTACCGTGGTGGTTGTTTTTCCGTTGGTTGGGATTTTAGTACCTGTCCCAGGAAAGCTTCAAGAAAAGAACTGGCTGCAACCAACACCAGAGCTCCAGGCCAGGAGGTGCGTAACACCGTTAGGGTGGCAGTGAAAGATAGCCAAGGAGGTGCACCCAAAAACCGCACTTTCTTCATTAATAAAATCCTGATCAAATGCTGTGGATTCTTAGCAGCAGAAATCTTCTGCCTGCAGGACTTCCCCAGCAGTGGATATTTCGACGTGACGTTCAAGAATGTGGCGGGATGAATCATGAACCTGAAGGAGTTCAAAGAGAAGGGAAACCAGGCGCCGCTGTCGATCCTCACGGTGCAGCTGCTCTTCATGCTGCCGTCACAACGGAACCGGCTGGTGACAATCCACCTCTACAACCCCCATGTTCCTGTCATCGATGTGCTCACCTTCCTCTTCAGGTACGTCGAGGTGGCTGGCAGCAGCACCGAGGTCAAGGACCCCTTCGGGATTTGGATCAGCAAGCAGCAGGGCAAGGTGACCTGGAAAGTTGGTGACAATGGAGCCATCATCCATCCTCCCTCCAGTTTTGCTATCGGGGGAAGTCGAAGCTTCTTGGTCTACGCGGGGCAGCCCAGAGTTTGTCGTACCTATGGCAAATCTGGTCATGTGGCGGCCAACAGCAGCACAGTCGTCTGCAAGAACAGCAAGCAGGAAGACCATCAGACCAAAAACTGTAAGCAGAGTAAGTGCTGCAACCTGTATGAAGGGGCAAGACCTGCCCCAAACGCTGCCTCAGTTACGCACAGGTGGCAAGGTCCAAGGAAAGGCTGGACGAAGGAATGGTGAATGCACATCGTGCTGCAAAGACGACCGGCAACCCTCCCCACAAGCGAGGAAAATCCGTCTGAGGAGGAGAGGGAAGAGGAGGCAACTGCAACCAGCAACCCAACACCTACCCCGTGCCCGGAAACTCCTCCTCAACACATAGAATCCATGGAGGAGGAGGCAGCAGTGAGACAATCAAATAAGTGGCAAGTGGTCAAAAGGAAAACCACAAAGAAGCAGCCCCAAAAAAAGGAACAGGGCACCACCAAACCAGTGGCAAGAGAAGGCTACCGTCTGAGACGGACTAAGGCAGCTGCTCTTCATCGAACGAGGAAGGGCCAGAAAGACGGCACATGCAAAAGAAACGGCAGAACTCAAAGGAGCTGGAAAAGCACCCCCCCCAACTCTGTGGCATTGGAAGTAGTGTGCCCCAACCCCAAAGTGCTGAACCCAGCGAGATGGCTAGCACATCCCAGCTCCAGCAAACCAAGAGCATGGAAACATCCAGTGCACTCCAGCTCCGAGAAGCCGGGAGCAGGAACAACCTCGAGGAGGAACAGAGGGGAAAGATACCCCCAGCAGAGGACAGTCCAAACATTGCTGCCTACAAGGCGCCCCCCCCCCCCCACCCCGATGTCACCCCAGCAGAACAAACTCCACGTGAGTGACCAGAAGGGTATTCTGAGCCCAACGCATGTGCAACAGCTCGTGTACACAATGGGTATGCATGAAAGTACCCAAGGACTGGGACTAGTAAGGACACCTGATGTGGTAAGCAACATGCAGTTTTAAATTGGTATAATGATTGCTTCTATTAATGCGCGTAACGTTAAATCCACTATGCAATGTGTTTCGACCTTGGGTTACCTCGCCAAGGTCAAAGCTGACTTACTGTTTCTGCAGGAGTGTGGGATACTGTACTTCAGCAGTTACAGGCAATGGTCGCGGTGGTGGTCCCACGAGCCATCGATCTGGTCAGGGGGAAATGATTCCTGTTCCTCCAGACTGGGTATTCTGCTGCGGGGAGGCAATTTCACCATCTCCGAAGTTAAGGTGGTGGTGGGCGGTCGCCTCCTCATAGCAGACCTATTGTACAACAATGCTCCACTCCGGTTAATCAACGTGTACACCCCGGTCCAATACAGTGAGCAGCTGACCATCCTCTAGCAGCTCCCTCTGCTGCGGGCAAAGTCCAGGCCGATCATTCTTGGCGGTGACTTCAACTGCACCATCAATGCAGCTGGACGATCTGGCAGTGATGTCAGAAAAATGGACGCTATGCCAGGTTCTTAATGGAAACAGTAAAAGATGCCAAGCTGCACGACATCTTCAGCAACCCTGCAGACGGAGCACAGCATAGATACACCTAGTCAAAACCAGACGGGACAGCCCTGCCCATTCCAGTATTGACTTCCTGTTTCTGTCCCGCGCTTTCACGGTGAGATCCACCGATGTCAAGCCAGTGTTCTAATCTGACCACTTCCTCTTACTGGCCGACTGTCACTTACAGGACGACCAGCGGGTTGGCAGAGGGAGATGGAAGCTGAATGTAAAACTGCTAACCCCAGAGAACATTGAGGAACTCAAAAGAGATTAAAGTTTGGAGAACTGTGAAACCCCTCTTTGAGTCTCCGGTGCACTGGTGGAAAGCGATAAAGGCAGACAACAAGGAGTTCTTTATCCTCAAAGGTGTTCAGAAGGTGAGAGAGAGACAGAGGGAAATGTCCCGACTCCAGAAAAGCATGCAGAATCTGCACCAGCTGCAGTCGAGGTCAAGGAGGATCTCCAAGAGGTGAAGAGCCAGCAGGCCTCGCTCTTTGCCAAGGAAGCCTCCAAGATAATCTTCCGATCCAGAGTCCGCTCCGTTGAGCAGGATGAGACGTGCTCGCGTTTCTTCTTCCAAAAGGTACACACACAGAGCTCTGTGATCAGCAGCCTGAAGGAAGAGGATGGCTCAGTAACGTCTTCGCAGTCTGACATACTAAGGATTAGCAAATCCTTTTATGCCGGGCTATGTGATGTGAAGCCCACGATCAGCACGGCCTCCCAGTCCTTCCTGTCATCTATCATGGAGGTATTAGATGACAGCACACGGGAGAGTCTGGACAAACCGCTAACACTGGATGAGCTGACAAAGGCCATCAGGTCCTTCAAGACGAGCAAAACTCCCAGAAGCGAAGGCTTACCGGTTTAGTTGTATTCGACTCTGTGGGACTGGATCAGCCCAGACCTGCTGGAAGTGTATGAGAGTAATGCTTCTGGCTGGCAGCATGTCAGAATCCATGAGAAAAGGCATCATCACCCTCATCTACAAGCAGAAGGGGAGAGGGCAGAAATCAGAAATTTGCAGCCCTTCTCACTGCTTAATGCAGACTACAAGATTCTGTCCAAAGTCATCGCCAATTGGGTCAAGTCTGCTCTTAGTTGGTGATTTACCCTGACCAGACCTGTACTGTACCCGGCAGGAAGATCTCTGATAGCCTCACACTACTCAGGGATACTATCGCCTATGTACAGGACAGGGGGCTGGACACCTGCCTCATCAGCTTGGACCAGGAGAAGGCTTTTGACAGAATATCGCACACTTACATGATGGCCGGGCTTTCCAAAATGGGGCTTGGGGAAGGAATCAACAATTAGATCCAACTGCTCTACACAAACATCAGTAGCGCAGTCTCAATCAATGGGTGGGAATCAGAAAGTTTCCCGATCCAATCTGGAGTCAGACAGGGCTGTCCTCTCTCCCCTGTCTTGTTTATTTGCTGTATTGAACCCTTTGCTAAGTCCATTAGGAAGGATGCAGGCATAAGAGGGGTGACAATCCCAGGCAGCGGAGGCACTCAGGTCAAAGCCTCCTTGTACATGGTAGATGTCGCCCTCTTCTGCTCAGATCCACCGTCCATTCACTGGCTGATGAGCACCTGCGACCAGTTCGAACTGGCCTCGGGAGCCAAAGTAAATCACGGCAAGAGCGAGGCCATGTTTTTGGGAACTTGGCTGATCGATCCTTTAGCCCCTTCACCGTCAGTTCAGACTACCTGAAGGTGCTGGGGTTAAGGTTCGGAAGAGCCAGGGCATGCGCCAAAACCTGTAAAGAGCAAGTAGCCCTGGTACACCTGTTACAACCAGGTGAGAAAGGAGTCTAGGGTTCCCTTTCAGCCTTTTCACCTGGTCTTACTGTAACAGAGTTTAATTTTAAACACACTGTGTTTTTAGCTCCCCCTTGGTGAATCCTTGTTCATTGCTTTCCAATTATAAGGCAAAGAAGCCAGCCCACACATGTTTTCTCAGGTTTAAACAAGAAAAGATTGAAATTTATTAAACTTTAACTTGGTTAACGTCTACAGATATAAGCCATGCCCCAAGCTAGCATGCATAAGGAATACAGATATGCAATAGAGACAGAAAAGAGAAGAAAAATAAAGTGGAAAGTTTTGAGGCAATATCTGAACAGTTGTTGTTAGGGTTCTACAAGCTCACTGTAGACTCCTTGATTTGGAGTTCCGTGAGAAAGAAATTGGAACAGACAGACAGGCAGGAGGTCTTCTTCAGTCCAGGAGCATTCTGCCTTCTCCCAACTCGGTTCAAAACTGTACAATTCAGAAAAAAAACCCAGACTGCCAAGCAGGTTAGTCATGTGACTAACTGGTTTGACCACGTCTGTTTGTGGATTGTATTGGAGCAGGGGATAGCTCCTTTGTTCCACACACTGTTAATATGCAAAAATGTCTTTTCAGCCTGTGGCCAGGCAACCCCTTGTCGCAGACTTCCTCTTCTTCCCAGTAACAAATAGAAATTTAATGTCTATGTGGCAGAATTACTGCGTCTCGCATGACACACCATAAACTGAGCATGTGGGAGCAGCGTTCTCTCTCCATTGCGGGTATGAACCTGGTCATCAGGTGTGAGGCGCTCACATTGTTGCTGTAGGTGGCGCAGGTCTGGTCCATACTCCACTCCTGCACCGTGGCGGTCACCAGAGCCATTTTTCACTTTATCTGGAGATCCAAAATGGACTGGAGGGACATGATGTTCAAACATGGGAGGGGGGGAGCTGGGGGGGGGGGGGGGGGTGAGGACATACCCAACGTCACCCTCATCCTGATGACCAGCTTTGTGTGTGGCTGCATCAAGCTGTGCATAGAACCCCAGTACACAAACACCAAGTGTCACTACGTGCTGAGGTTCTATCTGTCCCCGGTGTTGCGAAGGATGGGTCTGGCCACAGAACGCTCCATCCAGTTGGACCGTGCCATACCACCTCTCCTTCATGGAAAAGTTTGTGCAGAAAAACACCTTTGACCACCAATCCACCAGGCAGTGGTCTGCGCAGGATGTCCTCAAGGCCCTGCGGGAAAAGGAGATGGTGAATCCCGTCGGATGGTTCTCCGAGCAGACTGCTAAAGTCATTTGGTAGAATGCCTCATCACCAAAACCTTCAAACAAGTACTTAGGCGTAGCTTGGCTGGTGTTGAGAAGGGCCCTCCCCATCAGATCCATGCCAGAATCTCATCCCCTCCACACCTGCCAGGTGGCTGTGGTGGGGAAGAGACTGATGATAACCTCCTTCTGGAATGTGCCTTTGCAAAGCAGGTGTGGAAAGAGATGTAGTGGTTTTTGTCGAGGTTCATCCCAAGGTGCTACGTAACACAGGAGTCTGTGCTCTACGGTCTGTTCCCAGGGACAAACACCAAGATAAACATCGACTGCAGCTGGAGGACCATCAACTTTGTGAATGACGTTCATTGATTTGCCCGAAAGCTGCTGGTCTTCCAGTGCAAAGAATTATCCATGACCGAGTGTTGCAGACTGGCATATTCCAAGGTCCAGGACTACGTGCTGAGGGATGCACTAAAGCTTGGGACAGCCGCCGCAAAGGCTCAATGGGGAAAGGCCACTGTGTAAGGTCCTCCCGCCATAGTGAACCGAGGGTCTGGAACCCGTGTAAAACCCCTCAGGCTGTATGCACCAAAATATGGTTTTGCTGTGTAATGCAAATGTACATTGCATGTAAAATGGAATGGAAGGGTCGTGAGGGAACTCACGTTCTGTATTGAAGAAAACTGATTTCTTTTGCACTTTCTGGAATGTCAGCTTGGAACTGTTTTGTAATGTATTTTTTTTTACAGATCTTTATGAATGAAATATATTTTTGGAGGAGAAAAGGTAGCAAGGTGAAGTGCTTATGGGGAAGAATGCCAGGGACAAGGGGTACAATGGCTAAAATACCAATCTCCAAAGTTTGTAAACAATGATAGCAAGAAGGCCAGCAAGGAGAGGATTTTTTGAAATCAATTGTCACAATGATGACTCTCTGGAAGAGGAATATCGTTTCTTTAGGGAAGAGATAGGGTTATAAAAAGATATGCTCTGAAGGTAGAAGAATGCAGTCTTGGAGATGGTCTAGATTTGGGTAAAATGATCAGCGAATGGTTAAACAGAACACAAAGGCTGCACACCACATTGGCTCTACCAACGTAGCAATTTATGTACTTCATACAGGTTTCTTAATTTGTGGGTATTCTAAGTGTAGGCTAAGTTCAATGCAGATAGAACTGTTTTTTGTTCAATTTTTTAAAGCAAAGTAATATTTAGACCAAGTTGAAAATGCTATACAATTATTTTGAGATCATTTCCACAAGACAAAATGTTGTTATACTTTGTTGACATTACAAAATGTATGAGAACACTGCAAGAAAAGTTCATGCCGTTACAGAAATATTCCAAAACAAGGCATGATCACTGAGAGGCTTACTGCCCATCAGCACCATAGCTACACGGCACCCTCAACAAAACTACCATTCCAAAAACAAATACACAAAAACTATCAATATATCTGGCAAGTATAACAAAATGTCTCTAAGAAATCTGCTTCATTATGAGGCCCCTGACAAGCAGAACACATTTTTGCACAGACACCCAATAACTCTCTCAAATATTTGAGAGAGGGCTGTGGAAGCTCAATCATTGAGCATGTTCAAGACAGAAATCAATAGATTTCTGGATATTAATGACAAGGGATATGACGACAGCGCAGGAAAGTGGCGTTGAGGGGATGATCAGCCATGATCTAGGTGGAGCAGGCTTGATGGGGCGAATGGCCTACTTCTGTTCCTGTATTCCTACGCTCAAAAAAGTGACTATTATTCATTTGAGTGTCTTGACAGTAAGGAGGTAATTTTAGACTAACCCACCCACAAGAGGTCAATGGATAAAGATCAGGAGGAACCTAACCAATCTTCTCCTCTGTAACTAGAGAGGATCCCATTTATACTGCTCTCAGTGTACTGTCATCCCAACTGTGACCACATGTCAGTAATTACCAGGTCGATATACCTTCCTAGACGTACGGCTCAGCCACTAACTGAATAAACATGTTGAGAAACTAGACATAAAGGAGTACTGGGTGCTTATAACATTTGTCAGGCAAGCCCCCCACCTGCCAAGACTGAGGCATGCATTATTTCGCTACATGAACATTAAAACTTAAAATTGCGTAGCTTGGCTGGTGGTGAGAAGGGCCCTCCCCGTCAGATCCTTCATGCACACCCGAAGTCTCGCCCCCTCCGCACAGTGCCCCCGCGTTGGCTGTGGTGGGGAAGAGACGGTCGCCCACCTCCTCCTGGAATGTGCCTTTGCAAAGCAGGTGTGGAAAGAGATGCAGTGGTTTTTGTCAAGGTTCATCCCAAGCAGCTCTGTAACACAGGAGTCTGTGCTCTACGGGCTGTTCCCAGGGACGCACACCGAGACAAACATCAACTGCTGCTGGAGGACAATCAATTCGGTGAAAGACGCCCTTTGGTCTGCCCGAAACTTGCTGGTCTTCCAGCGCAAAGAGTTGTCCACCACCGAATGTTGCAGACTGGCACATTCCAAGGTCCAGGACTACGTGCTGAGGGACGCACTAAAGCTTGGGGCAGCCGCAGCAAAGGCTCAATGGGGAAAGACCACAGTGTAAGGTTCCCCCACCAAGCTGGACTGAGGGGCTGGAACCATGGGAAACCCCTCGAACTGTATCGTTAATATTCTCAATTGCTGTAAATGTAAAACTGTAATTGACATGACAATTGTGAAACGGAAGGGTTGGGAAGAAACTCATGACATTATTGAAAGAAACTGATCTCTTTTGCAATGTTTGTATTTTTTCGTGCTGTTTGGAAACTGTTTGGCAATGTAATTTTTACAGATTTTTATGAATAAAGTATATTTTGGAAATAAAAAAAAAATTAAAACTTAAAATTGCAAGCCCCTGACTGGAAAGACATTTGCATAGTAACAGTGTAGGAATAAGGGACAAAGGGCCATGCCCTGACCCATTCAACCAACAATGGACTTTTGATTACCAGAGGTTGAAGGTGGGGGGAGCTAGCATTCCAGGTTGACTGCTAAGATAGCAGAATCCACAAACACAGAAGAAGTGGTCAGACCAGTTTTAGTCACATGACTAGCTGGCTGTCAAATGAACTTCCAACAGAAAAAGAAATCAGAAAGCCGTGTGCTGCTGGAACTAAAGCAGAATCTCCTCTCCGCCTGCCTCAATCCCTTTCCTACAGAACTGAATCTTGTGAAAACACGTGAACCTCAAAGAGAGAAAAGTCTCCTACGTGAACGGTTTAAGAAGAACACTGGTCCGCGACGAACAGCAAGATCTACACCTACGATCAAGTGAGCTTGAAGCACAGTAAAAAAAAAACCCCGTTAGAGACTGCTCAAACCTTTCACCTTATAATTTCTTCTCTTTTCTGTCCCTATCTGCATGTGTATGTCGTGTGTGCATGCTAGCGTAGGCGTGTCATATATCCGTAGGCGTCAACCGTATTAGAGTTTAAGTCTAAGTTTAAATAAATTTCACTTTTCTCCTTTAAACCTGAGAAAGCCTGGTATGTTAGTTTTGTTGCCTTATAATTGGAGTGTTTCTGCCTCAACTACTCTTTCAGGCAGTGAGTTCCAGACACCCCCACCACCCTCTGGGTGAAAAACCTTTTCCTCATCTCCGCTCTAATTTTTCTACCAATTACTTTAAATCTATGCCTCCTAGTCACTGATCTCTCTGCTAAAGTGAATAGGCCCTTCATCTCCACTCTATCCAGGCCCCTCAAAATGTTGTACATTTCAATCAGATCTCCCCTCAGCTTTCTCTGTTCCAAGGAGAACAACCCCAGCCTATCCAATCTTTCCTCATAGCTGCATTTTTCCAGTCCTGGCAACATCCTCGTAAATCTCCTCTGTACCCACTCTAGTGCAATTGCATCCTTTCTGTAATGAGGTGACCAGAACTGCACATAGTACTCAAGTTGTGGCATATAAACAATGAGTTATACAGTTCCAGCATAAGCTCCCTGCTCGTATATTCCATACCTCGGCTAATAAAGGAAAGGATTCCATATGCCTTCTTAACCACCTTATCGACCTGTCAGGATCTGTGGACATGCACTCCAAGAACTCTCACTTCCTCTACACTTCTCAGTATTTTCCCATTAATCGTGTATTCCTTTGCCTTGTTTGACCTCCCCAAATGCATCACCTCACACTTCTCTGAGTTGAATTCTATTTGTCACTGTTCTGCTAATCTGAGCAGACCATCAATATCTTCCTGTAGCCTACAGCTATCCTCGCTATCTACCACATGGCCAATCTTTGTGTCATCTGCAAACTTCTTGTTCATGCCCCCCTACATTTACGTACAAATAGTTAATTGGTTAATATAGATCACAAAAAGCAGGGGACCCAGTACTGAGCCCTGCGGAACACCACTGGAAACAGCCCTCCAGTTGTAATAACAGCCGTCAACAATTACCCTTTGTTTCCTGCCACTGAGTCAATTTTGTATCCATCTTGTTGCATTTCTTTGGATCCCATGGGATTTTATTTTTTTAACCAGTCTGCCATGTGGGACCTTGTCAAAAGCCTTGCTAAAATCCATGTAGACCACATCAACTGCACTACCCTCATCTATCTTCCTTGTTACTTCTTGAAAAAATTTGATCAAGTTGGTCAAACATGATCTTCCCTTAACAAATCCATGCTGAATTTCCTTGATTAACCTATGCCTTTCTAAGTGAGAGTTTATCCTGTCTCTCAGAATAGATTCCAACAATTTTCCCACTACTGAGGTTAGACTGACTGGCCTGTAAGTATTCGGTCTATCCCTCGCTCCCTTTTTAAAGAGGTACAAGGTTAGCAGTTCTCCAATCCTCCAGCAACACACCTGTATCCAGTGAAGACAGGAAAATGATGGTCAGATCTTCCGTTATTTCCTCTCTTGCTTCTTTTAACAGCTGGGGTACATTTCATCCGGCCCTGATTTATCAACTTTCAAGGATGCTAATCCCATTAATACTTCCTCTCTCCCTATGTTTATCACATCCAACACTTCACACTCCTCCCCCATAACTACAATATCTGCATCGTCCCTCTCTTTTGTGAAGACAGACGCAAAGTATTCATACGAACATGCGAATTAGGAGGAGTAGGCCACTCAGCATCTCGAGCCTGCTCCACCATTCTATAAGTTCATGGCTGAACTGATTACTCCACATTTCCACCTACCCACAATAATCTTTCACCCCCTTGCTTATCAAGAATCTATCTACCTCTGCCTTAAAAATATTCAAGGACTCTGCTTCCACTGCCTTTTGAGGAAGAGATTCATCTGTCTTAAATGGGCGACTTCTTATTTTTAAACAGTGACCCCTAGTTCTAGACTCTCCCACAAGGGGAAACATCCTTTCCACATTCACCCTGTCAAGACCCCTCAGGATCTTGTATGTTTCAATCAAGTCACCTCTTAACTCTTCTAAATTCAAGCAGATACAAGCCTAGCCGGTCCAATCTTTCCTTGTAAGAACCATACCAACATCTTCCGCCCCTACACATAGGTTACCTTTTTGGTCATTTATGGGCCCTATTCTCTCCTTAGTTATCTCTTACTCTTTATGTATTGATAAAACATCTTTGGGTTCACCTTGATTTTGCTTGCCAATATTCTTTCATGCCCTCTCTTTGCTTTCCTGATTTCCTTTTTGATTTTACCCCTCCACTTTCTATACTCCCCCGGCTTTCTGTAGTATTGAGTTCTCAGTGTCGGACATAAGCTTTCCTTTCCGGTCTTATCTTACTCTGTAAGCTCCTTGACATCCATAGGGCTCTAGATTTGACCGTCTCACCTTTTTTCTTTGTGAGAACATGTTTACTCTGTACCCCTTGAATGCCTTCCACTCTCTGACACTGATTTACCTTCAAGTAGCTGTTTGCAGTCCACTTTCGCTAAATTACTCAGTTTAGTAAAATTGACTTTGCCCCAATTCAAAACTCTAACTCCTGTCCTATCTCTGTCCTTTTCTATAATTATGTTAAAACTGACTGAATTATGATCACTACCACCAAAATGCTCTCCCACTGCCACTCCTTCCACCTGCCCATCTTCATTTCCTAAAACTAAGTCTAAAACTGCACCCTCTCTTGTTGGACTTGCTACATACTTGCCAAAAAAGTTCTCCTGAATGCATCTCAAGAATTCTGCTCCCTCAATTCCTTTCACACTAAAACTATCTCAGTTAATATTGTGTAGTTAAAATCCCCCACTATTACTCCCTATTGTTAGAGTCACAGAGTCATAGAGAGATACAGCACTGAAACAGGCCCTTCGGCCCACTGAATCTGTGCCGACCATCAACCACCCATTTATACTAATCCTATATTAATCCCATTTTCCCCTCTCACATCCCCACCTTCCCTCAATTCTCCTACCTACACTAGGGGCAATTTTTTACCATGGCCAATTGACCTATCAACCTGCAAGTCTTTGGCATGTGGGCGGAAACCAGAGGACGGGAAATCCACGCGGTCACAGGGAAAACTAGCAAACTCCGCACAGGCAGTTCCCAGAACCGAACCCAGGTCGCTAGAGCAGTGAGGCTGTGGTGCTAGCCACTGCGCCACTGTTCCACCCCTTGTTCTTGCACTTCTCAGAGATTTGCTTACATATCTGCTCTTCTATCTCCCTCTGACTGTTTGGGGGTCTATAGTACACACCCAGCAGTGTGATTGCCCCTTTTTTGTTCCTTAGCTCAATCCATATGGCTTTATTTAATGAACCTTCCAACCTATCATCCCTCCTCACAGCTGTAATAGTTTCCTTGACCAAAATTGCCACTCTGCCTCCTTTCGTATCCCCCTCCCTATCGCGCCTAAAAACCATGTAACTGGGAACGCTGAGCTGCCATTCCTGCCCTTCCTTAAACCACGGTTCTGTAATACTTATGATATTATACGGCCACATGTCTATCTGTGTCCTCAACTCATCTGCTTTATTTACTATACTTATTTACAAACATACATGGCAGATTCAATGGGGGTTTTCAAAAGCTAATTGGAGAAGCACCTGAAGGGAAAGAATTTGCAGGGCTCCAGGGAAAGGAGTGAGACTGAGTTGCTCTTAAAGACAGCTGGCATGGACACAACAGGCCGAGTGGCCTCCTTCTGTGTTGTAAAATTTCTATGATTTAATAACCCAAAGATCAATTTTCAGATATATTAACATACAGCCTATTGAGATCCATTTGATAAACAGTAGAAAGTAATCTACGTAACGGGTTAAAAGTATGTATTTATGCATGACGAGAAAAATAACTCGCAGAAAATGAAGTGACTGCAATGCCATTGTAACTGCAACTTCCTCTAACTACTGTCTTGGAGAGAAACAAGAGGAAGAAGGCGGAGATGAAGATGAACTGGGCAGATGAAAAGTAATACAACTGGCTATTTAAATTCCACTGATGTGACCCTGCATTAAGACTGAACTCCATGTTCGGAGAATCCAGCAACTACACTGAGAACTAAGTGTCTGTCACTCAGTCTAACACTGCTGGGAAGCACTGTACCTTCCTCATATCCCGCCGTTATGCTGTCAGCCCAGGAGCCCCCCTCGTCCTCCTGGATGTCTAAGACCCTGTCGATCGATTTCTGAGCCTGGGACAGCGCCTGTTTAGCGAAGCTCGACAGATGCGAGGCATTGAACCAACTCATCCTGTGGGCAGCCTCCAGCCGCCGAGGCCTTTTAAAGACGCCGGGCCTGAGACGATCGTCGCTCTCTACCTAACAGCGTCTGTCGCTGCCCCAGAGCCTAGCACGAACTCCGTTAGTGGGTGGCGCGGTGTTTAGGAGAAGTAGCCCACCAGCTCAGTACTGGGCTGGGAATGGCGAAGCTCCGGTGCCATCTTCAACCCACACCTCCTCCACGTAGCAGCAAACAACCCGCAGTGACGTAAATCCCAGCGTGCACCGCGCCCACACTGCCCCGCACTCCCAGCACGCACCGCGCCCACACTGCCCCGCACTCCCAACGTGCTCCGCGCCCCCACTGCCCCGCACGCCCAGCCTGCGCCGCGCCCCAACTGCTCCGCAATCCCAATCCGCATCGCGCCCCCACTACTCCGCACTCCCAGCCAGCACCGCACCCCCACTGCCCCGCACTCCCAGCCAGCACCGCACCCTCACTGCCCCGCACTCCCAGCCAGCACCGCACCCCCACTGCCCCGCACTCCCAGCCAGCACCGCACCCCCACTGCCCCGTACTCCCAGCCTTCTCCGCTCCCCCACTGCCCCGCAATCCCAATCCGCACCGCGCCCCCACTCCCCCGCACTCCCAGCCAGCACCGCACCCCCACTGTTCCGCACTCCCAGCCTTCTCCGCTCCCCCACTGCCCCGCAATCCCAATCCGCACCGCGCTCCCACTACCCCGCAATCCCAATCTGCACCGCGCTCCCACTGCCCCGCAATCCCAATCTGCACCGCGCTCCCACTACCCCGCAATCCCAATCTGCACCGCGCCCCCACTACCCCGCAATCCCAATCTGCACCGCGCTCCCACTACCCCGCAATCCCAATCTGCACCGCGCCCCCACTACGCCGCACTCCCAGCCAGCACCGCGCCCCCACTGCCAGGCAGTCCCAGTCTTCTCGGCGCCCCCATTGCCTTGTCGAGTATATCCTTGTTTTAAAAACACGTATCCTATTTCAGTAATATCCTGCAATCACTTGTCCTGCTCTCAACCCTGTATTCCTCTAATAATTGATTATAACTTGTCAGGTCTGTCAGTTATGTGAAAAGGAAGAATGTGCAGGCTTACTGGGAGAAGGCAGGGGAATGGAACTGACGAAGTTGCTCTTTCTGCCATAATACACTCTGGTTTCTCTTATGATCGTATAAACCTGGCAGAGGAAGAAACCATGATCAGTACCCTTTGATCTGTTCCAGGTATGCTTTGAATAAAATGGCTGAAACCAACTCTAGAGCTTCAGGCCAGGGAGTGCGTAACACCGTTCAGGTGGTGGTGAAGGATAATGGAGGTACACTGGTTGACCGTACCTTCTTCAGTAAGAAAATCCTTATTGATTGCTGTGGATTCCAAGCTATGGACATCTTCTGCCTGCAGGACTTCCCCAGCAGTGGATATTTCGACGTGACTTTCAAGAACGTGGCAGGATGCATCAAGTTCCTGAAGGTGTTCAAGGAGAAGGGAAACCAGGCGTCGCTGTCGATCCTCACAGTGGAGCCGCTCTTCACACTGCCGTCACAACGTGACTGGCTGGTGACAATTCACCTCGATAACCCCCATGTTCCTTTCTCGCCAGGTACGTCGAGGGGGCCGGCAGCAGCACTGATGTCAAAGACCTATTTGGGATTTGGACCAGCAAGGTGACCTTGAAGGTTGATACCAACGGAGCCATCATCCATCCTCCCTCCAGCTTCGCTATAGGGGGGCGTCGAGGCTTCTTGGTCTACACTGGGCAGCCCAGAGTTTGCCGCACCTGTGGCAAATCTGGTCACATGGCAGCAAACTGCAGCACGGTTGTTTGCAAGAACTGCAAGGAGGAAGGCCATCAGACCAAGGACTGTAAGCAGAGTAAGTGCTGCAACTTGTGCGGTGCGGCAGGCCACCTCTACAAAACCACCCCAAATGCTGCCTCAGTTATGCTCAGGCAGCAAGGTCCAAGGAAAGGCCGTGAGAAGGAACAGCGAATGCGTCCGGTGCTGGGAAGGAGACAAACAACCCTCTCCGCAGCAAGAAAAGTCTACCTGAGAAGGAGAAGAAAGGGGAGGCAGCTGGAACCAGTGACCCAACACCTACCCTGTGCCCGGAAACCCCTCCTCTACAGACAGAATCAATGGAGGAGGAGGCAGCAGATGAACAAACAGGTCAGTGGCAGGTGGTACAAAGGAAAACCACAAAGAAAAAACCTCCAAAAACAAACGGAACAGGCCACCACCCAAACCGATGGCAAGAGGAGGCGACCGTCTGAGACAGACTACGGCAGCTCCTCCTCACTGGATGAGGAAGGGCCAGAACGAAGACACTTGCAAAAGAAGCGGCAGAACTCAAAGGAGCTGGAAGATAAAGCCCCCCAGCTCCAGGGCACTGGAAGCTGTGATGGGCCCGTGCGCCCCAAACCCAATGCACCGAACCTAGCGACATGCGCAGCGCATCCCAGCTCTGAGACACCGAGATCAAAGAAACGCCGGGCGCATTCCAGCTCCGGGAAGCCAGGAGCAGTGATGTTTTCAAGGAGGAACAGAAGGGAAAGACACCAACAGTAGAGGACAGCCCAAGCCTTGCTGCCTACAAACCAGGAGGGGTTTCTGAGCCCAACGACCGTGAAATAGCTTGCGTACACTATGGGTATGCAGGAACATACGGAAGGACTGGGACTAGCAAGGACAAATGGTGTGGGAAGCAACAACTAACTTAAAAATGGGTATAAAGATTGCTGCAATTAACCTGCGTAGCATTAAATCCACTATGCGATGTGTTTCAACCTTGGACTACCTCGCCAAGGTCAAAGCTGACCTACTGTTTCTGCAGGAGTGTGGAATAGCACACCTCAGCACCTACAGGCAATGGTTGCAATGGTGATCCCACGGGCCATCGATCTGGTCAGGAGGTAATGATTCCTGTTCCTCCGGCCTGGGTATTCTGCTGCAGGGAGGTAACTTCACCATCTTTGAAGTTAAGGAGGTGGTGGGCGGTCACCTCCTCATAGCAGATGTAATGTACAAAAATGCTCCGCTCCGGTTGATCAATGTGTATGCCCCGGTTCAATGCAGCGAGCGGCTGACCGTCTTCCAGCAGCTCCCACTGCTGCTGGCGAAGTCCAGGCCGGTCATCCTAGGCAGTGACTTCAACTGTATCATCGATGCAGCTGGACGATCTGGCAGTGACGACAGCAAACTGGACACTACATTCAGATTCCTAATAGAAACAGTAAAAGATGTCAAGCTGCATGATGTCTTCAGCAAACCTGCAGACGGAGCGCAGCGTAGAAACACCTGGTCAGGATCGGATTGGTCTACCCGTTCCAGGATTGACTTCCTGTTTGTGTCCCGTGCTGTCACGGTCAGATCCGCCGACGTCAAGCCAGGGTTCTTCTCCAACTATTGCCTTTTACTGGCCGAGTCACTTACAGGACAACCACCAGGTTGGCAGGGGGACATGGAAGCTCAATGCTACACTGCTAACCCCAGAGAACGTTGAAGAACTCAAAAGGGATTACAAAGGTTGGAGAACCATGAAACCCCTCTTTGAGTCTCCAGTTCACTGGTGGGGGGCGATCAAGGAGAACATCAAGAGGTTCTTTATCTCCAAAGGTGGTCAGAGGGAGAGAGAGAGACAGGGAAATGTCCCGATTCCAGAAAAGAATGCAAAATCTGCTCTGGCTGCAGTCGATGGGGGTCGCAGTCAAGGAGGACCTCCATGAGGTGAAGAACCAACAGGCCTTGCTCTTTGCCACGGAGGCCTCCAAGATCATCTTCCGGTCCAGAGTCCGCTCCATTGAGCAGGATGAGACATGCTTGTGTTACTTCTTCCAAAAGGTACACAGAGAGAGCTCTGTGATCAGCAGCCTGAAGGAAGAGGATGGATCGGTAACGTCTTCGCAGTCCGACATACTAAGGATCAGCAAATCCTTTTATGCTGGGCTGTATGATATGAAGCCCACAGACAGCACGGCTTCCAATTCCTTCCTGTCATCAATCACAGAGGTCTTAGATGACAGCAAGAGGGAGAGACTGGACAAACCGCTAACTCTGGATGAGCTGACAAACGCCGTGAGGTCCTTTGATACGAGTAGAACTCCTGGAAGCGATGGCTTACCGGTTGAGTTGTATTCGGCCCTGTGGGACTGGGTCGGCCCAGACCTGCAAGAAGTGTACGAGAGTATGCTCCTGGCCGGCAGCATGTCAGAATCCATGAGGAAAGGCATCATCACCCTCATCTACAAGCGGAAGAGGGAGAGGGCAGAAATCAGAAATTGGCGGCCCACCTCACTGCTTAATGTTGACTACAAGATTCTGTCCAAAGTCTGCTCTGGAGTTGGTGATCCACCCTGACCAGACCTATACTGTACCCGGCAGAAAATTCTCTGATAGTCTCGCGCTACTCAGGGATACGATCGCCTATGTACGGGACAGGACGGTGGACACCTGCCTCATCAGCCTGGACCAGGAGAAGGCTTTTGACAGGATATCGCACACCTACATGATGGACGTGCTTTCCAAAATGGGGTTTGGGGAGGGAATCTGCAATTGGATCAAACTGCTCTACACAAACATCAGTAGCACAGTCTCAATCAATGGGTGGGAATCAGAAAGTTTCCCGATCCAATCTGGAATCCGACGGGGCTGTCCTCTCTCTCCAGTCTTGTTCGTTTGTTGTATCGACGCCTTTGCTGAGTCCATCAGGAACGATGTGGGCATAAGAGGAGTGTCAATCCCAGGCAGCGGAGGCACTCGGGTAAAAACCTCCCTGTACATGGACAATGTCGCCATCTTCTGCTCGGATCTGCTGTCCATTCGCAGACTGATGAGCACCTGCGACCAGTTCGAACTGGCCTCGGGAGCCAAAGTCAACCACGGCAAGAGTGAGGCCATGTTCTTTTGGAACTGGGACGACCGATCCTTTGTCGCCTTCACCGTCAAGTCAGACTACCTGAAGGTGCTGGGGATATGGTTCGGAAGGGCTGGGGCATGTGCCAAAACCTGTAAGGAGCGAGTAACCAGGGTACACCATAAACTGAGCACGTGGGAGCAGCGATCGCTTGCCATTGTGGGTAAGAACCTGGTCATCAGGTGCGAGGCGCTCACATTGTTGCTGTACGTGGCGCAGGTCTGGCCCATACCCCACTCCTGTGGTGTGGCGGTCACCTAAGCCATTTCCGCTTTATCTGGAGATCCAAAATGGACCGGATCCGGAGGGACATGATGTTCAAACCTCTGGATAAGGGCAGGAAAAATGTACCCAACGTCGCCCTCATCCTGATGACTACTTTCGTGTGCGGCTGCATCAAGCTGTGCATAGAGCCCCAGTACGCAAACACCAAGTGTCACTACGTGCTGAGGTTCTATCTGTCCCCGGTGTTGCGAAGAATGGGCCTGGTCACATTGCCACGGAATACTCCATCCAGTTGGACAATGCCGTACCACCTATCCTTTGTGGGAAGGTTTCTGCGGAAAACACCTTTGACCACCAATCCATCAGGCAGTGGTCTGCATGGAGTGTCCTCAAGGCTCTACAGGGAAAGGAGATGGTGGATCCGGTCGGCTGGTTCCCTGAGCAGACTGCCAAAGTCATTTGGCTGTATGCCTCATCACCAGAACTTTCAAACAAGCACCAAGATGTTGCTTGGCTGGTCGTGAGAAAGGCCCTCCCCATCAGATCCTTCCTGCACGCCCAGAGCCTCGCCCCCTCCACACGCTTCCCTCGAGGTGGCTGTGGTGGGGAAGAGACAGTTGCTCACCTCCTTCTGGAATGTGTCTTTGCAAAGCAGGTGTGGAAAGAGCTGCTGTGGTTTTTGTCAAGGTTCATCCCAAGCAGCTCTGTAACACAGGAGTCTGTGCTCTATGGGCTGTTCCCACACTGAGATAAACATCAACTGCTGCAGGAGGGCCATCAATTCGGTGAAAGACACTCTTTGGTCTGCCTGAAACTTGCTGGTCTTCCAGTGCAAAGAATTGTCCACAACCGAGTGTTGCAGACTGGCACATTACATGCTGAAGAACGCACTAAAGCGTGGGGCAGCCGCTTTGAAGGCTCAACGGGGAAAGACCACTGTGTAAGGTCCTCCCACCAAAGCGAACTGAGGGGCTGGACCCATGGGAAACCCCTCGGGCTGTGTACACCAAATTTGGGTTTGCAGTAAAATGTACATGGCTTGTAAAATGGAATGGAAGAGTTGTGAGGCAATTCACTCCTGTATCGAAGAAAACTGATTTCCTTTGCACTTTTTGGAACGTCAACTTGGTGCTGTTTTGAACTGTTGCATTTTTTACAGAATTTTATTTTTCTGAAAATAACAGAGAGCTGGTGCGGACATGTTGGGCCGAATGGTCTCCTTCTGCACTGTAACAATTCTGTGATTCTGTGGAATTAGACAGTTATATTAAAAAAGGTCCCTTCATCAAAACTGGCAATCCGTGTCTGACCCATTTCCCACACCACTGCCCTCACCCCTTCTTCTCCCTCCCAGAACTATGACAGGTTCCCCTTGTCCTCACTTTTCACCCCACTAGCTTCCACTTCCAAAGATCATCCTCCGCCAATTCCGTCACCTCCAGCGCGATGCCACCACCAAATACATCTTCCCGTCCCCTCACCCGTCAGCATTCCAAAGAAATCATTCCCTCTGCGACAGCCTGGTCCACTCCTCCATCACCCCCAACACCTTGTCCCCTTCCCACGGCACTTTCCCATGCAATCACAGGAGGTATTATAACTGCCCTTTTGCCTCCTCTCTCCTCACCATCCAAGGCCCCATACACTCCTTCCAGGTGAAGCAGCGATTTACTTGTACTTCTTTCAATTTAGTATACTATATTCGCTGCTCACAATGCGGTCTCCTCTACATTGGAGAGACCAATCACAGATTGGGTGACCGCTTTGCTGAACACCTCCGCTCAGTCTGCAAGCATGACCCCAAAACTTCCAGTTGCTTGTCATTTTAATTCACCACCCTGCTGTCATGCCCACATTTCTGTCCTTGGCCTGCTGCAGTGTTCCAGTTGTTACGACCAGGTGAGGAGAGGGTCTCAGGCTCCCCTTTCGCTCCTTCTCTGGTTTGACCGCAACAGGGTTTATCCTTTAACACAGTGATTTTAGGTTACCACCTCAATGAGCACTTGCTCCTGTTGCTCTAATTACAATTGTAAATGAACCAATCAGACAGATTTTCTTGAGTTTAAACAATAAAGATGTAAGTTTATTAACCTTGTCACTCTAAAGTGGTTAAAATTACTAAAATACACAACGCATCTACACTCATATTCATATCAGGCACACACACACAAATAGGTACAGGGGGGAAAAGTAGAGTTGGGACGTTGAAGAAAGGTCTGTAATAAATGGAATTCAAATACTAGTTTCAATGTCCTTTGGTGAAGTTAAAGTCTTGACGTCATTGCTGGGGCCACGTGCACAATTGAGGCTTGCTTCCCTGGTTCTGGAAGGCCGAAGAGAGGCTTTATCCATCTTCTTGGTTGTTGTCTGTAAAGTTCTGTAGTAGCTGCCACCGAGGATTCCCTGGGACTTTGCTGGAGAGAGAGAGAGGTGCTTTCTCCAATTGCAGTCTCTCCTGCTTTCAAAGGCCCAATTCACAACTCAGTTTTACATCAGTAGGTATGTCATTGTGACCACCTCTTTCTTTGAAAGCAGAAGTTTCTGGAAGGTTTTTTGAAATTCAAAGTTCTTCAGATATACTTGGTGGGGGGTGGCTCTTTCAAAGTCAAAGGGTGTTGATGGCTTTCCATCACCACTACTGACAAAACACGTTCTAGGTAATTGAATCAGAGCGCACCCCTATTGTTCTTGCGAGACTAGGTAATTACCTCTGTCTCCCAGCCAGCCTTTGTCTTCTCATATGCAAATTGTGCTTGGCCACCTTTAGCTGTTCTGTTCTGCTTTTTTTAAAGGCTGCATTTGTTAACAACACAACCACTAGGTGGCACAGTGCTTGCACATGCACAAATGCAGGCTCTTCAACTGGAATGTCAGTGTCTGCGACGTTCAGGCAGCTGCCAGGATTAAAGATGGCGTTGCTCAATTTATCACAGGAAATGCTTATGATTAGATTGTTCCAGCAAACTAACCTTACGTTAAGTTGGATGGAAGTCCAGTAATATGCTGTGTACTTATAGGACCCCCGCCGGACGCCTCCCCCCTTCCCCTCTGCACCACCTTCCCTCTAGCACCCCCTTCCCCCACCCCCTCCTCCCTTGCACCCCCTTCCCCCAACCCCCTCCCCCTTTGCACCCCTTTCTCAGCTCACCGCCCCGCACCCCCTTCTCCCACACCCTTCCCCCTCGCACCCCCTTCCTTTGCACCCCCTCCCTCCCCGCACCCCCTTCCCCTCTCCCTCCATGAAATCACATAGCTTAGGGATAGGAGCTAACACCCCCACTGCCTTGTGGGCATCTCAGGAGAGACCAAAGCTAGAGGAGTAAACCCTAACAGAAAATCTGGAGCGGAACCCCGAAGGCAGTCATGTGTCACCTTTGGCATGTTTCCAGCAATTCCTCTGCACTCCTTTGGACCCACCAAGAAGGCCAAGAGGGGGGTTTTGCTTGGGCAACTCACAACCTCCATACATCCACCCAGGCATGCCCCATGGAGAGGTCAGTCCATAGTTGCCTCACAGCAACCAAAACAACACAGAAGGCAGCAGTTACGGGTTATAAGTCCAGCTCAATTGGCATAGAGATTGGGCGCCACGGGTTGCCTTTGTCGGTGGGAGAGGTCATCGCATCTCACTGGACAGCTACCGCCCACCTCTAACTGGGCAGCCCCCGGTCAGTAAGGTTCTGTCCCGCCACAGTTCACCTGCTTCAATGGGTGCTTGGAGCTCAGGGTCGTTGCCTGACAAGTGGACTGTAACACCGCACCAAACAGCACGACAAAAAAAGGAAAGAAGGTACCAGCCCTTCGTTTTGCAAGCTGGAACGTCAGCACTATGTGTCCTGGCCTGTCAGAAGATCTTACACAAATCAACGATTCTCGGAAGACCGCCATCATGAACAACGAGCTCAGTAGACTCAATGTGGACATTGCAGCACTTCAGGAGACACGCCTCACTGCAAGCGGATCTCTAACAGAGCAAGACTACATCTTCTGGCAGGGTAGGGATCCTGAAGAACCAAGACAGCATGGAGTGGGCTTCGCCATCAGAAACTCTTTGCTCAGCATGATAGAGCCACCTTCAAATGGCTCGGAACACATACTGTCCATCCGACTACTCATCGCCTCTGGTCCAGTACACCTACTCAGCATCTATGCTCCAACACTCTGCTCCCCACCTGAAGTTAAAGACCAGTTCTACAAGGAACTCCATAGTATCATTAGTAGCATTCCCAATACTGAACATTTGTTCCTGCTGGGGGACTTTAACGCCAGGGTTGGGGCCGACCATGACTCATGGCCCTCCTGCCTTGGGTGCTATGGCATTGGAAGGATGAATGAGAATGGACAGAGACTGCTGGAGTTGTGTACCCATCACAATCTCTGCATAACCAGCTCGTTCTTTCACACTAAACCCTGTCACCAGGTTTCTTGGAGGCACCCAAGAACACGTCGTTGGCACCAGCTGGACCTCATTGTCACAAGGCAAGCCTCTATAAACAGTGTCCAAATCACATGCAGCTTCCACAGTGCAGACTGCGACACCGACCACTCCCTGTTGTGCAGCAAGGTTAGACTCAAAACAAGCTACATCACTCCAAGCAGAAGGGCCGCCCGCGCATCAACACTAACAGAATTTCTTATCCACAGCTGTTACACAAGTTTCTAAATTCACTCGAAAAAGCCCTTCAAAACACTCCTACTAGGGATGCAGAGACCAAGTGGGCCCACATCAGAGACACCATCTATGACTCAGCAACGACCACCTATTGCAAATGTGAGAAGCAGAATGCAGACTGGTTTCAATCTCACTTTGAAGAGCTGGAACCTGTCATAGCCGCTAAGCGCATTGCACTGTTGAAATACAAGAAAGCGCCCAGTCAGTTAACATCAGTAGCACTTAACAAGCACCAAGACGTAGCTTGGCTGGTGGTGAGAAGGGCCCTCCCCGTCAGATCCTTCATGCACACCCGAAGTCTCGCCCCCTCCGCACAGTGCCCCCGCGTTGGCTGTGGTGGGGAAGAGACGGTCGCCCACCTCCTCCTGGAATGTGCCTTTGCAAAGCAGGTGTGGAAAGAGATGCAGTGGTTTTTGTCAAGGTTCATCCCAAGCAGCTCTGTAACACAGGAGTCTGTGCTCTACGGGCTGTTCCCAGGGACGCACACCGAGACAAACATCAACTGCTGCTGGAGGACTATCAATTCGGTGAAAGACGCCCTTTGGTCTGCCCGAAACTTGCTGGTCTTCCAGCGCAAAGAGTTGTCCACCACCGAATGTTGCAGACTGGCACATTCCAAGGTCCAGGACTACGTGCTGAGGGACGCACTAAAGCTTGGGGCAGCCGCAGCAAAGGCTCAATGGGGAAAGACCACAGTGTAAGGTTCCCCCACCAAGCTGGACTGAGGGGCTGGAACCATGGGAAACCCCTCGAACTGTATCGTTAATATTCTCAATTGCTGTAAATGTAAAACTGTAATTGACATGACAATTGTGAAACGGAAGGGTTGGGAAGAAACTCATGACATTATTGAAAGAAACTGATCTCTTTTGCAATGTTTGTATTTTTTCGTGCTGTTTGGAAACTGTTTGGCAATGTAATTTTTACAGATTTTTATGAATAAAGTATATTTTGGAAATAAAAAAAAACTTAAAGCAGCCAGAAGTGCTGCACAAAGAACAGCCAGGCGCTGTGCAAATGACTACTGGCAACACCTATGCAGTCATATTCAGCTGGCCTCTGACACCGGAAACATCAGAGGAATGTATGATGGCATTAAGAGAGCTTTTGGGCCAACCATCAAGAAGATTACGCCCCCTCAAGTCTAAATCAGGGGACACGATCACTGACCAACACAAGCAAATGGACCACTGGGTGGAGCACTACCTAGAACTGTACTCCAGGGAAAATGTTGTCACTGAGACCACCCTCAATGCAGCCCAGTCTCTGCCAGTCATGGATGAGCTGGACGAACAGCCAACAAAATCGGATCTCAGTGATGCCATTGATTCTCAAGCCAGTGGAAAAGCCCCGGGAAGGACGGCATTACCTCTGAAATAATCAAGAGTGCCAAGCCTGCGATACTCTCAGCACTCCATGAACTGCTTTGCCTGTGCTGGGATGAGGGAGCAGTACCTCAGGACATGCACGATGCCAGTGTCATCACCCTCTATAAGAATAAGGGTGACCGCGGTGACTGCAGCAACTACTGTGGGATCTCCCTGATCAGCATAGTGGGGAAAGTCTTCGCTCGAGTCGTTTTAAACAGACTCCAAAAGCTGGCTGAGCGTGTCTACCCTGAGGCACAGTGTGGCTTTCGAGCAAAGAGATCCACCCTTGACATGCTGTTCTCCCTTCACCAGCTACAGGAGAAATGCAGCGAACAACAGATGCCCCTCTACGTTGCTGTCATAGATCTCACCAAAGCCATTGACCTCGTCAGCAGACATGGTCTCTTCAGCCTACTAGCAAAGATCGGATGTCTACCAAATCCCTAAGTATCATCACCTCATTCCATGACAATATGAAAGGCACAATTCAGCATAGCGGTGCCTCATCAGCCCCCTTTCCTATCCTGAGTGGCGTGAAACAGGGCTGTGTTCTTGCAACTACGTTTTTTGGGATCTTCTTCTCCCTGCTGCGCTCACATGCGTTCAAGTCTCCAGAAGAAGGAATTTTCCTCCACACAAGATCAGATGGCAGGTTGTTCAACCTTGCCCGTCTTACAGCGAAGACCAAAGTACGGAAGGTCCTCATCAGGGAACTCCTCTTTGCTGACGATGCTGCATTAACATCTCACACAGAAGAGTGTCTGCAGAGACTCATCGACAGGATTGCGGCTGCCTGCAACGAATTTGGCCTAATCATCAGCCTCAAGAAAACGAACATCATGGGACAGGATGTCAGAAATGCTCCATCCATCAATATCAGCGATCACACTCTGGAAGTGGTTCAAGAGTTCACCTACCTAGGCTCAACTATCACCAGTAACCTGTCTCTCGATGCAAAAATCAAAAAGCGCATGGAAAAGGCGTCTGCTGCTATGTCCAGACTGGCCAAGAGAGTGTGGGAAAATGGTGCACTGACACGGAACACGAAAGTCCCAGCGTATCAAGCCTGTGTCCTCAGTACCTTGCTCTACGGCAGCGAGGCCTGGACAACATATGTCAGCCAAGAGCAACGTCTCAATTTATTCCATCGTCGCTGCCTCCGGAGAATACTTGGCATCAGGTGGCAGGACCGTATCTCCAACGCAGAAGTCCTCGAGGCGGCCAACATCCCAAGCATATGCACCCTACTGAGCCAGCGGCGCATGAGATGGCTTGGTCATGTGAGCCGCATGGAAGATGGCAGGATCCCCAAGGACGCTTTGTATAACGAGCTCGTCACTGATATCTGACCCACCAGCTGCCCATATCTCCGCTTTAAAGACGTCTGCAAACGTGACATGAAGTCCTGTGACATTGACCACAAGTCGTGGGAGTCAGTTGCCAGCGTTCGCCAGAGCTGGCGGACAGTCATAAAGGCGGGGCTAAACAGTAGCGAGTCAAAGAGCCTTAGCTGGTGGCAGGAAAAAGGACAGAAGCGCAAGGAGAGAGCCAACTGTGTAACAGCCCCGACAACCAATTTTATCTGCAGCACCTGTGGAAGAGTCTGTCACTGTAGAATTGGCCTTTATAGCCACTCCAGGCGCTGCTTCACAAACCACTGACCACCTCTAGGCGCTTACCCATTGTCTCTCGAGACAAGGAGGCCAAAGATGAAGACTTATAGGATTCTAACTGTAATTCTCAGATCCATTTAATATTCCAGTAATCCTATTAAATACAAAAGGAATTTTATGATTGCATTTCCATTGGAAGATAGTGAATTGGCACCCTGATGGATGGAAAAGAAAATCGGGCAGAGTCTAAAATGTGCTGCCAATTCATTATTGTGATTCCATTATATGACTGACCATCACCCGCTACTAGCTTTCTGCCCCTCGCTTTCTCCCCCTGCCCACCGACTGCTTCCCCCCCTCAGCCGCTCGCTCCAGACCTCGCTGCTCCCCCTGACTCCCCTGCCCGATTGTTCCCTGCTCCCTGCTTCCCCCACCTCCAGCCACTAGTTCCAGGCCGCGATGCTTCTCTCCTCTCGGCCATTCGCTGCCACGTTTGATCGGTCTCCACGCGCCTCCCGAAGAAGCAAGGGGTGTCGGGGCAACGTAGGAGCAAGTGGACGAGAGGAGGGAAGCGGCCTGGCCTGGAGCGAGTGACCGGAAAGCGGAGTGGCGTGAAGCAAGGAGCGGGGAACAATCAGCCAGGGGAGTTGGGGGGAGCAGAGAGGTCCGGAGTGAGCGGCTGAGGGGAGGAAGCATCGAGGCCTGGAGTGAGGGGGGAGAGCTGCAGCCTCAAAGTCTCCCATTCAGCCGCTTGCTCAGGCCGTGTGGGGGGCTGGATACCCGATAACGCGTTATCGCGCATGCACGAAGACAGACCAGGCGCGGATACGTGATGACGGTGCTGCACGGTGGCGTCATCCCGCACATGCGCCACTTAGTCCTGGCAAGATGTAAGTGCGCATGTGTGCAACTTGGTGCACTCTGATGACGTCAGCGGACTGCTGCATTGTCAGGAATCACTTTGTCTTTTTAAAGTTATTTGTAATGTCGAGTAAAAAGTCTCAAGCAGAGTTCCATACGATGAAATTAATATTTTCCACTTGGCATGTGGGGTCTCCATCACACAGTGAACATCAACGCAAACTCAAGAAACAGCACCTCATCTTCTGATTAGGCACTGTACAGCTTTCTGGACTCAATATTGAGTTCAATAATTTCAGACCATGAGCCCCATTATTTTTTTATTCTTTTCTATATATTTTCTTTTTTTAATTATTTATTTTTGAACCATGTGGTAGTCTTAAACTTGATTTTCCTGTTTTTGCTTTCAGACAGAGCTGTTCATTATTCTACCATTAGCACTCTCTCTGGACTTTGTCTTTCACTACAACTATTTAGCACTCCATTTGCATTCTGTTCCATGACATCTCTGTCATTTAATGTCTCCCCCCTCCGTCCTATCACAGACCTTCCTCTTGTTCTTCTTCCCCCCCTCCCCCTTTCACTTGCTGAAAGACTGTTACATTTCTAGTTTTGTCAGGTCTGATGAAGGGTCACAGACCTGAAACGTTAATTCTGTTTCTCTCTACACCGATGCTGGCAGAACTGCTGAGTATTTCCGACACTTTCTGTTCTTATTTCAGAGTTCCAGCATCTGCAGAAGTTTGCTCTTATTATAGATTATTACTTGTTCCTTGTTGATTCTGCTATATCTTCACAGTCAGCTGTTATACCTCTGCTCTCTTGGATACTCTTCTAAAGCCACTTTGTAATGTTACCTCCCTCCCTATCTTTAAATATCTTCAACCACGTCTTTCATCTTCAGTTTACCTCCTTCATTTCCTGCTTCGTGTCAGCCTCTCCCTCCTATAAAATGATGTAAGGTAATCCATTATGTGAGGAGTATTGTAAAAATGCAAGGTATTGTTATTAAAAGTCCAGTCAGTTCCTAAAGATAGAAAAGTCCAATTTTCTGCAATCTTTAAGAAAGAAATTGCCTTTCACGACCTCATGACATTCACCACCAATTGAATACTTTTGAAGCTGTAGTCACTGTTCTAATGTGAGGAAACATGACAACGAATTTGCACACAGCAAGGTCCCACTTACAGCAATGAAATAAATGGCCAGATATTATGTTTTACATTATTACATTAGAGTATTATGGTATTGTGTTAGTTGAGGTACAATTGTTGACCAGGTCCTCGGGAGAACGACCCTGCTCTTCTTCAAATATGCCAGGGGAGCAGCAAGATCTTGAAAACACCATCACTTATAATTTCCCTTCCATGTTGCCACCATTCTAACTTGAAACAGAGGGAGACAGAAAGTAGGAAACTCCAGACCAGTTAGCTTAACATCAGTCATTGGGGAAATGCTAGGGTCCATTATTAAGGAAGAAATAGCGGGACATTTAGAAAAACATAATGCAATCAAACAGAGTCAACATGGTTTTATGAAAGGGAAATTATATTTGACAAATTTGTTAGAGTTCTTTGAGGATATAACAAGCGGAGTGGATAAAGAGGAACCAGTAGATGTTGTGTATTTGGATTTTCAGAAGGCGTTTGATAAGATGCCACATAAAAGGTTATTGCACAAAATAAGAGCTCAGGATATTGGGGGTAATGTGTTGGCATGGATCAAGGATTGGCTAACACACAGAAGGCAGAGAGTCGGGATCAATGGGTCTTTTTCAGGTTGGAAAGCTGTAACTAGTGGGGTGCCACAAGGATCGGTCCTAGGGCCTCAACTATTTACTATCTATATTAATGACTTAGAGGAAGGGACAGAGTGTAGTGTATCCAAATTTGCTGACAGTACAAAAATAGGTGGGAAGGCATGTTGTGATGAGGACACAAAGAATCTGCAAATGGATATAGATAGGTTAAGTGAGTGGGCAAAAACTTGGCAGATGGTGTTCAATGTGGGAAAGTGTGAGGTAATCCACTTTGGTAGGAAGAATAAAAAGGCAGATTATTATTTAGATGGAAAAAGACTACAAAATACTGCAGTACAGAGGGATCTAGGTGTTCTGGTACATGAAACACAAAAGGTTAGCATGCAGGTGCAGCAAGTAATTAGGAAGGCAAATGGATTTTTGGCCTTTATTGCTAGGGGATTAGAGTTTAAAAATAGGGAAGTCATGTTACAACTGTACAGGGTATTGGTGAGGCCACACCTGGAGTACTATGTACAGGTTTGGTCCCCGTATTTAAAGAAGGATATACTAGCATTGGAGGCAGTTCAGAAAAGGTTCACTAGACTGATTCCTGGGATGAAGGGGTTGTCTTATCAAGAACGGCCTTTATTCATTGCAGTTTAGAAGAATGAGAGGTGATCTTATAGAAACATATAAGATTTTAAGGAGGCTTGACAGGGTAGATGTTGAGAATATGTTTCCACTGGTGGGGGAATCTCGATCTAGTTACAGAATAAGGGTGCACACATTTAAAACTGAGATGCGAAGGAATTTCTTCTCTGAGGGTGGTGAATCTCTGGAATTCTCTACCTCAGAGAGTTATGGAGGCTGGGTCACTAAATGTATTTAAGGAGGAGTTAGATAGATTTTTGAAATCTCGGGGAGTCGAGGGTTCGGCAGAGCAGGCCCGAAAGAGGAGTTGAGGCCTGGGACAGATCAGCCATGATCTTATTTAATGGCAGGGCAGGCTTGAGGGGCAGAATGGCCTACTCCTGCTCCTATTTCTTATGTTCTTATGTAGCATTCCTTCATTCTCAATTAGTTCAAATCCAGGAATTCTCTAGCTAACAATATTGTGGGCACATCACCAGCACAAGGACTGTAGCAGTTCAAGGAAAAGGTACATCACCACCTTCTAAGGGCTACTAGTAATTGACAAAAAAACTGTGCTTCTGTCATATTATGGAATATTGCAAAGCAGATCTGGAAAGAGATGCAATGGCTTTTGTCGAGGTTCATCCTGAGCAGCTCCGTAACGCAGGACTCAGTGCTGTATGGGCTGTTCTCAAGGGCATGCTTTGAGATAAACATCAACTGCTGCTGGAGGACCATCAACTCAGTGAAAGATGCACTTTGATCTGCCCAAAGCTTGCTGGTCTTTCATTGCAAAGAGCTGTAGACGACCGAGTGTAGCAGACTAGCACATTCCAAGGTCCAGGATTACGTCCTGAGGGATGCACTAAAACTTGGGGCAATCACCGCAAAGGCTCAATGCGGAAAGGCCACTGTGTAAGGCCCTCCCAACATAGTATATTGAGGGGCTGGAAGCCATGTAAAATCCCACGGGCTGTATGCACTACAGAATGTTTTGACATGAAATGTAAATGTACATTATAATATATAACCTGTAATGGCAAGTTTAGTGAGGCACCTCATATACTGTATTGAAAGAAACTGATCTGGTATTTCACTTTATGTAATGGCAAATTTGAACTTTTATGTATTGTACTTTTACAATTTATGTGAATAAAGTATATATTTTGGAATAAAAAGGTATACACCAGAGGATGTGGTTCGATCTGTCCTCAGTGTTGCAAAAGATGGGTCTGAGCACTTTGCCACAGAATGCTCCATTCAGTTGGACCGTGCCATACCACCTGTCCCTCATGGAAAAACATCTTTGCCTACAAGTCCATCACACGTAACATCCTAGAGGCCCTGCAGGAAAAGGAGATGGCGGATCCTGTCGGATGGTTCCCGAGCACACTGTCAAACTCATTTGGCAAAATGCTTCATCACCAGAACTCTCAAACAAGCACCAAGACATAGCTTGACTGATGGTGAGAAGGGCCCTCCCCGTCAGATCCTTCATGCACATCCGGGGTCTCACTGCCTCCGTACACTGGCCTCAATGCGGCTGTGGTGGGGAAGAGACTGTCGCCCACCTCCTTCCAGAATGTGCCTTCGCAAACCAGGTCTGGAAAGGGATGCAGCAGTTCTTACTGAAGCTCATCCCGAGCAGCTTCATAACACAGAACAATTCGGTGAAAGACGCTCTTTGTTCTGCCCGAAACTTGCTGGTCTTCCAGTGCAAAGAGTTGTCCACGACCAAGTGTTGCAGACTGGCACATTCCAAGGTCCAGGACTATGTGCTGAGGGATGCAATAAAACTTGGGGCAGGCGCTGCTAAGGCTCAATGGGGAAAGACCACTGTGTAAGGTCCTCCCACTATAGCGAACCAAGGGACTGAAACCCGTGGGAAACCCCTCAGGCTGTATGCCCCAAAATATGGTTTTGCTGTAAAATGTATATTGCATGTAAAATGGAATGGAAGGGTTGTGAGGCAGCTTATTCCTGTATTGAAGAAAATGGATTTCTTTTGCACTTTTGGAATGTTAACTTGGAGCTGTTTTGAACTGTTTTGTAATGTATTTTTTTACAGATTTTTATGAATAAAGTATATTTTTGGGAAAAAAATGTGGGAATGATGCTCCCTCTCCATTGCAGGTAAGAACCTGGTCATCAGGTGCGAGGGGCTTTCGTCGTTGCTCTACGTGGTGCAGGTCTGGCCCATATCCCACTCCTGTGCCATGGAGATCACCCGAGCCATCTTCTTTATGTGGAGATTGAAAATGGACCTTGTGCACAGGGACACAATGTACAAATCTCTAGATAAAGGGGGAATAAATGTCATCCTCATCCTGATAGCCACAATCTTTACAAAAAAACAATTCCAGCTACTGACCTGGAGCCTGAAATTTACAAATAGTTCCAGCTGTCCTCTTAGTTGGATTTGTCCATTTAGAGCGTTGGCCTTCAAAGCAGAGGTCAGGTTTACAGTAAAATGTTACAATTGTGTTCCAGCCTTGAGACTACACATGAGCAATAATGCAGGATATCCAGTTAAATTAGGATATAGATCGACTTCCATTTAATAATATTTTCTTAATAATATCATGATTTGAATGTTGTGAAGTTTGGACAGGACAGAAGAAAATTCAGCAGATGGCTTGGTTCGGATGGCTTGCATCCCAGGTTGCTAAAGGAAGTGGGGATGGAAACAGCAGAAGTGCTTGTCATAATCTTCCCTGGTTACAAGGAGGTGCCTGAGGATTGGAGAGTGGCAAATGTGACACTGATATTCAAGAATGGGTGAAAGGACAGTCCTGGCAACTACAGGCCAGTTAGTTTAACAGGAGTGGTGGGTAACGTTTTAGAAACAATAATCAGAGAAAATATCAATGGACACTTAGAGAGGTTCAAGTTACTTAAGGACAGTCAGCATGGATTTGTAAAAGGCAGATCATGCTTGACTAATGGAATTTTTTGATGAAGTAACAGAGAAGGTTGATGAAGGGAATGCAGTGGACGTTATATAGATTTTAAGAAAGCATTTGATAAGGTACCACATAAAAGACTAGTTAAGAAAATTGAGGCTCATGGAATAGAAGGGTCAGTGTCCAATTGGATTAAAAAATGGCTTAAGGACAGAAAACTGCAAGTCATAGTAAATGGTTGCTTTTCATACTGGAGGATGGTAGACAGTGGTGTTCCCCAAGGGTCAGTGCTGGGACCACTGCTTTTTTGATCTATATAAATGACTTGGATCTTGGAATACAGAGTAGAACCTCAAAATTTGCTAATGACACCAAACTTGGAAGTGTGGCAAACAGTGAGGATGATGTGAACCGCCTGCAATGGGACATAGATAGGCTGGCAGAATGGGCAGAGAGGTAGCAGATGGATAAGTGTGATGTGATGCATTTTGGCAGAAGGAATAGGGAGAGCCAGTATATACTTGATGGCACAGTTCTAAAGAGTGTGCAGGAACAGAGGGACTGAGGGATGCATGTGCATACATCTTTGAAGCTGGCTGTACATATTGAGAAAGTGGTTAGTAAAGCATATGGGATCTTGGGCTTCATAAATAGAAGTATTAAATACAAAAGCAGGTAAGTTATGCTGAACCTTTATAAAGCTCTGGTTAGGCCCCAACTGGAGTATTATGTCCAGTTCTGGTCACCACTATTCAGGAACAAATGAGATTGAGGGGAGATTTAATAGAAGAGTGCAAGATTATGACAGACTTAGATAAATTAGACAAAGAAAAACTGTTCCCATTAACAAATAGTACCAGGACTAGGGGACACAGATTGAAAGTTTTGGTTAAAAGAAGCAGGGGGAATATGAAGAAGCACTTTTTTATGCAGCGGGTGGTAATGACCTGGAGCTTGCTGTCCATAAGGGTGGTGGAAGTGGAGATGATCAATGACTTCAGGAGGAAGTTGGATGGCCTCATGAGAGAAATAGACTTGTAGGGATATGGGGATCGAGCCAGGGACTGACAGCATAGTTCTGTGGAGAGCAGCATGGACTTGATGGGCCAAATGGCCTCTTTCTATACCGTAAATGATTCTATGCTGAAAAGGGATCATCTAGAGCCATAGCTTGGTGATTTAAATATGATTGTTTTCTATGGGAGGAGAGAGTTTTCAAAAGAGGGGTTGGAAATCACAGGCGGAGAAGCACACACAGGTAAGTAAATCAATTGAAGAAAATTGTACTGTTTTGTCACAGCATGGATACATATTTCATTCTACTGATGTGCTTTACGTAACATATTGCTTTCGTTCCTCCACTTAATACGTTTAAACAAGATTAATTATTGGCCGTTAAATAATGAAGCCATTAGAACTACAAATCACAAATTGAAAAAGATGAAATCAATTAAAGTGCAGATATGTGGAAAAAATATGTAAAGAGAAAACCTTCAGATGCTAAAAATCGGAAATAAAAAAATACAACAACATTCTGAAAGTACTCAGCAGCAGCACCAGAACAACATGAACTAGAAACGTCTCTCCTCCCCGCCACCGGCACACCGCCTCTTACTGTGTCCCCACCAGCTACAATGCAACTGTGCCCGTGCCCAGAGTGTTTTAATGTTATTATTCATGAATAACTTTCAAAGCAGCGTTAACACGCGGATTGCTAGACTCGGTGCGAGTAACTTTCTTAAAAAATTAAAATAAAAAAAACAAATGCTCAATGCAGACCGCCCGTCTTTCCCATTTGACAAGACCTCACAAATGAGATTAGCATATTCACATCCATAATCCCTTTGCATTTCAAAATTATAGCTGATAGGAAATGATTGAATCTGCTGAGTTAAATTTTAAGCAAATACATTGGCAATTGATAAACTCAATTCTCGATGATAATGCACAGTGTTATTGAAATTGATTAAGTTTACTCGCCACAAGTGTAAACTGTATGCGTCTGATAGACCTTCGTTCTTCACAGTAGTTCTTTAGCTTTGCGCAGTGGCAGTATCGTAGCCGATGAGGTTTAACCGAGGCGTGATTATTGCTTATTGAAAACTTTTCCCAATACCCCGCTATGACGGCTTGAAATATAGCCGGCAATGGCAATTTTTGATAGTCTCTGCGGAGACTGCTTACTAAATAAAAAATAGAAAGTTTTGTGTTCTTGCTGTGCAATCTAATTGCGAAACTGAATTCGATTATGATTCCTGCTATATAAATGTGTTCTTTTGGGTTCCCTACCTTATTTAAGAGTGGCTGAGCGTGACTACCCTGAGGCACAGTGTGGCTTTCGAGCAGAGAGATCCACCATTGACATGCTGTTCTCCCTTCGCCAGCTACAGGAGAAATGCCGTGAACAACAGATGCCCCTCTACGTTGCTTTCATTGATCTCACCAAAGCCTTTGACCTCATCAGCAGACATGGTGTCTTCAGACTACTAGAAAAGATTGGATGCCCACCAAAGCTACTAAGTATCATCATCTCATTCCATGACAATATGAAAGGTACAATTCAGCATAGCTGTGCCTCATCAGACCACTTTCCTATCCTGAGTGGTGTGAAACAGGGCTGTGTTCTCGTACCTACACTGTTTGGGATCTTCTCCCTGCTGCTCTCACATACATTCAAGTCTTCAGAAGAAGGATTTTTCCTCCACACAAGATCAGGTGGCAGGTTGTTCAACCTTGCCCGTCTAACAGCGAAGACCAAAGTACGGAAAGTCCTCATCAGGGAACTCCTCTTTGCTGACGATGCTGCATTAACATTTCACACTGAAGAGTGTCTGCAGAGACTCATCGACAGGATTGCGGCTGCCTGGACCGAATTTGGCCTAACCATCAACCTCAAGAAAACGAACATCATGGGACAGGACGTCACAAATGCCCCATCCATAAATATCGACGACCACACTCTGGAAGTGGTTCAAGAGTTCACCTACCTAGGCTCAACTATCACCAGTAACCTGTCTCTCGATGCAGAATTCAACAAGCGCATGATTAGATTAGATTAGAGATACAGCACTGAAACAGGCCCTTCGGCCCACCGAGTCTGTGCCGACCATCAACCACCCATTTATACTAATCCTACACTAATCCCATATTCCTACCAAACATCCCCACCTGTCCCTATATTTCCCTACCTAGGGAAAGGCTTCCTCTGCTATGTCCAGAATGGCCAAGAGAGTGTGGGAAAATGGCGCACTGACACAGAACACAAACGTCCAAGTGTATCAAGCCTGTTACCTCAGTACCTTGCTCTACGGCAGCGAGGCCTCGACAACGTACATCTCAATTCATTCCATCTTCGCTGCCTCCGGAGAATACTTGGCATCAGGTGGCAGGACCATATCTCCAACACAGAAGTCCTCAAGGCGGCCAACATCCCCAGCATATACACCCTATTAAGCCAGCAGCGCCTGAGATGGCTTGGCCATGTGAGCCGCATGGAAGATGGCAGGATCCCCAAGGACACATTGTACAGTGAGCTCGTCACTGGTATCAGACCCACCGGCCGTCAATATCTCCGCTTTAAAGACGTCTGCAAACGCGACAGAAATCCTGTGACATTGATCACAAGTCATGGGAGTTAGTTGCCAGCGATCGCCAGAGCTGGCTGGCAACCATAAAGGCGGGGCTAAAGAGTGGCGAGTCGAAGAGACTTAGCAGTTGGCAGGAAAAAAGACAGAAGCGCAAGGAGAGAGCCAACTGTGTAACAGCCCCGACAACCAATTTTATCTGCAGCACCTGTGGAAGAGTCTGTCACTCTAGAATTGGCCTTTATAGCCACTCCAGGCGCTGCTTCTCAAACCACTGACCACCTCCAGGCGCTTACCCATTGTCTCTCGAGACAAGGAGGCCAAAGAAAAAAGGTATGAATAAAGTAATGTTTGGGGAAAAAAATCTTCCAATCTTCCTTAGATACAGGTGTGGTGCCAGAGGTCTGGAGAACTGCAAATGTTATAACCTTGTTCAAAAGACAAGTTGTGAGGAGGACACAAAGAGTCTGCACAGGGATATAGATAGGTTAAGTGAGTGGGCAAAAATATGGCAGATGGAGTATAATGTGGGAAAATGTGAGGTTGTCCATTTTAGCAGTAGGAATAGAAAAAAGCAAAATATTATTTTAATGGAGAGAGACGACAGAATGCTGTGGTACACCGGGATCTGTGGGTGTCCTCATACATGAAACTCAATTGAGACCTTCAAAAGAGAACTGGATAATTACCTGAAGAGAAAAAAAGTGCAGAGTTACGGGGAAAAGGCGGGGGAGTAGGACTAGGTGAGTTGCTCTTGCAGAGAGCTGGCACAGACACGGCAGGCCGAATGTCCTCCTCCTGTGCTGTAGACATTCTGTGATTCTATTCTATTCTAAAAGGGTGTAAGGATAAACCTAGCGACTATCGGCCTCCGTGGTGGGAAAACATTTCGAAACAATAATCTGGGACAAAATTAATTAACGAAAGCCAGCAGGGATTTGTTATAGGCAAATCATGTTTAACTAACTTGATTGAGTTTTTTGATAAACTAACAAAGAGTTGATGAGGGTAATGCAATTGTTGTGGTGTATATGGATTTCCAAAAGGCGTTTCATAAACTGGCATGTGACAGGCTTGTCAGCAAAGTTTAAGCCCATGGAATAAAAGGGACATGGCAGCATGGATATGAAGTTGGCTGAGTGACAGAGAGCAGTGGTAAACAGTTGTTTTTTGGACTGGAGGAAGGTATACAGCGGGGTTCCTCAGGAGTCCATGTTAGGACTCCTGTTTTTCTTGATCTTTATTAATGACCGAGACTTGGGTGTGCAGGGAACAATTTCAAAATTTGTCGATAACACAAAACTGGAAGTATTGTGAACTGTGAAGAGGATAGTGATAGACTTCAAGAGGACATAGACAGGCTGGTGAAATGGTGGACAAGTGGCAGATGAAACACAGATGCACCCGAGCAGCGGACTGAGGCATTGACAGTTGAGGCCACTCACGCTCGCAGGACTGTGGGAGGGCACGGCGATGCTCAGCTTCAGGCTGATGACATGTCCCTGGAGTCAACAACAAGGCAGCTGATGCTGGAGCTGCAGCGTGAGGTGCGTGAACATCCGGCGGAGCTTCCAGAAGCTACACACCCATGCGCGAACGATGGAGGAGTCCTTCCAGGCCATGAGTGCAGCTATAATTCAGCGTTCCTGGCATGGACAATGGGCCCTCTGTCCCTCTGATGGTAACACCAATGACTTAGGACGCCGCAATGACAGAGGCGGCTCCTGCACCAGTGCCCTGGTGTTCCTGGGCTCTCAAGGGCTCAGGCAACCAGAGGATGATCGCCACGGCCATCGAAAGCCACAGAGAAGAAAGGTCAGCAGCCTGCTTCCACCTCAGCCGATAGCACAGGTGGAGCACCACGTAGGAGCAACTGCAAGTGTTTGAGAGAAAGTTCACCTAGCTGTACTTGGGTTTCATGGGGTTAGATTATGTATGCTGATGTCCCCTTGATTTTTATTTGTTTGTAATTAATTATGAAATGCTGCACCACAGAGAGTTTTCTTCAGTTACATAAACATCACTGGTTGCTCTCACAAAAGGGTGTGATGGGAAGGAGCACACTGGATTAGGTCAATACATTATCCATGCCATGGCCTGATGTCATGACAGGTCCCGTGAGATGGGAAGGGCATTCATGAAAAGGGCAAGAGGGCTAGAGAAGGTGGAAGATTTATTTGATAGAATGGTGTGTAAGGAAGGCTCATGAGAAACATGTCTGTATTAGTGCCTCACAAGCCTCCCTTGCACATATCTCATCGCGCCTCGCCTGCTGTCCCTCGGGGTCTTCATCATAGTGCACCTGGTCACCGAACCCTCCAAATCCTCATCCTTAGAGGAGGCATCACGCTTCAGGATATCTTGATTGTTCAAAGGTTCTCCCCGCTGTAGCACCAGGTTGTGCAAAGCACAACACAATACTACGATATGTGAGACCTTTGCTGGGGTTTATTGAAGGGCTCCAGCAGCGCTAGCAAGGCATCTGAACCTCATCTTCAGAAGGCCTGTGGCCAGCTCAATGGTCACTCAAGTTGTCCCGTGGCAGATGTTTTATCTCTCCTTTGCATTTGTGCTTGGGTTCCACACAGGCATCAGCGGCCATCTCTTCAGTGGGTATCCCTTGTCACCCAGTATCCATCCTTGAAGGCACGTGGAGCGGGGGGGAGGGGCCTAAAAAGGTTGGGGCACCTGAGATGGCCTTAGTAGGAGGCATCGTGGCTGCTTCCCAGGAACTGTGCACAGACCTGAAGGATTCATTTGCAGTGCTCGCAGACCAGTTGCACATTGAGCGAGCGGAAGCCCTTCCTGTTGATGACAGCCGCTGCCTGTTCTGTGGGAGATTCATGGCCACGTGCATGCAGTCGATGACACCCTGCACCAGGGGGAATCCAGCGATGGCCTCGAATCCTATAGCCTTCTCAGCCTGACTGTCTGGATCGGTGCAGAACCGCACATATTGGCCAGCCCTCTTGAAGATGGCATTGGTGACCATCTTGATGCTGCAATGAGTTGCGGACTGGGAGATCCACAGATATCTCCAGACAATCCCTGGAATGATCCTGAGGCATAGAAAATTCAGCATCACGGTGACCTTCAACGCGACAGGTAATGGTGCCCACCAGTTCCCAGTGGGCTCAACTCCTCCTCCATCATGGCTATTATGACCAGGTGAGGAAGAAATCTCAGTCTCCCCCTTTGCCGTTTCTCTGGTTTGACCACAACAGGGTTTATCTTTTTTACACTGTGATTTAACTTCCCACTTCAGTGAGCACTTGCTCCTGGTACTCTAATATAATTGCAAATGAACCAATCAGACAGGTTTTCTTGAGTTTAAACAAGAAAGATATAAGTTTATTAACCTTAACATTCTAAACCAATTAAAAATGACTAAAATACATGACGCATCCACGCTCACATTCACACAAGAGGCACACAGACAAATAGATTACGAAGGGAAAAACAGAGTTGGGAGGTTGGAGTACAGTCCTTAATAAAAATGGAATTTAAATACTGAAGTTTAGTCCCAGTGTCCTTAATTGAAATTGTTGTCTTGAAGTCCTCGCTGGGCCACCTGCATGGTTCAGGCTCGGTTCTCAGATTCCGGAAAGCAGAAGGGGGGCTTAGACCTGCCTGGGTCTTTGCTGGAGAGAGGGAGAGAGGATATGTCCCTTCCCTGGATTTCAGTTACTGTCTGCCTTCGGAGGCACAATTCACAAACTCCCAGAGTTGCACAAACAGTCATGTGATGTGACCACCTCTTTGTGTTTGAGTCAAAGTCTTCTGGAACGTTCTTTGAGATTTAAGGCTTTCCTCAAGCTGTTCAAGCATACTTGTTGGGGTGGGAGGTTTGGCTCTTTCAAAGTCAATGGGTGTCGATGGCTTATGACGATCAACATTGACAAAACCATGCTAGGTAATTTAATCAGAGAGCACCCCCATTGTTCTGGCCATACTGGGTAATCACCTCTGTCTCCAGCCGGCCTTTGGCTTCTCATATGCACATTGTGTGAGGCCATCTTAGCTGCTCTGTTCTGTTTTAAAGTTATTTGTAATAATGTCAAGTAAAAGTCTCAGGCAAAGTTCCATTTGATGAAATTAATATTTCCATTTGGCATGTGCGGTTTTCATCACATGGCGCACAGCTCGGTGACTGCCTCCCCGGCGAGGCGCAGTCTGCAGCAACACTGCTGCTCTGACATTTGCAGGAAGCAGAGCCTCTGATGGTAAACCCTGTCTGGTGGTTACTGTCTTTAGACTGCAAGATGCTGATTGTGTGCCCCTCTGTGCCCTCCTCCTCCCTGCCTCCTTCCAGCCTCATGATCCTGGTGCCCCTCTCCAGGTGGCTGCCGTTTTCTCCCTCACTGATGCACCTCCTCACTGGAGGTCTCAATGCCTGACCGAATGAAGCCCATAGAAAATGGATGCAATCACATTTCCTCTCACCACCTGCCCCCCCCCCCCCCCCCCACACCTTACTCTGTACACACAAGTGCCAAGTCAGACAGGACACTCAACTAGAATGCCTCCGCTGTGGTATTGAAATTTGGCTTGTGTCCAGATTCCTATTGCTGCTGTCTACTCAGTATCACCCTCCCTACCAAGCCACACTACCTCTCACAATGGTTGCCAACTGCAGCCAAGATTGAGCTTCTGCCTCCTTTTAGCTGGTGAGGCTCTGAAGGTCTGTTGTTCTCGTGCACCTCTCGCAAAATGCAAAAACGCTGGTAAAATCGCAATTAATTGCCTGTTTAACAGGCTTAATTACCTTCCCGCCAGCACAGTTTTCTCTGGGAATATCCCCCGGCAGTGTAAGCACATCAGACTACCCTCCCTACACCTTTCACTGCCATTTTCCCACCCGTCCTGCCTCCCAGCCCGTCTCCAATGGGCTGGCAAAATCCTGGCCATAGAGTACAAAAGCAAGGAAATTATGGTCAACCTTTATAAAACACTGGTTCGGCCTCAACTGGAGTATTGTGTCCAGTTCTGGGCACCACAGTTTAGGAAGGATGTAATAGCATTAGAGAGGGTGCAGAAAAGATTTACGAGAATGGTTCCATGGATGAGGAACTTCAGTTATGTGGATAGATTGGAGAAACTGGGTTTGTTCTCCTTAGGGAAAAGAAGGTTGAGAGGAGATTTGATTGAGGTGTTCAAAATCATGAAGGATCTGAACAGAGTATATAGGGAAATACTGTTCTCATTAGTGGAAGGGTCGTGAACCAGAGGACACCAATTTAAGATGAATGGAAAAAGAACCAAAGGTTACATTAGGGAAAACTTTTTTAGGCAGTGTGTGGTTAGGTTCTGGAATGCGCTGCTTAACAGTGTGGTAGAGGTAGATTCAATTGTGCCTTTCTAAAAGGAATTGGATAATTATCTGAAGAGAAAGAAATTTGCAGGGCTAGAGGAAAAAGGGTGGAGGAGTGGGTCTAGCTGAGTTGCTCTTGCAGAAAGCCAGCATGAACATGAAGGACCAAATGGCCTCCTTCTGTACTGTAACCATTCTATGATTCTGTGATAACAGTTCAAATTTGACATTACATAGAGGGCAATACAGTTCAATTTCTATGATTTTAGGAACAAAGTTTTGCTCAAAGAGGCAGGCTTTAAGGATTTTCTTAAAGGAGGAAAGAGAGGTGGAGAGACGGAGAGGTTTAGGGAGGGAATTCTAGAGCTTAGGACCTCAGCAGTTGAAGGCAAGGCTGCCAATGGTGAAACAGTTAAAATCAGGGATATGAAAGAGGCCAGAATTGGAGAGTTGTAGTGTTGGAGGACCTACAGAGATAGGGAGGAGCGAGGCCATGCAAGGATTTGAAAATAAGGATGAGAATTGTAAAATTGAAGCATTGTTCAACCAGCAGCTGATGAAAGTCAATGAGCACAGGAATGATAGATAAATGGGTGCGTGAGTTAGGAAAAGAGCAGATGTTTAGAATAAGCCTAAGTTTATGGAGGGTGGAAAATGTGAGGACGGCCAACAATTCATTGGAATAATCAAGTTGAGCGGTAACAAAGGTGGGATGATGGTTTCAGCAGCAGGTGAGCTGAGGCGGAGTCAGGTGACGTTACAGAGATGGAAGCAAATGGCCTCATTGATGGCATGGATATGTGGTCGAAAGCTAATCTCAGGGTCAAATATGACACTAAGGTTATGAACAATGTTACGACCAGGTGAGAAAGGGGTCTAGGGGTTCCCTCTCAGCCTTTGCCTGGTTTAACAGGGTTTAATTTTTTAAAACACCATGTATTTAGCTCCCCCTCAGTAAATCCTTGTTCACTACTTTCCAATTTTAAGGCAAAGAAATTAATCAGTTGCCAGTAAGTCTTGTCGTTTCGTTGGGGCCCAGTGCATGCTTTAAAACTTGTTTCAATGTAGGAATCTTTTCTCTCTTGAGGTTTAAGTGACTTCAGTGGATCTGGAGATTAGTGAAAGAGAGAGAGAAAAAGCCAGACAGGAGACAGGCTCTCTTCCACGTTCAGTTGCAATCTGCAGTGTCTGTCATCAAACTGTCTTCAGACAATTCAAAGCTCCAAGTTGGCCAGCAGGTTAGTCATGTGACTAACCCCTTATTTGGGAACAACCGCTTCTGCGGTTTGTGGATTTCAAAGCTCTCGGTGGGGGTGGGGGGGGTGATGTGCTATCTCTTACACCAACAAGATGTGGATCACCATTGCCCAGACCGATCTCTGTTAATTGAATCAGTGAGCAGTTCCCATTGTCTTTTCCTAGGTGACTGTCTCTTAGGATGCAAATTTATTTTCAGCCACTGCTGATCTCTTTAAACAAATCATCTCTCCACTCCAGCAACAGTTTAAAATTAATGTTCACGTGATTAAATTAATATGCCTCATTCTTGGCTGGTGAGGGTCTTCAAGTCAACAATCTGGTTCAGCCTCAGACTGTTACCAGGGAGAGGGATGGAGTTTGTGGCTAGGCACGGAGTTTGTGGCGTTGACCTAAGAAAACATGTGTCGGGTTCAGGTCGGGTCTCTCTTCTGGGTCCAGCATTCGGGCTTGGGTCGGGTCGGGTCAGATCTGTCTTCCAGGTCCAGCATTCAGGCTCGGGTTGGGTCGAGTCAGGTCTCTCTTCTGGGTCCAGCATTCGGGCTCGGGTCGGGCTGGACATGGACAGTGCTGCCTTGCTCTGGGAAGTAACTTAAAATGAGCATTCAGGACATCAAGGCGGGAAACATGCAGTCCGGACTCTGCACTCTGCGGTAATGCCTGGCTACCCGATCAAACCCGACTGCATGTGTCGGGTTGGGGTCGGTCAGACATTTTAAAAAATTGAAGGACTCGGGCCTGGGTCGGCTGTTGTCGGGATGGGCCCAGGTTGGGTTTGAATTTTATACCCAAGCCAGGCTTTATTCCAGATGCTTAGTTGGAGGAAATTTCTGCTCATCTAGTACTGAATGTTGGACAAGCAGTCAGACAATTTAGAGACAGTGGCGGTTGAGAGTGGTGGTGTTGAAGTAGAGCTACGTGTCATCAGCATACATATGGAATCTGATGTTTTTGGATGACATTGCCGAGAGTCAGCACGTAAATGAGAAATAGACGGAGGCATTGGCAGACACCAGAGGTGACAGTGCAGGAGTGGGAAAAGATGATTCTCTGGCTACGATTAGATAGAACTGTTTCAGCACTGTGGCAGCTGCAGAAACCTGATTGGAGTGATTCAAATGGAGTTCAGGGAATGATGGACACAGATTTGGGAGTTGACAGCCCAGAGGGTAAGGAGGTTGGAGATGGGGCAGTAGTTTGCAAAGATAGAGGGGTCAAGGGTTGTTTTTTTAAGGAGAGGGGTGATGACTGCAGATTTGAAAGTGAGGGCGACAGTACCTGAGAAGAGAGAACCATTAACAACAATCAGTTTACATTGAGGCCAGGAAAGGAAGTTAAGTAGTCAGCAGTTTACTGAGTCTAGGGTCGAGGCAGCAGGATTTACATGCCAACATACGATTTGGGCCTCATGGATAAGATGAAGCAAAGAGGTTTAGGGAGAGAATTCAGAATTCAGAACCCAGGTAGCTGAAGGCATGGCTGACAATGGTGGAATGATTAAAACTGGGGATGTGCAGAATTGGAGGAGCACAGAGATCTCAAAGAGTTGTTGGGCTGGAGGAGATAACAGAGATGGGGAAGGTTGAGGCCATGGAAGGATTCAAAAACAAGGATGAGGTCTTGCTGAACCAGAAGCCAATGTAGGTCAGCAAGCACAGGGGTGATGTCTGAACGGAATTCGGGGAGACCATTGGAATAGCCAAGTTTAGAGATAACAAAGGTATGGTTGAAGGTTTCAGCAGTGGGTCAACTAAGGCAGGGGCAGACACAGGTGATGAGCTGGAGGTGTTGAGAGAGGTGAGATAGAGCTGGATGTCATAAGCGTACATGTGGAACCTGACATTGTATTTTCAGATGATGTCACTGAGGGGCGGTATGTAGATGAGGAATAGGAGGGAGACAAGGATATATCCTAGGGACTCCAAAGGTAATGGTGCAGAAGCGGGAGTAGAAGCATGAAGAGCAATCATTGCAGTTGATTCTCTGGCTATGACTGGATAGATAGTAATGGAACCAGGCTTGGGCATTCCCACCCAGCTAGATGATGAAGGAGAGACATTGGAGGCGGATGGTTAGGAAGGGAGAAATAACTGATAAACTAAAACTAAAATAGGATAAAACCCCAGATCTGGCTGGTATACGCATACTCAAGGAAACTAGGGAGGAGATAACAGAGGCACTAGTTTATATATGTACATAGAATTTCCATAGAAAAGGGGATTGTACCAAAGGACTGGAGGATAGCGATAGTTGATGCTGTATGTGAAAAGGGAGATAGAACAAAATCTGGGAACTATAGATCAGTCAGCTTGACATCAATGCTAGGAAAGATACTGTACTCTATACCAAAAGAAGCAATAGAACAGCATCTAGAGAAATATAATTTTAAAAATCAGCATGCATTCCAAAAGGCGGGCCTGACGCGCGCAGCAAACGCAGTTTTACGGCCATCGCTTCTCGGCCTTTTGGCTAAGATCAAGTGTAGTAGGTTCCCCCACCAAGCTGGACTGAGGGGCTGGAACCATGGGAAACCCCTCGAACTGTATCGTTAATATTCTCAATTGCTGTAAATGTAAAACTGTAATTGACATGACAATTGTGAAACGGAAGGGTTGGGAAGAAACTCATGACATTATTGAAAGAAACTGATCTCTTTTGCAATGTTTGTATTTTTTGGTGCTGTTTGGAAACTGTTTGGCAATGTAATTTTTACAGATTTTTATGAATAAAGTATATTTTGGAAATAAAAAAAAATTCCAAAAGGCATGCTTAACTAACCTGATACAATTCTTAGATTAGATTAGACAAGGCTAATGCAGCAGATGTCATATGCTTGAATTTTTAAAGTTGACACATAAGCTGAGTCACAATATCAACAGCAATTAAGTGAAAATGTCAAGTTTTTAATGCAACTACAAAATCAAGCAGTAGAGTAAGCAATACAAAGCGGCTGCACCCATATGGGAACGGGCTCCCAGCCACAAGAGGGCGATAACATGCAATGAGTGACCTCTTTTTCTCTTCCTCTTGACATTAAATTTCCTTCTTGCATTCATTATCATGCCAAAAAATAAAAACTAATCAAGCTGAATATATGCAAACAGCTTCTTCACATCAAAATGAAATCTCAAGCGAATATAGGTGTTCAAAGAATGCAAAATCATAAACATAAAAATCTCTTTGCGAAAGGCAATTTAAACATATGCATAGGAATCACAACAAATGGTATGCATACTGGGCATAATTTTTGGGCATACAAACACAATTCACAGGGTCGACTACCCTCTTGACGCTGCGGTTTATTCTGCCCCCAAAATATTAGCATTAAACATAAAGTGCTAGATGTTTTGGGAGTTGAGTTGAACATCTCAAAGCAGGCACCAAGGGAACAGGGATAGTGGTATATGTAGACGGCTGGATAGATGTGCTAAAAGCTGGTGCTTTAGGATCAGGGGCCTGGGCTGGGCACTGCAAGACTGGATCAGATCGAGGGCCTGCGCTGGGGACCACAACAGAGGACTAGGCAATACAGACCATTGCTCTGGATGAGGCATCAGCATCTCTGCATCGGGAACAGCTCAGGAATCTGATTCAAAGTCAGTGATTGGGGCAGGACTGGGGGATCCATCGTAGGCCGTGGAGTTTGCTTAGTTGACCCCATAGTTGACAACACTGGAGCTTTGGAAGGTGTTCAGCTCAGGTGGTATGTTCGGGTCTGCAGCAAAGGGCTGGACAGGTGGAGAGTGTTTACCATGGCTTGGTAGAACCATAGCTGGAAGTGGAGCAGATCGTAGAGCCAGTGCAGAAGGAAGGGACCTTGTAGCATTCAGATCTCTTGACTCGCTAAGTTGTGCTATGTAGTTGGTGTGAGAACAAGAAATACTGAAATGTTGTTTCTACAGCTTGTGGAAAATTACCGAGAAGTCATTTCTACACAACATAATGAAATCACTGAAAAAGAGAACTGATAAGGGTATGTAAGTAAAGACCTTGAGACAGTACGGCAGTTAAAAATTGTGCTTATGCAGAGAAAAGAAAAACAGCAAGAGTTAGAACAAAGGATGTCGTGAATGAGTAACTGACAGCTGCAAGTTAAAACACACACAATGGAGAACCAAATAAGGTAAAACAAAAACAAGAGTTAGGGGCTAGAAGGTTAGAGTAGGGGGAGAAGTAAACAGAGGAGGAGACTGTAGCAACCATAGGATAGGTTAGTGTCATAATACGTTATAACCAATAATGTAAAATAAAGGCGTGGACAAATGGATTTGTATTGTATAAACATGAACTGAATATGTTGATCGGTGTGCCTGCTTGTAGGACACCCGATCTTGCCAGAACATTAAATAAACTTACTTCTTCAGAGTTTGACTTGGTGTAAATTATTATTAAGTGGGCTATGTTTCTCACATTGGGAACTAATGAACTTCTGAATATTGCACCAGCCATGATTAACAGAGGTAACCAAATAGCATTGGCGGGCCTGTGATTTGTTGTGATCGGCATGAAGGTAGACCAGATCATCGATATCAACTGAGTTGAGAGTTGGTTGCCATCCTAGGGGGGCCTTGGATTTCTGACCATATGGGAGATTTTTTCTTATTCTTTCATGGGATGTGGGTGTCGCTGCCAAGTCCAGCATTTGTTGCCCATCCCTAATTTCCCTTGACAACTGACTGGCTTGGTAGGCCATTGCAGAGGGCAGTTAAGAGTCAACCACATTGCTGTGGTTCTGGAGTCACATGTGTGCCAGACCGGTGTCAGGCAAACCCTCCACCTGCCAAGACTGAGGCACACATGATTTCGCCACATGAACGTTAAAACTTAAAATTGCAAGCCCCTGACTGGAAAGACATTTGCATAGTAACCCACAGTGTAGGAACACTGGGGACCCAGTTGTTGCTTCCCCAATATACAGAAGAAGTGGTCAGACCTATTTTAGTCACTTGACTAACTGGCTGTTGCAGAGGTTTGAACTGAGAGTTTTAAATTGGAGAAAATAGTGTTTGAAATCAGAAGGCTGTTTTTCTCCTGGACTGAGAACATCTCTCTCCTGTCTGCTCTCATCTCGCTCACCCCAGCTTAGGAAACCATTGAAGACATATGAACACTAAGAGAGAAAAGTCTCCTACAGTGAACAAGGTTTAAGAAGAATACTGGGCCCCAACAAAAAGCAAGACTACCTACAATCAAGGATTACAGCAAGCTCGAAGCACAGTAAAAAACACCCTATAGAGACTGCCTCAAACCTCTCCATTTTATTTTTCTTCTCTTTTCTGTCCCTATTTGCATGTGTGTATCGCGTGTGCATGCTAGCATGGGCGCGTCGTATATCCATAGGCAGTAACCGTATTAGAGTTTAAGTTTAAGGTTTAATAAATTTCACTTTTCTCCTTTAAACCGAAGAAAGCCTGTTTATGCTCATTTCTTTGCCTTATAATTGGAAAGCTGTGAACAAGGATTCACAAAGGGGGAACTCAAAACACAGTGTGTTAAAAATAATACCCTGTTACAATAAGACCAGGTGAAGACAGTAACAGACCCCAAGACACCTTTCTCACCTGGTTGTAACACAGGGTAAGGACAGCCGATTTCCTTCCCTAAAGGGCATTGGTGAAATAGATGGGTTTTACGACAATTGATGATAGTTTCATGGCACCATTACTGAGACTAGCTTTCAATTCCAGATTTTTATTAATTAATTGAATTTAAATTCCACCAGATTGCCGTGGTTGGATTTGAACCCGTGACATTACCACTATGCCATCATCTCCCCCGGTGAAGCCGATGTTGAGTCTCAATAACCCTGTCATCGGACAGGAAAATCTGCATATTGGTGAACTGGTCTTTCGATGTCCATAATTCTCTCGCAGAAAGGCCTTGGGAGCGAAGACAGGAGTTGAGTTGTGCAGTGGCAATAGACAGGACCAAAGGTGTTGTAGGGCCTCCATGACGTAGAAGCTCACTCTCCAGTTCCAGTATTGCCTTCTCTGCTACCGGGTTCTTGTTGGGGTTCTTCGATCTACTGAGCTCAATGGCAATGCGGTGTTCCTGAAGCAGCTTGTACCCTAACAGGGTGGAAAACCCAGAGGCGGGATCAGTCCATATGACAGGTTGGGGACCAGCTACTGGATGAAATCCGATACACAACTGGAGGAGAGCATCCCTTAAGGTATCATGGCACTCATTGGCAATGATGCAAGCTGTCTAAGAAGTGACACATTTTCGTACAAATAAAATGAGTTGTCACTCATGCTTGATAACATCAGCAGCAAATGACCCACCTCTGGAGGGTCACTCGAAGACTGGGGGAACAACAGTGTGTGGAATTTTCTGGAGAGCAGCACAAGTATGGCAGATAGCTGTGACCCGTTCAATGGAGGCACCCATGTCAAGCGCATAGAGATATGGGTGGCTGACCAATTTGAGTTGATGACGTGATGGGTGACCAAGACATAGGTGGCGAGCGGTGATTAGGCCTTCCAGGACATTACGCAAAATCATAATACATTCTCATAAGGGGGCAAGGGGCTCATTGGCAAGAACGAGTAGTAAACTATCCCATGCAATGGTAGCAACACGGAGGTAGCTTTTGACATCATGAATGTTGGTAAGCTTCTTTGAAGGGTGGGTGCCTTGCAATAGGTGGGCATGCACGTGACGAAGGAGCGAACATTCAGACTGGATAGCTCGCCATGCTGGCCTGCTGATGAAAGGGAGTTTTATTGAGCCTGACACAATGTCATCAATGGATACCCAGTGAACAATGGAATCTGAGGTCTGGTGTATGAAGGGAGAAACTTGGCACGTGGGGTCCTCACAGTCAGGTGCATTGCGGCTTGCAAAATCTGATGGACCAAAATCTGACAGATCCAGCTAGGTGTCTGACAGAGGTATGGTAGCGACTGACCATAGAAAGGAAGGTATTGACACGTGCTTTGGCAGAAAAATTCTCCTTGCACAGTTTCTCAGGGACCTGCGCACGAGGGGCCGAATTTAGTAAGCCTGCCGCAAGCACTGGCGGCAGACCCGGAAGTGGGCGGCGAGTAGCCACTTTGCATAATGGAGGTGCAAGGCCCATCCAATCACTTGGCGGGGGCAGGATGCAAGATGCCGAATAAGACGTCAGATGACTCCGAAGCAGGTGCTGGCGCCATATTTAAAGGTCTGCCAGCCCTGCTTGCATTGCTTCCTTGCACTCATTTGCTGCTAGCTCACCAAAACTGAGAGGGAAACCTGTGTTGCAGCGACTCTGAACTCCCCCACATTCCAAGGCAGATCCCGCAGGATGGCAGAGGAAAGACACAGGGTGGCCCCAAGGTTTAGTGATGCCTCTCTCCAGATACTCCTCCAGATTGCAAGGGAAAAGCATGAGGTCCTCTTCCCCAGCAATGGCATGAAGAGGCCCTCCCACCTGACCAAGCAAACCTGGATGGAGATCGCTGAGGAGGTCAGCAGCAGTGAGGTAATCTTTCTTTTTCAAAAATATACTTTATTCATAAAAATCTGTAAAAAATACATTACAAAACAGTTCCAATCAATTCCAAGTTGACATTCCAGAAAGTGCAAAATAAATCAGTTTTCTTCAATACAATACGTGAGTTCCCTCACAACCCTTCCATTCCATTTTATATGCAATGTATATTGGCATTACGCAGCAAAACCATATTTTGGTGCATGCAGCCCGAGGGGTTTTCCATGGGTTCCAGCCCCTCGGTTCACTATGGTGGGAGGACCTTACACCGTGGTCTTTCCCCATTGAGCCTTTGCAGCGGCTGTCTCAAGCTTTAGTGTGTCGCTCAGCATGTAGTCCTGGACCTTGGAATGTGCCAGTCTGCAACACTCAGTCATGGACAACTCTTTGCACTGGAAGACCAGCATGTTTCGGGCTGATCAAACAGCGTCTTTCACCGAGTTGATGGTGCATTTCAACTCCAGCAACAGTTGATGTTTATCTAGGTATACGTCCCTGGGAACAGCCTGTAGAGCACAGAGTACTGTGTTACAGAGCTGCTCAGGATGAACCTCGACAAAAACCACTGCATCTCTTTCCACACCTGCTTTGCAAAGACACATTCCAGAAGGAGGTGGGCAACTGTCTCTTCCCCACCACAGCCACCTCGGGGGCAGCGTGCGGTGGCGGTGACATTCCGGGCGTGCAGGAAGGATCTGACGGGGAGGGCCGTTCTCACCACCAGCCAAGCTATGCCCTGGTGCTTGTTTAAGTTCTGGTGATGAGGCATTCTGCCAAATGACTTTGGCAGTCTGCTTGAGGGAACATCCGACAGGATCCACCATCTCCTTTTCCCGTAGGGCCTTGAGGAGATTTCATACAGACCACTGCCTGATGGATTGGTGGTCAAAGGTGTTTTTCAGCACAAACTTTTCCACAAACAATAGATGGTATGACACGGTCCAATTGGATGGAGAGTTCCACGGCAACGTGGCCAGACCCATCCCTTGCAACACCGGGGACAGATAGAACCTCAGTACGTAGTGACATTCGGTGTTTGTGTACGGGGGTTCTACGCAGTTTGATGCAGCTGCACACAAAGGTGGCCATCAGGATGAGGGCGATGTTGGGTACATTTTCCCCCCTTTATCCAGCGGCTTGAACATCGTGTCACTCCAGACAAGGTCCATTTTGGATCTCCAGATAAAGCGGAAAATGGCTCTGGTGACCGCCATGGCACAGGAGTGGAGTATGAGTCAGACCTGCGCCGCGTACAGTAACAATGCTACTCCAACATGCTCAGTTTATGGTGTACCATGGCTACTCGCTCCTTCCAGGTTTTGGCACACGTCCCGGCCCCTCTGAACCATATCCCCAGCACCTTCAGGTAGGTTGACCTGACGGTGAAGGGGACAAAGGATTGGTCAACCCAGTTCCCAAAGAACATGGCCTCGCTCTTGCCATGATTTACTTTGGCTCCCAAGGCCAGTTCGAACTGGTCACAGATGCTCATCAGTCTGCAAACGGATGGCGGATCCTAGCAGAAGACAGCAATGTCACCCATGTACAGGGAGGCTGTCATGCAAGCCCCCACCTGCCAAGAATGAGCCACATTAATTTCGCCACATGGACATTAAATTTCAAATTGTTGCTGGGAAGAAGAGAAGGCCTGTGACAAGGGGTTGCAGGCCCCTGACTGGAAAGACATTTTTGCATATCAACAGACAGTGTTTGGAACAAAGGAGCTATCCCCTGCTCCAATACAATCTATAAACTGATGTGGTCAAACCAGTTAGTGAAATGACTAACCTGCTTGGCAGTCATTTTTTGAATTGTACAGTTTGAACTGAGAGTCTGCAGAACGCTGTTTGCTCCTGGATTGAAAAGACCTCTCCTGGCTGGCTCACCACAGCCTCTCCTGTCTGCTCCCATCTCTTTCTCACAGAACTCCAAAACCCACTGAAGACACATGAACCCCAAGAGCAAAAATTCTCCTACAGTGAACAAGGTTTAAGAAGAATACTGGGCCCCGACGAAAAGCAAGATCTACCTACAATCAAGGACTCTACAGTGAGCTCGAAGCACAGTAACAAAAAACCCTCTTCAGAGATTGTCTCAAACTTTTTCACTTTACTTTTCTTCTGCTCTTTTCTGTCCCTATCTGCATGTGTGTATCATGCAGGCATGCTAGCGTGGACACATCATCTATCCGTAGGCGTTAACTGAATTCGAGTTTAAGTTTAAGTTTAATAAATTTCAATCTTTCTTCTTTAACCCTGAGAAAACCTCTGTTTGTGCTGGTTTCTTTGCCTTATAATTGGAAAGTGGTGAACAAGGATGCACCAAGGGGGAGCTAAAAACACGGTGTGTTTAAAATTAAAACCCTGTTACAGTAAGACCAGGTGAAAGCTGAAAGGGAACCCCAGACCCCTGTCTCACCTGGTCATAACAGAGGCTTTGACCTGAGTGCCTCTACTGACTGGGACTGTCACCCCTCTTATGCCCGCATCCTTCCTAATGGACTCAGGAAAAGGTTCGATACAGCAAACAAATAAGACAGGGGAGAGAAGACAGCCCTGTCTGACTCCAGGTTTGATCGGGAAACTTTCTGATTCCCACCCATTGATTGAGACTGTGCTACCGATGTTTGCGTAGAGCAGTTTGATCCAATTGCAGATTCCTTCCCCAAACCCCATTTTGGAGAGCATGTCCATCATGTATGTGTGTGATATCCTGTCAAAAGCCATCTCCTGGTCCAAGCTGATGAGGCAGGTGTCCACCCCCCTTTCTCGTACATAGGTGATCGTGTCCCTGAGTAGCGCGAGGCTATCAGAGATCTTCCTGCCAGGTACAGTGCAAGTCTGATTGGGGTGAATCACCAACTCCAGAGCAGACTTGACCCGACTGGTAATGATTCTGGACAGAATCTTGTAGTCTACATTAAGCAATGAGATGGGCCGCCAATTTCTGATTTCTGCCCTCTCCCCCTTCCGCTTGTAGATGAGGGCAATGATGCCTTTCCGCATGGATTCTGACTTGCTGCCGGCCAGAAGCATACTCTTGTATACTTCCAGCAGCTCAGGGCCGATCCAGTCCCACAGAGTCGAATACAACTCAACCGGTAAGCTGTCGCTTCCGGGAATTTCACTCGTCACGAAGGACCTGACGGCCTTTGTCAGCTCATCCAGAGTTAGCGGTTTGTCCAGACTCTCCCGCGTACTATCATCTAAGACCTCCATGATAGATGACAGGAAGGATTGGGAGGCCGTGCTGTTCGTGGGCTTCACTTCGTATAGCCCGGCATAAAAGGATTTGCTGATCCTTATTATGTCAGACTGTGATGACGATACCGAGCCATCCTCTTCCTTCAGGCTGCTGATCACAGAGCTCTCTCTGTGTACCTTTTGGAAGATGAAACGTGAGCATGTCTCATCCTGCTCAACGGATTGAACTCTGGACTGGAAATGATCTTGGAGGCCTCCACGGTAAAGAGCGAGGCCTGCTGGTTCTTCACCTCTTGGAGATCCTCCTTGACCTCGACCCCGATCGACTGCAGCCGGAGCAGATTCTGCATTCTTTTCTGTCCGTACATTTCCTTTTGTCTCTCTCTCTCTCTCACCTTCTGAACACCTTTGAGGATAAAGAACTCCTTAATGTTCACCTTGATCACTTTCCACCAGTGCACCAGAGACTCAAAGAGGGGTTTCACAGTTCTCCAACCTTTGTAATCCCTTTTGAGTTCCTCATTGTTCTCTGGGGTCAGCAGTTTTATGTTCAGTTTCCATGTCCCCCTGCCAACCTCCTGGTCATCCTGTAAATGTAGGAGGCAGTAGGAGGCAGTTGTGGGGTCATTTTTTTTATTTCCAAAATATACTTTATTCATAAAAATATGTAAAGCACCAAGTCGACAATACAAAGAGTGCAAAGGAGATCAGTTTCCTTCAATACAGGAGTGATTGCCTCACAACCCTTCCATTTCATTTTACATGCCATGTATATTTTGCAGCAAACCCATATTTTCTGGATACAGCCTCAGGGGCTTCCAATGGATCCAGCCCCACAGTTCACCGGGAGGAAAGGTGCACAGTGGTCTTTCCCCATTGAGCCTTTGCCGCGGCTGCCCCAAGCTTTCGTACGTCCCTCAGCACGTAGTCCTAGACCTTGGAATGTGCCAGTCTGCAACACTTGGTCGTGGACAACTCTTTGAGCTGGAAGACCAGCAAGTTTCAGGCAGACCAAAGAGCGCCTTTCACCGAATTGATGGTCCTCCAGCAGCAGTTGATGTTTATCTCGGTGGCTGCCCCTGGGAACAGCCCGTAGAGCACAGACTCCTGTGTTACAGAGCTGCTCTTGATGAACCTCGACAAAAACCACTGCATCTCTTTCCATATCTGCTTTGCAAAGACACATTCCAGAAGGAGGTTGGCAACTGTCTCTTCCCCACCACAGCCACCTCGAGGGCATTGTGTGGAGGGGGTGAGATTTCGGACGTGCAGGAAGGATCTGACGGGGAGGGCCCTTCTTATCAGCAGCCAAGCTACATCTTGGTGCTAGCTTGAAAGTTCTGGTGATGAGGCATTCTGCCAAATGATTTTGGCAGTCTGCTCGAGGAACCATCCGATAGGATCCACCATTACCTTTTCCCATAGGGCCTTGAGGACATTTCGTGCAGACCACTACCTGATGGATTGGTGGTCAAAGGTGTTTTTCTGCAGAAACTTTTCCACAAAGGGTAGGTGGTACGGCACAGTCCAACTGGATGGAGCGTTCTGCAGGCCCATCCTTCGCAACACCGGGAACAGATAGAGCCTCAGCATGTAGTGACACTTGGTGTTTGCGTACTGGGGATCTATGCACAGCTTGATGCAGCCGCACACTAAGGTGGTCATCAGGATGAGGGCGACGTTGGGTACATTTTTCCCTCCCTTATCCAGAGGTTTGAACATCGTTCCCTCCGGATCCCCAGATGTAGTGGAAAATGGCTCGGGTGACCGCCAAGGCGCAGGAGTGGGGTATGGGCCCGACCTGCACCATGTACAGCAACAACGTGAGCGCCTCACACCTGATGACCAGGTTGAGTCAACCCAGTTCCCAAAGATCATGGCCTCATTCTTGTAGTGGTTAACTTTGGCTCCCGAGGCCAGTTCAAACTGGTTGCAGATGCTCATCAGTCTGCGCTCAGACAGCGGATCCGAGCAGAAGACGGCGACGTCATCCATGTACAGGGAGGTTTTAACCTGAGTGCCTCCACTGCCTGGGACTGTCACCCCTCTTACGCCCGCATCCTCCCTAATAGATTCAGCAAAAGGTTCAATACAGCAAACAAACAAGACCGGAGAGAGAGGACAGCCCTTTCTAACTCCAGATTGGATCGGGAAACTTTCCGATTCCCACCCATTGATTGAGACTGCGCTACTGATGTTTGTGTAGAGCAGTTTGATCCAATTGCAGATTTCCTCCCCAAACCCCATTTTGGAAAGCACGGCCATCATGTAGGTGTGCGATATCCTGTCAAAAGCCTTCTCCTGGTCCAAGCTGATGAGGCAGGTGTCCACCCTCCTGTCCCGTACGTAGGCAATCGTATCCCTGAGTAGCGCGAGACTATCAGAGATCTTCCTGCCGGGTACAGTGCAGGTCTGATCGGGGTGAATCACCAATTCCAGAGCAAACTTGACTCGATTGGTGATGACTTTGGACAGAATCTTGTAGTCAACACTGAGCAGTGAGATGGGCCGCCACATTCTGGTTTTTGCCCTCTCTCCCTTCCGCTTGTAGGTGAGGGTGATGATGCCTTTCCTCATGGATTCTGACATGCTGCCGGCCAGAAGCATACTCTTGTACACTTCCAGCAGGTCTGGGCCGATCCAGACCCACAGGGCCGAATACAACACAACCGGTAAGCCATCGCTTCTGGGAGTTTTACTCGTCTCCAAGGACTTGACGGTCTTTGTCAGCTCGCCCAGAGTTAGCGGCTTGTCCAGTCTCTCCCTCATTGCTGTCATCTAAGACTTCTGTGATAGATGACAGGAAGGACTGGGAGGCTCTGCTGTCTGTGGGCTTCGCGTCATACAGCCCAGCATAAAAGGATTTGCTGATCCTTAGTATGTCGGACTGCAAAGACGTTACCAAGTCATCCTCTTCCTTCAGGCTGCTGATCACAGAGCTCTGTCTGTGTACCTTTTGGAAGAAGTAACGCGAGCACGTCTCATCCTGCTCAATGGAGCGGAAGATGATCTTGGAGGCCTCCGTGGCAAACAGCGAGGCCTGCTGATTCTTCACCTCTTCGAGATCCTCCTTGACCGCGACCCCCATCGACTGCAGCCGGAGCAGATTTTGCATTCTTTTCTGGAGTCGGGACATTTCCCTCTGTCTCTCTCTCGCCCTCTGAACACTTCTGAAGATCAAGAACTTCTTGATGTTCTCCTTGATCGCCTCCCACCAGTGAACTGAAGACTCAAAGAGGGGTTTCACGGTTCTCCAACCTTTGTAATCCCTTTTGAGTTCCTCAACGTTCTCTGGGGTTAGCAGTGTAGCATTGAGCTTCCATGTTCCCCTGCCAACCCACTGGTCACCCTGTAAGTGACAGTCGGTCAGTAAGATGCAATGGTCGGAGAAGAACACCGGCTTGATGTCGGTGGATCTGACTGTGACAGCACGGGACACAAACAGGAAGTCAATCCTGGAACGGGCAGACCCGTCCGATCTTGACCAGGTGTATCTACGCTGCGCTCCGTCTGCAGGTTTGCTGAAGACGTCATGCAGCTTGGCATCTTTTACTGTTTCCATTAGGAATCTGGACGTAGCGTCCAGTTTGCTGTCGTCATCGCTGGATTGTCCAGCTGCATCGATGATGCAGGTGAAGTCACCGCCTAGGATGACCGGCCTGGACATCGCCAGCAGCAGTGGGAGCTGCTGGAAAATGGTCAGCGCTCACTGCATTGCAACGGGGCGTACACGTTGATCCACCGGAGCGTAGCATTGTTGTACATTACGTCTGCTACGAGGAGGCGATCGCCCACCAGCTCCTTAACTTCGGAGATGGTGAAGTTACCTCCCCGCAGCAGAATACCCAGTCTGGAGAAATGGGAATCATTACCCCCTGACCAGATCGATGGCCCGTGGGACCACCATCACAACCATTGCCTGTAGGTGCTGAGGTGTGGTATTCCACACTCCTGCAGAAACAGTAGATTGGCTTTGACCTTGGAGAGGTAGTCCAACGTTGGAACACATCGTGTAGTAGATTTAATGCTACGCATGTTAATTGAAGCAATCCTTTTACCCATTTTTAAGTTAGTTGTTGCTTCCCAAACCATTTGTCCTTGCTAGTCCCAGTCCTTCGGTATGTTCCTGCATACCCATGGCGTACACAAGCTGTTTCACGTTCGTTGGGCTCAGAATCCGCTCCTGGTTTCTCATGCAGGGTTGTTTGCTGGGGTGATATCAGGGGGCTCTTGTAGGCAGCAAGGCTTGGGCTGTCCTCTGCTGTTGGTATCTTTCCCCTCTGTTCCTCCTCGAAAACATCACTGCTCCCGGCTTCCCGGAGCTGGAGTGCGCCAGACTTGTCGTTGCTCTCGGTGTCCCAGAGCTGAGGTGTGCTGGGCCCATCACAACTTCCAGTGCCCGGGGGCTGGGGGGCCTTATCTTCCAACTCCTTTGAGTTCTGCCGCTTCTTTTGCAGGTGCCATTGTTCCGGCACTTCCACGACCAGTGAGGAGGAGCTGCTGTAGTCTGTCTCAGACGGTAGCCTCCTCTTGCTATTGGTTTGGGTGGTGGCCTGTTCCATTTTTGGAGGTTTTGTCTTTGTGGTTTTCCTTTGTACCACTTGCCACTGGCTTGTTTGTCCATCTGCTGCCTCCTCCTCCATTGATTCTGTCTGTGGAGGAGGGATTTCTGGGCACAGGTTAGGTGTTGGGTCGCTGGTTTCAGCTGCCTCCCCTTTCTTCTCCTTCTCAGGTAGACTTGCCTTGTTGCCTTGTTGCGGAGAGGGTTGCTTGTCTCTTTCCCAGCACCAGACGCATTCATCGTTCCTTCTCCCGGCCTTTCCTTGGACCTTGCCGCCTGACCATAACTGAGGCAGCATTTGGGGCAGGTTTGCCTCACCGCACAGGTTGCAGCACTTACTCTGCTTACAGCCCTTGGTCTGATGGCCTTCCTTCTTGCAGTTCTTGCAGACGACTGTGCTGCAGTTAGCTGCCACGTCACCAGATTTGCCACAGTTGCGACAAACTCTGGGCTGCCCCGCATTGACCAAGAAGCCTCGACTTCCCCTGATAGTGAAGCTGGAGGTAGGATGGATGATGGCTCCGTTGGCATCGACCTTCAAGGTCACCTTGGCCTGCCACTTGCTGGTCCAAATCCCAAAAGGGTCTTTGACATCAGTGCTGCTGCCAGCCACCTCGACGTAGCTGGCGAGAAAGGTGTGTACATCCACCACAGGAACATGGGGGTTGTAGAGGTGAATTATCACTACCTGGTCATGTTGTGATGGCAGCGTGAAAAGCGGCTCCACTGTGAGGATGGACTATGGCGCCTGATTTCCCTTCTCCTTGAACACCTTCAGGAACTTGATGCATCCTGCCACGTTCTTGAACGTTGAATCGAAGACGACATCATACTCCTGAAGGAGTGTGTTGAACTGAGTACGTGTCCTGAGGCAGGGTGTGATCCAGATTGTCATGCTCAGCCCTCACTTGCCAAGAATGAGGCACGTTAATTTAGTCATGAACATTGATTTTGAACTGTTACAGGACTGAGGGGAGGACTTGTTGAACAGATCAGCTGTGGCTGTAAAAGACATTTGCATATTAACAAGTGAAGGTGGTAGCCCCCCCAATAGTGAAAGAAAGACTGCAGGAGGTCAGAGAGACAGGGCAGTGGCAGGAGATGGTCCCCTGCAGTTCCCCTGCATGTGTAGTGGATCAAACCATGATGAAACCAGCTCCCCCAGAGGGGACTGAATTGGCACTGCGGGCAGATAAGAACATAAGAAATAGGAGCAGGAGTAGGCCATTCAGCCCCTCAAGCCTGCCCCGCCATTCAATAAGATCATGGCTGTTCTGCCCCAGACCTCAAGTCCTCTTTCGTGCCAACTCCTCATTGCCCTCAACTCCCTGATATTTCAAAAATCTATCTACCTCCTCTTCATATACTTTCAGTGATCTGGCCTCCACAACTCTCTGGGGTAGAGAATTCCAGACACTACCCTCTGAGAGAAGAAATTCCTTCGCAACCCAGTTTTAAATGAGTGTCCCCTTATTCTGTAACTATGTCCCCTAGTTTGAGATACCCCCACTAGTGGAAACATCTTCTCAACATCTACCCTGTCAAGCACCCTCAGAATCTTGTATGTTTCGATAAGATTACCCCTCATCCTTCTAAACTCTAATGAATAAAGTCCTAACCTGGTTAGCCGTTCTTGATAAGTCAACTCCTTCATCCCAGGAATCAGCCTAGTGAATCTCTTTTGGCAGAAGGAGTCCCTGATTGCTACTGTTTAAAGAATGAGGTACTGATGAGGAAATGGAGTTCTCCTGACAGACCTGAGAACAAGGAGTGGACAGTTGTTCACCAGTTTGTGGTGCCGCAGAGGTACTGGAGACAGATATTAAGAAAGGCCCACGAGACTACAGTGGCTGTACATGCCGGTATACAAAAGACCAAAGCCACATAAGACAGCGTTTTGACTGGCCAAAACTCTGCAAAGATGTGGTGGAGTACTGCAAGAGTTGCCACATGTGCCAGGTTGAGGGGAAACCCCAACCTACAGTGAAACCCCTAAGTCCTGTAACAATGTTCGGAGGACCCTCCAGCAGAGGGCTGGTGAACTGTAAGGGACTCCTGCTGAGAACAAAAAGGGACAGGCAGGCACAAGGCTGGCAAAAGGTTAGACAGAGAAGGGGAAAAAATGACCACGAGGGCAGGTTAAAGGAAGTCCGGGGGGAATCCCAGATGAAAACCCCTACTGTCTGGTCAGGCAATCCCGAAAAATGTGAAAGTTAGACCCCCCATCCTCCTATGTAAATGCAGACACTAGAAGCACCCCACCAGAGTTGCTAACGGCATTTATAGGAACCTGCAGAGACAAAGAAAGACCTCTAGGGGCAGAGAAACCATGAGGGTGATGCCTCACCTAGTTGAAGTATCACAAGGGAGTGCAGTAGAGTCTGCACAAATACCTGCAGGCAGGAGTGTCCTCTGGGACAAAGGGGTGATTAGCAAAGAATCCTCCTCCACAGTTAAAAAAAAGTGAACTACACCTCCCCCAAAGTCAAAAGCCTTTGCATGACTCAGCAAAACACTGAAAGAGAGTTCATGATAGACTCGCCCACTACTGACTTTTTTTAAAAAAGTTACCTCAGCAGGAACAAAGACCCGAGGCAGCCATGGAAATGGGCAAACGGAAGAGAAACTTCCCGAAAAAACCCCCACATGTTTATTGGGATGCCGAAAGGGGGCAATTAGAGCAGCACTGGCACCAAGAGAAGACAGGCTGTAATAAGTTTTAGGATTTATGAATGAATGGGAATGAATGAGAGAAATGCGTGGTATTTTTTGTATCTTACATTTTTCACGAATCTTTTAATGAAATGCGCCTTTTCTCAAGTTGCATTTCATTCCGCTGGGCATGGACGTGTCATGCCAGGCCCCCACCTGCCAAGTACGTGACACATTAATTTTGTCATGAACATTGATTTTAAACTGTTATGGAATGAGGGGAGGACTTGTTGAACAGATCAGCCGTGGCTGGAAAAGACATTTGCATATTAACAGACAGTGTTTGGAAGGACAAAGCAGCCATTCCCTGACATTCAACCCACAATGGACTTTTGATCACCAGACGTTGAAGGTGGGCCGTTCACATCCAGGTTGACTGCTAAGATGGCAGAATACACAAATGGACATGGTCAAACCAGCTAGTCACATGACTAACCTGCTGGGCCACATGAGTTTTTTGAATTGGTATAAACGGTTTGGGCAGAAAAGTCTGTTTGCCCCTGGACTGAGAATATCTCTCTCCTGTCTGCTCCCATCTCTTTCTCACAAGCTTCTGAATCCACTGAAGACACATGAACCCCAAGAGAGAAAAGTCTCCTACAGCAAACAAGGTTTAAGAAGAATACTGGGCCCCTAACGAAAAGCAGGATCTACCTACAATCAAGGACTCTACAGTAAGCTCAAAGAAATGTTACAACAACTCTTCAGATATTACCTCAACCCCTTCCACTTTATTTTTCTTCTGCTCTTTTCTGTCTCTATTTGCATGTGTGTATCGCGTATGCATGCTAGCGTGGGGTGTGGCGTGTATCTGTAGGCGTTAAACCAAATTAAAGTTTAAGTTTAATAAATTTCAACTTTTCTTCTTCAATCCTGAGAAAGCCCGTTTGTGCTGAGTTCTTTGCCTTATAATTGGAAAGTGGTGAACAAGGAATGAACAAGGAGGCGCTAAAAACACGGTATGTTTAAAATTAAACCCTGTTACAATAAGACCAGGTGAAGGCTGAGAGGGACCCCTAGACACCTTTCTCACTGGGTCGTAACACGGATCCACAAGAACAGACTCTGACAACAGCTGATGGTGCTTACTTTTGCATTGCTTGATAGGCACGTTGTCCTGAGAAGGCTGAGAATCTAGGTTGCTGGGGGTGAAGACAGGTTGTATCCGAGGAAAATGCTTGGGACAGGACTTGCAGTTCATGGGAGAGGTTTGCGATGTGAATCTTGTTTTTAACAGCATAATAACTTCATAATTACTGCGATACACCTTCAGTAGCTCTGAAAAGCTAATTTTATAGTTGTGGAATGTCAAATTCCCCATAATGATAAAAAAAATCCACATTAAAAAATATATATTTTTCTTTTTTTTATAAATTGCTTATCTTTATTTTAGCTTCTATGTTAATCCAACCATAACCATTTATTTCAAATGTAAATTAAAGTGAAGGATGTTAAGTGCTTTTAACTTCCTGGTTTGCTGTGTGTGAATATTTCAGTGTGTTTGTCTGCTTACATGCTTGCTGACATTGCTGCTGCTGCACTCCAAGAGATCCCCTTTACTTGGTGTCAGATTTAACCTGCTGTCAGGAAAGGGGAAAACCTCGCCACGGAGACTGTTGGATCTTTGTGCGAAGATTTCGTCAGGGTCAGCAGTGAGTGCCCTTGCTTTGTTGCTGACCACAAAATCCGGGCCACTGTTTCCACTTGTGGGAGAATCCAAACGGTGGGAGGGGGGGGGGGGTGCATAAATACAAGATAGTTACTAATAAATCCAGTAGGGAAATAAGGAGAAATATAATTCCTCAAGGAATGGTTAGCATGTGGAAGTGGTTGAGACATATAGCTTAGATGTTTTCAAAAGGAAACTAGATCAGTACATGAGACAAAAGATATGCTGAAAGTCTGAAATGAAGTAGATGGAATTAGTGGAGACCTGCATGGAGTATGAACACCAGCACTGACTGGTTGGGCGGAATGGCTGTATATTCTATGGAATGGTGTAGTCAACCACATCAAAGGCTATAGATAGGTCGAGAGGATAAGAAGCGATTAATTACTATTGATGTCATTTGTGAGTTTCAGAAGGGTTGTTTAAATGCTCTGAGCCACATAAGGAGTGTTTCAAAGCAGGTGATAGAAGTAGAGAGGCAGATAGATTTAGAGGAAAAATTACAGAGCTTTGGACCTCTGCAGCTGAAGGCAGGGCCAGTGGGAAACAGACAGTAATTGATTAGAATGGATAACATTATAGCATAGAAATAAAGAATAATACTTTAAACAGATATTCAAAGTGCTAAAACAGCATTTTGCCATACTGGTACCCGCATGTTATTTGTGTTTTTTACTTGCCTATCCGTGGTGTTATTTTTATGTCAAGGAAGCAAGAATATCAGACAGGGATTAACATATTTTGTCCCATAATCCTCTGCGTTCATTTCAATATTTTTGTAATATTTCACTGTTGATTTGTTCTGAGAACAAATTGTGGTTCCTGGTTATAAAAATAACAGTTGTAGTTGATAACACTATATTTTTGGAGGATGAGGTTTTTGTTTTAGAGCTACCACAACTGTGAACTGTATGCATCTGATAGACCTCTTCTCGTTAGCAAAATTTGTCAGCTTTGCGCAGTGGCAGTATCGTAGCCGATGAGGTTTAACCGAGGCGCGATTATTGCTTATTGAAAACTTTTCCCAATACCCCGCTGTGACGACTTGAAATATAGTCGGCAATGGCAATTTTTGACAGTCTCTGCGGAGACTGAATTTATGATAAATATAGGTGAAGTATTTTAATGTTATACGATTTTGCTGTACACATCTTCAACGCTTAAGCAGCGTCTTATTTAGCTATTATCTCCACTGTGGTTTTAATCATCATACTTATGCTTCATGACAGACTCATTTCCGACATTAGAAGGAGCTGCCTTGGCAATTGCAGTGGTTTTGCATTAATGTGGGAATCTCAACAGACAACAAAATTTCAGGCGTGGCAATGCCGAGGCTGACAGCTCGTTTATTTTGTGAAAGCAAAATACTGCAGATGCTGAAAATCTGAAATAAAAACAAGAAATGCTGGAAATACCCAGCAGTTCTGGCAGCATCTGTGGAGAGAAAGCAGAGTTAACGTTTCAGGTCAGTGACCCTTCAACAGCACTGGCAGAGCCAGAAATGTAATAGGTTTTAAGCAAGTAAGCGGAGGTGAGACAAGACATAACAAAAGAGGTGTTGATGGGACAAGGTCAAAGAGAATAACTGACATGGTCATGGAGCAAAGGCATTTATGCCTCTGCCAGTTCTGATGCAGGTTCACTGACCTGAAACGTTAACTCTGCTTTCCCTCCACAGATGCTGCCAGACCTGCTGAGTATTTCCAGCATTTCTTGTTTATTTTGTACCTCTATTCAACCCTGTAAACCAAAACCTTTTGCTTTAGATCACAGGTATGCAGGAACTGTCCCAAGGGATGAAACCAACAGAAAAAAACGATCTGCTGAGTTTCTTTGTTGAACATAGATTTCTAAAAAAAAAAGTTTAAAGATCGTGACCATTAAAACTACTATGCTTCGACCTTGAAGTACCTTGCCAAGGACAAAACTAACCTGCTGCCTTCACAGGAGTGCTGACCACTGCACCTCAACACCTATTGACAATGGTCGTGATGAAGATCCTGGGTAGGCTTTGAGTAAAATGGCTATAACCTATCTTCGAGCTTCAGGCCTGGGAGTGCACAACACCGTTCGGGTGGTCATGAAGGACAAGGAAGGAGATGCACCGGTCGATCGCACCTTCTTCATCAAGAAAATCCTCTTTGATTGCTGCGGATTTCAAGCTACGGACGTCTTCTGCCTGCAGGATTTCCCCAGTAGTGGATACTTTGACGTGACGTTCCGGAACGTGGCTGTATGCATCAAGTTCCTGAAGGCGTTCAAGGAGAAAGGGGACCGGGCGCCACTGTCGATCCTCACAGCGGAGCCGCTCTTCACGCTTCCATCACAACGGGACCGGGTGGTGACGATTCACCTCTACAACCCCCATGTTCCGGTGGTGGATGTACTCACCTTTCTCGCCAGGTACGTCGAGGTGGCCGGCAGCAGCACTGATGTCAGGGACCCCTTTGGGATTTGGACCAGCAAGCGGCAGGTCAAGGTGACCTTGAAGGTCGATGCCAGTGGAGCCATCATCCACCCTCCCTCCATCGGGGGAAGGTTATCGGGGGAAGTCGAGGCTTCCCGATCTACGCTGGCAGCCCAGAGTTTGCCGCACCTGTGGCAAATCTGGTCACGTGGCAGCAAACTGCAGCATGGTTGTTTGCAAGAACTGCAAGGAGGAAGGCCATCAGACCAAGGACTGTAAGCAGACTAAGTGTTGCAACTTGTGCGGTGCGGCAGGCCATCTCTACAAAACCTGGCCCAAACGCTGCATCAGTTATGCTCAGGCAGCAAGGTCCAAGGAAAGGCCGGGAGAAGGTACAACGAAGGCGTCCGGTGTTCGAAAGGAGACGAGCAACCTTCTCCGCAGTGAGGAACTTCAACCTGAGAAGGAGAAGGAAGGGGAGGCAGCTGAAACCAGCAACCCAGCACCTACCCTGCGCCCGGAAACCCCTCATCCACAGACAGAATCAATGGAGGAGGAGGCAGCAGATGGACAAACAGGTCAGTGGCAAGTGGTACAAAGGAAAACCGCAAAGAAAATACCTCCAAAAGCGGAACAGGCCACCACCCAAACCAATGGCAAGAGGAGGCTACCGTCTGAGACAGACTACAACAGCTCCTCTTCACTGGACGGGGAAATGCTGGAACGACAGCTCCTTCAAAGGAGACGGCAGAACTCCAAGGAGATGGAAGATAAAGCCGCCCAGCCCCCGGGCACGGGAAGCTGTGATGGGCCCGGCGTGCCCCAACCCCAAAGCGCCACACGTAATGACGTGGCCAACGCATCCCAGCTCCTGGACACCGAGAGCAAAGACACGTCTGGCGTACCTCAGCTCCGGGAACCCGGGAGCAGTGATGTTTTCGAGGAGGAACAGAGGGAAGCAGCAGAGGACAACCCAATCCTTGCTGCCTCCAAGACCCCTCCCGATGTCACCCCAGCGGAACAAACCCTGCATGAAAAACCAGGAGGGGTTTCTGAGCCCAACCAACGTGAAACAGCTTGCGCACACGATGGGTATGCAGGAACATCCCAAAGGACTGGGACTAGCAATGACAAATGGTGTGGGAAGCAACAACTAACTTTTAAAAAATGGGTGTAAGGATTGCTTCCATTAATGTGCGTAGCATTAAATCTACTACGCAATGTGTTTCAAGCTTGGATTACCTCGCCAAGGTCAAAGCCGACCTACTGTTTCTGCAGGAGTGTGGAATACCACACCTCAGCACCTACAGGCAATGGTTGCGATGGTGGTCCCACGGGCCATCGATCTGGTCAGGGGGTAATGATTGCCGTTCCTCCGGCCTGGGTATTCTGCTGCAGGGAGGTAACTTCACCATCTCCGAAGTTAAGGAGGTGGTGGGCGGTCGCCTCCTCGTAGCAGACGTAAAGTACAACAACGCTCCGCTCCGGTTGATCAACGTGTACGCCCCGGTTCAATGCAGCGAGCGGCTGTCCGTCTTCCAGCAGCTCCCACTGCTGCTGGCGATGTCCAGGCCGGTCATCCTAGGCGGTGACTTTAACTGCATCATCGATGCGGCTGGACGATCCAGCAGAGACAACAGCAAACTGGACGCCACGTCCAGATTCCTAATATAAACAGTTAAAGATGCCAAACTGCACGACGTCTTCAGCAAACCTGCAGACGGAGCGCATCGCAGATACACATGGTCAAGATCGGACAGGTCTGCCCATTCCAGGATTGGCTTCCTGTTTGTATTCCTTTGTGTCACTTTTGTGTCACTTTGGTCGGGGGGACCTTACACAGTGGTCTTTCCCTATTGAGTGTTTGCCGCGGCTGCCCCTAGCTTTAGTGCATCCCTCAGCACATAGTCCTGGACCTTGGAATGTGATAGTCTGCAACACTCGGTGGTGGACAACTCTTTGAGCTGGAAGACCAGCAAGTTTCGGGCAGACCAAAGAGCATCTTTCACCGAGGTGATGGTCCTCCAGCAGCAGTTGATGTTTATCTTAGTGTGCGTCCATGGGAACAGCCCGTAGAGCACAGACTCCTGTGTTACAGAGCTGCTTGGGATGAACCTCGACAAAAACCACTGCATCTCTTTCCACACTTGCTTTGCAAAGACACATTCCAGAAGGAGTTTGGCAACAGTCTCTTGCCCACCACAGCCACCTCCAGGCCAGTGTGCAGAGGGTGTGAGACTCCAGGTGTGCAGGAAAGATCTGATGGGGAAGGCTGTTCCCACCACCAGCCAAGCTACATCTTGGTGCTTGTTTGAAAGTTCTGGTGATGAGGCATTCTGCCAAATGACTTTGGCAGTCTGCTCGGGGAACCATCCGACAGGATCCACTATCTCCTTTTCCCATAGGGCCTTGAGGACATTCCGTGCAGACCACTGCCTGATGGATTGGTGGTCAAAGATGTTTTCCACAGAAACTTTCCCACAGAGGATAGGTGGTACAGCATGGTCCAACTGGATGGAGTGTTCCGTGGCAATGTGGCCAGGCCCATCCTTAGCAACACTGGGGACAGATAGAACCTCAGCACGGAGTGACACTTGGTGTTTGTGTACTGGGGTTTTACGCAAAATCATGAAGAAAATCCTGATTGAATGCTGTGGATTCTTAGCTGCGGAAACCTTCTGCCTGCAGGACTTCCCCAGCAGTGGATATTTCGACGTAACTTTCAAGAACATGGCGGGATGCATCAAGTTCCTGAAGGTTTTCAAGGAGAAGGGAAACCAGGCGCCATAGTCGATCCTCATGGTAGAGCCTCTCTTCACGCTGCCGTCACAACGGAACCTGCTGGTGACAATTCACCTCTACAACCCCCATGTTCCTGTCGTCGATGTGCTCACCTTCCTCGCCAGGTATGTCAAGGTGGCCGGCAGCAGCACTGAGGTCAAGGACCCGTTTGGGATTTGGACCAGCAAGCGGCAGGTCAAGGTCACCTTGAAGGTCAACGTGAATGGAGCCATCATCCATCCTCCCTCCAGCTTTGCTATCGGGGGAAGTTGAGGCTTCTTGGTTTATGCGGGGCAGCCCAGAGTCTGTTGCACCTATGGCAAATCTGGTCATGTGCTGGCCAACTGCATCACAGTCATCTGCAAGAACTGCAAGCAGGAAGGCCATCAGACCAAGGACTGTAAACAGAGTAAGTGCTGCAACTTGTGTGGTGGGGCAGGCCATTTCTACAAAACCTACCCCAAACACTGCCTCAGTTACACACAGGCGGCAAGGTTACAGGAAAGGCTAGGCGAAGGAATGGTGAATGTGCTGCGAAGAAGACCAGAAACCCTCCCCGCAGTGAGGAAACTCCACCTAAGAAGGAGAGGGAAGGGGAGGCAGCTGCAACCAGCGACCCAACACCTATCCTGTGCCCGGAAACCCCTCCTCTACAGACAGAATCAATGGAGGAGGAGGCAGCAGATGGACAAACTGCTCAGTGGCAAGTGGTAAAAAGGAAAACCAAAAAAAAGAAGCCTCCAAAAAACGGAACTGGTCACCACCCAAACCAGTGGCAAGAGGAGGCTACCGTCTGAGACGGACTACGGCAGCTGCTCCTCATCAGACAAGGAAGGGCCGGAAAGACAGCACATGCAAAAGAAATGGCAGAATGCAAAGAAGCTGGAAGAGAATGCCCCCCAGCTCCAGCGCACTCGAAGCAGCAATGTGCCCAGTGCACCCCAACCCCAAAGCGCTGAACCCAGCGAGATGCCAAGCGCACCCCAGCTCCGGGAGACTGAGAGTAGCGAAGTGTTCAGCGCACTCCAGCTCCGGGTAGCCAGGAGCAGAAACGTTTTCGAGGAGGAACAGAGAGGAAAGATACCACCAGCAAAGGACAGTCCAAAGATTGCTGCCTACAAGACCCCCCCCCCGATGTCACCCCAGCAGAACAAACCCCACATGAGTGACCAGAAGGGTATTCTGAGCCCAACGCATGTGTAACAACTTGTGCATGCAGGAAAATACCCAAGGACTGGGACTGGTAAGGACACCTGGTGTGGGAAGCAACATGCAGTTTTAAATGGGTATAAAGATTGCTGCTATTAATGTGTGTAGTGTTAAATCCTTCGATTACCTCGCCAAGGTCAAAGCCGATCTACTGTTTCTGCAGGAGTGTGGGATACTGTACCTCAGCACTTACAAACAATGCTCACGATGATGGTCCCACAGGCCATCGATCTGGTCAGGGGAAACGATTCCCGTTCCTCCGGCCTGGGTATTCTGCTGCGGGGAGGCAACTTCACCATCTCCAAAGTTAAGGACGTGGTGGGCGGTCGCCTCCTTGTAGCAGATGTAATATACAACAATGCTCCGCTCTGGTTAATCAATGTGTACGCCCCGATCCAAAACAGCGAGTGACTGACCATTCTCCAGCAGCTGCCACTGCTGCTGGCAACATCCAGGCCGGTCATTCTTGGCAGTGACTTCAACCGCATCATTGATGCAACTGAACAATCTGGCAGTGATGACAGCAAAATGGACACTATGTCCAGATTCCTAATGGAAACAGTAAAAGATGCCAAGACAACATCATCAGCAACCCTGCCGACAGAGCGCAGCGTAGATACACCTGGGTCAAGATCGGATGGGTCTGCCCGTTCCAGGATTGACTTCCTGTTTGTGTTCCGTGCTTTCACGGTCAGATCCACTGACGTCAAGCTGGTATTCTTCTCTGACCACTGCCTCCTACTGGCTGACTGTCACATCCAGGATGACCAGTGGGTTGGCAGGGGAACACGGAAGCTGCTAACCCCAGAGAACAATGAGGAACTCAAAGGGATTACAAAGATTGGAGAACCGTGAAACCCCTCTTTGAGTCTACAGCGCACTGCTGGGAAGCGATCAAGGCGAACATCAAGAGGTTCTTTATCCTCAAAGGTGTTCAGGAGGTGAGAGAGACATAGAGGGTAATGTCCCGACTCCAGAAAAGAATGCAGAATCTGCTCTGACTGCAGTCGATGGGGCTCGAGGTCAAAGAGGATCTCCATGAGGTGAAGAGTCAGCAGGCCACGCTCTTTGCCATGGAGTGCTCCAAAATCATCTTCCGGTCCAGAGTCCACTCCATTGAGCAGGATGAGACGTGCTCACGTTTCCTCTTCCAAAAGGTACACAGAGATCAGCAGTCTGAAGGAAGAGGACAGCTCGGTAATGTCATCGCAGTCTGACATACTGGATCAGCAAATCCTTTTATGCCAGGCTGTACGACGTGAAGCCCACGATCAGCACGGCCTCCCAGTCCTTCCTCTCATCTATCATGGAGGTCTTAGATGACAGCATGCGGGAGAGACTGGACAAACCACTAACTCTGGATGAGCTGACAAAGGCCGTCAGGTCCTTTGAGACAATTAAAACACCCGGAAGCGACAGTTTACCAGTTGTGTTGTATTTGACTCTGTGGGACTGGATCAGTCCAGACCTGCTGGAAATATACGAGAGTATGCTTCTGGCCGGCAGCATGTCAAAATCCGTGAGGAAATGCATTATCATCCTCATCTACAAGCGGAAGGGGGGAGAAGGCGGAAATAGGAAATTGGCGGCCCATCTCACTGCTTACTGTTGACCACAAGATTCTGTCCAGAATCATCGCCAGTCGGGTCACGTCTGCTCTGGAGTTGGTGATTCACCCTGATCAGACCTGTACTGTACCCGGCAGGAAGATCTCTGATAGTCTCGTGCTACTCAGGGATACAATTACCTATGTACGGAACGGGGGTGGACACCTGCCTCATCGGCCTGGACCAGGAGAAGGCTTTTGACAGGATATCGCACACATACACGATGGACGTGCTCTCCAAAATGGGGTATGGGGAGGGAATCCGCAGTTGGATCAAACTGCTCTGCACAAACATCAGTAGCACAGTCTCAATCAATGGGTGGGAATCAGAAAGTTTCTCGATCAAATCTGGAGTCAGACAGGGCTGTCCTCTCTCCCCGGTCTTGTTAGTTTGCTGTATCGAACTTTTTGCTGAGTCCATTAGGAAGGATGCGAGCATAAGAGGGGTGACAATCCCAGGCAGTGGAGGCACTCAGGTAAAAGCCTCCCTGTACATCGGCGATGTCACCGTCTTCTGCTCAGATCCGCTGTCCGTTCGCAGACTGATGAGCATCTGCGACAAGTTTCAACTAGCCTCAGGAGCCAAAGTAAATCACGGCAAGAGCGAGGCCATTTTCTTTGGGAAATGGACCGACCGATCCTTTGTCGCCTTCACCGTCAGGTCAGACTATCTGAAGGTGCTGGGGATATGGTATGAAAGAGGCGGAACCCGGAAGGAGCGAGTAGCTGTGGTAAACTATAAACTGAGCATGTGGGAGCGGTGTTGTTACTGTACGTGGCGCAGGTCTGGCCCATACCCCACTCCTGCGCTGTGGCGGTCACCCGAGCCATTTTCTGCTTTATCTGGAGATTCAAAATGGACCCTGTTTGGGAGGACACGATGTTCAAACCTCTGGATAAAGGGGGTACAAACATATCCAACGTCGCCCTCATCCTGATGGCCACCTTCGTGTGCGGCTGCATCAAGCTGTGCGTAGAACCCCAGTACGCAAACATCAAGTGTCACTATGTGCTGAGGTTCTATCTGTCCCCGGTGTTGCGAAGGATGGGTCTGGTCACATTGCCGCGGAACGCTCCATCCAGTTGGACCGTGTCGTACCACCTATCCTTTGTGGAAAGTTTATGCAGAGAAACACCTTTGACCACCAATCCTCCATAGAAACATAGAAAATAGGAGCAGGAGTAGGCCATTTGGCCTTTCGAGCCTGCTCTGCCATTCATTATGATCATGGCTGATCATCCAACTCAGTAACCAGTTCCCACTTTCTCCCCATACCCTTTGATCCTTTTAGACCCAAGAGCTATATTTATTTATTTAGAGATACAGCACTGAAACAGGTCCTTCGGCCCACCGAGTCTGTTCCGACCAACAACCACCCATTTATACTAACCCTACAGTAATCCCATATTCCCTATCACCTACCTACACTAGGGGCAATTTTACAATGGCCAATTTACCTACCACCTGCAAGTCTTTGGCTGTGGGAGGAAACCGGAGCACCCGGCGAAAACCCACGCAGACACAGGGAGAACTTGCAAATCCCGCACAGGGAGTACCCAGAATCGAACCCGGGTCCCTGGAGCTGTGAGGCTGCAGTGCTAACCACTGCGCCACTGTGCCGCCCTATATCTAATTCTAATATCGAACTCCTTTTTGAAAACATGCAAAGTTTTGGCCTCAACTGCTTTCTGTGGTAGCGAATTCCACAGGCTCACCACTCTCTGGGTGAAGAAATTTCTCCTCATCTCAGTCCTGAAAGGTTTACCCCATATCCTTAGACTATGACCCCTGGTTCTGGACTCCCCCACCATCGGGAACATCCTTCCTGCATCTACCCTGTCAAGTCCTGTTAGAATTTTATAGGTTTCTATGAGATCCCACCTCACTCTTCTGAGCTCCAGCGAATATAATCCTAACGGACTCAATGTCTCCTCATACATCAGTCCCGCCATCCCAGGAATCAGTCTGGTAAACCTTCACTGCACTCCCTCTATAGCAAGAACATCCTTCCTCAGATAAGGAGACCAAGACTGCACACAATATTCCATTTGTGGCCTCACCAAGGCCCTGTATAACTGCAGCAAGACATCCCTGCTTCTGTACTCGAATCCTCTCGCTATGAAGGCCAACATACTATTTGCCTTTTTTGCCGCCTGTTGGACCTGCAGCGACTGGTGTACGAGAACACCCAGGTCTCGCTGCATATTCCTCTCTCTCAGTTTATAGCCATTCAGATAATAATCTGCCAGGCAGTGATCTGCACGGATTGTCCTCAAGGGCCTACGGGAAAAGGAGATGGTGGATCCTGTCGGATAATTCCCCGAGCAGACTGCCAAAGTCATTTGGCAGAATGCCTCATCACCAGAACTTTCAGACAAGCACCAAGACTTAGCTTGGCTGGTGGTGAGAAGGGCCCTCTCCGTCAGATCCTTCCTGTATGCCTGGAATTTCACCCCTTCTGCACGCTGCCCCCGAGGTGGCTGTGGTGGGGAAGAGACTGTTGCCCACCTCCTTCTGGAATGTGTCTTTGCAAAGCAGGTGTGGAAAGAGATGTAGTGGTTTTTGTTGAGGTTCATCCCGAGCAGCTCCGTAACACAGGAGTCTGTGCTCTATGGTCTGTTCCCAGGGACGCACTGCTGTTGGAGGACCACCAACTCGGGGAAAGACGCCCTTTGGTCTGCCTGAAACTTGCTAGTCTTCCAGCGCAAAGAGTTGTCCACGACCGAGTGTTGCAGACTGGCACATTCCAAGGTCCAGGACTATGTGCTGAGGGATGCACTAAAGCTTGGGGCAGACATCACAAAGGCTCAATGGGGAAAGACCATTGTGTAAGGTCCTCCCGCCATAGTGAACCGAGGGTCTGGAAACCATGTAAAATCCCTCGAGCTGTATGCATCGGAGAATATTTTTGGTATGTAATGCATATGTGCATTGTGTAAATATAACGTGAGATGGAAGGGTGGTGAGGCACCTCATACTGAACTGAATGAAACAGATCTGTATTGCACTTTTTGTAATGTCAATTTGAATTGTTTTGTTATGTATTTTTACAAATTTTATGAATAAAGCATACTTTTGGGGAAAAATGTGATGCTAGTCCCATTGGCAATCAATCTGTTCCTCTGGCCTGGGTATTCTGCTGTCAGGAGGCGAATTCACCATCACCAAAGTTAAGGTGGTGGGCAGCTGTCTCCTTGTAGAAAATGTACTGTACAAAAATGCTCCGTTTTGGTTAATTAACATGTGCATCCTGGCTGTAAAGAATGAGTGACTAACTGTCTTTTGGCAACTCCCATTGCTGACAATAGCCAGCTGGTCCTTCGAGACAAGTAAAACTCTCAGAAACGATGGTTTACCGGCTGTATTCGACTTTGTGGGACCGGATCAGCCTGGAAGTGTATGAGAGTATGCTACTGGCCGGCACCATGTCAGAATTCATGAGGAAAGGCATCATCACCCTCCATATAGGACAGCAGGGTAGACATCTGCCTCATCAACATGGGCCAGGAGAAGGCCTCTGATAGAATATTGCACACACATATGAAGAACATGTTCTCCAAAATGGGGTTTGGGGAGGGAATCCACAATTGGATCCAACTGCTCTACACAAACATCAGTACCACAGTTTCAATCAGCAGGTGGAAATAGGAATGCTTTCTGATTCTTCCAGACAAGTAAAACCTCCGGAAACGACGGCTTACCAGTTGAGTTGTATTCAACATTGTGGGACTGGATCAGCCCAGACCTGCTGGAAGTGTACAAGAGTATGCTTCTGGCCGACAGCATGTCAGAATCCATGAGGAAAGGCATCATCTCCCTCATCCACAAGTGGAAGGTAGCAAGGGCAGAAATCAGAAATTGGCAGCCCATCTCACTGCTCAATGTAGACTACAAGATTCTGTTCAAAGTCATCGCCAGTCGGGTCAAGTCTGCTCTGGAGTTGGTGATTCACCCCAATCAGACCTGTACCGTACCCAGCAGGAAGATCTCTGATAGCCTTGCATTACTCAAGGATACGATCGCCTATGTACGGGACAACGGGGTGGAAAGCTGCCTCATCAGCTTGAACCAAGAGAGGTCTTTTGACAAGACATTGCACACATACATGATGGACGTGCTCTCCAAAATGGGGTTTGGAGACGGAATTCCCAAATGGATCAAACTGCTGTACACAAACATCAGTAATGCAGTCTTGATCAATAGATAGGAATCAGAAAGTTTCCCGCCCAAACCTGGAGTCAGACAGGGCTGTCCTCTCTCCTCTGTCTTGTTTGTTTTCTGTATTGAACCTTTTCCTGAGTCTATTAGGAAGGATGAGAGTATAAGAGGAGTGACAATTCCAGGCTGCAGAGGCACTCATGTCAAAACCTCTCTGTACATGGACGACATTGTCATCTTCTGCTCGGATCTACTGTCCGTTCGCAGATTGATGAGCATCTATGACCAGTTCGAACTGACCTCGGGAGCCAAAGTAAATCGCAGCAAGAGCGAGGCCATGGACATTGGGAACTGGGCTGATCGATCCTTTATTTATTTTTATTTATTTAGAGATACAGCACTGAAACAGGCCCTTCAGCCCACCGAGTCTGTGCCGACCATCAACCACCCATTTATACTAACCCTACACTAATCCCATATTCCTACCACATCCCCACCTGTCCCTATATTTCCCTACCACCTACCTATACTAGGGGCAATTTATAATGGCCAATTTACCTACCAACCTGTAAGTCTTTTGGCTGTGGGAGGAAACCGGAGCACCCGGAGAAAACCCACGCAGACACAGGGAGAACTTGCAAACTCCACACAGGCAATACCCAGAATTGAACCCGGGTCGCTGGAGCTATGAGGCTGCGGTGCTAACCATTGCGCCACTGTGCTGCCCCTTTGTCCCCTTCACTGTCAGGTCAGACTATCTGAAGGTGCTGGGGATATGGGTCGGAGAGGCTGGGGCATGCAGCAAAACCTGGAAGGAGCAAGTAGCCATTGTAAAACAGAAACTGGGCAGGTGGGAGCAGCGTTCTCTCTCCATTGCAGGTAAGAACCTGGTCATCATGTGTGAGGCGCTCACATTGTTGCTGTACGTGGCACAGGTCTGACCCATACCCCATTCCTGTGCCGTGGCAGTCACCCGTGTCCGTAGGGACACCATGTTCATCTCTCTGGATAAAGGGGGAAAAAACTTACCCAACGTCGCCCCCATCCTGCTGGCCACCTTTCTGTGTGGCTGCATCAAGTTTTGTGAGGAATCCCAAACACCGAGTGTCACTATGTACTGGGGTTCTATCTGTCCCCAGTGTTGCAAAGGATGGATCTGGTCATATTGCCGCAGAACGCTCCATCCAGTTGGACTGTGCCATACCACTTATCCTTCGTGGAAATGTTCGTGCAGAAAAATACCTTTGACCAGAAATCCATCAGGCAGTGGTCTGCACGGAATGTCATCAAGGCCCTAAGGAAAAGGAGATAGTGGATCCTGTCAGATGGTTCCCCGAGCAGACTGCCAAAGTCATTTGGCAGAATGCCACATCACCAGAACTTTCAAACAAGCACCAAGACGTAGCTTGGCTGGTGGTGAAAAGGGCCCTCCCTGTCAGATTCTTCATGCAGACAGGGTGTCTCAGTAGCACGGCATGTTGTCCTTGAGGAAATTGCAGTGGGGAACAGACCATCGCCCACCTCCTCTGGAATGTGTGTTTGCAAAAAACATCTGGAAAGAGATGCAGTGGTTTTTGTTGAGGTTCATCCCGAGCAGCTCCATAACACAGCACTCTGTCATCGACGGGCTGTTCCCAGGGATGCACACTGCGATAAACATCAACTCCCGTTGAAAGGCCATCAACTCATGAAAGATGTGCTTTGGTCTGCCCAAAACTTGCTGATCTTCCAAGTAGCTATCCGCGACTGAGTGTTGCAGACTGACACATTCCAAGGCCCAGGACTATGTGCTGACGGACACACTGAGGCTTCGTGCAGCTGCGACAAAGGTTCAGTGGGGAAAGGATATAGTTTAGGGCCCTTCCACCATAATACACCAAGGGTCTGCAACCAGTCTAAATGTATTCAATCTGCATTGTAAGTGAAGTGAGGCTCCAGAGAGTACCATGTACTTTAAAAAATCTAATTGACTTGTATTGCATTGTGAGGTTTTTTTTATTTGTTCATGAGATGTGGGCATCGCTGGCAAGGCCAGCATTTATTGCCCTTCCTTACTTGCCCTTTGAGAAAGTGATGGTGAACCACCTTCTTGAACTGCTGCAGTCCAGTGCTGTTAGGGAGGGAATTACAGGATTTTGACCCGACGATGAAGGAATGCCGATATAATTCCAAGTCAGGATGGTGTGTGACTTGGAGAGGAACTTGCAGGTGGTGGTGTTTCCATGTGTCTACTGACCTTATTCTTCTAGGCAGTAGAGGTCATGATTTGGAAGTTGCTGTTGAAGAAGCCTTGGCAAGTTGCTGCAGTGCATGTTTTAGGTGGTACACACTGTTTTCACTGTGCACTGGTGGTGGAGAAAATGGATGTTTAAGGTGGCGGATGGTGTAGGGGATTCCTTTCCTCACTCAAAGACCCCCCCACCCCACACTCGAGTTTGTGACACCAGAATTACAAATCCATGAACAACCAGCGAGACAGATTTCTTCTGATAACTCACAATTGCTTTATTAAATTATCTACAATCCTTAGAGAAGGGTTACACTCACCAATCACAAGTTACAGTTGCAACCACAATTACATGACCCAGGACCCTCTCCTGCTAGAGGCTAAATGTAGTTAAACCCCCCCAATCCTAAGTTAATTTCCTACTTAGTACTTACAATCACCCCTCAGTTGATCTGCCGATGGTGTTTGTAGGTCCCTCGGTGGATTTTTTTTTTCCAAAATATACTTTATTCATTAAAATCTGTAAAAATTACATACCCAGTTTCAAACAGCACCAAGTCAAAAAATACAAACAGTGCAAAGGAGGTCCATTTGCTTCATTCCAATCATGAGTTGCCTCACAACCCTTCCATTTCACATTTGTCATGCCAATTACATTTTTACATTTTACAGCAAATGAAAATTTTCCCGATACAGTTCGAGGGGTTTCCCATGGATCCAGCCTCTCAGTTCCGCTTGGTGGGGGGACCTTACACTGTGGTCTTTCCCCATTGAGCCTTTGCTGCGGCTGCCCCAAGCTTTAGTGCGTCCTTCAGCACGTAGTCCTGGACCTTGAAATGTGCCAGTCTGCAACATTCGGTCGTGGACAACTCTTTGCGCTGGAAGACCAGCAAGTTTCGGGCAGACCAAAGGGCGTCTTTCACCGAATTGATAGTCGTCCAGCAGCAGTTGATGTTTGTCTCGGTGTGCGTCCCTGGGAACAGCCCGTAGAGCACAGACTCCTGTGTTACAGAGCTGCTTGGGATGAACCTCGACAAAAACCACTGCATCTCTTTCCACACCTGCTTTGCGAAGACACATTCCAGGAGGAGGTGGGCAACCGTCTCTTCCCCAACACAGCCACCGCGGGGGCATTGTGCGGAGGGGGCGAGACTCCGGGTGTGCAGGAAGGATCTGACGGGGGGGTTCTTCTCACCACCAGCCAAGCTACATCTTGGTGCTTGTTTGAAATTTCTGGTGATGAGGCATCCGCCAAATGACTTTGGCGGTCTGCTCGGGGAACCATCCGACAGGATCCACCATCTCCTTTTCCCGTAGGGCCTTGAGGACATTCCGTGTAGACCACTGCTTGATGGATCGGTGGTCAAAGGTGTTTTCCCACAGAAACTGCTCCACGAAGGATAGGTGGTACGGCACAGTCCAACTGCATGGAGCGTTCCGTGGCAATGTGACCAGGCCCATCCTTCGCAACACCGGGGACAGATAGAACCTCAGCACGTAGTGACACTTGGAGTTTGCATACTGGAGATCTACACACAGCTTGATGCAGCCGCACACGAAGGTGGTCATCAGGATGAGGGCCACGTTGGGTACATTTTTCCCGCCCTTATCCAGAGGTTTGAACATCGTGTCCCTCCGGACCCGGTCCATTTTGGATCCCCAGATGAAGCGGAAAATGGCTCGGGTGACCGCCACAGCGCAGGAGTGGGGTATGGGCCAGACCTGCGCCACGTAGAGCAACAACGTGAGCGCCTCGCACCTGATGACCAGGTTCTTACCCACAATGGAGAGAGATCGCTGCCCCCACATTCTCAGCTTGTGCTGTACTTTGGCTACTCGCTCCTCCCAGGTTTTGGTGCACGCCCCGGCCCTTCCGAACCATATCCCCAGCACCTTCAGGTAGTCTGACTTGATGGTGAAGGGGACAAAGGATCGGTCAGCCCAGTTCCCAAAGAACATGGCCTCGTTCTTGCCGTGGTTAACTTTGGCTCTCGAGGCCAGTTCGAACTGGTTGCAGATGCTCATCAGTCTGCGCACAGACAGTGGATCCGAGCAGAAGACGGTGACGTCATCCATGTAGAGGGAGGTTTTGACCTGAGTGCCTCCACTGCCTGGGATTGTCACCCCTCTTATGCTCGCATCCTTCCTAATAGACTCAGCAAAGGGTTCAATACAGCAAACAAACAAGACCGGGGAGAGAGGACAGTCCTGTCTGACTCCAGATTGGATCGGGAAACTTTCCGATTCCCACCCATTAATTGAGACTGCGCTACTGATGTTTGTGTAGAGCAGTTTGATCCAATTGCAGATTCCCTCCCCAAACCCCATTTTGGAAAGCACGTCCATCATGTAGGTGTGCGATATCCTGTCAAAAGCCTCCTCCTGGTCCACCCTCCTGTCCCGCACATAGGCGATCGTATCCCTGAGTAGCGCGAGACTATCAGAGATCTTCCTGCTGGGTACAGTACAGGTCTGATCGGGGTGGATCACCAACTCCAGAGCAGACTTGACTCGACTGGCTATGACTTTGGACAGAATCTTGTAGTCAAGATTAAGCAGTGAGATGGGCAGCCAATTTCTGATTTCTGCCCTCTCCCCTTCCGCTTGTAAATGAGGGTGATGATGCCTTTCCTCATGGATTCTGACATGCTGCCGGCCAGGAGCATATTCTCGTATACTTCCAGCAGGTCCAGGCCGACCCAGTCCCACAGGGCCGAGTACAACTTGACCGGTAAGCCTCCGGGAGTTTTACCCGTCTCGAAGGACTCGACGGCCTTTGTCAGCTTGTCCAGTTAGCGGCTTGTCCAGTCTCTCACTCCTGCTGTCATCTAAGACCTCTGTGATAGATGACAGGAAGGACTGGGAGGCTCTGCTGTCTGTGGGCTTCGCGTCATACAGCCCAGCATAAAAGGATTTGCTGATCCTTAGTATGTCGGACTGTGAAGACGTTACCGAGCCATCCTCTTCCTTCAGGCTGCTGATAACAGAGCTCTCTCTGTGTACCTTTTGGAAGAGGTAACGCGAGCACGTCGCATCCTGCTCAATGGAGCGGTCTCTGGACCGGATGATGATCTTGGATGCCTCCGTGGCAAAGAGCTAGGCCTGCTGGCTCTTCACCTCATGGAGGTCCTCCTTGACCTCGGCCCCCATCGACTACAGCCGGAGCAAATTTTGCATACTTTTCTGGAGTCGGGACATTTCTCTCTGTCTCTCTCTCGCCCTCTAAACACCTTTGAAGATAAAGAACCTCTTGATGTTCTCCTTGATCGCTACCCACCAGTGAACTGGAGACTCAAAGAGGGGTTTCACGGTCCTCCAACCTTTGTAATCCCTTTTGAGTTCCTCAACGTTCTCTGGGGTCAGCAGTGTAGCATTGAGCTTCCACGTCCCCCTGCCAACCCGCTGGTCGTCCTGTAAGTGACAGTTGGCCAGTAAGAGGCAGTGGTCGGAGAAGAACACCGGTTGACGTCGGTGGATCCGACCGTGACAGCACGGGACACAAACAGGAAGTCAATCCTGGAACGGGCAGACCCGTCCAATCTTGACCATGTGTATCTGCGCTGCGCTCCGTCTGCAGGTTTGCTGAAGATGTCGTGCAGTTTGGCATCCTTACCTGTTTCTATTAGGAATCTGGACGTAGTGTCCAGTTTGCTATCGTCTCTGCCAGAACGTCCAGCCGCATCGATGATGCAGTTGAAGTCACCGCCTAGGATGCCCAGCCTGGATGTCGCCAGCAGCAGTGGGAGCTGCTGGAAGACGGACAGCCGCTCGCTGCGTTGTACCGGGGCGTACACGTTGATCAACCGGAGTGGAGCGTTGTTGTACATTACATCTGCTACGAGGAGGCGACAGCCCACCAGCTCCTTAACTTCGGAGATGGTGAAGTTACCTCCCCGCAGCAGAATACCCAGGCCGGAGGAACGGCAATCATTACCCCGCAACCAGATCGATGGCCCGTGGGACCACCATCGCGACCACTGCCTGTAGGTGCTGAGGTGTGGTATTCCACACTCCTGCAGAAACAGTAGGTCAGCTTTGACCTTGCCGAGGTAAGCCAAGGTAGAAACACATCGCGCAGTAGATTTAATGCTACGCACATTAATGGAAGCAATCCTTACACCCATTTTTTAAAAGTTAGTTGTTGCTTCCCATACCATTTGTCCTTGCTAGTCCCAGTCCTTTGGGATGTTCCTGCATACCCATCGTGTGCGCAAGCTGTTTCACGTTGGTTGGGCTCAGAAACCCCTCCTGGTTTTTCATGCAGGGTTTTTTCTGCTGGGGTGACATCGAGGGGTCTTGTAGGCAGCAAGGATTGGGTTGTCCTCTGCTGCTTCCCTCTGTTCCTCCTCGAAAACATCACTGCTCCCGGCTTCCCGGAGCTGAGGTGCGCCAGACGTGTCTTTGCTCTCAGTGTCCCGGAGCTGGGATGCGTTGGCCACGTCATTACGTGTGGCGCTTTGGGGTTGGGGCACGCCGGGCTCATCACAGCTTCCAGTGCCCAGGGGCTGGGGGGCTTTATCTTCCATCTCCTTGGAGTTCTGCCGTCTCCTTTGAAGGGGCCGTCGTTCCAGCATTTCCCCGTCCAGTGAAGAGGTGCTGTTGTCGTCTGTTTCAGACGGTAGCCTCCTCTTGCCACTAGTTTGGGTGGTGGCCTGTTCCGCTTTTGGAGGTTTTTTTGTGGTTTTCCTTTGTACCACTTGCCACTGACCTGTTTGTCCATCTGCTGCCTCCTCCTCCATTGATTCTGTCTGTGGAGGAGGGGTTTCCGGGTGCAGGGTAGGTGCTGGGTTGCTGGTTTCAGCTGCCTCCCCTTCCTTCTCCTTCTCAGGTTGAAGTTCCTCACCGCAGAGAAGGTTGCTTGTCTCCTTTCGAACACCGGACGCCTTCGTCGAACTTTCTCCCGGCCTTTCATTGGACCTTGCCGCCTGAGCATAACTGAGGCAGCGTTTGGGGCAGGTTTGATGGCCTTCCTCCTTGCAGTTCTTGCAAACAACCGCGCTGCAGTTGGCTGCCATGTGACCAGATTTGCCACAGGTGCGGCAAACTCTGGGCTGCCCAGCGTAGACCAAGAAGCCTCGACTTCCCCCGATAGCGAAGCTGGAGGCAGGGTGGATGATGGCTCCACTGGGATCGACCTTCAAGGTCACCTTGACCTGCCGCTTGCTGGTTCAAATCCCAAAGGTGTCCTTGACATCAGTGCTGCTGCCGGCCACCTCGACGTACCTGGCGTTGCAATTAGGCCAGGCCAGGTAAGGATAGCAGATTTCCTTCCCTAAAGGACACTAGTGAAACAGATGGGCTTCTACAACAATCGATGGTAGTTACATGGTCACCATTACTGATTAGCTTTCAATTCCATATTTTCATGAATTAATTGAATTTATTAATTAAAAGCCGCCATGGTGGAATTTGAACCCATGTCCCCAGAGTATTAGCCTGGGTTTTTGGATTACTAGTCCAGTGACATCACCACTGCACCACCGTCCACCTGAGCTGGCAGATAACATAAAAGGGAATCCAGAAGTCTTCTAATGGCATATAAATAGTAAAGCTGTATAAAAGGAGGAGTGGAGCCGATTAGGGACCTAAAGGAGATTTACACATGGAGGCAAGGGACATTGCTAAGGTACTAAATGAATACTTTGCATCTGTCTTTACCAAGGAAGAAGATGCTGCCTGAGTCATCATGAAAGAGAAGGCAGTTGTAACTCCGGCTGGGCTAAAAATTGATAAAGAGGAGGTATGAGATAGGCTGGCTGTACTGAAAGTTGATAAGCCACCAGGACAGGATGAGATGCATCCAAGGATACTGAGGGAAGGGTGGAAATTGCACAGGCACTGGCCATAATCTTCCAATCCTTCTTAGGTACATGGGTGGCGCCAGAGGACTGGAGAATTGCAAAAGTTACACCCTTGTTCAAAAAAAAGGTGCAAAGATAAGCCCAGTAACTAAAGGCCAGTCAGTTTAACCTCAATCATGGAAAAGCATTCAAAAACAATAATTTTGGAGAACACTAAGTCACTTGTACAAATGTGGATTAATTAAGGAAAGCCAGAATGGATTTGTTGAGGACAAATTATATTTGACTAACTTAAGCTTTTTGATGAGGTAACAGAGAGGATTGATGAGGGTAATGCAGTTGATGTGGTGCACATGGACTTCCAAAAGGCATTTGATAAAGTGCCACATAACAGACTTGTCAACATAGTTAGAGCCCATGGAATAAAAGGGCCAGGAAATAATCAAAGCGTGGTAGGGACAAAATGTACAAAATTAAGAGTGTACAAGCAGCTTAAGGCTAGAGGTTGCATAAATAGTAAAAAGACAGAACTGAAGGCTCTGTATTTGAATGCGTGTAGCATTCGTAACAAATTAATTGATAGCTCAAATAGAATGACTAAAAACGAGAGAGAAATTAGAGTACGAGAGTAAGCTAGCTAGAAATATAAAAAAAAATAGTGAGAGTTCCTACAGGTATTTAAGGAGGAAAAGAGTAAGTGAATGTTGGTCCTCTGGAGAGTGAGTCTGGGGAGTTAATAATGAAAAATAAGGAAATGGCGGAGGAATTCAGATTTTTTACATTTCTTCACTGTAGAGGACACAAATAACATCGCAGAAATAATTGTGATTCAAGAGTTGAAAGGGAGGAATTTAAAACAATTACCATTACCAGGGAAAGGGTACAAAGAACAAAAGAACAAAGAACAGTACAGCACAGGAACAGGCCATTCGGCCCTCCAAGCCTGCACCGATCTTGATGCCTGCCGAAACTAACACCTTCTGCACTTCCGGGGCCCATATCCCTCTATTCCCTTCCTATTCATATATTTGTCAAGATGTTTCTTAAACGTCGCTATCGTATCTGCTTCCACCACCTCCCCTGGCAGCACGTTCCAAGCACTCACCACCCTCTGTGTAAAAAACTTGCCTCGCACATCCCCTCTAAACTTTGCCCCTTAAACCTATGTCCCCGAGTAACTGACTCTTCCACCCTGGGAAAAAGCTTCTGACTATCCACTCTGTCCATGCCGCTCATAACTTTGTAAACCTCTATCATGTCGCCCCTCCACCTCCGTCGTTCCAGTGAAAACAATCCGAGTTTTTCCAACCTCTCCTCATAGCTAATGTCCTCCAGCCCAGGCAACATCCTGGTAAACCTCCTCTGTACCCTCTCCAAAGCCTCCATGTCCTTCTGGTAGTGTGGCGACCAGAATTGCACGCAATATTCTAAGTGTGGCCTAACTAAGGTTCTGTACAGCTGCAACATGACTTGCCAATTTTTAAACTCTATGCCCCGACCGATGAAGGCAAGCATGCCGAATGCCTTCTTGACTACCTTATCAACCTGCGATGCCACTTTCAGTGACCTGTGGAGCTGTATGCCCAGATCTCTCTGCCTGTCAATACTCCTAAGGGTTCTGCCATTTACTGTATACCTCCCACCTGCATTATACCTTCCAAAATGCATTACCTCACATTTGTCCGGATTAAACTCCATCTGCCATTTCTCCGCCCAAGTCTCCAACCAATCTATATCCTGCTGTATCCTCTGACAATCCTCATCATTATCCGCAACTCCACCAACCTTTGTGTCGTTGCAAACTTACTAATCAGACCAGCTACATTTTCCTCCAAATCATTTATATATACCACAAACAGCAAAGGTCCCAGCACTGATCCCTGCGGTACACCTCTAGTCACATCCCTCCATTCAGAAAAACACCCATCCACTGTTACCCTCTGTCTTCTGTGACCGAGCCAGTTCTGTATCCATCTTGCCAGCTCACCTCTCATCCCGTGTGACTTCACCTTTTGCACCAGTCTGCCATGCGGGACCTTGTCAAAGGCTTTACTAAAGTCCATATAGACAACATCCACCGCCCTTCCCTCATCAATCATCTTCATCACTTCCTCAAAAAACGCAATCAAATTAGTAAGACACGACCTCCCCTTCACAAAACCATGCTGTCTCTCGCTAATAAGTTCGTTTGTTTCCAAATGGGAGTAAATCCTGTCCCGAAGAATCCTCTCTAATAGTTTCCCTACCACTGACATAAGGCTCACCGGCCTATAATTTCCTGGATTATCCTTGCCACCCTTCTTAAACAAAGGAACAACATTGCCTATTCCGAAGTCCTCTGGGACCTCACCTGTAGCCAATGAGGATGCAAAGATTTCTGTCAAGGCCCCAGCAATTTCTTCCCTTGCCTTCCTTAGTATTCTGGGGTAGATCCCATCAGGCCCTGGGGACTTATCTACCATAATGCTTTGCAAGACACCCAGCACCTCCTCCTTTTTGATCACGAGATGACTGAGAGTATCTACACTCCCTTCCTTCGGCTCATCATCCACCAAGTCCTTCTCCTTGGTGAATACTGATGAAAAGTACTCATTTAGCATCTCACCCATTTCCTCTGGCTCCACGCATCGATTCCCATCTCTGTCCTTGAGTGGGCCAACCCTTTCCCTGGTTACCCTCTTGCTCTTTATATATGTATAAAAAGCCTTGGGATTTTCCTTAATCCTGTTTGCCAACGACTTTTCATGACCCCTTTTAGCCCTCCTAACTCCTTGCTTAAGTTCCTTCCTACTGTCTTTATATTCCTCAAGTGCTTCATCTGTTCCTAGCCTTCCAGCCCTTACAAATGCTTCCTTTTTCTTTATGACTAGGCTCACAATATCCCGTGTTATCCAAGCTTCCCGAAACTTGCCAAACTTGTCTTTCTTCCTCACAGGAACATGCTGGTCCTGGATTCTAATCAGCTGATGTTTGAAAGACTCCCACATGTCAGATGTTGATTTACCCTCAAACAGCCACCCCCAATCTAAATTCTTCAGTTCCTGCCTAAAATTGTTATAATTAGCCTTCCCCCAATTTAGCACCTTAACCCGAGGACTACTCTTACCCTTATCCACAAATACCTTAAAACTTATGGAATTATGGTCACTGCTCCCGAAATGCTCCCCCACTGAAACTTCGACCATCTGGCCGGGCTCATTCCCTAATACCAGGTCCAGAATGGCCCCATCCCCAGTTGGACTATCTACATATTGTTTCAAGAAGCCCTCCTGGATGCTCCTCACAAATTCTGCCCCATCTAAGCCCCTAGCACTAAGTGAGTCCCAGTCAATATTGGGAAAGTTAAAATCACCCACCACTACAACCCTGTTACCTTTACATCTTTCCAAAATCTGTCTACATATCTGCTCCTCTACCTCCCGCTGGCTGTTGGGAGGCCTGTAGTAAACCCCCAACATTGTGACTGCACCCTTCCTATTCCTGAGCTCCACCCATATTGCCTCGCTGCATGACCCCTCTGAGGTGTCCTCCCGCAGTACAGCTGTGATATTCTCCTTAACCAGTAATGCAACTCCCCCACCCCTTTTACATCCCCCTCTATCCTGCCTGAAGCTTCTAAAGCCTGGAACATTTAGCTGCCAATCCTGCCCTTCCCTCAACCAAGTCTCTGTAATAGCAACAACATCATATTTCCAAGTACTAATCCAAGCTCTAAGTTCATCTGCCTTACCTGTTATACTTCTCGCATTGAAACAAATGCACTTCAGACCACCAGTCCCGCTGTGCTCAGCAACATCTCCCTGCCTGCTCTTCCTCTTAGTCCTACTGGCCTTATTTACTATGCCCTCATTTACTTCACTAGCTGTCCTACTGCTCTGGTTCCCACCCCCCTGCCACACTAGTTTAAACCCTCCCGAGTGACACTAGCAAACCTTGCAGCCAGGATATTAGTGCCCTTCCAGTTTAGATGCAACCCGTCCTTCTTGTACAGGTTCCATCTGTCCCTGAAGAGAGCCCAATAGTCCAGATATCTGAAACCCTCCCTTCTACACCAGCTGCTCAGCCACGTGTTTAGCTGCACTATCTTCCTATTTCTAGCCTCACTGGCACGTGGCACAGGGAGTAATCCAGAGATTACAACCCTACAGGTCCTGTTTTTTTTAAAACTTACTACCTAACTCCCTAAACTCCCCCTGCAGGACCTCATCACTCTTCCTGCCTATGTCATTGGTATCGATGTGTACCACAACCTCTGGCTGTTCACCCTCCCCCTTCAGAATGCCCTCTGTCCGTTCAGAGAAATCCTTGACCCTGGCACCAGGGAGGCAACATACCTTCCTGGAGTCTCTTTCACGTCCACAGAAGTGCCTGAGAAAATTATTAGAACTAAAAGCAGACAAGTCCCCAGGTCCTGATGGACTTCATCCTAAGGTAAGTGGCTGCTGAGATAGTGGATGCATTGGTTTTAATTTTTCGAAATTCCCTAGATTCTGGAAAAGTACCATCAGATTGGAAAATAGTGAGTGTAACTCCACTATACGTGTATAGATACGTGCATAGATTGGAGAAGCTGGTGCTGTTCTCCTTGAAGAGAAGATTGAGGAGATTTGATAGAGGTGTCCAAAATCATGAGGGGTCTGGACAGAGTAGACAGGGAGAAACTGTTCCCATTGGTAGAAGGATTCAGAACCAGAGGACACTGAATTAAGGTGATTGGCAAAAGACTGCAACGGCAACATGAGGAAAAATTTTATGCAACAAATGGTTGGGATCTGGAATGCACTGGCTGAGTGTGTGGTGGAGTCAGATTCAATCAAGGTATTCAAAAGAAAATTGTATAATTTTAAGAGGAGCATCTTAAGATTTCAGGGCTACGGGAAAGAAGCTCGGGTGGTTGGGGGTGTTGGGTTTAGGTGAGTTGCTCTTGGAGAGCTGGCACGGATACAATGGGACAAATGGCCTCCTTCTGTGCTGTAACCATTCTATGATTCTATTTGCATTTAACAGATCTCTGCTGATGTTGAAAAGCATTGGAAATGTTACAACATCAAGGCTCCCCTTCTCCAAAGCTGGTTACTCTAATTATAAACTAAAAGTTTCTTTAAGTGTGTATTTAACTGTATGGTAGCCACTCGAATGAGTAGTCTTTTTGGTAGAGTAAACATGATAAATCAGTCTAATTTTCTACACTTGGCTCTGGCCTACCCAGGATTGATTCGCTAAGGGCTTCCTTTCATTAACAGAAGTGGCTAGTTACTCCTATTAATTCATCCACCGTACTGATACCCAAAGCCTATAGTAATGAGACCCCAATAGCTTGGTTTCTGTCCCCTCTTTAATACAACTGGAAGACACCCACCCATCTTCCTCAAGATTCACTTCTGCTCTGGGCAAGATTTTGATTCCACCCTCAGATGGTATAGTTATATATAACTGCAGTATCATAACAGAAATAACTTTCAGCTGTGCATGCTGTACACAAATGCTGACTGGAGATGTCAAGGAAAAGTCATACACTTAAGAGTTCCTGCTCTCAATCAGCAGTGACCCTTGTTGCAATATGCATGCAGGCATCGGATGAACACTATCTGTGCTACTGTACACAAGCATAACTGACAACTTCAATAAATTAACAAAGCTAGCAGGGGCTTTCAACAGACATTTACTATTTTTAAGTTCATTGAAAATTCCTAATATTGAAGTTCATCCAACTGCCACAATTATGTGATATCAAACAATTCCAAAATTAAGTGCACTTATTGCAATGAGTCTTGGTTGATTTTTGCATCCAATTATCCTCAATTCCCTTGGGCTATAGGGGTGGGAGAGGTTGCAGAGAAATGAAGACAGATCCCAACTTCTTATTGCTACCCAATGGCCCTTGCTGCATGTTGTGCATGCATGAATATCAGGACTGTGCATAAGAGTGTTATCCTCCACAGACCAATGGCATGTCAAGGCTTACAATTTAGGCTGACAATGCAGAATGACAATTTGGCACAGTACCAGAATTTTTTCCATGTCTGTGAAACTGTACTCTAGCTACTGTCAATGACTGAGGGGAGAAAACTGACACCAAAAATATACTTCGTAAAGAAAGTTCTTGAACATTTCCTGACAGATTTAATAAGACACTCTTCAGTGTCAAACAGTTTAATATTTAACATTGCATTGTTTAAATGCAATTACATTTGCAACACTTCCATGTTGGAACTGCCATTTTGTACATTTTATTGTCAGAGCTGACCAACATCTTAACATGCATAGAACTTTTATAAGCCTCTCTTCTCCAGGTTGGAATTCTAACGAATGTGCTTCCTGAATATAGTTTTGCATACTTTATACGGTGCCTTTAATTTCTCTCTCATTCTTGTCCCACTAATCTATTTGATATGCTAAATTATTTTGTTTCGTTCATTCACAGGATGCAGGCATCACTGGTAAGGCCAGCATTTATTGTCTAACCCTAAGTGCCCTTGAGAATTGTTCAGTCCGTGTGGTGAAGGTACTCCCACAGTGCTAGCATTTTCTCTGATGCACCTGAGTGACTTGCTAGGCCATTTCAGAGGGCAGTTAAGAGTCAACCATATTGCTGTAGGCGTGGAGTCACACATAGCCAGACTGGGAAAGGCCATCGGTGAACCAGTTGGACTTTTATGACCAGTAGTTTCATGGTCACCATTACTGAGACTACCTTTTATTTCAGATTTATTTAACCTAACCATTTAAATTCACCAACTGCCATGGTGGGATTTGAATTCTTGTTTCAGGATTACTAGACCAGTAACAATCAGTATATTACCATACCCTATCTCCCTCTGCCATTCCTCTTGGTTCCTTATGCTTGTTCTCCTAATCACTTTTCAAATGTTTTTACATTTTTCTCTATTTCAATAGCACCAATCAACAACTGTCATCACAGGGCTCCAAAGTGGACAAGAATATCACATTCCCATTATTTCTTGGTTATCAGTGTTCCCACAGATCTGCTATTGTCAGCAAGAGAAAAAGCCCCCCAAACTCTGGATACACTGGAATGTCAAGTGTCTCTCTCTCCACAGATACTCTCTGACCTTGAGTATTTCCAGCATTTTCTCTTTTTGTTCCTATTTTTTAAAAAAAACTACAGTTTTTCAAGTATTTTACTACGTGAACATGTATTAGACATTCTTCAGGATACACATGCTTCTTTTAACATAATGTACAATCCCAAAAAAGATTATTGCTTATTTTATTATAGTATTCACAACCTCTTTTGGAGAATCTGTAAAGGGATGAAGAATACTGTACATTTTAGAATCTGTAAAAAAAACCTTCAGTTTTAACAGTTTCTGGTATGGGGCTCCACTCATTGAACAGCACAAGGAAAGTTTTTGGTGTAAAGTAACATTCTTTACAACATTTTAAAAACATTCATAGCCAAAAGTATAATAACTGGCATTTGTATAACTTTCTACTTTTGAAATACAAGTCCAGTTTCAAGAATAATTAAATTTCAGGTTTCAGGTCAATGCAAGCTTAAATAAAAACATATATTGTTAGAGCTACTATTCCATGTCAATAAATATATAAAACCTAAACTGCAACATATGGGACAAAATCTTATTTGAAAAATTGACAAAAAATCTTTACGTTTTGAAAAATATGATTCCTTGCTTTTCAACTGTAAATCAATCTTAAAAAGCTCAATAATTAGAGGTTACAGTGCATGAAATAAAGAAAAGGAACAAAGTGTCCCAGTTTCCTATATACAATGCCATTGCTATTACTTTAAATTGGCACCACAGCTCATATCCCATTTCTAACATATATACAATACACCTTCAACTATTTGTGGTCTGATGTGATACTAGTATATATATCCAACTTCAAATCCAAGCCCGTTAGAAAATGACAAAGTCTTGTACACCGATGATGAACAGATCAATATTTTTCCTAAATCAATTTTGTACAATTTGACTGTTCAGAATGTTTTCAAAACTGGTCAAGTAGTAAAATGAAGTCTGAAAAGCACTGTTTGAGGCGTCGTTATATCAGCTACTGCCAGCTCCTGTCCATTTGTAAGACCCAACTCTGCAAGATAAAATCATTTTGAATTAAGGTTAGGACGAGATTATTCTGTCAGGCAAGCCCCCACCTGCCAAGAATGAGGAAAATTAATTTTGCCGCATGAACATTGATTTTGGACTGTTGAAGAAAGAACTTGCTTTAAAAACAATTGGAGAATTTGGCTGGAGAGAGACATTAGCATATCAACAGACAGTACTTCAAAGGACAAAGGGGCTATTCCCTGCTCCAATTTAATTCACAATGGACTTTTGATTACCAGATGCTGAAGATAGAAAGGCTAGCTTTCTAGGTTAACTGCCGAATACATAAACAGACGTGGTTGGACTGATTTGGGTCACATGACTGACTATTGGAGTTTTTTGAATTTGAACTTCCAACAAGGAACTTGAAATCAGAAGGCTTTTAGCTCCTGGACTGAAAATACCTCTCTCCTGTCTGTTCTCATCTCGCTCTCACCAGCTTTGGAAACCACTGAAGACACATGAACCTCAAGAGAAAAAAAAGTCTCCTACCAATATCCTGGGCGGGAGGTTTGCGAGAGCTCTTCGGGAGGGTTTAAACTAGTTTGGCAGGGGGATGGGAACCGGAGCCACGGATCAGTGGATGGGGTAGCTGTTAAACAGGCAGATACCGAGTGCAGAGAGTCTGTGAGGAAGGTTAGACAGTTGACAGGGCAAAGTTGCAGCCAGTATGATGGGTTGACGTGTGTCTATTTTAACGCAAGAAGCGTCAGGAATAAGGGTGATGAACTTAGAGCATGGATCAGTACTTGGAGCTACGATGTTGTGGCCATTACGGAGACGTGGATATCACAGGGGCTGGAATGGATGTTGGATGTTCTGGGGTTTAGATGTTTCAAAAGGAATAGGGAGGGAGGTAAAAGAGGTGGGGGAGTGGCAGTTAATCAGGGATAGTATCACAGCTGCAGAAAGGGAGGTTGTCGAGGAGGGTTTGTCTACTGAGTCATTATGGGTGGAAGTCAGAAACAGGAAAGGAGCAGTCACTTTGTTGGGAGTTTTCTATAGACCCCCCAATAGCAACAGAGACATGGAGGAACAGATTGGGAGGCAGATTTTGGAAAGGTGCAGAAGTAACAGGGTTGTTGTCGTGGGTGACTTCAACTTCCCTAATATTGATTGGAACCTCCTTAGTGCAAATAGTTTGGATGGAGCAGTTTTTGTCAGGTGTGTCCAGGAAGGTTTCCTGACTCAATATGTAGATAGGCCGACTAGAGGGGAGACTATGTTGGACTTAGTGCTTGGCAACGAACCAGGCCAGGTGGCAGATCTCTCGGTGGGAGAGCATTTCGGTGATAGTGATCACAACTCCCTGACCTTTACTATAGTCATGGAGACGGACAGGAGAAGACGGGATGGGAAAATATTTAATTGGGGGAGGGGGAATTACAATGCTATTAGGCAGGAACTGGGGAGCATAAATTGGGAACAGATGTTCTCAAGGAAATGCACGACAGAAATGTGGAGGTTGTTTAGGGAGCACTTGCTGCGACTGCTGGATAGGTTTGTCCCGATGAGGCAGGGAAGGGATGGTAGGGTGAAGGAACCTTGGATGACAAGAGATGTGGAACAGCTAGTCAAGAGGAAGAAGGAAGCTTACTTAAGGTTGAGGAAGCAAGGATCAGACAGGGCTCTAGAGGGTTACAAGGTAGCCAGGAAGGAACTGAAGAATGGACTTAGGAGAGCTAGAAGGGGACATGAAAAAGTCTTGGCGGGTAGGATTAAGGAAAATCCCAAGGTGTTCTACACTTATGTGAGGAACAAGAGGATGGCCAGAGTGAGGGTAAGGCCGATCAGGGATAGTGGAGGGAACTTGTGCCTGGAGTCGGAGGAGGTAGGGGAGGCCCTAAATGAATACTTTGCTTCAGTATTCACTAGTGAGAGGGACCTGGTCGTTTGTGAGGACAGCGTGGAACAGGCTGATATGCTCGAACAGGTTGAGGTTAAGAAGGAGGATGTGCTGGAAATTTTGAATGATATGAGGACAGATAAGTCCCCGGGGACAGACGGGATATACCCAAGGATATTACGGGAAGCGAGGGAAGAGATTGCTGCGCCTTTGGCGATGATCTTTGCGTCTTCACTGTCCACTGGAGTAGTACCAGATGATTGGAGGGTGGCAAATGTTGTGCCCTTGTTCAAGAAAGGGAATAGGGATAACCCTGGGAATTATAGACCAGTCAGTCTTACGTCGGTAGTGGGCAAATTATTGGAGAGGATTCTGAGAGACAGGATTTATGATTATTTGGAAAAGCATGGTTTGATTAGAGACAGTCAGCATGGCTTTGTGAGGGGCAGGTCATGCCTCACAAGCCTTATTGAATTCTTTGAAGATGTGACAAAACACATTGATGAAGGAAGAGCAGTGGATGTGGTGTATATGGATTTTTAGCAAGGTGTTTGATAAGGTTCCCCATGGTAGGCTCATTCAGAAAGTAAGGAGGCATGGGATTCAGGGAAAGTTGGCTGTCTGGATACAAAATTGGCTGGCCCATAGAAGTCAGAGGGTGGTAGTAGATGGAAGGTATTCAGCATGGAGCTCGGTGACCAGTGGTGTTCCACAAGGATCTGTTCTGGGACCTCTGCTCTTTGTGATTTTTATAAATGACTTGGATGAGGAAGTGGAAGGCTGGGTTAGTAAGTTTGCCGATGACACAAAGGTTGCTGGAGTTGTGGATAGTGTGGAGGGCTGTTGTAGGTTGCAACGGGACATTGACAGGATGCAGAGCTGGGCTGAGAAGTGGCAGATGGAGTTTAACCTGGAAAAGTGTGAAGTGATTCATTTTGGAAGGTCGAATTTGAATGCGGAATACAGGCTTAAAGACAGGATTCTTGGCAGTGTGGAGGAACAGAGGGATCTTGGGGTCCATGTCCATAGATTGCTCAAAGTTGCCACCCAAGTTGATAGGGTTGTTAAGAAGACGTATGGTGTGTTGGCTTTCATTAACAGGGGGATTGAGTTTAAGAGCCGCGAGGTTATGCTGCAGCTCGATAAGGCCCTGGTTCGACCACACTTGGAATATTGTGTTCAGTTCTGGTTGCCTCATTATAGGAAGGATGTGGAAGCTTTAGAGAGGGTGCAGAGGAGATTTACCAGGATGCTGCCTGGACTGGAGGGCATGTCCTACGAAGAAAGATTGAGGGAGCTAGGGCTTTTCTCATTGGCGCGAAGAAGGATGAGGGGTGACTTGATAGAGGGGTACAAGATGATGAGAGGCATAGATAGAGTGGATAGTCAGAGACTTTTTCCCAGGGTGGAAAGGGCTATCACCAGGGGGCATAATTTTAGGGTGATTGGAGGAAGGTATCGGGGAGATGTCAGAGGTAGGTTCTTTACACAGAGAGTGGTGGGTGCATGGAATGTGCTGCCAGCGGTGGTGGTAGAAGCAGATACATTAGGGGAATTTAAGCAACTCTTGGATAGGTACATGGATGATAGTAGAATGAAGGGTAGGTAGTTAGTTTGATCTTAGAGTAGGTTAAAGGTTCGGCACAACATCGTGGGCCGAAGGGCCTGTACTGTGCTGTACTGTTCTATGTCCTAATACTGGGCCGCAACGAAAAGAAAGACTACTTACAAAAGGACTACAGTGAGCTCGAAGCACAGGAAACAGGAAACTCTTCTGATATTGCCTCAAACCTTTCCATTTTATTTTTCTTCTGCTCTTTTCTGTCCCTATTTGCATGTGCATATCGCGTATGTATGCTAGCGTGGAGCATAACATGCATCCATAGGCATTAACAGAATTAGAGCTTAAGTTTTCATAAGATTTCACTTTTCTTCTTTAAACCCAAGAAAGACTGTTTATGCTCATTTCTTTGCCCTATAATTGGAAAGTGGTGAACAAGGATTCACAAAGGGGGGAGCTCAAAACACTGTTTAAAACATAAACCCTTGTTACAATAAGACCAGGTGAAGACAGTAAAAGACCCCTAGATACCTTTCTCACCTGGTCGTAACAGAAATTTGGGTGCTAGCATCCGGAATTTTACCCACAAACAAGAGAAATTGGAAGCGGGAAGCCAAATTGTTCCCAATCAAAAAAGAGCAAATTTCAATACAGTCTTTCTTGTGGTTGTGTGTGATTCAAAACTAACATGTCTGCAACTGAAGCTAGTAGTTCTCCAAGCCAGGGTGAAGTAACTTGGGATAAGTTAAAAGCACTGTATGGAGGAGTTGAGTAAAATGGTTGAGCAGTGTGGGATCACTGTATGTGACAAGGCCAGGAAGTCTGAACTCCAAAGGCTAGTGGCCAACCATTTTTCCCTTGAAGCTGAAGCAGAAACAGCATTCGAAACAGACACAGACAGGGTATTGTTAGCAAGATACAACTGAAACAAAGGAAACTTGAATTTGCGGAGAGAGGTAGAAAGAGAGAGCCTTCCAGAAGTAACGTGAAGAAAATGAAAGGCGAGAGAGAGAGAGAGAGAGAGAGAGAGAGAGAGAGAGAGAGAAAGAACGCAAAGAAAGAGAGTTGAAGCGACTTGAGTTAACTAAGGGGCGACAGAGTATCCCCAGTGAAAACATGGCCAATATGGAGGAGCATATTTCAGTGCTGGGTACAAAATTGTTAAAACGCGCTCAATTAATTCCAAAATTCAACGAGGAAGATGTGGAAGCATTCTTTGTGTCATTTGAGAAACTGGCAAGGCAGCTAAATAGCCAGCTGAAACCTGGTCTCTCTTATTGCAAAGCAAACTAACTGAAAAAGCCAATGAGGTTTATTCCTTGTTGCCAGATGATAGATAGTTCGTCGAATTATGAACTGACCAAAAATGCATTCCTCTGGGCATATGAATTAGTACCTGAAGCCTACCGCCAAAAGTTTGGAAACCTCAAAAAGTAAGCAAATCAAATTTATCTGGAGTTTGTAAGAAGCAAGCAGCTGGCTTTTGACCAGTAGCTGAGGGCTCTGAAAATACAGCTCAGCTTTCAGACTCTCAGAGAAGTAATTCTGTTAGAGGAATTTTAAAAACTCCCTCCCACTCTCAACAATGACCTATGTAGAGGAGCAGTGGACTCAAGGATAAAAACAAGAAATGCTGGAAATGCTCAGCAGGTCTGGCAGCATCTGTGGAGAGAGAAGTAGAGTTAATGTTTCAGGTCAATGACCCATCATTAGAACTGACAAATATTAGAAATGTAAAAGGTTTTAAGCAAGTAAAGCGGGGATGGGGCAAGAGATAACAAAAGAGGTGTTGATAGGACAAGGTCACAGAGAATAATTGACCAGAAGGTCATGGAACAAAGGCAAATGGTATGTTGATGGTGTGGTGAACGACTAAGCATTAGTACAGAGAGGGTGTCAATTGACGATAAAATGAACAGCCCTGGCTCCAAGCTCAGTCCAGCAGGCTGTGGTGTGTCTAATTGGTAAATGAGATGCTGTTCCTCGAGCTTGTGTTGATGTTCGCTGGAACACTGCAGCGATCCCAGGACAGAGATGTGAGCGTCAGTGCTGGGGGGGTGGTGGTGGGCAGGGGGTGTTGAAATGGCAAGCAACCGGAAGTTCGGGGTCATGCTTACGGACTGAGCGGAAGTGTTCCGCAAAGCTGTCACCCAATCTGCGTTTGGTCTCCCCAATGTAGAGGAGACCACATTGTGAGCGGCGAATACTTTATATTAAATTGAAAGAAGTACAAGTAAATCACTGCTTCACCTGAAAGGAGTGTTTGGGGCCTTGGATAGTGAGCAAAGAGGAGGTAAATGGGCAGGTATCACACCTCCTGCGATTGCAGGGGAAGGTGTCGTGGGAAGGGGACGAGGTGGTGGGGGTAATGGAGGAGTGGACGAGGGTGTCGTGGGGGGGAACGATCCCTTCGGAATGCTGACAGGGGAAGATGCGTTTGGGGGGGGAGAAAAGGATGATCCCCTCCCTTCCTCGTCAACATTCCAAAGGGATTGTTCCCTCCGCGACACCCTTGTCCACTCCTCCATTACCCCCACCACATCATCCCCATCCCACGGCACTTTCCCCTGCAATTGCAGGTGGTGTAATACCTGCCCATTTACCTCCTGTCTCCTCACTATCCAAGGCCCCAAACACTCCTTTCAGGTGAAGCAGTGATTTACTTGTACTTCTTTCAATTTAGTATACTGTACTCACTGCTCACAATGTGGTCTCCTCTACATTGGGGAGACCAAACGCAGATTGGGCGACCGCTTTCCGGAACACCACCGCTCAGTCCGTAAGCATGATCTGGAGCTTCCAGTTGCTCGCCATTTCAACACTCCCCCTCTGCTCTCATGTTCACATCTCTGTCCTGGGATTACTGCAGTGTTCCAGTGAACATCAACGCAAGCTCAAGGAACAGCACCTGATTTACCAAATCGGCACACTACAGCCTGCTGGACAGACCATTGAGTTCAATAATTTCAGAGCATGACGGGCCCTCCTTTTTATTTGTTTATTTTAGTTTGTTTCTACTGTGCCTGCCCACTGTTTTCTTTTTGGCTTGGAGCCAGGACTGTTCATTTTACAGTCAATTGACACCCTCTCTGTACTAATGCTTTGTCTTTCACCACACCATTAACATACCATTTGCCTTTGTTCCATGACCTTCTGGTCAGTTATTCCCTGTGACCTTGTCCTATCAACACCTCTTTTGTTATCTCTTGCCCCACCCCCGCTTTACTTGCTCAAAACCTTTTGCATTTCTAATATTTGTCAGTTCTGAAGGGGGGTCCCTGACCTGAAACTTTAACTCTGCTTCTCTCTCCACAGATGCTGCCAGGCCTGCTGAGTATTTCCAGCATTTCTTGTTTTTATTTCAGATTTCCAGCATCTGCAGTATTCTGCTTTTATATTAGTGGATTCAGGGAGTCCGGCAAGCGGCCGTTCTGGCCGATGAGTTTGCTTTAATGTATAAGTCGGTTTCTCAGGGGAGAACCTTTCCTAATCACCCCCATAAATCCAAAAAGGACAAAGGGTGGGCAGATGACCTCTGCCCAGGCAGGCCTGGGAGAGAAAGGAAAGCAGGAGACACAGGGGGCCCTCCTCCAGCCAAAAAGGAAGGTGCTCTGAGCAAGAGTGAGCCCCGACCTGTGTGCTTCCATTGTAATAAGGCAGGGCATTTCTTCTGCTCTTTTCTGTCCCTATTTGCATGCGTGTATCACGTATGCACGCTAGCTTGGGGTGCAGCGTATATCCGTAGGCATTAACCGAATTAGAGTTTAAATTTAAGTTTTAATAAAATTTCACTTTTCTTCTTTCAACTTAAAGTCTGTTTATGCTCATTTCTTTGTCTTATAATTGGAAAGTGGTGAACAAGGATTCACAAAGGGGGGAGCTCAAAACACTGTTTATAACATAACCCCTGTTACAATAAGACCAGGTGAAGACAGTAAAAGACCCCTAGATACCTTTCTCACCTGATCGTAACAATTCATAAGAAACTGACAAACAAGCATGTGCAGATGTTTGCTGGAAAATGATTTGTGCTTCTTACACATTCCTAATGCTTCTTCCTATTCACTGAATTTAAAAAAAATTCATTCATGGGATGTGAACATTGCGAGCAAAGTCAGGATTTATTCCCCATCCATAATTGCCTTGAAATTGCCATGTATCTGTTTCCCTTGTTCTTTTCTAGGTGGTAGAGGTCGTGGGTTTGGAAAGTGTTGCTGAAGGGATCTTTGGTGAGCAGCTGCAGTACATCTTGTAGATGGTACGCACTGCTGTCACTGGGTGCTGGTGGTGGAGGCAGTGAATATTTAAGATGGTGGATGGGCTGACAACCAAGTGGGCTGCTTTGGCCTGGATGATGTCAAGCTTCTTGAGTGTGGCTGGAGTTGTACTCATCCAGGCAAGTGTTCCACCACACTCCTGACTCGTGCCTGGTCGACAGGATTTGGGGATTCAGGCGGTGAGTTACTCATTGCAGAATTCCCAGCTTCTGACCTGCTCTTATAGCTGCAGTATTAATATGTTTAGTCCAGTTAAGTTTCTGTTCAATGGTAACCCTCGGGATGTTGATAGTGGGGGATTCAGTGATGGTAATGCCATTGAATATCAACGGGAGATGGTTAGATTCTCTCTTGTTGGAGATGGCCATTGCCGGGCACATACTGACACAAATGTCAGTTGCCTTGAATCAGGCCAAGCCTGAATGCTGCACATGGATAGGGAATGCTTCAGTATCTGAGGAGTTATGTATGGTACTGATAACTATGCAATCATCAATGAACATCCCCATTTGTGACCTTATGTCAGAGGAAAGATCATTGATACAGCAGCTGAAGATGGTGGGCCTAGGACACTATTCTGAGGAACCCCTGCAGCAATGTACTGGGGCTGAGATGACTGACCAACAACCACAACCATCCTTCCTTTGTGCAACCGGTGGAGAGTTATCAGCCGCCACCCCCCCAATTCCCAATGACTTCACTTTTGCTAGGGCTCGTTGATGCCACACACAGTCAAACACTGCCGAGATGTCACGGGCAGTCACTCTTACCTCACTTCTGGAATCCGGCTCTTTAATCCATGTTTGGACCAGGGCCGTAATGAGTTCTAGAGCTGAGTGGATCTGGTGGAACCTAAAGTGTGCAATGAGGAGGTGATTGCTGAGTAAGTGCTACCTGACAGCACTATCAAATACATCTTCCATCACTTTGCTGATGATTGAGAGTAGACTGATGGGGCGGTAATTGGCCAGAACATACATTGGCAACTTTCCACCTAATCGGCTACATGTCAGTGTTGTAGCAGTACAAGAACAACTTGGCTAGAAGGAAGGTTTGTTCCGAAGCACAAGTCTCCAGTACTACAGACAGGATGTTATCAGTACCCATAGCCTTTGCTGCATGCAGTGCCTTCAGCCGTTTCTTTACATCATGTAGTGAACCAAATTGGCTGCATACTGGCACCTGTGATGCCGGGGTCCTCAGGAGGAGGCTGAGATGGATCATCCACTCAGCACTTCTGCATGATGATGGTTGCAAATGTTTCAGTCTTGTCTTTTGCACTGATGTTCTGGGCTCTGCCATCGAGTATGGGGCTATTTGTGGAGCCTCCTCTTCCTGTTAGTTGCTTAACTGTCCACCACCATCACATCTGGATGTGGCAGGACTGCAGAGCTTTGATCTGATCCATTGGTTGTGGGATCGCTGAACTCTGTCTATAGTATGTTGCTTCTGCTGTTTAGCATGCATTAGTCCTCACGACCCTTCTGTATGGCGCTGAGTGTCATGGGTCCTATATTGCCGTCATGTACACCTTCTAGAGCGCTGCCTCCGCAGCATCCTCAGGACTGCATCACAAACATTGAAGTCCTGGAAACCGCCAACATCACCAGCATCGAGGCCATCCTCCTGCAAAGCCAACTGCGTTGGGTGGGTCACGTTGCCTGGATGGATGACAGTCGTCTGCCCACGATTGTGTTGTATGGAGAGCTGAGCACTGGTAAATGGAAGAGGGGCCCCATGCAAAAGTTTCAAGGACTCCCTGAAGAAGTCCCTCTCTGTATGCCACATCGACCATCACCAAGGGGAAGCGCAGGCCATAGATCGTGATGCCTGGAGATGCTACATCAGGAGTGCTACAGACACCTTTGAGACTGAGCTAAGAACCAGCATGAAAGAGAAAAGGAGGATAGATTCATTTGCCCCCAGCAGCGACTACACCTTAACTTGCACCTGTTGTGGGAGAATCTGCCAGTCACGGATAGGCCTGACTAGCCACCAGCAGGCCTGTAACCGGTCAGTATAACCTTCCCAAAATCTTCGTATGTGAAGAAAAGCCAAGAGAGTCCTGTGTTGTAGCTTCACCAGATTTGCATCTCATTTTTAGGTATGTCTGGTGCTGCTCCTGGCTTGCTCTTCTACACTCCTCATTGAACCAGACTTGGTCCCCTGGCTTGATGGCAATAGCAGAGTGAGGAATATGCCGGGCCACGAGATTACAGATTGTGGTTGAATACAATTCTACTGATGGCCCACAGTTGCTCATGGATTCCCAGACTTGAGCTGCTAGATCTGTTCGGAATCTATTCCCTTGAGCACGGTGCCACACAACATGATGGATATCTTCAATGCGAAGCCGGGATTTCACCTCCACAAGGACTGTGCAATGCTCACTCCTACAAATATTGTCATGGACAGATGCATTTGTGACATGGAAACTGGTGATGACAAGGTCAAGTAGGTTTTTCCCTCTTGTTGGTTCTCTCACCAGCTGCCCCAGGCCCTGCCTTGAAGACATGCCCTTCAGGTGTTGGCCAACTTGGTCAGTTATGGTGCTACTAAGGCACTCAATGATGGACATTCAAGTTCCCCACCCAGGATACATTGTGTCTTTGATACCCTCAATGCTTCTTCCAAGTGGTGCTCAACATGGAGGAGTACTGATTCATCAGCTGAGGGAGGGTGGTAGATGGTAAAGAGCTGAACTCAAGAGGTGAGGTGAGAGTGACTGCCCTTGACATCAAGGCAGCGTTTGACCGAGTATGGCGTCAAGGAGCCCTAGCAAAACTGAGGTCAATGGGAATCAGGGGGAAAACCCTCCGCTGGTTGGAGTCATACCTAGCGCAAAGGAAGATGGTTGTGGTTTTGGAGGTCAATCATCTGAGCTCCAGGACATCACTGCAGGAGTTCCTCAGGGAAGTGTAGTAGGTCCAAACATCTTCAGCTGCTTCATCAATGACCTTCCTTCAATCACGTCAGAAGTGGGGACGTTCGCTGATGATTGCACAACGTTCAGCACCATTCACGACTCCTCAGATACTGAAGCAGTCCGTGTAGAAATGCAGCAAGACTTGGACAATATCCAGGCTTGGGCTAAATGGCAAGTAACATTCGTGCCACACAAGTGCCAGGCAATGACCATCTCCAACAAGAGAGAATCTAACCATCTCCCCTTGACATTCAATGGCATTACCATCGCTGAATCACCCACTATCAACATCCTAGGGGCTACCATTGACCAGAAACTGCACTGAAGTAGTCATTTTAATACTGTGGTTACAAGAGCAGGTCAGAGGCTAGGAATCCTGCAGTGAGTAACTCACCTGACTCCCCAAATCCTGTCCACCATCTACAAGGCAGAAGTCAGCAGTGTGATGGAATACTCTCCACTTGCCTGGATGGGTGCAGCTCCAACAACACTCAAGAAGCTCGACACCATCCAGGACAAAGCAACCCGCTTGATTGGCACCCCATCTACAAACATTCACTCACTCCACCACCAACGCACAGTGGCAGCAGTGTGTACCATCTACAAGATGCACTGAAGCAATGCACCAAGGATCCTTAGACAGCACCTTCCAAACCCGCAACCTCTACCAACTAGGACAAGGGCAGCAAATGCATGGGAACACCACCACCTGCAAGTTCCCCTCCAAATCACGCACCATCCTGACTTGGAATTATATCGCTGTTCCTTCACTGTCACTGGGTCAAAATCCTGGAACTCCCTTCCTAACAGCACTGTGGGTGTACCTACCCCACATGGACTGCAGCGGTTCAAGAAGACAGCTCACCACCACCTTCTCAAGAGCAATTAGAGATGGGCAATAAATGCTGGCCTGGCCAGCGACGCCCACATCCCATGAATGAATAAAAAAAAAATCAGCATGAGGTTTCCTTACCCATGTCTGACCTGATGCCAGACGACGTCAGGGATGTGAGGAAGAAATCTTTTCTGCAGAGATGACCTGGAATCCGCTGCATAAGAGGACGGTGGAAGCAGAGACAATGAATGATCTCAAAAGGAAATTGGATGGGCACTTGCCGCAAATAAACTTGCAGGGCTGCAGAACTGATTGGACTGCTCTAGAGAGCTGGCACCGAGTTGATGGGCCAAATGGTCTCCTTCTGTGCTATAATGACTTCATGGAGTCCTGAGTCATGTTGAGGACTCCCAAGGCCATTCCCTCCTGACTGTATACCACTCTGCCAATGGGCCAGGGCATACCTAGGACTGGTGAAGCAGGATTCTGGGACATTGGCTGTCAGGTATGATTCGGTAAATATGACTATGTCAAGCTATTGCTCCAGTAATCTGTGAGGCAGCTCTCCCAATTTTGGCACAAGTCCCCAGATGTTCCAGAGGATGATTTTGAAGGGTCGACTGGCCTTTGTCGTTTTTGGTGCCTAGGTCAATACTGGGTGGTTCACCCGGTTTTATTATTCAGTTTTTCTTTAGCGGTTTGATACAACTGAGTGACTTGCTAGGCCATTTATAGAATCATCATAATGGCACAGATGGAGGCCATTCGACCCATCAAGTTCATGCTGGCTCTCTGTAGAACAATCCAATCAGTCCCATTCACTGGCTCTATCCCCAAAGTCCTGCAAGTTTATTACCCTCAAGTGCCCATCCACATTCCTTTTGAAATCATTCATCGTCTCCACTTGCACCACTCTCATTGGCAGAGTGTTTCAGGTCATTAGCAAAAGTTATTCTTCTCATCTCCCTGCATCTCTTGCTCAAAACCTTAAATCAGTGTCCCCAGTGCAAAACCTTAAATGTGTCCCCAGTCCTTATACCATCAGCTATCTTGTACGCCTCTATCAAATCTCCCTTCAATCTCTTTTGCTCCAATGAGAACAACCCCAACTTCTACAATCTAACCTTGTAGCTAAAATCCCTCATCCCTGGAACCATTCTGGTAAATCTCATTTGCACCCTCTCAAGGACCCTCACATCCTCCTAAAGTGTGGTGAGCAGAACTGGGCCTAACCAGAGCTTTATAAAGGTTCAGCATAACTTCTTTGCTTTTGTACTCAATGCCTCTATGAAGCCCAAGATCCCATATGCTTTGCGAACTCTCAATATGTCCTGATGCCTTCAAAGATCTATGCACATGAAGCCCCAGGTCCCTCTGTCCCTGAACACTCTTTAGAACTGTGCCATTAAATATATATTACCTCACCCTATGCCTCTGCCAAAATGCATCACCTCACACTTCTCTACCAAATTCCATCTGCCACTTGGCTGCCCATTTTGCTAGCCTATCTATGTCTTGCTGCAGTCGATTGGTATCATCCTCTCTGTTTGCCACATCCCCATGTTTGGCATCATCGTCAGTTTTTGAAATTTTACTCTGTATTCCAATATCCAAGTCATTTATATATATCAAAAAGCAAGTAAAAACTTCAGGTTATGGATCATTAAACTGCAAGTTTATGAATAGAGTTCTGAACCTGTTCCAGTGATTTTTTAAAGTTTGAAAAGTAAACATTTACTTGGTATAAATGATTCTAATTTCAGAGGGCAATTAAGAGTCAACCACATTGCTGTGGGTCTGGAGTCTCATATATGCCAGATCAGGTGAGGACAGATTTCCTTCCCTAAAAGGAATGAGTGAACAAGATAGGTTGTATAGTACAGAAACTGTAAATACTCCACTGACCCTTTGTGAGAACAGAAGTTTATTATTTAAGATTTAATAAAAAGCAGTTTAAGTGCCTGTAAGAGTTCACTTCAATTGTTAGGGAGCTTTGAATTCTTTCATCAACTGAAGTAAATCACAGCCCCCACCCCCCCCCCCCCTTCATCAGGACTAGTAAAAAAAATTAGTCAGAATTCCCAAACTGCACAACAATCCCAAGATCTCTTCTGGAATTGCATTTGGTGTTGCTGAGGTCATAAGCACCTTGCCAGCAGTCTGTCTAAATCACACACAAAAAATGGTAAGTTTCCAGAGGATGCCTGGAAACAGCAGTATTGGGCTCGTCAATAGCGGAATTGCTAAAATAGCACGAGGAAGTGCTCAGGACCAACACTCTACATAGAACAGAGCTGAAATCAGTTGTGAGAAAAGGATCTTGGCATTACTGTTCATAATTCTCAAAGGTTCGCAATCAATGCCAAGAAGCCATAACTAAAGCAAATAGGGCATCAGGTTGTATTAACATGACTATTCAAGATAAAACAAAGCACACCATTTTGTCCTTGTACAAGACCTTGGCTAGATCACATTTAGAAAACTGTACCCAATTTTGGTCCCCAAAAAGATGGGTGATATAGATGCTTGGAAAAGTTTCAGATAAGGGCCACAAGACTGATTCCTAGCTTAAAAAAACGTAATTACTCAGGTAAACTAAAAGAAAAAGCCAGGTATATTAATTTTAAGGGATGTCTAGACATCAGGGTGATTTGATAGGAGTTATATAAAGTAGTTGAAGGGCTAGATTTATTCCTATAGACAGACTAAGGAAGACCATGGACCATGTGTACAAGTTACACAAGGATAGAGTTAGGTTAGACAGCTCCTTCTTTTCCTGAAGGATAGCAGACCTATGGAATAAGTTGCCAATACGTGCATACCTTCTAAGGAGAGCTGGACCAGTTCTTGATTGGAGCAAAGATTAGGTTTTATAAAAAAACAGGTGAAATACCAGAGAAGGCAAGCACTGACAATGTAGTCTCTTGGATTAGTTGCAATTACTTAATAGGGTTGGAGAGGAATTTACCAGATTTTTTCCCCTAATTGGCCACGGGTTTTTAAGCTGCATTTTTGCCTCTCCTAGGAGATTACATGGCTACTGCTGGACTGGCAGTGTTATAATCACGATATTTCAGGCAGCATGAATGAGGTGCAGGCTTGATGTACCAGATGCTCGGCTGCTTTATATCATTTTCGTATGTTTGTAAATAAGTATGAGGCACATTGCAAGTTTAAAAATCAAAACCCTTTCTCCCAAAAAGCAATCTATTTAATGGGAAAATAGGGAAGCCAAAATTATTTGGCAAAATGAGAAAAATGGAGCAGCCACAAATAAACGCAGTTATTTTAGCTCCTAACCTCCAACTCTCAATACCCTTTCCATTACTACTCAGTGTGATTACACTAGTGAGATATTCAGCAACACACCTGCTTTTAAAGAGGTTTTTACATACTTAAGTGATTCTAGATGTTTACTTTTCAGGAAACGAGAAGAGTAGTGATATTAAGCAGCAAGAAATGCTGAGAGCTCAAGAATGTTGGTTGTAACATTTGTGCTCAGCTCTTTAAAAAGAACACTTACCAAACTGTAAACAAAAGGACTATTGGAAACACAGCAACATTTTAGCACTTGGGAGAACTTGATGAAATTCTGAGAACTCTGGCATCTTACACTTACCCTTCAGGGTTTTTGAAAGATTTGGTCTGGTTCTTTCTTCAATTGATGCTACAGTCTGTAAAACCAGATCTGACATTAGCTTTCAATACAATAACCTCACGAACATTCTTGTTGCTTAGACACAGATGAATCAAATTATTACAGAAAGAAAATTCTTACTTGTAAATAGAGGGTTTTATTTTTTCCATCCAAAGTTGCAGTGATAGCTGGGGACTTCATTTGTCTGTGTAGGACATCAAAAATGACTGTGTTCATCAACATGGTCACTCACCCTCCCTTCATAAGGCCAACTGTGGCCAATTAACCTATATTGTCCTTTCTTACTTAGTTTTAAAGCATTCATGTGCAGCTTACTTTTTATTCCTGTGCAAGATAACTTTAACAAAGAACCAATACTGACTGCCCAATTAATAAAGAAAGGGTCTTTTCTGGCTAAACATTGATTCACTTCTTTGGAGTAAAAGAGTAGGGACTTCTACTTTGCCATAACTCAACTATTGTAAAGTTCTTCTGAATGCCTTGGTAATTAACACTATGCACACTTTGGCAAATTATTATCCTTTGGTTACCTAGAACAGTTCAGAAAGGAGCTTCCAGTCACTAAGTCCCCTTCAATAGTTGGAGGTGAAAATATTTTCCATTTTTTCTTTTCAGGCCCCCTACAATACACATGGGCTGAAAGCATGAAAGACAACTTGTTGCCAGTATTTCTTCTTTCAGCATCTGTCTCGTTACTTTTCTTGCTCTGACACCAGATTGAGGTCAAAAATTCAAGTTGGCAAAACCAACATAAACCTTAACTGTAAATAACAATACGACCAAAAGGCAGCAACTGTGATGATATATTAAAACACATAAGAGACCTACAAGAGTAATAGGAAAACATTTAAAGAAAACTTACAGTGAAGCACTTTGAGTTAAGTAATCTAGGAGCTCTTGAAGCTTTGCAGATGGTGGAAACTGTAGATCCTGAGGTACCTGGCTGCAGGCAGGGCAGGTTTCCTTTAAATAAAAAGCACTGAAAATCAATGGAAATTTGAGAACTTTCCCAACTACCAGTTTTAGGTCTTCTAATAGTTAAGAGTTGAAAACAAGCATTCCAACAAAACTGACACAGGCAAAGGGCTAAGTTAAAATCAGTAAATTTATATGGTGAGATTTAATGAAATCGTTAGCTTCCTTTTACACAAATTGGAAGATTTCCTCACTGCGATTTGGGCAACAATTCATCACAGAAGTACATATCATAGGTTTGGTGTGATCAAGTACTTTTCATAATGAATAACTGAAAAAGGATTGGCAGCTGCTGAAAGTCTCCAAAAGTAGAAAATTAAATTCTGCACTAGAACTTCTCACCAGACAAGCATCTTGTTTTTGTCCATTTCTTCAGCTTTATCCAATCTGTGCCTTTGGTGAACAGGGTTTCTCAACTTGATTATTAGTTAAGCATTCCATATTGTTTTCTATTTAGACTTGGACATTGTCATAACTGAAGAGGTAATCATTTTTCAAGATTTAAGTCTCTCAAAGGAATGTTCCACGGCTGGGGTCACATTTAAAAGGTAAAAGGTTTAGTATTCAGGCTTCATCACTGCTTTGTACATTTCTTCTAAGAGTTATAAGCTCCCACCTGCCTCTCTGGCTACACACTTTGCCTGCACTGCATTGTTGAGCACAAACACAAGGTCTCCGTCACATTTATTCTGCTATTACGGGGTTAGGACCCTAGGTAGTTTTGACACGTGTGTGGATTGGGACACAGACATACACAACATTGCAATGCTCCTTGATCTAATACGTATACATTGATGCTCGTTTAGCTCAGATAGCTATGTTATTCCAGATATTCACACATTAAAGATGCCCTCCTATGCAGTGGTGACGCTAAAAGCGGATTTAAAAAAAAAATTTACAGGGCAGAAAAAAAAAGAGTTGCAAATCACACCCATCGATAGATAAATATTTGCCTCCGCTTTATAAATGTTGGGTACTCACTTTACGTTCTGCTTCAAACGTGTAGGTGTAAAGGCCGTCTACATCATTGAACACCAAGTAGTTATTCAGAGGAATATATGCACTGAAAAAGTAACACTGGGCAATTTAAACCTTTATTGAACGCACACAAGATTATCAAAACCATAAATGACATTGTTTAAAAGTAAAAAATTTACCTTGATGCAATTTTGAATACTTCAGTTGCACAAACAGCTATGGAAGGAAAAGCTCCATTATTTCAAAATCAATCTTTAATATATTACCAAAAAGATTAATATCTTCAACCAGTAAGTAATAATTAACAAAATAGTGCGAAAGACAACTTCCTATCTCGTTTCTGCCAACATTTACTCAAAGATAGACTATATCAAATCCTCAAATAGTCATTTGTCTCCTTAACTTTTAGGTTTTGCAATTTTACGATGATGGAGTTTAGCCTTTTCAGACTTTATTCTGGACACAAATATATTTCAATCTGGTATACGACATGACAGAACTATTAAAGGAGCTAACAATGTATCAGTACCTGGCAGGGGAGAAGTCTTGATACACTCCCAGGGGCACTTGTAAGTGCTCAGTGTGAAGGTTTTCATGGATATCAGCTGATCAAAGGTAGCGGCGGCGACAACAAAAACTTTTGAGCTATGGTTCTGCTAGTAACCGAGCTCCGGGTCAAGGGATGCGCAACACTGTCAGGGCGACAGTGAAGACCTCAGTCCAACGAGCCCCCGTGGACCGCACCTTCTTTGTAAAATGGATCCTGTTGGAGTGCTGTGGGTTTGAAGCGGCGGACATTTTCTGCCTGCAGGATTTCCCAAGCGCTGGATACTTCGATGTGACATTTAAAAATGTCACGGGATGCATCAAAATCCTGAGAAAGGAAGCCAGCCGTCGTTGTCAATTCTCACTGCAGAGCCTTTGTTTACTCTGCCAACGTAACGATACCGGGTGGTGACCATTCATATATACAATCCCCATATCCCTGTGATGGATGTGCTCACCTTCCTCAGCAGGTACGTTGTGGTGGCTGGAAACAGTATGGAGGTCAAGGATACTTTTGTCATCTCGACAAGCCAAAGGCAAGTCAGGGTAACCTTGGAGCCATCCTCCACCCTCCTTCCAGCTTTGCAATTGGTGGAAGTCGAGGTTACTTAGTGTACCTGGCAGGGGAGAGACCATGATCAGTGGCCTTTGATCCTGTTCCAGGTAGGTTTTGAGTAAAATGGCTGTAACCAAATCTAGAGCTTCAGGCCAGGGAGTGCGTAACATAGTCCAGGCGGCAGTAAAGGATAAGGAAGGAGGTGCACCTGCTGGCCGTACCTTCTTCATTAAGAAAATCCTTATTGACTGCGGTGGATTCAAAACTGCAGACATCTTCTGCCTGCAAGACTTCCCCAGCAGTGGATATTTTGACGTGACGTTCACGTATGTGGCAGGATGTATCAAGTTCCTGAAGGTGTTCAAGGAGAGGGGAAACCAGGCACCACTGTCGATTCTCACAGTGGAGCTGCTCTTCATGCTGCCGTCGCAACGCGACCGGGTGGCGACAATTCCACCTCTACAACCCTCATGGCCCCGTTGGGGATGTACTCACCTTCCGCGCGAGGTATGTTGAAGGCGGCCAGCAGCAGTACTGATGTCAAGGACCCGTTTGGGATTTGGATCAGCAAGCAGCAGGTCAAGGTGACCTTGAAGGACGATGCCAACAGAGCCATCATCCATCCCCCCTCCAGCTTCGCTACCAGGGAAGTCGAGGCTTCTTGATCTATGCAGGGCAGCCTAGAGTATGTCGTATCTGTGGCAAATCTGGTCATATGGCGGCCAACTGCAGCACAGTCATCTACAAGAACTGCAAGAAGGAGGCCATCAGACCAAGGACTGTAAACGGAGTAAGTACAGCAATCTGCGCGGTGAGGCAGGCCACCTCTACAAAACCTGCCCCAAACGCTGCCTCAGTTATGCACAGGCGGCAAAGTCCAAGGCCAGGAGAAGGAATGGTGAACATGTCTGGTGCTGGGAGAGAGACAAGCAATCCTCCCCGCAAAGAAAGTTTATCTGAGAAGGAGAAGAAAGGGAGGCAGCTGCAACCAGCGACCCAACACCTACCCCATGCCCAAAACTCCTCCTCTACAGACAGAATCAATGGAGGAAGCAGCAGTGGGACAATCTGGTCAGTGGCAAGTTGTCCAAAGGAAAATCAGAGAGATGAAGCCCCCAAAAAAGCAAAAGGTCACCACTCAAACCAGTGGCAGGAGGAGGCTACTGTCTGAGACGGACTATGACAGTTGTTCCTCATCGGACGAGGAAGGGCCGGAAAGACGGCACATGCAAAAGAAGCAGCAGAACACAAAGGAGCTGGAAGAGAAAGCCCCCCCAGCTCCATGGCACTGGAAGCAGCGAAGGGCCAAGCCGGCCCCAACCCCAAAGCACTGAACCCAGCGAGATGCCCAGTGCACCCCAGCTCCGGGAGACCGAGAGCAGCGAAGCATCCAACGCACTCCAGCTCCGGGAAGCCGGGAGCAGAAACGTCCTCAAAGAGGAACAGAGAGGAAAGACACCACCAGCAAAGGACAGCCCAAACCTTGCTGCCTACAAGACTCCCATGATGTCACCCCAGCAGAACAAATGCCCCGTGAGTGACCAGAAGGGTTTTGTGAGCCCAATGCATGTGCAACAGCTTGTGCACACTATGGGTGTGCAGGAAAATACCGAAGGACTGGGACTAGTAAGGACACCTGTTGTGGTAAGCAACATCAAGTTTTAAACTGGTATAAAGATTGCTTCTATTAACACGCGTAGCGTTAAATCCACTACATGATGTGTTTCGACCTTCGGTTACCTCGGCAAGGTCAAAGCTGATCTACTGTTTCTGCAGGAGTGTGGGATACTGCACCTCAGCACTTACAGGCAATAGTTGTGATGGTGGTCCCACGGGCCATCGATCTGGTCAGGGGGAAAGGATTCCCGTTCCTCCAGCCTGGGTATTCTGCTGCAGGGAGGCAACTTCACCATCTCCCAAGTTAAGGAGGTGGTGGGCGGTCGCCTCCTTGTAGCAGACGTAATGTACAACAATGCTCCGCTCCGGTTAACCAACCTCTACGCCCCGGTCCATGTACAGCGAGCGGCTGACCGTCCTTCAGTAGCTCTTACTGCTGCTGGCGACATCCAGGCCGGTTATTCTAGGTGGTGACTTCAACTGCATCATTGACGCAGCTGGATGATCCGGCAGTGACGACAGCAAACTGGACGCTACGTCCAGATTCCTAATGGAAACAGTTAAAGATGCCAAACTGCACGATGTCTTCACAACCCCTATAGACAGAGCGCAGCTTAGATACACCTGGTCAAGACCGGACGGGTCTGCCCGTTCCAGGATTGACTTCCTGTTTGTGTCCCATGCTTTCACGGTCAGATTCCACCGATGTCAAGCTGGCGTTCTTCTCTGACCAGTGCCTCCTACTGGCTGACTGTCACTTACAGGACGACCAGCAGATTGGCAGGGGGACATAGAGTCATAGAGTTATACAGCACAGACAGGATTAATCTCCACTTGGAGAGGCAGGGATTAATCAGGGATAGTCAGCATGGCTTTGTCAGGGGAAGATCATGTCTTACCAACTTGATTGAATTTTTCAAGGAGGTGACTAGATGTGTCAATGAGGGTAACGCAGTAGATGTAGTATACATGGATTTCAGTAAGGCTTTTGATAAGGTCCCACATGGGAGATTGGTTAAGAAGGTAAGAGCTCATGGGATCCAGGTAATGGTTGAGGGCTGTTTTTGCGATTGGAAGCCAGTGACCAGTGCTGCACCACAGGGATCGGTGCTGGGACCCTTGCTGTTTGTAGTGTACATTAATGATTTAGACAAGAATATAGGAGGTATGATCAGTAAGTTCGCAGATGACACAAAAATTGGTGGTGTTGTAAATAGTGAGGAGGAAATCCTTAGATTACAGGGAGATATAGATAGGCTGGTAAGATGGGCAGAGCAGTAGCAAATGGAATTTAATCCTGAAAAGTGTGTGGTAATGCATTTTGGGAGGACTAACAAAGCAAGGGAATACACAATGGATGGAAGCTGAATGTAACACTGCTGACCCCAGAGAACTCTGAGGAACTCAAAAGGGATTACAAAGGTTGAAGAACTGCAAAACCCTTCTTTGAGTCTCCGGTGCACTGGTAGGAAGCGATTAAGGCGATCAAGAGGTTCTTTATCGTACTTTGCCATGGAGGCCTCCAAGATTATCTTCCAGTCCAGAGTCCACTCCATTGAATGAGACGTGCGCGCGTTACTTCTTCCAAAAGGTACACAGAGAGAGCTCTGCGATCAGCAGCCTGAAGAAAGAGGACGGCTCGGTGACGTCACTGCAGTCTGCCATACTAATGATCAGCAAATCTTTCTAGGCTGGGCTGTATGACGTGAAGCCCACAGACAGCACAGCTTCCCAGTCCTTCCTGTCATCTCTCACGGTGGGCTTAGATGACAGCACGCGGGAGAGACTGGACAAACCGCTAACTCTGGATGAGCTAACAAACGCTGTCAGGGCTTTCGAGACCTGTTCTTGATACAACCTGTTTCGAGTTGTATTCGACTCTGTGGGACTGGATTGACCCAGACCTGCTGGAAGTGTACAGGAGTATGCTTCTGGCCGGCAGAATGTCAGAATCCATGAGGAAAGGCATCATCAGCCTCATCCACAAGTGGAAGGGGGAGAGGGCGGAAATCAGAAATTGGTGGCCTATCTCAGTGCTTAATGTAGACTACAAGATTCTGTCCAAAGTCATCGGCAGTCTGGTCAAGTCTGCTCTGGAGTTGGTGATTCACCCCGATCAGACCTGTACTGTACCCGCCAGGAAGATCTCTGATAGTCTTGCCCTACTCAGGGATATGATCACCTTTGTAGAGGATAGGGAGATGGACACCTGCCTCATCAGTTTGAACCAGGAGAAGGCTTTTGACAGGATATCACACATATACATGATGGACGTGCTCTCCAAAATGGGGTTTGGGGAGGGAATCCGAAATTGGATCAAACTGCTCCACACAAACATCAGTAGCGCAGTCTCAATCAATGGGTGGGAATCTGAAAGTTTCCCGATCCAATCTTGAGTCAGACAGGGCTGCTCTCTCTCCCCTGTCTTGTTTGTTTACTGCATCGTACTTTTTGCTGAGTTCATTAGGAAGGATGCGGGCATAAGAGGGATGACAATCCCAGGCAGCAGTGGCACTCAGGTCAAAGCCTCCCTGTACATGGACGACGTTGCTGTCTTCTGCTCAGATCCGCCATCCGTTTGAAGGCTGATGAGCATCTGCGACCAGTACAAACTGGCCTCGGGAGCCAAAGTAAATCGCGGCAAGAGCGAGGTTGTGCTCCTTGGGAACTGGGTTGACCGATCCTTTGTCCCCTTCAATGTCAAGTCAGACTACCTGTAGGTGCTAGGGATATGGTGCGGAGAGGCCAGGGCATGCACCAAAAATTGGAAGAAACAGTAGCCATAGTAAAACAGAAACTGGGCAGGTGGGAGCAACGTTCTCTCTCCATTGTGGGCAAGAACCTGGTCATCAGGTGAGAGGAGCTCACGTTGTTACTGTACGTGGCGCAGTTCTGGCTCATACCCCACTCCTGTGCTGTGGCGGTCACCCGAGCCATGCTCCGCTTTATCTGGAGATCAAAAATGGACCGTGTCCACAATGACAAGATGTTCAAACCTCTAGATAAAGGGGAAAAAATGTACCCAACGTTTCCCTCATCCTAATGACCATCAATCTGTGCGTAGAACCCCAGTATGCAAACACCAAGAGTCACTATGTGCTTAGGTTCTATCTGTACCCAGTGATGCGAAGGATGGGTCTGGTCATATTGCTCTGGACCGCTCCATTTAGCTGGACCGTGCCATACCACCTATCGTTCGTGGAAAAGTTTGTACAGAAAAACACCTTTGACCACCAAGCCCATCAGGCAGTGGTCTGCACAGAATGTCCTCAAGGCCCTACGGGAAAAGGAGATTATGGATCCTGTCGGATGGTTCCCCAAGCAGACTGTCAAAGTCATTTGGCAGAATTTCTCATCACCAGAACTTTCAAACAAGCACCAAGACATAGCTTGGTTGGTGGTGAGAAGGGTCCTCCCTGTCAGATCCTTCCTGCACGTCCGGAGTCTCACCACCTCCGCACGCTGCCCTCGAGGTGGCTTTGGTGGGGGAAAAGATCATCGCCTACCTCCTTCTGGAATGTGCCTTTGCAAAGCAGGTGAGTAAAGAGGTGCACTGGTTTTTGTCGAGTTTCATCCCGAGCAGCTGTGTAACACAGGACTCTGTGCTCTACGGGCTATTCCCAGGGACGCACAACGAGATAAACATCAACTGTTGCTGGAGGAGCATTAACTCGGTGTGGAACACACTTTGGTCTGCCTGAAACTTGCTGGTCCTCCAGTGTAAAGAGTTGTCCACAACTGAGTATTGCAGAGTGACACATTTCAGGTCCAGGACTATGTGCTGAGGGACGCACTAAAGCTTGGGGCAGCCACCACAAAGGCTCAATGGGGAAAGGTATAGGGTCCTCCCGCCATAGCATACTGAGGGTCTGGAACCCGTGTAAAACCCCTCGGGTTGTATGCACAATAACGTTTTTTGCTATGTAATGCAAATGTGCACTGCATATAACATGGAATGGCAAGAATTGTGAGGCACTTCATGTTTCTGTATCGAAGAAATCTGATCTGTATTATACTTTCTGAAATGTGAAATTTGAACTGTTTTGTAACGTATTTTTGCCAATTTTTATGAAGTATATTTTTGAAAAATAAAACAATGTGTCAATATGGCTCTCCATCTACATCATAGATTTGATTGGTCCATTGTGCATGCAATTTCAAGGTTCTACTGTATCAAGTATAAGATAAAAAAGCTGTGTTGCCATCTGTTGTTTTCTCCCGGTATTGCAACAATTCAGATACTCTAAGTTCATGAGAGTATTTGCTCCAAAGTATGCCAGAAGTGCAAGTGCATCTTTTACAAAGGATATACTGTGCAACAAATTACATCACGATAATTAGTTACTTTTGAGAGAGAATACTGAATTTAGCAATATCTGCTAAGCCCTCATGATCTCTACACTGACTAAAATTCCACAGATAATTTTGCTGCACAAATAGAATACTGCATATTGTACTGAAATGGATGGTACAATAACTGTTGCACATTCCTCCTTCATAAACAGAATGGACATCATTGTAAACCACTCGTTGTGTGGGGTATCTTCTATTCAACAACTAAGCAGAAATTAAACTCTGCACTACTGCTTTAAACTACAAGCGTAATACAAATGTAGGATTTTAATTTCAAGCTTTTCGAATATTTATATTGGAATTATTCGAAATATGGAGAGAGTGTAGTACTATGTATAACATTGTTTAATGAAAGCTTGTTTTTGTCTGAGTGAAGGCTTTGCTTCCCCATGTTGAAAATCTTGAAAACAGCAATTTGGAATACAATTCAGAGGGGACTGGATGACATTGCAGTTGTTTTCCACACTGTCCAAAAATTTCTAGGACCTAGGTGTGATATCAGCCCAGATTGATGGGAAGATGACCTAGCTCTGTAAGCTGCAACAATTCTGTATAAAATGTGTTTCTGCAAGTTGGTGACCAGATTGATGTCTAAAAGGAAAGTGATTAATCCCACACCATAATGAATTATGCAGACAGCAGACTATGAAATAATTGATCAAGTTTAAGAAGTTAAGCAAGAGAAAAATATCTGTACTTCCCATCTCTGCTGGCTGCCCTGGATTAGAAGTTTTTGCATTTGCTTATGAGAGATGCAATGGCTCTAATACCTTTATTGCTTAAAGACAGAAGTTGTGTAGTTGGATTACTGCCAGTTTACTCAAAAGCAATGCTCTAAACTGTAAGTAAACCTCGTAAGTCAAGGAAATTGCCTATCCATTCACTTTGAATTCCGAAAAGAATAAGAATCACAGAATCATAGAATGGTTACAGCATAGGAGGTCATTCAGCCCATCATATCCATGCTGGCTCTCTGCAAGACCTAGTCCCATTCTCCTGTCCTTTCCCTGTAGCCCTCCAAATTTTCTCTTTTCAGGTAGTTATCCAATTCTCTTTTGAAAGCCACAATTGAATTTGCCTCTACCACACGCTCAGGCAGTGCATTCCAGATCCAAACACTCACTGCGTAAAAGTTTTTTCTCATGTTGCCATTGGTTCTTTTGCCATTCACCTTAAATAGGTTCTCGACCCTTTCGTCAATGGTAACAACGGAATTCATGACGGACAAACAGTTCCGACAGTTACAAGCACAGAATTGCCAAATGTTTCAGAGTCTCCTCAAAACAATTGTCTACCCTTTAGGAGAAGTAAAATTAAATGGTGTATTGGTTCTGATACTGCACTCTTCCTGCTTCCATAGATTTTATCATTTTAAAACTCACAGCCACAAAGTTAATGCAAACAAAACACTTTTTGGCATTCAAAAAAACTTAGCTCAAAATGTTACTTAACCACTATCTGTACCTGCAATTACTGCATTGGTAGATGCTACTGCAGGGATAATTCTCTTGACAACACCTGGAAAAAAGGTAAAAGGCCCATCAACATGTATTTAGATTTAAAATAATACAAATATGTAAAAATTCATATCCCCATTTCTCGGGCATACCTTGCGTAAGTCTATATGAGATACCAGTAATGTTGAACTGAGCAGCTCTTTCAAGTGATTTCAGAAAAACCCATTGTATATGCTCTGGATCATCACCATCCAGTGCAACACCCTCTGTAGGAAAAACAAGCACTTCATTTTGGTAACACATTCTGGTACTGGCAATAAGGGAATCTCAAGTTAAACATTAAACCACAAGACATTTCAATTTTTTTTTTGTTGAGCAAAATAAGTCAATGCTGGGAACTGAAACACTTCCCAGCGCACTTTCCGAAACAAGCATCTCAAAGATAGCACTGGATACTTGCAGAATAAAGTTCCAACCAAAATGGGCCAAAACTCCAACTTCAAAAGATAATCCAATCTGCATCTGTGTGAATTCTTCTGTTTCCAATACCAGCTGATCTCACTCCTGAGTAAGGTTACCTATTTAGTTGCAATTTCTGCATTATGGCCAGTTATTGGTGCTGTTCTGGTATTTTAAAAGGAAACAAAGAGTGGTCCAAGTAAGGGAGTGGGAGACAGCAAGGCACGAGAGCTCAGGTCCAGTGGCATTAATTAAAATGAATAGTTTAAACAAAACACTAACTAGTTTCTAAAAGAGGGAAGACAGTTTTTTTTTTTAAGATCATGAATGGGCAGCTGAGACCTGTTGATTGCAATTCCTGTGCCATGTGGGTACTTAAGGACACATCATCATCTTGGGGGAAACACACGTGTGGGAAGTGTCTCCAGCTGCTTGAGCTCGAGCTCAAGGTTTCTGAGCTGATGGAGCAGCTGGAGTCACTGCAGAGCAACAGGGAAGCTGAGAGTTTCCTGGATCGTACGTTCCAGGAGGTGGGAAGCCCATAGGCAAAGAGTGTTCAGGATTGTAGATGGGCAACCATCCGGAAGAGAAGAGGCAGGAAGTGCAGGAGTTTTTATGGTGCGTGCCACTCTCAAACTGGTACTCAACATTTGGAGACTGCTGGGAGTGATGACACCTTGAAGGAATGCAGTCCAGACCAAAGCACCAATGAGTAAGGGACAGCACAGGGGGAACAGCAAAACACAGAAATGCAGTTGTTATAGGAGATTCCATAGTTAGGGAGACAGACAGGCGTTTCTATAACTGTCATTGTCAATCCCGCATGGTGTGTTGCCTCCCCGGTGCCAGGGCAAAGGACATCACGGATAAGGGCCAGAATATGTGGCAGGCGGAAGGGAGTGTGCCAGAAGTTGTGGTACACATCAGCACTATTAATGTAGGGGCAGGTATTGACGTTCTACAGTCAAGACTTTCAGGAGCCGAGGAGGAAGTTAAAAGGTAGGACCTTGAAGGTAGTAATCTCTTGATTACTCTTGGTGCCATGTGCCAGCAAGTAGAAACTGGAAGATCAGGAGGATCAACGCAAGGCTTGAGGCATAGTGCAGGAGGGAGGGCTTCAGATTCCTAGTGCATTGGGACCAGTTCTGAGGCAGAAGGCACCTAATCAAAAGGGACAGTTTGCACCTCAACAGGACTGGGACCAATGTCCTCACCTGGAGGTTTGCTAGTGTGGTTGGGGAGGGTTTGAACTAAATTAATTGGAAAGGGGGGGTGGGGGGGGTGGCGATGAGTAAAAATGGAACCATTGTTCGACTGTGTGACGGAAACCAAACCTGCCAAATGGAAACATATTAATTTAGTCATATGGGACACTTCTGAAACCCTTTTACTGGACATTGCATATAACTTGTTTGAAAAAACCACAGAGCTGAACAGCATTCTGAGACAGATGAATAGACAGACCATGGGAGTGCTCACTGATTCAATTAACAAGATTGGTCTGGGCAATGTTACCTCCAAATGGGCTTTCTTTGGGCCACTGCAAGATTCTGACGTATTCAATGCAATGTTCTGGAAGCCTGGGCATAGAAGCAATGGTACACATAGGAAAGTTAATCTGGAAAAAAAAATGCAAAATTAGTTCCCATTATATATATATCTAAAAATGCTGTGAAAAATTTGGATTTTCTATGCTGGTTGACAAGCATATGTGAGGTAACTAAAATAATCTGCCCAATTAAAATTTCCCAGATATATAAAACAAGCAAAAAGAGATACAATTCTCCCAAAAGTGGGTTCCAATTTTTTTTAAACACACCATTGAGGGAAATACTAAGAGGAGGGAAAATAACTTGGAAGTCTCTCACACATGCCAGTGACCAAAAGCAGTGTAACATTGATAGGCCCAAGAATCAGCTGTGGACTTGTCTGGAATAATGTATGTTGATCCAAGAGATGTCACCATAAGTAAAAATAAACTAGGTAAAGCAACATGATGGTTAATGGGGGAAGCCTAAAGAATATGTACTCAAGAAGAAAAAAAAGTTGAAGAGCACAACTGGGAGACATAAGTAACAAATCAGAGACATGAATTATCTTAAAATACTGAACCAGAGTTGGGGCATGGAAGCAGTGGTTTGGAATAGAAGACAACTGAATACTTTTTCTTAAATGAATAACTTCACCCCTGAACTGATCAGGTCCAAAGCTGGATCAGTAACATTTTTGTAAAGCTATAAGTTACCTGAGGAGGGTACAGTTCCAGTGTACACTCTATACATGCAGTCATTCCTGGCAGTATAACACGTGCATTACCCTTAAACCCTTCAGTTCCACCGTCAATGAATGGTATAATGGAGCTTGGGTCTAGTGTTCCATCTTCAAAGTTTAGCAGGGATATCTATGGGCAACAAATACATGTATTTTTGAAAAATCGCCTTCAATTATATAAACATAAAAAGGATAATCAATGAGGAACTGTGGATAATGAATTAACTCCACAAGGATTGAAGGCCCAATGAGAACTCTTGAGCAGGAAATGAAGGTTTTCCTTACACACGTGGGATAAATGTTTCTTACTAGCTAGTGCCTTAGAGGAAGGGGAGTCAGGGAAAAGTGGTGTAGCTTGAGACAACAAATAAGTCAGCCGTTTTTCTGGAGAACACATAGGGTTTGTTTTATTTTACATTTTTATCAGCCAAATCACTTTGTAATTTGCAAATTGTATAATGCGGTGATCTGAATGGAGTTATCCTAGATTTTTAAAAAAATATTATTTTTGTGATACCGCATGGTGATTTTAAGTCCCTACCCTAAATGTGCTATTGGTAACACATTGCTCTCCACTACCATTTAGCATTCCGTATACAGAATCTCTCACCATGACTACTATAAACGTACAGGGAGTTTAATACTTAATAGTTGATGCGTCGTCTCAGCTCCCTTAAATATCATGATAGCAGAATTAAATTCTAGAAGCCATTTTAGCTTGAGAGAATGCAGACTATGCATACAAATCTCAGAAATTAACCTTTGGTCATTATACAAAATTAAAATATTCCATTATTGCTCCAGTTTCATTGCAAAACCATTTATTTTATTAAATTACACAATTAAAACTCTGTTCTAATCCAGAAAGCCAGTTGCTAAAGGATAGGACTGCAACCAATCTTTACACACTTTTATACTTATTTAGAGTTACACATTACAAGCATACACTTCCTAACCCAATCACCGTTTTAGTCTGTCTATTTATAGGGTTCAAGTGAATCCCTAGTTAATGCCCACAACCTGCATACATCTAAAACACAATTGATACACAATTAACAAACTCCGTTCTGACTCAATGGTGCACTACCTTTTATTTTGGGCTGAGATAATTAATACATTTTATTCTTCGAAGCCACTAAGTGAATCTGAAACAGTAGTATAGTCTTGAACAGGTTTTCTTAATTACAGGAGCTGCTTGCCAATACTTGGAATGTACAAATGAGAGAGAGAGAGAGAGAGAGAACTGGTACAAATCCAAAAAACAGATGCAATCAACCAAGTATTTGCAACAACAAAGGCGCAACAAGACAAAAATTTAATTACACATTAAAAAAGTGCAAAATCAGAATGCAGTTTCGTACATCTCATATTCATGCAAAACACCAAATATTAAACTATTTTATACATAGAAACTTAGTAGAATAGATTACATGAAGACAGAAACTAAACCATCATGTCCTGGCCAGCATAACTTCATCCAATGCCTTTTCAAGCTATGGAGCTGGTCTCACTTGGTTGCGTTTTTCTCCCCCACCACCCCCCATAAACCACTTGGCAAAAGTATTTCCGAGATACACAGCAATAGTATTTTTCAATTATCGGTTAATTACTCAAAAACACAGGGATGTCATACTGTCAATCACCAGCACACAAATGCCTCGAGGACCCTGGTTATCTGTTTGGGGTGGAGAAAGGAAACCGAATAAAACTAGTCTCATAAACAGGTATAGGCAAGATGCTGTTCTGATGAAAGGTCACCAACCTGAAACATTAATTCTGTTTCTTTCTCCACAGATGGCTGCCTGACCTGCTGAGCGTTTCCAGCATTTTCTGTTTTAACCTCATCTGGTAAATGGGTGACTAGTTTACAATGCCCGAGCTTTGCTCTTATGGTTATGTTATCTGAACTCCTTCACTGGATTGTTGCAATGTAATCATTCTGGAGTAACTGCTACTCTCCATTAAATATATGTAGTACTATTCATACCAACATCCCATTGATCCATCGTCGGGCGATGATAGAATCCAATCCACTAATAATGATGTGAAATTCTGAAACACAAGTAGTACTGTTTGCAGTGAGTTAACTAGAGTGAACCATATTTCCAACTTCATTAACTATTCAGTTCCACATTCTACCATCATAAATAAAACTTGCTTTTATATAAGCACTTTTTCAAGTCTCTCAAATGTTTCAAAATATTTTACATACAATGTTCAATAATATAGGTGAACATGGCAACCATTTTGCACTCAGCAAAGATGAATAATCGATTAACGTATTTTGTAGGTGTTTGGAGAGGAACACTGGCCAGGACCAAGGAAAACTTGCTGCTCAAACAGCGTCATGACCTTTAATACTAATTCAAGCTGAACTATTCAGTTTAACCTCTCATTTTGAAGATACCACTTTCAAAATTGCAGCAGACCCTCAGCACTTTTAACCTTGATAAAAATTGAGATTTTAATAATTGTTTTAATTCCTTCCCTAGTCTCTTCAGGCCACTCAACTTATCTATATAAACCATTCCTCACCAACAGATTACTGAGACAGGCTGTTCCCAACCGTTACCCCAAATAACATCGTTGAGATGACAAGCAGGAAGCGCTCAGCTAGGAGATTTGTCATACAATTTTGTCTCCCACTTAAGCATCTAGCTTCTGCTTTCGCGATACCTAACAGAACTGCCATGTAAGGATCTACTGGTTTTCCAAAGAATGTGTGAAATGCAGGGAGACCAACAATGTAGATGAAGCAGGCATGAGAAAGCTCAACTGTCTTTTGGTACTTTATGCTAAGTCAGTTTAATAACTACATTTCAAATTAAAATATAATTTTATTACACCGGTCTATGCAGTCAGCCTGTGCTGGCTGGCATGTTTGGAATCAGTCCGAGCCTGCATGAGGTGATTGTCCACATGGAAACATTGTGATGCTGAATGCAAACAACTGTATCAAGCAGTTTCCTTAAAATTAGAGGGAAAATTGGAAGAAAGGTCGAAGCTTTATGTAAAAAGAATATGGGTGAATTACAGCAGGCAGTGATGAGTGGAGAATACACCACTTTCAATTAGCTAAAACTGTTCTTGATAGAACCATTTTTTTTCTCTCTCTCAAAGATGTTGGCTTCTTCACTGAAATACATGACAGACTACAGTCAACCAAGAACCTATTAATCTTAGGCAAGCTTCAACAGGGGCTGCCAGTAGCCTGTAAGGGTAGGGTGGGGCTGGGTAGGGAAATCACAACCCAGTTGGATTCTGTATCCATAAACACACACTCTCAGTAATGGTCAATGTATAGAGATCAGGGTTAGAAACTGGATGTTCCATCCCTCAAATCAGTGATGCTGCAGCCAATTGCAGTGCTTCTAGCACTGGCCCAATGGAGATCAACTAATTCAAAGACCAAGACTGAAACTAGTTTTATAGGTGTGGGTGTTAATTTGTTTCAGGACAGTTCCCTTGATGGTTCAACTGGTTATAGCAGTCAGCACATGTTCAATCCAGAAATGCCACAGATTCAAGTCATGGTTTTTGCAGTTAATTTATTTGGCTGGGAGGTGGTTAGGGTCCTACAACTGACCATGGTGTTTTGGTTCCTGCTCTAATCCCTGTTGGAATGTAAGTGTGGACATTGGACAGGTACAGGATCAAGCATGGCTGTGATGCCAAACTCCCACAGTCAAATAGCCTCCACTGTCCAGGCACAAAAATTAAGAATGGTCAATTGGGTCACCAACATATATGAAGTAGTAGCCCAGTAGATAGTCAGGAGAAAATTGACAAGAGGGAAAATAACAGTTTCAGTCATCACAATGTTGAGAAGGTGGCAAAGAATTTGTGGCAAAGTCAAACCATTTTAAAACCACAATGGACCATAAACTACTTCATCAAGGATCAGATCTTCAGCATGTACATTCCTGAATATCTTTTTTGTAACAAGATCAATATCTTAGATCTACTGAGCTCCAAGAACTGTAATGAACAGTACATTTCATGATCAAATAAATTTTAAATGCAAGCCTTTCTCAAGGTATTTATCTCAGAGGGAACACATCTATACCAAAAGCTGAAAGTCTGATTTTTGGTCACTAACTTTAATAAGGTTGGAGTCTGTTGAAATTGCAGCTTGGACAGTAAATTGCAAAATTGCTATCAGTGACGAGAAATAGCTGGATTTCAGCAGGAACTATTACTTACGTCTGTAAAAAGATTCATTGAAATCTTGTATCTTTTTAAAATGTCTGAGAATAAAGTTAAGAATTGTTTCAACTCATTATATAACTATTAATCTATTTTATAACACGGACTACTGCCTTCGTAACTACATGATATTCTTGTTTTTATTGTAGGTCAGGAACATCTCAGTCAAGAATCCTGGACAGTAAAAGTACATCCACAACACACAATATTACAATTCAGGCTTACTCCAACCGCATACGAACTACAACTTATGGCCGTATGCATACCACGAATAAAGAAGCATGCCACGTGTCGAACAATTACCCTTATTATGGTAAAAAGAACAAACTTGTATTTATGTAGTGCCTTTCATAACCTCAGCATACCCCAAAGCATTCTACAGTTAATTAAGTGCTTTAATAGAGGAAACACAGTAGCCACTTTAAACACAGCAAGGTTTCATAGTCAGCAATGAGACAACTGCCCAGATAATCTGTTGTAGTGATAACGGTTGAGGGATAAATATGAACCAGGACTCTCCTACTGATCTCCTACAAAATGGTGCTTATATCCACCCAAAAAGGCAGATTTAATGCCTCATCTGAATTACGGCACCTGTGCCAGTGAAGCACTCCCTCAGTACTGCCAACAGAGTGCCAGTTCTAGATTAGTACTTGAACCCACAACAGTCTGACTCAGCTGAGAGTGCTACACTGAGCCACGGCAGTACAATGCACCATAGGTTATGTGGGATGCCCACCACACTATCCAAAAGTAGGAAGTACCAGTCAGTACATTAAGTTCAGACTAAAACCAAGTAAAATTTATTTACAATAATTATACAAAAGCAGACAACCCAAGAAGCTACTAATAGTAGAAAATAGCTCACATGGCTTTAGAAACCTTCTTCAGTATATAGTCTGGTTTATGCAAGATATTTGAAAGAAGCTTATTTTTTGCAGGCTTCCCAAAAATGACATTTGTACCTGGGTGGCTTGACAACTGTGTTGGCGCATGTGGTCCAAATGCAATACCAAAAATGAATGAAAAGCTGAACTGAATTTGAACACTGAACTAAATTTGAATGGTTTGCTTGGAGGCACTTTTGTTTTTGATACTAGCTCCCTGCAGTGATATTAGAATACACTTTGGCATCGGTTCAATTAAAACCACAATGCAGTACCAGCAGGAAAGATGCAGTACTACCTGCATTTATCCAGCGCCTTTGATGTAGTAAAACACCATGAGCATTACCAATAAAAACAATTTAGATACCAAGCCACAGCAGGAGCTAATCAGGACAGGTGACCAAAGGTTTGGTCACGAAGTACATTTTATGGAGCACTGTAAAGGAGGAAAGGCAGAGATGCAGAGGGGTTTAAGGGAGGGAATTCCAGAGCTTCGGGTCAAGGCATAACTACCAATGGTGGAGAAATTAAAATCAGAGATGCGCGAGAGACCACAATTGGAGTGTAGGGATCTCAAACAAAGGCTTGTGAGGCTATTCTAATTATTGCCAAAGAACTATCTGCAATGGCTTCACTTCCCGGTCCCGCATCATTACCTCTTGGTGTGTCCCTAAAGGATCTATCCTTGACCCCTTCTATTTCTCAACTACACACTGCCCCACAAGGACATCATCCATAAACACAGCATCAGTTTTCACATATATGCTGATTAACCCAGCTCTACCTCACCAACTCTCTTGACCCCTCCACTGTCTCTGAATTGTCAAGACTGCTTGTCTGACAATCAGTACTGGATAAGCAGCAATTTTCCTCTAATTAAATATTGGGAAGACAGAAGTCATTCGCTTTTGTCCCATCTCAAACTCCACACGCTAGCCAGCAACTCCATCCCTCTCCCGAGCAACTGTCTAAGGCTGAACCAGACTGTTTGTAATTGCAGTGTCACATCTAACAGAGTTGCGCTTCCGATCACAAATTCACACCATCACTAAGACAACCTATTTCCACCAGTAACATCATTCGAATTCGCCTGTCTCAACTCATCTGCTGCTTAAAGCATTATCAATGCCTTTATTATCTCTCGACATGACTGTTCCAACACACTCCTCGGTGGCCTCCCATGCTCTAGTCTGTAAATGCAACGTCATCCAAAACTCTGCTGCCCACATTCTAACTCGCACCAAGTCCCTTTCACTCATCATTCCTGTACTCGCTGACCTGTATTGGCTCCCCATTAAGCAACACCTCAATTTTAAAATTCTCATTCTTGTTTTCAAGTCCCTCCATGGCATGTACCCTCCCTATCTCTGTAATCTCCCCCAGCTCCACACCCTCTGATATCGGTGTTCCTCTAATTCTGACCTCGGGCATCCCCAATTTTAAATTGCTCCACCATTGGTGGCTGTGTCTTCAGCTGCCAAAGCCCTACACTCTGGAATTCCCTCCCTAAACCTCTCGACCTCTCTTTCGTCCTTTAAGATGCTCCATAAAAATTATCTCTTTGACCAAGCTTTTGATCATCTGCTCTAATATTTCCTGATATGGCTCAGTGTTTAATATTGCTTTATAAGTTCAGTGAAGCACCTTGTGACATTTTATTACATTCAAGGCGTTACATAAATGTTGGAGGAGATTACAGAGATAGGGAGGGGTGAAGCCATGGAAGGATTTAAAAATAAGGATGAGGATGTTAAAATTGATGCGTTGTCAGACTGGGAGCCAGTGTTGGTACAGGGGTGATCAGTGAACAATACTTAGTGCGCATTAAGATATGGGCAGAATTTTGGATTAGCACAAGTTTATGTAGGGTGGACGGTGGGAGGCCGACAAGGACAGCATTAGAAAAGTCAAGTCCAGAAGTAACAAAGGCATGGATGAGGGTGTCAGCAGACAAGGGGCTGAGGCAGTTTCGCAGTTGGGTGATGTTTCGGAGGTGGAAGCAGGCCATCTTGGTGAGAGCAGATATGTGGTCGAAAGCTAATCTTGGGGACAAACACAAAACCTAGGTTTCTGGTTTGGCTCAGCTTCATACAAACACAAGTGCCCTTAACAATGCTGCTCAGCTATATTGTGATGCAGTAGATCTTGTGTTTGTGAGATGGTTCCTAATTTAAGGTTGGGAATTTTCCAGGTTCTTTAAGATAAAACCAGGTTAGACAGTCCCGTCATTGAGGAAAAAATTGCTTTCTTTTTAAAACCAAGGAAGTGACTGGGAGGGTACATTTCAGTTTCAAGAAAACTCTACGGAGTTTTAAGCCAGCAAGAAGGCTGTGTGTGTTTCATAAGAAGCCAGATGAAAAAGCTGGGACAGTAGTTGTTTAAAGAGACTGCAAAACTGTGTTGTTTTAAAAGTTTCCCAGAGCTGCTGAACTGAACCCGTTTTCTGGGAGCTACCCTTTGGAAAATAAAAGTTGCTACCATTGTTTCCGGTGACCTAAAAAGTTACATAAGGCAAGACCAATGAGGTTACACCACCAGGGCTATTGTGAGCAAAACCACAGAAGTGCCAGAAGGGTGCGCAGTTTTGTTGGAGATGATATCGGTAGGGTTGGGATTGCAGAGGAACGGCCATCGAGTGGAAGCCAGTGTTTGAATCTTGAGACGACAGGATCTGGATATCTACTTGAAATGTTCAAAGACCCGAAGGACTTTGGGACTGTTCTGCACCATTTTTCTGAAAGGATTGTCAAAGGACTTGAGATTTACCCATGTTGCATCTGATAGTTAATGAGTAACCTTTAAGAGAAATATCAACTGTGATTTAGCTGTTAATTCATGTTTATGTTGGTCTTGGGTTGAGTGTTAAAAGTTATATTTGTAAAAGTGAAATGTTGTCTGTTTTTTGGTTTCCTAAATGGAGGTCTTTTCGATTGTTGGTAGTCTCCACAGGGATCATAACATATATACACATACATATAAGGGGCCTCATGAATAAGACCAGGGTTAATAGTGTCACCTGCACTACCTCTTCAGCTGCTTATCGACTGTTCCCTCTTTCCAGGACAGAAAAAATATATGTTAAAATGCAGTTTCCCTTTACTGAAATTCTTAGCTGAACAATATTCAATTTTGTAGTTTCCTCTTAGGATTTTCAAATGTAAGTAGCCTTTTTCTGTTGGAATCCAGGAGCAATCTTCAATGTAGCAGAAAATAATTTGTGCTGTAATATCTTACTATTCCACTAAGTTGGAATACAATGACAGTGCCTCAGATTTTGCCGTACTAATGGCAAGGCTGTCAGCGCTTGCCAATATCAGAGTAACCAACAGCAGCTTCAGTTGTCTTGTCCTATCAACACCTTCTCTTTTCTTATCTCTTGCCCCGCCCCACTTTACTTGCTTAAAACCTTTTACATTTCTAATATTTGTCAGTTCTGATGAAGGGTCACTGACCTGAAAGGTTAACTCTGCTTCTCTCTCCACTGATGCTACCCGACCTGCTGAGTATTTCCAGCATTTCTTGTTTTTATTTCTGTTGTCTACATATGTGCAGTTAAACACAGAAATCCAGAAGTGGCTGTCAGTGATACCCTGCTCCTCTATAGGTTGCGCTGTTGCATGTTAAATTCCAGAAAGCTTGTTGAAGAATGATGCAGGAGCCAATCTTTACACAGTGATACATTTACTGTACAGAGTAAAAAGCATTACAAACATGTAGCTCCTTACTCAAAATCTCCGTCAGTCTCAGTAAGTGTCTCCTTATAAGTGCTCAAGTAAAACCTTAATTAACACCCTCTACCTGCATTTAATTAAACAAATGATGGAAATTAACATTGCAGATTTCGCCAATGGAATCTGTGCAGAAATCAGTCTAATGGCATGAACTTCAGGTAATTATCCACTAGTCTCATACACAAGATGGACGAACAGGTTAGGGCTAAGGCAACTGAGTTTTTAACTGTTGTAATAAGCAATAATTACTTGTCGAGTAACATAACCCTTATGCTAAACTGACTGTCCACCGAAGCACCTCAGCCTCATCCGCTCCTTCCATGACAACAGGCACTGCACTGTACAGTTTGATGGCTCCACTTCCGACAGTTTCGGAGTGAAAAATGGAGTGAAACAGGATCATGTCCTAGCCCCAACTCTGTTTGGCATCTTCTTCACCATGCTCCTGACCTTCGGCCTTCCCCGCAGATATGGAAGGAGTCTACTTGCACACTAGGTCAGACGGCAAGCTCTACAACCTATCAAGGCCGAAAGCAAAGACAAAAACACATCAAGCTAGTCGCTCACACAGAAACTCAGCCTCAAAGACTTGTGGACTGTCGCTTCTGTGCCTATAACTTGTTCTCGACTATAAGCATCAAGAAAATCGTGGTCATGGGAAAAGTTGTTGCATCGCCACTCCTGATTACACCAAATAACACCCCACTGGAAGTGGTTAGCAAATTCTGCTACCTTGGGTCCACAGTGAAATACAATCTGTCCCTTGATGCAGAGCTCGATACATAGGGAAAGCACCGACCACCTTTGGCCGACTTGCGAAACGCACATGCTTTAACACCAAGCTGACCCTTAGGATCAAGCTGATGGTTTATAAGGCCTGTGCTATGTTCAAGTGAGGAAGGGTCAAATGGCTTTCCTCTTTTCTCTCTCCTTATTTGACCACAACAGGTTTAATTCTTTCTGAATGTGGATGTACTGGTCAATTCAGTAGGTGTTTGATTACTTACTTGCTATGATAACAAGAACCAATCGGCCAGGTTTTCTTGAGTTAACAAAGAAAGGGTTCAACTTTGTTGTACCTAAACTGAACTAATAAAAATAATAAACACGCCAACTTTCAGGCACACACACACTCTGGAGGTTTACACACACACAACTAGGTTAGAGTGGAGAAAGGTAGATTGGTTGAGTTAGAGTCCATAAAAAAGGGTATCCAGTCTGTGGCATTTGGTGATTTGGCTGGCTTCTGACTGAATTCAGTGGTCCTGAGGCTTTCAGTTTGAACAGGTAAATGACTGGTTCGGTGGCTCGCTTGGAGACAGCGATGCCGATGACGTCCTCTAATGGGGTTTCTGATTGTAGCCAGAGTATGCAAAGGTGATCAATCAACAGGCAGGATGTGAAAGCTTTCAAGCTGGAATGGAGAGAGTGAGAGTGTGAGAGAGACAGACACACTTGCCACTTGGGTCTGCACGTGTCCGAGGTCAGTTGCTTCTCCCCTCTCTGCTGCAGAAAGGCACAAGTCTAAAACCACAGATGGGGAGGGGCTTGTCACATGACACTCAGTCATTCAAACATAGCAGTTAGCAGTATTTCTCTCTTGCTAAAAAGAACAGGTAGTTCTTTTAAACTTGCTGGGGCATGAGCAGACATTTCTTCTCCCTCCTCACAAGCATTGCAGTGTAGGACACAGCGTTGCAAATTAGGTAGCCATCTTAAGCTGGCCAGCAAAGTCATCCTTTCATCTGTTTTTTTTTTTAAATGTCCTTTTAAAAAAATATATAAATTCTGATTTCCAGTCAGTGGATTCAAGAAAATTATCATTCAACAAAGTACATTGGCACTAATCAAACAGAGGCGGCTTCGGTGGATCAGACAGGTCCGCAGGATGGAAGACGGTCACACACCCAAGGACCTTCTGTATGGTGAGGTAGCCGTGGCCAGACAACCAGCTTCAAGGATGCTTGCAAAGCGTGATATGAAGGACCTAAATGTCGACTATTGCACTTGGGAGTCACTAGCTGGCGAAAGAGGGAAATGGCGACATATCCTGTGAACTGGTGTGCACGACCACAATGACCAGTTGCTAAACAGCTTGGCAACAGGCACCAACGTCAAAAACAACAACTCACAGCGTCACTTGGCAGCTTCATGTGCAGCACGTGGCATAACCTGCCTTTCAAGGATTGGCCTTCACAGCCATCTACAAAGGTGCACCAGGAGAAGACACCCCACCTAAGTGGATTGTTTGCTGCGTGTCCATCATCTTTCGCAGATGGAAGGATGCCAACACAATAACAGCAACCATGAAACTACACAATTATCGTAAATACCCATCTGGCTCATTAATGTCTTTTAGGGAGGGAAATGTGCCATCCTTACACAGTCTGGTCTATATCTGACACTTCAATGCCCTCTGAAATGGCTTACCAAGCCATTTGTATCAATTGTATCAAACCACCATGAGAAACTATAATCATAATGAAAATCGGACAGACCACCTTTATCGACCTAAGCATCAGACTCGAACATGACAAAGGCACACCCTGCCCAGTCAACCTTGCAAAGTCCTCCTCACTAATATTTGGGGTCTTGTGTCAAAATTGGGAGAGCTGTCCCACAGACTACTCAAAAATTACAGAACCATCCCAATGCCCTCTATCACCGGCTATGCCCTCTATCACTGGAAGGACAGACCAACCAGATGTGACACTACAGTGGTACACAGTAGGAAGGGAGTGGCCCCGAGTCCTCAACATTGACTCTAGACCCCATGATGTCTTTTGGCATCAGGTCAAACATGGGCAAGGAAATCTCCTGCTGAATGCCACCTACTGCCCTCCCTCAGAGGATGAATCAGTACGTGTTCATCACTTGCAAGAAGCACTGAAAGCAGCAAGGGCATAGAATATACTTTTGGTGGAGGGGGGCTTCAATGTTGAATGGGATAGATTCAGAGAAGAGCTATCAAGCTCAAAATAGAACATCTGTGGGTAATCAGCAGCAGCAGAATTGTATTCTACCATTAAAAGTAACTTTGTAGTCTAGCACAGCCCTCACTCTACCATTACCATCAAGCCAGGGACATAGGAACAGGAGTAGGCCATTCAGTCCATTGAACCTGCTCCGGCATTCAATATGATCATGGCTGATTATCCACTTCAATGCCTTTTTCAAACATTATCCCTATATCCCTTTATGTCATTTGTATTTAGAAATCTGTCAATCTCTGCTTTAAACATACTCAATGACTGAGCTTCCACAGTCCTCTGGGGTAGAGAATTCCAAAGATTCACAACCCTGAGTAAAGAAATTTCTCATCTCGGTCTTAAGTGGCTTCCCCCTTATTTTGAAATTGTGTCCTCTGGTTCTAGAATCCTCAACCAGGGGAAACATCTTAGCTGCATCTACCCTGTCAATCCCTTTAAGTGTTTCGTAGGTTTCAATGAGATCACCTCTCATTCTTCGAAAATCTAGAGAATACAGACCCAGTTGCCCCAATCTCTCTTTATAGGTCAGTGCAGCCACCCCAGGAGCAAGTCTGGTGAACCTTTGTTGCACTCCCTCTATGGCAATAATATCCTTCCTAAGGTAAGGTGACCAAAACTGCACAGAGTACTCCAGGTGCGATCTAATCAAGGTTCTATACAATTGAAGCAAGACTTCATTACTCCTGCACTCAAGTCCTCTTGCAATAAAGGCTAACATACCATTAGCCTCCCTAATTGTTTGCTGCACCTGCATGCTAGCTTTCAGTGACTTAGTGATGAGGACACCTAGCACCCTTTGTATATCTACACTTTCTAATCTCTTACCATTTAAGAAATACTCTGCACATCTATTCCTCCTAACAAAGTGGATAACCTCTCATTTTTCCACATTATATTTTATCTGCCATCTTCTTGCCTACTCACTAAGTCTGTCCAAATCTCTTTGAAGCTGCTTTGCATCTTCCTCACATCACACATTCCCTAGTTTTGTGTTACCCACGAACTTGAAAATATTACATTTGGTCCCCACATCCAAATCATTGATATATATTGTGAACAGCTGCGACCCAAGTACTGAACCTTGCGGTACCCCACTAGTCACAGCCTGCCAATGCGAGAATGACCCTTTTATTCCTACTCTCTGCTACCCAATCCTGAATCCATGCCAGTATATTACCTCCTATCCCATGTGCTTTAAATTTTGCTAACCAACCTCCAGCAAGGGACTTTATCAAAAGCCTTCTGAAAATCCAATTGTACTACGTCCACCGACTCCCCATTATCAATTCTGTTAGTAACATCCTCAAAAAACTCCAACGGGTTCGTCAAACATGAGTTCCCATTCATAAATCCATGTTGACTATGCGCAATCAGATTATTATCCAAGTGTCCATTTATCACATCCTTTAGAATAGAACCAACCTTGGTTCAATAAGGAGTGCAGAAAAGCATGCCAGGAGCAGCACCAGTGTACCTAAAAACAAGATGCCAATCTGGTGAAGCTACAACACAGGGCTACATACATGCTAAACAACAGGTTATAGACAGCCAAGTGATCCCGCAACCAACGGATCAAAGTTCCACAGTCTTGCCATATCCGCTCTTGAATGGTGCTGGCCAATTGAACAACTAATAGGAGAAGAATCCAAGAATATCCCAATTTCTGATGAAGACAGAGCCCAGCACAAGTGCAAAAGGCAAGGCTGAAGCCAGAAGCGCCAAGAGGATGATCCATCTCAGCCTCCTCCCGAGGTCTCCAGCATCCCAGGTACCAGTCTTCAGCCAATTTATTTCACTCCGTGCAATATCAAGAAACAGATATGCTGTGGCAAATCTGGTCACATGGCAGCCAACTGCAGCACGGTTGTTTGCAAGAACTGCAAGGAGGAAGGCCATCAGACCAGGGACTGTAAGCAGACTAAGTGTTGCAACTTGTGCGGTGCAGCAGGCCATCTCTACAAGACTTGTCCCAAACGTTGCCTCAGCTATGCTCAGGCGGCAAGGTCCAAGGAAAGGCCGGGAGAAGGTTCGACGAAGGCGTCCGCTGTTCGAAAGGAGACCAGCACCCTTCTCCGCAGTGAGGAATTTCAACCTGAGAAGGAAGGGGAGGCGGCTGAAACCAACGACCCAGCACCTACCCAGCGCCCGGAAACCCCTCCTCCACAGACAGAATCAATGGAGGAGGAGGCAGCAGATGGACAAACAGGTCAGTGGCAAGTGGTCCAGAGGAAAACCACAAAGAAAAAACATCCCAAAGCCACCACCCAAACCAGTGGCAAGAGGAGGCTCTCTTCTGAATCAGACTGCAACAACTCCTCTTCACTGGACGGGGAAATGCTGGAACGACAGCCCCTTCAAAAGAGGCGGCAGAACTCCGAGATGGATGATAAAGCATCCCAGCCCCCGGGCACTGGAAGCTGTGATGGGCCCGGCGTGCCCCAACCCCAATGCCCCACACGTAACGAAGTGGCCAACGCATCTCAGCTCTGCGACACCGGGAGCAAAGACACGTCTGGCGCACCTGGGCTCCGGGAGACCGGGAGCTGTGATGTTTTCGAGGAGGAACAGATGGAAGCAGCTGAGGACAACCCAATCCTCTCTGCCTACAAGACCCCCCCGATGTCACCCGAGCGGCACAAACCCTGCATGAAAAATCAGGAGGGGTTTCTGAGCCCAACCAACGTGAAACTGCTTGCGCATACGATGGGTATGCAGGAACATCCCGAAGGGGAAGGACTGGGACTAGCGAGGACAAATGGTATGGGAAGCAACAACTAATTTTTAGTAAAAAATGGGTGTAAGAATTGCTTCCATTAATGTGCGTAGCATTAAATCTACTACGCGATGTGTTTCAACCTTGGATTACCTTGCCAAGGTCAAAGCTGACCTACTGTTTCTGCAGGAGTGTGGAATACCACACCTCAGCACCTACAGGCAGTGGTCGCGATGGTGGTCCCACGGGCCATCGATCTGGTCGGGGGGTAATGACTGCCGTTCCTCCGGCCTGGGTATTCTGCTGCGGGGAGGTAACTTCACCATCTCCGAAGTTAAGGAGGTGGTGGGCGGCCGCCTCCTCGTAGCAGACGTGATGTACAACAACGCTCCGCTCCGGTTGATCAACGTGTACGCCCCGGTACAACGCAGCGAGCGGCTGACCGTCTTCCAGCAGCTCCCACTGCTGCTGGCAACGTCCAGGCCGGTCATCCTGGGCGGTGACTTCAACTGCATCATCGATGCGGCTGGACGATCCGGCAGTGACGACAGCAAACTGGACGCTACGTCCAGATTCCTAATAGAAACAGTTAAGGATGCCAAACTGCACGACGTCTTCAGCAAACCTGCAGACGGAGCGCAGCGCAGATACACATGGTCAAGATCGGACAGGTCTGCCCGTTCCAGGATTGACTTCCTGTTTGTGTCCCGTGCTGTCACGGTCGGATCCACTGACGTCAAGCCGGTGTTCTTCTCCGACCACTGCCTCTTACTGGCCGACTGTAACTTGCAGGACGACCAGCGGGTTGGCAGAGGGACGTGGAAGCTCAATGCGACACTGCTGACCCCAGAGAACGTTGAGGAACTCAAAAGGGATTACAAAGGTTGGAGGACCGTGAAACCCCTCTTTGAGTCTCCAGTTCACTGGTGGGAAGCGATAAAGGAGAACATCAAGAGGTTCTTCATCCACAAAGGTGTTCAGAAGGCGAGAGAGAGACAGAGGGAACTGTCCCGACTCCAGAAAATTATGCAAAATCTACTCCGGTTGCAGTCAATGGGGGTCGAGGTCAAGGAGGACCTCCAAGAGGTGAAGAGCCAGCAGGCCTCGCTCTTTGCCAAGGAGGCCTCCAAGATCATCTTCCGGTCCAGAGTCCGCTCCATCGAGCAGGATGAGACGTGCTCGCGTTACTTCTTCCAAAAGGTACACAGAGAGAGCTCTGTTATCAGCAGCCTGAAGGAAGAAGATGGCTCGGTAACGTCTTCGCAGTCCGACATACTAAGGATCAGCAAATCCTTTTATGCTGGGCTGTATGACGCGAAGCCCACAGACAGCAGAGCCTCCCAGTCCTTCCTGTCATCTATCACAGAGGTCCTAGATGACAGCAGGAGGGAGAGACTGGACAAGCCGCTAATTCTGGACGAGCTGACACAGGCCGTCGAGTCTTTCGAGACGAGTAAAACCCCCGGGAGCGACGGCTTACCGGTCGAGTTGTACTCGGCCCTGTGGGACTGGGTCGGCCCGGACCTGCTGGAAGTATACGAGAGTATGCTCCTGGCCGGCAGCATGTCAGAATCCATGAGAAAAGGCATCATCACCCTCATTTACAAGCAGAAGGGGGAGAGGGCAGAAATCAGAAATTGGCGGCCCATCTCACTGCTTAATGTTGATTACAAGATTCTGTCCAAAGTCATAGCCAGTCGAGTCAAGTCTGCTCTGGAGTTGGTGATTCACCCCGATCAGACCTGTACTGTACCCGGCAGGAAGATCTCCGATAGTCTCGCGCTACTCAGGGATACGATCGCCTACGTACGGGACAGGAGGGTGGACACCTGCCTCATCAGCCTGGACCAGGAGAAGGCTTTTGACAGGATATCGCACACCTACATAATGGACGTGCTTTCCAAAATGGGGTTTGGGGAGGGAATCTGCAATTGGATCCAACTGCTCTACACAAACATCAGTAGCGCAGTGTCAATCAACGGGTGGGAATCTGAAAGTTTCCCAATCAAATCTGGAGTCAGACAGGGCTGTCCTCTGTCCCCGGTCTTGTTTGTTTGCTGTATTGAACCCTTTGCTGAGTCTATTAGGAAGGATGCGAGCATAAGAGGGGTGACAATCCCAGGCAGCGGAGTCACTCAGGTCAAAACCTCCCTGTACATGGATGACGTCGCCGTCTTCTGCTCGGATCCACTGTCCGTGCGCAGACTGATGAGCATCTGCGACCAGTTCGAACTGGCCTCGGGAGCCAAAGTTAACCACGGCAAGAGCGAGGCCATGTTCTTTGGCAACTGGGCTGACCGATCCTTTGTCCCCTTCACCGTCAGGTCAGATTACCTGAAGGTGCTGGGGATATGGTTCGGAAGGGCCGGGGCGTGCACCAAAACATGGGAGGAGCGAGTAGCCAAGGTACGACAAAAGTTGGGCATGTGGGGGCAGCGATCTCTCTCCATTGTGGGTAAGAACCTGGTCATCAGGTGCGAGGCGCTCACGTTGTTGCTCTACGTGGCGCAGGTCTGGCCCATACCCCACTCCTGCGCCGTGGCAGTCACCCGAGCCATTTTCCGCTTCGTCTGGGGATCCAAAATGGACCGGGTCCGGAGGGACACGATGTTCAAATCTCTGGACATGGGCGGGAAAAATGTACCCAACGTGGCCCTCATCCTGATGACCACCTTCGTGTGCGGCTGCATCAAGCTATGTGTCGATCCCCAGTACGCAAACTCCAAGTGTCACTACGTGCTGAGCTTCTATCTGTCCCCGGTGTTGCGAAGGATGGGCCTGGTCACATTGCCGCAGAACGCACCATGCAGTTGGGCGGCGCCGTACCACCTATCCTTCGTGGAGCAGTTTCTGCGGGAAAACACCTTTGACCACCGGTCCATCAGGCAGTGGTCTGCACGGAATGTCCTCAAGGCCCTACGGGAAAAGGAAACGGTGGATCCTGTCGGATGGTTCCCCGAGCAGACCGTCAAAGTCATTTGGCGGAATGCCTCATCACCAGAACTTTCAAACAAGCACCAAGACGTAGCTTGGCTGGTGGTGAGAAGGGCCCTCCCCGTCAGATCCTTCATGCACACCCGAAGTCTCGCCCCCTCCGCACAGTGCCCCCGCGTTGGCTGTGGTGGGGAAGAGACGGTCGCCCACCTCCTCCTGGAATGTGCCTTTGCAAAGCAGGTGTGGAAAGAGATGCAGTGGTTTTTGTCAAGGTTCATCCCAAGCAGCTCTGTAACACAGGAGTCTGTGCTCTACGGGCTGTTCCCAGGGACGCACACCGAGACAAACATCAACTGCTGCTGGAGGACTATCAATTCGGTGAAAGACGCCCTTTGGTCTGCCCGAAACTTGCTGGTCTTCCAGCGCAAAGAGTTGTCCACCACCGAATGTTGCAGACTGGCACATTCCAAGGTCCAGGACTACGTGCTGAGGGACGCACTAAAGCTTGGGGCAGCCGCAGCAAAGGCTCAAGTGGGAAAGACCACAGTGTAAGGTTCCCCCACCAAGCTGGACTGAGGGGCTGGATCCATGGGAAACCCCTCGAACTGTATCGTTAATATTCTCAATTGCTGTAAATGTAAAACTGTAATTGACATGACAATTGTGAAACGGAAGGGTTGGGAAGAAACTCATGACAGTATTGAAGGAAACTGATCTCCCTTGCAATGTTTGTATTTTTTGGTGCTGTTTGGAAACTGTTTGGCAATGTAATTTTTACAGACTTTTATGAATAAAGTATATTTTGGAAATAAAAAAAAAAATCAAGAAACAGATATGCGCAATGGATACAGCAAAGGCAATGGGCCCTTACAACATCTTGGCTATAGTACTGAAGACTTGTACTCCAGAACTAATTGTTCTTCTAGCCAAGCTACAACACTGGCATCTACCCAACAAGGTGAAAATTACCCAGGTACATCCTGTTCATAAAAAGCAGAACAAATCAAATCCGACCAATTACCACGCATCAGCATCCACTCAATCATCAGAAAAGTGATGGAAAATGTCATTGACCGCGCTATCAAGCAGTACTTACTCAACAATAACCTGTTCACTGATGTTCAGTTTGGGTTCCACCAGAATCACTTCGCTTTAGAGCTCATTACAGCCTTGGTCCAAACATGGACAAAACAGCTGAACTCCAGAGGTGACAGTGACTGTCCTTGACATCAAAGCAGCACTTGACCGAGTCTGGCATCAAGGAACACGAGCAAAATTGAAATCAATGGGAATGCAGGGGTAACTCTCCGGTGGTTGGAGTCATGCCTAGCACAAAGGAAGGTGGTTGTGGTTGTTAATCATCTCAGCCCCAGGGTTTCACTGCAGGAGTTCCTCAGGATAGTGTCCTAGGATATCCATCTTCAGCTGCTTCATAAATAACCTTCCTTCCAACATAAGGTCAGAATTGGGCATGTTTGCTAATGATTGCAGAGTGTTCAGTTTCATTCACAATTTCTCAGCTTGGACACCCATGCAGCAAGACCTGAACAACATTCAGGCTTGGGATGATAAGTGGCAAGTAACATTCGTGCCACACAAGTGCCAGGAAATGACCATTTCCAAGAAAAGACAGTCTAACTACCTCCCATGACATGCAATGGCATTAACATCGGCAAATCTCCCATCAACAACATACTGGGGTGACCAATGACCAGAAACTTAACTGCATCAACCCATATACATACTATGGTTACAAGAGCAAATCAGAAGCTGGGAATTCTGCAGCTGCAAGTGATTCACCTCCTGACTCCTCAAAGTCTTTCCACCATCCACAAGGCACAAATCAAGAGTGCGATGGAATACTCTCCACTTGCCTGGCACCCCATCCTCCACCACCGATGCACCAAGGCTGCAATGTGCAACCTGCAAGGATCACAGATTGAAGGTTTTGGGCAGCAAATGCAAGGGGAAATATGAGGAAGAACTTTTTTTACACAGCGGGTGGTAATGACCTGGAACTCGCTGCCATGAGGATGGTGGAAGCGGAAACAATCAATGATTTCAAAAGGAAACTGGATGGGCACTTGAAGGAAATAAACCTGCAAGGCTATGGAGATCGAGTGGGGGAGTGGGACTGACTGGATTGTTCCGTGGAAAGCTGGCGTGGACTTGATGGGCCAAATGGCCATCTTCTACACCATAAATGACCATCAATAAGAAGCACTGCAGTAACTCACCAAGGCTTCTTCGATAGCACCTCCCAAACAGGCGATCTTTACTGCTTTGAAGGACAGCAAGAGCATGGGAACACCACCACTTCCAAGTTTCCTCCAAGTCACACACCATCCCAACTTGGAAATATATTGCCATTCCTTCATCAATGCTGGGTTAAAATCGTGAAACTTCTTCCCTAACAGAGCACTGTGGGTGTACCTTCACCACATGGGCTGCAACAGTTCAAGGCGGCGGCTCACTTACACCTTTTTGAATGGCAGTTAGGGATGGCCAATAAATGCTGACCATGCCAGCAACATCCACAGCCTGAGAACCAATTAAAAAAATCCTGCTGAACCGCCTCTTTGGCCCTGATAAATTAGTTTTACAAGTGTGGAGTCGCATTCCTGAGCAAGATTAATGTTGCACATTTTTAATTAAAATTAATTTTTAAAAATGTTTCTCATGTCTCCCACTTAATTCAAAGGTCTGGATTTTGCGGTCAACAATGAAGCAACAGTACTCACTGCTGACCTCGAAGAAAGCTGCCAAAGGATTTTCCCTTTCCTGCCAGTTTGAATTTGGCGTCAAGTAAGGGGATCTCCTGGCATCCAGCAATGGTGATGTCATCAAGCAACGCAGTCAGCTAATCACACTGCAATATCTGCCATCAAAACAGAAAGTAAAATGCACTGATCATCCTTCTCATTTTAATTTAATTTGAGAAGAGCAACATAGTTGGGACATATACCTGGGACTAAGGTAGAAGCTGAAATATCAATCCTTTAAAAAATGTTAAAAATGTGGAACTTATCATGCAGCAATTGGACATTCTACAAATATAAAATTAGTTTTTCAGGCCCAGAGGGGTTTTTCCACAGTAATTATGAACTCAGCATGCGGTTAAAAACCCAATCACACCTCATTCAACAAGGTACAACTTTTTGAAACATTTTTACAAAGCAACTAGTTGCGTAAAAGGGCAAGTTTCAGCAGTTCAGTGATTTCTAATTGAAGTCCTCGCAGAGTGCAACAACGCACCCTATGGAGATTCCAGCAACGTCTGGATTTCCACATTTACGTGCGCAATTGTAAATATCAGAAGTGATTGTTAATTTCAGAGGTGTAATGACGTCCAACATGGAGTTTCGGCGTCATTACTACTGCAAAATCCAGGCCATTGTATATGTCCCAATCTTCATTTCGCTTCCTGTACAATGATTTAAATGTTATTTATAGTTCCTGTTTTTTACTTCCTGCTTTTTCTGCATGGCTGAGGATTCTTGAATCTGATTACCACCCTGCTGCTTACCCTGCTCACAGTCATCACAGATCCTCTGCCGAGGGCGTCTCACTGGATCAGACACCCGATATCTTGAGCAAAGTTTACATCATTGCTCCCTTGTTCAACAACTTCTGTCTCAAAGATGAGATTTGGTGCTCAATAATTGCAGTTTTACGCCAGTTAAGAGACAAATTAACCATGAACTCAGGGGCCATTACACTCTGTGGTATATGATTACGCCTACCATGGATAAACAGGGAGGGAAATTACGTGAATCACATTGAAATGCTGCACCTTGTAGTTGCTTTGCATTTGGCACTCATGCAATATTGCACTTTCCAACTGTAACTTGCAATGCTGTGGTGGAACTGTTATGATCCTGTCGTTTTTTTTCTGGGAAGAATGTGGTGTGCCTTTAAAGCTGGAAAAAGAGCCATATTGCTTTATGGCAGCAGGCTGTAAAGATTGAGTCAAAGAATGCATTCTCGTTGCCTTGGATATAGCCATTCGGACTCAGCATCGAGACACACATTTGTTAGAATTTAATTTTGAACTAGCTTATAGTGCAAACAGTCTATTCTAACAGAGGACACAGACAGACAGCCGTGTGTTAGCACCTGAAAGGCGGCTCTCAGCCCATTTAAACTGAAGGAAGATAATTTAGTCTGTTTATTCATTATTCTTCTCTCAAAATTCTAAAAAAAAAATCAAGCCAAATCAGAGATCTCTGATAATTTAAACTGAAGGAAGGGAACTTAAACTGCGACAATCTTTTATCCCTCAAAAATTCAAAAGCCAGATTGATTCTATTAAAAGTGTTTGCAAGCTGTTAATTGTTGAAATTCATCGCTGGAGAAGGAAAGCATCACTTGCTGCTGGAATTAGACTGTTCTACAGATGGCCGTGAGGACTTCAAGCAACCTTGGACCTTCTTCCACCTCCGGCAGGAGCATAAATTTGCAAGGACTCCGATTTTTTTCTATTTTAAATGCTGTTCATAACTTAGTAGTGTTTACGAATTTCGTTTTTCTAATTGAACAGTTAATTTGTTGATTTAAAGACACCTGGTTTGGTTAGCCTCATTTGGGGGATAATAGATGGTACAATTTGGCTGGGTCTTTCCTTAATTTGGAAAGTTTAAGATGATACGTTAGGCGATCTATGGAGGGACAGGATTGAATTAACAGTGCGTTTCTCCTAACCACAATTAGAATCGTATATTTTGTTTGGGGGCTTTGACTGGAGCGGTCGGTCGTAACAGAACACAGTATCTTAATTACAATCAGCAAGTACAGCATGACACCCAGAGCAGACATAGCATCCACCCAGACTAAGCATTAGAAGAGCTCCTTCGCTGACCAACCAATAAGTCTGGTATATAAATGTACATATAGACACAGATTATATTGGAGAGGAGAAACAGATTGAAAAAGGACAAAAAGAATCAGCTGCAGCAAAGAAAAACAAAGCAAAACAATAACTTAAAGAAATTACTGATACAACAGCAAGTCATCTTATATTATAAGTGTGAAATGCAGATTTCAAGTGTCTCCCTACAACACTGCTGTTAAATGTGGAGAACTCAGGGCAACAAACAATTGCACCAAATTTTAGAAAAGCTCAGTTACTTTGCAAAAAAATCCATAGTATGGAATAAGATCTTAAAAATCTAGTACCAAACTCTAGAGATGAGCAGTACCTAAAAGCAACCTGATTTTCAGATCAATTTCATCTTACTGCATCAATAAAATTATTTGATAAAGGATACGGAACTACATTGCAACCTGGAATTCGACTGTTAATGAACTCAGCAGCTACTTCTGCTTTTGGCCGTCCAACATCTTTTGGTCTGTTGAAAACAAAATCACTTACTAAGAATGTTTATGGTACTATTTTTATAACAGAAAATCATTACACGTCAACTAATCAAACTACATTTGGAGTTCATGACTGAGGCAAACAGCCAAATTAAAAGTTCCAATATTGTAAAAGATTAGCACATGCAGATTCCGCAATCATTTAATTACAAAAGCAGTCAGCTTCAGGCTATGTCCCACCCAGCTTTGGATATCATGGACTCTCCAGTACAGTCCAGTCACTCCATGCAGAAATCAAATGAATATAGAATTCTTTGCATATGTCAAATCCTTAACCATTGAGGCATTTGAAATAAATTCAACAAAACATTTAAATTTTAAATGGATATTTTATAAATTAAGCTTTTGTAACTGGCCTTTTAAAATATACAATGCTGCACTCACAACATGTGTCTCGGAACAAAAAAATTCTTTCATTGCAGAAAATTGACAATGGTACATCTATACAAATAATTATACTAGCTTCTTAAAAAATACTAAAATTCTTTACAATGTGCACTTAAGAGCATTTTCTATCCAAACTGCAATGCTCAGGACTTAACTCAGAAATTGTAATGGCAAAATTAATAATCCAACCACATATAATTACTTACCTAAATAAAAATTGCCTGTTCAGATTAGAAACATCTATTGTATCCATATCAATGACATCAATTTGTCTGAAGCCCATTAGAGCCTGCGATAAGAAGACGAGGTCAATGGTAACATATAACAGAGGCTATTCAATGATCTTTGTACATACTAAGTTCGATTTGCAATGCTAAATGGTTCAGGAATATCCTGTTGGATAACTGACAGCATTACAAAAATCAGTAAGAACCACTTCCTGTTCTACCAGAGTCTGGCTTCTGGTGGATCTGACCTTCCCATTTGCAGAGGTCAGTAAAATATATCTACATTGAACAGCTCAGAGCAGATTACAGAGCAATCTGTAGAGTGCAGCAAGATTACTCAATGAAAGACCCAACTCAGTTTAAATGACAGTTTTTGGGATTAAATACTTCACATTTAATGTAGATTTCTCCCACTGACTTTTTCCATACACATCTAGCCAAATATGACTTCAATAGGTCACATTCATTCAAGGTCTAGAAACTTTATGTTAGAATTCAGGTTTCTTCAACCAAATACAAATTAACTTGCATTCATCTCATTGCTGTTTGTGGAACCTTAACATGCGCAACATGGTTGCTGCTTTTACCTACTTAACAGAAACTGCAACGTAAAGTGAATGTGCGAAGCATCAAGACATTTCTGAGATATGAGGTCCTTTATAAATGCAAGTACACCTACAATTGTGGGTTCTCTCCCCCTCTAACTTTGGCTCCCCGTCTTCAACTAGCTTTTTACAGACTATATGGCTTGCGGATTCTTCTTCAACTATGTACCTCTCTGCTGTCACCAGCTCTTTTCCGCTAAGTCTATCCACACTGTCTTCTGAATACATTCATATAAGTTCCTGTATATTTTACTCTTCTTCAAGACTAAAGCAAAGTTGTACCTTGGTGCAGGTGGGATCGAGATCTAGGCTAGGCGGGAGGCCCTCCAAACTACAGCAATATGAGAAATTAGGAGTTTCTCAAAGGCCAGGAATGGGCCTTGGGAAGGAGAAGAGGGTGTGACAATTGCCCTAGAAAGGAATGGGAGATCTGGAGCCACAAGCTCATTCCCTGGACTCGATGGTTTGACCATCAATGCTGCAATATACTTAGCATATAGTTAATAACCGTTATCTTATAGAATCATTCCACTACATTAGGGGTGTGCAACTAGGGAGCAACATGGGGAGGTTGCTGCCTGGAGTAAGGTGCTCCAAGGATGGATGGGAGCTGGCTGTAACAAAATGCCTCAAGCACAAATAGGACAGAGCACAGGATGACCTGAAGCTTGACGCCAGAGCAGGGAATGAGCCGTGCAAGGCCCTAGAGCTAAAGAGTACCACATGACCCAGGAGTCATAAGGCAAAGAAAAGAAAGGGAGGAAGGGTGTAGTAATACTGTCCTCTTTAGCTTGGGAGACAGGCATACAAGAGCACGCCAGAGCCTGGGTATCCTGCAGCGACTGACTCACCTCCTGGCTCCCCAAAGACTATCCACCATCTACAATGCACAAGTCAGGAATGTGATAGAATACTGGCCACTTGTCCGGATGAGTGCAGCTCCAAAAACACTCAAGAAGTTCATCACCATCCAGGACCTGTTTGGTCCACCATCTACCACCTTAAACATTCACTCCTGCCACCACCAGTGCACTATGGCTGCCATGTCTACCATCTACCAGATCACTGAATTGCTACAGCACAGAAGGAAGCCATTTGGCCCATCATGTCTGTGCTGCCTCTTCAAAAGAACAATTTATCTGGTGCCACTCCCTCACCTTCCCCCCGCAGTACTGCACATTCTTCCTTTTCAGATAGCAATCCAATTCTCTCGAGTGCCTCAATTGAACCTGCCTCCACCACACCTTCAGGCAGTGCATTCCAGATCCTAACCACTCGTGGCATGAAAAGGTTTTTCCTCATGTCGCTATTGCTTCTTTTGTCAATTACCTTAAATCTGTTCTTGATCCTCCACCAATGGGAACAGTTTTTTCCTATCTACCCTGTCCAGAGCCCTCATGATTTTGTGCATCTCTATTAAATCTCCTCTCAAACTTCTCTTCAAGGAAAACAGTCTCAACCTCTCCAATCTGTCCACACAACTGAAGTTTCTCATCCCTGGAACCATTCTCATGAATCTTTTCTGCACTCTCTCCAATGCCTCCACATCTTTCCTAAAGAACTGGACACAATACAGTTGAGGACGAACCAGTACTTTATACAAGCATATCATAACTTACTTGTTTTTGTACTCTATGCCCCTATTAATGAAGCCTAGGATGCTGTAAGTTCTATTAACCACTCTCTCAACCTGTCCTGCCACCTTCAATGATTTATGCACATATACATATATCTATATATAATACATATATCCCTCTGCCCCTTTAGAATTGTACCCTTTATTTTATATTGTCTCTCCACGGTCTTCCTACCAAAATGAATCATTTCACACTTCTCTGCATTAAATTTCATCTAACCATTCCAACAACCTGTCTATGCCCTTTTGAAGTTCTACATTATCCTCCTCACAGTTCACTACGTTTGCAAGTTTCTTATGATCCACAAATTTTGAAATTGTGTCCTGCATACCAAGGTCTAGGTCATCAATATATATCAGGAACAGCAAAGATCCTAACACCAACCCCTGAGGAACGCCACTATAAACCTTCCTCCAGTCAGAAAAACATCCATTAACCACTACTCTCTGTTTCCTGTCACTCAGCCAATTTCGCATCCATGTTGTTACTGTCCCTTTTATTCCATGAGCTAGAACATTGCTCAAAAGTCTGTTGTGCAGCATTTTATCAAATGCGTTTTGGAGGTTCATGTACACATCAACAACATTGCTCTGATTAACCCTTTCCATTACCTCAAAAAATTCCAGTGAGTTAGTTAAACACGATTTGCCCAACAAAAATCCTCGCTGTCTTCCCCTAATTAACTCGCATTTGCCCAAGTGACTATTAATTTTGCCCCTAATTATCGTTTCTAGGAGCTTCCCCACCACCATGGTTAAACTGACTGGCCTGTAGTTGCTGGGCTTATCTTTACACCCTTTTTTGAACAAGGGAGTAACATCTGCAATTCCCCTGTCCCTGAATCAAGGAAAACTGGAGAATTATGGCCAGTGCCTCCACAATTTACACTTCCCTCAGTATCCTTGGAAGCATCTCATCCAGTCCTGGTGCCTCAAACTTTAAATACAGCTAGCCTATCCAATACCACCGTCTCAATTTTAAACCCTTCAAGTGTCTTAATTACCTCCTCTTTCACCATGAGCTGTGCAGCTTCTTCCTTGGTAAAGACAGATGCAAAGTATTCATTTAATATCTCAGCATTTAATACCATGCCCCCTGCCTCCATGTGTAAATCCCCTTTTTTGTCCCTAATCAGCCCCATCCTTTACTATTAATATGCCTATAGAAGAATTTTGGATTCCCTTTTACATTAAATGCCAGTCTCTTTTCAGACTCTCTCTTGGCTTCTCTTATTTGCATTCTCACTTCACCTCAAACTTCTATATTCTGCCTGATTCTCAGTTGTATTATCCAGCCGACAACTGTCATCAGCAAACGTTTTCTCCTTTATCTTAATCTCCATCTATCATCCAGGGGGCTCTGGATTTGTTTGCCCAACCTTCCCGCTTCATGGGAATATAACTTGACTGTGCCCGGACTATCTCTTCTTTAAAGACAGACCATTGTTCAGTTACCGTTTTGCCTGCCAACCTTTTATTTCAATTTGTCAGGGTCAGATCCATTCTTACCCTTTGAAGGTGGCTTTCCCCCAGTTAATTATTCTTACTCTGGATTTTTCTTTGTCCTTTTCCATAGCCAACCTAAACCTTATGATACAATGATCACTGTCCCCTAAATGTTCCTCTACTGACCATTGATCCACTTGGCCCACCTCATTCCCAAGAACCTGGTCCAGCAGTGCCTCCTTTCTCATTGGACTGGAAACATACTGCTGTAGAAAATCCTCCTGCCACTCTCTGCTCTTTACACTACTACTACTGACTCCTTCACGTGCAGGAAGTGTGTCCAACTGCAGCTCTTGTTAGACCGCATGACGGCTCTCGAGCTGCGGATGGACTCACTTTGGAGCATGCGCGATGCTGAGGAGGTCGTGGATAGCATGTTTAGTGAATTGGTCACACCGCAGATTAGGATTGCTGAGGGAGAAAGGGAATGGGTGACCAAAAGGCAGAGAAAGAGCAGGAAGGCAGCGCAGGAGTCCCCTGCGGTCATCTCCCTCCAAAACAAGTATACCGTTTTGGATACTGTTGAGGGAGATGGCTCACCAGGGGAAGGCAGCAGTAGCCAGGTTCATGGCACCGTGGCTGGCTCTGCTGTTCAGAAGGGCGGGAGAAAGAGTGGAAGGGCTATAGTCGTAGGGGATTCGATTGTAAGGGGAGTAGATAGGCGGTTCTGTGGTCGAAAACGAGGCTCCCGAATGGTATGTTGCCTCCCAGGTGCACGGGTCAGGGATGTCTCAGATCGGCTGCAGAACATTCTAAAGGGGGAGGGTGAACAGCCAGTTGTCGTTGTGCACATAGGCACCAATGATATAGGTAAAAAACGGGATGAGGTCCTACAAGCAGAGTTTAGGGAGTTAGGAGCCAAGTTAAAAAGTAGGACCTCAGAGGTAGCAATCTCAGGATTGCTACCAGTGCCACGTGATAGTCAGAGTAAAAATGAAAGAATAGTCAGGATGAATGCGTGGCTTGAGAGATGGTGCAGGAAGGAGGGGTTCAGATTTTTGGGACATTGGGACCGGTTCTGGGGGAGGTGGGACTATTACAAATTGGACGGTCTACACCTGGGCCGGACTGGAACCAATGTCCTTGGGGGTGCTTTTGCTAACGCTGTTGGGGAGGGTTTAAACTAATGTGGCAGGGGGATGGGAACCAATTGAGGAGGTCAGTTGACAGTAAGGAGGTAGTAACAAAAGTCTGTAAGGAACTAGATAATGAAGTCAGTGTGACTAAGGGGAAGAGCAGGCAGGGAGCAGATGATGAATGTAAAGGGACTGGTGGTCTGAGGTGCATTTGTTTTAATGCAAGAAGTGTAGTAGGTAAGGCAGATGAACTTAGGGCTTGGATTTGTACCTGGAGTATGATGTTATTGCTATTACTGAGACTTGGTTGAGGGAAGGGCATGATTGGCAACTAAATATCCCAGGGTATCGATGCTTCAGGCGGGATAGAGAGAGGTAAAAGGGGTGGAGGAGTTGCATTACTGGTCAAAGAGGATATCACAGCTGTGCTGAAGGAGGGCACTATGGAGGACTCGAGCAGTGAGGCAATATGGACAGAACTCATAAATAGGAAGGGTGCGGTAACAATGTTGGGGCTGTACTACAGGCCTCCCAACAGCGAGCGTGAGATAGAGGTACAAATATGTAAACAGATTATGGAAAGATGTAAGAGCAACAGGGTGGTGGTGATAGGAGATTTTAATTTTCCCAACATTGACTGGGATTCACTTAGTGTTAGAGGTCTAGATGGAGCAGAATTTGTAAGGAGCATCCAGGAGGGTTTTCTAGAGCAGTATGTAAATAGTCCAACTCGGGAAGGGGCCATACTGGACCTGGTGTTGGGGAATGAGCCCGGCCAGGTGTTTGAAGTTTCAGTAGGGGACTACTTTGGGAATAGTGATCACAATTCCGTAAGCTTTAAAATACTCATGGACAAAGACGAGTGGTCCTAAAGGAAGAGTGCTAAATTGGGGGAAGGCCAACTATACCAAAATTCGGCAGGAGCTGGGGAATGTAGATTGGGAGCAGCTGTTTGAAGGTAAATCCACATGTGATATGTGGGAGGCTTTTAAAGAGAGGTTGATTAGCGCGCAGGAGAGACATGTTCCTGTGAAAATGAGGGATAGAAATGGCAAGATTAGGGAACCATGGATGACAGGTGAAATTGTGAGACTAGCTAAGAGGAAAAAGGAAGCATGCATAAGGTCTAGGCGGCTGATGAAAGACGAAGCTTTGAAAGAATATCGGGAATGTAGGACCAATCTGAAACGAGGAATTAAGAGGGCTAAAAGGGGTCATGAAATATCTTTAGCAAACAGGGTTAAAGAAAATCCCAAAGCCTTTTATTCATATATAAGGAGAAAGAGGGTAACTAGAGAAAGGATTGGCCCACTAAAGGACAAAGGAGGAATGTTATGCTTGGACTCAGAGAAAATGGGTGAGATTCTAAACGAGTACTTTGTATCGGTATTCACCGAGGAGAGGGACATGACGGATGTTGAGGTTAGGAACAGATGTTTGATTACTCTAGGTCAAGTCGGCATAAGGAGGGAGGAAGTGTTGGGTATTCTAAAGGGCATTAAGGTGGACAAGTCCCCAGGTCCGGATGGGATCTATCCCAGGTTACTGAGGGAAGCGAGAGAGGAAATAGCTGGGGCCTTAACAGATATCTTTGCAGCATCCTTAAACACGGGTGAGGTCCCGGAGGACTGGAGAATTGCTAATGTTGTCCCCTTGTTTAAGAAGGGTAGCAGGGATAATCCAGGTAATTATAGACCGGTGAGCCTGACGTCAGTAGTAGGGAAGCTGCTGGAGAAGATACTGAGGGATAGGATCTATTCCCATTTGGAAGAAAATGGGCTTATCAGTGATAGGCAACATGGTTTTGTGCAGGGAAGGTCATGTCTTACCAACTTAATAGAATTCTTTGAGGAAGTGACAAAGTTGATTGATGAGGGAAGGGCTGTCGATGTCATATACATGGACTTCAGTAAGGCGTTTGATAAGGTTCCCCATGGCAGGCTGATGGAGAAAGTGAAGGCGCATGGGGTCCAAGGTGTACTAGCTAGATGGATAAAGAACTGGCTGGGCAACAGGAGACAGAGAGTAGCAGTAGAGGGGAGTTTCTCAAAATGGAGACGGGTGACCAGTGGTGTTCCACAGGGATCCGTGCTGGGCACAGGGATCCGTGCTGGGACCACTGTTGTTTGTGATATATATTAATGATTTGGAGGAAAGTATAGGTGGACTGATTAGCAAGTTTGCAGACGACACTAAGATTGGTGGAGTAGCAGATAGTGAACGGGACTGTCAGAGAATACAGTAGAATATAGATAGATTGGAGAGTTGGGCAGAGAAATGGCAGATGCAGTTCAATCAGGGCAAATGCGAGGTGATGCATTTTGGAAGATCCAATTCAAGAGTGAACTATACAGTAAATGGAAAAGTCCTGGGGAAAATTGATGTCCAGAGAGATTTGGGTGTTCAGGTCCACTGTTCCCTGAAGGTGGCAACGCAGGTAAATAGAGTGGTCAAGAAGGCATACGGCATGCTTTCCTTCATCGGACGGGGTATTGAGTACAAGAGTTGGCAGGTCATGTTACAGTTGTATAGGACTTTGGTTTGGCCACATTTGGAATACTGCGTGCAGTTCTGGTCGCCACATTACCAAAAGGATGTGGATGCTTTGGAGAGGGTGCAGAGGAGGTTCACCAGGATGTTGCCTGGTATGGAGGGCGCTAGCTATGAAGAGAGGTTGAGTAGATTAGGATTATTTTCATTAGAAAGACGGAGGTTGAGGGGGGACCTGATTGAGGTGTACAAAATCATGAGAGGTATAGACAGGGTGGATAGCAAGAGGCTTTTTCCCCAGAGTGGGGGATTCAATTACTAGAGGACACGAGTTCAAAGTGAAAGGGGAAAAGTTTAGGGGGGATATGCGTGGAAAGTTCTTTACGCAGAGGGTGGTGGGTGCCTGGAACGCGTTGCCAGCGGAGGTGGTAGATGCGGGCACGATGGCGTCTTTTAAGATGTATCTAGACAGATACATGAATGGGCAGGAAGAAAAGAGATACAGACCCTTAGAAAATAGGCAACATGTTTAGATAGAGGATCTGGATCGGCGCAGGCTTGGAGGACCGAAGGGCCTGTTCCTGTGCTGTAATTTTCTTTGTTCTTTGTACTATCCCAGTTTATATTCAGATAAAATCCCCCATTGTAACCACTCTATAATTCTTATAATTTCCTTGCAAATTTGTTCCTATATACCTTTACCACTAGTTGATGGCCTAAGAATACACCGAGCAGTGTAACTGCACCTTTTTTGTTCCTCAGCTCCAGCCAAATAGATTCTGTCCTTGACCCCTCTGAGACATCCTCTCTCTCCAGCACTTCAATGTTCTTCTTAATCAAAACTGCCACTGCTCCCCCTTTCCTATCTTTCCTGAACACAAGGAATATTTATTACCCAATCCTGCCCTTTTTTGAGCCAGGTCGCCGTTACCATCACAACATCATACCTCCACGTGGCTATCTGACCCTACTGCTCAACCTTGTTTACCATGCTCCACGCATTCACAGACATGCAAAGTAACTCTAATTTAGACATTACTTTCCCTCTTACTCTGACCCCACATCATACTTCACCATTTTCCAATATAGTGCAATCTCTCTCTCCCAATTTACTGTGCACCTTGGCGTTCCTCTCTTGTGTTATCTCCTTGTCTCCACACCCCTGCCAAGTTAGTTTAAACCCTCCCAAAACCACTAGCAAATTGCCCCGCAAGGAAATTTGTCCCAGCTCTGTTCAGGCGTAACACGTCCGGCATGTGCAGGTCCCAGCTCCTCCACAACTGGTCCCAGTGTCCCAGGAATCTAAAGCAATCCCTCCTGCACCATCTTTCCAGCCACGCATTCATCTGCTCTATCCTCCTATTTCTATACTCACTTGTGTGTGGTACCAGGAGTAATGCAGAGATTACTACTTTTGAGGTCCTGCTTGCTAATTTCTTACCTAGCTCCCTAAATTCTGACTGCAGGACGACATCCCTCTTCCTACTTCTGTCGTTGGTAACAATGTGGACCATGATCGCTGGCTGTTCACCCTTCTCCCTCAAGGTGCTCTGCAGCCGTTCAGTGGCATCCTTGACCATGGCACCAGGGAGGCAACATATCATCCTGGATTCAAATCTGCTGCTGCAGAAATGCCTGTCTGTTCCCCTATCGAATCTCCTATCACTATTGCTCTTCCAGTCTTCTTTCTGCCCTCCCACCCCCCCGGAGCTGAGCCAGCTGTGGTGCCATGGCGTTGGCTCTGGCTGCACTCCCCAAATGAGCCATCACTTTCCTCCGTATTCAGAACTGAATGCTGGTTGGCGAGTGAGACGCACTCAGGGGTCTCCTGCACTACCTGCCTGTTTCTTCTTGGCTGCCTGGAGGTCACCCATTCCCTCGCTCCCTGCATACACTTCAGCTGCAGGGTGACCACATCTATAAATGTGCTATCCACGAAGCTCTCAACCTTGTGGATGCGACGCAGTGACGCCAGTTGCTGCTCAAGTTCCGAAATCCAGAGCTCGAGCTGATGCAGCTGATGACAATTCCTGCACATCTGGATAGTCAGGACACAGGAAGTGCCTGGATTTCCCACATAGCACACGATGTGCACTCCAGAGGTCGGAGTAGCCCTGCCACTCCTCTATTAGTTAATAACCCTGGCTAGGAGTAACAAACCCGGCTACTACTAATACCCAAGTTGAGAGAAAAAAAAAGGGCAAAAAAAGGAAAAAGCTCACCAGCCAATCACTTATTTGCTTCCCACTGACATCACAGTTAATTTTCTTTAGACTGCAGTCAATCAGATCAGAATGCACACACTATCTATCTCTATAATACTCTGCCGCTCTGGCTCTGCTCCCTCACAGGCTCACTTTTTTTTGGTTCCGCACTGCAGCTACTCAACAAAGCTTCAACAGCCATACCCACTACCTCTACCACCTGGAAGAAAAAGGGCAGCAGGGGCAAAGAAACACCACCACCTGCAAGTTCCCCTCCAAGTCACACACCACCCTGACTTGGAAATATATTGCCACTCCCTCATCATCAGAATCGTGGAATTTCCTACTTAACAGAACCATGGGACTACCTTCACCACATGGACTGCAGTAGTTCATGGCAGCAACTCACCTCCACCTTCTCAAGGGCAGTTAGGGATGGGCAATAAAATACTGGCCTTGCCAGCGAAGGCCACATCCTATGAATGAAAAGGGAAGCATTACCGGCACCTGGGTCAGGACATAACAAACACTGCTGCAGACCTGAAGGTTGAACTCTAAAAACAAAGACTCAGCCAGCATGGTGACTGGCAGATTATCTGATTCCCCAAGCACTAATCCAGCTTCTTCTCCACTTTTAATTCTTGAAACTGCAGAAGTAAATACTTAGCAAATCAGATACTCTGTTCATCCTTCAGTTAAATTCACCATCTTGCTAACCATGCCAGTTCCTTTAACATCAGCACTTAATTGCTACAAATCCAAATGCTAATTGTTGTTTGTAAGTGAGGCTTACTGTTTGTAAAGTGTTTTCAAACTTTTGGCTAAATCATTGAAAAACATGAAATGACTGCCTTTCTTCTTGTACTCTAGACATTTTGAAGTGTGATGTCTATGTGACAGACTCAAAGCTTTTAAAGGAACGACATATGGCAAGTCAGAAGTTGTGCAGCTACTTGAGGGCATGAGTGACAGCACAAATGCCTAACTCTGCTGCTAAATGAAGCTATGTCTGTTTAAAGCCACAAACTCTAATTGCTTTAAAGTAGACACAAGTTGAGGTCAGAATTGAACTGCTGGTTGGAAAATACTTGTTATTTTAGGCTCCAGATCGACAACTAGCCTTTTAAATATTATTCGCATTTGTAATGTGCATCTGTGATGTGTGTGCTGGATGCAAGAAATCTCAATGCAATATAGATATACAGACAGATATATACAAGTTTGACTCCTTGTACAAAAAAAACTACGCGTCAAACGATGAGCTTATTTGGAAATACAAATTGCCACCCACATAATTTCAAAACTTTTATGCATAACCAAGAAAAATAAAATTTAAAAAATACATTACCAAATTTTTAAGGAGTTCACATCCTAAACCTCCTGCTCCAATAACTAGAACTTTGCAGGTCTCTAGAAGAAACTGGAGTGACTGCAGAAAGAAATACTATAGTTCAGTCAACATCACAGAAGGAAAAAAAAGAGAAAAATGAATTATATGCTTTTAAACAGATTTTCGATATGTTTTGACTCATATAAATTAATTCTACACCCACAGAAAGAATAAGCTATATAACTGGTAGGAATGACTTTCAAAATATTACTCAGCCTGGATTTTGCAGTCAGCAGCAAAACAAGGGTGCTTGTTGCTGACCTCGAAGAAAGTCTCGCTTAGAAATCCAACGATCTCTGCAACAAGGACTTTATCACTTTTGTCATGCAGTGGATTGTAACGTTCTTGAATGGGGATTCCTAGTGTGCAGCTGCAGTGATGTCATCAAGCTGTCCAGGCAGCCAATCACATTAAAGAATTCTCAATTGCAGCCAACTAGGAAATGAAAATCAAAAAATCAAATCACTTTTAAAAAATTCTGTTAGAGTGAAATAAAGATTGGGATATGGGGTGAAGGTAGAAGCTGAAATATCATGAAAAAAAATTTAAATTATTTAAATATCTAGTAATCAATCATAATGGAGACAGTAATAACACTCCATAAATACTGAAGAATTTTTTCAGGGCCTGATCTATTGTTCAGCAATAGTTGTTACTCAGATTACCGTGAAAAATTTACACCTGATTGAATAAAATGTAACTTTTTAAATGGGGTTTCTAACAGCAATGAGAGCAGAAAAGGGGAAGGTCTTGCCAAATTAACTGATCTGACTGATTGGTGGGGGGTGGGGGTGCAGTCTGCGACAGAGCAGTGAATGACAGACCACAACTCCAGGATTTCCATAATAAAACAAGAAATGCTGGAAATACTCAGCAGGTCTGGCAGCATCTGTGGAGAGAAAAGCAGAGTTAATGTTTCAGGTCAGTGACCCTTCTTCAGAACTTAGGATTTCCACTTTCATCTGCGCTTGTGCTAAATCTTGAAGTTTCAGTCAATTTGACAGAGGTAATGACCACGAACACTCACCGTTGCCCAAAAACTCCCCACAAAATCCAAGCCGTCATCTTTTAAAGAACAGCTCCTCTTTCCTAGTCTCTGTGCCCCTTTGCACACACATACAAGTGATGAAGAATATTTTACAGTAGATACACTACTCTTCTGGATTATGTGGTGCATTTTTTATGTAAAAGTGGTCCAGTAGGTGGGGAGAGAGAGATCATACAAACTTTCACAATTGGTAAATTATGCAAATTGAACTCCTGAAAATTCTGAAAGTAACTGTTAACCTTTAATTTGGATAATTTGAGTTAAAAGTTGTATGTTTGACTTCAAATCGGAATGGTTGTACTCTATCAGTTAAAGATTTATGATGGGGAACAGAGCACTTTACCAATCTTAGCACATTAAAATTCAGTTATGTAATATAGATTAGATGCTCTGTTAATGTGCTGTAAACACTAATTTTGGTAGAGGATTCAATACTGCACACCCAGGGCAAAAGTTCCATTACCAATATTTCTTGTGCCTAAGTAAATACAAAGCTAAATGCCAGTATATGCAAGTTTTCAAGTTGTGAATCCCTGTCCTCTAGAACTAGGTTGTGATTTCCTCAAATCATTCAACACAAAAGACTTCCAACAATCTACACTGGATTGAAAGCCAAATCCCATATGCAAAAGAGCAAAGCATAACTCAAGGACTAAATTACATGCTCTTGGTATTTTAGTTACTGTTGATGCTTAATTGCCAGTTATGGGTGTGGAGTACAGAGTTACTTCCTCATAACGATGGAAACTTAAGAGGGCAAATGAATCTGCATAACTTGCGTGCACTTCCCAACAAACCAACTACAAGCAGCTGTGACAAAGGCTTCATTATTTTTTATATAAAGGAAATCTCAGAGATGGGGTGTGTGCAGATTTTCAAAAGGCATTTGATAAATTGCAATGTAAACAGCTTTTGATAAGCTGAAGGCACATGGTACTAAATGGAGTACGGCAGTGTGAATAGGAAGTTGCTTATAGAACAAAAAATGGACAGTTGTGGTAATGTTTTGGACTGGAGGCATATAAAGTGGTTTATATTGAAGAGTAGTGACCCTTGGGGTATATCAGGAGATCGTCCATACCACTGCACACTGGAAGTCAAGACCAAGTGTAGTCTACAAATAAGGTAGAAGTTAAAGACTGGTGGATAATTTGACAACTAATTTAAGCACCCATTTTAAAGTCATTCATTCTATCTCTAATTTTACATAGTATTTCAGTTAATATATATATAACATTTCTAACTAAATAGAAAAACTATGGCAATTTGTGAATCTCAAAAGAAGTAGAGGAGCTGACAAGCTTCTCTGTAGTTGAGGCGAAGCAGCTGGGAACCGAGACATTACAATTCTACTACTGATGAAAAGCTGAAATTGCAGCGAGACAAGTTTACATGGACAGTTTCACAGTTAACATAGTATTCACAGCACAGAAACATCCTCGGTGCAACAGGTCCATGTTAGTGTTTATGCTCCACATGAGCCTCTTCCCACCCTACTTCATCTCACCCGATCAGTGTACTCTTTTTGTTTACTCGCTTGTGTGTTTATCTGGCTTCCCCTTAAATGCATCTATGCTAGTCACCTCAACTAATCTATGCGGTAGCAAGTTCCACATTCTAATCACCTGAATATAAATTCATGTGTTCACATTTACAAATGGAAGCTGACTGAAGTCTTAACAAAGATTTGTACACAAAATGTGAGCGCAATCACAAAGAAGGTAATTTAAACCTAACCCACCAACAGGAATTTGACCGAGTCAGACCAGCCACCCATTTGTATACCCCACCATAAAAATAGGGAAATATATTTAATTGAAGATGCAAACTTCAAGAGTTGATTGACTCCATATAATTTAGATCAAGTCAATAAACAAAAACAGCAAAATTGAGTGCTTCAGTTGCATAAGCTTGAGGTGTTACGTCAGACGGTTATCCAAATTTATGCAGCTATTGCATGAGTCACTAACATCAGGTATTTAGCTGCCACTGTGACCCAAGAACATGTAACAAAACAAAAAAAAATATAGCTGTAATCCAGCACCAAACTCTGATTTATAACAATGTTTCTCACTTCAGTACTTGGCTCAAAGTCAGGATGTGTGAATGGTCCTGAACGCTCAAGGAACTTCCTCACGTGATTCCAGCGACCTTCCCAGTCTCCAGTGTCCCCATACCCACCATCAACAGCCATTCTGCACAGAACACAATAAACTCAACTAGAAATTCAGTTTTCACAACACAACATAATTATTAGAAACATTAATGAAAACAACTAGTTGCCTTAGGTATCAACAGCAATAGTCATACATATATTTATTTTAAAAAGAGGTAGACAGACTGAATGACACCAATAGCTATATTTGCAATTTTGAATTAGAGGACCAGAGTTAAAAGCTCAGTCTCAAATTATACACAACTGAAGCATCTCTCAGATGGGGTAATTTTCACAGATCTCAACAAAATCATCAAGGACGAAATGGAATGAAAACTGACCTAAGAGTTCTTTCTTGGAATGATCATTAAAATTCACAAGCAACACTGACACCAGCCCAAAAAAGTGTCAATTTTGTACTGAATTTGCAACTTCCCCTATCCAACCTCCCAACCAAGGGTAGTCCTGATGTGCTGCAGAATAGGCTGGGGATGAAAGGAAATTCTAGTAAAAAAAAAAAATTAATTGATGGTAACTCTACAGATAGCAAAGGAGTATAAAATATCAGTAACTAAGCAATAGAGTTCTGGGGGTCCAAGACAACATAAAGGAGCAGGACAAAGTAAGGTACTGATTTTTTTCTATGCCTCAGGATGACATACAGAATCAAAGTCAGGCACATTCCCATAAAGAAGAAAACATATGGGATTGTTACCATAAACCATTTTCACAATGCCATTAGCAGGGGTCGACAAAGTCTCCTACTTTCCCAGTTCAGGAATAGCACATGAAGCAGAATTTTTTTGGAAAATGCTGGGAGAATTACAACTCTTGCATATTATAGAAGAGGAAATTATCTGGTGCTTAAAGCAACCCACACAAACCATTTTTAAAACATAAATATAACTTTAAATTTAAACCACAGCAATTTCTGAGATTTGTTGCAATCCAGAATTGCCCCAGTAAAATGTACACATCAATAACTGTTCCTACAGAAATGGTACAAACATAATTGGGAATTTATGTGGACAATTTGCTTCATGTGATCGTCAATTTAAGCCAAAAATTAAATGCTTAAAAACTGCCCTTTATGTTTCTAACATTTATTGCAAAAATAATCCTGCATTAAAGTGCATTTGGTAACGCCATCAGTTCCCCAGATTTCCTCTTTTTTAAAATATATTCCTATTCCTCCAAGCAGTTAGCTCCTGAGTTTAGGACGAATAAGGAGGATGCAGGTTGAGGCCGGACTGATCCCGCTGCTCGGAGCTGCAGTTTACAGTGAGCCCACAGCCTCAGACCTCGCGCAAGCAGAAACCAGGGCCGCTACATTCATTCAACACTAACTTGTCAGTGTGCTCTTCTATTTTCCTTCTTTTCTTCTCCCTAAAAAGAGAGAATAAAAGAAGGTTCAGACGTGCTCACCCAAGAGAAGAACGAGCAGAAGTCAATGTGAAAGTGGCCTAAACGGCCGGAGCTCACGCAGTGATACTCACGGCTCCGCTACATCCGCCATATTTTCCTTCTCCCATAACCCACCGCAGTCACGAGGCGGGAAGCTTGAACGTTCCAATGCTGCTAACCAATCAGATCCTCCCACAATGCCGCGCGGCCAGCACCTGGGGGCTATCCCGCGCTTGTGCGTGACGTCACCATTTGCCTCTGGACAGCCTCCAGGTTGGGATGGAACGTGCACTTTGTTTTACTGGATCAGGAAGGATGACACTGGCTTGTCTCAGGGTCAGCAAGCAAAAATCATCACAATAGGTGTCTCTTTTAGGGCGCCACTAATATCGATGGTCCAGTCAACCTAACATGATACCAAAATAAGCATCAAGTGCCACCAAAAACAAATCTTCATCTAAATCAGGATGCTGTTATTAATTGACAAGGCGCGCTTTACCCTCCTGTACCCACCAGTCACAGAAGGCATCATGCAACATGCATCTTTTCTCATCTAAGGAAATCCCAACTTCTCCGAACTTTCCACTTAACTGAACTCCCTCATCCCTGGTATCATCCTCATAACCCTCCTCTATACCCTATCCAGGGCCTTGACATCTGTCCTAAAATGTGGTGCCCAGCATTGTACACAATACTCCAGATGTGGCCTACCCAGTGATTTGTAAAGACTTAGCATGACTTCCTTGTTTTTGTATTCAATGTCCCTATTTACAAGGCCAAGTATCCCATGCCCTTTCTTAGCCACCATGTCAACTTGCCTTGCCAGCTTCAAAGATTTGTAAATATGCACCTTCCCTGCAAACCCACCAGGTCCCTCTGTACCTGTTTTCTCCAAAAATATACTTTATTCATAAAATTTGTAAAAATACATTACATAACAGTTCAAATTTGACATTACATAAAGTGCTATACAGATCAGTTCCTTTCAGTACAGTCCATGAGGTTCCTCACTACACTTACTACAGGTTATATTTACAATGTATATTCCATGTCAAACATTCTCTGGTGCATAAAGCCGGAGGGGTTTAACATGGATTCCAGCCTCTCGGTATACTATGGCAGAAGGGCCTTACACAGTGGCCTTTCCCCTTGAGCCTTTGTGGCAGTTGTGAGTCCCTCAGCACATAGCCCTGGACCTTGGAATGGGCCAGTCTGAAACACTCGGTCACGACAGCTCTTTGCACTGGACGACCAGCAAATTTCAGGCAGACCAAAGTGCGTCTTTCACCAAGTTGATGGTCCTCCAGCAGCAGCTGATGTTTATCTCAGTGTGTGTTACTGAGCTGCTCAGGATGAACCTCAACAAAAACCACTGCATTTCTTTCCAGACCTGCTTTACAAAGGCACATTCCAGAAGGAGGTGGCCTCCTTGAGGACAGTGTAGAGGTAGTGAGACTCCAGCATGCAGGAAGGATCTGACAGTGAGGGTCCTTCTTACCACCAACCAAGCTACGTGTTACTGCTTGTTTGAAAGAATGAGGCATTCTGTCAAATGAGTTTGACAGTCTGTTCAGGAACCATCCGACAGGATCCATCACCTCCTTTTCCCACAAGGCCTCAAGGACGTTACGTGCGGACCACTGCCTGATGTACGTGTAGTTAAATGTGGCTTCTTGTACAAACTTTTCCACGAGGGACAGGTGGTACGGAACGGTCCAACTGAATGGAGCGTTCTGCGGCAATGTGGCCAGACCCAACCTGCGCAACACCGGGATAAATACAACCACAGCACATAGTGACACTTGGTGTTTACGTACCAAAGGTCTACAGATATCTTGATGTAGCTACACACTAAGGCGACAATCAGGACGAGGGCCAAGTTGGATATTTTTTTTGCCCTTTATCTAGATGTTTGTACATCATGTCCCTGCGGACACAGTCCATTTTCGATATCCAGATAAAGTTGGCTCAGGTGACCACCACAGCACAGGAGCGGGGTATGGGTCAGACCTACGCCACATAGAGCAACAGCTAGAGTGCCTCGCACCTGATGACCAGGATCGTACCAGCAATGGAGAGTGAACGTCACTCCCACATGCCCAGTTTCTGTTTCACCTTGGCTATACGCTCCCTCCCATTTTTGGCACATCCCCCAGCCCCTCCAAATATATCCCCAGCACCTTCAAGTGGTCTATTCCCAAAGAACATGACCTCGCTCTTGCTGTGACTTACTTTGGCTTCCAAGGCCAGTTCGAATTGGTTGCCAATGCTCATCATTCTGCGAACCGACAGCGGATCTGAGCAGACGATGGCGACGTCGTCAATGTACGGGGAAACTTTGAAATGAGTGCCTCCGCAGTCTGGGATTGTCACCACTCTTATGCCCACATCCTTCCTGATGGACTTGGCAAAATGTTCGATACAGCACACAAACAAGTTAGGGAGAGAGTACAGCCCTACCTGACTCCTGATTTGATTGGAAAACTTTCCAAATCCTGCCATTGATTGAAACCGCTCTACTGATGTTTGCATAGAGCAGTTGGATCCAGTTGCCGATTCCCTCCCCAAACTCCATTTTCAACAGCATGTCCCCCCACCCCACCAAAATAGAACCATTTAGATCATGCTGCCTCTTTGTGTCATTTCTCTATGCATCACTTCACACTATCCACATTGCATCTGCCATGTGTCTATCCATTTTACCAGTCTGCCTATGTCCTCCTGAATTCTGCTACTATCATGCTCACTATTTCCTGCATTGCCAAGTTTTGTATCCTCTGCAACCTTCCAAATTGTACTCCATTTACTAAAGTCCAGATCATTTACATATAAGAGTCGTAATGCCGAACACTGGCAGGCCTCACTACTTACACCTCTCCAGTCAGAACAACGTCTGTTCACCACTACTTTCCATCTCCTATCCCTTAGCCAATCTTGTACCTAAGTTACTACCATCCCTTTCATACCATGCGCTTCTATTTTCTGAAAAAGTCTACTTTGAGGTACTTCATCAAATGCCTTTTGAAAGTCCATCAACCGCATTACCTTTAGAAACCCTGTCTATTATTTCATCAAAGAACTCATATTCGGTTAGTCAGACAAGATTTGCCCTTAACAAATCTGCGCCGACTGTCCCTTATTAACCAATCGTTCTCCAAGTGAGAATTAATTTTGTCCTTGATAGTGGTCATGGAAGTTTATTCACCACTGATGTTAGACTGCGTGGCTTGCAGTTACCAGGTTTATCTCTCTCTCCTTTTTTGAACAGATCTCTGACTTTTGCTTGGCTATCCCTTCCCCTACAAGCTGGCCCTATGAGCTGAGCAAATAAAAACAAGCAATGCTGGAAATACTTAGCAGGTCTGGCAGCATCTGTGGAGAGAAGCAGGGTTAATGTTTCAGGTCAGTAACCCTTCATCCGAACTATGAGCTGAGCAGTTGGTTTGAATAATTTGTCTGTGGGAGAGCATGTGTGAACTGGGCTCCCACTCAGAATTCCAGAAGTCATTCTTCATTATATGTTAAAGCAGTTTATACGATCAGCATTCACAGTGGAATTTCTAGATTAAAAGTCAAGCAGTTGTAAAGCACAGTTTCAATGTTTAGACAAACTAAAGTGCTAAGAATTCAAAAACTTAAAATACCCCAGTGTTGCAGCTATTTCCACTTCTGACCCCACTCTGCACAAACTGGCACATGTTAAAAGCACTAGATAAAAAGGTACATTGTAACTAAATCCAGTTGATTTGAAGGAATACATGAATTTGTGTTTGTGTACGAGGTTGGCACAAATATGCTGTAACCACCACCCTCCCACCACTCTCAGAATTATTCCTAGCTCATACCTGATATTGCAACTGCTCCAGTGGATGGAACTCTGCAGTGGGTGGGAGTTCATGATCTCACAAAATTATTGCAAACATTTTTGGCCAATCACTCAGAGCTGTTGCATCATCAGATCGGAGCTGGAAATGCGCTGAGAGACAGGATTAGGAGAAAAAATAACTTTGCCCCACAAATGTGGACATTGCCCTAAAACTGTTCACTATCCACATGAAATATAGATGACTGACATGTATGAGTAATTTATATCAGAAAACTTAACTGATCTTTCTCCTCTCTGCTCGGGGAGAGGAGAACAATTTTAGTGCCCCGCTGTTGCTCAGTTCAGTACATTCACTGCTACGTAAAGATTGTGCTTTCATCATTTGGGAAGCTCAAGAATCCCATTTAAAGTCTGTAAGGTAGTTTGAAAAAAATACTCCAAAAATATAGCACTATGTTAACCTGTAGGGGGAGATATATTACAGTTAACCAAAGTAATTAATTTTAAGGCCCAATAAGTGAGATTCGTATGATAAGTATTTAACCATAACAAATTTTTAAATCTGCTTTTGTTCACAGTGATTAATCCCCAAGAACAAAACTGGTAAAAATAAATGTTGTTGGACAATTACAGAAAATGGAAAGTTTGAACATTAAAGCCTAGAAATTAATCTGTACAATATTAGGATATTTGTATATTATTACTTTTGTAGGGGAGACTGGCATAAGGACTGGACAACATATGTCAGCCAAGAGCGACGTCTCAATTCATTCCATCTTCGCTGCCTCCGGAGAATACTTGGCATCAGGTGGCAGGACCGTATCTCCAACACAGAAGTCCTCGGGGCGTCCAACATCCCCAGCTTATGCACACTACTGAGTCAGCGGTACTTGAGATGGCTTGGCCATGTGAGCTGCATGGAAGATGGCAGGATCCCCAAAGACACATTGTACAGCGAGCTCGCCACTGGTATCAGACCCACCGGCCGTCCATGTCTCCGCTTTAAAGACGTCTGCAGACGCGACATGAAATCCTGTGACATTGATCACAAGTCGTGGGAGTCAGTTGCCAGCGTTCGCCACAGCTGGCGGGCAGCCATAAAGACGGGGCTAAAGTGTGGCGAGTTGAAGAGACTTAGTAGTTGGCAGGAAAAAAGACAGAGGCGCAAGGGGAGAGCCAACTGTGTAACAGCCCGACAAACAAATTTCTCTGCAGCACCTGTGGAAGAGCCTGTCACTCTAGAACTGGCCTTTATAGCCACTCCAGGCGCTGCTTCACAAACCACTGACCACCTCCAGCGCTTATCCATTATCTCTCGAGATAAGGAGGACAAAGATGAAGGGGAGACTGGCATAAGGAACCATGGGATACTTGGCATACCTTAGGTGCCTGTAACTTGAGAAAGCTTGCCTGCTAGACATACGAATTATATGAATACCTAATCAGAAGGTAGTGAGCTCAAGAGGGAGACACCTGAATCCTATGAATAGCCTAAGAATCCTATGAATAGGGTAATCAAGAAGTTGAGGTGAATAATATAACCAAGGCAGGATGAGATCAGGGAAGGCAATAGATGAGAGATGATGTAATTAAGAATCAGTTCATCAAGTAAACCGCCTATATTACTGTATAAAATGACTACTGGAACAATGTACTAGCAGAATGCCTACAATCATTCGTGAGAATAGGACTTTGCCTTGCATGCTCATAAATAAAGATCGCTCATTTGTACAAGACATCTGACTCTTGAAGTATTTTTGGGTACTGGGGCAAGCCCTCACCCCTTACATTTGGTGTAGTTGGCAGGATACACCACATCGGGACCGCATCAGTGAGAAGACCAATCAAGGGGTGAGCACCTCTTGTTTTACCACCCATAGTTAGGAAAGGTTTACCTCACAGTCGTGAGACTGGTACTTTAAGTGGGTATCAAAGAACCAACACCTGGAGACTCAAGTGCCGAGCAATCAAAGCGCACGCCAGAGTAGTAGGTTGTGAACTGAGAGAACTGGGAAGACAGCCGCGCTGAGAAAGCCGAAATGCAGAACCACATAGTAGGTGAAGCCATGCAGGGGATTTAGAGGAATCCCAAAGGCCATTACCATGCAGGAGACTGCGCTGAGAGAGACCGCGAAGCAGACCTTCACAAGAGGTAGAGCTACGCAGGGGATTTAAAGGGCATCCTGCAGGTCAATACTGCCCAGGGGATTTAAAGGGTATCCCGCAGGGCAATACCGCTTGGGCAGCTCACACTCTGACAGAATGACCAGTAGTGCATAAGGCCTAGATTGGGGACTGGAGGGGGTCTCTTAGCAGGTTTATAGCAGATGAATATGAAAATTTGACCAATAAAATGAAAAAAGGTGGGTGGAAATCTAATGACCCCCAGAAGCATAAAGAGCATGGTGGAAGGGCCAAAAGAAGGGTCGGAAGGATAAGGCAATTATGATCATAATCAATTCTTATGTGGGAATCTGCTGGCGAGTCCACAAACATTCCCAAAAGCAGAAACAACTGAACAGCCAGTCGAGAAACAAGTCCTGAGATAGAAACAAGTTTCAGGAAACGATTGGTAGCAATTACATTGGAAGTACCACAGTAGTCTAGAATGCTGCTGAAAGAACAAAAGGGCAACTTGTGTATGTGTATGTTTATGTTGGTGTTTGGTCTCTTTGTGTGTTTTTAAGTTGTTGAATGGTAAATGTGAATGTGAAGCATCTGAGTGAAGTTGTATTAAATTGGTGTAAGTTAAAAGAAGAAGCGACGATAAAGATGAGTGTTTACGTTATTAGAAAGCATTGCTTTCTAACTTGCTTTGTTTGGTGGTAGTGAAATGTATAGGGTGGGTCCAGGTTGTACAAATTTCGGACGACCCTGTCAGTGAGGCAGAAGAGTAGATGCAGGGGTCCACATGTAAAGACAGACAAATGAGAGCAGTCTAACTGTTGGCTTATCAGGCTAAGTGTAAGCAGCAGGAGGAAAAGTGTAGACAGTCGTAGTTAGAATTGAGGTAAATTAAGGAAAGAGAAGGAAGATAGGTGTGCCATTGTTGACAGGACAAAGAGTCAATTACAAAAAGAAAGGGATAAACGAGGGGAGGAATGACCCAGACATATAGAAGAGACAGGTCAGTGGGCTGGAAAGTGGAGTTCCTGAAGGCATATTGTAAGGATGCATCAAGTGATAGGGAAAAGAGGGAGGCGGACGAGAGATTGTTGAAGCAGAGGTGTGGCAAAGCTGAGCAGCAGCGAGACTATGTTAAGGTTTTGCAGTCAGAGTGCGAGACCAGGATAGACCATGCATTAAGCTCAGGGATTTACTCAGCCCTACCAGAGGAAGGGAGAATGGCTCGAGGCACCTGGGACAAGATGAAGACTTGGGTAACTAGAGCTATGGGCCTCAGAAAAGGGTACTCGGCTAGTTCAGAATACTCGTCAAAGAATGACTGTGAAAGGCTGCTGCATAATCTCTTGGAGTTTGTCTGCTTTGTGAGAGTTTATCTTTTTTTCCTTTAGTTTATAATTATAGTTGTTGCAAGACATTTGAAGAAGGGAGAATTGGGATCATTGACATAATTGATTTATTTCTGTTTCCCTTCATTTAAACACACGTGCTACCCTTTTCTGTGGGTGTGTGTGGATTTATTTATTTTATTTGGGTGCATGATGTTTGTGTACTTGAATCTGTGATTTTTTCAGTGCGATTTTAAAACTAAGACATACTGGCACAAACTACTGGGGATGAAGCTCCAGTTTGTTTCCAAAATAAAGATAAGTCCGGAGCCATGTAGAACTCTCAGAAACCCAGTTTTAGCCTTTCAAACTTTTGCAGCAAGTTAAAGAAGACGCAATTCAAATGTGGTTAAGTAGGGAACATCAGAACTTGGAAGTTATTCTAAAGGACAGGGAAAAGTTGCCAGGAGTAGTGGATCAAGTGATTGTTAGGGCCCTACTCGCAAAACCAGGCTTCACACCTCACTGGCAAGGACCTTACGAGGTCCCAATGACCAGCAATACTTGAATGTGTGGATGTTGAAGGGAAGGCCGGTGAAAACACTGGATACAGATCAAGGAGCATGGAAATGCAAAGAATAATAAGGACTAACTGGTGAAGACCGGCGTCTGCTATGTTCTGTCATTACAGGATCATGAAAACTGCAGTACTGCTGATGTGTCTGGCAACCACGAGCGCTGAAGTAACCAAGTCGGTTGACTGGGGGACCCAACAAGGCCTGTTCTATAACCACTTGAGTGTGATCAGGCACGTGGAACGTTAAATGTGACGGTTAACAAACTAGCATGCCTAAGGAGTAGCTCAGGGCAGTTGGGAATGGGGAACAGCAGTGCCTGAGATTGCAAAGCATTACAATGGAGGTTTCCTCTATACTGAAAGCAGTCATGCATAAATCTTCTCGGCCTTTTGGCTAAGATCAAGTGTAGTATCTGTTCTTATCAGTACTTACTTGGCAGAGGAGAAACCATGATCAGTGGCTTTTGATCCTGGGTAGGCTTTGAGTAAAATGGCTATAACCAATCTTCGAGCTTCAGGCCAGGGAGTGCATAACACCATTCGGGTGGTGGTGAAGGACAAGGAAGGAGATGCACCGGTCGATTGCACCTTCTTCATCAAGAAAATTCTCATCGATTGCTGCGGATTCCAAGCTATGGACATCTTCTGCCTGCAGGATTTCCCCAGCAGTGGATACTTTGACGTGACATTCCGGAACGTGGCGGGATGCATGAAGTTCCTGAAGGTGTTCAAGGAGAAAGGGAACCTGGCGCCGCTGTCGATCCTCACAGCGGAGCCGCTCTTCACGCTTCTGTCACAACGTGACCAGTTGGTGACAATTCACCTCTACAACCCCCATGTTCCTGTGGTGGATGTACTCACCTTTCTCGCCAAGTACGTTGAGGGGGCCGGCAGCAGCACTGATGTCAAGGACACTTTTGGGATTTGGACCAGCAAGCGGCAGGTCAAGGTGACCTTGAAGGTCGATGCCAGTGGAGCCATCATCTACCCTCCCTCCAGCTTCGCTATCAGGGGAAGTCGAGGGTTCTTGGTCTACGCTGGGCAGCCCAGAGTTGCACCTGTGGCAAATCTGGTCACGTGGCAGCTAACTACAGCACGGTTGTCTGCAAGAACTGCAAAAAGGAAGGCCATCAGTCCAAGGGCTGTAAGCGGAGTAAGTGTTGCAACTTGTGCGGTGCGGCAGGCCACCTCTACAAAACCTGCCCCAAACGTTGCCTCAGTTATGCTCAGGCGGCAAGGTCCAAGGAAAGGCCGGGGGAAAGAACGACAAAGGCGTCCGGGTGCTGGAAAGGAGACAAGCAACCTTCTCCACAGTGAGGAATGTCTACCTGAGAAGGAGAAGAAAGGGCAGGCAGCTGAAACCAGCAACCCAGCATCTACCGTGCGCCTGAAAACCCCTCCTTCACAGACAGAATCAATGGAGGAGGAGGCAGCAGATGGACAAACAGGTCAGTGGCAAGTGGTACAAAGGTAAACCACAAAGAAAAAACCTCCAAAAGCGGAACAGGCCACCACCCAAACCAGTGGCAAGAGGAGGCTACCTTCTGAGACAGACTACAGAAGCTCCTCGTCACTGGACGAGGAAGTGCCAGAACGATGGCAGCTTCAAAAGAAGCGGCAGAACTCAAAGGAGCTGGAAGATAATGCCCCCAGCCCCTGGCGTGCCCCAAACCCAAAGCGCCACACCTAGCGTCATGGCCAGCGCATCCCAGCTCCGGGACACCAAGAGCAAAGACACGTCTGGCGCACTCCAGCTCCGGGAAGCCGGGAGCAGTGATATTTTCGAGGAGGAACAGAGGGCAACAGCAGAGGACAGACCATTCCTTGCTGCCTACAAGACTCCCCCCCACCCCCCCGATGTCACCCCAGCGGAACAAACCCTGCATGAAAAACCAGGAGGGGTTTCTGAGCCCAACGAACGTGAAACAGCTTGCGTACACTATGGGTATGCAGGAACATCCCGAAGGACTGGGACTAGCAAGGACAAATGGTGTGGGAAGCAACAACTAACTTTTAAAAAAATGGGTATAAGGATTGCTTCAATTAATGTGCGTAGCATTAAATCCACTACGCGATGTGTTTCAACCTTGGATTACCTCACCAAGGCAAAGCCAACCTACTGTTTCTACAGGAGTGTGGAATACACCTCAGCACCTAAAGGCACTGGTTGCGATGGTGGTCCCACGGGCCAGGTAGGGGGTAATGATTGCCGTTCATCCGGCCTGGGTATTCTGCTGCAGGGAGATAACTTCACCATCTCCGAAGTTAAGGAGGTGGTGGGCGGTCGCTTCCTCGTAGCAGATATAATGTACAACAATGCACTGTGTACACCCCGGTTCAATGCAGCGAGCTGCTGACCATCTTCCAGCAGCTCCCACTGCTGCTGGCGATGTCCAGGCTGGTCATCCTAGGCGGTGACTTCAACTGCATCACCGATGCGGCTGGACGATCCAGCAGAGATGACAGCAAATTGGACGCTACGTCCAGATTCCTAATAGAACCAGTAAAAGATGCCAAACTGCACGATGTCTTTAGCAAACCTGCAGACGGAGTGCAGCATAGATACACCTGGTCAAGAACGGATGGGTCTGCCCGTTCCAGGATTGACTTCCTGTTTGTGTTCCGTGCTGTCAAGGTCAGATCCACTGACGTCAAGTCGGTGTTCTTCTCCGACCATTGCCTCTTACTGGCCGACTGTCACTTAGTGGACGACCAGTGCGCTGGCAGGCGGATATGGAAGCTCAATGCTACACTGCTAACCCCAGAGAACGTTGAGGAACTCAAAAGGGATTACAAAGGTTGGAGGACCGTGAGACCCCTCTTTCAGTCTCCAGTTCACTGGTGGGAAGCGATCAAGGAGACCATCAAGAGGTTCTTTATCTTCAAAGGTGTTCAGAGGGCGAGAGAGAGATAGAGGGATCTGTCCCCACTCCAGAAAAGTATGAAAAATCTGCTCTGGCTGCAGTCGATGGGGTTGAGGTCAAGGAGTATCTCCATGAGGTGAAGAGCCAGCAGGCCTCGCTCTTTGCCACGGAGGCCTCCAAGATCATCCTCCGGTCCAGAGTCCGCTCCATTGAGCAGGATGACACGTGCTCGCGTTACTTCTTCCAAAAGGTACACACAGAGAGCTCTGTTATCAGCAGCCTGAAGGAAGAGGATGGCTCGGTAACGTCTTCGCAGTCCAACATACTAAGGATCAGCAAATCCTTTTATGGTGGGCTGTATGACGCGAAGCCCACAGACAGCAGAGCCTCCCAGTCCTTCCGTCATCTGTCATAGAGGTCTTAGATGACGGCAGGAGGGAGAGACTGGACAAGCCGCTAACTCTGGATGAGCTGACAAAGGCCGTCAAGTCCTTCGAGACGAGTAAAACTCTCGGAAGCGATGGCTTACCGGTTGAGTTGTATTCAGCCCTGTGGGACTGGGTCGGCCCAGACCTGCTGGAAGTAGACGAGAGTATGCTTCTAGCCAGCAGCATGTCAGAATCCATGAGGAAAGGCATCATCAACCTCATCTACAAGTGGAAGGGGGAGAGAGGGCAGAAATCAGAAATTGGCGGCCCATCTCACTGCTTAATGTTGACTGCAAGATTCTGTCCAAAGTCATAGCCAGTCGAGTCAAGTCTGCTCTGGAGTTGGTGATTCACCCCGATCAGACCTGTACTGTACCCGGCAGGAAGATCTCAGATAGTCTCGTGCTACTTAGGGATATGACCGCCTATGTGCGGGACAGGAGGGTGGATACCTGCCTCATCAGCCTGGACCAGGAGAAGGCTTTTGACAGGATATTGCACACCTACATGATGGACGTGCTTTCCAAAATGGGGTTTGGGGAGGGAATCTGCAATTGGATCAAACTGCTCTACACAAACATCAGTAGCGCAGTCTCAATCAATGGGTGGGAATCAGAAAGTTTCCCGATCCAATCTGGAGTCAGACAGGGCTGTCCTCTCTCCCCTGTCTTGTTTGTTTGCTGTATTGAACCCTTTGCTGAGTCTATTAGGAAGGATGCGAGCATAAGAGGGGTGACAATCCCAGGCAGTGGAGGCACTCAGGTTAAAACCTCCCTGTACATGGATGACGTCGCCGTCTTCTGTTGGACCCGCTGTCTGTGTGCAGACTGATGAGCATCTGCGACCAGTTCAAACTGGCTTCAGGAGCCAAAGTTAACCACGGCAAGAGTGAGGCCATGTTCTTTGGGAACTGGGCTAACCGATCCTTTGTCCTCTTCACCGTCAGGTTAGACTACCTGAAGGTGCTGGGGATATGGTTCGGAAGGGCCGGGATGTGCACCAAAACCTGGGAGGAGCAAGTAGCCAGGGTACAACACAAGCTGAGCATGTGGGAGCAGCGATCTCTTTCCATTGTGGGTAAGAACCTGGTCATCAGGTGCGAGGCGCTCACGTTGTTGCTGTACGTGGCGCAGGTCTGGCCCATACCCCACTCCTGTGCTGTGGCGGTCACCCGAGCCATGTGGGGATCCAAAATGGACCGGGTACGGAGGGACACGATGTTCAAACCTCTGGATAAGGGCAGGAAAAATGTACCCAACGTGGCCCTCATCCTGATGACTACCTTCGTGTGCGGCTGCATCAAGCTGTGTGTAGACATCCAGTATGCAAACTCCAAGTGTCACTACGTGCTGAGGTTCTATCTGTCCCAGTGTTGCGAAGGATGGGCCTGGTCACATTGCTGCGGAATGCTCCATCCAGTTGGACTGTGCCGTACCGCCTATCCTTTGTGGAAAAGTTTCTGCGGAAAAACACCATTGACCACCAATCCATCAGGCAGTGGTCTGCACGGAATGTCCTCAAGGCCCTGCGGGAAAAGTAGATGGTGGATCCTGTCGGATGGTTCCCCGAGCAGACCGCCAAAGTCATTTGGCGGAATGCCTCATCACCAGAACTTTCAAACGAGCACCAAGATGTAGCTTGGCTGGTGGTGAGAAGAGCCCTCCCCATCAGATCTTTCCTGCACGCCCGAAGTCTCACCCCTTCCGCACAATGCCCTCGAAGTGGCTGTGGTGGGGAAGAGACGGTTGCCCACCTCCTTCTGGAATGTGTCTTTGCAAAGCAGGTGTGGAAAGAGATGCAGTGGTTTTTGTCGAGGTTCATCCCAAGCAGCTCTGTAACACAGGAGTCTGTGCTCTATGGGCTGTACCCAGGGACGCACACCGAGATAAACATCAACTGCTGCTGGAGGACTATCAATTCGGTGAAAGACGCCCTTTGGTCTTCCCAAAACGTGCTGGTCTTCCAGCGCAAAGAGTTGTCCACGACCGAATGTTGCAGACTGGCTCAATGGGGAAAGACCACTGTGTAAGGTCCCCCCACCAAGCTGAACGGAGGGGCTGGATCCATGGAAAACCCCTCGAACTGTATCAGGAAAATTTTCATTTGCTGTAAAATGTATATGGCATGAAAAATGAAATGGAAGGGTTGTGAGGCAACTCACTCCTGTATTGAAGGAAACTGATCTCCTTTGCTCTGTTTGTATTTTTTGACTTGTTTTTTGGAACTGGTTTGTCATGTATTTTTTCCAGATTTTTGTGAATAAAGTATATTTTGGAAATTAAAAAAAAGAAAACGTCATGCATAAACCTAGCGTCAGTATTATACACTGTAGTTCTAAGTTTATAACCCCTATTCTTTCTGTCTGCAGTTGCTTGTTGGATTAAGTTTATTCAAGTTATTCGTTATTAAATTGTCTAACCAACGTGAATGTTGACTGCAGGGTCCCATTTTGGGTAATCTGTTCATTATTTGTATCCTGAACAAGAGAGAGGGCCTTAGACTCCAGTAAGTGTACATGAGCACATTGGCTAGCTTCGTGGCTGAACTGCACCAAAAGATTCACTGATTCAATTGTAACTCTTAATTTAAAAAAAAAATTTAATTGCCAGAATAATTGTGTAGAGCCAGTCAGTATTTATTAATGAAGTACAGCTGTTAGCTATAATTAGCTTGCTGACTTCTAAATCATATTGAGCAAAGCAATGTTTAAATGGAATTTTAAGTTAGATTTGAATTTAACCAACATGCCTAGCAAAACACTAAAGAACCAGGGACATCCAAACCCTTCTCGGGGTAGAGAATACAGGGATCATGGGAGATAGCAAATGGCCAAAGTACTACCTCATACCCAAATACACGACCCAGACAGATTCCCTCCTTGTGGGATCTCGCTGGCTAGATGTAGAGAATAATGTTGTCTGTCCTCACCCATAGGGATAGGGACGAGAGCCGCGCATGGTTTTAATACCACCCTAAACTGTACCCTTGAAATTTCAAGTGCCTGCCATAAACCGACGCAGGTGGCAGGCACACTGTGGAGAAGGGGAATACTGCGTGACCACCAGCGAACCTTAATACCAGTACGGTAACATCCACTGCCCAGTCATCAATTTGAGTTTCTGCTTCCACCCCTGGGCCCCAACGACAATAGCACATTTGGAGATAACTCACATCCAGCCTCCCCAAAGGGAGTGGATGAGCATAACCGATGATATAATGGAGGACTCGTTGAGATACCTGCCTCCCGAGGGAAAGTGAATCCCTAAACTGCTGGAACATCTACTCAAGGTGAGGGAAGTGGCCCGAACAGCAATGAAGCAGTATCAGGGAATCCAACAGGAGGTCCAGCAACTGGGAGAGGATGTGGTCACCGAACTGGAGGACGCATCATGTTGGGAGATGGTTTGGGACTGGAGTATTAGGGTGGACGCTCAACCCTGGATTAGAATTGATTCCCATGTACTGGTAGTGGTGTAGTTGCTAATTGCTATCAGACTTATGGTTGAATGTTGTATCCTGGCACCTAAATTGAGATGTCAGACGTAATTTAGAAAATGTAACCATGCAAATCTAACCACCTGTTTGGCCAACAGTGATGGAGCAAGGAGCACTTAGCGTTAGTTGGCCATCTTGCGAGTGGCCAAGGGCCAAAAGTGGGAACTGAAGTGGTGTCTCCGGGGAGTACTGCAGGCTTGACTAAAATTGCTGTAATTTATGTAGCATAATACAAAGTATCAATCGCAGATGAAGCCTGGTCACTAGGACACAGGTGAGGTGGTAAGAGGATGCTAGGGAAGGATCCGAAGCTCATCGAAACCAGTAGGATCCCCAGATTATTTGATGGGCAGAGGATCCTGCAGTAATGGCTACCTTGCGCCAGGTGCTGGCCAAGGGCCCAAAGGGGGGTCTGTAGGGGAGACTGGCATAGGGAACCATGGGATACTTGGCGTAACTTAGGTCCCTATAACTTGAGAAAGCTTGCCTGCTAGACACACGAATTATATGAACACCTAATCAGAAGGTAACGAGCTCAGGAGGGAGACACCCGAATCCTATGACTAGCCTAAGAATCCTATGAATAGAGTAATCAAGAGGTTGACGAGGTGAATAATATAACCAAGGCAGGATGAGGTCAGGGAAAGCAATAGATGAAAGATGATGTAATTAAGAAACAGTTTATCAAGTAAACCTCCTGTAAAACTGAATAAAATGAATACTGGAACAATGTACTAGCAGAATGCCTATAATCATTCATGAGAGTAGGACTTCTCCTTGCATGCTCATAACAAAAGATCACTCGTTTGTACAAGACATCCGACTCTCGAGGCGTTTTTGGGTACTAGGGCAAGCCCTCACCCTTACACTTTGCTATTTTAATAGTGTCATTAACCTGTTAAAGATGGATGAGTTAACAATTCTGTTAAAGTAGAGGACAAGTGTGTGATAAGCATTAGTGTGCTAATATTGCATACAGTAGGATAATAGGAATAGCTAGACAAAAACACAAAGTTCATTTTGTTTCCACAGATTGGTTTTGAGTACTCCCCGCTTCAAGCACAAGCTGGACAAGATGAAATAGCTTGTCATGGTCTACATTATCTAGTCCCTCTAGAATCCGAAAAACAGCAATCACATCATCGCTCAACCTTCTCTTTTCCAGTGAGAACATGCCCACCAGCCAACCTTCTGTTGACCTTCCCTTTTGTTTTTTTAAACCACAAAGTTCATCAATCTCCATATGACTCAATGTCCAGAATTCAACTACATGTTCTTTAAGGCATATTTTACAAAAGAAACAGAAGCCATCTTGTAACAACAGGCAGATAGTGAAGGGTAGTGAGATTGTGGAAAACAGAAGGTCTAATGGGTCAGGGTGGAGTGGTCAAGGAAGTGGTCAGAGATCTAGACTTTGAAATTAGCGATGCTGTGAAAAATTGAGGTCAAATGGATGACTGAAGACAAGGTTGGTAAGCTTGATTGAGGTTAGGAAAAGACAAACTACAGTAGAGGGGGCTAGGAATATTTAGGTATAGATTGAAATCACTGAGGTTGTGGAATCATTTGGGAGAAGAAAAGAGACAGCAAGCCAGTGTAGGGCTCAGGAATATGGTAAATGATGAAGATTTTGATTGGGATAGGGGTGGGGGGGAAATTGAAAAACATAAGTGCCCGGAACGGAAATGTGCCAGAAAAATAGAGAGGCCAAGCTACTGCTTGGCATTTAGGGCTATGCTGCTTCCATGGTAGTTTGGATGGGAGAAATGGTGGAATGTATGGCCAGGTGGGGAGAGCTTCAGCCAGAGGATAAGAATCATTGTTTGTAAGCCATGTTTCTGTTAGTGGCAGGATATCAACAGATTTACTTTAGATTGTGAATGTCAAGGGCCTTTTTCATAAGGGAGAGGGACAATGATTGTTTATCTACCAGTGGATAAGAGGAGTTAGTAGCTGAAGAGGTGCAGTGGATGAACAGGAGCTTAGAGAAGTTAACCCTCAAAGAGCACAAAGAGCTAGATGATTGCCAAGGCTGAAAGGTAAGACAATTTGAGTTGATACTCTGGGAGAGATAATGATTGGTGCTAATGTGGGCACAGCACAAGATAGGTACAGAGGGGAGGCTATGGACTCCTTCTAAAAGGGTTTGAGACAAGAATGTGGTGAGAGAAAATAGGTTGGGGAAATTGTATATGGTCAAAGACTGAGGAAGACATATCCCTTGATTCCCCGAGACCAAAAATCTGTCGATCCCAGCCTTAAATGTATTGAACGATGGAGCATCCACAACCCTCTGGGGTAGAGAATTCCAAAGATTCACAACCCTTTGAGTGAAGTAATTTCTCCTCATCTTAGTCCTAAATGATCGGCCCCTTATCCTGAGACTGTGCCCCCATGTTTTAGATTCCCCAAGCAGGGAAAATAATCTCAGTGTCTACCTTATCCAGCCCCTTTAGAATCTTATGTTTCAATGAGATCACCTCTCATTCTTCTAAACGCTAGAGAATACAGTCCCAATTTACTTAGCCTCTCATCATAGGATAACCCCCTCATCCCAGGGACCAATCAAGTGAACCTTCGCTCTACCGCCTCCAATGCAAGTAGATCCTTTCTTAAATATGGAGACCAAAACTGCACACAGTCTCCAGATGTGGTCTCGCCAAAACCCTGTACAATTGTAGCAATACGTCCTTATTCCTGTACTCCAATCCCCTTGCAATAAAGGCCAACATGCCATTTTCCTTCCTAATTGCTTGCTGTACCTGCATGCTAACTTTCTGCATTCCTTGTACAAGCACACCTTTTTGAACATCTCTTTGAACATTGACACTTACAAGTTGCACACCTTTTAGAAAATATTCTGCTTTTCTATTCTTACAACCAAAGTGAATAAATTCACACTTCCCTACATTATACTCCATCTGCTTTCTTGTTGCCCACTCACTTAACCTGTCTATATCTCTTTGCAGCCTCTCTGTGACCTTCTCACAGCTTACCTTTCCACCTATCGTTGTATCATCAGCAAACTTAGATGCATTACTCTGTCTCTTCATCTAAGTCATTAATATAGATTGTAAATAGCTGAGGCCCCAGCACTGATCCTTGCGGCACTGTACAATTTACTGCCTGACAAATTGAAAATGCCCTGTTTATGCCCACTCGTTGCTTCCTGTCCGTTAATCAATCATTTATTCACGCAAATATATTACCCTCAAATCCATCAGCCCTATTAACCTATTTTGTCTATTAACCTTTTGTGTGGCACCTTATTGAATGCCTATTGGAAATCCAGGCATACAACATCTACTGGTTCCTCTTTATCTACCCTACTAGTTACAACCTCAAAAATCTATAATAAATTTGTAAAATAGGATTTCCCTTTAGTAAAACCATATTGACTTGTCTAATGTGCTTTTCTAAGTGCATTGTTAAGACTTCTTTAATAATAGATTCCAGTATTTTCCCAAAGACTGATATTAGACTAACTAGCCTGTAGTTCCCTGTTTCCTTTCTCCTTCCTTTCTTGAAAAGCAGTGTAACATTTGGCAACTTCCAATCTGATGGGACCATTCCCAAATCTAAGGAATTTTGGAAAGTCATTGCTAACGCATCCACTATCTCTGCAGCTATCTCTTTTACAACCCATGGGTGTAGGCCATCAGGTCCTGGAGATTTTTCAGATTTTAGTCCCTTAAGCTTCTGCAATACTTTTTCTCTGCTGATAAGGGGAGCTAGTGGTGTGGTGGCATTGTAACCCAGAGAATTCCTCTGGGGACAAGGGTTCGAAATGCACGATGGCAGAAGGTGGAATTTGAATTCAATTAATAAAAAAAAAATCTGGAATTAAAAAAGCTAGTCTAATGATGGCCATGAAACCATTGTCGATTGTTACAAAACCTATCTGATTCACTAATGTCCTTTAGGGAAGGAAATCTGCTGTCCTTTCCTGGTCTGGCCTACATGTGACTCCAGACCCACAGCAATGTGGTTGACTCTGAAACTGCCCGCTGAAATGGCCTAGCAGTTGTACCTAACTGCTAAAAAGTTGATAAGGAATGAAACCGGACGAACCACCCGGCATCGACCTAGGCACCGGAAATGACAATGGCAAACCCAGCCCTGCCGACCCTGCAAAGTCCTCCTTACTAACATCTGGGGGCTTGTCCCAAAATTGGGAGAGCCATCCCACAGACTAGTCAAGCGACATAGTAATACTCACCAAATCATACTTTACAGACAATGTCCCAGAGATGACCATCACCATCCCCGGGTATGTCCTGTCCCACTGGCAGGACAGACCCAGCAGAGGTGGCAGCATAGTGGTATACAGTCGGGAGGGAGTTACCCTGGGAGTCCTCAACATCAACTCTGGACCCCATGAAGTCTCATGGCATCAGGTCAAACATGGGCAAGGAAATCTGATGCTGATTACCACCTACTGCCCTCCCCCCCTCAGCTGATGAATCAGTACTCCTCCATGTTGAACACCACTTGGAGGAAGCACTGAGGGTGGCAAGGGCACAGAATGTACTCTGGGTGGGGAACTTCAATGTCTATCACCAAGAGTGGTTCAGTAGCACCACTTGCTGAGTTGTCAAGCAAATAACTGCTAGACTTGTTCTGTGGCAAGTGGTGAGGGAACCAAGAGGGAAAAACATACCTGACCTCATCTTCACCAATCTGCCTGCTGCAGATGCATCTGTCGATGACAGTATTGGTAGGAGTGACCACCGCATAGTCCTTGTGGAGACCAAATCCCTTCTTCACATTGAGGATATCCTCCATCTTGTTGTGTGGCACTACCACTGTGCTAAATGGGATAGATTTCGAACAGATCTAGCAATGCAAAAGTAGGCATCCATGAGGTGCTGTGGACCATCATCAGCAGCAGAATTGTACTCAAGCGCAATCTGTAACCTCGTGGCCCGGTATATCCCCCTCTCCACCATTACCATCAAGCTGGGGTATCAACCCTGGTTCAATGAAGAATGCAGTAGGGCATGCCAGGAGCAGCAACAGGCATACCTCAAAATAAGGTGTCAACCTGGTGAAGCTATAACCCAGGACTACTTGCATGCCAAACACAGTAAGCAACATGCGATAGACAGAGCTAAGCGATCCCATAACTAACAGATCAGACCTAAGCTCTGCAATCCTGCCACATCTAGTCGTGAATGGTGGTGGACAATTAAACAACTAACTGGAGGAGATGGTTCCACAAATATCCCCATCCTCAATGATGGGGGAGCCCAGCACATCAGTGCAAAAGATAAGGCTGAAGCATCTGCAACAATCTTCAGCCAGAAGTGCCAAGTGGATAATCCATCTCGGCCACCTTGTGAAATTCCCAGCATCACAGATGCCGGTCTTCAGCCAATTCGATTCACTCCGCATGGTAGCAAGGAACGACTGAAAATATTCCGGCAATAGTACTGAAGACCTGCGCTCCAGAACCTGCCGTGCCCCTAACCAAGCTGTTCCAGTATAGCTACAACACTGGCATCTACCCGGAAATGTGGAAAATTGTCCAGGTATGTTCTGTACACAAAAAGTAGGACCAATTACCGCCTCATCAGTCTACTCTTGATCATCAGTAAAATAATGGAAGGTGTCATTGACAATGCTATCAAGCGGCACTTGTTTAGCAATAACCTGCTCAGTGACGCTCAGTTTGAGTTCCGCCAGGCCACTTAGCTCCTGACCTCATTACAGCCTTGGTTCAAACACGGTCAAAAGAGCTGAACTCAACAGGTGAGGTGAGAGTGACTTCCCTTGACATCAAGGCAGCATTTGACTGAGTATGGCATCAAGGAGCCCTAGCAAAACTGCAGTCATTGGGAATCAGGGGGAAAACTCTTTGCTGGTTGGAATCGTACCTAGCGCAAAGGAAGATGGTGTGGTTGTTGGAGGTCAATCATCTGAGCTCCAGGACATCACTGCAGGAGTTCCTCAGGGTAGTGTCCAAGGCCCAACCATCTTCAGCTGCTTTATCAATGACTTTCCTTCAATCATAAGGTCAGAAGTGGGGATGTTTGCTGATGATTGCACAATGTTCAGCACCATTCATGACTCCTCAGATACTGAAGCAGTCCGTTTAGAAATGCAGCAAGACCTTGACAATATGCAGGCTTGGTTTGATAAGTGGCAAGTAACATTCACGCAACACAAGTTCCAGGCAATGACCATCTCCAACAAGAGAGAATCTAACCATCTCCCCTTGACATTCAACGGCATTATGATCGCTGAATCCCCCACTATCAACATCCTGGGGGTTACCATTGACCAGAAACTGAACTGGAGTAGCTATATAAACACCGTGGCTACAAGAGTAGCTCAGAGGCTAGGAATCCTATGGCGATTAACTCACCTCCTGACTCCCCAAAGCTTGTCCTCCATCTACAAAGCCCAAGTCAGGAGTGTGATGGAATACTCTCCACTTGCCTGGATGGGTGCAGCTCCAACAACACTCAAGAAGCTCAACACCATCCAGGACAAAGCCACCCGCTTGATTGGCACCCTATCCACAAACATTCACTCCCTCCACCACCGACGCGCAGTGGCAGCAGTGTGTACCATCTACAAAATGCACTGCAGCAACGCACCAAGGCTACTCAGGCAGCACCTTCGAAACCTGCAACCTCTACCACCGAAAAGGACAAGGGCAGCAGATGCGTGGGATCACCACCACCTGCAAGTTCCCCTCCAAGCCACACTCCATACTGAATTGGAACTATATCGCCGTTACTTCACTGTCGCTGGGTCAAAATCCTGGAACCCCCTTCCTCATAGTACTGCGGGTGTACCTACCCCACACGGACTGCAGCACGTCAAGAAGGCAGCTCACCACCAACGGCAATTAGGGATGGGAAATAAATGCTGGCCAGGCCAGCGACGCCCACATCCCAAGAAATGAATAAAAAAAAAGAATTTCCTTATTTTTCTCACTCTTTTTAGCCCCTAGGTTACTGTCTATTTCTGCTATAGAACTTGTGCCTTCTACTATGAGGACAGACACAAAATATTTGTTCAATGCCTCTACCATTTCCTCATTCCCCATGATAATTTCTTCTGTCTCTGCTTCTGAGGCTCTAAAGTTTACTTTAGCCACTCTCTTCTTTTTGATATACTTATAAAAGATCTTACAATCTGAATTTATATTACTGGCTAATTTTCTCTCATTCTATTTTTTCCTTTTTTAATCAACTTTTTGGTGAATAAAACAGGGCCAAAAAACCTTAGAATCACACGAACCATGGTAGAAGTTGAGGCATAACAAGGGAGATCATAACACTCCAAAATCTGAAAGCTGGATCAGAAGGGAAAGAGGCCACTGGACATAAATGGAATCTAGATCAAGGATAAGCAGGTGTTGGAAGGGAGAATGGTTCTGGGATAAGCTGGTGGAGCAAAACTACAACTTGGAACCAGTGACCAGACCAGCAGCAACAAGGGAGAGAAGTATGGAAGCCAGTAAAGGAGTGGTAGTCCAGATGTCTCTCAGGACGGGAGTATTGATCAGGAGCCAGTAGAGGTTGTTCCAGGAGACCGGTAGACAAATGGAGATTAATTCAGGAAACAGATATGGAGCAGTGTGAATCTTGCTCCTGTAAGATTTAACCAAAGATCCAGAAGATGACTGAAGGTAAGCTGAGGAGACTTGTACAGAACTCAGGAGGTATTACAGAAGTCAGTGGAGCAGTACACATCTGTCCAGGGAACAAAGATGCAGCCACGTAAAAAACAGAAATCAATAGAGAAGTAGAGTTTAGACCACAAACCATTGTGGCAATGGACTTTTGCATCCAGCTCTTATGAGGTGTATGAAAATGGCCCTATGATCTCCCTCCTTCACTTTGGGAATGCTTTTTCCCAAAAGTATACTTTATTCATAAAATTTGTAAAAAAAATACATTACAAAACAATTCAGATTGGATATTTCAGAAAATGCAATAGCGATCAAATTCATTCGATACAGAACATGAGGTGCCTCACAACTCTTGCCATTCCATTTTATGTACAATATATATTTGTATTACATGGCAAAAACATTTGGTGCATACAGCCCGAGGGGTTTTACACAGGGTTCCAGCCCCTCAGTATACTATGGCCTTTACACAGTGGCCTTTCCCCATTGAGCCTTTGCGTTGTCTGCCCTAAGCTTTAGTGCGCCCCTCAGCAGGTAGTCCTGGACCTTGGAATGTGCCAGTCTGCAACACTCGGTCGTGGACAACTCTTTGCACTGGAATACCAGCAGGTTTTGGGCAAACCAAAGTGCGTCTTTCATCGAGTTGATGGTCCTCCAGCAGCAGTTGATGTTTATCTCCGTGTACATCCCTGGGAACAGCCACTACAGCACAGAATCCTGCGTTACAGAGCTGCTCGGGATGAAGCTCGACAAAAACCACTGCATCTCTTTCCAGACCTGTTTTCCAAAGGCACATTCCAGAAGGATGTGGATGACAGTCTCTTCCCCACTGCAGCTGCCTCGTGGGCATTGTGCAGAGGCGATGAGACTCCGGGCATGCAGGAAGGATCTGACGGGGAGGGCCCTTCTCACTGCCAGCCAAGCTATGTCTTGGTGCTTGTTTGAAAGTTTTGACGATGAGGCATTCTGCCAAATGAGTTTGACAGTCTGCTCAGAGAACCATCCGACTGGATCCACTATCACCATTTCCTGCAGGGCATCGAGGATGTTATGTGTGGAACACTGCCTGATGGACTTGTGGTCAAAGGTGTTTTTCTACACAAACTTTTCCACGAGGGACAGATGGTACGGCACGATCCAACTTAATGAAGCGTTCTGCGGCAAAGTGGCCAGACCCAACATTTGCAACACCGGGGACAAGTAGAACCTCAGCACATAGTGACACTTGGTGTTTGTGTACCGGGGTCCATGCACAGCTTGATGCAGCCACACACAAAGGAGACCATCAGACGAGGGTGATATTGGGGGAGTTTTTTCCCCTTTATCCAGAGGTTGGAACATCGTGTCCCTGTGGTCACGGTCCATTTTCAATCTCCAGACAAAGTGGAAGATGGCTTGGGTGTCCACCATCGCGCAGGAGTTGGGTATGGGCCAGACCTACGCCACATATAGCAACACCGAGAGCGCCTCACACCTGATAACCAGGTTCTTACCCATAATGGAGAGGGAATGTCACTCCCCCATGACCAGTTTCTGTTACACCATGCCTACTCGCTCCTTCCAGTTTTTGGTGCATGCCCTGGCCCCTCTGAACCATATCCCCAGCACCTTCAGGTAGTCTGATATGACAGTGAAGGGGACAAAGGATCGGTCGGCCCAGTTCCCAAAGAACATGGCTTCACTCTTGCTGCGATTTACTTTGGCTCCCGAGGCCAGTTCGAACTGATCGCAGATGCTCATCAGTCTGCGAACGGCTGGTGGATTCAAGCAGAAGACGGTGACATCGTCCATGTACAGGGAAGCTTTGACCTGAGTGCCTCCGCTGCCTGGGATTGTCACCCCTCTTATGCCCACATCCTTCCTAAAGGACTCAACAAAAGGTTCGATACAGCAAACAAAGAAGACAGGGGAGAGAGGACAGCCCTGTCTGACTCCAGATTTGATCAGAAAACTTTCCAATTCCCACCCATTGATTGAGACTGCCTTACTGATGTTTGTGTAGAGCAGTTGGATCCAATTTTGGATCACTCCCCAAATCCCACTTTGGAGAGTACATCCATCATGTAGGTGTGCGATATCCTGTCAAAAGCCTTCTCCTAGTCCAAACTGATGAGGCAGGTGTCCACCACCCCTATCCCATACATAGGCGATCGTATCCCTGAGTAGCGCGAGGCTATCAGAGATCTTCCTGCCGAGTAAAGTACAGGTCTAATCGGGGTGAATCACCAACTCCAGAGCAGACTTGACCCGACCGGCGATGACTTTGGACAGAATCTTGTCGTCTACATTAAGAAAGGTTGCCAATTTCTGATTTCCACCCTCTCCTCCTCCTGCTTGTAGATGAGGGTGATGATGCCTTTCCTCATGGATTCTGACATGCTGCCAGCCAGAAGCATACTCTCATACACTTTCAGTAGGTCTGGACCAATTCAGTCCCACAGAGACGAATACAACTCAACCGGTAAGCTGTCGCTTCTGGGAGTTTACTCGTCTCGAAGGACCTGACAGCTTTTGTCAGCTCGTCCAGAGTTAGTTGTTTGTCCAGACTCACCTGTGTACTAAGACCTCCGTGATAGATGACGGGAAGGATTGGGAGGCCTTGCTATCTGTGGGCTTCACGTCGTACAGCCCAACATAAAAGGAATTGCTGATCCTTAGTATGTCAGACTGCGATGATGTTACCGAGCCATCCTCTTCCTTCAGGCTGCTGATCACAGAGCTCTCTGTGTGTACCTTTTGGAAGAAGAAACACAAGCACGTCTCATGCTGCTCCGTGGAGTGGACTCTGGACTCGAAGATCATCTTGGTGGCCTCTGTGGCAAACAGCGAAACCTGCTGGCTCTTCACCTCTTGGAGATCCTCCTTGACCTCGACCCCCATCTATTGCAACAGGAGCAGATTCTGGAGTCAGAACATTTCCTTCTGTCTCTCTCTCTCACCTTCTGAATCCCTTTGAGGGTGAAGAACCTTTTGATGTTCGCCTTGATCACTTCCCACCAGTGCACCGGAAACACAAAGAAGGGTTTCACGGTTCTCCAACCTTTATAATTCCTTCTGAGTTCCTCGATGTTCTCTGGGGTCAGCAGTTTTACATTCAGCTTCCATGTCCCCTGCCAATTCTCTGCTCATCCTGTAAGTCACTTTTGGAATGCACTTGGGTTATTGGAGAAGCCATGAGATGCTTCCTGAGGGGATTGTGAAAACAGCAAATGAATTAGCCAGGCCTACTTTCATACACCTTAAAGTAGCTTATACACCCTACTGAGTCAGTGGCGCTTGAGATGGCTTGGCCATGTGAGCCGCATGGAAGAGGGCAGGATCCCCAAGGACACATTGTACAGCGAGCTAGTCACTGGTATCAGACCCACCGGCCGTCCATGTCTCCGCTTTAAAGACGTCTGCAAACGCGACATGAAGTCCTGTGACACTGATCACAAGTCGTGGGAGTCAGTTGCCAGCGATCACCAGAGCTGGCGGGCAGCCATAAAGGCGGGGCTAAAGTGTGGCGAATCGGAGAGACTTAGCAGTTGGCAGGAAAAAAGACAGAAGCGCAAGGGGAGAGCCAACTGTGAAACAGCCCTGATAACCAATTTTATCTACAGCACCTGTGGAAGAGTCTGTCACTCTAGTATTGGCCTTTATAGCCACTCCAGGCTCTGCTCCACAAACCACTGACCACCTCCAGGCGCTTACCCATTGTCTCCCGAGTCAAGGAGGCCAAAGAAGAAGAAAGTAGCATTAACAAGTCAGGGGAACAGTTACTTGCAGCAACGCAACAAGGCTCCTTCGACAGCACCTCCTAAACCCACGACCTCTACCATCTAGAACAAGGGCAGCAGATGCATTAAAACACCACCACCTGCAAGTTCCCCTCCAAGCCACACACCATCCTGACTTGGAACTATATCGCCGTTCCTTCACTGTTGCTAGGTCAAAATCCTGGAACTGCCTTCCTAACCTGTACCGACACCGCAAGGACTGCAGCAGTTCAAGAAGGCAGCTCACCACCACCTTCTCATGGGCAATTAGGGATGGATAATAAAACTGGCATAGCTAGCGATGCCCACATCCCCCGAATGAATAACAAAAATGCCACATGAGCTGGTAAAGGGTATATGTGAAGAAAAAAAGAAAGAACTTACATTTATATAGCACCTTTCATGACCTCAAGCATCCCAAAGCCCTTTACAGTCAATTAAATACTTTTTAAAGTGTAGCACTTTTGTAATGCAGGAAACAGGGCAGCCAATTTGTGCACAGTAAATTCCTACAAACATAAATATGGTAATGAGCAGATAATATTTTTAGGTATTGCTTGAGGGATACATATTTTCCAGGACATGGGGAAACTTCCCTGCTCTTCATGGGAAATAGTGTGCTACGACCAGATGAGGAAGGGGTCTCAGGCTCTCCTTTCACCCCTTCTCTGGTTTGACAGCAACAGGGTTTAACCTTTTAACACGGTGATTTAACTTACCAACTCAGTGAGCACTTGTTCCTGTTTATCTAATATATGCTTGCAAATAAACCAGACAGATTTACTTGAGTTTAAACAAGAAAGATGTAAGTTTATTAACCGTATCACTCTAAACTGGTTAAAATTACTAAAATGCACGACGCATCCATGCTCACAGTCATACGAGAGGCACACACACCCACACACAAATAGATACAGAGGGGAAAAAGCAGAGTTGGGAGGTTGGAGTAGAGTCCTTAATAAAAATGGAATTTAAACATGGAAGTGTAGTCCCAGTGTCCTCAGGTGAAGTTGAAGTCTTGAAGTCCTTGCTGGGCCACGTGCACAATTCGGGCTTGCTTCTCTGGTTCCGGAAGGCCGAAGAGAGACTTTATCCATCCTCTTTGTTGGTGACTGTGAGGATGTGTAGATTTGAGATTTAGCTGCAGCTGAGGCTTTCCTGGGACTTTGCTGGAGAGAGGAGAGATGTTCCTGCTTGGAGTTCAGTTACTGTCTGCTTTCTGAGGTACAATTCACAAAACTCTCAGAATTACTCAGGTGGTCATGTCATGTGACCACCTCTGTTTGAAACAGAAGTTTCTGGAATGATCTTTGAAATTCAAGGTTGTTCAGACATACTTGGTGGGAGGGGGTGGGGTTGGCTCTTTCAAAGTCAATGGGTGTCGATGGCTCTTAACGATCAACATTGACAAAACCAGTCTAGTTAACTGAATCAGAGCACACCCCTATTGTTCTGGCTAGACTGGGTAAACACCTCTGTCTCCCAGCTGTCCTTTGGCTTCTCATGTGCAAATTGTGCATGGCCATCTTTAGCTGCTCTGTTCTCTTTAAAAGTTATTTGTAATAATGTCCAGTAAAAAAGTCTCAGGCAAAGTTCCATACGAAAAAATTAATGTTTTCCATTTGGCATGTGGATTTTCCGTCACAAATGTCATGGAATCTTTGACATCCACCTGAGAAGGCAGACAGGACCTTTATTTAATGTCTCATCCAGGACAAAGCAGCTCGCTTGATTGGCACCCCATCCACCACCTTAAATCTCCCTCCCTTCACCATCAGTGCACCGTGGCTTCAGTGTGTACTATCCACAAGATGGACTGCAGCTACTCACCAAGGCTTTTTTGACAGCACCTCCCAAACCCATGACTTCTACCACCTAGGACACCAAGGGCAACAGACACATGGGAACACCACCATGTCAAACCTCCCCTCCAAGTCACACACCATCCTGACTTGGAAATATATCACCGTTCCTTCATCGTCACTGGGTCAAAATCCTGGCACTCCCTACCTAATTGCATTGTTGGAGTATCTTCAGCACAAGGACTTCAGCAGTTCAAGAAGGCAGCCCACCACCACCTACTGAAGGACAGTTAGGGAGAGGCAATAAATGCTGGCCTTGCTGGTGATGCCAACATTTTGTGAATTTAAAAAAAATTTAAAAACATATTCTTCAGTCTATGATTCAACATGAATGAACACTTGAGATATTACTGGTGTGTTAGAAAATACATTTTTTAATTTTAATTTTATTTTTTATATACAGCACTGAAACAGGTCCTTCGGCCCACCGAGTCTGTGCCAACCAACAACCACCCATTTATACTAACCCTACAGTAATCCCATATTCCCCACCACCTACCTACACTAGGGGCAATTTACTATGGCCAATTTACCTATCACCTGTAAGTCTTTGGCTGTGGTAGGAAACCGGAGCACCCAACGAAAACCCACACGGTCACAGGGAGAACTTGCAAACTCCGCACAGGCAGTACCCAGAATCGAACCCGGGTCGCTGGAGCTGTGAGGCTGCGGTGCTAACCACTGCGCCACTGTGCCACATTGTTTCATAGTGCAATTCAAGGAACATATGTACTTAGATCTATGATGTCATTTGGTAGTAGTTTGTGTATATCTGAATATATTCAAAACTTATCAAATTTATTCACCAAACCAGGTTTTAACCTTGCTGAAATGTACACGAGTGCTGACCTCAAAATAATCATTAAAAAAAACACCTACTTCAAAAGCTTATCTGATGTTACAGCAACAACAGTTAAATATAATACTTTATAAGTAACACTGAACAAAAGGCATATATTTTCACAATACAGCATTTCTTATGTATCTAAATAGGATAAAATTTAGCAGCCAAGTAAAAATATTAATGACTGATTATATGCTTCCATGTTTAAATAGTATAAAAGACAGAGTAAAAAGGCTAACATATGATTTTTTTTTGTAATTGTAGTTGAATTGCCATTGCACTATTTTGTTTTGTTCTTCCTCCCTGCACTGACTAGTAACTATCACGAGTTAGAGTGTGCAGGAGGGCATCTGCAGAAGATTTGATGAGTGTTTCTCAAATATTTTTGGTTCAAGGACCCCTTTTCAAATGGATTGGTAATCACAGATCTTACAAAGGTTGGAGAACCATGAAAGCCCTCTTTGAGTTTCCAGTTCACTGGTGGGAGGCGATCAAGGAGAACATCAAGAGGTTCTTTATTTTCAAAGGCGAGAGAGAGACAGAGAGAAATGTCCCAACTCCAGAAAAGTATGCAAAATCTGCTCCGGCTGCAGTCGATGGGGGTTGAGGTCAAGCAGGACCTCCATGAGGTGAAGAGCCAGCAGGCCTCGCTCTTTGCCACGGAGGCCTCCAAGATCATCTTCTGCTCCATTGAGCAGGACGAGACGTGCTCATGTTATTTCTTCCAAAAGGTACACAGAGAGAGCTCTGTGATCAGAAGCCTGAAGGAAGAGGATGGCTCGGTAACGTCTTCGCAGTCCGACATACTAAGGATCAGCAAATCCTTTTATGTTGGGCTGTATGACACGGAGCCCACAGACAGCAGAGTCTCCAAGTCCTTCCTGTCATCAATCACAGAGGTCTTAGATGACAGCATGAGGGAGAGACTGGACAAGCTGCTAACTCTGGACGTGCTGACAAAGACCGTCAAGTCCTTGGAGACGAGTAAATCTCCCGGAAGCGATGGCTTACCAGTTGAGTTGTATTCGACTTTGTGGGACTGGATCGGCCCGGACCTGCTGGAAGTATACGAGAGTATGCTCCTGGCTGGCAGCATGTCAGAATCCATGAGGAAAGGCATCATCACCCTCATCTACAAGCGGAAGGGGGAGAGGGCAGAAATCAGAAATTGGCGGCCCATCTCACTGCTTAATGCTGACGACAAGATCCTGTCAAAAGTCATAGCCACTCGAGTCAAGTCTGCTCTGGAGTTGGTGATTCACCCTGATCAGACCTGTACTATATCTGGCAGGAAGATCTCAGATAGTCTCGCACTTCTCAGGGATACGATCGCCTATGTACGGGACAGGAGCATGGACACCTGCCACATCAGCCTGGACCAGGAGAAGGCTTTTTACAGGATATCGCACACCTGCATGATGGACGTGCTTTCCAAAATGGGGTTTGGGGAAGGAATCAGCAGTTGAATCAAACTGCTCTACACAAACATCAGTAGCGCAGTCTCAATCAATGGGTCCGGAGGGACACGATGTTTAAACCTCTGGATAAGGGCAGGAAAATTGTACCCAATGTTGCCCTCATCCTGATGACTACCTTCGTGTGCTGCTGCATCAAGCTGTGTGTAGACCTGCAGTACGCAAACTCCAAGTGTCAATCCGTGCTGAGGTTCTATCTGTCCCCGGTGTTGCAAAGGATGTGCCTGGTCACATTGCCGCGGAACGCTCCATCCAGTTGGACTGTGCCATACCACCTCTCCTTCATGGAAAAGTTTCTGCGGGAAAACACCTTTGACCACCAATCCATCAGGCAGTGGTCTGCACGGAATGTCCTCAAGGCCCTACGGGAAAAGGAGATGGTGGATCCTGTCGGATGGTTCCCCGAGCAGACTGCCAAAGTCATTTGGCGGAATGCCTCATCACCAGAACTTTCAAACAAGCACCAAGATGTAGCTTGGCTGGGGGTGAGAAGAGCCCTCCCTGTCAGATCCTTCCTACACGCCCGAAGTCTCACCCCCTCCGCACAATGCCCTCGAGGTGGCTGTGGTGGGGAAGAGACGGTTGCCCACCTCCTTCTGGAATGTGTCTTTGCAAAGCAGGTGTGGAAAGAGATGCAGTGGTTTTTGTCGAGGTTCATCCAGGGCAGCTCTGTAACACAGGAGTCTGTGCTCGACGGGCTGTTCCCAGGGGCGCACACTGAGATAAACATCAACTGCTGCTGGAGGACTATCAATTCGGTGAAAGACGCCCTTTGGTCTGCCTGAAACTTGCTGTTCTTCCAGCGCAAAGAGTTGTCCATGACCAAATGTTGCAGACTGGCACATTCCAAGGTCCAGGACTACGTGCTGAGGGACGCACTAAAGCTTGGGGCAGCCGCAGCAAAGGCTGAATGGGGAAAGACCTCTGTGTAAGGTCCCCCCCACCAAGCTGAGCTGAGGGGCTGGATCCATGGAAAACCCCTCGAACTGTATCTGGAAAATTTTTGTTTGCTCTTAATTGTATATGGCATGAAAAATGAAATGGAAGGGTTGTGAGGCAACTCACTCCTGTATTGAAAGAAACTGATCTCCTTTGCTCTCTTTGTATTTTTTGACTTGGTGCTGTTTGAAGCTGTTTTGTAATGTATTTTTTTTACATATTTTTATGAATAAAGTATATTTTGGAAATTTAAAAAAAGTAATCACAGATCTCCCTAACTAAATGATAATACTATATAGTACTAATAATGTGAAAATGTTGCATGCAAAGAGTGTTATAATGCTCTTAAGAAAACGGGTATTTGTGCTCATTTCTCACAGGAGAGTCTGTCTATCCTGGTGTGATGTATGACAATGATACTTGTAAATCATTCTCCACTTCCAGATGGGATTTGTATTTTGTCTTCCCGACCTTAAAGAAAAATGGTGCCTTCAACAAACTTGTACTTTGGTGTCTTTTTTTGAGTTTAAGTATGTAGTACCTATATATTTTAAAACATCTCTCTTAAATAAAGCTGAACTCACCTGAGTCCCACCGCCAATCTTGGTAACTGCGGGTCTATCTGCCAATCTTGGCATTGTTCTCAGCACTCCTGCATGTGAGTCTCCTCCTAGGTGAGACAGACAGCCCACTCTGCGATGCACATTTATTGGTTGCATTGTGCTCCCAACTCCTGACTTGCATCAAGCCTGCCGCTCGTTCATTTCCTCTTGACCACAGCGCCCTCGCCCACCCATAAGACCAGACTTGTTCAGTAAGCACTTTCACATTATTTTGTGGACCCCCCCTCTAAAGTCTCCAAGGACTCCCAGGGGTCAATGGACCCCAGTTTGAGAACCACTGGAGTTTACTTCTATGACTCTTGGGCACCAGATGGGGTATACACTGGAAATAATATTAATGTTTATAAGTTTCCCATTTTTAATTATTTAATTCTTTATTAGATGTGCCCCTCTAAGGGTGGGCATTTTTACTTTTTTTTTGTCTATGACACTGCTAGGGCAACCCAGTGTCTCCTTATTGGTTATTTTAGAAAAGGCTAAATATCAGGTCAGAGTTCAATTGCTCTATACTTGCAGTACCATCCCCGAGTAAAACTGTAGCCTGCGGATCACACTGGATCATTCTGAGCTCGGCCACCACATATCTCTGAGTGAGCTTCCTGCTCATTCTCTTTCGCTCGAGTGGAGCCCGGTGACGCCTCTTTAAGCGCCGCTGCTGGTCTTGCCTTTCTTCAGTGCGGTAGCTGACTACCATGGAAGTGCAATTCGCTCCCTTAAGACCATGGGATGATTTTATTTTAGGCTCTGCTCGTTTCGCCCAGCCAGATTTTCGAGATTTAGCGAAATGGAACAATCGAGTGATCAGCAACCTGCTGTATTACCAGAGTAACTACTTCGTCATGGCTGTCTGCATCTTTGTAGTGATCGGGTAAAGAAGCTTTGTGCCTGGGCCTGCAGCCTTCTCGTTGTTTCAAAGTTGTAGAGGGGACATGTATTGGAGCAACTGAATAATAGGTTATATTTTACACTAACGCACGCTCGTTTGCTTAAATGTAGCTTGGCAAGGTGCTCTTTCTTAAAAACAGTCGCATTTCTGTAATGTTGCAATGGCTTACATGACAATTATTTTATAATGCTTGTATCGGCAAATTTTAGTATTTAGATACAAGGGACCGTCAAACACGAGCAATATCATATTATACCAATTCATACTATATTGGCTTAAGTTTATTTAGTGTGGCAGCCTGGTGCCTCAGTAATAGTTCATTACCTTGTGCCAATACTAACCTGAAACGAATTGCAAAAATTCAGTGGTCAACATTAAGTGGATTCTGCTGCGAGTACCATCCATTTTGGCGAACAATGTATTCATTTTATCTTAGTTTCGAAGACTGGTGACTCTGACATGCGAGTCTATGGACATGTGTACGGGACACAAGCAATATGTTCTGGCCTAAGCACTTCAGTGGGAGAGAAGGGTAACATTTGTAACGTTTGCTGGCTTTCTTCTTGTGTATTTCTGTACCAGACAACCCATAGGACTCCGCATCTGGGGAACGTTTAGGAAATTAGGATTTAATCCTATTTTCCCCAGTCCATAATTTGGTGCATTTATTGTACGTCATAGTTTGCCTACTGCATAACATTTTATTAAATTTAACTTGAGATTTGGATTGAGTATTTAAAGGAACTGTAGAGGAAAGTTTTGAACGTTTTCTTTCAATATTTCTGCTCTTTTTAAAAATGGTCACAAGTTGAGTTAATGTATTGCAATTGCAATAATTTGGTAGTCTTACAAGTTGGTCAATTCCTTAACGAAGCATTTGTTTAAAACTGAACTGGAATGGTACAATACATGATTTTTAAACAAAATATTTTTTATCATGACACAATGTAAAGAATGTAACAGTTGCACAACACTTGAAAGATGATTTCATGTAATTGGATATTTTATCTATAATTTGTCAAATAGTCCATCCTGGCTTGTTTGTACTCATCTAAATTACGGCATTATCCTGAGTACTTCAGATTCAGCTGTCATAATATACTCTGCATTATATTTATTGATTTTTAGTTCCTGGGCATTTATGCCAAATAAAACAATTACCAGAAGCAGAAGTGGAGCCTGTCTTTTTTCAAAAAAAGACCTTTGTTCCCTCCTTGTGAAGGCATGAGTTGGCTACCCTTCAGTACCACACCCAAAAGGAAATTTTTCATGTGATCCTAGGCAGTAACAGTTGGGGGGAAAAAAATACTAAATGCAAGAGTGTTTCACAGCAGAACAATATCCTGTTCTCGCCTGATGGGTCATGTGGACTTGTGTAGCAGAAGTTGCAGGATAGCAATCGGGATTGGTAACCTTGGTGTTTATCTATCCTTAACCTAAGGCAAATTGAACTAATTGTTCAACCTTTATTGCTGTTCCAGTTAGATCAGCTAACTCTACACACTTTTGAGCATTGTGGAACTTTATTGGTTTGTGTGGTTCAGTTCCAGCCAGTCATACCAGTTGCCACTTGATCCATTGAGGGGGGTAGTTTTATCAAAATAGTGTAGCCCATTATTTATAATGAATTGATTCCATCGGCTTCCTTGGGTAAAATGTAACTGTTTTAGATATCAAGATTTTAAAAATGCCTTTGAAATGAGAACAGAGTGTGCCAGAAATACTCAGCAGGTCTGGCAGCGTCTCTGTAGAGAGAAACCATTTCAGACTGTGACCTTTCACCAGAACTGGCAAAAGTTAGAAATGTAACAGTCTTTCATTATTCTGCCATTAGTGCACTCTCTGGACTCGTGCTTTGTCTTTTATTACAACTATTTAGCACTCCATTTGCATTCTGTTCCATGACTTCTGCCATTTAATCTCTTCTGCCCCGCCCCTCTGTCCTGCCTCAGACCTTCCCTCTTGTTCCCCCTTTCACTTGCTCAAAGATTGTTACATTTCTACAGTTCTGATGAAAGGTCACAGACCTGAAACATTAACTCTGTTTCTCTCTACGCGGATGCTGCCAGACTTGAGTATTTCCAGCATTTTCTGTTCTCATTTCAGAGTTCTAGCATCTGCAGTATTAAAAAATGCCTTTGCTTAATGCCCCCTCCAACATACAAGGCACACTGTAGCCACTGAAAAAACTGTAACTTTTGAAATTAAGTAGCCAAAGTATTAGTTTGGAATTCCTAGTCATGCCAGATTTTCTGGACACAATGTAAGTACGCTAATACGGTATATTGAACTTCCTACTAAAACCAGTATGTTAGTGAAATATCAATATGTTTTTTTTATATTCATTCGATGTGGGCATCACTGGCCAGGCCAGCATTTATTGCCCATCCCTAATTGCCCTTGAGAAGGTGGTGGTGAGCTGCCTTCTTGAACCGCTGCAGTCCATTCGGGGTAGGTTATACCCACAGTGCTGTTAGGAGGGGAGTTCCAGGATTTAGGAACGGCGATATAGTTTCAAGTCAGGATGGTGTGTGACTTGGAGGGGAACTTGCAGGTGGTGGTGTTCCTATGTATTTGCTGCCCTTGTCCTTCTAGTTGGTAGAGGTTGTGGGTTTGGAAGGTGCTGTCTAAGGAGCCTTGGTGCATTGCTGCAGTGCATCTTGTAGATGGTATAATACTGCTGCCACTGTGCATTGGTGACGGAGGGAGTGAATGTTTGTAGATGGGGTGCCAATCAAGCGGGCTGCTTTGTCCTGGATGGTGTCGAGCTTCTTGAGTGTTGTTGGAGCTGCACCCATCCAGGCAAGTGGAGAGTATTCCATCACACTCCTGACTTGTGCCTTGTAGATGGTGGACAGGCTTTGGGGAGTCAGGAGGTGAGTTACTCGCCTCAGGATTCCTAGCCTCTGACCTGCTCTTGTAGCCACGGTATTTATATGGCTACTCCAGTTCAGTTTCTAGTCAATGGTAGCCCCTAGGATGTTGATAGTGGGGGATTCAGCGATGGTAATGCCGTTGAATTTCAAGGGGAGGTGGTTAGATTCTCCCTTGTTGGAGATGGTCATTGCCTGGCACTTGTGTGGCGCGAATGTTACTTGCCACTTATCAGCCCAAGCCTGGATATTGTCCAGGTCTTGCTGCATTTCTACACGGACTGCTTCAGTATCTGAGGAGTCACGAATGGTGCTGAACATTATGCGATCATCAGTGAAAATCCCCACCTGACCTTATGATTGAAGGAAGGTCATTGATGAAGCAGCTGAAGATGGTTGGGCCTAGGACATTACCCTGAGGAACTCTTGCAGTGATGTCCTGGAGCTCAGATGATTGACCTCCAACAACCACAACCATCTTCCTTTGCGTTAGGTATGACTCCAGCCAGCGGAGGGTTTTCCCCATGATTCCCATTGGCCTCAGTTTTGCTAGGGCGCCTTGATGCCATACTCGGTCAAATGCTGCCTTGATGTCAAGGGCAGTCACTCTCGCCTCACCTCTTGAGTTCAACTCTTTTGTCCATGTTTGAACCAAGGCTGTAATGAGGTCAGGCGCTGAGTGGCTCTGGCGGAACCCAAACTGAGCATCACTGAGCAGGTTATTGCTAAGCAAGTGCCGCTTGATGGCACTGTTGATGACACCTTCCATCACTTTACTGATGATTGAGAGTAGGCTGATGGGGCGGTAATTGGTCGGGTTGGACTTGTCCTGCTTTTTATGTACAGGACATACCTGGGCAATTTTCCACATTGCAGGGTAGATGCCAGTGTTCTAGTTGTACTGGAACAGCTTGGCTAGGGGTGCGGCAAGTTCTGGAGCACAGGTCTTCAGTACTATTGCCGGAATATTGTCAGGGCTTATAGCTTTTGCAATATCCAGTGCCTTCAGTCATTTCTTGATATCACGCGGAGTGAATCGAATTGGCTGAAGTCTGGCATCTGTGATGCTGGGGACTTCAGAAGGAGGCCGAGATGGATCGTCAACTCGGCACTTCAGGCTGAAGATTGTTGCAAATGCTTCAGCCTTATCTTTCGCACTGATGTGCTGGGCTCCCCCATCATTGAGGATGGGGATATTTGTGAAGCCACCTCTTCCAGTTAGTTGTTTAATTGTCCACCACCATTCACGGCTGGATGTGGCAGGACTGCAGAGCTTAGATCTGATCTGTTGGTTATGGGATCGCTTAGCTCTGTCTATTGCATGCTGCTTTTGTAGAACGGTAATTATTCGAAAGGAGGAAGAAGTAAAGTTAATTGAACTTATGGTACGCAAATCCACTGGGATTCTCAGCTGTAAATCTAGGGACACAATGGTCAAGGCTCTGACTAATTTTCCAAAATTCTTTTGGAAAGCAAAATCATATGGGACTGGAGAGTGGTAAATCTGACCACTATCTTTACAAAAAGGAGGCTGGGATAAACCAGGAAATCATGAGCTGGTTATTACTTCAGTTGTTAAGCTACTGGAATCTATAATATGGGATGAAATTGCTTAGTACATGGGGTCAACATGTATTTCTCAAAGGTGGTTGTGTTTGGTCATACTTAAATAATCCTTTTGAAGTAAGAGAATTGATGAAGGAAATGTGAAGATGACAGTTCAATAGATTTTCAAAAATAATTGATAAGGTACCACCTAAAAGATGTTTGATAAAGATAACACCTGGAATTAAGAGGAATATGGCTCCACATACAGATAATTTGGAGGGTAAAAAGTAAAGGATAGTGGAAAAAATAATTTTCTCGGGTGGTTTAGATGTGCAGAGGTTCTGTGTGGGACTGCTCTTTTATATTATGTAGTAAATATTTGGACCTGGGGATTCATACATCAATATATCTGGTGATTTAGGTTATTTAAAACTTGATCAGCATTGTGAAAGACTGAAAGAGGACATGAGTGTAATGGACAGATGGGTGGTAGGTACCATTCACAGTAGGAAAAATGTGAAGTAATATGTCTTGAAAAGAAGTTCACTTGAATTGTATCCATTTAAGTAGAGGAGGAAAGGGATCTTGGTGCATGTGCAGAGGTTGATCCAGGAGACTGCTAGTGAAGGTAGATGAGGCCATTAAAAAAAGAAAGTTGAATCCTTGGTTGTGTATCTAGAGATTTTAAATAGAAAAGCAGGGGTAATACTGAACCTGTACAAAACTGTAGTCAGGCCACAGTTAAGTTTAAGTACAGTATAGGAAGGATATAAAAACAAAGGAAATAATGTGGCATTGATTTACTGGGATGTTAGCAGTGATGAGGTATCAGTCATGAAGGTAGACGTGAAAAGTTGGAATTTTTTGTAAACTAGACCTGAACATATTAAAGTGTGACATGTTGGGAAGTCTTCAAAATTGAGGGAATTGGTGATAGATTAGTCCCATGAATGAGTCAGTCTCTAAAGGCCACAAATTTAAATTAATTGTGAAAAGAATTAAAGGGGTGGTTAGAATTTGAGGATAATTATGTAAAACAATCTATCACAACTGTTGTTGAAGCAGAATCCATAAATCTTTTTGAAGTTATTTAATATTCAAGCAATTATCTGTTATGGGGAACGCGCAGGAGAGGGCTTGAACTAGGTGGCTTGTGGAGAAATGCACTGGCACAGACTTAATATTCAAATGGCCTCTTTCTGTCCTGTCACATTTTATGATTTTACTTTTGAATAAGCAAATCCGAATATATTTTGGACAATACTCAAGGTTTGCACTGCAGGACTTTTTGACTAATGTTATCATGATTAAAGTCTGGTCACACTTTCACAACACTTCTCAACTTACCTTGTTAAATGTTTTATATTAAGTGGCAAGTGTAATCTTTGTTGGTATTGCTGGAGTGGATGACATGAACTGAAAAGGCTTAAGTGACTTCATATTTTACAGCAGTTAAGTTGGGGACTGGGGGGGGGGTGGCTGCGGTGGGGGAGTGCATAGAAGAGAGCCAAAATATGGGCAGATCAAATTGTATAATTTCACCAGATCTTTCTGCAATATAAGCCATACTTCTACTTGGGATTTTACAGTTTTTTGTGTTTAATGGAATAGTTGGGTGTTTAACTTGTAATTATCTGCAGTAGTTGCCAGGACATCTTACTGCAGTGATTACAACAGCCATGAAGCAAGATGTATAGGAAGCTGTTTTTGTAATCTGTGGTGCAGTGAGATACAATGGAGGAGAAGGAAGAGCCATCAGTCATAGTTTCAATCCACTCGTACCAAAACATTGTGTCCTGTTTGTAGGACCAGGCGATGCAATGTGATGAAGGCTGTTATCCTTGGGTGCATTCATACTGCATCAAGAAACTTTGGAGGAGATTGATTGGAGATCCCATTCCCACAAACGACACCTGAATCCAAAATGAACTGTGGTGGTGAGACTGCAGACAAGAGGAATTTGTCTTGGACAGTATTGAAATAGCTGTCCATTACACTCCCGACTTGATATTCAATTCTACTGAAGTGATTGGAATTCAGTATCAGGTGCTGATGCAATACCACCCAAGATGAATTCCACCCCAATTTCTTCAGTGACTGACTTCCTCAGTAAATGAGAACATCTATTATAACACTTCACTGTGTGAGCAGTAAAGATAAATGAATATTTGAGGTGAATTAAGTATTCAATGAATTACCCAGAAACTCTCTGGATCAGTGTGTTCTTTTAACAATCAATATACAACCTTCACGTTATTTCCTTGAAGTGCTTGTTGTGTCTCCTGTGCAGTTTAACATGCTCTTCAAAATTTTATGGTGCTTGCCATGTACTGTGTAAAGAACTTTTTTTTTATAAAGGCCATAAGCTAGCCATAAAATGGGAACATTGATATTCTGACTACACATGGGTTGTGTAATATTCCAGCCTGGAAACTTGGAGCAGACTTTTCTAAATATATTTCATGAATAAACAGGATAATTGATACAAGGCTGCAGTAAGCTAGGCACACAGGCACTCCTCATTGTTTCCAGTAGCAGAAGATGGATGATGAGTTCAATGCTGTGGAATGACAGGTGCTGGCAGTATTTAGATAACTGTCAATAAACAGTTTGCTTCAAATGGGAAGAGGGGAGTAAGCATTTTCAGTAGATTAGTTCATGTTTCCTGTCCCTCTGATATCCAGTTACATACAGTGTGTGAGAAACCAAGCGATTTATTTCTTTCAGATATTTAGAATTCTGAATGTAACTTGGTAGAATGTAAAGATTTTTTAAATGGGGTTGCACTCTTTGCTCCATTTCTGGTGGCAAAAAGGGCCAAGTTACTCGTTTTTTCTCTTTAAAAAAAAACTATAAATGTGTTTCTAATCATGCCTTGTCTTGATTCTGACACTGTGCCAACAGTGGCTTGAGGCGAAGGAGTGAGGAATAGTGGTCTGGGGTTTTCTCTGTATTTGCGCCCAGAGACCTGTGCTATCTGGGCGCAAACCAATTTTGTGGTTCAAAGGATCACTGTATATGTGTGTTATGCACATAAATACAATATGCCCACATCTCCTTGATCTTTTATGGCCATCCACAAAACAGATCTCTGACTCCACTCTCAAATGCGAGTATCCTCCAACTACACTTTGGTGATGGTGGTGGGGAGGGGGGCATGTCCCACTGCAGCCAAATTTTCAGGTGTAGTAGGGAAGGAAGGTATTGTGGTGGTGCAATTTTGAGGGGGTTTTTTGTGTCCTCACCTGAGACCTCCTGTGTCTTTTGTTCTCAATAGATTTTTATGGCATAAAAGTACAAATCATACTTTAAAAAGTGAAACACTTCCCTGATAGGTTATTGAACATACCTGACATGAATGATGGTTAAATGAATTAAAACTTTTTCATGCTTAAAGAAATGTTCAGTGTTTCTTTGGTCCCCGATTTGTTCACTGAATCTGTTCGTTCTAGGTTTGGACATATTCTAATGAAATTGTGAGGATATTTGGACATAACTTGACGTTGGCAAAATGGATACCATGTTGGGTGCATTTATGGGTTGCACTCGTGGATTTGGATTATTGTCATCCTTCATGATTTTGTGTAGTAACAAGAAAATGTGGAAAATACAACATTTTGTCTGTAACGGATTTAATCTGTCTCAATTTATAGTAAGCATGGAGTTTTCTTCACTTTTTTTTGCTTTCTCTTCTTGCCTGATTGTTTCCTTTTCCCGCTCCCCCACTGCTCCCATGCTGCTTTTGTAGCTGATTCTGCCAGCTAGTGGCCCACTTTCCACAGTACTGCCAGTTCAGTCTTGCACAGCACCACTACGTGGTTGAAGTTTGATGCTGCAGCCACGTGACATTTAAAATGCAGAAATGATTTACAGAGGAATTATAAAGGATCATAATTGCCTAATACTCTCTCTAAGGAGCACATCTATGGATTTCTGATTCGTTAATTGTAATCCAGCCTACAAATTCTTTTTTATTTGAAAACACCCCAAAATAGGGTTTTTGTCCTCCAGGTGCAGGGAATAACATTTTGATTTTTTTGTAGGCTATAAAAGATGTGTTGTCCTCCAACAGAAATGGTTTCCCAAGTGTAGTTAGGGAGAGAAAGGAAGGTTAAATTGGCATCAAATCACTCCAGATGGCTTGTATTTATATAACACCTTGAGTGTAGAAAAAAATCCTGTGATGTTTCATGGAGGTGCTTTTTTTCCCCCAAAAAATGGATGCCAAGTCAAAGAGGGGTTGCTAACAGTTTGATTAATGAGGAGAGGTGGAGAGGTTTGGGGAAGTAACACTCAAATGTGGAATCTAGGGTGCAGAAGATATAGCCAGCAATGGTAGTTTGAGTGGAAGGGAGATGCACAAGAGGCTGGAGTTAGGGGAACAAAGGAGAGGAAATTTAAACACCAGGAAGATCATTTAAAAATATGAAGCATAAGGATACCATGAGCCAATGTATATCAGTGGGAAAGGGGTGATGGGGGAAGTGCTACTTAGTGTTGGATAAGATACGGGAAACAGAGTTTTGGATGTGTGGGCCTTGATATAGGGTTCAAAGCTAGTCAGAAGAACATTGAAAATGTCTGGAGGTGACAAAGGTATAGAAGAAGCAGTGGGTGCGCTGAGATATGGACAAATCGGTTAGAGGTGGTAGTAGGCAGTCTTTGTAATGGAGTAGACATGGGGATAGAAGTTTAGCTTGGGAACAATGCAAATCTACAATGAGGTGGTGAATAGTATTGTTTAGCCTGCAGCAGTGGCCTGGGTTGGGGATGGAATTGGTGGCAAGAATACAGATTTTGTGTTGGTGGAGGGGGTTCAAAGACCATGGCTTCAACCTTCTTTATGTTTAGCTGAGGAAATTGTGGTCATCCAAGACGTGTCAGTCAAGAAGTCTGACCGTAAGCACAGTGGAAGGGTCGAATCATAGAAAGTTTACAGCACAGAAAAAGGCCACTTTGTACATCGTGTCTGTACCGGCCGAAAAATGAGCCACCCAGCCTAATCCCAACTTCCAGCATTTGGTCCATAGCCCTGCAGGTTACAGCACTTGAGTTGCATATCCCGACGCCTTTTTAAATGCGTTGAGGGCTTCTGCCTCTACTACCCTTTCAGGCAATTTTCCTCATCCCTCCACTAGTCTTTCTACTAATCACTTTAAATCTATGCCCCCGTCTCGCTGACTGCTTTGCTAAGGTAAATGGGCCTTTCACGTCAGAGAGGTGATGGAGAGTTAAGGTAGAGTTGGGTGTCATTAGTGTACATGTGAAAGAAAACAACACAAGTTTCACCCAGTCCTTAAAAACATGTCTGTATGCATTCATGCATCTGAAGGGAAGTCTGTCTGCACTCTTGGTGTCTCAAGGCAACATTACTCTCTCTGGTCCTTGCCTGCTGCTTATTTCACTAAATTATGCAGAACAGGTAACAATTTAGTTTTGGTTCTGAAGTAAAATTGTTCAAGGACTTCAGGTTCCATTTTGTATGATTTTTAAATGTCCTACAATGTGCATCAAAACCATCCTATTCAAAATCCTGCAGTTAAATAGTGAGGATCATTCATTTGCAACACTTCCAGTAAGCTTATGGGGATGCAAGTCAGTAGATTATTGCTGCATAGCAGTAATGGCTCTTGAGCTTGGGAGTTGGCTGTGGTGTGAATCTGCTTTGAGTTGAAGCCTTGCTGCTCCTTGGCATAGTTCTGTGAATTTGGTAAATTCTCCTCCTGCTTTTACTGGTGTCTCCTGTTTATAACTCACCCAGGTTCTTTACAGTTGGTGTGTTTTCTTTTGGACAATACTTCACAACATGCAAGTGTGCACAACCTAAAAACGCCTGAATCAGGATCAGTTCCCTCCAATTGTGTAGTTAATTTGCATTTTAGTTACTGAACTCCAACATGTGTAATCATACTTAATTGCCAAATGCTGCTAATTAAACCAGTCTTGTCATTAAAGAAGCAACATTATGCAGATGCAATTATTTGCATTGGCCTATATACTATTCATTATGATTGCAACAAATTTGGCCTAACCATCAGCCTCAAGAAAATGAACATCATGGGAAAGGATGTCAGAAATGCTCCATCCATCAATATCGGCGACCACGCTCTGAAAGTGGTTCAAGAGTTCACCTACCTAGGCTCAACTATCACCAGTAACCTGTCTCTCGATGCAGAAATCAACAAGCGCATGGGAAAGGCATCCGCTGCTACGTCCAGACTGGCCAAGAGGGTTTGGGAAAATGGCGCACTGACACTGAACACAAAAGTCCGAGTGTATCAAGCCTGTGTCCTCAGTACCTTGCTCGAAGGCTGCGAAGCCTGGACAACAACGTCAGCCAAGAGCGATGTCTGTCTCAACTCATTCCATCTTCGCTGCCTCCGGAGAATCCTTGGCATCAGGTGGCAGGACCATAACTCCAACACAGAAGTCCTCGAGGCGGCCAACATCCCCAGCATATACATCCTGCTGAGCCAGCAGCGCTTGAGATGGCTTGGTCATGTGAGCCGCATGGAAGATGGCAGGATCCCCAAAAACACATTGTACAGCGAGCTCGTCACTGGTATCCGACCCACTGGCCGTCCATGTCTCCGCTTTAAAGATGTCTGCAAACGCGACGTGAAGTCCTGTGACATTGATGACAAGTCGTGGGAGTGAGTTGCCAATGATTGCTAGAGCTGGCGGGCAGCCATAAAGGCGGGGCTAAAGACTGGCGAGTCGAAGAGACTTAGCAGTTGGAAGGAAAAAAGACAGAAGCACATGGAGAGAGCCAACTGTGTAACAGCGCCGACAACCAATTTTATCTGCAGCGCCTGTGGAAGCGTCTCACTCTAGAATTGGCCTTTATAGCCACTCCAGGCGCTGCTTCACAAACCACTGACCACCTCCAGGCGCTTACCCATTGTCTCTCGAGACAAGGCGGCCAAAGAATGTCTGCACCTATATCAAAATTTTGTAGGGAATTAAGTAAATGGGAGGTCATTTACTTGCCTTGGAATCAACTTTTATTACTATTTGTGAACAGAAATGGTTTTATTCCCATTCTCCTCTACTTGATGAGTTTGCAATTAACTGATTTTAAAATGGGGGAAGAGAAGGGGAAAATGTCACACTGCAGCCACTGGCAGAGGCCCAAGAGTATACTGGCCACATCCTGACTTTATCTCTTCGGCATATCCAATCAAGGGAGAAAGAGGGATTAACTTTTAAAATAAACAGGTAGTCTAACTTTAAATCTAAAAGGGAAAAAAAAAATCCTCCCAAATGTTTTCACACTCATTCTTTCCTGAGTTTATGGGTATGAGCAGCTGACTGATATCTTAGCAGTGGTTTGTGGGAATTCATTATATATGAGCACAGACAGTGAATAAGCTATTTATGTACGTGCAAGGTCGAGGAAAATGACAGTGAGGTATTTGATGCTCTCCAAAAAGAAAATGACTGGGAGAGCAGGCTGCCATATTCTGTATGTTGAAATGAGTGTTTATAAAAATTATTCTTGTAGGATACTGCTTATCCAGGTTTTTGTCATTGGCAGGCAGTCCTCTGTGCACTTGACTCTTGTCAGTAACTCTCAATAGACCATATGGCTGAATGCATAAGAGTTAATTGCAAAGTTGTGGCTTTGAATCCCTGCTCTGCCTAACATTTGCCACCTCGAGTGACTCATCATGTTACTGCTGGATGGATCACTTTGGCGAAAAACATTCCTTGTAGCTTATTCAGTGAAATTTTTTTTTGTAGTTGTGGAACATGTGATTTGATTGAAACATCTTGCAATCCTAGAAGGAGAGGGACTTCATGTTGCATTTGTCAGCTCGTGTGCAATTTATGACACAAGCTATTAACTTTCCTCCACCCCCCCCCCCCCCCTTGATTAAAACTGTTTACTTTTCGCGCCCCCCCCTCCCAGTCTGCTGCTGTGACAAAAGCACTGTTTGGAGGGCAAGGATGCAATGCTGTTTTAAATTTTTGATCGGTATAAGGCTGAGCTGTTTCTGAACTGACTTACTAAACATCCAGTAGACCTCCACCAAATATTAAAATGTATACTGATGCCTGTGAGTCCTCCAATGTAGTTCATCGCTTGTTGAAATTTCCTGGGTAGTATGGAATATTTCCAGTACTGTGTAAGAATGAACTTTTGAAATGCTGTTAACCTTCCTTACTGAAGCATTTAACTTTTCTTTTGGCAGGTTTATGAGTCCCTTGGAAATCATCCTAGGTGGAGCAGTCGTAGTACTGATTTTCATGGGTTCCATGTGGGCTTCAGAAAATAAGGCAGTTATCGGTCACTTCAAGCGTCACTACCCAACTACGTTTGTCTTGGCCATCTTGCTGATGAGCTACTTCTTCATTTCCATCGTCGGGGGAGTGATGGTTTTTTTGTTTGGAATCACATTGCCTTTACTTTGTAAGTAATGTCTCTGTCAAATGTGTTATAAATGCATATTATTAAACCTAGTCCAAAACACCAATGTACAAATAAACAGTCTGGAGCCCCTGATAAGTTTATTGGTAAATGTACTGCCCACTGTGAACCAGGTAGATTTTGCTTCATGCTCTATGCTGAGTTAGCTGATTGAAAGCTCCAGTGGCAGTGGTGGCACTAAAATTAACCGGGGTTCCTGCTTCAGACTGATGTCCTTTTTAATCCATGTGGAAATCACATTGTTCTGGGAGAGAAAAGCATCTGACTCAATTATGACCTACTTCTGTTTTTTTTTGTTTCCTTTACCTCCCTTCTACAGTCAAATGGTTTAAAACGTGGAGAAAAGTAGCTGGGGGAAGAAGAAAAACTAAATCTATTTCTAAATTCGATAAATGTTTTAGAAAAAGTAAAGTATTTGGAATGCAACAAGGATATTATAAAATACTATATAAATTCAATGATGTGCAGTTACTGTTGTGATGTAGGAATTAGAATCTTAATATTTCAGTATGAATCTCTTTAGAAAACCAAATCTCGATCTGGAAAAATGAAGAGTCTGTCGTCTTATAATGCCATGGAAACATTGATAGATCTTCAGTCCAGTAGAATCCAGAAATGGCTTTAATCTTGCCTGCTATAATTTCATAGGGGAAATCCAATATGGAGTAGATAGCAAGCTGGTTCCAATCTATAATGCACTTAGTGAACTCTCTGCTAGATTTAATGTGTTTACATAAGTATTTTTATATAAGCCAGAAACTAACTTAAATTGTCTTCTCCAGTTTAACCTTAAAAAAAAATGTTATTTCAGTGATGTTTGTACATTCTTCTCTACGGCTTCGTAACTTGAAGAACAAAATTGAAAACAAGATGGAAGAAGTTGGACTGAAGAGGAGCCCCATGGGTATCTTTCTGAATGCACTTGGTCAAGAACAGGAACCCATCTCTAAATTTGCAGATATATTGGGAGCTCAAATTAAAGACTAATGATGCACTGATTAATATCAATTAATTTTGCATCTTTAACTTGGTATATGTTGTGCAGTATTCCTGAAATAAGATTTTGCAATCCACATATAAGCTGACATGGCTCCATTGTCAAGTATTCCAAAGTACAAGTGGATGTTTTCTTTTTTGCAGAGTAAAATATTTTGTAGAAGATGAACAGCTTGATATAGTGCCAGGCTATGTTTTATTTGGCTTTATGTATTTTGAGGAAGTTTTGGCAATTAACTGCTAGCTAACATGTCAATATTACAATAGTTTACCTGGATGATGTGTATACTTGAGCACTTTTGTGGCATTAAATTGAATTGTTAATTGATTAAAGCTTCTGTTTTGGGGTTAAGGATACAATCTTAGAATACATTTTGGCTCATGGTTATGTCAGAATCTGAATATCTGGTGTTGTGTGAAAGCACTGTGACATCTTCACAATCTTAAAGTTTCCAACCTAGTTTCAAGTGTAGCAAGTTTCACATCCTTCTGTTCAGTGTGATCTTGCCACGAATATGAATGAAATACTTTTTTGCATTGATTTTTCATTATAGGTATATGTGGAAATATGACCAATTTATCTTTGTAATGTGTATTCAATTGATTTGCTTAGGAGATCTAGGTGGATAGGGATTAATGCTGTGTGAAATTTGGCCTGTAAAGGTTCAGTGGAATGTGAAGAAAACATCAGCTATCTTAAGTTCTAAGCAAACCATTAACTTTAATAGCACAAAACATTGCAAATGATGGTTAAATCCTATACTAGAAAAAGCAGCAGATCCCATACCACCAGGTAGAATATGAAGCACATGCAACCTCAACATCCATCGCAATTTTTACAAAAGCTATTGGGTCTGGAAAAGTGAGTTTAAAAATCAGGCTCATTTATTAATGAATCTATTGAGTTGCAATACTATTTTAAAACAGCTGCTAGGATGCTTGACAAACAATTGTATCTGATATTTAACTGTTTGCAGGTCCAAAGATATGCAACATCTCTTGCATGCAATAAAAGCTACTTTAAATTGTGTTCCATTTGAATTTTTTTTTTTATGAAACCATTCACAATTTTGTTCATGCCCCATTGAAGCTATATACAGGGTATCCTAGTCGAGCAAGATTTCATTCATTCACAACATGCCTCTAGTTTGAAGCAATCATCTACATGGAGGCCATTCTTATAGATGCCAGAACTAAGGCAACTGTTTACATCTCATACAATGTCTCATTAGTACATTGGTTGATACATCCATCCCAGTTGCCAGCGCAAGATTGGATAATTTCTTACTTGCATCATAAGTAAGTACTTTTTATGGGGATTCAGAACCACTTAATACATCAGCTTTTATGTTAGATTGGCTGTTCAATGCATTTTCTCTCCATCGCTAAGACTACCTATTTCCACCATTGTAACATCGCTCAACTCTACCCCTGTTTCTGCTCATCTGCTGCTGCAACCCTCGTTCATGCCGGTGTTACCTCTCGGCTTGACTATTCCAATGTACACCTGACCAGCTTCCCATATTCTACCCTCCATAAACTTGAGCTCATCCAAAACTCTGCTGCCTGTGTCTTTATTTGCACCAAGTTCCATTCACCTAACACCCCTGTGCTTGCTGACTTGCATTGTTTCCAAGTCAAGCAACGTCTTGATTTTAAAAATTATCATTCCTGTTTTCAAATCCCTCTATGGTCTCGCTCCTTCCTATCTCTGTAACACCCTCCAATCCCACAACCTTCTGAGATACCTGTGTTGATGTAGTTCTGGCCTCCTGAGTATTCCAATTTTAATTGCTCTACCATTGGCTGTGTTTTCAGCTGCCTACATATTAAGCTCTGGAATTCCCTCCCTAAACACTTTACCTCTACCTGGTGTTCTTCCTTTTTAAGACATTCCCTTAAAATGAAGATTTTGGCCATCTGCCCTAATTTATGTGGTGTCAATTTTTTTTTATAACATTTTTGTGAAGTGCCTTGGGATGTTCTTAAAGGTGCAATATAAATGCAAGTTGTTGTAATAGCTGGAGTGACATCAACAATCAACATATCTGCAATGGCTGCTTGGGAACAATTCCCACTGCTCAGTAAAAAATGGCTATAATTCATTCAACCTAGCCAAATTTACAATTGAATATAAGAACAGGAGTAGGCTATTCGTCCTCGAGCCTGCTCTGCCATTCAGTAAGATCATGGCTGATCTGGTTGTGGCCTTAACTCCACTTCCTGGTAGATCAAAAATCTAAGTCAACCTTGAATATATTCAATGACCCAGCCTCCACTGCTGTCTGAGGAAGAGAATTCCAAAGTTTAACGACCATCTGAGAGAAGAAATTCCTCCTCATCTCCATCTTAAATGGTAGACCCCTTATTTTGAAACTGTGCCTCTAAGTTCTAGATTTTCCCCCACAAGGGAAAACATCCTCTCGGTATCTATTCGGTCAAGCCCTCTTAGAATCTTCTCACCTCTCATTCTTCTAAATTCCAATGAGTAATAGCCAAACCTGCTCATTTCCTCAAAAGACAACCTCTTCATCCCAGGAATCAACCTAGTGAACCTTTTCAGAACTGCCTTCAATGCAAGTTTATCCCTCCTTAAGTAAGGAGACCAAAACTATACATAGTACTAGGTGCGGTCTCACCAATGCTCTGTGTAGTTGTGGCAATACTTCCCTACTTTTATACTCCGTTCCCCCTTGCAATAAAGGCCGACATTCCATTTGCCTTCCTAATTACTTGCTGTACCTACATGCTGCCTTTGTGATTCAAGTATGAGGATACCCAGGTCCCTCTGTACTGCAGTATTCTGTAGTCTCCCTTCATTTACACAATCAGCTTTTCTATTCTTCCCGTCAAAGTGGACAGTCTCACATTTTTCCACATTATACTCTATCTGCCAAATTTTTGTCTACTCACTTAACCTATCTATATCCCTTTGCAGACCCTTTTTGTCCTCTTCACAACTTGCTTTCCTATCTATCTTTGTAGTGTCAGCAAATTTGGCTACAATGCACTCTGTCCCTTCATCCAAGTCATTAATATAGATTATAAATAGTTGAGGCCCCAACATTCATCCCTGTGGCACTCCAGTAGTTACAGTTTGCCAACCTGAAAATGACCCATTTATCCTGACTCTTCTGCTACATTAGCATGGATAGAGGATTTGCTAACTATTACCCCCAATGCCATACACTTTTATCTTGTGAGATAACCTTTTATGTGACACCTTATTGAATGCCTTTTTGAAATTCAAATACACTACTGGTTCCCCTTTTATCCACCCTGCTTGTTCCATCCTCAAAGAACTCGAATAAATTTGTTGAACCCAATTTTCCTCTCATAAAACCATGTTGACTCTGCCTGATTGTATTATAATTTTCTAAATGTCCTACTACTTTCTTCATAATGAATTCCAGCATTTTCCCAATAATAGATGTTAGGCTAGCTGGCCTGTAATTTCCTGCTTTCTGTCTCCCTCCTTTCTTGAATAGGGGCGTTACATTTGTGGTTTTCCCATCCGCTGGGACCTTTCCATACTCCAGGAAATTTGGAAGATTACAACCAACAATCACTGCAGCCACTTGTTTTAAGACCCTAGGATGCAGGCCATCAGGTCCAGGGACTTGTCAGTCGTTAGTCCCATTAGTTTTCCAAGTACTTTTTCTTTCGTGATTATTATTTTAAGTTCCTCCATCCCTTTTGCCCCTTAATTTTCTGCTATTCTACTATCTTGACCCACTCTCAGGGAGCAAGTACACTATTTGTAAAGTTGTTTATTTGTCAGGTTCATGGTAGTGGAATTACAGTTATTAACAAAGCATATTTTTGGCAAAGTTCAATGTAGCTCTTGTTTGCTTTCAGGCTTAGTCTCTTAATTTTGATTTTCAATTAGCCAAAGATTTGCTTTCTTTCAGATAGGAGAAGATTAGCTGGAGTGTTAACTGTTCTTTGGGGTACTGATTTGAGTTTCATTATGTTATCTTTTGCATCTTCCAGGGATTGAATTTGGAACTTCCAAGGCTGTATGGCTTTACCATACTGGAGGTATATTTAACCACTGCACTGGGATCCTTATGCATTTAAAGTCCAAAGTCCTTGGCTCAGTGTTAATGCTGTCACTTCTGATTCAGAGGTTGTGGGTTCAAGACTTTCTTGACACATTTGAAGAAAATCAATGTAATAAATTACAAAGCATACATTTAATCTCTAGGCAGAACTGTGCTGAAGGATTGATTTATAATTTGACTAGTTTTAAAGATGGATTTGTAAAATGTCAAGTTTCCAAAAAAGTGTGTGATAAGGTTATCAAATTGTTAATTCAGCTCCATGTACCCTACTTAAACATTGCATAAGCTTGTATCAATCTTGTTTCTTACTGCATTGTTATAACAACACTCATATCACATGAAGCTGTCAGTTGGTTGGTCTGACCAGAATACACTGAAGCCAAGAGATATAAGACCACCCACAGGAAGTATTCTGTTATGCTATGTATAGCTCTAGGCCAGTACAAAGCCCAGGCGGCCATTGGAGCTTCTTGAACTTAATTTTCAATGTTTTTGAAACCGCATGTACCTGCTTCTCCTAACAATAAATGTAACCACTAATAAGCAGAGCTGCACTTTGTCTCTGGGTGGAGTGTGATACTAACAGGCAGTGTAACTTGGGTCTGATTGCAGTACCTGTAGTATAGCAGCACCCTTAATGTTCTGATCAACTCCTTGTCCACAAGAAATAAATTCTGTAATATGTTAACCATATGAGATTCCCATTTAGCTGATATCAGCAATCGAGAAAACTTGAGTTATTTTTGAATATATAGGGCTTTTTAAAAGATATGATTTATATTAATAGTTGAAAGGTTAGATGATAATAAATGTCTGGAATTGAATACGCCAAGAAAGTAGAAAAAAACTTACCATTTGACCTTTCACCCATTTAAAGTGTAGCAGCTTGTGAGTTGCTTCATTGACAGCAGCATTAAACAATAGTTCTGTTAGAGATTCAAATAAAAACCTTGGTATGGACAGTGGCTGCTCAATGGGGCCTTAATTTGTACTGACCTCAGTGACAAAGAAAAGCAGTCAAAAGAATATGCAACAAAATGGAAAATAAACACAAAACTAATACTTCAATCATTTTATTTTATAATACATTCCAGATCCAAAGATACATCAAAAAATATGATAAATCAAAGTGAATAAATAACTTTCTAAGACAAAAGGCTTTCAATGCACAGTTTTTTTAAATGCAAAAAACCTTTAAACTGTTCTTAATTGTTCCCACACAGATATGCAAACAGTAGGTAACTGTCAATGTTTATTGTGACATTCCATCCCTATTGTTGCACGATTCTGAAATTTTAGCTAAACAGCTGGCATACTGGCTCTTCACATTTACAAGACTAACTCAACAGCTTTGGAAGTGGAACCTGTGAACAAGATAAAAAAAAAGTATGAATTTCAACATGTAGTTGAATTACATAATTGTGAAATGACAACAAATTTCACAAGGATATTTTATTATCAGCCCTTAAAGACAGAGCATTTGTATAGTACCTGATTGTGATCTCGCAAAATCCCAGAATGGTTTACATCCAATGAATTATGTTTAACGTGCAGTCATTGTTATTATGTAGGCAAATGCAACAGCCAATCTGTGCATAGAACGGTCCCACAAACAGTAATCCAGATGAAAGGCCAATTAATCTGTTTTGGGTGGTTGTGGTTAAAGGAGGAATGTTGACTATAGGAAAATTGTCAAAAATGGTTATGCTGTCACACATGATTTATATAGTTTCGGTTTTTGTTTGTAAAATATATCTGTTACATTTCAAAGTGTTAAAAGAATGAAAGAGAAAGAAAGGCAACTATTTCCTACTCGTTTCCTAGCACCTGAGCTTGGCTTGAACAATCTGCTGATGTGCACCATCTAAGCTTACATGTGAAGAACGGCTGCTTGGCTGAGGGGCTAGGGGCTGTTCAGTATCTCAGCAATGAGTCAACACCTTCAGGAGGGCAAGAAGGAAGAAAATTGGCAAGAAGAGGGATAATGTAGTGATCATTGTTTTAAAGTATTTCCTAGAAATATATTTTATACTGTGAGTTGAAATACTGTGGTACAATTCCTAATATTCTGAATAACATCACAGCTTGAACAATTTATTCATAACTCAAAACTTGACTATTTAAGTCATTTAGCCAGGGTTTGATATGTTGCTGTCAGTTCTCCAAACCTTTGTGTCCAGATACTTGGGTAAATCTGCTGGTGAATGGAGTGTATGGGCAGGAGTGGAATGTGTCTTGTCATCCATTTCTTACATTTTTGTTCAAAGTTGAGTTGAAACAGGATACAGACACAACTTCTCACATAAACATACATTAGACACCTTAATCCCCATTTGATTATGCCTTAAGCCAATAACTTATTGGTGATATCAATGGAAAACTTTCGTCTCTTTTGTATGATATCTCTGGCTTTGTCAAGACATTAAGCCATTTATTTAAAACGAGTTAACACAGCTGCTAAAATACACAAAAGGTTTCATTTGTATGTGTTAAACACTGCCAGTAATTTCTAATTTTAGGCTTTACAATGTAAGATTTACGTGTGGCAGAAAATGTCAGCATTAATCATCATTACTGGAGGAAAGAATAATCTGAACAGCTCTGTTAAAATCCTAGTTAAGATTTTTTTCCTTCACATCAGAGTAGATTTTAACCAATTACCACAGTGCTGTCTTGCTCTGTTGGGCTGATGACTTAGTAGGAAAAAACTTTACATTTGAATTCAATGCTTTTCACCTCATCAAGAACTTCATAGCCAATGAATTACTTGGCTCTGCCTAGGAAGAAGACTTTGCCAAAGTTATGGTAAATGAGAAGGTTCACAGTATACTGGACGAGGTAAAAATTGATAAAAGACGTACTAGAAAGGCAGCAATACTCAATGTGGATAGGTCACCCTGTCTGGTTGGAATGCATCCTAGGTTGTTGAGGGAAGTAAGGGCAGAAATTGTGGAAGTGCTGGCCACAATCTTCCAATTCTGCTTAGATACAAGGGTGGTACCAGAGCACTGGAAGATTGCAAATGTTACACATCTTGTCAGAATAAAAGAAAGGTAAACCTGGCAACTAAAGGCCAAACAGTTCAACATTGGTGGTGGGAAAGCTTTTAGAAACAATTATCTGGGAGAAAATTAATAGCCACTTGGACAAGTATGGACTAATAAAGGAAAGCCAGCATGGATTTATTAAGGGCAAATTGTGTTTGACTACCTTGAGTTTTTTGATGAAGGTGAATGAGGGAAGTATAGTTGATGTTGTGCATATGGACTTTTGAAAGGTGCTTGATAAAGTGCCACATAATAGTCTTGTGAGCAAAATTTAAGCCCATGGGATAAAAAGGGCAATAACAGAATGGATATAAAATTAACTGAGGCTGAGAAAATTGAGAGTTGTGATGAATGGCTGTTTTTTGTACTGGAGGGATGTAAACCACAGTATTCCCCAGGGTTCATGACTCGGGTCACTGCTGTTTTTAATATATGCAAATACTGGGGATATGGGGGTACATAAGAACATGAGAAACAGAAGCAGGAGTAAGCCATATGGCCCCTCTAGCCTGCTCTGCCATTCAATAAGATCATCAACATCAACTCCATTTTGCTGCCCTATCCCCATATCCTTGATTCCTTTAGTACCCAAAAATCTAATCACCTCAGTCTTAAATATACCCAACACTGGAGCAGCTACAGCCTTCTGGAGTAGAATGTTCCAAAGATTCCCACCCTCTGCATGAAGAAATTTCTCCTCATTTCAGTCCTAAATGGCCAACCTGTTATTCTGAGACTATGACCCCTAGTTCTAGATTCTTCAGCCAGGGAAAACAAACTCTCAGCATCTACTTTCTCAAGCCTCTAAGAATTTTATATGTTTCAATGAAATCACCTCTCATTCTCCAAATTCTAGAGAATATAGGTCCATTCTACTCAATCCCTTCTCATAGGACAGTCTTCTCATCCCAGGAATTCATCTAGTAAACCTTTGTTGCACCCCCTCTAACTCAAGTATATAATTCCTTCAGGAAGGAGACCAAAACTGTACACAGTACTCCAGGTGTGGAGTAAGCCCTATATAATTGCAGCAAGACCTCCTTATGCTTATACTTCAATCCCCTCTTGCCACAAAGACTTCCTAATTGCTTGCTTAACCTGCATGTTCCCTTTCTTACCTTTCTGTGATTTGTGCACATGAACACCTAAGTCCCTTTGAATACGAATATTTATTTGTCTTTCACCTTTTAAAAAATATTCTGCTTTTCAGATGAAAGGTCGCGACCTGAAACGTTTCTCTCTCCACAGATGCTGCCTGATCTGTTGAGTATTTCTAGCATTTTCCATTTTTGTTTCAGATTTCCAGCATCCGAAGTATTTTGCTTTCGTTCTGCTTTTCTATTCGTCCTACCAAATTGGATCATTTCACATTTTCCCCACATTATACTCCATCAGCTATCTTTTTGTCCAATCACTTAACAGATTTTTATCCCTTTGTAGCCTTTTTGTATCCTCCTCACAACTCACTTTCCCACCCAGCTTTGTATTTTCAGCAAACTTGGATATATTACACTCTGTTCCCTCATCTAAGTCAATATAGATTGTAAATAACTGATCCTTGTGGCTCTCCACTAGTTGCAACCTGCCAACCCAACAATAACTTGTTTATTCTTACCCTCCGTTTTCTGTCTATTAACCAATCCCCAATCCATTCTAATATTATTCTTACAATCTCATAAGCCCAAATCTTGGGGAGGTGGTAGTGTAGTGGTAATGTCACTGGCCTAGTAATCCAGAGCCCAAGCTAATACTTTGGGGACATGGGTTCGAATCCTACCGTGGCAGATGATGAAGTTTGAATTCAATTAATAAATCTGGAATTAAAACTAGTCTCATGGTGACCATGAAGCCATTGTCGATTGTTGTAAAAACCCATCTGGTTCACTATTGTCCTTTAGGAAAGGAAATCTGCTGTCCTTACCTGGTCTGGCCTTCATGTGACTCCAGATCCACAAAAATGTGGTTGACACTTAAATGGCCTAGCAAGCCATTCAGTTCAAGGATAATTAGGGATGGGCAATAAATGCTGGTTTAGCCAGTGATGCCCACATCCCACAAACAAATAAAAAAATCTTGTGTAACAACCCTCTTTTGTGGCAGTTTATTGAATGTCTTCTGAAAATCCAAGTATACTACATCTGCTGGTTTCCCTTTATCTACCCTGTCAGTTACATCATCAAAAATCTCTAATAGATTGGTCAAACACAATTTTTTTTTATTCATTCGTTTTGTGTTCATGGGATGCGGGTGTTGCTGGCTAGGCCAGCATTTATTGCCCATCCCTAATTGCCCTTGAGAAGGTGATGGTGAGCTGCCTTCTTGAACCACTGCAGTCCTTGGGTACAACTGAGAAGTTTGCTAGGCCATTTCAGAGGGCATTTAAAGAGTCAAGTACATTGCTGTGGGTCTGGAGTCACATTTAGGCCAGACCAGGTAAGGACGGCAGATTTCCTTCCTTAAAGGACATTTGTGAACCAGATGGGTTTTTACAACAATCGACAATGGTTTCACGGTCACCATTAGACTAGATATTTTAATTCCAGATTTTTATTAATTGAATTCAAATTTCACCATCTGCCATGGTGGGATTCAAACCAGAGCATTAGCCTGGGCCTCTGGGTTACTAGTCCAGTGATATTACCACTATGCCACCACCTCCCTTTCATAAAACTATGTTGACTCTGCCTAATTATATTATGATTTTCTAAGTATCCTGTGAGCACATCCCTAAGAATAATACAGGGATTATTCTGAAATTTGCAGATGAGACAAAACTTAAGGAGGATCGTAATAGACTTCAAAAGGACATAGACAGGCTGCTGGAATGGTTAAACACATAGCAGATGATATTCAATGCAGAAAAATGTGAAGTGATACATTTCGGTAGGAAGAATGAGGAGAGATAATACCAGGTAAATGGTACAATTTTAAAGGGGGTGCAAGAAGAGAGAGACCTTGGAATGCTTGTGTGCAAATCTTTGAATGTGACAGGACAGGTTAACAAAGCAGTTAATAAAGCATATAGGGTCCTGGGCTTTATGAATAGAGGCACAGAGTACAAACGCCAGGAAGTTATGCTAAAAGTTTACAAAATACTAGTTTGACCCCAGCTGGAGTAGTGTCGAATTTTGGGCACTACATTTTAGGTGGAGGCAGAGACTGTCAACTCATTTAAAAGGTACCTGGACCTGCACTTGAAGTACTGTAACCAGCAAGACTATGGAACAAGTGCTGGAAGGTGGGATTAGGTTGGGCCGCAAGTGCAGACATGATAGGCTGAATGGTCTCTTTCTGTGCCGTAACTTGTCTATGATTCTCTGGTTCTAAGGATGTGAAGGCTTTGGAGAGGATATAGAAGAGATTTACTAGAATGGTTTCAGGGATGAAAAATTAGTTACCTGGATAGACTGGAGAAGTTGGGGTTACTCTTCTTAGAGCCTGATGGGTGGTAGAAACAGATTCAATAGTAACTTTCAAGAGGGAATTCGATAAATACTTGAAGGAGAAAAAATTGTAGGGATATGGGGAAAGAGTGAGGAAATGGAACTAACTGGATTGCCCTTTGTCAGAGCTGGCACAGACTTGTTGGGCCAAATGGCCTCCTTCTGTGCTGTACTATTCTATGTAGTCACTCATAATTTAAAGATTTTGGTTAAAGCTCCTGGTAGCTTATTGTATAACTATATAGCTTTCTGTGGTACTGAGCTTCCAGGCTGTGAAAGTCCCAGGTTTGAACTTTAGTCTATGTTGGGTTAGCTTATCTCAATCAGCAGAGGAGTATAGGCACTGCAATTGGCCATAATTCTCCTGTGGTTATGATAACTGCTCCAATCACTATCCAGTATTCCCCACTGGAAAATAAATTGTGTGGAAGTTAAAGTGAGCTAAGCTGCTGACATTTACTGGCCAGATGTTAAGAATGCCCAATCCAGCGAGGTATTGGAGGTTTGCAAGCATACATGGGAAAATAGTCAAGTTTTAGAAAAGAAATGTGATAAAATAACATCAGGCCCATCAATTCTCACCCTAGCATGAATTAGCCTCTTCCAGAGAGGAGCAAGAAGAAAAGGCAGAGTACTGAAAGATAAAAAAAACTTAGCTACCTCTACTCCAATTTTCTTCACTCAATGAAAACAGAATATTCTCCAATTGAGATGAACCATGTCCTGCTGTATTGCTACCACATCTTCAATGTTGTAAAGAAAGATAACTTGGGTTTTCCACACATGCTCTATCAAGCAATTTCAAAGCATAAGTTATAGGGGCAACTAAGAGTTATTGACCAGTGTATAGACATCTCTTTTATAACATCTAGGATGAGGTGACTATTCAGCAGAATACCGTCCCCTTTAAATTTTCTTCATAATTCTCTCAGTTAATAAATGGTAAAGTCCCTTTTTAAAATGCCTCTTTCTTTTTGTGATTTCAATGATCAAATTTGGATAAAATACTAAAGATTTGGTCGTATTGTGTAACAGCAACGACTTAGAGAGTGTTAGAAGTGCTTTCTGAGACTTAAGTAGATTTTCCAAGGTCTTGCCAGGGTCTCACAAGCAGCTAGAAGTTTATTCGAAAACTGCAGGGGCATTACACTCGATTTTCCATCCATTGAAATGAATAGACTGAAAATAGCAGACTGTGCACAATTACTTTGTAATAAGCCACCTGCTCTGTGCAAGGTCTCAGCTGGGGCACATGGTCTGGGAAATTTTTACCCATAGTCTAATATTCTGCTTGCTAACCACTTTTGTTACTGGTTTCTGTTTTTTGGATGAGACAAAATGTATGCCTTTTGGAATGACGGTTAATCTTAGTATGTGTAAAAAATTACAGCATGGGAGAAGAATGGCTTAGTGTTGACAGGTGAAGCAAGTTTATAGGTATAAGTAGTCCCAGTTATCGTCAGTGATATTTGTACACTGTGATAAGGTTCATGTCCAACAGCAATCGTTAATAACATTGTCTATTTCAGAATCAGTTGCATAGATTTTTTTGTTATCTCACAGCTGTATAAAGTACAGGTCAGCAAAACGATGCTGAACATTCATTAATTTGCACATCTTATGTTATGTTTATGTGGAACTGAAGACATTCAACAGGTATCTATGAAATGTAATATTTATACTATGAGTGGGGAAGAATGCATAACAGAAGTGAAGTAACAAATGAGTCACAATTTTAAATAGAGGATAATAGATACCTGGGAATGATTGCAAGGCAGTACGTTCATGGAAGTTTGCACGATGCACAAACTAGATAAATTTTTAAGCCTTTTTAAGAGATCAGGGAGAGGACCTGAGTAGGATTGGAACAAAGAATGTTCAACAAATCAGCTAAGACTAATCATTTGTAATGTTCTCTAGTTCTAATGAAGAATTAAGCCTGAAATGTCAACATTTCCTTTCTTTACAAATGCTGCTTGATTTGCTGAATTTTTCCAGTGCCTCTGTTTTTGTTTCAGATTTCCAGTATTTGTAGTATTTTGTTTTAACATTTCTAGCACTGCTAAATGAAGTGAATTGAATGTTTAACTTTTTTTAATGTATAAAAATTAATTTGGCATAACCAAAAGTCTTGAATGCACAAGGGAAATTGATACCAGTTAAGACTGATAGTGGATTAATGGTGTTGATTGGAAAGAAGTTATGAACCACCACTGGGAATTTATGGAAATACTACTCACAGGTTTTAAATAAGCCACGTTGCTCTGACGAATATCATTTAACAACAGATCTCGAGGGGTATCTTCGACTACAGGTGCTTCTCGATTCCTTGGAACTGGCTTTAGTGACCTTATCATTGCCTTCAGGTTTGGCTTGTCATTCCCATTTGTTCTGTCTTGACCAGCTTTATTTTTACTTTGTTTTTTGGGAGTTTTTCTGAGTTGCACGCATGGAACAGTGCTTTTCGGATGATTGCGAAAGGTGTTGGGTGGGAGGGAAGGGTCTTCACAGAAGGTGGAGAGATTGGGTACATATCCACCCAACATCTCCAGCAGGCCAGGGGAGATTTTCTGACAGGCATTCACCATCAATTCTTGTTCCTGCACATACTGGTTTCTCTGCTGCTCCAGCCTTCTTTGCCTCTGTTGATCCAGATTGCGGCTCAGCAAGTTGGTGACCACCATCCTGGGGCCTGGCAGCTCAAAGTGATAACCCAACTTCAGCAGGGTGGTGTTGGCTTTGAGAAGCCTGGCAATCTCCATCTCAGCATGGTGACCCAACATATGTCTCTGGTTGTGAAACCTCAGTTCAGTGAGAATCTCATTGAACTGCAAGCACCTCATGATAGCCACAATGCCTTTGCCTGAGATGAAGTTGGACTCAATATTGAGGGTAATGATTTTCTTGTTCTCCCTCAGCATGTTGGCCATGGCATAGGCAATTTCGTCATCAGCGCCTGTGTTAGCGATGCTGAATATAGTGACATGCTTGTTCTTCTTCAAAGCTTCCACGAAACTTTTCAGCATATCTTTTGGGATGTTTTCCACATTGTTTAGGTTAACCTCTTTAAGGTCAGGTTCGTTTTTGCGAATATTTGCTAATGAGTCATCTAAAAGCGTTGGGTTCCCTGAAGGCCTTGCAGTAAGTTTGAGGAAACTACTGTCCAATCCAAGCTTCTTTCCTGTCTTTAGTTTACCTGTTTTCACCTCAGTAGTTTCTTGGCTTTCGTTGGATGGTGTGGAAATTTCTTCTTCGCTGCCTTTCTTGCTGTCATTGCCTTCGCACTGCTCTTCAGTGGAAGAGCCTGGCCCTCTCTTGTTGCACAAGGGAATGGTGTCTTCAATCTTCTGCTGGTCAGAGGGTTGATCTGGGCTAATCCTCTCTGATCTCTCCTGTGGGTTACTGTCTTTGTCTTCATGGCTAGGTTCAGGTTCAGTCACTGGCAGATTTTTGATTTGTTGTGTCTTCATCATCTCCATCGTCTCCTTCTCTTTCTCCGATTTGTATTTGATCACTTTGCTCTGCATCTTATCATCTTCTACTTGTTGAATCCACTGGCCATTTCCATTCAGATATTTGGCACTTTCTTCTTCATTATCTCTGTTTCTTGTTTCACTTTTACTCTTTTCTCCCTCACACTCCTTTTCAGTTTGTGGTCCTTCAGCCTTCTTTGTTGCAGTTTGCTGTTGGAAAAAGAGACCTTTAGTTTTGTGGGGATTTTTTTTGCTTTTAGTAATGTAGAATTTCCTAACTCTGATAAAGCTCATGCATAAAGGTTATTAACATCACTCTCACTACTGAATGCAGCCCTCCCGTGGAGATTCAGACCGGGTCATTTAGAAAACTTTCTAAGCACTGATTAAGATTTCCACTGTTCCATGTCACAGAACCACAATTTAAACTCCTTTCGGACTGACCAAGTAAATGAACTAATATTACCATAATAGTCAGCTAAAACTCACAACATTGGTGAACCTGCTGATTTTCTGTTCATATATCTGACTGTATGTCTCACAGGCACAGGACACATGGTGATAGAAATGGAGTAGAGACTAAAATTCGGTATCATCAATGTGGAGAAATAAAAGGAAAAATGGTTCATTTATCTGACACAGTCCCAACATCCCAGGTACTGTGAATAGTGTGAGTAATTGAAAATAGTATCACAATTACTATGGGTACTATTATCTAGGCTTCACCACTACTTTTTCACGGTTACAATGAGTTTCAATGAACCAGAGTCACTCTGCCTTCTTGTAACCCATTCCAGTTCTCCCAGGTGACATTTACCTGATGTGTCGGATTTACCACACTCGCCTCATTGTCTAGCAGAGTGGCCGGGATCCTTTCTTCTTCCAAGAGTCGGCTCGATTCCTTCTCCCAATACAAGTAGTCAATCAGGGACCTGTGATCGAAGGAGCCTGTGGGGGCTTTCTCTGTATGATCTTTCTGCCTCAGCCCTAAGGGCACAAGCGGGTCAGGGTCGAGATCTTCCATCTCGTTTTGCAGTTGCTTTAATTCTTCGGGGGACAGAGTTGCGAGGATTTCGTCCTCATCCAGTTCCCCACTGTTAGATTCTTTGTCATCAGGTTCGTGGCTGCAGTCTGACATGGTGCCTTCTGGAGTCAACAACTTGAAGATTGCGGGGCAAGTTTGGGTTTCTGCAGGAGACTTTCCGTCCCGTTATGTCCCTGGATCTTCCCGGAGAAAGTGTTCACAGTACGGCCCGAAGCAGCAATCTCTATCTGCCTGAGATCTATATTAAGCACAGCCCTGTGCCAAAGTATTTCTGGTCTCTGCAGCCTCTGCGTTGCTCTCTTTTCAGCAGCTTGTGTCAGCTGCAAGAGCCTCCCTGACATTTCACTACAGCTGGGTCCCTTTCTCGTCAATCCACAGGTCATAGAAGGTTTTCGAGAACATTCGATTGGCAGCCTAACCTAAAACTAAAACAGATCGAAACACAGTATTTAGGAAGTAAATATTAGCCTATCTAAACGTGTTAATAGTGGAGTTGTAAGACGTGAACATGCTGTGAGCTCAGTTATTTATTGGGATTAATTGCTCTAACGGGAAGAGATCTGATAACTGCAGGGCTGCGGTTGTTGACCCAGTGGGAACTTGATTTGGCTGCTGAATTGGAAGTTCCCCTTGAGCCTCCTGATGGCCTCCACAGCAATTTCTTGAAGTTCCTTCCAAGCAACATCTTTAAGTCTTAAGTGACCCCAACACTCTGCAGTCTTCCATAAGTGTACTTCAATCTGTTGAAAAGCTCCGAAAACACCTCCCCCCCCCCGAGATTCAGATGTATAATTGAGAAATAAATATTTACTGACATGAACAGTTAAAGGAATTGTCTGATTGGAGACAGAGGAATGTACTGAGGCCGGATTTTATAGTAACGGGATGCATCATGTAGCTATCTTCAAAATTGGATACATGTACATGTGCTTGCGGGAATCCAAAGAAGCTGCTTTCAGACCTTAGCAAATAACAAATACAAAATTATTTACATGGAAACGATGATTCTCTAGTTTACTTAAGTTGCTTAAATCTGAAAACACCACAAACATCAGGGCACTGTTGTATTGAATGAACCGCTTCCATTACTTTTTAATTATTGTGTAGGAGATTTAGTCTCAGCCCTGCTGCCTCAACAGAGATGAGGTGCCTCTGCAGAGGGAGGCAAAATTAGCCTGTGAGTTACTGTCATGTGTATCCTAGCATTCAGTTCCACGATAGCATCAGGTGTAGGTTGCCTGCTAACTTTTCACCTCGGTGATGATCTGTGTTCAAGGGTGAACCAAACAAAAAAGTCAAAGTCATGGGCAATGTGATCTCCTAGGGGGATCTGAGAGGAATTATCAAAATTTTTTCTTTCCAAATTGGCCCTGGTTTTTATCTGGTTTATTGCCTTTCCCATGGCTCTTGGAGGGTAGGGAGAGTCTCAGTAATGATCTCTCTTGGCATTTCTTCGCAGATGAAGATTTTGGGAAGGTTGTACTCATTGGTTGCAGGCCCGCTGGTGGCTAGTCAGGCCTATCCGTGACCGGCAGATTCTCCCACAGCAGGTACAAGTGAAGGTGTAGTCGCTGCTGGGGGCAATTGGATCTATCCTTCTCCTCCTTTTCTCTTTCATGCTGGTTCTTCTCTAAGTCTCAAAGGTGTCTGTAGCCTTCCTGATGTAGCATCTCCAGGCATCCCGCTTCCCACTGATGATGGTCGATGTGGCACACAGAGAGGGACTTCTTCAGGGAGTCCTTGAAACATTTGCATGGGGCCCCTCTGTTCCTTTTACCAGTGGTCAGCTCACCAAATAACACAATCTTGGGCAGGCGACTGTCGTCCATCCGGGCAATGTGACCCACCCAGCGCAGTTGGCTTTGCAGGAGGATAGCCTCGATGCTGATGATGTTAGCTGTTTCCAGGACTTCAATATTTGTGATGCGGTCCTACCAGCGGATCTTGATGGAAGTGCTCTAGAAGGCGTATATGTCGGTATATCAGACCGATGACTCGGCGCCATAGAGAAGGGTGGTGAGGACTACGGCTTTGTACACTTTGAGTTTGGTCTGTGCTCTGAGGCTGTGGTTGCTCCACACTCATTTGTAGGGTCTGCCGAATGTACTGTTTGCTTTTGAGAGCCTATTGTCCACTTCCTTGTCTATGGTGGCATCAAATGAGATGATGCTCCCCAAGTAAATAAATTGCTTGACAGCATTCATCTCGGTTCCCTCAATGACAATGCTTGGTGGTCTATATTCTTCTTGGGGTGCAGGCTGATGCAGGACTTCAGTTTTCTTTAAACTGATTTTTAGTCCGTAGAGTTGTGCCACCACGGAAAAATGTAGTGTTATATGTTGCAGGTCTGACTGACTGTGGGCCAGGAGAGTACAGTCATCGGCGAAAAGAAGTTCACGGACGAGTGTTTCTTGTGTCTTTGTGTGAACCTGAATACGCCTGAGGTTGAAAACGCCTCCATCAGTCTGGAAGTGTACATAAACTCCCTCCTTTAGGTCTTCTGTTGCCTGCTGCAGCATCATGCTGAAAAAGATGGTGAATAGGGTTGGAGATGCGGAAGGGACTTGAGAGATCGCTGTTTTGCTTGACTTGTCTGTACTGATTTTCATGAAACTGTTTCACCATGGCCAGGAACCTGGGTGGGCATCCAAGGATTTTCCAAAGTCCTCACAGTTTCGAATGCCTTGGTGAGGTCTATGAAAGTGATGTACAGACCTTTGTTTTGCTCACAACACTTTTCTTGTAATTGTATGAGTGCAAATACCATTTCTGTGATGCCTGTGTTTGCTCTAAAACCACACTGACTCTCTGGGAGGTTTTCTTCTGCAATGGTCGGCACAAGCTACTACCCAGCAATAGAAAGGAGAGTGATCCCATGGTAGTTTGAGCAGTCTGATTTTTCTCCTTTGTTTTTGTACAAGGTGATGATAATGGCATCATGAAGATCCCATGGAATTCTGCCCTATTTCTAGCATGCCGTGAAAAACTCAAGGAGCTTGGTGTATAGGGCAGGGCCACCATGCTTCAAGGCTTTGGGTGGAATTCCATCGCCTCCAGGGGTTTTGTTGTTCTTCATCTGATTGATGGCGGTCACAGTTTCCTCCAGAGTTGGGCTCACAGCCAATTCTTCTTTGACTGGCTGTTGTTGGATGCGATTGATGGCAGTATCATGCACTGTGCACTTGGTGCTAAAGAGTGTTTCAAAGTGCTCCGACCAGTGATCCAGGACTTACTCCTTATCAATGTGTAGGGTCTTGCAATCGGTGCTCCTCGAGGGGTTTTGGGTTTGATGTGCTGGTCCGTTGACAGATTTTAGTGCTACATAGAAACTTCTTATGTCGCCAGTATCAGCATACAATTGAGTTTTATCCGCAAGTGCGATCCACCAGTCATTTTGGATGTTCCCCAGTTTACATTGAAGGTTGCTGCATGCTTGATGATAGGCTGTCTTTTTCTCTTGGCTGGCTGGCTGAGCCAGGTGAGCCTGATGAGCTGACCTTTTTATTTTTAGCAGAACTTGAATTTCCTTGTCATTTTCATCAAACCAGTACCTGTTCTTCTTGGTGCTGGGTCCAATGACCTTGTTGGATCCAGTACTGCAGTTTTGATGTGTTCCCAGAGTTCTTCTGGAGTGGAATCAGCAGTGAGATCAGGATGTTCCAGTCTAGTCTGTAAGGTTGCTTGATATCTATCTCTGCAAGATGAGGTTTGCAGATTGCTGACTCAAAATTTCTTTGATGGGTTATCTCTAGGCCTTTTCTTGGGCTTAGGCTTGATTTGTTTCTTTCCAAAAATGTACTTTATTCATACAAATCTGTAAAAAAATACATTACAAAACAGTTAAAATTTGACATTCCAGAAAGTGCAAAAGAAATCTGTTTCCTTCGGTACAGAATGTGAGTTTCCTCACAATTCTTGCCATTCCATTTTATATGCAATGTACATTGTCATTACACAGCAAAACCATATTTTGGTGCTTACAGCCCGAGGGATTTTACCCTGGTTCCCGCCCCTAGGTATACTATGGCGGGAGGACCTTACACATTTGCCTTTCCCCATTGACCCTTTGCGGCAGCTGCCCCAAGCATCAGTGTGTCCCTCAGCACATTGTCCTGGACCTTGGAATGTGCCAGTCTGCAACACTTAGTCATGGACAACTCTTTGCTCTGGAAGACCAGCAAGCAGACCAAAGTGTGTCCTTCACCGAGTTGATGGTACTCCAGCAGCAGTTGATGTTTATCTCACTGTGTGTCCCTGGGAACAACTCGTAGAGCACGGAGTCCTGCATTACGGAACTGCTCAGGATGAACCTCGACAAAAACCACTGCATCTCTTTCCACACTTGCTTTGCAAAGGCACATTCCAGAAGGAGGTGGGCAACAGTCTCTTCACCATCACAGCCATCTCGAGGGCAGTGAGCGAAGACGGTAAGATTCTGGGCATGCAAGAAGGAGCTGATGGGGAGGGCCCTTCTCACCCCCAGCCAAGCTATGTCTTGGTGCTTGTTTGAGAATTCTGGTGATGAGGCATTCTGCCAAATTACTTTGGCAGTCTGATCGAGGAAGTGGAAGTTCAGCTTTGAATGAATGAGCCAGTGGTCTGTATGACAGTCAGCACTGGGCATGACTCTTGTATACAGGAAGTTCTTTAGGTCACAATGGCGCACCAAGATGCAATCTTTCAGGTGCCAGTGTTTAGAGCGGAGATGCATCCATGTGGTCTTGAAGCGATCTTTTTGTTGAAAGAAGGTGTTGGTTATGGACAACTGCTTTTCTGCACAGCGTTCCAAGAGTAAACGTCTGTTTTCATTACAGTCTTCAATGCCAGTTGGGTGGCAGAGTGGCGCAGTGGTTAGCACTGCAGTCTCACAGCTCCAGCAGCCTGGGTTCGGTTCTGGGTACTGCCTGTGTGGAGTTTGCAAGTTCTGCCTGTGACCGTGTGGGTTTCTGCTGGATGCTCTGGTTTCCTCTCACTGCCAAAGACTTGCAGGTTGATAGACAAATTGGCTATTGTAAATTGCCCCTAGTGTAGGTAGGTGGTAGGAGAATTGAGGGAAGGTGGGGATGTGGTAGGGAATATGGGATTAATGTAGGATTAGTATAAATGGGTGGTTGATGGTGGACACAGACTTGGTGGGCCAAAGGGCCTGTTTCAGTGCTATATCCCTCTTTGACTCCATGGTTTATGAGCACTCCCTTCCATGCCAGGCTATCACAGCCCACTCTGACATTGAAATCGCCAAGGACGACAATTTTGTCCTTGGGAGGGGCATTCTGGATGCGTTCACGGAGATCTGTGTATAACTTATCTTCATCAGCTGGGTTAGCCTTCAGGGTTGGAGCATAAATGCTGTTAAGAGTTGCATGCTGCTGGTCTTGGAGGGGAAGGTGCAGGGAGATGATGCATTTGGAATGGCCGATTGGAAGGCTTGTAAGTTTAGTGGCAATAGCCGTCTTCACCATGAAACCGACACCAAAGATACGTTGTTCATCTTTACGTCTACCTGACCAATAGCGGGTGTAGCCAGCGTTGTGTTCTGTTAGGCTGCCTTGCTCTGAGAAGTGGACCTCACTCAAGGCCGCTATATTAATGTGTAGTCTGGCTAGATCATGGGCCACCGGGGCTGAGTGTCGTTGGGGGCAGCTGTTGTCAGCAGAATCGAGCATTGTTCACACATTCCAGCAGGCGAGCTTCAGAATTTTTCTTCTTTTCCCACCTTTTGAAGCGAGGTCAGGAGTTTGCGTTTCCTTCTCTCATAGTTTGACCGCATTAAGAGATGCTCGTTGACCGTGACAAGCCAACTGGGTGGTAGGGAGACGAGCATTTGTTTAGGCCACTTTTTCTTGGCCCCCCCTCCAATTCAGGAGCAAGCAGTGCTGTCCTTCAAAAAGGCTGCTTGGTTGCTCAGGGTGCTACTGGCTGATAATGTCATCTCTCGGTCATCATCAAAACGCATAATATCCTGAGTCGCCTGCTTGCAGGATTGGAACTGTGGCTGCCAGTGCCATCTCGCACCTGCCATTTTCGCCCCTCTCCTGTCGCCACAGAACTTACTTGTTGAGCTGTAGTTGGGGTGGATGGATTTCCTTCCTGCCCACACAGTGGTGCTTTAAGGTGGAGTACAGTTTGTGCTGACTGACCCCACCCTTTAAGCCTGGGGCTCATCTGTCATGGCCCAGTGAACTGGTACGATGGCAGCGAGGTCTGCAAACCGTAGGTTTGGATTCAGAGTTTCCCTCTACTAGGTGGGTTGCCGACCAAGGCATGAAGGGACCCTCCTTCCCTTGCTATTTTATATGGTGTGGTACGCCTTTGTTCCAGAACATGATGGTCACTTGAGCCACTTGGAATCCTTCCGTCCTGGCCAATACCTTTATCAAGAAAGACATCCGCCCAGGTGGTGTCATGTTCCTCATTTCTCCCCTCACTACCTTTTGCCCATCAGCTGAGATGGTGTACTGGGGTGTGATGCTTGGAGCCAGCAGTGAGAGCTGGGTGTAGCTGAGGACCAGCGATTCCAGTCCATCCTACAAATAGAATGCAGCTGACTGAAAATACAAGGGTACTACCTCTATCCGAACACCACATACACCCCACTGACTCATGCCCAGTGACTCATCACATGCTGATCCCAACTTAAGACTCGCCTTTAAGGTAATGATACACAAGGCATTATGATTGTATGGGACAGACTAGATGAACCAGCTGGTTTTTCCTGTTTAAGGTTTTCAAAAAAGGAATTTGGGTGCTAATTTCATTTCCATTGTGCAGTTGGATGCAACACTGCAGGTCCCCCTCCGGGGGGTGAGTGCTGTGCTGGCAGCTACTTCTGGCATGGTCCATGCAGCATGCTATCATGAGAAGAGTGCCCGCGCAGACATCCCCTGTGAGCACCGGAAGCAGCTGAACCAGTATTATTCCGATATCACACAGTCCTATCGGCTGGTGTGACACCCATTGCCCAAATTTGGACCACACAGGTCCATTTAACGCATTTGCACTCACAGAAGATCAAGCACTCAGCTGCAAGATGGGCCCTGCACTCGCTTTACTTAAAGAACCATGCACCCAACCTTCAGGTAAGTTAAATTTGAAGAACATCTGTTATTGCAAAGTGTCTGAAAGTGCTCTGGAATGTTTTTGGAGGTGTTGTAGTGAGTTCCTGGATTTGCCAGGGAGTGTTGCTGCATCCTCACAGGGAGGGCAGAGGATTTGGCGACCTGTCCGTACAAAGTCTGCAACAAGTATGGGGGCTGCAGTTGCAGTGTTTCTGCACTGTCAGTTATGCTGGCTGGGCCACATCGTCCGCATGCCTGACACAAGACAGTACAGTGGCACAGTGGTTAGCACCGCAGTCTCACAACTCCAGTGACCTAGGTTCAGTTCTGGGCACTGCCTGTGTGGAGTTTGCAAGTTCTCCCTGTGGGTTTCTGCTGGGTGCTCTGGTTTCCTCCCACAGCCAAAGACTTGCAGGTTGATAGGTAAATTGGCCATTACAAATTGCCCCTAGTGTAGGTAGGTGGTAGGAGAATTGAGGGAAGGCGGGGATAATGTCAGGAATATGGGATTAATGTCAGATTAGTATAAATGGGTGGCTGATGGTCAGCACAGACTCGGTGGGCCGAAGGGCCTGTTTCAGTGCTGTATCTCTCTAAGACTCCCAAAACAAGTTTTCTACTCTGAGCTCTGTCATGGCAAGAGGGCAGAGGAAACGCTACAAGGATGTCCTTAAAGCCTCCCTGAAAAAATGTGACATCACCATCGATTTGTGGGAATCTCTTGCCTGAGACTGCCCAAAATGGAGAAGAAGCATCCGTGAAGGTGCCAGCCAGTTCATACAATGTCGACATGCCCAGGCAGCGACCAAGTGCAAACAGCAGAAGGAACATTTGGAATTTCAAGCATCCCATTCACTCGCCTCACCAAACACCACCTGCCCCACCTGGGACAGTGTGTGGATCCAGAATTGGTCACCTAAGGACCCACAGCCCTGAAATGGAAGAAAGTTATTCTTGTTCCTGAGGGACTGCCTAAGAAGAAAAGAAGAAGCTTCTGGGTTGGCAGACAGAAAAATAGAGCAGAGAGTGCAAGCTTTGTGTGATGTCCTCTACCAAGTTGGAACTGGACTGCTCCATACTCCTTGACAGTTACAAGGTGCTGTCTGGCAGGCCAGCCAATAAACCCAGCATCTAGCTGCGCGTGCCCATCAGAATTCTTTTATGTGCCACCTCATCGAAGTCCTCATCTGAGTCACCGGTGGCAGAAATTGTCTGCAACTTCGTTCTGCAGTAAGCTGGCACAAGAACCATCCTTTTATCCCTGATCTGGCTGCAGCCCACTCATGCCCAGTGACTTATCACGTGCTGATCCCAACTTTATACTAGCCTTTAAAGTATATGCAGTGCCAATATCTGAGCTGTGGCTGCAAGTGTCAGATCAAGTGATGGGGCCTCTTCATCAGTGTTGTGGTGTTGCTCTCCCTCCTTCTTCTGTGACTGCTGCCCCTGAACAGGTGGCAGTTCTAGGGTGTATGATAGCAGAAAATCAGAAGGGGAAGGTTGGGGTGAGGGAAGGCGGATAGAAAGCAAGAGGTCTATGGTCACATCATCAGTAACTTACCTATCATGCCAAATAGCAGGATAAGGGTAAAGTGAGAGTTGAGAAAGGACATAAGGCAGGAACATGTATCATCCTCAATGTTCTCAGTGATGCTGGATGCCATGGGCTCAGTTGCAGCTGGCCCCATGATGTGTAGAACCATCTGCTCCGTAGGGCTCAGGAGATGTAGACGTCCTTATCCCCCACCGGCTCTGATCTGCTTCTTTCTGTTGCGTGCTACCTTGCCTGCAAAGAGAGAGTTAGTGAGTATATTGAGTATATTGTACTGTGTTTAGGTGATGTACCTGCCATAGCTGAATAGCTGGAGGTATGTGGAGGCAGTGAGAGACTGGCAGCATTGGTAGATGTGTGAGGGTGAGGTGGTGTATCTGGATGTGATGCTTGAGTCCTGAGTGCAAAAGAGTGCTGCTGGGTAAGTAATGAAGTGTGGTGCACTGAGCAGTGTGAGAGGTTGGTGGTGTGGTGTGTAAGAGATGTCATGTGAAGATGTGCTGACCTTGACCACCGGTGTAAGGGCACTAGACTTCTCATGGCACTACTGCCAGGTCCTTGGGGCCAGACACGGGTAATTGACTTCCCATGCCACCTGCTTCCAATCCATTCTGAAGGTTGTTCTTGAGGGCCTTCTGGCCCTCTAGGTCTGTCCTGTCCACCCCCACCATTAAGGCCTCCAGCGCCATATCTGTGGCCCTGGAGCCCCCTCTATTTGTGTTCCATTTTCCTTGTCTAGAATTGAAGCAATAGTACTTAGCTGCAGCCTCCTGTCATTCAATGCAGCCTCGCTTTAAGAGGAACAGACTGCCTTTAAGAACATAAGGCTGGCTGCATTAAGTGTTATCAGTACAATGATGTTCGGTCCCTTGCTGAATGTAGAGGCAGCTGGTAGTGTGGTAACCGCTTGGCCCTACGCTACAATCATGGCAGCACCAAATTTCCATGCTGCCAACTTCCAGTGGAACTGGCATAGGCAGGTCATGAATCAAAACCCCTGTGCTTGATTCAAGGTGCTGTCCAATTTTTAGCCCTTTATTTGCAGCTTGCCATAAACAATACTGATCTTATAACTTTAAATTCATTACAAAAATAATGGGGATGGGGGTGGGAATGTGACCATATTGGAAATTAAATTTTAAAAAACAGACTGTTCCTGAAGTAAAACATTTTCTTGTCTCATTGGATCACTTATGAAACCATAAATTATTCAACTATTTCTTCATTAACATAATTTATTCCAGCAGATAGACATTCTTAGTGTATTTAGAGACATTTTAGAAGCAAACTTATATAACAGTTATTATGTAAATTGGTTAAGCCATTGTATTCAGATTTCAATCTTTGTTACCTCCTGTCAAATAAAAAAATGTTTATTTTAAAATAAACCCTTGTTAATAATCATGTACTGCAGGGACTATTAATAATATTTTGCACAAAATAGTACATTTGAATAGCATTAAGTCATCAAAGCTCTACTTTTTTCTTGGAAGTTGATGATATGGATAGTAATACATTTTAAAGACAAATATCCGGTAACATTTACACAATACAAATGTCACCAAATTATACTCATTAAACTGACAGTATGTCTGGTGCAGTGACATCAGATAGATCCATTTATGAAACCACACTAGGAATAACATTTATAAGAAAACAGTAATTCTAATCATTACAATTGGCAATCTTTATCAGCATCTTAAAGAGGACATTGTTTGATTGAATCTCTTTCTTTATTGATACCAGCACTGTAACTTTATACCATTACTTTTCCACTAGCAGTGCCAAGAATGCTGTTGTCGTAGAAATGCTTAACACAGTGCTGTACAATTCCACTCTCAGCTGTTTTAGCAGCAGTGATAACCTGTTTATTTTCAATGGGTTAATGCCTTCTCTAAAATAGCAGGGAGAGGAATGACAGATTAATGCATTAGAGCATCTGTACACTAGTATTCCATGCTTCAATTTCAGGGGAAATCTTTAAATATCTGATCACAATTTTAATTTAATATTCAGGTATTTGACCTGCTATATAAGTGTTTGTTGTAGTAATTGTAATAAATAGAGGCCAATAGGGAAAATCAGTGCATAGCAGCAAAAGTACTGCTAATATTTACATGTAGCAGTGACATATTTTGACATATTGCAAAACATCCTGCATTCAAAGAACATATTAGAAATATTCAGATATTCCATGCCACCACTAGCTGCTGTTTACTTGGGAAGACAAATTGCATTGTCAAAAATTGCTTTTGGAGATGGAAAAACTTTGCTTTTATTAACCCAAAACTTCCAATCCAATTTCCATTTTGCAAAGCAAAATATCATATATTAAACTTCATATACTTCATGCATAAAGAATTAATAGTGGCTGGGGAAAGCGCATTAAAATCTCATAATACACAAGATCATAATGCTTCAGTGGTTGGAATGATGTCATAATATGAAGGAAAAAGCTGATTGGTTTATGAACAGATCCAAACAATTTTCATAATAATGTGCAGAAAATTGGGTGGTCAATCCTCTCTGCCCAGTATTCCTCAGTGCTCTACAGCCAGACAATCCTATATGCCAGTCCGAGGAAGAAGTAATTCTGGCATTCAGGTTTAGTGTCAGATAAAGTGATTTCAGTTTCACACCAACACTAACTATACTTGTATTATGTAACGTGCATGTTAGGGCCTGAGCGGACTTCAAAGTGAAGTAGAGTGAGACAACCTTCCCCACAGAGTCTCCATCTAATTGGGCCCTGACTAGGGCCCTACCAAATTCACAGACAAATTTAACAAATTTCACAGTCACAGCATTTTAAGAATTGTGAATTTCACAATTTCACATATTTAAATCGTAAATTTCACTGTGTTGCAACAAACCATCAAAATGATCTCTTTAAAACAAAAAAAAGACAAGGGAGGTTTCTTATTTCAAATGGCATTTATTGTATACTCAAAAACTATTGTAAAAAGATAACAATAAACAGGTCACATTCTTTTGTCACTGAAGTCAGTGGTTTAATGTGAGCAGGAGCAACCTGCAACTGTGTCTTTCTCCATTCCCTGTCTCAGTGCTGTGAATACCTCTCCATGTTTAAACACAGCTCTCTCCACGTCCACAGAGTTTGTTGGAATTGTCAAACAATGCCATGCTAGCCTTGCAAGGTGGGGGATTCTGCATTCCACAGAGTTCCAAAATTGCAGCAATGTTCAACTCCAATTTACTCAGTCTCACATTTATTGTGCAGAATAAAAGGATTACAAACATGTAGTTCCTCACTCAAAACCTTGTCCCAGTCCCAGTCCCAGTGAGTGTCTCTTTTTAAGTGCTCAACTAAAACGCCAATTAACTCCCTTCACCTGCATATAATCACACAATTAACAGATTCCCTTCTTTCTTTTACAATATAACTTAGATTAACATGTTTAAACAACATTTCAAAATAAATTCCATATTATGTATAAAGTATTAACATGCTCAAAGAATATGTCAAAATAAATCAAAATTAAATTCTGTATTGTGCACAAAGTTTTTTGTTACATTGTGAGACACCCCTCATCCAGCACCTCCAACAATTTCTTTACACTAGCATTTCTTTTTCTGAAACAAATGGATAGCTGATGACTTGCATCTACCCATTTAAGTTTGGAAATTTCCTTTCTCTCCAGCATTTGTTTCAACCCAGCAAGGTCAATACGTAGTCTTTTCTCACTCACACTTTTTGTAGAGTGTACATTGTCCCACAAAGAAGATTATCCACATAACATTCAATGGCTATCCTATCTTCAGGATGCCCCTTGTTCAGAATATCACCCAAAATATTTAACAAATAGAACCCCATGTACACTGCCTCCACAAGAGCCAGTGTTTCCGCAGCTAACGTGCTTTTAACAACCTATTTTATTTTCTTAGCCTCCCAAGCTAAAGGACACCATTTCCCATTTTCACCCATCAGAAATATTATGAAGCCAGCTGCACTCGAATACCCATAGCAAGATTTGCATGTGAAGCATCACTAAAACATATTCGCTTCATGTTCTTTGGGTTACCTAAGGATAGGAACTTCAGTACACATTTCTCCAGATTTAGTTTTCTCAGCATTTTATTTGCCCTCAAAACATTCTCAACTTTTGGATGTTTCATCATTGTGCTTAACTCCAGCACATCAAAACTAACATCAGGCCTAGTCTGAGAGCCCAACCAGTTTAATTGACTGACCAGGCTTCGCAATTGCTCAATCTCTGCTTTCGATCTGTCATCATCTTTCTGTGATGACCTAACACGATTAACAGGGATGGGAGTAACACTCTCTAAATAGGATTGTTGATTCAAACTTATTCCAGACTTATTCTGCTTAACATCTGAACCAATATATTTAAAGACTCCACAAGCCTGACTCCCAATCTTAAATTCTGCCTTAATCTTATTAATCGCAGTACCACCCCATAAGAAATCATCAATGTGCATCATGAAGTACCTGAAAGTTTCCCTTTATGACACCAATAAAACATTGCAGGAACTGCTTTCAGTTGAACATAACCAATTTTCAACAAAACAGATCTCACCGAGAAATGCCACACCCTGGAAGCATCATTAAGGCCATTGATGCATTTGTGCAGTTTCCATAATTTTCCTTCTGTATCTGTTGCCTCGTTAGGTGGTTTCAGATACACTTCTCTCTGAAAAGTATCACCTTGCAGAAATGCAGCTTTTATGTCAATGGATCTACACTTCCATGAATATGTGGCCAAAAGAGCCAAAAAGATTTTCAAAATTACTTTTCCAGCTGTGAGAAGTCCACCCTAACGTCGGTATTACTCAGTCTCTCTTCAAAACCCCTCGCAACTAACCTCACTTTAGCCTTATAAGTTCCACCGGGAAGAACATTTTCAGTACAAATCCATCTATGTGACAAGGCCGGCTGTCCCCTATCTGGTACCTCAGAATAAACTCCAAATTCTCTCCAACTCTCTAATTCCTTATGTTTTGCTTCTCTTATTAGTTTATCCTCAAGTTTATTGGCAGCCACTAAAAACTTGACGATCATGAGGTCTTCTGCTTCTAGTTCTATTCTGAGACTGCTCTCCAGCCTTTGTTTCATTGTGGAATCTGTTCAGACTACAGCCTCTATTAGCACTTTGATGTCTTTTGGAACTATTGCTCCAAGATCTCCCTTGCACTTTATCGGAGGCTCTTTCTCCAGTACGTGATTGCTTCCTCACGCATGAGTCACTTCCTCACCCACTATTAGAACTTGCACTATGCTTTCTTACCCTCCACTCTTTCACCCCACTCTGCCAGTCCATAGCTCTGGTTTCTTGGCCATCATCTTGAACATTTAACCAATATTTAAACTTGCCTGTAGATTTTCCTGCACACCCCACAATTGTCGTATTCCTCCATTTATCAGACCCCTCTGGAATATATGTCACTTGAGTACCTAGTCGAGGCAATTGGCCTTTGGATGTGATAACTCTTTCCTGAGCATCATGATTGGTTACATTTCTATCGAACTCTTGATCTACCTGTCCCTCAGGACCTTCATTGCAAAACACATGAGTATTTGAGGTACAAGGGGCCTCCTCCCTCTATCAGCTGCTCAGATTCGGAGATTTTGTACTCAACCCCGATTAATCGTGAAGAATGAACCATAACAGTTTGATTTCCATGCTTGATAACTACTGTTTTACCATCCCAACCGATTACCTTATCAGGGCCCTTCCATTCCCTATGGCCCTCTCTTTTATAATAGACCAAATCTCCTGAATTAAATTCTGCCTCATATGGCCTTATACGATGTCTTAGAGCTCTGCGAATTTTCTCAGAGACCACAGCGTTGATGAAAGCCCGTCTCCCTGCATGTAAAGCATTCAAATGCACAGAAAAAATGGAACTAATTGTAGTACCTTCTAGAGTAGGAGGACTGTCGCGCAGTACAGAAGGCAATTTGGGATTCCTCCCATAGACCAATTGATAGGGACTATATCCTCCAACCATCTGAAGTGAATTCTTCGCATGAACCGCCCATGCCAAGGCAGTTGTCAACTTGCAGTTTGGCTGGTCAGCCAAGATTTTATGTAACATTTCATCAACCACTGCATGATTCCTTTCACAGAGCCCATTGCTGAAAGGACTTTCAGCTGCAGTATTCATAACTATAATGTTCATGTTTTCACACATATCCCTGAACTCGTCATTGGCAAATTTCCCTCCATTATCAGTCAGAAACTTAGCTGGTACCCCAAGCCCAGTCCCTGTCCATTTCTCCATAAGTTTGTCTATCATCACCCTCTTGTCTTTATTATTGTAGGAAGACTAAATCTAGTTGCTAGGTCTATAAAATGTAGAATGAAAATATTCTTGTCTTTGTCCCATACCTTTAAATCCATGGCAACTACCTTATTAAAGTCTTGTGCCAACAGAAGGCTGACAATAGGATGTGATGGTGTTCTCCAATACTTTTTACAAATTTCACACTTTCCACTAATCTCTTCTATTATCCTCGTATATTCTTCATCAATCACACCTGCATCTTTTAGTAGGGTTTTTAATCTCTGACAAGAAGGGTGAGCAAATTGTCTGTGTAACTTTAAGACAATCTGCCTTTTATCTCTCTGATTCGTAACACCTGATGCCATCAATACTTCTCTAACACCCTGACTAGAAATATTAGGTTTTGTTCAGGGTATACAATAACGCTCTGACTGGGTAAATTGCAAATTCATTGGCTTCCCAAAAGCAATTACCTGATCATGCTCCATATCAAGTTTCATCTGTGCCTTTTTCATTGAAGGCTTACTCAGGAGTAAAGGTATCTCACTGGAGATTACATCAGTACTGATAAAATGGCTTACTCCAGCTATTTTACATGGGATTACCACTCTCTTCAGTGACTTCAATGTGTTGTCATCACCAAACCTAAAGCTGGTGGTACTTTTATACTCCTTAACCTTGCGTGATCCTCACTACTGAGTGAATCCAGATAACACTGAAACCAATCAGTTCCACATACTGTTGATGTACAAGCACTATCCAGTACTGCACAGTTGAACAAATCTGCAACCAACACATTCATCACAGGACTAAAACTCCTTGTGACTAGTACAATTCGTTCAGATCCATCAGTGCCTTCCTTTTCTGCCTCAGAATTCTCTGCGTCATGTGTTATTTCGAACACTCTGTCCCTCGTCTTAGGGCAGTTCATTGCATAATGATACTTTGAGTCACATCTGAAGCACCTATTAACTGTTCGTTGGGTATTCTTGGGATTCATTCGCCTTTGATTGCTGTTCCAATTCTGTCTTCCACTGTAATATTCAGACCTGCTAAAGGTGCTTTCATCCTTATTCCTCCTGACTTTAACTCTTCCATTGTACATAGGCCTACTTCCAGTACCTGGATTATTCCTAATTCTTGTAAACATTGAGTCCTTCATTTTTTGTGTCATCGCAGTGTGCCCTGTTTGTTCTACCAGGACTACGGGAAATGACTTAAGGCTGCAGACATTTGGTTCAACAAGGAGTCTTTGTCTAAGAACTGAACCCCAGTTCAAACCAGGAGCCTGTCCATATGCAATACCCTAACACAATCTAGCAATTTAAAAGCAAGCACTGAACCATGGATCTCCAAATTGAATTTCCTCAATCTTTTATACAGTCTGCTAAAGTCCATGATATATTCCTCCATTGAATAACCATCTGTTTTCCGAAATCTATCAAAGTCTGGCCATGCCTCAAATGCATTCAATAGGTCATCTTTCTTGTAAATTTCATGCAAGAATTCTAACAGAAGATCCTACCCTTCATCAGTATTCAACTGACGAGCATCCAGTTAAGAAAACACTTTACTTCTGATTTTACTTTTGGTAGGAAGTGACAACACAAAGGCCATACCTTCTTTCCTTTTTGGTAGAAATGTAACCCATGTCCACATATCCACTTCATTTTTCCACTGATCATATGGTTCAGACACCGAAAACACCGAAGGGTAATCATACCTTGACAATTTGCACTTGCTTTCTGCCATATTTTTCACAATGGCCCTTGAAACTTTAGTTTTCTATCCAAAAAGAAATTCTTATTTTCCAACCTTCAGCTTTAGGCAACCATCCTCTGCTACCATGGTAAACTCCAGAAAGCTTGTTATGGAAGGATAAGGCTGGAGCCTATATTTACTCAGTTTCACATTTATTGAGCAGAGTAAAAGGATTACAAACATATAACTCCTCACTCAAAACCCTGCCCCAGTCCCAGTGAATATCTCTTTTTTAAGTGCTCAACTAAAACACCAATTAACTCCCTTCACCGGCATATAATCACACAATTAACACAGCACAGGCAAAGTACAATCTGCTTCCTTTGAAATGCTTTTAAAAGTAGGAATTGCATCAAACAAGTTTAAATCCACTATCAACAGGTGCATTTATGCAGGGTCAAAGATATGCACAGCTTTCAGGAATGCCACAGAAGGTTGTTGAAACCTCTGAGACGCTTTTTCTTCAGCGCTTGACTCTTCCCTGTAGCAGTAATATTGTTTGAGTTTCTTTGCCATGCAAGAAAACAACTGTTGAGCACAGGCATTTAATTCAGCATCATCAAAGTATTGTTCATTTGACTGTGCTTCAGCTCAGAACAATACATCCGTTACTTAATTGTAAGCTTTGTGGATTGTGAGGTGTGGAGATTCAAACCAAGTGATTAAATCCTCAGTCGTGCGCATTCTTGGCAACAAACTGAACCTCCTCATTAAGCTCAGCATCATTTAGAAGGGTTACAATGTCTGTTAAAACCGGAGCTCATCTGAGACGAAGTCTGCGTAGTATTTTATGTGAGCTGCATGGTACTGTGCTGCCCAAAACCAAGAATTCTAACATGTAATTATTGGCTCTGGAGGAAGGGTGATGTTTTGTTCCCCAATTCCAGCCATTTCAGTCACATTTGTAATGTGTTGCCTATATCAATGCTTGCGGCTAAGGGCAGTATTTGAAGATCTTTTTAATGTAGCTGACCAGATTGTCAACTTTACCAAACTCGCTTTTCTGCAACTCACCGACAAGAGAAATTATATGTGCATTACATGTAAAATGGACAGCATTAGGCATTATACCTTGGAGCGCAGGTTTTAAAGATTTTGTCATGTAAGTTGCATTATCACTAGTGAAAGCAGACACTTTGTTGAAATCTGCACCGTATTTTGAAATGGTTACGATTACCACTTGGGAAACTGGTGTAATTAATAGCTTCTAAGTGGATGCAGTCTGGAAGCACTATTGTTAGCTTTCCTGACTCTACATCTTTGGCTTTACCAGACATAAAATCAAACAAGCCATGCAGTCCCTAGTTGTCTTGCTCATTAGTGAACTCATCACAAATAATTGCAAAAGATTCATATGCGTTAATCTGACACTTCATCTCCTTACAATGTATCGCAAAAACTTTCGGTAGGTAGTCATGTCATAGTTTATTTGCACTTGGCAAGCAAACACCATTTTGCACATTACATTGAATGAATACCCACAGCTTTGGGTGATCAAGTTTTTCCAATGCTATGTTGGCACTTGCAAAAGCATCCACAAGTTCCATTGTAACCAACTGAAAATTTTCTGAGCTCTCTGTCGACTTCTTGAAGTGAGATGAAATCGTTGCTTGTTTTTTTCACATGTTTGCTTTCCCGCAGTGCAGTGTGAGATGCTCTCTTTCTGCTGCAATGGTTTTTGGACGCTAAGGGGCACTGAGCCGTTGCCCACCATGTGTGATCCAACTAAACATTGCAGCCTGTACAAAACAATATTCCACCATTGGTATGCAAAATTTGGCTTCCAAATTCTTTCACTTGGTGTGCTGCAGTAATGATTGTGACCTTTTTTGATTTGCTCATTCTGGCATTCTCACTTTTCTGCTAATACTTGAGACTGCTTCTCTCAAAGCTGCACTGGAACTCCTCCTTCATCTACCAATCAGTGTGGTGAGCCTTGTGTCAGTCACTTAAATGCGCGATGTTTGCAACATGCCCAGCAATCAGTGAGGTGAGCCTTGTGTAAATGAATAAAATGCACGAAGTTTGCAAAATGGCCAATTTCATGGAGGACCCGAGATTTCACAGTCCATGATGCATTTTTCATGGCTGTGAATTTGGTAGGGCCCTTGCCCTGAATCCAAATCTAGGCTGGTGATGTGAAGATTAATTTAAGGGGCACTTTACATTGTAATTGCAGCATTAGTATGAAGTGAAACCGAACCAAACTGTCCTTTCAAAGGCTTAGCTGAGCCTAGGTTTGTGCTGAACTCAGTTGGTATGGTGTTAAGCGGTCCTATAACAAGCTCAGTGGCTCTGGATTTGCAAGAGTAAAACAAGCCAAGGTTCCTGCATGCAATCATATTCAGTAACCCCTGATGGAGCACATGTGTGTAAATATTGATTTAGGACAGGATCAAGTATGGATCCAATTCCACTCCCATTATCGAATGCTTAATGATAAAAGAGCAGCAAGAGGGGAACCAATGTTGTAGAATCATGCTCTAGCAAGTAGTCAATGCCTCCAGGAAAAGAGGAGATTTGAGACAATTGGTAAGTTAATTAATCAACCCCCCCACTTCTTGTTGGACCAGGCAGAAACAACGAGACCAATGTCATGCTGGGCCCCCACCTGCCAAGAATGAGGCATTTTAATTTTGTCATATGAACATTGATTTTAAACTGTTACTGGAGTGAAGAAAGGACTTGTTTATAAAATCACAAGACACTTAGCTGGAAAAACATTTGCATACCAATAGACAGTGCATGGAGGGACAAAGTGGCTATTCCCTGCTCCAATTTAACCCACAATGGACTTTGAGCACCAGGTACTGTGTGCAAGAAGAGACATTCCAGGGCCAGCTAAGACAAGAGAATCCACAAACAGCTAGTCACATGACTAACCTACTTGGCAACCTGGGTTTTTCTGAATTGTACAAAGAGTTTGAACTGAGAGAGACTGCAGAATGCTCCTGGACTGAAAAGACCTCTCCTGTCTGCCTGGCTCTCCCTCTCTTTCTCATGGAACTCCAAATCCACTGAAGACACATGAACCCCAAGAGAGAAAAGTCTCCTGCATCAAGTAAGGTTTAAGAAGAATACTGGGCCCCAATGAAAAGCAAGACCTACCTACAATCAGGGACACTGCAGCGAGCTCGAGAAACCATAACAAAAACCATCTTCAGATATTCCTTCAAACTTTTCCACTTTATTTCTTCTGCTCTTTCCTGTCTCTATCTGCATGTGTGTATTGTGTATGCATGCTAGCGTGGGCGTGTCATGTATTCGTAGGCATTAACCGAATTAGAGTTTAAGTTGAATAAAATGTCAACCTTTCTTCTTTAAACCTAAGAAAACCTATTTTGCGCTGGTTTCTTTGCCATATATTTTGGAATGCAGTGAACAAGGATTCACTAAGGGGGAGCTAAAAACATGGTGTTTTAAAAATTAAACCCTGTTACGGTAAGACTAGGTGAAGGCTGAGACGGAACCCTAGACCCTTTTCTCACCTGGTCGTAACACTGATGTTAAAACTTTAGGACAATTTTTTCGCTATGTCTTTCTGGTCTTCCTCTCCATACCATAACCTGCTGTCTAGTTAAAAGGGTGTTCAAGGATCTAGTCCCAGCCTCCTCTACTTCTTAAATATTAGGAGGTATAAGAGAATAGCCTAGGGAAACTTAAAACACGATTATTTCTCGATAACTGCGAGGAAGATCCTGATCTCCATCTAGCATTTAGTCTGCCAATCTGACTGAGATCAAGATCTCACCAAGAGGTGATCAGAAATGCAGACCTGCATTCTTACATTTTTTGGTTGGAGTTACAGTGTCTGTGTCATATTATATTAGACTATCTGTGAGAACCATTAGAATTCAGCAGCTGAAGTGCAGTACAAGCTTAGTAATGACCTTACTGAATAATTTGCAATTCTAATGTGCACAGAGCCTGCAAATCACTTTACATAATGTGCAATATGTCAAAACACAACTTCTGTGAGTCTAGGGTTGAGCTGAAAACCCATCTGACTTGTAAAACATTAAATACCACACGGTGTATTTATTCTGTGTATGCTCATAGTTTTGGTATGTGAACAGAGTGTTATCCAGTCCAGATGGTCTTGCAGTTGTTCATTTTACTTGGAGGCACAACTGCTGGTACCAGTGTAAAAGATATTTTAAGCATATGCTAGGTGGATCAATTTATGCAGATATTTTTATTCAGCACTTAGCTCATTGGAAGAATCCTCACTAACTTTGATTCCATTTTATTTGACTTGAAAATTGTAACAGCCTTGTAACACAGTGAAAAGGTCAAGGCCCTATGTACAGGTTTCCTCGTTACATTGCTCTGTTATGTATTACAAACTTATTTGAAATTTTATGAATGCATCCTGATCCAACGCTGCCAATTTCCTTAATAAATCTGATATAGTAGTTTTATATGAATATTTGTTCAATTTTCGGACGTGGAGCTTGGGGGTCCTGGGTGAACAGACTGCTTTTTGACAAACACAATGCTTACTTATAACATTTCATATTTGAAGACTATGCTGTCATATTCACGACATTTGCACCATAAAACCTAAAACTATGCTCTGCACATTGTTTCTTGCAGGGTGAAGCGCTGAAGAGACACTGGAGGCCCTGGAGACTTCCACCACCTCTGAAGAAGAGACAATCTCAGAGGACGCAGCATCCCATGACACTCCCGTACCTTCCACCAGCGCAGATACACTCACCTCAGTGGGAATCTGTTTGGCTTTAGAATCTGGGTCACAAGCTGGTGAGAACCCCACACACATGCCCGAACAGCTGCCTGGGGCTGAGAAAGGCAACGCCTCTGACAGTTGGAGGACTGAGGGTGGCCAGGGCCATGTTGAGCCCCAGGCTGATGATGATCCTCTGGTGTCGAGAGCACAGGGCATGCTGGAGTTGCAGGGGAAGTTAAAGCAACATCTAGTGTAGATGCCAGATGCCATGAGCAGCTTTGAGCAGATGGTGGGGGAGTCCATCAAGGCCATGACAGCTGCCATGTCCCAGGTATGTGAGCCCATGGCTTCATCCATGGATAGGATAGCGACCCTCATGGAGAGCCAGATTCCAATGATACGCACTGACTTGCAAACTCTCACTTCGGCCATGAGCTTGACATGGCAAGGCAAGAGAGGGGCCAGGGGCCTGGAGAGTGTTTCTGCTCCTGGTTCGTCTTGTGAGAGCAGCGAGGCTATAAGTCCTGAGAGAGAGGAGGCTAGCCTGTGCTCCACATCTGGGGTTCAATGTGGACACCGGCTTCTCAAACCCTCTGCCAGTGTGTCCAGCTCCAGTAGCCATGACATCTGAGGACAGTCCTGCATTGGTGCAGGAGGCCCTCAGGCAGCTGGGGCCCTCCAGGCCTCAGGCGCACAGAGGACGACTGCCCAAGTCATGCAAAGCCAAAGGGTGTCCTGATCAGCAGCCTTCCTCCAGTCAAGCTGCTCGCGCAGAAGTTGCACTGCGAAGGAGCACCTGCAAACGTTTCAGAAAGACACCATGACACCTATGGGATTTCACGGGTGACATGCCTTTGTATTAATCTTCATCAGTAAATGTGCTTTTCTAACATGTGTATCTTTTTTTCCTGTGTGAATGACACATGACAGCATGTAGTGATTATGTGTCCTCTCATTACATCATTGGTCTGATAGTACTGACAATGTAAGGAATAACATCATTGCCATGCCAGTATGCGTGATGTGGCACTGCGGGGATGCAGTCACATGGGCAATGGCTCAGTCATCTGCTGCCAGTAATGGTGGAGACACAGATGTCACAGATGCAGAAAACTGCCTATCAGATGAAGCACGGTGATGTGTGATGTGGGGAGCATATAGTGCACTTCAGGGATAGTGGAAGCACTCAGCAATAAGGCGTTGCTGAGCATCCCTTGCTCACTGCTCACCATGTCTGCGCTCCTTCGATGCTCTCCATCCTCCCATGCGCATATGCTGCTGCAACTCCTCTGTGTCCTCATCGTCCAAGGATGTCTCCTGCTCTCGTTTCTCATCATCCTGCAAGGCCTTCCCCTTCTGTAATGCAATGTTGTGCAGAACAGAGCATACAACAGTGATTCACACAACCCTTTCTGGTGCGTACTATAGGGCCCCATCCAATCTATCCAGGCAGCGGAAGCACATCTTCAGCATGCCGATGGCCTGCTCGATGGTAGGGTGGAGGTGGATGTAGATGTGGGGTGCAGGTGGAGGTGGGTATAGGTGTGGGGTACAGGTGTAGGTGGGTGTAGGTGTGGGGTACAGGTGGAAATGGATGTAGGTATGGTGTGGAGGTGGGTGTAGGTGTGGTGGGTATAGGTTGGTCTAGGTGTAGGTTATAGGTGGAGGTGAGTGGATGTTTAGGGTGCAAGTGGACGTGGGTGGAGGTGTAGCTGGGTGTAGGTTTGGGATACAGGCGGAGGTGGGTGTAGGTATGGGGGGGTGAAGATGGTGTAGGTGTGTGGTACAGGAGGAGGGGGGTGTAGGTGTGGGGAGTGAAGATGGTGTAGGCGTGTGGTACAGGAGGAGTGGGTGGATGTTTGGGCTACAGTTGGAGGTGGGTGTAGATGTGGAGTACAGGTGGAGATTTGGGGTACAGGTGAAGGTTGGTGTAGGTGTGGGAGTGAATGTGGGTGTAGGTGTGGAATACAATGGAGGTGGGTGTAGGTGCGTATACTTTTATTTAAGTCCAAGGCTTTTGGATACCTGGATGTCTTTATGTCAATTTGTTGTGCACCGAATTGCCTGTTTGTCTAGCTAATCTGCTAACATTTTATTGTTAGGAGCATATGATAATCCACTTGTCGAAGAATCCAGATATTTAAACCTTATTATCAAAGCTTTCCTCTCACTATGGATAGAATTTTAATTAAACAGACCTGCATGCAGCAGGAAGGCCGTAGCAGGTCATGAACCTGTTTGTTCTGTCAGTTGGCTTTGCCGTGATTCTTTAACTCAGCCATGGCACTAGCACCCAGCTTCCGGGTTTCCTGACCAATCAGAGAGGGTGTGCGGGATGATACACTGAATCTGTCAAAGAAAGGATTTCTGGTTAAAGGGACCCTGGAAGGGGTCAAAAAGGCTGAACTATACATTGATTCCTGTGGCTTCAGCAACCGCAGGAATGGAAAGGAGACTTGGGAGGTTCCTGGACTCTGATCTGGAGGTCCTGTTGCAAGATTTGAGGAATTAAAGTGAGGTGATGTTTGTCAAGGACAGGAGGAAGAGGCCAGCCTCTCAAGCCAAGCAGGCATGGATGAAAGTGGCCGAGGAGGTCACAGCAGCAGTACAGTCCTTCACACCTGGAGACAGTGCTCCAAGAGGTTCAAGGACCGTAGGAGAGCATGACAGGTGAATGGCATAACACTTTCAAGTGCCCAGCCCCACACTATGACCTTCCCAGTATTCTTCTGTACTGCACTCCTCAGGCCAACACACTTTGCAACCATTCATTTCTCTCTCTCCAGGCATCTCACATGCCAATCTGAACAGCCAACACTCACACTCACCCTCATCTTTGTGCCATCTCATATCCATGCTCACAGTCACCCTCCACAAATGTTGCCTTTCTGTCCTCTCCATACAATCCATTTCTCACAACTGTCTGCTTTGACTCCTTGCAGGAGAAGAGAACGCAGAACTCCAGAGAGAGGTAGAGAACACGGGCTGGGGGGAGGCAGGTGCAAGGGGTGGTGGCCCTCCAGTGATAGCTATTTTGATGGCCACTGGCAATGCATGCCCACCTGGTCTACTGGGGAGGAGGTCTTGATCCAGGAGGCTGCAGATGTCGGGAAAGACCTGCTGTGAAAGCCTGAGCCTCCTGAGGCACTAATGCTCCTACATGTCGAGGGAGCTGATCCTCTGTCTGTAGGCCCCGTATTAGGGGTCTTGTCTCCTTCAAGCTGTTCAACCCCTCTGATCCTGTGGAGCAGCATGTGGCTGAGGAGAAGGCAGCTGGTGCTGCTGTTGGTGTTGCTGCTGCTACTTCTGGTGCTTTTGGTGTTGGTGTTGCTGCTCCTTTTGTTCCTCATCAGAGGTGCAAAGTAGAGTTGCATAACCTGCTCCTATGCTGTGGTGAAAACTGACAGCAGCGAAGTGCAGATCAAGGTGAGTGAAGTCCAAGACAGGTGAACTGACTTCCATGAAGTTGCCAAGCAGCAAGAGCACCCTCACAGAAGAAATGCTGCAGCTTCCCACTCACCTGCAAACCTGCCCTGGTTAAACCCGAAAGTGGGCGGGATCATGTTGGATTCCTAACCCAATGCCACTTGCCATGGCACCTGCACCCGAACCTGCCTCCCCTTGACAGTGAATATTCTGCCCGATGAGCCTGGAAAGGAAGTTTAATGACAGCCCTACCTTTGATGACTTTTCTTTGGTACAAAGTGCCTTGGAAATAAGATTTTATTTGGAGCAGCATGTTTGGGGAATTTTATTTTTCATGGAATGTGATTGGGAAGAAAATGTGAAATGAGGTAGAAAGATTGTATAATATGATTGATGATTTACAAAAGTAGAAATAACTAACAATTAAAGTTTTAAAAAATCTAATTAGGAAGAACAAAATTGACACATATTCAATGCCATGATGTTGATGACATATACAAAATGTTATTTTAGAAACATGTGTGCAATAATTGCTTTCCTGTGATTTTGTTCTCATAAGAAGAATTTCTCCTTTTTTATACAAACAGTGAAACAAATAAGATTGAGTAAATAATGCTTTAAAATTGTAAACCTCCTCATTCACATTTTTGGCACTCCCAAGAAGAGGGAACATGTGAACAAAGAGACTCCTGGTTCTACCTTGTTTAAAAATTTTAAACTACAGGTTATACAGGTTATCCCACTCACTTCTGGGTTTCTGCATAATTTAAAAAATGTTGCATGTGATTTAAGTCAGTTACTATCACACAACTCCTTCTGATTCTTTAAATATTTGCAACACAAGTAAACCTGGCTAGCATAATTAACCTCACTTGTGGGTTATATACGCAGAATTATATAATATAAATCAGCAAACGGTGTGAAAAGAAGTTTGCTTTATAGCTTATTGATTTTGTGGTCAGTGTCATTCATGGCTGGATTATCATGTAAGAATGTTGGGTATCATATATGGTCTAACTATTACACATGGAATATTGGAAACCTAGGTGGTTCACAGAGCTGTAATCTTGGTAGGAAGTTCAGATGATACCATAACACATGACAGTAAATGTGTGAGTAATTTATAAATGTTAGTTTAATTATGTGAGGAGCCAATTGTCTTGAAATCAGTTCTCTATTGTGTACATAATGAGCTCTGCTGTTGAGCTGGGGTCAGCTGTGTTCAGGTTTTCTTTTATTAATTTGTGCAAGTGTCAAGTGTTGCAGTCAACAGTGATCTTCAAATCATCGACACAGAATGATATTCACACAGCAACAACAACTTGTATTTATATAACATCTTTAATGTAATTACATGTCCCAAGGCAGGCCAGGGAGCCATCGTGCCTCCACTTTATCGCCCCAGTATGGAACTGCTGGGATGCGACGTCCATAGCTGCGACCACAAGCCATCTGGAGAGGGCTACCCCTACTACCAACTACCCCTACTAATGGTCAGATAGCTGTGGCTATACAGGATTTTTAAGTTTTCCCAATGCTGCAGAGAGCACCTCAATTTGGAGGTGTCCTTGCAGGCTCCTGTCTGCCTCAGCATTACCTGATTGTGTCTCGAGTTCCACACTCCCATCTACTCCTGATAACCTTTGATTCCCTTGCCTAACAAGAATCTATCTACCTCTGCCTTAAAACTATTCAATAACCCCGCCTCCACCACCTTCTGAGGCAGAGAGTTCCAAAGTCGCAAAATCCTCCGAGAGAAAAAATTCTCCTCATCTCTGTCCTAAAAGGATGACCCCTAATTTTAAAACAGTGCCCTCTACTTTTGGACTTTGTAAATTGCCCCTAGTGTAGGTAGGTGGTAGGAGAATGGTGGGGATGTGGTAGGGAATATGGGATTAATGTAGGATTAGTATAAATGGGTGGTTGTTGGTCGGCACAGACTCGGTGGGCCGAAGGGCCTTTTTCAGTGCTGTCTCTCTCTATGAGCTCTATAAGAGGAAACATCCTTTCCACATCCACCTTGTCAAGACTGTCAGGATCTTATATACTTCAATCAAGTCGCCCCTCACTCTTCTAAACTCCAGCGAAAACAAGTTCAGTCTGTCCAACCTTCCCTCATAAGACAACCCGCTCATACCGGTTATCAATCTAGTAAACCTCCTCTGAACCGCCTCCAATGTACTTACATCCTTCCTTAAATAAGGAGACCAAAACTGCACACAGTATTCGAGATGTGGTCTCATCAATGCCCTGTATAACTGAAGCATAACATGTTTATTTTTATTTTCAATTACTCTCATAATAAAGGATAGCATTCCATTAGCCCTCTTTATTAATTACTGTACCTGCATACTAAAATTTTGTGATTCATGCACTAGAATACCTAGATCCCTCTGCACCTCAGAATTCTGCAGTCGTTGTCCGTTTAAGTAATACTCTGCTTTTTTATTCTTCCTGCCAAAGTGAACAACTTCACATTCTCCCACATTATACTCCATCTGCCAGATTTCTGCCCACTCACTCAACCTATCTGTATGCAACTTCTTTATGTTGTCTTCACAACATACTTTCCTGCCTATCTTTGTGTCATCTGCAAATTCAGCTACCATGCCATTGCTCCCTTCATCTAAGTCATTGATATAAATTGTAAAAAGTTGAGGCCCCAGCACAGACCCCTGCGGGACACCACTCGTCACATCCTGCCAATCAGAAAAGGGCCCATTTATGCTGTTTTCTGCCAGCCAGCCAATCTTCTATCCATGCTAATGTGTTATCCCCATGAACTCCTACTTTGCCCAAGAACCTTTTATGTGGCACCTTGTCAAATGTCAAGTACAGTATGTCAACAGGCTCTCCTTTGTCCACAGCACAGTGAGGGGATGCAGTTGAGGGGATGCAGTTGTGAAGATACAGTTTCCTGAGTGAGAGACATTTGCCAGAGTGAAATTGGAAATTTGGCGCATGTGGTAAGTTCTGGTAAGTTTTGGTAAGTTTAAATTTTAGATTAAGAGTCAGGCTTTATATCTGCTGGTTAGGTAAATAGCCTTGTTAAAAAAGAAGCAGCCAGGAGTGGCAGTTATCCGTCAATCAGTTGGAAGTAGTAAGGTTCAATAGGTGTTAACTATTGTAGCAGAAAGCTGAGCTAGCTAGTGAGTCATCAGAATCCTTATATAAAACCAGTTTCTTAGCCAAACGTAGTGAGGGGACACAGTTGAGAAGAGACAGTTGCCTGAGTGAAAGAGATTTGCCAGAGTGAAGTTGGAACTTTGGTGCACATGGGAATTTGGTGCAGAGGGGGAAAGAGGGGCTCCTTTTCCTATCTTTTTCAACCTCCAGCGGTTGTTGAGTCTTCTTCCTTTGACTCCAAGGTAGGTGAGTGCAACTTTCCATTACTTCAGCTTGAATTATTAACTAACTGACTAATTAAAAAATAAGGATGTACAGAGATGGCAGGGCTGGTGGTGTGCTGCAACTGTAGCATGTGGGAATCTGTGGAATGCACTGCAATCCTGGACAATCATGTCTGCAGTGTCTGCAACTTGAGCAACTTTGGCTCAGAATTGCTGAGCTGGAGACTGAGTTGCAGACATTGCAGAACATCAGGGAGGGGAAGAGTTACCTGGACACTTTGTTCCAGGAGGTAGTCACACCCCTTAGTGCAGGGAGGCCATTCGATATGGCCAATGGTCAGGGACAGGAGGATGTGACTGCGAGTGAGGCAGGGAGGGAGAATCAGCATGTAGTGATGGAGGAACCTCTGCCTCTGACCTTGTCCAGCAGGTACGAGGTCCTTACTACTTGTTTGGATGAAGAGAAGGACTGCATGTTGGATGAGCGGATTGACCATGGCACCATGGTGAAAGATGCCATTCCATTGGGGGGAGAGAAATGTGGTAGTGAAAGGAGACATTATCGTCAGGGGGATAGATATTGTCCTCTGCAGCCATGACCGGGAGCTCCGACGGCTGTGTTGCCTGATCCAGTGCCAGGGTTAAGGACATCTAGGTCGAACCAGAAATGATGTTCTGCTTAGAGAATTTGAGGAGTTAGGGTCCAAACTAAAACGCAGAGCATCAAAGGTAATCATCTCTGGCTTGTTACCTGAGCCATGCGCAAATTGGCAAAGGATCAAGCAGATTAGAGAACTAAATGCATGGCTCAAAGAGTGGTGTGGGAAGAAGGGGTTTCGATTCTTGGGGCACTGGCATCAGCACTCAGGGAAGAGGGAGCTATTCTATTGGGATGGGCTTCAGTTGAACTGAGCTGGAACCAGTGTCCTGGCCAATCGCATAACTAGGACTGTGGACAGGGCTTTAAACTAATGGGGGGGGGGAGGGGGAGAGGGGGTGTGGAGGCGAGGCAGTGGAGGAAAGGTTTGGGTAAAGGGAAATTTAGAAATCCAAAGAGAGGTCAGGGCATCAGAGCAGGATAGTGATGTGGGTAATTCCCAACAGAATGGTACAAGAAGGGATCGAGAGTTTAACAAAATGTGTACAATGGCAAATAAGGTCATTGCAGGAATAGAGGTAAAACAAAATGAAATTAAAGTTACTTTATCTGAATGCACGAAGCATCTGTAATAAGATAGATGAACCACTGGCACGAATAGAGGTAAATGATCTAGATCATAATTGCCCTTAACGAGACATGGTTATAAGGAGATCAAGGTTGGGAAATGAATGTTCCAGGGTACACAATATTTCGCAGAGAGAGACAGAATGGCAAAGGAGTAGGGGTAACCCTGATAGTAAAGGATGGCATAAGGACATTAATAAGAAGAGATCTGGCCTCAGAAGATCATGAAGTAGAATCAGTTTGGGTGGAAATTAGGAATAGCAGGTGTCAGAAAACACTGGTGGGAGTAGTTTACTGGCCCCCTAACAGTAGCTATACTATTGGACAGAACATTAAATGGGAAATTATTGGAGCATGTAAAAAAGGTAATGTATTAATTGTGGGGGACTTTAATTTGCATATAGAGTGGGACAATCAAATTGGCAACAGTGGTCGAGAAGATGAATTTGTAGAATGCTTACGTGACAGTTTCTTGGAGCAATAGATTGTAGAATCGACTAGGGATAAAACTATCTTAGATCTCGTATTGTGTAATGAAGCAGGGTTAACAAGCAATGTCATGGTAAAAGATCCACTGGGAAATAGTGATCATAATACCATTGAATTTCATGTTCAGTTTGAAAGTGACACATTTCAATCACAAACAAGAATCTTAAACTTAAACAAAGCCAATTATGAAGGTATGAGGGGAGAACATTTTACCTTCTCTTACACTCACCTTTTCAGCCATGTAATCTCCTGTGAGAGGCAAAAACCCTGTGCCAATAGGAGGGAGAAAGGCTCTCATTCCTCTTCAATCCAGAAGATCATATGATCGGGTTTACCTATAAAGTCACTATGATGCAATCTCTGTCCCAGTCATCAAACTTTGTACTTTCCTAACCTTTCCAAGATAGGGCGGCACAGTGGTTAGCACCGCAGCCTCACAGCTCCAGTGACCCGGGTTCGGTTCTGGGTACTGCCTGTGCGGAGTTTACAAGTTATCCCTGTGACCGTGTGGGTTTCTGCCGGGTGATCCGGTTTCCTTCCCCAGCCAAAGACTTGCAGGTTGATAGGTAAATTGGCCATTGTAAATTGCCCCTACTGTAGGTGGTAGGAGAATTGAGGGAAGGTGGAGATGTGGTAGGGAATATGGGATTAATGTAGGATTTAGTATAAATGGGTGGTTGATGGTTGGCACAGACTCGGTGGGCCGAAGGGTCTGTTTCAGTGCTGTATCTCTATGACTCTATAACTGGCTAAGGTAAATTGGGTAAATAGACTGGAAGGTATGGCGGTAAATGAACAGTGGGAAACATTTAAAGAAACAATTCAAAGGGTTTGACTAAAGTACATTCCGTTCAAAAACAAAAACTCAAGGAAGACCCATCCATGGCTCACTCAGGAAGTTAAGGAGGTTATTAGACTAAAAGAAGAGGCTGACAATGTTGTAAAAAATAATAGCAAGTCTGAGGATTGGGAGTGTTTCAGAAACCAGCAAAGGGCCAGCAAAAAGTTGATAAAAAGGGAAAAAATAGAATGAGAGTAAACTAGACAGCAATATTAAAACAGATTATAAGAGCTTTTATAAGTACATAAAAAGGAAGAGAGTAGCTAAAGTCGATATTGGTCCCTTAGAGGCAGAGACAGAAGAAATCATCATGGGGAAAGAGGAAATGGCAGAGGCATTGAACAAATATTTTGTGTCTGTTCACAGTAGAAGACAAAAGTTCCATACCAGAAATAGACAGTAACCTAGGGGATAAAAAGAGTGAGGAAATTAAGGATATTGATATCAGCCAAGAAAAAGTATTGGAGAAACTTGAGGGACTATAATCTGCTAAGTGCCCGGGACCGGATGGCCTGCATCCTGGGGTTCTAAAAGAGATATCTGCAGAGATAGTGGATGCGCTGGCTATGATTTTCCAGAATTCCTTAGATTCAGGAATGATCCTGTCAGATTGGAAGTTGGAAAATGTTACGCCGCTTTTCAAGAAAGGAGGTAGAGAGAAAACAGGGAACTACAGGCCAGTTAGCCTAGTATCAGTCGTTGGGAAGATGCTGGAAACTATTATTAAAGAAGACTTAGCATTGCACTTGGAAAAGCATAGTATGATTAGAACAAGTCAGCATTCTTTTACGAAAGGGAGATCCTGTTTGACAAATTTATTCGAGTTTTTTGAGGATATAACTAGTAGGGTAGATAAAGGGAACCAGTAGATGTAGTATACCTGGATTTTCAAAAGGCATTCAATAAGGTGCCATATAAAAGATTAATCGGCAAGATAAGGGCTCATGGTATTGCGGGTAATATATTAGCGTGGATAGAGGATTGGTTAACAGACAAGAAGCAGCATAAATGGGGCATTTTCAAGTTGGCAGGCATTGAATAGTGGGGTGCCACGAAGATCAGTGCTGGGGCCTCAGCTATTTACACTCTGTATTAATGACTTGGATGAAGAAACAGAGAGTAGTGTATCTAAGTTTGCTGATGATCCAAAGCTCGGAGGAAAGATAAGCTGCGGGGAGGATGTAGTTTAGGCTGCAAAGAGATATAGATAGGCTAAGTGAGTGGGCAACAAAATGGCAAATGGAGTATAATGTAGGAAAGTGTGAAGTTGTTCACTTTGGTCGTAAAAATAGAAAAGCAGAATTTTTTTAAAAGGTGTGAAACTGGTAAGTGTTGATGTTCAGAGAGAGTTGGGGGTACTCATACAAAGAACGCACAAAGTTAACATGCAGGTGCAGCAGGCTATTAGGAAGGCAAATGGCATGTTGACCTTTATTGCAAGGGGATTGGAGTACAGGAATAAAGAAATCTTACTAAAATTGTACAGGGCTTTGGTGAGACTGCACCTGGAATATTGTGTGCAGTTTTGGTCCCCACATTTAAGAAAAGATATACTTGCACTGAAGGCAGTGCAGTGAAGATTTACTAAATTGGTCCCTGGGATGAGGGGGTTATCCTATGATGAGAGGCTGAGTAAATTGGGCCTATATTCTCTGGAGTTCAGAAGAATGAGAGGCGATCTAATTGAGACATACAAGATTCTGATAGGGCTTGATAGGGTAGAAGCTGAGAGATTATTCCCACTGGTCAGGGAATCTAGAATACGGGGCCACAGTCTCAGGATAAGGGGCCAATCATTCAGGACTGAGATGAGGAGAAATTACTACACTCAAAGGGTAGTGAATCTTTGGAATTCTCTACCCCAGGGGGTTGTGGATGCTACATCATTGAATATATTTAAGGCTGGAATAGATATATTTTTGGTCTCGCATGGAATCAAGGGATATGGTGAGTGGGCAGGAAAGTAGAATTGAAGCCCAAGATCAGCCATGATCGTATTGAATGGTGGAGCAGGCTCGATGGGCCATATTGTCTACTTCTGCTCCTATTTCTTATATTCTTGTGTTACTCCTTCGAAGAACTCCAATAAATTGGTTAAACATGATTTCCCTTTCACAAAACCATGCTGACTATTCCCGATTACCTTGAATTTTTCTAAGTGCCCAGCTATAGCCTCCTTAATGATCGATTCTAACACCTTCCCCATGACAGACGTCAAGCTAACTGGCCTATAGTTACCTGTTTTCTGCCTGCCCCCCTTCTTGAATAAAGGGGTTACATTTGCTACTTTCCAGTCTGATGGAACCTTTCCAGAATCTAGTAAAGTTTGAAAAATTAACACCAACGCATCTACTACTTCATTAGCCACCTCTTTTAAGACCCTAGAATGAAGGCCTTCAGGACTTGGGGATTTGTCAGCCCACAGCTCTGTCAGTTTGCTCAGTACCGCCTTCCTGGTGATTGTAGTTTCACAAAGTTCCTCTCTTCCTTCCACCTCCTGATTTACAGCTATTATTGGAATGTTGTATCATCTACAGTGAAGACAGAAGCAAAATATTTGTTCATTTCATCTGCCATTTCCTTATTATCTACTATTAACTCCCCATTCTCACTCTCTAGAGGACTAGCACTCTCTTTACTTAATCTTTTCCTTTTAAATACTTTTTTTATTTCCAAAATATACTTTAATCATAAAAATCTGTAAAAAATACATTACAAAACAGTACCAAGTCAAAAAATCCAAACAGTGCAAAGGAGATCAGTTTCCTTCAATACAGGAGTGAGTTGCCTCACAACCCTTCCATTTCATTTCTCATGCCATATACATTTTACAGCAAACAAAAATTTTCCAGATACAGTTTGAGGGGTTGTCCATGGATCCAGCCCCTCAGTTCAACTTGGTGGGGGGACCTTACACAGTGGTCTTTCCCCATTGAGGCTTTGCTGCGGCTACCCCAAGCTTTCGTGTGTCCCTCAGCACGTAGTCCTGGACCTTGGAATGTGCCAGTCTGCAACATTCGGTCGTGGACAACTCTTTGCGCTGGAAGACCAGCAAGTTTCGGGCAGACCAAAGAGCGTAATGATAGCCCTCCAGCAGCAGTTGATGTTTATCTTGGTGTGTGTCCCTGGGAACAGCCCGTAGAGCACAGACTCCTGTATTACAGAGCTGCTTGGGATGAACCTCGACAAAAACCACTGCATCTCTTTCCATGCCAATACCAAATGTAGTATAAACAGCTCTCCAATTGGCTCCAGGACGTGCTGTTCTAAGAAACTATCTTGAAAGCATTCTATGGACTCCTCTTTCAAGCTACTATTGCCAATCTGATTTTTCCAGTTTATATGTAGATTAAAATCACCCATGATTATTGTTGTAAGACTTCTTTACTCTTATACTCAAATTCCTTTGTACCGAAAGCTAACATACCATTTGCCTTCTAATATTTTTTTATTTGTTTGTGGGCACCGCAGGCTAGGCTAGCATTTATTGCCCATCCCTAATTGCCCTTGAACTGAGTGGCTTGCTAGGCCATTTCAGAGGGCATTTAAGAGTCAACCAAATTGGTGTGGATCTGGAGTCACATGTAGGCCAGACCAGATAAGGACAGCAGATTTCCTTCCCTAAAGGACTTAAGTGAACCAGATGGGTTTTTACAACAATCAACAATGGTTTCATGGTCACCATTAGACTAGTTTTTAATTCCAAATTTATTGATTGATTTCAAATTTCACATCTGCCACGGTGGAATTCGAACCCATGCATCCAGAGCATTAGTCTGGGCTCTGGATTACTAGTCCAGTGATATTACCACTATGCCACCGCCTCTCCTAATTGCTTGCTGTCCTGAGATTCATGTACAAGGACACCCAGGTTCCTCTGAATGCAAACATTTCCCAGTCTTCACCATTCAAAAAATATTCTGCTTTTTTATGTTTCCCATCAAAGTGAATAAATTTACATTTCACCACATTGTATTCCATCTGCCATGTTTTTGTCCACTCACCCAACCTGTATCTATCCCTGTGCAGCCTCTTTGCGTCCTCCTCACTGCTTACTTTCCAACCTATCTTTGTATTATCAGCAAACCCGGATACATTACACGCAGTCCCCTCATCTAAGCCATTAATATAGATTGTAAATAGCTAAGGCTCAAGTACTGATCTTGTGGTCCTCCTCTAGTTACAGCCTGCCAACTTGAAAATGCCGTATTTATTCCTACTCTCTGTTTTCTGTCCATTAGCTAATCCTCAATCTATGTTACCCCCAATCCCATGAATCCTAATTTTGTGAAATAATCAAATGCTTTTTGAAAATCCAAAGATACTACCTCCACTGGTTCTCCCTTATCCACCTTACTAGTTACATCCTCAAAAAACTCTTAACAGATTTATCAAACACTATTTCCCTTTCCCAGTTCTGATGAAGGGTCATTGACCTGAAATGTTAACTCTGTTTCTGTCTACACACATGCTACCAGACCTGCTGAGTATTTACAGCATTTTCTGTTTTTACTCCCTTCCATAAACCTGGGTTGACTTTGCTTAATCATATTATGATTTTCTTAGTCCCCTGTTACCATGTCCCTAATATTATATTTGAGCATTTTGCATACTACTACTGTTAGGTTAATTGCCTTATAGTTCATCATTTTCTTTCTTCTTCCTTTCTTAAACAGCAGTGTTATGTTTGCTACCTTCCAATCCCTGGCAGCTGTTCTAGCATCTGAGGAATTCTGGAAGATCAAAACCAATGCATTCACTATCTCTGCAGTTACCTCTTTTAAAACCTTAGGATGCAGGTTGTCAGGCCCAGGGGATTTATTGAATTTAGTCCCATTAAATTCTCCAGTACTATTTCTTTACTTATACTGATTGCTTTAAGTTCCTCATTCTTGCTAAACCATTGGTTCCCCATTATTTCTGGAATGTTTTTGTGTCTTCTACTGTGAAGACAGATAGAACAATGCATTTGTTTAATGTCTCTGCCATTTCCCAATTCCCCATTATAATTTCACCTGTCTCTGCCTCTTATGGGCTCACATTTACTTTCACTAATCTCTCTTTATGTACCTATAGAAATAATTTACAATCTGTTTTCATGTCTCTTTCTAGTCTACTCTCATATTCTCTTTTCTCTTTCCTTACCAATTTCTTAGTCCTCCTTTGCTGAATTCTAAAATCCTCCCAATCCTCAGGCTTACTATTGTTTTGGCAACATTATAAACTTCTTCCTTTGATCTATCTTTAACTCCTCTCGTTAGCCACGGTTGGATCACTTTTTCTGTGGGTCTTTTGCGCCTTAAAGAAATTGTTGCAAATTCAGTACTAATATGAGCCATTGCTTGTCTACTGTCATATCTTTTAATATAGTTTCCCAATCTACCTTAGCCAACTCACCCCTCATATCTATGTAGTTTGCTTTGTTTAGATTTAATCCCCTAGTTTGGGACTTAATGAATGACTCAATGGACTTTCAAACTCAATATAAAATTCTATCATATTATGGACACTCTCCCCTAGTGGCCCTTTACTACAGGTTATTAGCTAACCCTTTCTCATTACACAATACTAGATCTAGAATATCCTGTTCCCTAGTTAGTTTCTTGACATGCTGATCTAGAAAACTATCCTGTATACATTCCAGGAACTCGTCCTCCACACTATTACTGCAAATTTGGTTTGCCCAGCCTAGATGAAGATTGAAGTCCCCCATGATTACTGTATTACCCTTATTATATGCACCTCTAATTTCCTGATGTATACTCTGCCCCACACTACAACTACTGTTAGGGGGCCTATAAACAACTTCCACCAATTTTTGTCTGTCCCTCACTGTGTCTTAGCTCCACCCAAACTGATTCTACTTCTTGATTTTTTGAGCTAAGATCCTTTCTGTCTATTGTCTTTATCCCATCTTTTATTATTGTGGCTACCCCTTCTTCTTTTCCATTTTGTTCATCTCTTCTAAATGTATCCTGGAATATTTAGTTCCCAACCTTAGTCACTTTGCAAAGATGTCTCCCTAATGGCTATTAGATCAAATCTATTAATTTCTATCTAATTTGTTATGAATGGTGTGCCTTTAACTTTGACGTTTTCCTAATTTTCCCTGACGTTACCCTAATGCTCTCTTACCCTCACTGTCCCTTCATGACCCACTCTGCTTATTTTTACCAAAAACGCTGCTCTGCTCTAGAGCTGTGACATATCCCTGATGCTTTTGAATTTACCCTTTCCTGAATTCTCTTACTTACCCCTTCATTAGTTTAAAGCCCTCTCTACTGCCATAGTTATTTAATTTGCCAGGACACTGGCTGCAGCCCAGTTTAAGTGGCGCCCGCCCCAACAGAACAGCTTCTTCTTTCCTCTAGTGCTGGTGCGAGTGGCGATGAAATAAAGTCCCTGCTTCCCACACCACTCCTTCATCCATGTATTTAACCTTCTAATCTGATTATCCCTGTATCACGTGTGTGGCTCAGGTAACAATCCATAGATTATTACTTTTGAGATTTTTCTCTTTAATTTAGACTCTAACTCTTCAAATTCTCTTAGCAGAATATCATTCCTAGTTCTACCTATGTCATTAGTTCCTACATGGGCCAAGACAACAGGATGCAATACATTATATACAGGGGCTGCAAATTACTGTAATATGAATTAAAAGAACACTTGATCGTAATGGGTACAATTACATTCCAGGTCAAATAACCCAATTTAACTTTGAAAGTTTTTAATTCAATATATTCAGCCATGGCATCCATTAATGGTGAATAAAAGCAAAATAAAGTTGTGAATACAAAGCAGTACTGTATATATTTATTGTATAAAATTTGTTATGAAAGTGCTTTTTAATTTTTTTTGAGGATTTATATTTTAGAGTTGTGGACATTGGTTTATTTGAGAAAACTGAAAAGATTCCATGGATGTTTTTTTACAAGGGTCACCGAGAGGTCTTGTTTGAAAACAACCTTTACTGGAAGTCACATGCCTTAAGCTCAATAAACAACAGAAACCTTGGTGACTTGGGGGAGATATTTATGGAGAAGTGACATGTCAAGCTTTATAGTGGTCAGGAGGTTTGGGGTTTTGCTTCTGAAATATTGTTTCGGTTCAGTTGGGGTGTGTACTGTGTTTGAAGGCAGTTGGAGGTCAGCTGTTGACAGATAAGACACCAGCTCATCTTTCTCTACCTCTTTGAAAAACCTGTGAATCCAGAGTGGGATAATTGAAACCCCTGATGCCACATTTCTCTTGGAAAGCCTACCAAACTACTGCTTGACATCTCCAGAATGAACTGCTCCAGAAAAGATCTCAGTGATCCGTCTCCGTATACCCGGATGCCAGACCAAAAGGGACAACTGACATCCTTCCATATCTTCTCTTTTTTCTTCAAGAATTAGCAAGTATTTGGTCAAAGTATTTTTTTATATAAAAGAGCTCTGCAGAAAAAATCTCTATTTTTCAGTGTGTGTGTGAGGGGCTAAGGTAAAAAGGGAACTTTCATATTTCAATCTGCGTGTTAATGCTTTGCTTCGTTACTGGAAAGGTCTTGTTTTGTAATAAACTGATAATTTTATTGTTTATTAAAGAAACCTGGTTGGTGTATTTTATTCGGGGATAAAGAGTAAAGTATATGATTGACCGTATCGGTACCTGGGTAAACATTTAAATATATGTTGTGACCAGTGGAGAAGTGGAACTAGAAAAGAAAGTGCACTCCTCCCTCCTCAGTCATAACAAATTATGCAGGCTTGATAAGGCTGTAACACATCTCAGGATTCTGAAATAAACCAATGGAGCTTCAATTTTGTGACTGAAGTCATTATTTGAACACCCTTGATGCGTTGCAATGTATTATCCTATATAAATTTAAGAAAAATGATGAGCTATGTGTTGGTTTACTTGGGTTTTATATTATACAGCTCGTTAATGTCTCAACTATGCAAAAAATGCTGAGGTACATGTAGTGTTGCAACCCTCAGTAATATCTTCTCAATGTGAGTAATGCTGCACACATCCAGTCTCCAGTTTAAATTAGATGATGACAATCCCACATATCCTTCACATCCAGTAAACATGAGTAACAGTTGGTGACTGATGTCCAGGCAGTAGGTGAAATAACTTGATATTTGTGTTTGTCTCTGGAGGTGTTAGTAAAACACAGGCTGTTGTCACTACTTTATTAGTCACATTGGGGTTACACAAAGATTCATATTTGAAGAAAGCTGCTGGAGATCTATTTTTAGCAAAAGGTCAGTGATGGGTCATGATGTGGTTTACATTTTCTGAAGCATATGATTTCATATTTGTAGCTAGGCAACAGTTACAGTGTTGGTAAATGATTTCCTTTGAGAGCTATTTTCATGTCATCACTGAAATAAATGGGGTAATGATCCAACATAGGAACCAATATAGGCACGATCAGGTTTGGCCTTCCCTGCTCATGCCCCTGTCAACCCAGAAAGTTTCACTTCAGAGGTTCTCCTTGCTCGGACACAACCATAATCAGAATAGTACTTTAATTTCCACAAGACCACCTTAGATAACTTCCCCAATGGCTTATTTATTAAGTGCTTTGCCCAGGATGAAACTAAGAAATACAAACCATGAAGATTTGATTCCTCCTCAGTGCTTTTTTAAAATGTTATCTTTCATTCTATTAGCCTGCCTTGGATTGAAAACAAGTTTTTAGAGGAGAAAGGACACACAAAGCCCATGGTGTCACATTGTCCCCTGTAGGTAGATTGATAAGAATCAATTTTTTTTGGAAAAGATGGACTAATCTGATAAATATATGAACACACGGTAGAGCAAGGAATCTCCTTAGAATATATAGCTTCGGGTGAGAAAACATATTGGTTCTCTTGATAGTGGTGAATTTTAGATTGTTACTCAAATCTGTCCTTATGTGATCTAGATAGGAAGTACAATCCAGATGTTTCACAACTCACCATATTCGGTAAATGGACTGCATCTGTCTGAAACACCACAATAAGAGCATATTCCTACTATGCATTGTTATCATAGAAGCATTCATTACAAAAGGAGGCCATTCAGCCCATCATTTCGATGTAGCCTTATCCATTGAATGCTGTTACGACCGACCGCTCAAGTCAAACCCCCAATCAAAATATACGATTCCGATTGTGGTGGGAGAAATGCACTGTTGATTCAGTCCCATCCCTCCACAGATTGCCTAACATATCATTTTAAACTTTCCAAATTAAATAAAGACCCAGCCAAATTGTATCATTGATTAACCCCTGAATGAGGCTAACCAAACCAGGTGTCTTTAGATCAACAAACTAACTGTTTAATTAGAAAAACTAAATTCTTAAACACTACTAAGATATAAACAACATTTAAAATAGAAAAATTAGTGGCCTTGCATATTTACGCTGCTGCCAAAGTGAAATCTTCCAATGTGGAACGGTCCAAGGTTGCTTGAAGTCCTCACAGCCGTTCGATGAGGGAAAAAAAAGGTTCTTCAACAGTAGAACAGTCCATAGTATAATTCAGCAGTTGAATTGATGCTCTTCCTATCCAGCGATGAATTTCAGCGATTAGAGTTCAGTCGTTAAAGGAATTGGTTATTTTCTTTTAAGAAATTAATCTGGCTTGACATCAGAATTCTGAGAGTATAATAAATAGGGTTTAAATAAACCGAGAGAGAGCTCTCTTTCCTTCAGTACATGCTGGCAGAACAGTCTTTGTGTCTCTGTTAACTGTGTCTCAAAAGCCAGTTTTTCAACTAGTTTCTACGTCAATTGGCAACATTGTATCTCGTGTCTTTGGTCTTGAGTGGCTGTATCCTACGGCAATGAGAATGCATATTTGAAGCTGGCTGTATCCTATTGCAACGAGAATGCATCCTTTGACTCAGTCTTTGGAGCTTGCTGCCTTAAAGCAGTTACAGCCTTAAAGGCACACTGCATACTTCCCAGAAAAAAACTACAGGATCATAACAATGCTTAAAGGAATTTATTGAGATAATCAAAGAAGTTAAGATAGCACAAACTGTCTTGCATCATGACGTCAATAATACACACAATTTTACTATAATCGTTTTACCTTTATTCCATTAAAAAAGAAAGACTTGCAATTATATTGCACAATTCATAACCCCAGGATACTCCAAAGTGCTGTAAAATCAATGAAGTAATTTTGAAGTGTAGTCACCGTTGCAAAGTAGGTTATATTAGGTACAACCATTATAAGGTTATACAGCAATGTTACCTACACTAAAGAGTAAACATAGATAAGAATCACCACCATTTTGACTTGAGTATCACTTAACTGTCAGCATCCCACGTGGCCAGATTCTGATATCGGACTGCTGTTGCCACTGATTTGATGAATGCTCTTGAAACTTGGACTGCACAGGCCCACAGAACATATGTGCTATCTACTCACAAGAGTACATAGGTTCAGTTGGAAGACGGAGCCCCCACCTCACCAGATCAACCATCCGACTTTCGACAAGGTGATTTAGACTAACTTCTGCCATTGCAAAGTTGGTTGAAATACTGTGGTGAGTTTCTGGATTTGGCCCAGGGTGTTGCTGCATTATCACAGGGAGGGCAAGGAATTTGCTGCCCTGACAACACCAAGACTGCAACTGATATGTGGTTGTAGTGTCTCTGGGTCTGCAACATGACAGGGTGATGGAACAGATGCTGCAGAGAGGGAAACCTCTGTGTGGAGGGAGGAGGAGAGAAGCAGAGAGGGGTAATTGAGATGCCTTTGCTCTGGATGGGCTGCCTTAAGCGCCTTTTCAAACTATGGTTCCCTTAGGACATCATGCCTTCACCACCATTGCTCCCCTGTTACCCACTTTCTCAGCCACCTGCAACATCCCATCACAGGATCCATTTCACCAAAATTCTGTAATAAAAGCCACCACCAAAAATTTTTCCATAACATCTTTATCCAACAGCACATCCAATTACACAAACAAAAATGAACTATTCACCCTTGGACATACCTTTGGAGCCTGTCTTGCAGGTGCCTTTGCCTGGCCTAGTGCTCCTAGGCAGTGTTACCCCAGCGGCTGCAGCATGGCTGGTGGAAGGCTGCTGACTTTCACTGGGAGAGACTACACATAGCCTTGCAGGATGCCCTCAAGCAGCTCTGGCCTTGAGGGCTCGGCTTCGGATTGTACCATCTTGGCATGGATGGCAGCAATCTGGGCTTGTTGGCTGAAAGGTAACAGCAAGGGGACTAGTGGAGTGGTAGTGGTGGGAGCACAAATGCTGTCATCCTGAGAGAGGACAGCAGATTTGTGCTCCAAGGAGCCACTGCTACTCGCCCGGGGTGGTGCCTTAGCAATCCTAGTAATCTGTTGGAGGACGGATTGCTGGACTGCTGTCAGACTGCATGCCTCTTTGAGCACTAAGATCTGTAGCCATGTTAACAGTCTGAGCCTGCATAGCAACATGCATGGATCTCATGACCTCAGTCTGAGCTTCCACTGCAGCACTGAGATGTTGGATGGCCTTTGCCTGTGCTGCAATGAAAGCTGAGACTTTGGCCACCAGGTACTACATCACAAGTGGGTCCGCAAGTGCTGTCATGGAGTTGGCCACTACCACAGTGAAAAGAATGGGCTCCAAGCTCTGTATGATGCCCTGTGCCAAGTTGGCGTCGAACTCCCCCATGCTCCTTGATAGTGACAAAACCTGCCAATGAACCGGTGTGCATGTTTATCAGTGTTCTCCTGTATGCCAGCCCATCCGGATACTCCAGATACACAAAGTCCTCGTCTGAGACCCCTGCAATAGAACTCATCTGACACCTTGCTCTCCAGCGAGCTGGCACCCCCAGCTTGGCTGCAGCCCACTTGTACCCGGTGACTGGCCTTGTGCAGATCCCGACTCTAGACGATCCTCTCGGGTACAACACAGTGCCAGTACCTGAGCTGCTAGCTGCGTGTCAGATCAAGTGACAATGCTTCTTCATCAGTGATGTGGTGTTGCTCTCACCCTTCCTCCTGAGGTTGCTGTAGTTGGGCAGGCAGCAGTTATTGGGTGTCTGAAAGCAGAAAATTAGAAGAGGACGGTGATGGGGAGGCCGGGGTGTGGGGTGGCTAGGCTGGAAAACAAGAGGTTAATGGTCACACCGTCTGCAGCTTGCACATTGTTCCAGATAACAGGGTGAGGGTGAGGTGGGAGTTGAAAAGGGGCAGAAGATAGTAATATACCATTATCCTGAATGCTCTTGGCAACATCGGATGCTACGTTCTGTATCGCAGCCAGCCCCAGGATGCGCAGCACCATCTCTTCCATCAGGCTCAGGGGATGAAGGCATTCCTTCCCTTGATGGTTCTGCTCTGCTCTCTTCTATTGTGAGTGACATTGTCCTGCAAGAAGAATGCCAGTGATTGTGTTACACTGTATTTGGGTGATGTGCCTGCCATAGCTGAACAGCTGGAGGTATGTGGAGGCAATTAGAGGTGGGTGTGAGGCTGGCACCATTGGTGGATGTGTGAGGGTGGGGTGGACTATCTGGATGTTAGGCATGAGTCCTGAATGCCAGAGAGTGCTGCTGGGTGAGTAATGTGGGGGTGGTGCATTGAGCAGTGTGAGAGACTGGTGGATTGGTGGGTAGATGTCATGTGACAATGCATTCACTGACATTGACCTCCTGTGTGAGGTCATTAGACTTCTTCTGGCACTGTTGCCATGTCCTCAGGGCCCAAAGATTAACAATTAGCCCATTAATAGCAATTTTTTACGAGCTAAATTGTAGTCTCTTGCTACATTAACATATTCATTTTAGATTGGAAACTATTAAACACAGATCTGAGTTTTTAGACTGTAACAGCTAGTGTTTATGTAGGATTACTCATGAGGAATAAACATCAAGTGGGGAGCATCATAGAGGATGCACACCACGCATGACAAAAGGAGGAAATTTAGAGGCAGAGGTAATCATCGAAATCATAGAAATTTATAGCAATGGAAGGAGGCCATTCAGCCTATCGGGTCCGTGCCAGCTGGCAAGTAGCCATTCAGCCTAACCCCACTTCCCAGCTCTTTGTCCATTGCCTTGTAGACTACGGCACTTCAAGTGCATATCTAAGTACTTTTTAAATGTAATGTGGGTTTCTTCCTCTACCACCCTTTCGGGAGGTGAGTTCCAGATCCCCACCTCCCTCTGCATGAAATGATTTCCCCTTGAATCCCCTCTAAACCACCTACCTCTTACCTTAAGTCTATGCCCCCCTGGTTATGGACCCCTCAACCAAGAGGAATAGGTTTTCTATCCACTCTATGTAGACCCCTCATAATTTCATACAGTTCAATTAGGTCTCTCCTCAGCCTCCTCTGTTCCAAAGAAAACAACCCTGGACCATCCAATCTATCCTCATAACCAAAATTCTCCAGTCCAGGCAACCTCCTCGTAAATCCCCTCTGTACCCTCTCGAGTACAATCACATCCTTCCTATAGTGCGGTGACCAGAACTGCACAGAATACTCCAGCTGCGGACAAACTTATGTTTTATACAGTTCCAGCATAACCTTCCAGCTTTTATATTCTATGCCTCGGTTAACAAAGGCAATGTGGGCAGACGGTGGCCTTGTGGTATTGTCACTGATAAACTAGTAATTCAGAGACCCAGGCTAATATCCTGGGAACATGGGTTCAGATCTCACCATGGCAGTTGGTGGAATTTAAATTCAGTTAATTAATTTTAAAAATCTGAAATTGAAAGCTAGTCTCAGTAATATTGCTATCATCAATTATTGTGAAAATCTATCTGGTTCACTAATGTCCTTTAGGGAAGGAAATCTGCCATCCTTATCTGGTCTGGCCTACATGTGACTCCAGACCCACAGCAATGCCCTCTGAAATGGTCTAGTAAGCAACTCAGTTGTCAAGGGTAATTAGGTATGGACAACAAATGCTGGCCTTGCGGGCAATGCCCACATCCCATGTAAGAATGGAAAAAAATCCCGTAAGCTTTTTTTTAAATTTCTAAAATATACTTTATTCATAAAAAACTGTAAGAAAATACATTACAAAATAGTTCCAAAAAGCACAAAGTCAAATAATACAAGGAGTGCAAAAGAGATCAGTTTCTTTCAATACAGGAGTGAGTTGCCTCACAAACCTTTCATTTCATTTTACATGCTATGTACATTTTACAGCAAAAGAAATATTTTCCGGATACAGTTGAGGGGTTTTTCATTGGTCCAGCCCCTCAGTTCACCTTGGTGGGGGGTACCTTACACTGTGGTCTTTCCCCATTGAGCCTTTGCCGCAGCTTCCTCAAGCTTTAGTGCGTCCCTCAGCACGTAGTCCTGGACCTTGGAATGTGCCAGTCTGCAACATTCGGTTGTGGACAACTCTTTGCGCTGGAAGACCAGCAAGTTTCGGGCAGACCAAAGGGCGTCTTTCACCGAATTGATAGTCCTCCAGTAGCAGTTGAAGTTTGTCTCGATGTGCATACCTGGGAACCGTCCATAGAGCACAGACTCCTGTGTTACAGAGCTGCTTGGGATAAACCTCGACAAAAACACTGCATCTCTTTCCACACCTGCTTTGCAAAGCCACATTCCAGAAAGAGGTGGGCAACCGTCTCTTCCCCACCACAGCCACTTCGAGGGCATTGTGCAGAGGGTGTGAGACTCCGGGCGTGCAGGAAGGATCTGACAGGGAGGACTCTTCTCACCACCAGCCAAGCTAGATCTTGGTGCTTGTTTGAAAGTTCTGGTGATGAGGCATTCCGCCAAATGACTTTGGCAGTCTGCTCGGGGAACCATCTGACCGGATCCACCATCTCCTTTTCCCATAGGGCCTTGAGGGCATTCTGTGCAGACCACTGCCTGATGGATTGGTGGTCAAAGGTGTTTTTCTTTAGAAGGATAGGTGGTATGGCACGGACCAACTGGATGGCGCGTTCTGCGGCAATGTGACCAGACCCATCCTTCGCAACACTGGGGAGAGATAGAACCTCAGCACATAGTGACACTTGGAGTTTGCGTACTAGGGGTCTACGCACAGCTTGATGCAGCCGCACACAAAGGTGATCAGGATGAGGGCGGCGTTTATCAAGGGGTTTGAACATTGTGTCCGTCTGGACCCGGTCCATTTTGGATCCCCATATGAACCAGAAAATGGCTCGGGTGACCGCCACGGCGCCACGTACAGCAACAACGTGAGTGCCTCGCACCTGATGATGAGGTTCTTACCCACAATGGAAAGAGATCGCTGCTCCCACATGCTCAGCTTATGGTGTATCCTGGCTACTCGCTCCTTCCATGTTTTGGTGCACGCCCCGGCCCCTCCGAACCATATCCCCAGCATCTTCAGGTAGTCTGACCTGACGGTGAAGGGGACAAAGGACTGGTCAGCCCAGTTCCCAAAGAACATGGCCTCGCTCTTGCCGTGGTTAACTTTGGCTCCCGAGGCCAGTTCGAACTGGTCGCAGAGGCTCATCAGTCTGCGCACAGACAGCGGGTCCGAGCAGAAGACGGCGACGTCATCCAGGTACAGGGAGGTTTTAACCTGAGTGCCTCCATTGCCTGGGATTGTCACCCCTCTTATGCTCGCATCCTTCCTAATAGATTCAGCAAAGGTTTCAATACAGCAAACAAACAAGACAGGAGAGAGAGGACAGCCCTGTTTGACTCCAGATCGGATCGGGAAACTTTCTGATTCCCACCCATTGATTGAGACTGCGCTACTGATGTTTGTGTAGAGTAGTTTGATCCAATTGCAGATTCCCTCCCCAAACCCCATTTTGGAAAGCATGTCCATCATGTAGGTGTGCGATACCCTGTCAAAAGCCTTGTCCTGGTCCAGGCTGATGAGGCAGGTGTCCACCCTCCTGTCCTGTATGTAGGCGATCGTATCCCTGAGTAGCGCGAGACTATCAGAGATCTTCCTGCCAGATATAGTACAGGTCTGATCAGGGTGAATCACCAACTCCAGAGCAGATTTGACTTGACTGGCTATGACATTTGACAGAATCTTGTCGTCAGCATTAAGCAGTGAGATGGGCCGCAAATTTCTGATTTCTGCCCTCTCCCCCTTCTGCTTGTAGATGAGGGTGATGATGCCTTTCCTCATGGATTCTGACATGCTGTCGGCCAGAAGCACACTCTCGTCTACTTCCAGCAGGTGTGGGCCGACCCAGTCTCACAGGGCCGAATACAACTCAATCGGCAAGCCATCGCTTCCAGGAGTTTTATTCGGCTCGAAGGACCCGATGGCCTTTGTCAGCTCGTCCAGGGTTAACGGCTTGTCCAGTCTCTCCCTCGTGCTGTCATCTAAGACCTCTGTGATAGATGACAGGAAGGACTGGAAGGCTCTGCTGTCTGTGGGCTTTGTGTCATACAGCTCAGCATAAAAGGATTTGCTGATCCTTAGTATGTCGGACTGCGAAGACGTTACCGAGCCATCCTCTTCCTTCAGGCTTCTGATCACAGAGCTCTCTCTGTGTACCTTTTGGAAGAAGTAACGCGAGCACGTCTCATCCTGCTCAATGGAGCGGACCCTGGACTGGAAGATGATCTTGGAGGCCTCCGTGGCAAAAATTGAGGCCTGTTGACTCTTCACCTCATGGAGGTCCTCCTTGACCTCGACCCCCATCAACTGCAGCCAGAGCAGATTTTGCATACTTTTCTGGAGTCGGGACCTTTCTCTCTGTCTCTCTCTCGCCCTCTGAACACCTTTGAGGATAAAGAACCTCTTGATGTTCTCCTTGATCGCTTCCCACCAGTGAACTGGAGACTCAATCTGCTGTTGTTTCCTCCTTGAAAACATCACTGCTCCCTGCTTCCCGGCGCTGGAGCGCACCAGACGTGTCGTTGCCCTCAGTGTTCCGGAGCTGGGATGTGCTGGGCGTGTCGCTGGATTCGGTGCCTTGGGTTTGGGGCACGCTGGTCCCATCACAACTTTCAGTGCCTAGGGGCTGGGGGGCTTCATCTTCCTGCTCCCTTGAGTTCTTTTGTAGGTGCCGTCGTTCCGACACTTCCTCGTCCAATGAAGAGGAGCTGCTGTAGTCTGTCTCAAACGGTAGCCTCCTCTTGTCACTGGTTTGGGTGGTGACCTGTTCCGCTTTGGGCAGATTTTTCCTTGTGGTTTTCTTTTGTACCACTTGCCACTGACCTGTTTCACCATCAGCTGCCCCCTCCTCCATCTGGATGTGGAGGGGGGGTTTCCGGGCTCAGGGAAGGTGTTGGGTCGCTGGTTTCAGCTGCCTCCCCTTTCTTCTCAGGTGGGCTTTCCTTGCTGGGGGGAGGGTTGTTTGTCTCCTTCCCAGCACCCGACGCATTCGTTGTTCTTTCTCCCGGCCTTCCCTTGGGGTTTGCTGCCTGAGCATAGCTGAGGCAACGTTTGGGGCAGGTTTTGTAGAGGTGGCCTGCCTCACTGCACAGGTTGCAACACTTACTTTGTTCACAGTCCTTGGTCTGATGGCCTTCCTTCCTGCAGTTCTTGCAGACAACTGAACTGCAGTTAGCTGTCACGTGACCAGATTTCTCACAGGTGCGACAAACTCTGGGCTGCCCCGCATAGACTAAGAAGCCTCGATTTGGCTCTATTGGCATCAACCTTCAAGGTCACCCTAACCTGCCGCTTACTGGTCCAACTCCTAAGCAGGTCCCTGACATCAGTGCTGCTGCCGACCACTTTGACGTACCTGGCTAGGAAGGTGAGTACGTCCACAACAGGAACATGGGCGTTATAGAGGTGAATTGTCACCACCCGGCCACGTTGTGATGGCAGCGTAAAGAGCTGCTCCGCTGCGAGGATGGACAGCAGCGCCTGGTTTCCCTTCTCTTTGAAGACCTTCAGTAGCTTGATGCATCCCGCCACATTCTTAAATGTGACGTCAAAATACCCACTGCTGAGGAAGTCCTGCAGGCAGTAGATGTCGGCATCTTGGAATCCACGGCAATCAATGAGGATTCTCCGGATGAAGAAGATGCGGTCGAATGGTGCACCTCCCTCCTTATCCTTCACAACCACCCGAATGGTGTTGCACACTCCTTGGCCCGAAGCTCTAGAATTGGTTATAACCATTTGCTCAGAGTACCCAGGACAGGATCAAAGGCCACTGATCATGGTCTCTCCTCTGCCAGGTAAGTATTATGTTCGAAGACGTTGAACAAAGTTGTAAGCCTTCTTGACCGCCTTATCTACCTGACCAGCTATCTTCAGAGTACTGTGGACATGCATTCCAAAGTCCTTCTGTTCCTCTACACTTCTTAGTATCCTACCATTTATTGTGTATTCCCTTGCCTTGTTAGCCTTCCCCAAATGCATTACTTCACACTTTTACAGATTGAGCTCCATTTGCCACTGTTTTGTCCACCTGATTAGTCCATTGACATCTTACCTAAATCTGCAGCTTTATTTATTTATTTATTTAGAAATACAGCACTGAAACAGGCCCTTCGGCCCACCAAGTCTGTGCCGACCAACAACCACCCGTTTATACTAATCCTACATTAACCCCATATTCTCTACCACATCCCCACCATTCTCCTACCACCTACCTACACTAGGGGCAATTTACAATGGCCAATTAACCTATCAACCTGCAAGTCTTTGGCTTCTAATGCAGAGTTGAAAAGAAAGCAGGGAGAAAAGTAGCAAGGTAATGGTTTGGGAAGGGAATTCCAGAGATAAGGGTAACTGAATAATTGACCTTTGATTGTGGAACAGAGGGAAATGGAAACCACTAAAAATGTATTTAAAATTAATATAGAAATAAGAAGTGCAGAAACGTTCAGCAAATACAACAATGTATAATAAAGCACACAACATATAGAGAAAAAACTGTATTGGGTTAATTACCACTTCTAAAAATATATTTGAACTTAAAGAAAAAAGAAAGACTTGCACTTATATAGCACCACACTTGACCTCAGGACATCCCAAAGCGCTTTACAGTCAATTAAGTACTTTTTGAATTGTAGTCACTGTTGTAATGTAAGAAAGATGGCAGCCAAATTTTGCACAGCAAGGTCCCTAAACAGCAACGAAGTAAATGACCAGCAATCTGTTCCAGTGATGTTGGTTGGGGGATCAATATTGGCCAGGACACCAGGGAGAACTCTAAGGCTCTTTCATAATGCTGTGGAATCTTTTACGTCCACCTGAGAGGAGCTCAGTTTGACATCTCATCTGAAAGATGGTGTAAACCATTTACTGTGGGCTGGTTTGTGCATCAAGATCAAGTGGCTGTTTGTTATTTCCAGTACTCTGAGTATCAGTTGCAGCTCCACATGCAGTTTTTCTTGGTACTGGTTTTTATTGGCTTTACAGGTATTTATTCATGTTTTTCTGGCATAGTACAACATTTCTGACCTTACATACTGAGATCAACTGAAACATAAGCCGAAGTATCAGTTGAACTGTGTTGGAAGGATCATCTGTAGCTTTAATATAGATAGTCTTACAGCTGATCCAATAATTAATGATGAAATTGCAAATCAAAAACTAAAGGAGGTGGAGTTGCAGTGTAAAACAATTGATCGTGGCGACGTCTAAAATCAAAACAACAGATTCCACAGATACATTGATGACACCCAGCTCTACCTCATCACCAGCTCTCTAGACCCCCTTCCTTGCCTCTTATTTGTCATGCAGCTTGTCCAACAGCCAGTACTGGGTGAGCAGAAATTTCCTCCAACCAAGAATTAGGAAAGACCAAAACCACTGTCTTCAGTTTCCGTCACATTCTCACTGACTGCATTCCACTCTTTGGCAATTGTCTGAGGCTGAACTAGACCTGAACTTTGGTGCCACGTTTGTCCCAAAGATGAGATTCTTACCACAAGTCCATCACCAGAACGGCTTACTTCCATCTCTCTAACATTGCTCATCTCCCCTTTACCTCAGTTCACCCACTGCTGAAACGCCCATTGGTGCCTTCATTGCAAATGGTCTCATAACCTGCCTCCCATCTTCCACCCGTCATAAATTTGAGATCATTCAAATCTCTGGTGCCTGTATCATAAGAACATAAGAAATAGGAGCAGGGGTAGGCCATTCAGCCCCTCGAGCCTGCTCTGCCATTCAATAAGATCATGGATGATCTGATTGTGGCTTTAACTCCACTTTCCTGCCTGCCTCCCATAACCCTCGTCTCCCTTGTAGGTCAAAAATCTGTCCAACTCAAAAATCTGTCCAACACACAATAAGTCCTGTCCACCCATCACCTCTGTACTCGCTGACCTACATTGGCTCCTGATCCAGCAACATCTTGATTTTAAAACTCTCATCCTTGTTTTCAAATATCTCCATGGCCTTGCCACACTTATCTCTGTAACTTCCTCCCGCCCCACACACTATGAGATATCTGTTCTCCTCTAATTCTGGCCTCTTGAGCATCCCTGGTTTTAATTACTCCACCGTTGGCAGCTGTGCCTTCAGCTGCCTTGGCCCGAAGCTCTGGAATTCCCTCCCTAAACCTCTCCACTTCTGTTTTCTCTCTTCCTATAAGATGCTCCTGAAAACCTACCTCTTTGACCACACTTTTGATCACCTGTCAAAATATCTCCTTATGTTCCTTGGTGTCAAATTTTTGTTTGACAATGCTCTCGTGAAGCACCTAGGGATGTTTTACTCTGTTAAAGGTCCTATATAAATGCAAGTTATTGTTGTTGTCAAGGAAGCTGGTATTATCTCATTTGAAGCATATTAGTACTCATTTTAAGTTATTGATTTACTATTGAACTCTATTACTTCAGTTTGGAATTTTCAATTTTGTCCTGAGTAACCTACTGCTTACTGTACTTACGTTCAATATAAATGGAATCATCTGTAAGCAGAAAGTCTCTGAATGGAAACTTCAGCATCTTTTTACTCTTTATACCACATTCAGCAACAGCAGCTTGGAAATAACTGTGAGCTGTCATGCACACAGCTGTGATACATTCCTTTTTATAAGATAGACATTGGCCCGGGTTATGCTGTACTCATAATGACGAGGATGTCAGTGCTCGCTATTATTATGTAGCAAAACTGACAACGACTTCTGATGTCCACAAATGTGCAGTTAAATGCAGAAATTCGAAAGTTGCTGTCAGTGATACCCTGCTGTTAGGCTGCACTGTTGCAGTCTTCGCCGATGGAATCTGCACTGTAATGGTATGAATTTAGGTTAATTGCCCACTAGTCTTGTACTGAAGACATATGAAAAGGTTAGATCTTCTACCCAGGAGTAACTGAATTTTGAACAGCGTATGAAGTGATAATTACTCCTGAACAACCTCTCTGGCCCTGAACAATTAATTTTAAATGCGTGGAGTCTCATTCCCTCAGAAGAAAATTAACATTGCAGATTTAAAAAAAACATTAAAATATTTTTTATAAATAATTTTTCTGTTTTTCTCTCTTATGTCTCTTCTTTAATCCCATGTGTATGTCCCAATCTTTATTTTGTTTCCTGTACAATGATTTAAATGTTATTTTGTGATGTTGATAGGCTGCAGAGCTGGGCTGAGATGGCAAGTGGAGTTTAATGCGGAAAAGTGTGAGGTGATTCACTTTGGAAGGAGTAACAGGAATGCAGAGTACTGGGCTAATGGGAAGATTCTTGGTAGTGTAGATGAGCAGAGAGATCTTGGTGTCCAGATGCATAAATCCCTGAAAGTTGCCACCCAGGTTAATAGGGCTGTTAAGAAGGCATATGGTGTGTTAGCTTTTATTAGTAGGGGGATCGAGTTTCGGAGCCACGAGGTCATGCTGCAGCTGTACAAAACTCTGGTGAGGCCGCACCTGGAGTATTGCGTGCAGTTCTGGTCACCGCATTATAGGAAGGATGTGGAAGCTTTGGAAAGGGTGCAGAGGAGATTTACTAGGATGTTGCCTGGTATGGAGGGAAGGTCTTACGAGGAAAGGCTGAGGGACTTGAGGTTGTTTTCGTTGGAGAGAAGGAGGAGGAGAGGTGACTTAATAGAGACATATAAGATAATCAGAGGGTTAGATAGGGTGGATAGTGAGAGTCTTTTTCCTCGGATGGTGATGGCAAACACGAGGGGACATAGCTTTAAGTTGAGGGGTGATAGATATAGGACAGATGTCAGAGGTAGTTTCTTTACTCAGAGAGTAGTAGGGGCGTGGAACGCCCTGCCTGCAACAGTAGTAGACTCGCCAACTTTAAGGGCATTTAAGTGGTCATTGGATAGACATATGGATGAAAATGGAATAGTGTAGGTCAGATGGTTTCACAGGTCGGCGCAACATCGAGGGCCGAAGGGCCTGTACTGCGCTGTAATGTTCTATGTTCTATTTCATGTTTGTTTTTACTTTCTGCTTTGCAGTTTGCATGTCTCAGTGAGGATTCTTCAATTTGATTGGTTGAAGAGCCTCCCTTCTGCTTGACCTGCTCACAGAATCCACAGATTCCCTGCAGAGCGTGCTGCCCAAAACCTAGAGATCTCTGCTGACAAGCCCACAAAACATCTCTGGACAATTGCACAAGAGGTGAACAGTGAAAACTGTTTCTTTGCCATACAGCAAAATCCAGACCAAAGAATTTAACAAGTTATTACAGTATATGTATAGGCAAATGCACATTCCTCTGGTCTTTGTTTTCAGTATCGGTTGACTTTCCCTAGGCTTTTGTAGATTTTAAATTTAAGACAATTACTGGCACATCTTGTGTAGTCATTGCACAGATTTGTTACAAAGAACTTACAGGAGATAGTGGCACATTGGGCTTGTTTTTTCAATTACTTTGGGATTTACAAAACAAATATTTTCTGCCATATTATAACATAAAATGTGGAACAAGGTAGTTTATCTGTGCACTGAGCTGTCTCTTGGATTTCAACATTGCTTTCTCATCCTCAGTGTTGTTGGAGTGCACTTACTTCAGGATATTTTCGTCTGGTATCTGCAGGCTCATCAGTGAAAACAATTTTCAAATACCAAAGTTGATATCAGTCCTTCTATTTTTACAAAATGACATTGCTGAATGCTTTAAAGTAATCCCTTGATTGACGCATGAGATGTTTGATCTGCTTCTCTTCTTCCCATTCATTAATCCTTTTGTTTTCTTCCAATTTTATTCTTTCTAGTTGTCCTCAGCCTGAAAATTGTCTAATTGTTCGGGTTTGTCAAGAATTCACTGTAATCGGCAATGGGGTTAATGGGGGAAGGGTGGTAATCAGGGCTGGGGGCGGGGAAGAAGTCGATAATTGGGGCTGGGGGGAGAGGCCGATAATTGGGGATTGGGTTGGAGATCGGTAATCAGGGTCGGCGGGGGAGGTGGGGTGGTGGCGGGTGGTGTGGAGTGAGAACCCCTGCTCCACCTGGTCTTCAACAAGAGTTTAAGTGTCCACGTCTCCATTACAGGACACTGGGATGCCTTAAAATCCACCACCGTTAAAAGGCCAGTGGATGTGTGCAGTGAGTTAGGGTCACATTCCCCGTAGTTCAGTTTTATCCCCTTCCCTGGCTGACTCTCTTTCGCCCGTTGTTGCCAGGGGCTGGGTGGGGTGATGTTTAATATTGAGGCTGTAATGTTTCTGACTGAAGCCTATAGTTGAATTGTTTGTTATGATGTTTTTTGATTTGTGAACCTGATATTTGATGTTGAATGCATCAACCAATTTGTAAAAGGCTGTCATTTGGTTTGTATTTCAATTACATCTATGTTGCATAATTTTAAAAAATGGAACAAGGCTGGAGAAAAGCTTCTAATGCTGGAGCACAATAGAATCATAAATAATGTAGAACATGTTGGAATTAAAAACAAGAAAGCAAGGTAGTGAAACAAATCAAATAGAAAATTAAACGGGAGAAGAGTCAAAAAAAATTACAATCTCGAATAAATCAAAAACCCACATTGCAGCAGACAGAGATAGCAGCCATTACACCAGAAATAAAGAAGGACTTGCACTAATATAGTACTCTTCACGACCACCGGACGTCTCAAAGTTCTTTACAGCCAATGAAGTACTTTTGAAGTGTAGTCACTGTTATAATGTAGGAAACACGGCAGCTAACTTGTGCACAGCAAGCTCCCACAAACAGCAGCAATTGATAATGACCAGATAATCTGTTCTTGTGATGTTGATTGAGAGATAAATATTGGCCAGGATACCAGGGATAACTCCCCTGTTGTTCTTGGAAATAGTGCCAAGGGATCTTTTACATTCACCCGAGCAGGCAGATGGGGCCTTGGTTTAATGTCTCATCTGAAAGATAGCACCTCCAAAGGTGTAGCACTCGATCAGTACTGCACTGGAGTATCAGCCATGATTTTTGTGCTCAAGCTCTGGACCGGGACTTGAACCCGGAACCTTGTTATTCAGTCAGGAGTGCAACCAACTGAGACTTGGCTGACACTAGTAAAAAAACCAATAAAAATATAAAAAACGAATAAAAAATGCAAAGAACAACAGACCGAGGGAAAAATCTTCTGCTAAATAGAACCAGTAGAATGTCTGGGTAGATACATAAAAAAAAGAGTTGGGTGAACCAGGATGGTAGTAAAAAGGACAGAGCCTGAAGCAAGTGAAGAAAGTCAACCAGAGAGAAAGATAATACATTCAGTGGGTAGAAAAATGTATTATTACTTTTATATTTTATGATATTGCGATGGAATCTATGGTTTGCGGGACCAGTGGGGTGATGTGAGTGAGCTGTTGTCCGAACAGATGACTTGTCAAATGTTTTGTTAGGTGCACTGACTCTGGTTTCAAAGCTTGTTTTTTATGAGACGGACCCTAACTGAGAGGGAGACTAAAACTAAAACATCAGGTTTCTGGGGAAACAGAAACTGGTTGGAACCAGATAAAAAGGACACAAAGCCATCCACGTTCAGGTCACTCAGGAATGGAGTGCCGATAAGCTGAAGAAAGTGACAACTGAATCCAGGAACTGTTTCCGTTACTTAAAGTAACTGATTAACCAGATCCAGCCATAAGGTGCACAAAGTTGTCACTGAAGGGCTTGAATAGAGGTAATACTGGTGGATCCATGCCATCATGCCTGTCGTGAGCAGAGTTGAGGAGATTCTGGAGAAGTGTGCCTTTTGGTGAAGACTGTAGCCATGGAGTTCAAATTGAAGGGGAACGACTGTCGGATGAGAATCGGTAGATACATCTTTGAAGAAAGAATTTGGAGTTCGACCTGAGCAAGTTCAGAGCTTTGAAGAACTTTGTGGCTATAATTAGTGCCATATATGCTGGGTGGACTGCCCAGTAAATCCATGAGATCTATCTTTGTTGCATCTGATAGTTAATGTGTAATTTGTAATATCTATATATTGAACATGATTTGACTGTTAACTCATGTTTAAGTTATGTTGATTTTGGTTTGATTGTTAAATTAGAATTTACAAAAGTGAAATCTTGTCCATTTTTTTTATTGGGGTCGTTCAGTAAATTTGGTTCTTTTGGTTTGTTAATCTCCACGGGAGCACTTCTCCTATCTCCATCTCATCTAGGAGCTACATTTGAGGCAGCTATGATTCAGCAAGGAGATGGTCACTGAACTGTACCACCTCCTTCAACAGGACCTACAGCCTCACAGGAGGGCAAGGATGGCATTGCCAGTTGTCATCAAGGTCACCATCACCCTTAATTTCTACACAAGCGGATTCTTCCAGGCAGGAGCCAGCGCCATTGCCAACATTTCACAGTTCACTGTCCATCGCTGCATCAGGGAGATGATAGAGGTCATATATGCTTTGAGAAGAGACTTCATCGTCTTCTCTCTTCCCAGAGAGTAGCAAAAGTAGCAAGCATATGCTTTGCCAGGGTAGTGGGATTCCCAGTAGTGCACAACCTCTTGCTTTCCACCCCAACACCCTTCCCTCACCCCAACTCTCCCCTTCCACATTTATGCTTTCAAATAGCCAATAACTGCCACCTGGCCAGCCACAGCAGCCTCATGAGAAAGGGCAAGAGCTACATGACACCTCTGATGATGAAACACTATCTCTTGATCTGACCATTACAGCCATCAGATCAGATACTGGCACTGCACAAACTTCAGAAGCCAATATAGATTCAGGATCAGCACATGGTGAGTTACTGGGCATGAGTGGGCTGCAGCCAGACCAGGGCAAAATGATAGTCCCTGTGACAACTCCATGGAGGGTGAGGTTGCATGCAAGTTGGTCTACAGGGAGCTCGTGAGGACTTCGATGGGGCAGCATTGAGGAGAACACTGATGAGCATGCACACCAAGTTGCTTGGTGCATTGGCAGCCCTGCCAAACAGCCAGTTGTCACTGTAAAGAAGCATGGAGGAGTTCATTTCCAAATTGGCACAGGGCTTTGTACAAAGCTTGGAGCCCATCCTTTCCAGCTTTGAAGTGTGGACAACTCCATGACAGCACTTGCACACCGAGTGATGATGCAGTGTCTGGAGGCCAATGTCTCAGCTTCCATTGCAGCACAGGTGGAATCCACCCAATAACTCAGTGTTGCAGTGGAAGCTCAGACTGAGATCATGCGATCCTTGATTGCTGCCATGCCGGTCCAGGAAGTTTATGAGGAAATTGACAATGCTTTATCCATAATCTTGCCAAGACCTCTGGATTCAGGAATTGTCCCTTTAGCTTGGAAAATTGCAAAAGCAATTCTATTATTTAAGAATGGTGAGAGAGAGGGAAACAAGAAAATGATAGCCCTGTTAATCTGGCACCTGTTATGGGCAATTTTTGGACTGTATAGTTAGGGACATTTAGAAAAAGCTGAGCTGATTAGAGAGAACCAATATGGATTTGTAATGGGTAACTCATGACTAACAAAACTAATTACATTTTTTGAGGAAGCAACTAAAGTAGTAAACACGGAAATGCCTATTGATGTATATTATATGGACTTCCAGAAGGCATTCGATAAAGTTTAACATAAGAGACTATTAGCTAAAATGAAAGCTCATGGAATTGAAGGCAAATTATTGGCCTAGTTAGGAGATAGGTTAGGCAGTAGAAGACCGAGCGTAGGGATAATGGCTATGTACTTGAATTGGTAGGGTGTGACTAAAGGTGTTCCACAAAGGTCTGTGCTGTGGCTCCAACTATTCACTACATTTATTAATGACTGTGAAACAGAGAGCCATATATCCAAGATCTCCAATGACATATAGGGGTAAAGATTGGATCAGGGCCATTTTTGAGCACAGGGATCACAATATGCCATTACCCCACACCCAGTCCTGTTGAGGCAGGCAGCACGCACACTTTGTGCTGCCTTCTCATTTCATGATTGCAGCATGCAGCCCAGCATGGAATGTGCTGCTGAATGGCTGCAGGTTCAAAAGGGGACCCTGCAGCCTAATGGCTAGCACATTTTTCATCTTAAAGGTAGCCTGCCCCACTTAGAGTGGAGCTGCACTCATTGAACAGAATCTGCTGCTGACTGTCTGTGGACAAATTGGGTATGAGGAGAAGCACACCCATTACAGCAACAGGCAAGAGACAGAGAGCTCACAGGTTTTCCGATGCGGTGCTGGTGGAAAGGAGGAGAGAAGCAAAGTTTCCGCAGGGGGCCCGGAATCCCTCCAGACAAGCATTCAGAAGGGAATGGGACCAGGTTGCCAGGGAAGTCAAGTCCCAGAGTCTGGCCCCGAGGACTGTGTAGCAGTGCCAGAAGAAGTTCAATGATGTCACACATGTAGTCAAGGTCAGTGACTACATCTTTAAATGACATGTCCTACCCATCAACCTTTCATGCTGCTCAATTCACCACAGCCCCCCTCACCCACCAGCAATCGGAACTCATGCCTAACATTTAGATACTCAACCTCACCCACCTTCCAATGCCTCCAGCCTCATACCCACCTCTCGTAGCTTCCATATACCTCCAGCTATTCACCCAGGGCATCCACATCACCCAAATATATTGCAACACAATCACCAACTTTCTTCTCTCTCTCATGCAGGCATAGTAGGCAGCAGAGCAGAACCAAAGGGGCACAGCCACACTACATCGCCTGAACCCTCTGAAAAAGGTGCTCCACATCATGGGACAGCTGTTGTTGTGGTACTACCTTAAGAAGTGGGACCAACCTAAAAGGCTATAAGTGAAGGTCACTGGAGGAAGTGATGTTGCATCACACATGACCAGGGAGTTGTGGGCATCGCCAGACAGATTAAGATGTGTGTTGGTGTGGCTCCTGTAGTAGCTGTGTGTGTATATATATATATATATATATATATATATATATATATATATATTACAGTTAAGTTATAATAAAAACCTACATGTTCTTTGGATATTATTTGTAGTCCTGTGAATCTTACATTAGTTCAGATACCAAAGGAACAAAGTAATATTGCAGCTGTCACAGAGGCCATTATTTTTGGCTGTGCCGGATGCATTTAGGATGGAGGTATGTTTCTACCTCATGCTTTTTTAATCTCAAAAATATACTTTATTCATAAAAATCTGTAAAAAAAAAAAATAGATGACAAAACAGTTCATAACAATTCCAAGTTGACATTCCAGAAAGTGCAAAGGAAATCAGTTTCCTTCAATGCAGGAGTGAGTTACCTTACAACCCTTCCATTCCATTTTATATACAATGTGCATTTGCATTACACAGCAAAACCGTATTTGGTATATACAGCACAAGGGGTTTTCCATGGGTCCAGCCCCTCTGTTCACTATGGCGGGAGAACCTTACACAGTGGTCTGTCCCCATTGAGCCTTTGCGGTGGCTGCCCCAAGCTTTAGTGCGACCCTCAGCACATAGTCCTGGACCTTGGAATGTGCCAGTCTGCAACATTCAGTCGTGGACAACTCTTTGAACTGGAAGAACAGCAGGTTTTGCGCAGACCAAAGAGTGTCTTCCACCGAATTGATGGTCTTCCAGCAGCAGTTGATGTTGATCTCGGTGTGCGTCCCTGGGAACAGCCCATAGAGTACAGACTCCTGTGTTACAGAGCTGCTTGGGGTGAACCTCAACAAAAACCACTGCATCTCTTTCCACACCTGCTTTGCAAAGGCACATTCCAGGAGGAGGTGGGCAACTGTCTCTTCCCCACTGCAGCCACCTCGAGGGCAGCATGCAGAGACGGTGAGATTCCGGGCGTGCAAGAAGGATCTGATGGGGAGGGCTCTTCTCACCCCCAGCCAAGCTACATCTTGGTGCTTGTTTGAAAGTTCTGGTGATGAGGCATTCTGCCAAATGACTTTGGCAGTCTGCTCGGGGAATCATCCGACAGGATCCACGATCTCCTTTTCCCGTAGGGTCTTGAGGACATTCCGTGCAGACCACTGCCTGATGAATTGGTGGTCAAAGGTGTTTTCATGCACAACTTTTCCATGAAGGATAGGTGATACGGTATGGTCCAACAGGATGGAGCGTTCTGCAGCAACGTAGCCAGACACATCCTTCGCAACACTGGGGACAGATAGAGCCTCAGCATTTAGTGACACCTGGTGTTTGTGTACTGGGGCTCTACACACAGCTTGATACAGCCACACACAAAGATGGTCATCAGGATGAGGGCGACGTTGGGTACGTTTTTTTCCGCCTTTATCCAGAGTTTGAACATTGTGTCCCTCCGGACGCATTCCATTTTACATCTCGAGATAAAGCAGAAAATGGCAGGAGTAGGGTATGGGCCAGACCTGCGCCAAGTACAGCAACAACGTGATCGCCTCGCACCTGATGACCACGTTCTTACCCACAATGGAGAGAGAACACTGCTCCCACAGACTCAGTTTATGGTGTACCCAGGCTACTCGCTCCTTCCAGGTTTTGGCGCATGCCCCGATCCTTCCGACCCATATCCCCAGCACTTTCAGGTAGTCTGACCTGATGGTGAAGGGGACAAAGGATCGGTTGGCCCAGTTCCCAAAGAACATGGCCTCACTCTTGTTGTGATTTACTCTGGCCCCTGAGGCCAGTTCGAACTGGTCGCAGATGCTCATCAGTCTGCGAACGGACAGCAGATCCGAGCAGAAGGCGGCAATGTTGTTCATGTACAGGGAGGCTTTGACCTGAGTGCCTCCGCTGCCTGGGATGGTCACTCCTCTTATGCCCGCAACCTTCTTAAGGGACTGAACAAAGGGTTCGATACAGCAAACAAATAAGACAGGAGAGAGAGGACAGCCCTGTCTGACTCCAGATTGGATCGGAAAACTTTCTGATTCCTACCCATTGATTGAGACTGTGCTACTGATGTTTGTGTAGAGCAGTTTGATCCAATTGCGGATTCCCTCCCCAAACCCCATTTTGGAGAGTACGTCCATCATGTATGTGTGTGATATCCTGTCAAAAGCCATCTCCTGGTCCAAGCTGATGAGGCAGGTGTCCACCCCCCTTTCTGGCACATATGCGATCATATCCCTGAGTAGCGCGAGGCTATCAGAGATCTTCCTGCTGGGTACAGTGCAGGTCTGTTCAGGATGAACCACCACTTCAGAGCAGACTTGACCAGACTGGCTGTGACATTGGACAGAATCTTGTAGTCAACATTAAGCAGTGAGATGGGCCGCCATTTTCTGATTTCTGCCCTCTCCCCCTTCCGCTTGTAGATGAGGGTGATGATGCCTTTCCTCAAGAAGTCTGACATGCTGCCAGCCAGAAGTGTACACTTCCAGCAAATCTGGGCCGATCCAGTCCCACAGAGTCAAATACAACTCAACTGGTAAGCCGTCGCTTCCGGGAGTTTTACTCGTCTCAAAGGACCTGATGGCCTTTGTCAGCTTGTCTAGAGACAGCAGTTTGTCCAGACTGTCCCGCATGCTGTCATCTAAGACAGGAAGGACTGGGAGGCCGTGCTGTCCATGGGTTTCATGTCGTACAGCCCAGCATAAAAGGATTTGCTAATTCTGAGTATGTCAGACAGTGAAGATGTTACCGAGCCATCTTCTTCCTTCAGGCTGCTGATCACAGAGCTCTCTCTCTGCATCTTTTGGAAGAAGAAACGCAAGCACGTCCATTCCTGCTCAACGGAGCGGTCTCTGGAACAGAAGATGATCTTGGAGGCCTCTGTGGCAAAGAGCAAGGCCTGCTGGCTTTTACCTCTTGGAGATCCTCCTAGAACTCGACCCCCATCAACTGCAGCCAGAACAGATTTTGCATTCTTTTCTTGAGTCGGGACGTTTCCCTGTGTCGCTCTGTTGCTCTCTGAACACCTTTGAGGATAAAGAACCACTGGATGTTCTCCTTGATTGCTTCCCACCAGTGCACCGGAGACTCAAAGAGGGGTTTCACAGTTCGCCAACCTTTGTAATCCCTTTTGAGTTCCTCAATGTTGTCTGGGGTTAGCAGTGTAACATTCAGTTTCCATGTCCCCCTGCCAACCCGCTGGTCACCCTGTAAATGACAGTTGGCCAGTAAGAGGCAGTGGTCAGAGAAGAACACCGTCAGGTTATCTGACCGTGAAAGCATGGGACAGAAACAGGAAGTCAATCCTGGAGCTGGCAGACCCATCCGGTCTTGACCAGGTGTATCCACGCTGAGCTCCGTCTGCAGGTTTGCTGAAGACGTCGTACAGCTTGGCATCTTTTACTATTTCCATTAGGAATCTGGATGTAGCGTCCAGTTTGCTGTCATCACAGCCGGATCGCCCAGCTGCATCAATGATGCAGTTGAAGTCACCGCCAAGAATGACTGGCCTGAATGTTGCCAGCAGCAGTGGAGCTGCTGGAGGACGGTCATTCACTCACTGCATTGAACCAGGGCGTACATGTTGATTAACCGGAGTGGAGTATTGTTGTACATTACATCTGCTACAAGGAGGTGACCGCCCACCACCTCCTTAACTTCGGAGATGGTGAAGTTGCCTCCCCACAGCAGAATACCCAGGCCGGAGGTACTGGAATCATTTTCCCCTGACCAGATCGATGGCCCATGCGACCATCATCACGACCATTCCCTGTAAGTGCTGAGGTGCGGGATTCCACACTCCTGCAGAAACAGCAGGTCGGATTTGACCTTCGCGAGATAGGTAAGGTTCGAGAAACATTGTGTAGTGGATTTAATGCTACGCACTTTAGTCGAAACATCTTTATAACCACTTTAAAGTTCGGTGTTACTTACCACACCAGCTGTCTTTGCTAGTCCCAGTCCTTGGGTATGTTGCTGCATACCCATAGTGTACACAAGCTGTTTCATATTCATTGGGCTCAGATACTCCTCCTGGTTACTCACGGGGGTTTTGTACTGCTGGGGTGACATTGGGGATTCTTGAAGGCAGCAAGGTTTGGACAGTCCTCTGCCGGTGGTGTCTTTCCCCCCATCCCTGCTCGAAGACATCACTGCTCCCGGCTTCCCGGAACTGGAGTGCACCAGACGCTTCGCTGCTCTCAGTCTCCCAGAACTGGTGTGCACTGGGCCCGTCACAGCTTCCAGTGCCCTGGAGCTGGGGGGCTGGCTCTTCCAACTCCTTTGAGTTCTGCTGCTTCTTTTGCAGGTGCCGTCTTTCCTGTCCTTCCTTGTCCAATGAGGAGGAGCTGCCCTAGTCTGTCTCAGACGGTAGCCTCCTCTTGCCATTGGTTTGGGTGGTGACATTGTTCCATTTTTTGGAGGCTTCTTCTTTGTGGTTTTCCTTTGTACCACCTGCCACTGACCAGTTTGTCCAGCTGCAGCCTCCTCCTCCATTGATTCTGTCTGTAGAGGAGGGGTTTCCAGGCACGGGGTAGTTGTTGGGTTGCTGGTTGTAGCTGCCTCCCCTTTCTTCTCCTTCTCAGATAGACTTTCCTCGCTGCACCAGACACATTCACCATTCCTTCTCCCGGCCTTTCCTTGGACCTTGCTGCCTATGCATAACTGAGGCAGCGTTTGGGGCAGGTTTTGTCTAAGTGGCCTGCCCCACCGCACAGATTTCAGCACTTACTCTGTTTACAGTCCTGGGTCTGATGGCCTGCCTTGTTGCAGTTCTTGCAGACGACTGTGCTGCAGTTGGCTGCTGTATGACCAGATTTGCCACAGGTCCGACAAGCTCTGGGCTGCCCTGCATTGACCAAGATAGTGAAGCTGGAGGGGGGATGGATGATGGCCCTGTTGTCATTGACCTTCAAGGTCACCTTGACCTGCCACTTGCTGGTCAGAATCCCAAATGAGTCCTTGACATCAGTACTGCTGCCAACCCCCTCGATGTACCTGGTGAGGAAGGGGAGTACATAGATGACAGGAACATGGGGGTTGTACAGGTGGATTGTCGCCACTCGGTCGCATTGCGACAGCAGTGTGAAGAGTGGCTCCACTATGAGGATCGACAGCGGCGCCTGGTCTCCCCTCTCCTTGAACACCTTCAGGAACTTAATGCATTCTGCCTCATTCTTGAACGTCACGTTGAAATATCCACTGCTGGGGAAGTCCTGCAGGCAGAAGATGTCTGCAGCTTTGAATCCACAGCAATCAATAAGGATTTTCTTATTGAAGAAGGTACGGTCAACCGGTGTACCTCCATTATCCTTCACCACCACCCGAATGGTGTTCCGCACTCCCTGGCCTGAAGCTCAAGAATTGGTTACAGCTATTTTACTCAAAAGCTTACCTGGAACAGGATCAAAGGCCACTGATCATGGTCTCACCCCTGCCTTATGTCTCTTCTCAAATTCTGCCTCAGCCTACTATCTGACATGAAGTGCAAGTTGCAGGTGGTGTTTCTAAAGGGCCTACATTACTGTTAATGACCCTTTTTCTTCTAATATAATTGTAAAGCCATTTTGTGCTAATCTTGATATCCCTTGCAAGTTTCTTTTCATATTGCTTTTTGCATCCCTGACTATCCTTTGTTGTATTTCTTTGTCATTCTTTATATCTCCCACACACCCCTGGATCTACACTATTCCTTGCACTTTGGTATGGTCTTCCCTTTAGTTTTACATTGTCTCTCGCCTTTTTTGACAAACATGGCTGTTTTGGTTGGTAAGTAGAGCTCTTGTCCCTTAGAGGTATACACTGGTGCGATATTAAGCTAAATTCTTTTTTTAAAACACCTCCCACTGTTCATATGGTGTTTTACTGGATTGGGGAGCTTTCCTGATTTTCCACTACCTAGCTCAGGGTGCTCAAACTAATTGAAACCAGTCCCTCTGCCTGAGAGGAGCTAATGCAGCCTAGATTTACTGAACACACACTTGTATGGCAACCTGCTTGACCATCAAGTCCCATTTCTATCTTCTAAAGTTTATTTAACCTCAGTCAAAACACTTAGAAAGTCTGTGCTCAGGTGGAAGCTTTGCATTTCACAAAACTATGGATATTGAATGCGTGTCATATCAGCAATGCATCCTCGCTGCTCACTGAAACAGGAGCCTTGATGCAGCTCACTAGGTTGCTGGTTGCAGCTGGGCAGCAGGTAAGGCCTGTTGGGGAGGGGTAGACGCTAGGGTGGGGGGCTGAAAACGAGTCAATAGTCGGTCAGATGATTTTGGTAGAACTTGGAGGAACACATCTACTTCTCCCCGCCTCACAAAAATCTTAAGAATAAAACTTTTGGGAGTGGCTCCAGCAGCTCCTTTAAGGATTGCTGATCAAACCTCTCAACCCTTGCAGAAAGTAGGACCAGCATGTGCCACATATGCTTTGCCCATTTCTCCTTGAAACTTGTGATCAGGAGCCTACAACAGAACAGATGGAAGTCTTCAATTTGCATATTTAAGCTGCTACCTGCCTCTCTCGGGCAACAGTGCTTGGCACCCATTTAAAGGCCTGGCTGAAAGGTGATTTAGGTGGGCATGTTGCTGCACAAGGTCCTCCTACCAGATTTTCAACTGATGGTTGCCCATTTTTTATGCTGTTGAAAGTCTCCCCCACAGAACAGCTAGACTGTAAAACTTAACTTATACACCACCTGCATAAAAACTTTCTTTAGCAGTCCAACAAACTTCAGAGTTACAAAATTACTGTTAATGTTCTAACAGCCCAGAAACCATTTGAACATTCCCAACAGTGGTAGTTCCATCAGCATTCTGGAGGTGGCACTGTTTTACACATTCTCACACTTCTGTGTGAATAATACTTTTTTGGCAGGTATTATCAAAAGGGCAGCTAGAATAGTGCCACATAAAATTCTTATGTGCATACATAATATCTTAATATTGTGATGCTGTTTGAATAAATCACAAAGAATGTGACCAAGTAATTTTGAATTAACTTGTGAACTGTGAGAGATTTTTCCTACAATGGCTACACTTCAAAAGTACTTAATTCACTATTTTTTTTTCTTTCTTCCTTCCTCTCTTTCTTCCCTTTCTTTCATACCTATTACATTTTAGCTGGGATGCATTATCCTTCTTCATCTGTCTGCAGCTTTTGACACAGTCCATCACACCATCCTCCCCTAATGTTTTTCAACTGTTGTTTAGCTTAGTGTGACTGCTCTAGATTGCTTCTGCAGTTACCTATCTGATTATAGCCAGATAATCCTACCTAGAAATTGAGGAAACCAAAGCCGTCATCTTCATTGCCCAGCATAAACTCTGTACTCTTGCCACTGACTATCTTTTTCCCTACTCTCAGGCTAACCTAGACTGTTTACAACCTCAGCATCCTATTCAACTTCAACCTAATTTTCCAACCTTATATCCTCTCTATCACATTATCCTTGTGTTAAATTCCTTCATGGTCCCTTCCTATCTCTGTAACTTCCTTTAGCCCAACAACTCACCCCCAATCTCTCCGTTTCTCTGCCTGTGGCCTCATGCCCCTCCCTTCAACCTACCATTGGTGGCTGTGTCTTCAGCCACCTAGGCCCCACACTCTGGAATTCCCTCACTAAACCCCTCCACTTCACTTTCCTCTTCTTTAAGAACTTCCTTAAAACCTACCTCTTGATCAAGCTTCTTAAAACTTTTCTTCTTTGCCACAATATTTTCCTTAAACCTCTGAAGCATCATGGGGCATTCGTCTATGTTAAAGGTGATATTTAAAGCAAGTTGTTCTAGATCATAAATTATGTTCAACTTCCTGCTTGTATGTATATCTGGTGCCTTACACAGTGTTAGTGTTCTGCTTAATAACTGATCATTGTGACTCGCAAGTCATGCAGGCACCAATTACGAGCTAAAGAATAATTATTTAAAAAATATAAGATCACAATTAAGCCATCTATAAATATCTTCTATAGAACAGAGTCTGAATGATCAATTAGCAGTTCAGATACAGGCTTCAGTAATGACAGCTTGATCAATTGATTAGCTGATTAATACTGCTAATTATAAAATTAACCAGTTTAGTTCAATTACAGAGAAAATGAGAGGGAAATGGATGAAATTGTGGACAATAATAGACTTGAATCTAATAGAACATCTATTAACAGGAAGGTTGTAGATGGAGCTTACATTAACTGTAACCATAATTACTTCTCTACGTAAATACTGCATTGCACCCAAGACAGCTTGCATTAGCTAGTGTGAAATAATGTAAATGTTGTAATTAGCACATCAATCATTAGTGGAGTGATGAGTCATGAGAATAATTCAGCAACAATCTATTCTAAATATTAAACCAAAGTCAGGTTTAAGAAACAAGAAAAAATGCTGTACAGTATTTGGAGTCAATGTAACTTCACGCTGAAGCCAAAAAAGAAATCTGTTGAGTCCTGTGTAAATGAAATAATATTAAATCAATGGCAAACTGCCTCAGCATGTAGTAAGCTCTGGATGTGACTTGAAGCAAAATGTGAGCATATCAAGTACAGAAAGAAACCTGGTGTCACCACAGTCCTGTATCCAGAAAGACCTCTATGACCACTGATCAAGTGATGCATTGCATGGTTAGGAACAGATGGCTATCAGCACTTTAGGTTGGCAAGTAGGTACAGGAAGATTATTTTACTGACATCAATGCTCAGATCATGACCAAAGACTCCATGGAATGTGCTGGTAAGTTTGGGTGTGACAAGAATAACCAGGTTTCAATGACAAACATTATCAAAGAGAGATGTGCATTTGTGAAATAATGCATAAGAATAGATTGCACACACTTTCTGAATCAGAGTGTTCAGATAAATTCAAAGTGAACAACAGGGATTGTAATACATGTCAGTTACCTTCCACAAAAAGATAAAAATCCTACCAACTTCAAGACAATGCAGGTTTAGGCTTTGGGGATCTTTATTTTTTTTATTGAGATAGACATAAGCACTCAAGGAACCTCTGGAATCAAATGGTCATAGAGTTATCGTGTCTGTGCCAGCCATCAAGCACCTATCTATTCTAATCCCATTTTCCAGCACTTGGTCCATAGCCTTGTATGCTCTGGCATTTCAAGTGCTCATCTAAATACTTCTTAAATGTTGAGGGTTCCTGACTCTCCCACCCCTTCAAGCAGTGCATTCCAGATTCCAACCACCCTCTCGGTGAAATTTGTTTCCCTCAAATCCCCTCTAAACCTCCTGCCCCTAACCTTAAATCTATGCCTCTTGGTCTCTGCAGTAACCAGGCTGCTGGTAAGCATTGCATTATTATGATCTGAAACACAGATAATCTTCCTGGCCTGTAAATTTAAATCTAGTAGCTGCAGCACAAGCTTAGGTTTTACATAAATATTTGATGCAAAATACTAGAGAGGATATGGGAATCTGGAAGCAAAACATTACATAGAATGTGAAATATATACCAAAGGGAAGCAAGATTCTCTTCCTTCTGTATGGCTTTCTTCATTCTTTGAATAGCTTGTTCTTCACATATTCTAGAATAAATCATGCAAGTGAAGATCAATTGGTCAAAAAAGATTTTATACTTAATGCTCATGTGATGATATACTTTTCTTCAAATTTTATATGACATTAAATCTCCATTCACAGACTAACACTCTGTTCTTTGTTTCAGCACCAATATTTTCGCTCCTCTCCTGAAGGAGGTGACTTGTGTCCGAGTATGGTTCCATGAACTTCAGCAGCACTTTGGCACCTTACTCATTAGAAAACCTTAACAGCGATTGCTGCTAAGTTACTCGACCACTGAGGTTATTGCAACCAAAACTTCACAATGTCCATTTCACACCAAGACTCGTGGACTTGACAGCCCAGCTTAATGTTTCTCCTCTCTAGTCCAGGAGGTGCTAAGGGCTAACTGCAATCAACCAAAAGGCTAGTTAACTCAGAATGCCTAGAAATAGCAAAAAGGTGCATAACCTGTCACAGGGATCAAAACTGATACCTTCCTGGTCTGGAAATATGATGCAGCAGTATGCTGTGCAGTTTATTTGCTCATTGAAGGAATATCCATATAAGACACCATCTTCAGAAGAGGGGAAATTGGAATACTTAGAAAACCCAGGCAAGGCTGTCCAATAGCCATAATTTAGTGAGTTAAGTAAAAGTAGACTTACTACAAAGTTTGAAACATATTAATTCGATGTATCAAAGCTGGAACAGAAATACAACTATCTTAAGTATAAATGTATAAACTTATATTCTAATTGTCTAGAGATACGCAGATCTTTAACCCCATTGTTATCAGACAACAGGAAGCCGAAGGGCCTCCGAGTGGGTGGCACAATGCTCCCCGCACATCCCACATGGTCCCCATGCTGGCAAGAACGTTTGTGTGGGAGTGCAATGTGTGCACCAGAAGCTTCGCAACTGATCAGATTGGGATGTCAAGTGATTGGATACAAATTCCAAACTTGGACCATGTAGGTCAACTCAACGGATTCTCATCACTCACTAAAGAGCGTGCGTTCAGCTGCAAGAAGAAATTCTGCTAGCGTTATTTAAAGGGACAGCCATCCAACTTGGAAGTAGAGCTTTTGGAGGTGTTGTGGCGAGTTGCTGCATCCTCACAGGGAGGGCAGAGGACTAGATGACCTGTCCACACAAAGGCTGCAACGCCACTGGGTTTGTAGCACAAGGAGGAGATGGAGCAGAGCCTGGGGAAAGGATAAGCTCTGTGCAATGCTGTGTCAAATTGGAGTCAGACTCCTCCATGCTGCTTGATAGTGACAGCCAAACCACCTAACATTTCTGTGCGTCCTCATCCGCATTCTTCTATATGCTACCCATCGAAGTCCTTATCTGAATCAAAAGCAAAATATTGCAGATGCTGGAAATCTGAAATAAAAACAGGAAATCTGAAATAAAAACAGGAAATCTGGAAATACTCAGCAGATCAGGCAGCTTCTGTGCAGAGAAAAACAGTTAACGTTTCAGGTCTGTGAACTTTCATCAGTTCTGGGAAAAGTTAGAAATGGAATAGGTTTTGAACAAGTGCAAAGGGGTTTGGGTGGGAAAAAGAACAAAAGGGAAGGTGATAGGGTGGAGAGCAGGAGATTAAACTGAAATAAGGGTTCATGGTGTAAAGCCAAAGGGAGGAGTAATGGGACAAGAAACACATGATGTGTCTATGAGCTACAACTGGCTGAATAGCTGCCATCCAAAAGCAATGAAAAAAAAACAGCAAAGAAAAAGGAAACAATATGGGAGTAGAGATCACATCATACAAGAGGTAGGTATCTGGTAACACTGATCCAGGCCAGAGTGATCTCCTGGATGAGTTTTCAATCACCTAAATGGTGGGTGGGGGAGTGGGGTGGATTGGTGGTCAGAGAGGAACTTCCCAGATTTTTTTTCCTAAGTGGCCTAAGTTTTTAAATCTGGTTTGTGGCTCTCGCTGCATCTCAGTGGGATGTTGAGCGTATGAAGACATCACAACTGTACGGGGCAGGCTGCATGGACCAGTGGATCTTTTCACGTCAGTCATTTTTTTGGCTGCTTGTTTGTTAAAAGTAACACAATCAGGTTAAAATCCCATATTTGTGCCGAGAGTTAAGCTTGAAATTAGAGACACATTTCATTCAACACAAAGCAGAAAATTTCCCTCCTACAGATATTCCATTTAAAGAGATGATGGGCAAAAGTGACCAAGACTCTTGAAGAAATGATGCACCCCACTGGGAACCAACAAAACAGCACAGAGGTGTTGTACCACTTTACGTCGTGAAACTATTTGGGCAGAAATTTATTACACTGTATATCAGCCAGCAATATCTAACACTATGCATATATAATTGTACAAATTACATTAGTTACTTGGTAAAGAAGATATTATTCAACCTAGAAACCATTCTGCTTCTCTTGGATATGCAGAGCAGAATCATTTTAGCCTCTTAACTAAAGAGGGCTCTAATTCACAAGTTTCAGTGTTTCAAGCTGAAATAGAGCAGCCCTTGCTGAATCGGTTTCCTTTAATGATCAGCTCGCTCAGCTCAATACCCAATGAGACCTGTTCCAGCTTGACTCTCTCAACCCAATTCATCTGACCAAAGATACAGCCTAGGCAACTGTTCAGAATTGTACAGCACCTCAAGCTGCAAACTGTAACAAACATATACGGCATGGATTGCATCATGATCTGAAAAACCCTGCAAACTTTTTCATGGCTTAGTTAAAACAAACTGATAATGTAGCATTTTGATATTGACTACTAAGTTCTGTTTGATTTATAAACAGTGGATAATTTGTGGTACTATATGAGTAAGTTTTCTTTAACAATCATTAATTAAAAAAAAAGTTTTATACCTGCCCCAAGTTAGAGGATTCACAATTGAAACAGATTTTAACTCTGCTCTGGTCAGCACTACATTGAACTTGGAGACACCAAACAGAAGCTTCCTGTGTCCTGACAGGATAAGGGAGAAAAAATCTGATGGTAGTCACATCCCAGCAGTCTATGGTGCTTCCTAGCAGCCAGTGGTGGTACTGACACCAGAATCTGTTCTCACTTGCAAAGGAACCAGGCAAGGTAGATGATGGAAAATACAGTGGGAAAAATTGCTCCGAAATATTAAGTCAATGTATGTTCACGTTCCAGTTATTTTTAAAGTTACTGTGAAACAGGGATTAAACTAGAGGCAGAAAGGGCTGAGAATTAGCCTGGAAAACACAATGCTGGAGAGGGATCTTATTCCCAACATATATTATTGTAATATGAAGGATTAAATAAACAAGAGTTTTCATTATCAATCTGTGTACTTCCCAGAAAAATCTTGTGGGTAACGACACCACCCAGTGTGAGCACCAAGTTATAGAGGCCAGAGGTCAAGTTTGATTCCCAGTCCATCCAAGTTAGATGGTCTCAGCAGCAGCTGGGATGCTACAAATGATGTCAGTGCCCCAGGGTTATAGAAAAGTGAAGAAAAGTCAGCCATGGTTTCAAATTCTGCTTATTATCCAGTGACCCCAACTGGAAAGTGTGTGTATATGGACATCAAGTGAGGATAGTATTGTTGACACCACTGTATCAGCTAACACATGAAGACTAGTTACTTGTATGAAATATTGTGTAAGTAACTTAACTGCACTTTAGCAAGAAACTGTGTTCAGAACAGAAAAACCAGGGCATTTAAAAAGAATCGCACCAACATAGCCTTGTTGCATGGGCAAGTATCTTTTACCCTCTACATTTGCTGAAAATTTAATTTATTCAAAGAAGAAATGCTCTCCTCTCTATTTCAATTACCTTATTTGTGGATTGAACACTAGGAATACAAAGGCAATAAAATGCATGACTGCTTATGTTCTTTGCAAATTTTGACTATCATTTTATTGCACCACAGGAGCTTATCTCAGAATCCAAACATTGGGACTTGTATTCAAAGAAAGGGTGAGGAATGAGAGAATCAGAAGGAAAGAACAGAAGAGGAAGGGACAAGAATAGAACAGAAACTGGGAGAGCATACGAAAAGGAATGAGGAAAACATGAAAACAAGGCTGTCAGAAAAGGGAATCAAATTGAGATTTAACAAATTTAGGTTAAAATCCTGAATGCAGGCAAGTTAATGTTTATATCAATGTACGTACATAAAACAATTAAAATTCAGGAAATTATGGAGGAAAAGTTGATTTATTGGAATAATAAATATATAGGAGCACTAAAATAGAGCTGCGTAGAACTACAAAAAATACACACAAGGATACGTACACTTTATTTATTGGTCTCCTGTTTTTAAAGCACAATTTTATAGTAGGAAGGAAGACAGGAGTATTATGTAAAGGCATACACAAAGGTTTCTCTCTGGGTAAAGCTGTACAAATATGCAAAAGAATAAGTTAAAAGCTTTGTTTCCAAAATTCCGACATGAATTGAAACTTTTTCTCACTGAATAAAAAAATGACTAAGAACCAGCTTACCAAATTAGTTTACTATATATTACATGCTTTGGAAAAATAATAAAAATGTTCACAAAAAGTGTCTCAGAAACTTTACATAATAAACACAATTCTAACTTTTTCTTCCCCTTATAAAAAAGAAAATGGCAGCACCTTTCCATGGATTCCAGCATGGGAAGCACACATTCACCAGTTCGAACTTGGAATATAACTGCCAGGTCTTCAACACACCAACTTGTAAAATTCATGTATTGTTGTTACTGCCATAATCAAAACATCCACAGGTCTAAAACTGGTGAACATATGCATTTTCCAAGGAAATAGTGAGGTAGTGTGAGCCTCATGAGCACTTTTTTGTTTTAAAAGGAAACATTTTGTTAACAGGTTCACTTTACTGTCTGCACAAGAAATCCTGTGTGGAGGCTTTCTATTTTGTTTCCATACTTTTGCTTATGCATTCTTTTGAGATGAATTTTGAAACCTGTCCCTTTGAACCTCACCATGGTAACTGTAACCTGAAAGGCAGTCAGCATATGAAGCACAAGAGTCAATTAATTAGAAGGCTTTCTCTCCATCTCTCCTGAAAGTGGTGACTCATACCTGCAATACAGTTCCATGGCCACAGGCAATCCTGTCCTAGTACCTATTCTTTAACATGAACCTGGACAATGAGTGTTGGCAAGCTATTTTAACCATGGGGTAAATCACTAGAAGCCCAAGCCTGTAAGCATTATTACCTCTGTTCATTTCAGCATAAGCCCCTAGCAAATCTCAGGAGTTACACCTTCCTCCTTCTGGGACTTGGACAGAAATTCTTGCAATACCATTACTTCCCAGACTGAGGTCAGCTAACTCCCCACTGATCACGAGATTGGATTAAGGAGCTTCTGATTCTGCATGTCTCAGTAAATATCTTCCAGACCATTTACCTGGTGAGTCTTGGCAGAGCTGGTCATTTGTTGCTTTTATCAATCACAGCTCTGTTTCATCTAACATGGTCAAAAATGCTTTTGAAACAAGTTAATAAATTTAGCTGGATCAGGAGAACAGTGTTGTACCTGAGCTGCAGGAATTGCACTAATACTGGCCCAGCCAAGATCTCAGTCACATAACCAGAATTCAGGTAAGGACCTGGACTGTTTTAACCAGTTTGTGCTATCACCTTGACAGCCATAATTAGGATTGTGCTTTTTTTTTTTAAATGTCTTTTTGTATTTTAGAATATTGTGTCTCTTTCAAGCCATGTGCTTTTCTTTGACACATGTAGTGTATCAACCATCTTTGATGCACATTTTCATGACTTAAGTGTGGTATTCAAAATGGTCCATTAATTATTGCCATTCGCCTCAACTGGTCCGGTAATTTTCCCCTCAAATTAATAATCCATTTGAAAGCACTACTGTAAGGCTAAGTTACCAAAGCATTTTTAAAAAATGAATACAATAATTCTTGTGCTTCTTCTAGCTTGGTCATAAAAATCTCGAAGAAAATGCATTTCTCACTCCTTTCTGGTCTTAATTCCAACTATTCATTAAAAAAAACCTCATAAGCTCACTAAACTCTATTCAAGTAATCGGTCCCCAGTTTCTTGCCATAAAAATACATAGCATCCTTCATTTGATAATATGCAAAGTACTCAGACTTCAAAAGCATATGAAGTTACTCACTACCCTGCTTTGTCCTTCCATCTTTTATGTCTAAGCAAAAAGCATAGTTGATTTTACTCCAAGTTCACTAAACAATGAAGAGCATCTACTTTCATCAACTTAGTCCTTGAAAAGTGCATTCACAGTTAAAACAAATTCCAAGTGCCATCCTTCCATGCTTCGATTCAAACTCAAAGTAATCCACTTAAAAAGATTTTATTTCCTTCTTTAGAATGTACTATATGATTTTCAATTTAAAGCAAACCTTTATGGAATTGTGACCTGTGGAATTTAAGCTTTCACTCTTTCTGCACAAGTTGGCCAGAATGAGCATTCAGGTACAGTACCTTCTGCAATCACTGAAATGTTCCAAATATGATTCCCATTGGGAGAAATAAACCATTTTGAGTAGATTGAGAAAGATGCAAGGCACACAGAGTAAGTTATCCATATGTTGAACAATGAAGGCTGAAAGTCAACCACCAGTCACTTAAACCAGAGTCCCTGGTTTAGAATCTTCATGCCATAATAACACCTGTTCATCGGTATACAAGTCGTCTTCCAGCTGGCTTGTGTCTTCGCTGTCTGAGTACATTCTTTCTGGATAAGGTCTGGTAAATATTTTGAAACAAAAGTTATAAAAAAGGACTGCAATCCAAAAGGACATGCATTTCAGAACATGAGATTTTAGTTTGAAAGAATCAAGACAACATTAATCACAATTTGCAAATTTTTGCTTTTTTTAAGTAAGCATTTGGTCCAATTAAGTAAAGTTTATTGGCTGAAGGTCACAGGAATATAGGTCTTTCATAGCTGGTTCAAAAAAAGCACATCTACCCATACACTGGGATAGTCTGCATCTGCTCCACAAAAAATTGAAGCACCATCCTCTTAATTCTACTGCTATTTGTTCCCTGCAACAAGCATGAATGAATTATTTAATTCTTAAATGGGACTTTGTAACTTCTCAAACTCTTATCCGAGCATTAATATAATTATAAATAAATCTCGAACTGTGGGTGGGTTGAAATGCCATTATCAGTATGACCCTATTAATAGTTTTGCCAAAAATTACTAATGCTGACATTATCACAGTCCACGATTATTCATTGTAGGCATTAAAGGTGCAGGGATGCATCGATATTTTAGATTTTAACAAACTGGAATTTCTTGAATTTCCGCAAGATATAATTAGGTTGAATACAAGAAGATGGATGTTGATAATGTCAAAAGACTCTTCAAATTCAGCCAGAAGGTGGGTTAGGTTGTCTTTTAAACTCATGACAATGCATATTTTATTTTACTTAAGGAAAGCTCAGGTTTACAACAGGATAATACTATTACTAAATATCAGTGTTTGGTTGCACACATAGCCTGGAGCCATTTTAAGATCTGGAAAACTGTAAGTGATGACAGGAGCCTAAGCCCCCATCTCCACAATGTCTCAGCAACAGTGCCCTGCACTATTGTGGGTCATTTTAGACAACAGCTGATCAAGATGATTTATACTGAGTATTTAAAAGGTGGCAAAACCTATATTTCATCTAGTTTAATCCAAGATTTACATTTCAATTACCTCTCATACAGTTGCAAACTTTCAGATTTTTAGGCTTCTCTTCATCTAGAAACTCATCATTTTGAGTCTTGAAAACGTCCTAAAGCCATTCACAGTTTACAATCGTGCATATTTGGCTCTCATGTGCTGCGGAACCTGCTGTCTTCTTCAGTTTCATTTAATTTTTAAAGGGTTGAGTAATTGTTGGTGACTGAAAAAGCCATTTAGCAGTACAGGCTATTAATGATTCATTTTCACCCCAAGCTGGCCAATACTGCTGCTATTGCCCCAATAAATCTATGTGAAATGTCTAAGCTTGAGGATTTCAATGTGGTCAGATTCATGGCATGCACAATGAATCTTTGAAATTGAAGAAACTCCACTGAAATTTCAAAAAACACTTCTATAAAAGGTTGGACATTTCCTCTAACTAAATGTTGAAAAATTTACAGGCATTGTCTTCAGTCCCCACCACAAATTCTGTTCTCCAGCCACGGACTCCATCCCTCTCACTGGCAAATGTCTGAAGCGGAACCAGACTGTTTGCAACCTTGGTGTCATATTTGACCCTGAGATGAGCTTGCAACCACATATCTAAATCATTAAGACTGCTTATTTTCACCTTTATAACATTGCCCAACTCCACCCATCTCAGTTCATCTGCTGCTGAAACCCTCGTCCATGCCTTTGTTACCTTTAGACCTGGCTATTCCAATGCTCTCCTGGCTGGTCTCCCAAGCTCTATCCTCTGTAAATTTGAGGTCACCTAAAACTCTGCTGTCCAAGCCTTAAATCGCACCAAGGCCCATGCACCCATCACCCCTGTGCTCTCTGACCTGTACTGGCTTCTGGTTAAGCAATGCTTCAATTTAAAAACTCTCATCCTAGTTTTCAAATCCCCCTATGGCCTCGCCCTTCCCTATCTCTAATCTCCTCAGGCCCCAAACCTTCTGTGATATCTGTGCTCCTCTAATTCTGGCCTCTTAAGCATCCACAATTTTAATTGCTCCACCATTCGTGGCTATGATTTTCAGCTGCCTAGGCCCCAAGCGCCTTCCTATACCTCTCTGCCTCTCTTTCCACCTTTTAAGACACGTGGGGAAAGAAACAAAAGCAGATTGGAGTAGAATAGTTCACACCGAAGACTCCCCTTATATTCAAACTTTTACTACACCGAGTCATTTCAGAATACAAGACCATTGAACCCTCCCATGCCACCCAACCTTTCCTTCCTAGCTGGGATCTTGTCCTACAGCCATGTCCAATACTTCATTCAAGTAACCATTTTAAATTGTGTAAGCCTATGTAATGAGTATTACAGTCTATCTGCCCATGGATTGCATCATCATGCTGAGTCTATTGCTATCCTTCAGACACTTAAGTATTAGGAACAGAAAAACTGTCTTATTTTCCCCTTTCCCTAGACTAGGGGCACTGAGGCCAACTGAAGCACTCTAAATCGAACAGCTATCTCCACACACACATATCCAGAACGGAACTTGAACCTATATGACTCAACAGTACCTTTACTGACTAGAATATTGGGACAGAAATACAGAAAATCAGTTGGGAGGTATTTTTAAAAAAAAAATTAGTATAGGCAATCAAATTAGAGAAGATCTTGCTGCCAAATCACACTACAATAATTTAGCATGAAGAGACAACTGATTTAATAAAGGAGCAAAATTTGGAACCTCTAATTTTCTGTGCCGTACATAGATCTACAAATGGATTTCATTTAAACATAAATTTAATTGCAATGATTAGGAGGAATCCTGGATTGTTAAGTTTGTCGGTTTCAAAATTATGTTTCGAATCCTGTAGCTGTTTAACCATTTGTTGAAGCAGTAAGCAACATTAAGGTTATTGTACTTAAATTCATAAATTTTGCATTCAAAAAACGCTACACAGTAAGCAGCTCAGCTAATGCCAAGCTTTGTTAGCAGGCATAAACACCAAGAGTCACCAACCATCACACACACACAAACACGTGAGGATACTTACTACCGCTGACTATATTTTGCGTATGAGTTTTTAATGAATATCTCATTTCTGTAGATACGATGTTGGCTGCAGTCAGTACACTTAGTGAAACACTCCTTTTCTTTGTAAGGAAAAGTGGAAGTGGATGAAGTGGATGAAAAAGAGGAGGAGGAAGAGGAAGAGGAGGAGGCAGATGAGTGTCTGGTAGGAGCAGTGCCAACAGCAGGGAAATGGTGGTACTCAGTAGAAAAAGGATCATCAAGAGACTGGAAGGAGCTATGCCTACAAGAAAATGACCGACAAGCAAAGTAAGAAGTGAATCTCCAAGGTTATTTTCCCTATTTCTTTTCCTCCTCTCGAGTGTTAAGTTATACAAGGGCACAGTACCACAGGCACCAGTGGCCCTTTGGTACTTCATCTACATGGCCATTTGTTATGTCAATGTCAATCACCACATATACAGGTTCAATCCTCCACATTGCTGAGTTACTGATCCAAGCTATGTTGCTGGGGAAGGGAAGCACTGAGCAAAGGCCAAGTACCTCCCTATAAAAAAGGGACAGATGATGCAAAGGCAGAAAGTTCACCGACAGTAGAACTAAAGTGGGTCTCGGTGGAACTGGCATTGAAAGAACATGTATAACTTGACCCATTTATAATGCAAAATCTGACATCTAATCCATTCTGCAAAACAGTATTGTAACCAGTAACCAATTCATATCGATATGAGCAGTTTTCTCGAATGCTACAATTTATGATTTTTGTAAGGATAAGGGCTTTTAACAAAACACTTCCCTTTTCCTTTAAGTTTTTCTAAAAGCTTTAAGGGGTTGGTTAGAATGATCCCCATGTGTGAGGAGGAATCTACACTGTCCCCTCAATAATAAACTGCAATAAAACTTTATAGCTTTTACCTTTACAAAAAACTCTATTATGGGGGGTGAGGTGGAGAAAAAGTATACTTAAAATGACTACACAAGAATCCAATCGTTAAAGTGATAGTATAATTACTGGAAATGGGATAATTGTCTATGAGAAAATTACAGTATTCAAATAAATTCTTTTTTCTTGCAAAGATTCTATTTGAAACAGATTACAAGTTTCAGTTTTAAGAAGTTAAGCAGATGAAGCTAGATTTTCCTGTAGCTGTTGCTGACACTCACCTGCTATGTAGTGTAGTACTGCTGTAGGAGTTATTGAACGAACTTGTATAAGGTACGTGATCATAGTCCTGAAGGCCTACTGTGATCTGGCTCCGCCAGGTTCCTGTACTTGTTGAAGAGACTGGGATTTAAAAAGAAAATGAGATTTAAAAAAAAACTGTACCTATATAATGCTAATCATTAATGCTCTAGTTTTTTTTTCGAATTTTAATTATTTGCTACATTTAGTGATGGCTGGACTTAAGCACATTTAAACTTAAATCACACCTCTCAGTATCATAGTTCATCTAGTACTGTAGAAGTCCAAGTCATCCAATCATTTTCTACTCTTAGTAGTAGTCAAATTCACCTCAAATTTGCAAAATGTGGTACAATTTCCTAATCTGTCCCTAACGTTGTCCATCTGGTTTTGCTACTCCACCAAAAACAGGTTTAGTTATGTACAATCCTATCTATTCTGACCTATATTATGCAACTGAATTCCACCGAAATGTGCTTGTATCATAACAAAGTATGTTTAAGGTAATAATTTACTTAGGTTAGAGATCATCCAGCCACGACTATCCTAAACTGAATCTGTGAACACATCAGACTTTTCACCTATAATCTAAGAAAGAATTTCTCCATAATTATGTTTAACTGGTCCATTGACACATCAGTACAGAAACAGCCCATTTCCTAACTCTATTCGTAGTAATGAAAGAGTGGGCAATTAAACAGGAGTATATATGTTATTCTTATTTTCATCAACTTTTAGTTCTGTTCACACACTACTTTTAAGTATCTCACTCACTAATATTTGGCTGGTAAACTGGACATGACAATAGAGCTATATGTAGGACACCAAATTACTGTGCAATAGAACAGAACTCATTACAAAAAAAAAAATCCCCGAAAAAAATGAGCCAGCCAAAAGTTACAACATGGAACCACAATTGCAGTTTATTAAACCCCTTCCCTGTTAGTCAAACCAAATTTATAATGGAATGTGCTTCATTAAATTCTTTCCCACTAAGCTTTCATTTTATAGTCCTGATCTTATCTAAGGTGCTGAAACCACATTTTTAAAAATTGAGTTCAGAAAAACAAACTATTTAATTTTTAAAAATGTCTTCTTGGGATGTGGGCCATTGCTGGCAAGGCCAGCATTTACTGCCTATCTCTAACTGCCTTTCAGAAGGTGATGAGCTGCCTTCTTGAATTGTTGCAGTCCATGTGGTGTACGTGCATTCACAGTGCTGTTAGGGAGTTCCAGGATTTTGACCTAGCGACAATGAAGGAATGGTGATATAGTTCCAAGGCAGGATGGTGAGTGACTTGGAGGGTAACTTGCAGGTGGTGGTGTTCCCATGCATCTGCCACCTTTGTCCTTCTAGGTGGTAGAGGCCGCGGTTTGGAAGACACTGTCGAAGGGGATGATAGCATAGTAATGTTACTGGACTCGTAATCTAATGGCTTGGACTAATGCTTCGGAGACATGAGTTCAATCCCACCATGGCAGCTGGGGAAATTTAAATTCAATTAATTCATAAATCTGGAATAAAATGCTAGTCTTATTAATAACGGTCATGAAACTATTGAATTGCCGTAAAAACCAATCTGGTGCACTAATGACCTTCAGGGGAGGAAATCTGCCATCCTTACCCAGTCTGGCCTAGATGTGGTCGACTCTTAACTGCCTTCTGAAATGGCCTAGCAAGGCACTCAGTTGTATCAAACTTCTACAGAAACTTACAACTTGCATGGCTAATTGCCAACAAAATTCTTTTAACTACAGATGACTATTTCTGGCTGTCAAATGAGGAACCTTCACTTACCTGATGTAAAAGATGTAGCCCTACTGGTTGGAGAAAATGGGCCTTGCATATAAGCAATACCTAGACTTTGCTGTGAACCCCTGTTAGAGTCTAAGCCTGCCTGCAGGCCATGATCCTTGTGAGTTGAGGCACGCTCATACCAGCCACGCAAACTTTCTGCAACCAAGGCCTTCTGGATGTTTTTGGTTATTTGTTCACTTTTGGCACCTCTCCTACGCACATTCCTTAGTGTTGCATATGGGTTTTGAGACATACTATCACTGTCGCCCTGGTAAAAGCGATTGTAATCTCTATATTGTTCAGCATTGTAAGAATGTGACGATCTATATGGGGCTTTAACATTATAGTGACCTTCAGTGTCATTTTCAAATGTATATCCATAAGGCTCATAGTCACTGTATGGTGGGTATCCTGGAATATAATAGTCAGATGAAGGCTGGGTATGAAAATTTTGATAAACTCCATTCCTTCCATCTCTCGGTGCTAAATTTGGCATGCTCCCTGAAGCTGCTGAGGAAATAGTTGGTTTCTTGTGTCTTCGTCTTTCTCTTGACCGACAACCCACTGTCATGGTGTTGTAGTATTGGGGAGGTTTACTTGGTGTGCTATAATACTCGGTACTGGACTGACTGGTGTAGGATGACCCATCATCCAGCAGTTCTGTACTGCTACTCCTTTGTGCTGCTGAGAGGGGGAATACTGTCCTTTCGTTTGTACTTTCATCCAGGAGATGAGACTGGGATTCCAAGCTGCCACTGCGCTGTCTAAAGTGATTTGGGGAAAGCTCAGGTCTGTGTATAACAAAAAAAATGAAAAGATACAAAAATTACTTTCATTTTGGCAATGTTTTCTAATATATTTTATATTTCAAGCCTTAGCGATGTCACAAAGAAACAATCATCCATATTGACAGCTGAAATCTGTGTCGTTTTGTCCAATATTTATAAATATTTCACGTTTCACACTTTCAATTATGAATGAATACCAAACTTAGGTTATAATCAGGCAACAGTTAATAATATTGTGAACTATGCAATAGGCTAGACTGTAGAAACAAAATCCAGAAAAATAAATTTACAGAAGTGTTAGCACTTACTTTATGAAATTCCCCAACGCGATTAGTTCACAGAATTATAGAATGATACAGTGTAGAAGGAGGCCTTTCAGCCCACTGTGCCTGTGTCAACTCTTTGAAGGAGCCATCCAATTAGTCCCACCCCACTCTGTTTCCCCGTAACCCTATAAATATTTCCCTGCAACCAAATATGCAATTTATTTTTGTAAGTTATTATTTAATCTACTTCCAAAACTTTTTCAGGCATTACATTCCAGATCATATAACTCTTTTAAAAAAAAAAATTCTCACCACATCTTTGGTTATTTTGCCAATTACTGTACTTCTGGTTACCAACCCTAATGCCAATGGAAACCGTCTTCCCTTATGTACTTATGATTTTAAGCACCTCTATTAAATTGCCCCTTAACCTTCTCTGCTGTAAAGAACAACCCCAACTTCTCGAGTCTCTCCACGCAACTGAAGTCTCCCAGTCCTGTTACCATTCTAGTAAATCTCTTCTGCACCTCTTCCAAGGCCTGGACATCGTTCCTAAAGTGTAGAGCCCAGAACTGAGCACAACATTCCAGCTGAGGCCTAACCAATGTTGCATAATCATTTAGTGTAACTTCTTTGCTTTTGTACTCCATTTCACTGTTAATAAATTCAAGGATCCCAGATGCTTTCTCATCAGCCTTTTCAACTCGTCCTACCACTTACGAAGATTTATGAATGCACGCACTCAGGTCTATCTGTTCCTGTATCCCGTTTAAGATTATACCATTTAGTTTATATTGGATTTCTTCATTCTTCCGACCAAAATGTATCACTTCACACCTCTCTGCATAAAATTTTATCGGTCATGTGTCTGCCCATTTCACCAGTCTGAAGTCAGTTTCTACCCTCCTAATTGTTTACTATTTTTCTGAGTTTCGCATCATCTGTGAACTTTGAAATTATGCTAGTTATATCCAAGTCCAGATCATTAATATATATCGAAAAGAGTGGTCCGAACACCAAACCCCCTGGCAGGCAGGTTTATATACTTCACTCCATTCTGAAAAATAACCGTTCAACACCACTCTCTGCTTTCTGTCCCGTAGCCAATTTCATACCCATGCTGCCACTGCCCTTTAATCCCATCAGCTTCAATTTTACTAACAAGTCTATTATGATACTTTATCAAATTTTGAAAGTCTATATAAACATCGACAACCTTCATCAACTGTTACTTCAAAGAACTCAATCAAGTTAGTTATACTATTGTTTTTGATTTTGAGCAGGCTTAATCCCATATGTTTAAGTTATGAGTGCCAGTTTTCAGAGCACTTTCAATTACTTCAAGGACATACCGTAACTGACTGCTGCTATAAGCATTACGAGTCAAAACTGGAGTAGCTGGCATACTTCTTCCTCCATGGCATTGTCTCCCCTGAAATCTGTAAGGGCTGCTGTGTGTTGAGCTTAGTTCCCTATTGCCATGTAAAATATCCTGCAGGTAGTAACCGTCGTTACTGCTGTACCTGTAATACAATCCCATTTTCAAATCAGTTATATTAGCAACTTTGACAGTCAATTTTTGATAATCCCAATAACCTAGGATATTATTAAAAAAACCTACTTCATATGAATTTTCCAACCAAATGTTAGGGAAATCCATGGCATAACAGTTCCCTCTTCAATGCAGTGTCAGAAGTGACCAACAGGAATTAATCAGTGGCAATGAACACTGGCAATTTTTACCTAAACCCAAAAAAGAACTTTTGCTTCCAAGGTTCTTTTCGAAGCAGTTTAATGTAATCTTGCTGCCACAGTTCCCAGCAGTTTTAACTGGCGATAAACCAAGAATCCTCCAAATTAATCAACTATAAGTTGAAAAGATTGCTTCGGAGATCAGTATGTTTCGAGTCCAACAAGGACAGAACCATTGCTTGATTGACTCCTGGGAAATGAAGTGGGGCAAATAACTGACAGGAGAACAATTGGGAAATAGATATCAAAGTCAAGGATAAGGTGCTGGACTAGAAAAATGTGAAGTTCAGTGAGACAAGGGATCTGGTCCAAACTAACTGGGCAAATAAAATTAGAAACAAGTCGAGGGACCAGCAGTGCGCACACTTCAAATATGAGATGAATAGATTATAAAATAAATACATTCTGACAAGGCAAAAAAGGGAGTGCAAAGAATACATTTCCATGGAGATTAAAACTAAACAAACTTAAAAAGGGAGGCATGATAAAATTGAGGCCAACAATGTGATTGATAATAATACAGAATGTAGAAAAGTAAAATAGGAAGGTGAAAAGAGAGAATTAGAAGGGCTAAAAGGTAATATGAAGAATGAGAAAAGTAGTAAAGCTTTTTATAAGCATATAAAAAGCCAGAGAGTAGGGCCACTTTGGGATGAAGAAGGGAGTCTAATTGTAGAGGATCAAGGAATGGAGGAGATATTACAGAAATATTTTACACTTGATTTTACTAGTGCTGCTGGTAATAAGAATGTAGAGATAGCAAAGGAGGTTAACATTATTGGAGATAACTGCAGAAAAAGAAATTCTGAAAAAAATGAGCAGAACTCAAGGTGGATGCATCACTGGTCCCTTACAGCAGGTACCCTTAGCTGTTGAAAGAATTCAGAGAGGATAAAGCAGCCTAAGCAGAAGTTTTCAATTCATTTTAAATGTGCGAACTGCATCATGGGAGTGGATATTAGCTGATGTAGCAGCCTCATTCATGGTGGGTGATGTCTATGGACCAGTTAATCTAATGTCAGTTGTGGGCAAATTCTTACAATTTATGCACTCATTAATCAAGGACAGCTAACTGATTTGTTTATGGCAAACTGATTTTTTAAAAGAAGTAATCAATTGGATAAAGAGAATGCAGGAGTAATATTAATGCAGTTTTAGAAGGTATTCGATAATATGTCTCAAGACACTGGTTATTAGGGAATATGGAAGGAAAAGGGACATTGAAGGAATATGGGAACAGAGTAGGTTAATGTGATTAGCACTATTTGCTTGTATGGTTGATAAATCACAAAAGGGACTGGTTGGGTAAATTGGCCTGTTTCTATGGTAAATAGATAGAGTAAATGAGTGACAAGAAAAGTGTTGGACGTACCCCAAAGGTCAATGCTGGATCTACTTTTGTTGTTATAAACATAATAGAGACTTGGGTACCGGGAACACAATTTCAAAATGTGATGATTCTGAAGTAGGAAATTTGGCAAGCAGCAGAGAATTGTAGAAGACTTCAGATAGATAAATAGGCAAACAGGTGGCAGATGAAATTTAATGTGAAGAAATGTGAAAAGCAATACATTTTGGAAAGAAGAGAGACTCAATGGAAAAATGCTGAAGTATACAGATTAGCAAAGACCTAGGGATTCAATGACTTAACACCATTAAAGTGCAAGTGGAGGCAGACAAAGCCATCAAAAAAGGTCAGTATTTTGAGTATTGACAACTTTGCACAAAACACAGTTGGAACACAATGTGCCATTTTGGGCATCCATTATAGAAAGGACATTAAAGACATAGAACACGTACAGTATCAGTTCATCACTTCAAGGTGAGGTATGCAGAACTATAGTCATGAGGGGAGAATGGAGATATTGGGACAATCTGCACTGAGTAGATTATAAGAGGCTAAGTAGAAGTTTTTGATAGGGAATGGCTATTTTCACTGGTTGGGTGTTCAGTAACAAGGGGGTCATCAAGTTAAAATCATCATGAAGTGAGGTGTTAAAGTAAGGAATGCTTTGTCAGAGGGAGTGGTTGAGGCAGAAGCCATCTTTTAAGGGTAAATTGAATAAATATTTGAAGCAGAATTAGATACAGGGCCAAAGGGGAAGTGTCAGACAATGGGATTAGTTTGGGATTGCTCTCACACACAGTCAATCGACACAATGGCTGATTGGTCTCCTCCTGTGCTGCAAACTACAGGTCACAAAATTTAACCCAAAAAAAGCATGTGAACTCCTGAAGTTGCCTTCGCTATTCCTTAATATTTTAAATTACTGGGGACACCCTGCTGACTGCATTGAGAGAGCAAGTAGGGAGCTTTTACTGCTCTGCCAATAATGGCATTCACTTTAGCAGCACCACAGCAAATGAGACAAAGTTGCTGCTTCAAATGACCAGAGTACCATCCAAAGCTGAGATTTTTTAAAGGTAGTTAGATTTTCTGGCATAACTTCTCTGCTTGCTGCTGCAGGCTGGTAAAGTGGTTTTGCCTTCTTGGGTGAAGGTACAGTAGCCAGAAACAAAGGGCTGAATTTAGTCGAGCCAGCAGAAGTCTCGGTGCAGGGCCATAAAGGTGCGGGACTCTCGTTTCGTCCCTTTGGCGCCCCCCCCCACCCCCGCTCAATACAACAACACTCAGGCCATTAACTACCCAGTGCCATGGTCCCTGTCCTTTCAGATCCCATCTCCAAGAGCTGCCGGTCCTCCGATTAGCCAGCAGCTCAGCAGTCTTGACAGCGTCACTAAGAGCGATGGCCACTTCCAGTACTACACCAGCCTTGGGACCAGGCCCAACACTGGAGCCCTAGACCCCAAGTAAGTGAAGCAGGGTCACAGGGGCCAGCCCCAGCTAGCAGGGGTGGGGGAACAGTGTATGGCTGTGTGAGATCACTGAGGGAAAGGGGGGGGGGGGGCATTCACGGAGCAGCAGCCTTTGCTACCGGAGCCCTCTGTGGGCCACAGATTGTCCAGGGAGGACAATCCCCCCACAACCCCCAGCAAGCTCACAGGGAGGTTGCCTTGTCTAACCGGATGACCTTCCAGTGTGGCGGAAGGCCCCCCAACCCCCCTCTGCTGGCTTAGCTTCAGCGGCGGCGGGAAGAGGCCCTTAATTTGGCCATTAATTGGCTACTTAAGGCCCTCAATTGGCCGTCTGAGTGAGAAGGTTGTTTTCGGCTTGTCCTGCCCCCGACTTAATTGCGGTACGATGGGAAAGCGACGGGCCCTCCGGCCCCTGCCTTCTGTCGCAATTCTATGGGCCCTCCTGCCTCCCAACCCATCACCTGGGGCCCCATTATGTTCCACCCAGAGATATACATCTTAACTTTTAAAACAGCTGCACCTGTTTTGACTGTTGTTGAAACCACCTTGCAGTATAGAGTGGATTCACAGCATGCAGAGCCCTGAGGCACCCAAGTACAATTAAAGCACAAATTTGAACCAAATGATGAGTTTTTTTTGCAGAGAAAGTCAACAGCAGGTAATAATGGATAGAATGGCTGACACACTGATTAGTATGAATCAGATTACTTAAATCCCAGTTACTATAGATTGTAATTGTACAAGACCACTGTCAGGAAAGCATACAGATTCTACGTTTGTTAATTTCATGAAACATTTAATACACAATAATCAGCAATGTCTACAGATCATTAATTAAACTGCTGCCCTTGAAAGGATAAGAGGTTGGGATCTCTTAGTAACTCAGCAATGCTTTTGTTGTCAAATTTGTGTACAAAAATATGACCTAACTGTTCTCCAAAATTCTGCACCAATGTGAACTGTGCAATGCACCAAGGCTCCTTAGACAGCACCTTCCAAACCCGAGACCTCTACCAACTAGAAGGACAAGGGCAGCAAATGCATGGGAACACCACCACCTGCAAATTCCCCTCCAAGTCTCTCACCATCCTGACTTGGAACTATATCGCCGTTCCTTCACTGTCGCTGGGTCAAAGTCCTGGAACTCCCTTCCTAACAGCACTGTGGGTGTACCTACCCCACATGGATTGCAGCGGTTCGAGAAGGCAGCTCACCACCACCTCCTCAAGGGCAATTAGGGATGGGCAATAAATGCTGGCCTAGCCAACGACGCCCACATCCCTGAATGAATAAAAAAAAACAACAGAATATCCGAGCCAGTTTATAAATGATTCCCAGTTTATGCATTCCTATAGCACAAAGACTCTTCAACTGCTTATTTCAGTTTCTTGCCTTATTTAGACTTTATAGTCTTGTAAGTTTACTTCTAGTACAAAAACTTAGAGTTAATAGACAACACATGTTACATCACAGAAACAAAATACCAATCATCTGGTTTTGACAAGGCATAAACAATAGGATTTAGTTTACAGATGTTCAGTATTAGGCAACTGCATAAACCCCAAGAGCCAATCGACAAAAAGAAGCTTGAACTGTAACAACTTACATTAATATAGTGCACTTAACATAGTAAAATGACCCAAGGCACTTCACAGAAGCATTATCAAACAAAACTCGACACCAAGCCACCTGGGAGATATGACAGAAAACAGTTAGGCTTTAAAGAGTGTCTTAAAGGAGGAGAGAGCGGTAAAGAGGCAGAGGTTTTTTTCTGGGGGATGGGGGGGATGAAGGAGAGAATCTCCAAGCTTTAGGGCCTAGGCAGCTGAAGGCACACTGCCAAGGGTGAAACAATTAAAATTGTGATGCGCAATAGGCCAGAATTGGAGGAGCAGAGTTCTCAGAGGGTTGTTGGAGATTACATAGATAGTGTGGGGGGCGAGGCCATAGAGGGATTAGATAACAAAAATGCAAATTTTTAAATTAAGGTGTTGCCAGATTGGAAGGCAATGTAGGTCAGTGAGCACAGGGCAGCTGGATGAATGTGATTTGGTGCGAGTTAGGATATGGGCAGCAGATTTTTGGATGAACTCAAGTTTATGTTTTAAGCATGACATTTATATTCACTATAATTCTGGCTTAGTACAATTTGGGTTACAAAATACTTGTTGAAACTGCAGGAAGATGACTTCTTTCAAAAAAGCAATAAAGAAGCTAGGATAATTTGTACCAGCTTCATCTAGATCCAGAAACCCTATCTAATACCACAGATGGTTGGCAGTGACCAACTGAAGTGCATGAAGGTAGTCTGCTTTTCTTTCCAGATTGCATCGGTAGCTGGTCCAAATTATGGTTCTTCCAGTGCACCCTATTGGATACCATTCCACATCTCTCATTTTCACAGCAGAGGTATGATTCCAACCACTGTTACTCACCCTTTTGTCTGCATAACTTTGTGTGTGTAAGCAGCTTTTTTAAAAAGTGGGTTTGAGATTTTGATCTGTGTTGCCAGGAATGTGGGATAGCCTGGTATTCCAACACAGTAACTGAGATGACCCTCAATTCAGAGAAGATATTTTTCTCTCGCGCCGCCACCAACACCCCGCTCATTAAACGATTTATATGATCATGAGGGAAGGAGTAATGAAACATTTTAACATAAGGTGCCTACAACACAGGTTCGCACTGCAAATTTCTGACCAACCCAAGAGGCCTTGTTTTTGGCACATTGGCTGTTTCTACTCTGGAGAATGCAGGTTAGAATACAAGGTATTACAGATATTCAATGCTATGGCAATTCTAATTTTATCTTGGCCTGCTACTTATATTAGAATGCGATTCTATGATTTAACAGGAAAAAAATGCTTACATTTGGTTTCAAGTAAGCAGTTTGCAAAAAATCCAATGTGAAAGATCATGCCATAAAAACACCAAAGTTACCATCATTGGAAATTACTACAAGACATACTAAGTAAGTGCTTTATTCTTCTAATTTTCAAAATAGTTGCTGAACTTGGGTGCTTCATATTCAAAAAGATCAGAATGGATGAATGGATATCTTTATTGAGAATCCAAAACAAGTAATGGATGGCCTGATGACTTATTTCCATGTACAGTCCCCACCACTTAAATCTGGCAAGTAGCACAAACTATTTGCCATTACCATTATTGCAAATTACAAGATCGCCACTTACAGCATGTTAAGCTTGCCAGATATTTCACGTAGAAACAGGTATTTGGTGAGTAGCCCGTACCTAGTTAAGGTGCAACTACCTATTATACTTCTCTGCTTTGGAGCCACAAGATGAACTTGGCTGAATAGATCGAGGTGAGGTCAACTGATCCCTGTGAACAGCAACAGTATGGAAGTGCAAGTGAAGTGTTCATAATTTTTTGCCTTATCTCTTCACTGTGTGAACTGTGCAAAACATTAGACAATAATTGTGGTGTACATTGCATCAGAGAAGGGTTATGAGTGACTCAGAATTATAGAGCACCGCATTCAGTCAGTGCCTCCCAGGTGTCACAGTAGTACAAGATATTTCAGGTATCTATTGAGCTTAAAGTTTCTTTTCCTTGTGCAGAAAAATGTGTCATAGATTGTGGTCAATCACGTATGTTGATGACAATAACTTTTCTGGTTATTTGAAGTTAAGTTCTACTTTGGATTGGGAATTGAAAACAGGTACTACTGGCCAAATGACCTATTTCTGTATTGAAGTTTCTGTGATTTTATATATTACAACAAATAAATTGCAGTTGTCACTGGAATAGTTAGGGGGATTGACACTGTTCTCTGCAGCAAAGAGCTAGAGTCCAGACAGCTGTGTTGCCTGCCTGGAGCCAGGGTTCGGGACATCTGTTCTGGGCTGGACAGGAACTTACAGTGGGAGGGTCCAGTCATCATGGTCCATGTAGGAACCAACGACATAGGGGCAGGACAAGTAAAGAGGTTCTGCATAGTCAGTATGAGGAACTAGCCGCTAAATTAAGCAAAACCTCAAAGGTGATAATCTCTGGATTATTACCTGAGCCAAGTGCAAATTGGCATAGGGCAAATAAGATTAGAGAAATGAATGCGTGGCTCAAAGACTGGTGTGGTAGAAGTGGGTTCCAGTTCGTGGGGCACTGGCACCAGTACTGGGGAAAATGGTGGCTGTACCGTTGGGGCGGTCTACACCTGAACCGTGCTGGGGACGGTGTTCTAGTGAGCGACTTAACTAGGGAAGTGGAGAGGATTTTAAACTGAATAGTGGGGGCCAGGGATCAAATTTGGGAAGATATGGTAAATCAAGGAGTAGAGACAAGGCAAGAGAGAATGGTATTAATATGGGAAATGATAAACAGACTGTGACAGGAAGGGACAGAGCGTACAAATCTAAGAGTAAATCAACAGATAAGGCTAGAGGTTACAAAAATAATAAAAGGACACAACTAAAGGTGCTGCATCTGAATGCACGTAGAAATAGAAATAAATAGGTACGATCTGATAGCCATTACAGAGACATGGCTGCAGGACTACATAGATTGGGATCTGAATATTGAAGGATAATTGGCATTTAGGACGGACAAGAAGATAGGAAAAAGTGGAGGGGTAGCTCTGTTAATTAATGATAATATTAGTGTAATATAGAGGGATGACCTAACTTCAGGAGACCAGGATGCAGAAGCAGTTTGGGTAGAGATGAGAAATCATAAAGGCAAGAAGTCATGTGTGGGAGTGGTGCACAGGCCACCTAACAATAACCACACTGTGGGACAGGGTATAAAGGAAGAAATAATGGCAGCTTGTCAGAAAGGTACAGCAATAATTATGGGGGATTTTAACCTATAAACTGGAAAAACCAGATGGGCAGAGGTAGCCTAAATGAGGAGTACATAGAATGTTTTCAGGATAATTTCTTGGAACAATATGTTCTTGAGCCAACCAGAGAGCAAGCTATACTAGACCTGGTATTGTGCAACGAGATAGGATTAATTAATGACCTCATAGTTAAAGCACCCCTAGGTAGCAGCGATCATAATATGATTGAATTTTACATTCAGTTTGAGGGAGAGAAGAGTGGTTCCAAGACTAGTATTTTAAACTTAAATAAGGGCAATTATGAGGGCATGAAAGCGGAGCTAGCTAAAGTGAACTGGCAAATCAGGTTAAGGGATAGGTCAATAAATGTCTGCCAATGCATCTCTAAGGGGATATTTCAGAATACAGAGAATAGATACATTTCAACGAGAAAGAAAAATTCCAAGGGTGGGACCTGTCATCCGTGGTTAATTAAAAGAGTTAAAGATAGTATCAAACTTAAAGAAAAAGCCTATAATTGTGCAAAGATGGGAGGCAGGTCAGTAGATTGGACAGAATGACTGCAAAGAATGACTAAAAGATTGATAAGGAAGGTAAAATTAGAGTACAAGAGAAAGCTAGCTATAAATATAAAGACAGATAGTAAGAGTTTCTATAGATATTTTTTTAAAAAAGAGTTAACAAAGTGAGCATTGGTCCTATAAAAAGAGAGTCTGGGGAATTACTAATGGATAATAAGGAGATGGCAGGTGAACTGAACAGATATTTTGCATCGGTCTTTAATATAGAGGATACAAGTAACATCTCAGTATTAGCTGTAAGTCAGGAAATGGAAGGGAGGGAGGAACTCAAGAAAATTACAATCACCAGGGAAGTGGTACTGAACAAATTGTTGGAGCTGTGGGTTGACAAGTCCCCGGATCCTGATGAACTTCATCCTAGGGTGTTAAAAGAAGTGGCTAGTGAGATAGTTGATGTGTTAGTTTTAATTTTTCAAAATTCTCTAGATTCAGGGAAGGTTCCATTAGATTGGAAAATAGCAAATGTAACTCCTTTATTCAAAAAGGGGAGGCAGACAGAAAGCAGGAAACGACAGGCCAGTTAGCTTAACATCTGTCTTAGGGAAAATGTTAGAAGCTATTATTAAAGATGTTACAGCAGGGCACTTAAAAAAATTCAAGGTAATCAGGCAGAGTCAACATGGTTTTGTGAAAGGGAAATCATGTTTAACCAATTTATTGGAGTTCTTTGAGGGAGTTACATGTGCTGTGGATAAAGAGGAATTGGTGGATGTATTGTACTTAAGATTTCCAGAAGGCATTTGATAAGGTGCCACATCAAAGGTTATTGCAGAAAATAAAAGCTGATGGTGTAGGGGTAACATATTGGCATGGATAGAAGATTGGTTAGCTAACAGAGAGTAGTCATAAATGGGGAATTTTCTAGTTGGCAAGATGTAACAAGTGGTGTGCCACAGGGATCTGTGCTGGGGCCTCAACTTTTTACAATTTATATAAGTGACTTAGAAGAAGGGACTGAAGGTATGTTGCTAAATTTGCTGATGACACAAAGATAGGTAGGAAAGTAACTTGTGAAGAGGACATAAGGAGGCAACAAAGGGTATAGATAGGTTAAGTGAGTGGGCAAAGACCTGGCAAAAGGAATATAATGTGGGAAAGTGTGAAATTGTCCACTTTGGCAGGAAGAATAAAAAAAGCATATTATCTAAATGGTGAGAGATTGCAGAGCTCTGAGATGCAGAAGGATCTGGGTGTCCTGCTGCATGAATCGCAAAAGGTTAGTCTGCAGGTACAGCACGTAATTAGGAAAGCTAATAGAATGTTATTGTTTATCGCGAGGGGAATTGAATACAAAAAGTAGTGAGGTTATGCTTTAGCTATACAGGGCATTGATGAGACCACATCTGCAGTACTGTGTACAGTACTGGTCTCCTTATTTACGGAAGGATGTAAATGCATTGGAAGCAGTACAGAAAAGGTTTACTAGACTAATACTTGGAATGGGTGGGCTTTCTCATGAGCAAAGACTGTACAGGCTAGGCTTGTATCCGCTGGAATTTAGAAGAGTAAGAGGCAACTTGACTGAAACACGTAAGATCCTGAGGGTTCTTGACAGGGTGGATGTGGAAAGGATGTTTCCATTGTGGGAGAATCTAGAACTAGGGGTCACTGTTTAAAAATAAGGGGTCGCCCCTTTAAGACAGAGATGAGGAGAATTTTTGTTTTCTTAAAGGGTCCTGAGTCTTTGGGGTTCTCTTCCTCAAAAGGCAATGGAAGCAGAGACTTTGAATATTTTTCAGGCAGAGGTAGATAGATTCTCCATAAGCAAGGGGTTGGAAGGTTATCGGGGGTAGGTGGAAATGTGGAGTAATCAGTTCAGCCATGAACTTATTGAATGGCGGAGCAGGCTTGACGGGTCGAGTGGCCTACTCCTGCTCCTATTTGGCATGTTAGAATTGATGAACAATGTTTGCAGACGAACCTATGAGGGTCTGTAACCATTATAAATTGAGTGACAACAACAAACAATGGAAAATTTCATTAAAAAAAAAATTTCAGTTTTCCACCCAAAATTTTTTTTAAATTCTGTGCCTCTACCCGCTTTAGACATACAGCTGCTACTATTGTTCTTGATGGCAGCTCTTTCCCCCTTTGTCTGATCGCATTTTTAATAATTTATCTTAAAAGACTTTTTGATGAAAAATCTCACAAACTGAAAGCAAAATAAAATGTGGTGGGTTTACAACAAAAATCCCTGTCAGAGGTTTTATTTAAAAAAAATCTAAAATGCAACTTTTTTGCCAAAAATTAATTTCAAATGGCCACATAATACTTAGCAATGTACATCCCACGACCAATCTATTTTTGAAAGTACCCAAAATTTTTGATGAGGACAACTCCCTCTGTAGTGAAATGAAGCTATTCAGGTGACACGATAAATGCTCATGAACAGAAGTATGGATTGACCAACTGCCTGGTTCAAGCAAAACAAAATACTAAGCCGCAGACCTAGAAATAAATCAATTATGAAAATTGTAGCAAACATTGAGAAAAGAAGAATGCTGGTCAGTAAAAGGTGCTCATTTAGAATACAAACAGTCACAGATGCATACAGATACTCAGTGAACCGAGGAATGATATACCTAGTTTGGCCTATATGTCCTTTATCGTGAAACTGTTCACTTGCAGAACTTCTCCTCTGTCGGCTTTGTTTAAGCTCAAGGGACTGTGGTGGAACCGGTCTCAGAGGTTGCTGGCTAGAAAAAGATCTTTTTCTTTGTATAACACGCACGTCATCTGCAAAAAACATTGGATAACAGTAAAAGTTATCAACTGCTCAAAATATCCTTCATTTGATCTGTACACGCCATCACCATAGTACCATGATTATTTTATGACCTCACGGTTTGCATTTAGATTATAATGCATGCCATGAGGTATACTGCATACAGATCATTCTACTAATTTTGCCCCCATCAAGGTACTGACATATGTCAGAGTTTGGATCCACTGGTACTGCCACTTTTATTTAAAATGGGCATGAGCCTAGACTGTGGGTGTCTGCCAGCTACTTGACCAAGAGAACAGAACCACAGTTGAGACGGATCCTCCTCTCATCAAACAAGATGTCCAACAAGGATCATAAGAGCTATCAAGAGTTAGAACCTCAGCTGATTTCACTGAAGACTTGTACTTCAATTGCCACTTCAAAGATGCTCAGATTCATGAAAAATTGCTTTGCCCGAAAGGAATGTAAAATTTTGAAATTAATCATGCACATACCTATGAAAGTAACAATGCAGGTCAGAGGCTGAATATTCTGCAGCTGAGTAACTCACCACCTGACTCCCCAAAACCTTTCCACCATTTACAAGTCAGGAGTGAGATGGAACATTCTCCACTTTCCTGGATGAGTACAGCTCCAACAATAATCAAGAACACCACTACCTGCAAGTTCCCCTCCAAGTCACACACTATCCTGACTGGGAAATACATCACCATTCCTTCACTCTTGCTAAGCCAAAATCCTGGCACTCCCTAGCAAATAGCACTGTGGGTGTTACTACACCACATGCACTACAGTAGTTCCAACATCTTCTCAAGGGGAATTAGGGATGGGCAATAAATGCTGGCCTTGCCAATGACGTCCATATCCCTTGGATGAGTAAAAAAAAACACTTCAACTAGACCTCTGGTATTAAGGTATGCTAAACACAAATGGTGGCACTGTTGACATATATGCTTTCACAACTCACCGTCATCTGCTGTATTTGTGTCAGATAAGGAACTGGTCTCCGATGGAATGACCTCATCTAGGTTAAAAAGAAATTACATATTTCTCACAGCAAATGTCGTTATTCGGTAACAGCAAATCTACCTTCAAAATGATTACTGAAAGGCAGACAAGTCCTTTTAATTTCTGGACAATAGATTAATGAAAACACTTTTTCATCATTTAAATTGCAATTAGCTGTATAGTCAGTTTATTATAAAATAAAAATGAGAAATGCTGGAACCACTCATCAGGTCTGGCAGCATCTGTGGAAAGAGAAGCAGAGTTAACGTTTCGGGTCAGTGACTCTTCTTCGGAAGGGTCAGTTTATTACCTGGAACAATGAGGGAGGTTCTCTGAGTAGGCTTCCTCCCACATTTTATTCTGTACTCATTACTTGAATTCTCTATCTCTTGAAGCTTTTTCAAAGCATCAACATAGTCCTGTTTCCTCTTCTTTTTAACATTCTTGCATACTTCATGATCATTGGCTAGTTTTCTTGCAGCTTCCACAATCTTCTGCTGAATGATAAACTTATTCTCAAGATCTTGTAAATATGGATCCTGAAAAGTAGTTAAATGGAAAAATTACCAAATTAGATAGTTACCTCATCTTTCACCTGAGACATTTGCAAATCCTATAGAAATAAAGCTATCACATTATCTTAATACAGCACTTGTAAATATATTTTTTTATTCATTCATGGGATGTGGGCATCACTGGCTATGCCAGCATTTCTTGTCCATCCCTAATTGCCCTTGAGAAAGTGGTGGTGAGCTGCCTTCTTGAACTGCTGCAGTTCATGTGGGGTAGGTACACCCACAGTGCTGTTAGGAAGGGAGTTCCAGGATTTTGACCCAGCGACAGTGAAGGAATGGTGATATAGTTCCAAGTCAGAATGGTGTATGGCTTAGAGGGGAACTTGCAGATGGTGGTGCTCCTATGAAACTGCTGCCCTTGTCCTTCTAGTTGGTAGAGGTCGTGGGTCTGGAAGGTGTTGTCTATACACCCTTGGTGCGTTGCTGCAGTGCATCTTGTAGATGGTACACACGCTGCCACTGTGCGTCAGTGGTGGAGGGAGTGAATGTTTGTGGATGGGGTGCCAATCAAGCGGGATGCTTTGGCCTGGATGGTGTCAAGCTTCTTGAGTGTTGTTGGAGTTGCACCCACCCACAGAGTATTCCATCATACTCCTGACTTGTGCCTTGTAGATGGTGGACAGGCTTTGGGAAGTCAGGAGGTGAGTTACTCGCTGCAGAATTCCTAGCCTCTGACCTGCTCTTGTAGCCACAGTACTTGTATGGCTACTCCAGTTCAGTTTCTGGTCAATGGTAACCCCCAGGATGTTGATAGTGGGAAATTCAGTGATCATAATGCCATTGAATGTCAAGGGGAGATTGTTAGATTCTCTCTTGTTTGAGATAGTCGTTGCCCGCACTTGTGTGGCGCGAATGTTACTTGCCAGCTATCAGCCCAAGCCTGGATATTGTTCAGGTCTTGCTGAATTTCAACACGGACTGCTTCAGTATTTGAGTCATGATTGGTGCTGAACATTGTGCAATCATCAGCAAACATCCCCACTTCTGACCTTATGATTGAAAGAAGGTCATTGATGAAGCTGCTGAAGATGGTTGGGTCAAGGACACTAACCTAAGGAACTCCTGCAGTGATGTCCTGAAGCTGTGATGATTGCCCTCCAACAACCACAACCATCTTCCTTGGCGCTAGGTATGACTCCAAGCAGCGGAGCGTTCCCACCCCCCCCACGATTTCCATTGACTCCAGTTTTGCTCGGTCTCCTTGATGTCATACTCGGTCAAATGCTGCCTTGATGTCAAGGGCAGTCACTCTCACCTCACCTCTTGAGTTCAGCTCTTTTGTCCATGTTTGAACCAAGGCTGTAATGAGGTCAGGAGCTGAGTGGCCCTGGCAGAAACCAAACTGAGCGTCACTGAGCAGATTATTACTAAGCAAGTGCTACTTGATAGCACTGTCGACAACACCTTCCATCACTTTACTTGGGATCATTTGTACTTTCTCTGTCACAAAAATGAAACCTGACAAATCTATATTACTCTAACTTGAAGTTTTAATATTTACGTATCACACATGAATCTTTCAAAAAGGCAGAATGGGTGTGATAAACTGAAAGGAACAGGTTAATAAAACATAAAAAGGGGATTAAAATATCTGACAGAAAATGAGCAGCAGGTGAATGCATTCCTGAGTATATTCAAGAAATAATATTTCCCAGATAGAACATAACTGGTTCCTGATGACACATCCCGAACAATGCATCAATATTATTGCAACATAAGCATTCTTTCTAGATGACAATTCTCCACTGGTACGCCAAGATAAAAAGGTAGCTCCACCAATGGTTCAGTAGGTTCACCGCTACTTGATTCATGCAGACTAGAAAGGATAAATGAGAGATTCTTGGTCTATAGTGACTTAGTCCAGCTGGAATCAGATGAAGTAAAAATGCCTCAATTTACCCTGCGTTGGGAAGGTGGGGGAGAAAAAAAAACTCCCACCCTGATTATTTATCCACTGATCGCAGCTGGGGAAGAGAATTTAGGGGGAGGGCAGTTTTGGGCTAGTTTGAGATTCCCCACAGCTGAATAGACTATGTAACCTCAAATAAAGGCCACAACTGGAGTTAGGTACTGGAGGGGCACGGAGCCTTTGGCACAATACTCCAAGCACAAATCATCTTCAGAACAAGGGGGGTGGGGGAAGAAAGAGAATTTAAAAAAAAGTTCCAAGTCATAAAAATAGGGTAGATATTAGAAACAGCAATTTTTGTAATGCAAGACTGTCTGGCCATTCCCACCTATTGTTTACATGGTACTTGCCTCTTCACTTTGAAGGAGGGTGTCATCCAATTTGAACGTTGTGCCTACTCGCCGTCTAACACGTGGAAGATCTTCTCCCGACATCTGTGGATACTCTTTTGGTAGCTTGCCTGTTAACTCCTATAATGGGAATGCACAAGAAATTACAAGTAGTGTAGTTACTCGAAGTAGGGAATGCGGCAGCCAGTTTGATCCCACAATGTGATAATAACCAGATCATCTGTTTTTAGGGTATCGGTTGGCACCGACTTTAGGTACGGTCTTCTTCAAAATAGCGGCATGGATCTTTTACATCCGCTGAGAGGGCAGACAGCGCCTCAGTTTAACAGCTCATCTGAAAGAGGGAACACTGGACAGTGCAGCACTCCCTCACTGGATCGTCAGCCTAGATTTTGTTCTCTACCTACAACCTTCTAACTCAGGATAGAGTTGTGTACAAACTGAGCCAACCAGCTGACACAAATTAGTCATGAAACATGAAGAAATGATTGAATATTTGCATTGAAAAGAACTATTTAAAGCAGTACAAGGTTATACTTACTGCTTCTCGTAAACAGATTTTCTTTAATTCTTCCATTCTTTGATTGAGAGTATCTTGCAATGTACTCTGACGCTGCCTCAATTCAATTAGCTTTTCTTTCTTTTGCTCATCACTGAGTTCGGAGTCCTGAGAACCTAAATGGATACACACTATTATTACTACTGACATCTAAGTAGCAAGAAAAATATGGAAACTATCATATGACGCAAAGATGGCTTTTTACAGTTTAAACCAGTAAAACACAGAATAGCTTTAGCAACAGATGTACTCTCTGCAGGATATGTAAAAGGTCTCTGTGGTCAGCAGAAGTACAATGCAGGATCTGGCAAGAAGGACGTTCTCTCTACTAGCTTCTAAGCTTGCCATTTCCTTGTTTTGTTTGGCAGTCTTTCATAAAGCTTTTGGCACACATACCAGTTGCAGAAATTAGCTTGCAGATCAAAAACCTTACAACCAATTTTAGAGCTTTCAATTTATTTTAAAATAAAGGGAAACCTCTCTGTTGTACAACCAAGACACCCCAGAATGGAACAAGATCTTTCATGTGATTATTTTTCGGAAAAAATTTGAAACACTTACACAAAAGCCAATTTTTAACATCTTCAATCTTAGACTATATTTGTCTGTACATACTACTTTAATATTGAATTTGATTGTATATAGGACGATAAAAATACTGAATCCATTCAGATATGCATTTTTTCAGCTCCTTGTATCTAAAACGATCCATTAACTGGAACTTGAAATCAATACAGTGCATTATTATCTGATGTCTCCACATATTGATTTTCACAGATGGTTGAACATCTGTAGGAGAGACAGCACAACTACAAGTAATACTAGTTTTACTTGACCCCAACATAGTTACTGGGCACTGCACAAGTTAGCTCTAATCGTCCTGAATCCTTCCAAAAGCAGGCGAGTCTCATTTTGTTTCACACAAGATTTATTTTTGGCTGCAAACATAAAACTATACCAGACATATTTATTTGCAAGTATTAAGAGTGAAGATTGAATCTTCAATTTAAACTTAAACATGATATATTAAACATGAAAGTTCACTTGACTTTCCAATCCTGTAAAAGATTTACTCTTCAGGTACTAGTTGCAAAACGCATTTTTGACAAGCAAGTTTTTAATTTTTTTCGAGTCATACAGCACAGAAACAGGCCCTTCGGCCCATCGTGTCTGTGTCAGCCATCAAGCACCTACCTATTCTAATCGCATTTTCCAGCACTTGGCCCATAGCCTTGTATGCTATGGCATTTCAAGTGCTCATCTAAATACTTATTAAATGCTGTGATGGTTCCTACCTCTACCACCTCTTCAGGCAGTGCGTTCCAGATTCCAACCACCCTCTGAGTGAGAAATGTTTTCCTCAAACCCCCTCTAAATCTCCTGCCCCTTACCTTAAATCTATGCCTGGTTATTGACCCCTCTGCTCAGAGAAAAAGTTTCTTCCTATCTAATCTATCCATGCCCCTCACCAATTTTTGTGTCATCTGCAAACTTACTGTTCATACCTCCTATATTCACATCTAAATCATTAATGTATACTACAAACAGCAAGGGTCCCAGCATTGATCCCTGCGGTACACCACTGGTCACAGGCTTCCACTCACAGAAACAACCCTTGACCATCACCCTTTGCCTCCTGCCACTAAGCCAACTTTGGATCCAATTTGCCAAATTGCCCTGGATCCCATGGGCTCTTACCTTCTTCACCAATTTCCCATGTGAGACCTTATCAAAAGCCTTACTGAAGTCCATGTGGACTACATCAACTGCTTTACCCTCATCTACACATCTCGTCATCACCTCGAAAAATTCAATCAAGTTATTAGTGCGGCCCTGATGATATAAATCAAATTGACAGGTATGCACTGAGCAATGAATTCTCAAAACAGGACAACGGCATACTTCACCCCTTTAGGCAACTAAATAAAATTTACGTTTGGAACTATACTTCAGCATTATTAATCTTTATTTTTGCAAACTCTGCTTCATTAGGGGAGAGGACGAATGAGTAGGTATGTTAAATTGTTTGGCACTCTATGATTGAAGCATCCAGATACAATTCAATTGAAGAGAAATACTCTTTAAATTGCACAAATCAGTAACATCGAAACAAAGACTTCGTTGTATCGAAACAAAACTAAAATTGCTGCCAAAGAGAACGGTCAATTGCTGTCAAGTGAATAAGATTTCCATAAAGTATTCACTTAATGAGATGGCAAAAATGAGTTAATTTCTGCTTTAGAATTCTAATGTAATTTAATTTTCAACAGATCTTTGCCTGAAATGCAAAATATTTTACACTATAATTTGTAGATTAAAAAAAAGTTGACTCATCAAGTGAGCGTACTGTTTGGTTGAAAGTAATTGTAGTTTTTAAAATATCTAAAGAATAATTATGCATTAATAATTCATTTTCAATTTCTATTGATTCTCTTTCATGAAGACTTATGCTAAAGAGAAATTAAACACTAAATGCATCCATGTAACATATCCAAATGAACGAACACAGAACTGTTAAATATTGAAAAATTCAAGTAAAATCAGAACTGTCGAGAAAATCAGTAGTGCCCATCTGCCCTCTTTTATAATGGAACCACACTTGATAATGTATTGAAAACATGCATAGCAAAGAGTTTACCTGAGGAAATTAGACTGCCATTACTAGCTGTTATAATTGGATTTTTGCCATCCACGTTTGTCAGTTTAGAAGCTTTAGACATTCCTGCATCAGTCAAGTCCATTGCAATATCACTGAGACTTCTTGCTGATGGAATCTTTGCCTACAAGACCAAAAAGAAATCTACATTAAAATAATTTTCTCCAAAGTCACAACAGGATTTTATTTGAGCCAGAGTTAATGAATTACGTTCCAAATAGGTGGTCAAGATTTTACGTTCACCTTCAAGTTTTAATCCATTCTTTGATCGACAACTTACTTTGCTTTGTTTTCTGTCCAGGTAGAATTGATGTTGACTTATTGCCATCACCCAAATGGATTTTATCAGGGACGTGCTTGCATACCATGTGTTTACCACCAGCCCAGTCTGCCCAAACGTTCTTCTTGACAATGGTACTCTAAATTTAAAAAAGAAAAGACACCCAATAGGATTTGCTACTGTTTCCAAGAGATTCCAAGAGTAAACCAGTTCATTTGAGGCAAATTAGATTTACAATTAGTATTTAAAAAAAAACTCAACAGTAGAAAATGAAGATCCATAACTACAAGTATTTATAGCACCTTTAACATTGTAAAATGTCCCAAGGCGCTTCACAGGAGCTTTACAAATAAAATTTGACACCAAGCCACATAAGACGACATTACGGCAGAGCCAAAAGCTTGGTTGAAGAGGTAGGTTTTAAGGACCAAATAAAAAAAGGAAAAGGAGGAAGAGAGAGGGGTTTAGGGAGGTCATTCCAGAGCTTAGGGCTTGGACAGCTGAAGGCACAGCTGCCAGTGATAGGAGTGATTAAAATTGGGGCTGCTTAAGTGGCCAGAATTGAAGCGCAGATATCTCAGAAGATTGGAGGAGGTTACAGAGATAGGGAAGGCAAGGCCAGAAAAGGATTTGAAAACAAGGATGAGAATTCAAAAAATTGAGGCATTGCTTAACTAGGAACCAATGCAGATCAGCAAGCACAGGGGTGATAGGCGAATGGGACATGGTGCGAGTTAGGAAATGGGCAGTAGAGTTTTGGATAACCTCAAGTTTATGAAGGGTGGAAGATGGGAGGGCAGCCAGGAATGCATTGGGATAGTCAAAGTTAAAGGTAACAAAGTCACGAATGAGGGTTTCAGCACCAGATTAGCTAAGGCAGGGGCGAGGTGGAAATAGGCAGTCTTCGGTTATGATGCGGATTTGTGGTTGGAAGCTCAACTTGAGGTCAAACATGACACCAAGGTTGCAAACAAACAGTCTGGTTCAGCCTCAGACCATTGCCAGGGAGATGGCTGGAGTTGGTTACTAGAAAATGGAGTTTGTGGTGGGGACTGAAGACAATAACTTTGGTTTTCTCAATATTTAGTTGGAGAAAATTTCTGCTCATCCCATGTCAGCCATGGCTCAGTTGATAACACTCTTGCCTCGAAATCTCAAAGTTCTGGGGTTCAAGTCCTACTCGAAACTTCAGCACAACAATCTGGACTGACAGTTCAATACTGAGGAAGTGCTGCACGGTCAGAAGTCTTGCGGATGAGACGTTTAATTGGGAGCCTGTCTCCTTTCTAAGATGGATGTAAAAGATCTCATGGCACTATTTCAAAGAAGAGCAGGGAGCTATTCTCTGTGTCCTGGCTAATATTTATCCCCCAAACATCACAAAAATAGATTCTCTGGTCATCATATTACTGTTTGTGGGAACTCGCATTTCTTACATTACAACAGTGAATACACTTCAGAGGTACTTCACTGGCTGTAAAGCATCTAGGAACATCCTGGGATTGTGGAAGGCACTATTGGACAAGCAGTGGAGACAATTTAGAGAGAGTGGAGACCATAGTCTTCAATTAAACATTTGGAAAGGTAGTGCCGGTATTAACTGCACGTTTTCTATTGTTTTGAAAGTGGACAGAAATACATCCAACTTTTATTTTGTTTAATCAGGTAGATTTCTATTATGCTGTTTGCAACTCCTCTTTCAACTGAAAAGGACCCAATGGCCTGGACCATGAGCTTCTCCCCAGCTGCTGTCAATGTTATTTCAAGGACCAAATGACGAAGTGTGCTTTTATGGGTTAGAAGAACTAATACTGGCTCAGCGATCAAATCCGAAGAAACTTCAGACCTAGATTTCAGGAAAACGTACCACCTGTGTTTCCTCTATGGGGCATTTTTGTTAGCTTCACAAACTGCGGCAGCACAGTGGCGCAGTGGTTAGCACCGCAGCCTCACAGCTCCAGCGACCCGGGTTCAATTCTGGGTACTGCCTGTGTGGAGTTTGCAAGTTCTCCGTGTCTGCGTGGGTTTTCACCGGGTGCTCCGGTTTCCTCCCACAGCCAAAGACTTGCCGGTTGATAGGTAAATTGGCTATTATAAATTGCCCCTAGTATAGGTCGGTGGTAGTGGAATATAGGGACAGGTGGGGATGTGGTAGGGGTATCGGATTAGTGTAGGATTAGTATAAATGGGTGGTTGATGGTCGGCACAGACTCGGTGGGCCGAAGGGCCTGTTTCAGTGCTGTATCTCTAAATAAATTTTAAAAAAATAAATAAAGTTGTTTTAAAAAGAACAGGAAACCCCAAGCAGCTACATTCTACAATACTATATTGATTACCATAATGTTGCAATACATGAATTGCAAACATGGAGCACAATAGCAGCTCTTGTCATTTTAAAGTGCACACAGGATCCATACAGGAGGGGACAAAATGTATTTTACTGGATTTTCTCTATGCCATTCTGTAGTCGGGACGGACAAGGAAAGTGGACAAAAAGGATGCAGCCTTATAAGCTATGGATTCTAGTGCCACTCTGAATTGCTAGGCAGAAGGCTATCAGTGGGATTCCTTTCCTTTCACACACAGCATTGAAAAAGGCAGCATTCCAAATGAACTTGTGCCAGCCACCATCAAGACAGAAACTGTAATTATCAACCATCTTAATACATGACCATTGTAACCTTTGCAGAATATTTAACATACCTACAGGTCATGAAGTATACAAAAACACAGATGTTGAATGCAAACAGTTAAAACTCCTCTCAGTTGCTTTTGTGTCCCCCCCCCACTTCCCCCCAAACCCAGATAATGGCTGAATATATCATATTTTCCTGAAATTTATTAGTTTCTTCAGGAGTTAGGTTTGAACTGGCCAGAAGCCAGTAAATGGGAGCATTTGTTATGCTACTTTCCCTAGGAATAAATCTGGCAATAGAAATGGAATGTAGAAAACAGATTGCAGCTGCTTAGGCAGCATAGGACCCCTCTGAAGTAGCATAAAAACAAAATTAAAAAATGCAAAGTTTATAAAGCCTGCATGGCTAATAAACTTTACATATACCATTAAAAAAAGAAAGCAATGATCAAATCTCACAAATAGTTATGTACTAGGACAAGCAACCATTTCTAAAAGCAGTGCATGCTTTTAAAAATAACATGTGAAAATTCATCCATTCCATTGGAAATGTCGGTTTCCAATTTTGCAGAGAATTTCTCAGTAGAAGACAGGTAGTGTCCTCCAAATTATCTCCAGGTACAGACCTGGCTCCTTGTGAATTAATACAGGCTCAAAACATTTTTTTTTAAATCCAAGCGCATGTAAGAATGGGAGAGCTCGGAACCTTTCTCCCTTCGTAAGCAACAACTAGCATTTATATAGGGCTTTTACCACAGAAAAATATCTGAAGATGCTTCACAGAGATATAAGAAAAATTAACTCCAAGTCACAACGCTTTGGTCAGAGAGGTGAATTGCAAGGAGTGACACAGGTGTAGAGGGAGGGAAATCTAAAGAATGGGGATATGGGCAGTTGAAAGTAAAGCCGCCAATTGGCACAGTGAATGGAGGTGGGGAGGGGTGAGTTGCTCAAGAGGAAGATCACAGGTAAGGTGAGTTCAGAGGAGGGTTAGAGGAGGTTAAAGCCAAGAAGGACAAGGCCACAATGAAATTTCAATACTAGGATGAGAATTTTAAATTTGAGGAGTTGGAGGACAAGGAACCAATGTAGGACAGTGATGGCTGGTGAGAGAGGAAAATGGAACTTGATGCAGGATAGAAGAGTTTCAGATGAAGTACAGTCTATGGAGGGTAGAGCTTGAGGATGCTGTAGTTATGAAAAGTTTAAATATCAGTTTTAGTGCAGCAGAGCTAATATTCAACCATTTACATTTATAATAGTGTCTTTAATGTAAACAAACATCCCAAGGTGACCAAAAGCTTGGCATTAAGACAGGATTTTGAGAAGATTTTTCAAGGGAGAGTGAGAGAAGGGGAGAAGTTGAGGGAGGGAATGCCAGAGAGTAGGAACAAGATGGCTGAAGGCTCTGCTGCCAATAGAAAAGACAGACATCTGTTTACATAGTGCCTTTAAACAACCGAAGCGCTTTACACCCAATTAACTACTTTTTTTTTTAAGTGAAGTCACTGTTGTAATGTAGGAGATGTGGTAGCCAATTTGGGCACAGTAAGACCCCACAAACAGCAATGTGATAATGACCAGATAATCTGTTTTTGTTTTGTGATGTTGGTAGAGGGATAAATTTTGGCCAAATCACCAGACAGAACTCCCTTTCTCCTCTTTGAAATAATGCCAAGGGATCTTTTACATCCACTTGAGGAAACTGATGGGTCCTCTGCTTAATACTGCATCTGAAAGACAGCACCTCCAACAGTGCAGCTCTCCCTTAATGGTGGGACTATGGAAGGGGGAAACACATAAAAAGACCAGAGTCAGAGGCACAGAATATTCAGGGGTGAGACACAGACATAGAACTGGAGGGGATTGCAGAGAATGGGTGGGGCGAGGCCATTGAAGGATTTAAAGTATAAGGACACATTAATTTTAATGTCTTGGGGACAAGAAGCCAATGGTTGTTAGTGAGGATGTGGTGATGGACAACTGGGATAACAGCAACTATAAGTGTAAAAAAAAAAAATCAGCAAATTAGTAAAAATGAAATAAATTCAGCAGAAAAACTGTATAGCTGTAGGTTTATAGCTCTCAAACTGATGAAGTGAATTCAAATTTTAGATAATCTATTATTCAAGGCAATATTAATCCTCAATTTTCAAAAAATAATTTGTAATTGCCTGAACATAGCATGTTAGATTCTATCTACATATTTGTAACAAAATTTACATTAAAATATCATTCATTAGAAGATTTTGCAACATGTTTAATAACAGAGAAATTTTAATTTATGATAACAGACAAAGAAAACACCTTACCTGCGAGGATCGTGAACTTCAACTGCAAACTTCTTTTCACGGAAGTATAAATTTTCAAGCTGTTTCCACTGGAATATCTACAAATAAAACAAAAAAAGGCAGACATAAGGTGCAAAGCTACTGTAATCCATTGAATAAAAAGGAAACCTGCATATGGTTAGGGAGAGAAAGGGTGCGCATTTAAAATAATTGAATGACTGGAAGTCCTAAAATAGAACTGACCATTATCACAACTCTCCATTCAATAAATTGTATGTGTTACTGTAAATGTATAGCATGCACAATAACTTCCTTTTCCCAATTACTAGCATCTTCCCTTTTAATGTGTTCCATTGTCAACACACTTTTCCAACGTGGTCTAGTTCCATTTACATCAGTAACGCATGTGCCATTCATTGACCATTTCAGTTGCCTTATCTCAATATCCTGCGGACATCAGGAGGTTCAAAGAAAACCACTGGCTCACAGTTGATGAAGCACTCCCATGATACAGGACCTCAAAAAACCCCCACGGACTCGCCTTAAATCTCATAATCCCAACTGGAACACACTCCACACCCTACAAACTGAATACAGCCCTATCTCTCAATGGCACACCTCCTAGTTGACTGCTAACACCACCAACTGCAACCTGGTAACTGACCCAAGTGGTGAAGTCTGAGGTTTCAACCTCTCAGAAAATCCGGAGAATCCTCAACCCCTTGAGGACAGGCCAGGGAAGATGTGGAACACAAAAACCAGCTCAAATTGTGACAGTGGCCATCCAAGTCAGGCCATTGCCCACATGCTGAACTCTTACCTTTAGTGATCCATTCCTGGTGGCATCACTACCATTCACACTGCATCAGCTGAAGCCGTTGAATGGATTGTTAACCTCGACATTGAGCTATAACTGCTTCCCCAGCCTTATGAATATATAGTCGGCTATAAAGTGACTATATAGAATCGTCTGTGCATAATAAAAATGGCACTTGTGAAACTTTAAAATGATCAACATGAACTTTCTTTTGAACGGAAAAGAAATTTCCAATCTGGCAATTAAAAAAGTGTAGCATAAAGCCACAGGCAGATCTTAAAATCTTTTCTTCATCTCTGGATGTAGAAGCTCCCTAATACTTCCTGATGCAAACTTTTAAGACTAAAATCAAAAACACGCCATTGACTACATAAAAGGCCTGAGGCACCACAGCCACAGGTTTATTTGCACTCGCAAATCAACTCACCAGTTACAAAAGGTGAAGTGTAACATATTTTCACTGCATGGTTCGTTTGCACAAAGTTCGTAGGAACAGCTCGCTGCCTGTGTTTAAAACCATTGGAACCTTCCGCGTACTGTATCTTTAGCCTAGCTTCAGCTTCCCCAAAACGAGTTTCAAGCATTCGTACATTTACTCCTCCCACCATCTATTCATGCCAATATCATCTACATTTTTAAAAAATAAAGTTACCTCCCAGAATCCACCCCCTTCCAACTATTTAGCATGAAGGAACATAAGGGGAAAAGAATTTACCTTAGATTTTACAGTTCTCTTTAAGCACTTTTAAAAGAGACACGATCTGAGTTTTTAAAGAGGTGTAGGTTATGGCAGTAGCAACACTGAGAAAGTAATTGACACAGCAAAAGATTAACAGAACACCCAGCTCACACTGGAATTCCTTTCCTTGTTGAATGCTTGCATTCAAAAATTCTTACTTGAGGCACTTTCAAGGAGGTGTCATTTAAGTCAGCTGTCTGTAATCAAACCAGCCAAGCTGGTTCTGCAGGATGTTAGGTAGAACACCAGCTTAATTATTACTTTCTTTAGCAACTTTGCAGCTAAGTCAATATGTCTACTATTGCTTTGTCAAAGGGGCAACAAGCTTCACTGATACTGGAGTCAGAACTGCTGGGAACATACCTAGACACGAACATATGGGAAAACTGACATATTTTTAACCTTCTATTAGAGCTAGGTTTCATTATGAGGCACATTTGAAACTTATTTTTTAAAAATAATCAATTCAAGCAACACACTTCTGTCACAATTCTATATAATCAGTTTTAAACAACTTTTTCACCTATTCCCATAAATACATATATTTTGGTCAACCAGCTCTGTGATATGCTCTAAAACACGTTTATCTGTCTCCAAACCAAGCTACTGTTTGCCCAATATGGAATGTGTACTCTTGACTGCAGGTGGACATCCCACTTGTCAAAACCCAAGAGAGCTTAGGCACTGATTGAGGTCTGTAAACCTTGGCAGTGTCAAAGTATGTGTAAGAGCACAAATGAAACTTAAGTACACAATGCACCAATATACAGCACTGACTGTTAACCTTCCTGAAGCTTTGTCCAGCCACAAACAAGGTACAAAATCAGCTTGCAGGATTATCTGGAGTTGAGTAGGAAGAATTCCAAGTCTTTGTGACAAGCCTCTCCAGGTTCTAATACCAACCCGACACATATGGCTGATTTATTTGTAAAATTGCGTTTACCTCCATCCTTCCCTCCCAAGATGGTCAATTCCTTATGATCTCAAACTCAAAATGCTGGAAACACTCAACAAGTCAGATAGCATCTGAAGGGCTATTCCTGAAACATTAACGTCTTCCTTTATTATTACAGATGTTACCTAACTTGGTACCTCTCAAGGCTGATGACAAACCACTCATGGTAGGACTGTGGAAATTTCCCAATACCCAGCCCACCCCTGTCAGTGAGCAAAAACTATACCTTTTAAGCTTATGGTGAGCACAAACACTCAATTACAGAGGACCCGACCTTTTATAAAGGTAAATGCAATAACATCTACAAAATGCAGGAGTCACATGTCCAAGTACGAGATTAAACCTCTAGGTACATGTGCAGAATTGGCAACTCTGTATGGTCACCGAAGGAGGAGCGAAGCTTGAATAGCAGTTGTCTGACTCTCTGAAACCCGTTCAAAGTAGATAAACATATCTTCGGTGACCATACAGAGTTGCCAATTCTGCACATGTACCTAGAGGTTTAATCTCGTACTTGGACATGTGACTCCTGTAGTTTGCAGATGTTATTGCATTTACCTTTATAAAAGGTCGGGTATATATATATATAACCACATGCTATAATGTTAGCGTTGGCACTCTTGCCCAAGTCAGAAACATGTGGGTTCAAGCCTTCAACACATAATCTAGGTTGAATCTTCACTACAGTAATGAGGAAATGCTGGATTGTTGGAGGTGCCATCTTTCAGATGAGACGTTAATTGAGGCCCCCTTTGCCCAGTCAAGTGAATGGAAAGATCTCATGGCAGTATTCAAATAGGAGTGGGGAAGTTACCCGGGGTCCTAGATAATATATATTCCTCAACCATTACCACAGATTATTCGCTCATTTATCTTTCTCATTTGTGGGACCTTGTGTGCAAATTGATTGCCACCTTTCCCTACGGTACCACAGTGACTACAATTCAAAATACTTAACTGGCTGTGAAATATTTGGAGACATGCTGTGGTTGGGAAAAGTATTATATAAATAAAAGTTCTTCCTATCTTTTTGAATCTTTGAGTCTTGTTCTGACAGATTACAACCCATCATCATGCAGAGACCCCCACCTGCCAAGAATGTGGCATATTAATTTTGTCATCTGAACATTGATTTTAAACTGTTGCTGGAGTGAAGAAAGGACTTGTTAAAAAAAAAAAACACCTGACACTTGGCTGGAAAAATATTTGCATGCTAACAGACAGTGCTTGGAGAGACAAAGGACTATTCCCTGGTCCACTAAACCCAAAATGGTCTGTGATCACTAGACATTGAAGGTGAGGATGCTCACTATCCAGGAAGACTGCTAAGATGGCAGAATCCACAAACAGAAGTGGTCAAATCAGCTAGTCACATGACTAACCTGCTGGGCAACCTGTTTTTTGTGAAGTATGCCGCAGAAAGAGAGACAGAAGGCAGTTTGGAACTGGAACCTGGAGCAAGGAAGCCTCTGTGTCTCTCGCTTTCTCCCAAGCCACCGGACCCAAGGAAGACATGTAAACCTCGAAAGAAAACTGACTCCGACCTCGAAGCAAGTTGAAGCAAGTGAACTGGGCCCCAACGAATTGCAAGGCTGACTGGCAACCAAAGACTTCATAGCAAACTCAAAGGACAGTAAAATAGAAACCCATCTATTGCCTCAAACTTTTCCCCTTTATTCTTTTCTACTTCTCGGTCTCTATCTGCGTGTGTGTTTTTGTCACGTATGCATGCCAGTGTGGTTGCATTGCACATTCATGGTGGGTAACCGGATTAGAGTTTAAGATTAGTAAAATTCTACCTTTCTTGTTTAAAAATCGAAGAAAACCTGTCTAAATTGATTTCTTTGCCTTACAATTGGAAAGCGGTGAATAAGGATTCAATGAGGGGGAGCTAAAATATGTTTTTCTAAAAATTAAACCGCGTTATGGTTAAACCAGGCAAAGGCTTAAAGGGACCCCCTAGACCCCTTCTTACCTGGTCATAAAATTATCAGTAAGCAATGCATCATATAACTGCATCTTTTACAGATCTGTCTCAATTTAACACCTTTTACTAGAAAATCTGCAGTCAATTTTTTTTAAAGAATGCAAAATTGTTTTGTTCAATTTAAAATTTTGAAGTTAAATTATCTTTTGTAAACCGTTGCCAATATTTATTTTTTAAAATAGACTTGCTTTTGATTTTTAATTGTCGTATTAATAATTTTATCAAGTGGGACTAAACTTGAATAAAGGGGGTGTGCAACCTTGATTTTCTTTGTTACTTTCAATGATGATGATCAATTTATGGGTTATTTTTACACTAAGTTAGAAAATAGACATGTTTGGGCATTAAATTCAGAAGATAAATGAGTATTATGTTACACAGCTTTAGTTTACATTCCTGCAATACTGGTATGTAAAGTGAATACTGCCATTTTAACATTCAATAGCGTAATGGCTGGATTAATGAAACTAATTGAGAAAAACACACATTGTATTAAGCAATTCTTTTCACTTAAAACACAATTGTTTAAGAGTACCCTCGCAAAAGCTCTTGAAACAAAACGTTGAGGTACAAAAATAAGTAGTTAAGTGAAAGATCAAGTTAGTTAGTTTTCCTATACCTGTGTCATGCTCCCACAGACCCAGAATAACTCTTCAGCACTCAACCACTAAACCCACGAGTCAGTCCTGTGATAAGTACCCTCAAGCACAGTCACTGCTTCCATGACATTCATCACAACTGCTCCCCTTACGAAGATAAGAGACCTGCAGAACAAGTGTAAAACTACATTTTCACAGGTAGGTGTGAGACGAAAGCAGTGAGCCAGAAAACCAATTTATGTAGATTTATCCATCACCAAACCCACTTGAATGGAAGCTGTTTTGATAAAAGAATTTCTAGAAGAGAAGTTTCCCACTCATTTAGTAACAGTCACACTACAACAAATTTGAACCTTTAATATGTACTTACATTGTTGCACTGCTTAGTTAATGGAATTTCAGACTCTCACTAGTCGTGCTTTAGCCAGTACACCACTGCGTTAGTAAAATCAAATTAATCTTGATCAGACAGGTCAATATCGAAATAAGGCTCAATAAACCCCCTTTTCGTACCTCTCAACGTTTTGTTAAAAAGGTTATTGTGCACATCTCAGCACAAATCAATGTAATATTATGAATCAGCCTTGGCTCAGTGGTAACACTCTCACTGGAGTTAAAAGGTGGTGGCTTTAAGCACCACTCCAGAAACCTGAGCTCATAATCTAGGCTGAAGCTTCAACACAGTACTGAGAGTGCTGTATTATTGGATGAGATATCAAAGCAATGGACTGACTGCCCTCTTAATGTAAGAGATCTCTGACACTACTTGAAGAGCAGGAACAGTATCCTGTCTAATAATTATCCTCCACTAAAAAACAGATTCTGGTCATTACTGTCTGTGGGGCCTTGCTATGCGTAAATTGGCATTATAACTGACAAAACGTCAAAGATTGCGATATCCTGAGGATGTGAAAAGTTCAATATAAATGCACACTTTTTCTTCTTATCTGTAGTACTGAGGCAGTATTTCATCTGGCAATCAACAACCTATTTAAATGCAGATATATTCTCACTCATTCAACTGTTGTTTTAACTAAACTCTTGGTTTTGAAGACAGTTATTTAGAACAGGGTTTCCCACATTTTTGTCTTCACAGGCTGGACATCATGAAAGTTTGGTAGCTAAGTATGAAGTTTAAATCCTTGGTCCCATTAATTTTATAGATCTTGTTCAGAATTCTGAAATAAAATTTAATCGACCAATATGGCAATCTTGCTAAAAACTGCTCTTTCCCAACCTCCAGGTCCACAAAATTCAGGCAGGACAAACCACCAAATAAGAAACACAAGTGCAAATAAGATTGAGTTGCAGTTTCTTTGGGGGAGGGGGATAGCCTGGGTTGCCAGAACGTAGATGCCACAGGTGGCTTAGGGTTGGACAGATTTAATGAAGAATGTGTATTCACTGAATAGCAGCACGTTGCCTGACATGCAAGTTACAATGCAAATGCTTTTGTTTGTTAACCAAAGTTTGTCCTCAAATTGTTAATCATAATATTTATGTTAACCATATAAATTCCTGGTTGGTTGGGCGAATTAATATGCTGACTCAGCAACTGATTTTTCTCCTTCACCACAACCATTTAAAATGTATGCCTTCTTACAACAGAAGGCTAGCAGAAAAATATGCTCATTCTATTACACCTCTCACATTTACTCTCCATACGTTTCTCTCTCTTTTTGTTTGCCACCTATCACTCTCTCCTTACTCTATCACCTCTGAGACCTGAAGTCACGTTGGCTAACACAGTTTGTTAGCTACAGAAATGACTGTCTTTCAATGGGAGAGGGCTGATGGGAGCATGTCCAGTTATTATATTTGTGCACATAATCGACAACTCCCATGTTACAAATCAGCAAGGAACCCAGGACCTACCTAGCACATGCATCAAATTACAGAATGCAGCCTTCTTTGAATCTTAATACAGGGTGCAAACCCAACATTAGCAATAACAGTGATGCTATGAATAGACCCCAGTACATGTATACATCATGGGCCAGATTTTGTAGCAGTATAACAGATGGGCTATCAGCTATTAAGGAGTAAATCAACAGCAACTTACAATGTCTGCACACATGCAGTTAAATGCAGAAGTCAGGAAGTTGCTGTCCGATTCGCCCTGCTCCTCCACAAGCTTTGCTACATTGGTACCTTGCTGAGAGATTCAGCACTGAAACACATGATGAGCATGAATCTGCGGGTACTTATCCATACGCCAGAAAGAGTTAGGACTTGTCTATTCAAGCGTAAGTGAAGTTTTAACAGCATGATAAAAATTACTACTGCTCAAACTCTCTGGTCCTGAAAATTTAGGTTTAAAAAAGTGTGGAATCTCATTCTTTCAGATTATTATTACTGTTGGAGATTTAAAAGAATTCAAAATAAAAATAAAAATTCTTTTACTTTTTCTTTGTTCCCTCTCTCTCCCCATCTTGCATTCAGTCTCTATTTGCTTTTTGGACTGATTCTAAATTGAATTAAATGTTCCAACTGTCATGCTACACCCCCACCCGCCAAGAATGAAGCATATTAATTTTACCACATGGACATTAAATTTCAAATTGTTGCTGGGAGGAAAAGGCATGTTACAAGGGCTGCCAGACACTTTGCTGGAAGAGATTTACATACAAATAGGGACAAGAGAGATTACTCCCCTTATCCATTTAATCCACAATAGACTTTGAGCACCAGACATTGAAGGTAGGGAAACGCATTCTAGGCCCTGCTAAGATGATACAATCCACAGAGCCAAGACATGGTTAGACCAGCTAGTCACATGACTAACCTGCTTGGCAACCTTGTGTTTTCTGAACGGTACAAACAATTTGAACTGAGAGTGTCTGTTTGCTCCTGGTCTGAAAAGACCTCTCCTGGCTGGCTCGCCACAGTCTCTCCTATCTGCTTCCATCTCTTTCGCATGGGAACTCCAAATCCACTGAAGACACATGAACTCCAAGAGAAAAAAATCTCCTTACAGCAAACAAGGTTTAAGAAGAATATTGGGCCCCAAAGAAAAGATCCACCTACAATCAAGGACTCTACAGTGAGCTCGAAGATCCGTAACAAAAACCCTCTTCAGAGATCGCCTCAAACTTTTCCACTTTATTTCTTCTGCTCTGTTCTCTCTCAATCGGCGTGTGTGTATCGCATATGCATGCTAGCACAGATGAGTCGTGTATCCGTAGACATTAACCAAATTAGAGTTTAAGTTTAATAAATTTCAACCTTTCTTCTTTAAACCTAAGAAAACCGGTTTGTGCTCATTTCTTTGCCTTACAATTGGAAAGCAGTGAACAAGGATTCACCAAGGGGGAGCTAAAAACACTGTTTAAAATGAAATCCCTGTTATGGTAAGACCAGGTGCAGGTGGAGAGGGAACCCTGGATCCCTTTCTTACCTGGTCGTAACACAACTTACACGTCCTGTTGTGGTATTCGTTTATATATGTGTGGCTATGATCTATGTATATCAACATTTAGGAAATGATGCAAGGTACCACACAGTAGGTAGTCTGCAGTGTGTAATCAGCCAAGAAAGACATGTTATCAAGAGTTCGGCAAGATTGTTCATGTGCTACTTAATCTTCAGGAATAAAGAACCCACCTTTGAGTTTACCAATCCCATTTGAACAGTTGGGGCATTTATGTTCAGTACTAAGGAAACACAATATGGTGACAGCTTGTGGTTTGAGGATTTTTGATTCTTAAGTATACCATCTACAACATCGTGGCGGCCAGTGCAGTTTGAAGGCTCTGCATTTGTGTATAGAGATCATCTGCAATAATTCTGAATTCTTCAGACTTGAATCACTGGTCCACAGACTTAGAGCATTGACATGTGCAGCAGCACAGCAGCGTGTTGTGCTCTCACAGAGCACTTAGAAACTGGACAGTTTCCAGTTCCTTCTGAAACTACAGCAGTGATCTGCAAGGTCAACAGAGGCTGGAAATATAGCTCAGAGAGGAGCAGCACCAGGCAATACTCAAGTAGCATCTGTGAGTAAAGGGGCCACCGGATCGGTAGCAAAAGAGGGAGATCTGTCATTTTGGACTGTGCCAGGGAAGCTTGAACAAATGGCAGGCTCGGGACAGCATAGAAAGGTGAGAAGCCAGTGCAGCCATTAATGTTTTTTTTGGATGCCATGGTGTGTTCACGCCAAACCAGCACTTCGTGGGCTGGGCCTGAAAAAAGCACACGAAGGGGACAACAACGCCACACACCTGGAGCAGTAAAAAAAGCATAGGAACAGGCTGTGGCAACCTGAGGTTCTGCAGCAACTTTAATCCTAAATTCTGGAAAAGCAGGAAAGCTATTCAGAAACAATGTCCTGGAAACATTGACATCAAGTCTATCAAATCCTCGTGTCTCAAGTGGAAGGCAGCAGACATTCTCTGAATTTAAGCTGTTCAAGCAGCGCAGAGAATTATGGTTTGATTTGGCAGTGTTGGAACCAGACAAGCAAGATGTCAAGATAAAAATTGCAGTAGATAATGAAGGACTTCACAGGTTAAACATGCCTAGGGTTATCAGAAGAGGACTAAAAGGATCCCAACAAGACATGATCCACCTTAGAAGACGAGCTGCGGGTCAAGCTCAACATTCGCATTCACCGCCTGGAATTCATGTCCTTCAGACAACAACCAAAGGAGTCTATAGTTCACATTGCTAGTTACTGTAGAGACAAGGGCAGATACTGTGATTTTGCTGATACAGTATTGGCCGAGAGAATCAGAGTTGGCGATAACAGCAACACCTATTGAGGCTTTTCAAAAAGACCTTCTCAAAAAGCCAAAAGGGTACACCCTTGAAGCACTACTGGAGGATGGATGCAAATGAGGCAATCCTCACGGGGTGGCAAGCTCCACAAGCTCTGTGCACAGCTTAAAATTATTGGCATGGTAGCTAGGTCAACCAAACCCAGCAAACCATATGAAAGAGGTGGTCTTCTGCACACACCTCGCAGTTGTCTGGCGCATCACGACATATGTAAGACATGTGGCATCAAAGGTCACTGGAAGCGTCGACGTTAAAAAACCCGATCCAGCAGGGGTTACCAAAGCTCGTGCCAAATCCCAGATAGGTGACAAGCAGATACAACACTCTGGCAGGAGCAGAGGGTATGCCAAGCACCATGGACAACATATCCATGAAGCGGCTAGCAGAAGTGAAGAAGTGAATGACGACAATGAACAAAGTCCTACAGAGGATGGTGAGCAAGCATTTCATACCATCAACATCACGGAATGTGTGGATGCCATTGTACCGTGAGAAGCATTCGCGACCATTAACATCATATGTCCTCAGAAAGTTGGAAAACGCACTTTATGGGCAAAGATTGACACCAGTGCAAAAGCTAATATTCCACCCCTCTTAGAATCCTGAAGTGGAAGACAATGGCACAGCCAACAACCACAAAGCTCATTGCGTACAACGGATCAACAAGTCCATGCAATGGATTCCTAACACTGCAGTGCAGAAAGGGCAATCAGAATGATCATTGCAGTTACTCTACATCGTCGAAACCAACAGCATGTAGAGACCTCACACTGGTTCGAACCCATGGGATCAGTCAAATGCCTGAAGGATGATCAGATCTAGAAGACAAACCTATCAATTCGGTCCTTGACCTTAGACTGAACATTCAGATCATTTTGACATGATAGGCAGTTTTAAAGGAGATACAGTCCTACATTGCGAGAAGGCGCTGCTCCATCCATTGACCCTCCAGGTCAATGTAGTGTCCATATCCAAAGTTGAGTTAGATAAAACAGAACTAGACAGGATACTTCGTAAAGTTGTCAAAAAAGACAGGTCAGAGTATGCTTAGACCCTAGAAGTATGAATAGAGCAATAAAACGCTGTCCGCATAAAATTTCTATGTTGGAGGAATTAAATCCTAAATTTGCAGGGGCAAGATTTTTCTCGAAACTGGATGCAAAGAACGACTACTGGTCAGTTCACTTGGTGAAGAATTCACAAGGGCTAACTACTTTCTGGACTCAGTTTGTGCAGTATTGCTTTCAACGTTTACTATTCAGTTTGTCTATCAGCTAAGACCTCTTTCAACAACATATGGACAGAATAACTTGTGAAGTACCGTGGTGAATCTGTATAGCAGATGACATCGCTGTCATCGGTGAAACAAAGGAGGAACAGGATCACAACCTACATCTATTGATGGAGGCAGCACTTAGAGAGGGACTTGCCTTCAACAGTCACAAGTGTGAAGTCAACATTCAATAAATGGCTCGATTTACTCGAGCAGTGGTATCTGTCCAGACCCAGGTAAATTGGAGAATATAAATGCAATGCCAACTCCACAAGATAAGGAAGATCTCCAACGAAGTTTGGGATTGTTCAACTTTCTTTCCCCACACATTCCCAACTTCACACAGAAAGCATCACCACTTCGGGAATTGCTCAGGAAAGAAGTGCCTTTTCTATGGCACGGAGACCACAAATACAAATACTACAAATATGTCCTTTAGGGGAGGAAATCTGTTGTCCTTACCTGGTCTGGCCAATATGTGACTCCAGGCCCACAGCAATGTGGTTGACTCTTACATGCCCTCTGAAATGGCCTAGCAAGCCACTCAGTTGTGTCTAACCGCTACGAAGTCAATAAAAAGGTATGAAACCAGACAGACCACCCGGCATCAACCCTAGGCACCGGAAACGGCAAACCCAACACTGTCGACCCTGCAAAGTCCTCCTTACTAACATCTGGGGGTTAGTGCCAAAGTTGGGAGAGCTGTCCCACAGACTAGTCAAGCAACAGCCTGACATAGTCATACTCACGGAATCATACGTGACAGACAATGTCCCAGACAATCACCATCCCCGTGTATGTCCAGTCCCACCGGCAGGACAGACCTAGCAGAGGTGGTGGCACAGTGGTACACAGTAGGGAGGGCGTTGCTCTGGGAGCCCTCAACATCGACTCTGGACCCCATGAAGTCTCATGGCATCAGGTCAAATGTGGGCAAGTAATCCTCCTGCTGATTACCCACCTACCGCCCTCCCTCAGCTGATGAGTCAGTACTCCTCCATGTTGAACAGCACTTGGAGGAAGTATTGAGGGTGGAAAGGGCACAGAATGTACTCTGGGTGGGGGATTTCAATATCCATCACCAAGAGTGGTTCGGTAGCACCACTACTGACCGAGCTGGCTGGGTCCTAAAGGACATATCTGCTAGACTGGGTATGCGGCAGGTGGTGAGGGAACTAACAAGAGGGGAAAACATACTTGACCTCGTCCTCACCAATCTGCCTGTTGCAGATGCTTCTGTCCATGACAATATTGGTAGTAGTGACCAATGCACAGTTGTTGTGGAGACAAAGTCCCGCCTTCACATTGAGGATACGCTCCTTCGTGTTGTGTGGCACTACCACCGTGCTAAATGGGATAGATTTCAAACAGATCTAGCAATGCAAAAGTGGGCATCCATGAGGCGCTGTGTGCCATCAGCAGTAGCAGAATTGTGTCAACCACAATCTGTAACCTCATGGCCCAGCATATCCCCCACTCTACCATTACCATCAAGCCAGGAGACCAACCCTGGTTCAATGAAGAGTGCAGGAGGGCATGCCAGGAGCAGCACCAGGCATACCTCAAAATGAGGTGTCAACCTGGTGAAGCTACAACACAGGACTATCTGTGTGCAAAACTGCGTAAGCAGCATGTGATAGACAGAACTAAGCGATCCCATAACCAACGGATTAGATCTAAGCTCTGCAGACCTGTCACATCCAGCCGCGAATGGTGGTGGACAATTAAACAACTAACTGGAGGAGGTGGCTCCACAAATATCCCCATCCTCAATGATGGGGGAGCCCAGCACATCAGTGCGAAAGAGAAGGCTGAAGCATTTGCAACAATCTTCAGCCAGAATTGCCGAGTTGATGATCCATCTCGGCCTCCTCCTGAAGTCTCCAGCATCACAGATGCCAGACTTCAGCCAATTCGATTCACTCGCGTGATATCAAGAAACGACTGAAGGCACTGGATACTGCAAAGGCTATAGGCCCTGATAATATTCCAGCAATAGTACTGAAGACCTGTGCTCCAGAACTGGCCGCACCCCTAGCCAAGCTGTTCCAGTACAGCTACAACACTGGCATCTACCTTCAATGTGGAAAATTGCCCAGGTATGTCCTGTACACAAAAAGCAGGACAAGTCCAACCCAGCCAATTACCACCCCATCAGCCTACTCTCAATCATCAGTAAAGTGATGGAAGGTGTCATCGATAGTGCCATCAAGCGGCACTTGCTTAGCAATAACCTGCTCAGTAACGCTCAGTTTGGGTTCCGCCAGGGCCACTCAGCTCCTGACCTCATTACAGCCTTGGTTCAAACATGGACAAAAGAGCTGAACTCAAGAGGTGAGGTGAGAGTGGCTGCCCTTGACATTAAGGCAGCATTTGACCGAGTATGGCATCAACGAGCCCTACTAAAACTGAGGTCAATGGGAATCAAAGGGAGAACCCTCCGCTGGCTGGAGTCATAGCTAGCGCAAAGGAAGATGGTTGTGGTTGTTGGAGGTCAATCATCTGAGCTCCAGGACATCACTGCACGAGTTCCTCAGGGTAGTGTCCAAGGCCCAACCATCTTCAGCTGCTTCATCAATGATCTTCCTTCAATCATAAGGTCAGAAGTGGGGATGTTCGCTGATGATTGCACAATGTTCAGCACCATTTGTGATTCCTCAGTTACTGAAGCAATCCATGTAGAAATGCAGCAAGACTTGGACAATATCCAGGCTTGGGCTGATAGGTGGCAAGTAACATTCGCGCCACACAAGTGCCAGGCAATGACCATCTCCAACAAGGGGAGAATCTAACCATCTCCCCTTGACATTCAATGACATTACCATCGCTGAATCCCTCACTATCAACATCCTAGGGGCTACCATTGACCAGAATCTGAACTGGAGTAGTCATATAAATACCGTGGCTACAAAAGCAGGTCAGAGGCTAGGAATCCTGCGGCGACTAACTCACCTCCTGACTCCCCAAAGCCTGACCACCATCTACAAGGCACGAGTCAGGAGTGTGATGGAATACTCTCCACTTGCCTGGATGGGTGAAGCTCCAACACTCAAGAAGCTCGACACCATCCAGGACAAAGCAGCCCGCTTGATTGGCATCCCATCTATAAACATTCACTCCCTCCACCACCGACGCACAGTGGCAGCAGTGTGTACCATCTACAAGATGAACTGCAGCAACTCACCAAGGCTCCTTAGACAGCACCTTCCAAACCCGCGACCTCTATCAACTGGAAAGACAAGGGCAGCAAATGCATGGGAACACCACCACCTGCAAGTCCCCCTCCAAGTCACACGCCATCCTGACTTGGAACTATATCGCCGTTCCTTCACTGTTGCTGGGTCAAAATCCTGGAACTCCCTTCCTAACAGCAACCTCACATGGACTGCAGCGGTTCAAGAAGGCAGCTCACCACCACCTTCTCAAGGGCAATTAGGGATGGGCAATAAATGCTGGCCTGGCCAATGACTCCCACATCCCATGAATGAATTAAAAAAAAAAAGATGTTCAACGAGTTCAAGAATTCGCTATCCAAGGAAACATCTGTCTACAATTCTATGATCCAAGAGAAGAGACTATCTTCGAAGTAGATGCTTCTCAAACAGGGCTAGGAGCCCGCATACTTCAAAAGGGAAAGCCAACTGCATTTGGTTCCAAAAGCCCAAACTACTCCAATATAGAGTGGGAGATGTTAGCTCTCGTGTTTGGGATTACCCGATTCCACACCTACTTCTTTGGGAAGAAATTTGTGGTGGAGACTGATCACAAACTGCTCGAAATGATTTGGCGGAAACCATTAACTGGTGCACCTCCTAGGTTACAATGTCTCTTAGTTAAAGTACAAAGCTACGACTGCGACATACCCTATTCACCCGGTAATTTACTGGTTACGACAAATACCTTAAGCAGATTGCCCAACCCTATCAAAACCATAGATGTTGCACTAGACCTGCAGGTCGATCCAATTGACAGTGAAGTCGAAGATGTCCAACAGATAAACTTGAATTTTGGGCAGCATAAATGCCAGCAACTACAAACAGAGACAAGGACCTGACTGCACAAGTGCTCTGGAACACCCTAATAAATGGATGGCCAGACTCACTTCAAGACGTTCAGTAAGTAATGAGACTGTTCTGGTTGCATTGGGATGAGCATGGAATATTCTGCAGTGTTATCTTTAAAGGAAAACAGGATCTCACTCCTAAATCACTGCGACCGGATATTTTGCAACACCAAGCACACGTGAGCATAGACTATACGAGAAGGCTAGCACAAGAAACAGTATATTGGCCAGGGATTGGCAGCGACAATGAAGCAAAGGTCAGGGAGTGCGAGGCATGTCAAGAACATATGCCTAACCAGCACAAGGAACCGTTACTAACGCACAAAGTTCCTGCACACCCTTGGTCCAGGAATGCTACTGACCTTTTTTCATGTCCACGGTGATATTTCTAGTTGCAATTGACTATTTTTCTAAATTTTCAATTATAAGTGAGTTACAGGATACATCCAATGCAACCGTTGCACATACTTTAAGTGCCATTTTTAGTTTGCATGGAGCACTGCAGGAGATTGTTTCAGACAACGGATCTCAATATATGGACAAGCCATTCAAGAACCTGTGAGGAGTGGGGTGTGGATCACATTATTTAGTCACCACACTATCCTAGGTCGAATGGTCTGGCAGAGCACGTGGTGTGTACCTTTAAATCCTTAATCGTCAAATGTCGTCATACCAGGCAAGACTTGCACGTGGATCAGAGAAACACCACTAAGTGCAACTATTGCTTCACTGGTAGAGCTGATGCAGACAGGTGTGACGACTCTACTGAGTCACCATCCACCTACATTTCTAGAGATATGGCATGAATTTCTTGAAAGATAGGGAAAGATGAAGGATGTGCATGACCGGCATGTAGGCAATAAGCTACCAAGCTTAACGGACAGGAAGTTCAGGTTTTACAACCCACTGACAGAACGTGGAATCCAGCCGAGGTGGCCAGAGCTTACAAGGTACTCACACCAATGGTGTTGAGATGGAATCAATGTCAAATCAGGAAAGTTCCTAATCATGAAACAACAAGCAATTCTATTGCAAGCAGAATAAGGTCAAAGACAAGATCTAAGCACAACCCTCCTACAGAAACAGATCATTGTGAGAATGATCAGCAATCTCAAACTAGATTTAGTGACCAGATCGGACCATATCAGCAAACCACGGTTACACTTCATAGACTCATAAGCTCACAACCTTGTAAAGTTGCAAATTTGTATTGTATAAGATTTTGCTGCATTGTAAATAGCTATTGGTTGATACTTAATAGGGAATACTTTCAAGTTAGAAAGAAGGGGCATGTGGTACACCCTTAAGTAGGCTATGATCTATATACATCACCAGACAGGAAATGTGTAAGATACCACATGGTATGTAGTCTTCAGTGTGTAATCATCCAAGTAAGATTGTACATGTGGTACTTAATTTCCACAAAGAACCCACCTTTGAGTTTACCAATCCCAATTGAGTGGTTGGTGCGTTTGTGTTCAGTAATTAGAAAAGGAAACACAATACTTCCTGGTTTAGAGTATGTGTGCCTTGGTAAGGATTCCTCAATCTGATTGACTGAAGAGACACGTGTTGCTTGCCTTGTTCACACAGGTCCTAGACTCCCTGTAGAGGGTGCCATGCTGTTTCGGACCAAGTCTGGGGACAGATGTAAGCGTAATGAACGGCAGAGCCTTTCATTGGTCGCTGACTGCAAATACAGGCCTACATATTATTTGGAAGAAATATTGTAATTCTTATATTGTGCCTTCAGTCTATATCCTTATGGTGGTGTGGTCTACACTTTACCAAAGTCTGAAAGTCCTGAAGTACTTCCTTGTGCTGGGAATAAGCTGGTTCGCTGTCCTTCGTAACTACATGACTGATAATAGTCAACTGGCTACTAATGGTCAATGGTCAAATTAAATGCCAAGAATGAAGTACCAGGAAATTTAAGATTCAATCTCTGATCCAAGCAGAGTTGTTCCCAATTAGTATGGGAGTAAAAATCCTACAATGGGCTTCAGTACTGCTTGTGTGGAGTGGGAAAACTGATGGTTCACTGCAGTTAGAGACTGAGACACTATGTTCGAACTGGTTGCATGGAGAATTTGGGAGAGGACACTACCCTGTTCAGCTGTGATGTACCGCATGATAGAATAGTTGGCCAATGTTCACCATCGCAGCTCACAAATGAATATCAGCTACCTCGATAAAATGTTGAACAGCGACCAGCAACTAAGCGAACTTCAGGCAAGCAAGGGGGTAGAAAAGTAAATTGGTCAGAAAAAAATAGGGACAAATTTTGCAAAACAATGGGGCAATGGGCAGACAAGACTGTGTAATCACCAACTGTTATGAACTCCTCTGGAATGTGATGCAAGATGTTATTCATTTTAAAACAGCCATTAAGAGTCTGCATGATCATCTAATGTATATAAGAGCTTTATATTTTGGAGAGATTGTAGAATTGCAGAAAGTCTCAAGAGCTACAAGTAGGTATTTGCATACCAAAGCCACAGTCACCCAGACAAACTTGACAGGCACAATGAGTGCTTAAGTAATTGACAGGCTTTTTCACTTTCTAACACCCTCAATTCCTTGAAATTCTCCTTGTCCACTAATATATATACAGCCTCGGTCCCCTTGTAACATAATATGGATCCAAGGAGCATGAGGGAAATCGGGACAACTCCACTTCCAATAACATCCTCTGGATCAGTCTCATTCTGACAGGAAGAGTACAACAGTAGAATAGGCAGCTGAGGGAAGAAACTCAGCAGGCCATGGAACAGACAGATAACATATCGAATATCGTGGAAAATAATCTCCATTAATAAAAACAGAAAATGCAGGAAATTATCAGCAGGTCTGGCAGCGACAGAAACAGAGTTAACGTTTCAGGTCGATGACCTTTCATCAGAACTGTCCATTTACTGGCCCATCTCGAACCTTCTCAAATGATGTGCATGCCCATTTCTCACTGCTCAAATGGCTTCGGTCAAGTAACTTCCTCACCCTCTCATTCCCACAGTACCAAAATCACTCTAGTTAAATCACCAATGACATTCTATCCATAATGCTCTATTCCTCCTCACCCTCCTTGACCTCTCTGTGCCTTTTAGTACAGTTGTCACTTCATCCTCCTTGGCATTACCCTATCTTAGCTCTGTTCTGATCTGTCCCAATGTAAACAGTTCATCTTCTCCAATGGTTTTCCCCTGTAATGCCACTTGTGGCGTTCTCTGCAAACTCTTAACCCTTACTCATGTATTATTTCTCAGCAAGATCATCTGTTTACATGGAGTTTGCTTCCATATCTAAACTGATAACACACAATTCTAGTTCTCTGTCACCACCCTGTACTCCACAACGGTCATGTCAACAGACATCAAATCCTGGGTGAGCCACAACTTCTGTAACTCAAAATTGAGTGTCGAAATTATTCCGTTCTGTTCATGCCAGAAACTCAACACTTGGATACCAACAGCATCCAACTTCCTGACTGCTCACTTAGGTTGAACTTGATTGTGTGTAATCTTTGTGTTCTGTTAGACAAAACAGGTGATTCATCAACAATGCCTACTTAAATCTCTACTACCACCTACATCCCTACCTCTCTTCTGCTTCTGTCACTGCAAGACTTAATTCTTCCAATGCTCTCCTCACCAGTCTGCAAGTTTCACCTGAAATAACTCATTCAAAACTCTTCAGCTTGATGGCTTATCCCATACATCTACCCATCTATCGGTTCTCCATTGATCAGCACATTAATTTAAAAATCTTAACAAGGTTTTGTTCTTTCCTACCTCTGCAACCTTGTTTAGCCCCATGTCTAGCACAAAGTCGTTCAACACTGGGCGGCACAGTGGCGCATGGGCGGCACAGTGGCGCAGTGGTTAGCACCGCAGCCTCACAGCTTCAGGGACCCGGGTTCGATTCTGGGTACTGCCTGTGCGGAGTTTGCAAGTTCTCCCTGTGTCTGCGTGGGTTTCCTCCGGGTGCTCCGGTTTCCTCCCACATGCCAAAGACTTGCGGGTTGATAGGTTAATTGACCATTATAAATTGCCCCTAGTATAGGTAGGTGGTAGGGAAATATATAGGGACAGGTGGGGATGTGGTAGGAATATGGGATTAGTGTAGGATTAGTATAAATGGGTGGTTGATGGTCGGCACAGACTCGGTGGGCCGAAGGGCCTGTTTCAGTGCTGTATCTCTAAACTAAACCTCTGCTGTCCCTACCTTCTCCACCATTTGTACCAGGGACTTCAGCCATCAGCATACCCCTAAATTTGAGAATTCTTTTTCTAAAATCCACCATCTTGTAACTCTCACATCTACTTTAAACCCCCTATCACCTACTTGTTTGACTGGGGCTGACTTTCCACTTTCCACTCAGTGTTCTTTGATCTCCCCTACAATGCCTTGGAACATTTTTTGAGAGAGATAATTATCTATTGTTTGTTCCAAATAAATTCAATTTCTTCATACAAAATGATGCCTATTCCACAGTCATCCAGGGATCCAGAGACTATAGCAATTAGATGAAATGATAACTGGAGTCCACTTATAATCATGGGATTGATCAAATTAGTTTAGAAAGGTTGCTGATCATTTGCTCAGAGTATGTATCCAGAAGCTAATGTTGAACCATATTATTTGTGAAGCTATTAGAATTGCCTAGGAAGTTGATAATCAAAAGCATTTTGAATTTGTATTGGAAAAACCAACAGCACAAATCCATGCAAAATCTTCCTGCCTATGTGACCGAGCAGATAATTTTTTCATTAAACATGATCATTTCTATATTTCATGAGAGTCGAGACATTTTTGTAAAAGTAGGATTAAAACATCCTCAAGCAAAAGACAAAAATCACTTTTAAATAGTATATTCCCAGCACAGCATTTATAAGACGCTTTATCTCATTATGGTCTTCATAATGCTTTAATAGGATAAACAGCAATGAGTTTTACAGGAGCATAGTACTTGTACTAGATATGATAAATTGTTCAAATATACATTCAAAAATATCTTGTGGGTGTGGCTCCAATTTGTTCAGAAAAATATGCGAGTTCTCCCATACTAAAATATAAACTTTGAGATCTATTTGTTTTCTTGATATCCATATGTATTCTACCCAGAGACAAAGAGCAAGGCTGGTAAGAAGATACAGTTTGTTTTAACGGGTAATTACTGTATAATTTAAAGAAAAAGTACTAGTCAGAATTTTACCCAAGTACTGAATCACACCTGAACATGCTAAAATATACAATTTACTAAATAATTATTTATTTAGGTGACATGAAGAGTATTCCGAATGCCGTCTCCAAAATTTTCAATCACACTAAATTAAAATACTAAATTGCATTTTAGCAGGACCCATTAGCTTGCTTGCACAGAACATCATTGTATGTGGGTGTATGTATATAAAGAGGGTGGAAGAAAAGTACTTCAATTGTCAAGTATCACTGTATAATTAGGAGCAAAATAAAATAGTGAAAGATCTCTTGCTGATTGCATCTGTGCCTTTGTGGAAAAATACAGAGTGGAGACCAGGTGCTTCCCTACAGGGAGGGAGGCAAACACTGAGGGCCAAGAAAGAAAGACTGTTACAGCAGTATGTTTTTGCCTTTAGGCACTGCACCTCAACCACAAGCAGTGAATGATGTCCTCACAGGGCAGACTCACGGGAGCTTAGGTGCTGTTCACTAACCGATTCAGCTGCTGGAAATCCACATGACGTATGTGCTGAATGAACATATGGAGTTGACAAGGTATAGCAAGGTGTGTGGCCTGAGGAGTCTTACTGCAACAACAATTTTTGCAGCATTTGTAGGCATTTGCAGCATTGACGCACCACATTTTCATTCTACTGTGCAGATTTTGCTCTCTGAAATGGACGTTAGTATATATTAGAAAATGTGTGCAATTATGTATAGTTTTTATTAATGTATTATAATTTCAGTGTACTCCTTTGCATGCCCTCCAAAGAAAATGTTTTGCATCTGTTGGGACAACTTCTAATCGTAGAAATGCTCTCTTATATTTGATGCTTGGTTTAAGTGCCAGTTACTACTTCTGGTTAACTACATGACAAACTGAACTAAGAGTTTGAGCTGGCCACTGCTCCACTAGGTTTTTATCTATTGCTTATTGGCGTAGATGCCTCAGAAATAAAATCCTGATGAACAGACAGGATACTAGTTTAAAAATAGACATTTAACCCTGCAGATAGGTCTTTGATATGTCTGCTCTTAAACTATGTGGAATGACAATTTCAAATGTTAATTCCTCACCCTTCCTAGAGGTATTGCTTTACAGTTGAGGCCCATTGATATCAACTGGCTTATCTCCTCTGACTCAAAGCCATAACTGTCAATGGACAATTTAACAGCAGATGTTTGTAGTTATCTGACTGCTAAGGTATCAGCTACTCTACTGAAGAGTAGATGGTGAGTAATGCTTGGCGGCACAGTGGCGCAGTGGTTAGCACCGCAGCCTCACAGCTCCAGGGACCTGGGTTCGATTCCGGGTACTGCCTGTGTGGAGTTTGCAAGTTCTCCCTGTGTCTGCGTGGGTTTTCTCCGGGTGCTCCGGTTTCCTCCCACAAGCCAAAAGACTTGCAGGTTGATAGGTAAATTGGCCATTATAAATTGTCACTAGTATAGGTAGGTGGTAGGGAAATATAGGGACAGGTGGGGATGTTTGGTAGGAATATGGGATTAGTGTAGGATTAGTATAAATGGGTGGTTGATGTTCGGCACAGACTCGGTGGGCCGAAGGGCCTGTTTCAGTGCTGTATCTCTAATCTAATCTAACACAAATTACGTGAAAACAGCAGAACGGAAGACCTTTTAGTACCTAAAACAAAAAAAAAAATCTAATTGAGACATGAAAATTCTAGCCACTATCAATCCCTGCCCACATCAGACCTAACAAGGTGGCGTTTGATTTGGGTCTAGCAGCCTTCACAATCATTCTTTGTAATGCTTGCATAAGTGCTGGCAGGAAATATTAGCAGACGCCATCAAAGTCAACTCAATCTTATCCTTATCTGACATCCACACAGTTTCCAGCCAGTCGCTGGATAGTGATCAGAAGTGGGAAGACTTTTAAAATTTATTCTCCATAGCCCAGAAACACCTATTGTTATCCTGGTTGAGATCAGCCATCTCAGCAGAGACCATGACTGAACTTGTACACCACGACATATTTATCCATAATCTGACCATTTTAATATGAATATTAAGCACCTAAAATGCCAAATATAGTAACCACATTACACATGTATAAAATATATAAATACATAAATACAATAGAGATGGAAATTATATATAGAAATATTTTTAACTGAAATTTTGGAAGAACAGCCAGCTTGTGTCAAACTTCAACCATTGTCTTCTTAAAATTTAAAGATGTTGAAATATATTTCCTCAAGTTTTAATTGTAATGACAACGCCCAATTAACAGCACTGTTGGTTTGGTGGGGGTGGAAGGAAGGAACATACAGTGTGTCCAATAACTGGCTGTTCTCCCAACATTTTAGTTTTAAAAAATTAAGATTCCTATACATACTATATATAATTTCTATCTACATACCTGTATTTATATACATTCACACCTACCGATAAATCTATATGCATAAACACACAAATTAGCATCTTAATGCAGTTACTATAGTCAGTGTTTTAGGCTCTTTATGTTCATGATAAAATGGCCACATTAATGGATAAATGTGTCGTGGTGTACAAGTTCAATCATGATTTCTGCTGAGATATCTGATCTCAACCATAGTAACAATAGGTTGTCCCTGGGCTATGGAGACTTAAGCCAGTGTTGTTATAAGTTAAAGTTGCTGAATAAGAATTTACTTACCTGCAAGGGAAATAATACTCTAAATAATAGCATTTATAGATTGCACTAACTGCTCAAAATATTTCACACATTAATTACTTTTGAAGTGTAGTCACTGCTATGCAAGCAAATGTGGTAATGCGCCCTAACAGAATTCGAAAGCATGGCCAGTTACGTTTAAAAAAATAATAATATAGTTGAGGGAAGGTTGCTGGCAAGAATAATTGGAGAGTTTTCTGCTCCTCTTCAGATAGCACCATGGAATCTTTTATGCCCACTTGAACTACTCAAGTCAATAGACAGTACTTCAATTTAAAGTCTCAACCAACTACATAGAAACATAAAAAATGTACAGCACAGGAGCCCCTTGTGTCTGTGCCAGCAGAAAAGGAGCGATCCAGCCTAACCCCACTTCCAGCTCTTGGTCCATAGGGTCCTGTAGATTGCAACATTTCAAGTGCATATCCAAGTACTTTTTAACTTTGAGGGTTTCTGCCTCTACCACCCTTTCAGGAAATGAGTTCCAGACCCCACCATCCTCTGGGTGAAAGATATTTTCAGCTTCCCTCTATTCCTTCTGCCAATTACTTTAAAATCTATGCTCCTTGGTTATTGACCTCTCTAAGGGAAATAGGTTCTTTCTATCCACTTTATCGCCCTGATAATTTTATACACGTCAATTAAATTGCCCCTCAGCCTCCTCCGTTCCAATGCAAAGAACTCCAGCCTATCCAATCTTCCCTCATGGGTAAATTTCTCCAGTCCTGGCAACATCTTCATAAATCTCCTCTGAACCCTCTCTTGTGCGATAACATCCTTCTTGTAATACAGTGACCAGAACTGCATGCAGTACTCTAGCTGTGGCTTTGTGTTTTATTGAGTTCCAGCATAACCTCCCTGCGCTATTATCCAAGGCATAGAATGTAAAAGGAAAATATCCTTCATAACCTACCACCTTACCTACCTAAGCTGTTACCTTTAGGCATCTGTGGACATGCACTCCAAGGTCCCTCTGTTGCTCTACATTTCTCAGTATCCTACCATCTATTGTATATTTTCTTGCCTTGTTTGTCCTCCCCAAATACACTACCTCACACTTCTCCAGAATGAATTCCATTTTCCATTTGTCCACCCATCTGACCAGTTAATGATATCTTCCTGCAGTCTACAACTTTCTTCCTTTCTATCAACCACACGGCCAACTTGTGTATCATCTGCAAACTTCTTAATCATGCCCCCTACATTTCAATCTAAATCATTGATATGTACTACAAAAAGCAAGGATGTAGTACTGAGCTGTGCAGAACCTCACTGGAAACACCATTCCAGTCACAAAACAGCTGTCAATCATTACCTTTCATTTTCTGCTCCAGAGCCAATTTTGGATCTAACTTGCCACTTTCTCTTGGATCCCATGGGCTCTTACTTTTCTGATCTGTCTGCCATGTGGGACCTTGTCAAAAAACCTTGCTAAAATCCATGCAGACTATATCAAATGCTATACGCCTCATCAAACCCCTCAAAAAATTCAATCAAGTCAGTCAGACACAGGCATGTTATTCTACATAATGAGCTCAAATCCACAATTTTACCAGCAAGAAAAAGACAGTGGATTCTTGATACTGATTTAGAATGTGGTGTTAAACTATAGGCACAATTTATTGATATAGCACAGATGGCAGACTTGCAGTCTTCCTCTTGTTGATTCCACACTAATGAAAAGCACCAGCTCCTTTTCTTTGATAGTGCTTGGGACCCAAGTTTGCTTGGGTGGTGTCACGGAACTGTACTTATTTTCTCCTCGGATTAAAACAGCGTGCCTTTAAAAGCTAAGAGGCACAGTGTGCCAGCTGCATTTGTTACCTAGGCAACAGCAGGAGAGTGAGGTCACATGCTATAATGTTTCAATTTGACTGTGCAAAAACCAGCTAAAACCAGTTTTGAGAGACATCAGTGAAGCGTGCTTACTGGAGGAAAGAGCTATTGCTCTCAGCAGAAATTCTACAAGGAGCTACACGTCAAGTTAATTGCTTGAGGAGGATAAAACCCTTTGAAGAGACCATTTGTATTGCTGGAGCAAAATTCCTTGTCTTTACTTCCAACCCAAGAAGTCTTTGCTTCAAGATTAAATCTCTCTTGACTGATTGGGTTTTCTGGAATTCGCAGTAAAGTTTCAACTGAGAGACTGTCAGTTTTTAAACCCATAGCTATACTCCTTGTTCAAAGAACTGTTTGATGCCTGCTGCAGCCGAAGTGCTCTGAATGCCCATCTATTGAAGGACTGTTTCATCGAATCCACGTGGAGTCTTCTAGTGGCACCCGATTATTATTTTTACACTAGAATACCTCACCCATCAGGAACCTAACCCACAAAGACTAACAACCCAGTTATTTATTTATTCTTAAGAAACAGCTAATTTTTAAAACATTTTTTTCAAAAAAGAAACTGGTTAACTGTTGAATTTTGAGAGACAGAGAATGGGGGAGTTAAGTTAAAATAAGTTATAAGGTCTTTAGACATAGGTTTATCTTCATAGTATTTAAGATTTAGTTTTAATAGTTCATTTGTTGTTGTCTAAAGATACCTGGTTTGGTCTGTTTTTTCTGGGGGTTACTAGTGTGTTTAATCTGGCTGTTTTCTGTTTGGGTGGAAAAATTGAAATAATATGCTGCGACCTATGGAGTGACGGGACTGAATTGACGTGCGTTGCTCTCGCCTCAGTCATAACAGTAGTGACAGTGGAGGTCAGAGGCAGAGAAAATAAACATCTCCTTCCATTGGCAGAACCGGAGGCACAGAAGGATAACAAAAAGTAGAGCATGATGCTTGGAGGCCATTGGTCTCCCCTTCAGCTCTGTTGGTCTGGAGCCTGAGCAGCAAAGTAAAAGTGCCTTGCATCATGAATTGGGTAAAACGTGTAACTGCTGCAGAGCAAGAATGCAAACTGATATACAGAGCTGTATACAGTGGCCAGCATATGTATATGTAGCTCTAACAAAAAGGGTATTACAAAAGTAGCACATTGTGTTTATTTTAAACGTGAATGTTTTTAATCATGAGATAAGTTATGGGATACTGTATCTCATCTCTATGAGGCAAAAAGTAATTTTGCACAATGCAATGACTTTAATAAATTTAAGATAAAAGAATCCCAGTTATATACAAATTAGTCTTTCTTAACCAATTGTGCTTCCTTTCCTATTCCAAATCTATATGGTGACAGGAAACTGAATAACTAGATCAGCTTTCTTGGAGCAAAGGAGAAACAGTGTTGCTGGACTGAACTACAGAACACATGGAAGGACCAAGTCAATACACTATAGCTGGTAACAACTTAAGTAAATAGCAGCTTGTGTCCCCTTTACCCAAATGAATATAAAATATACAGACCAACTCCAAAAGTACATTATTAAATGTTACAAAACCCTGACAAGCAATTATTGTAGCGTCTAGTATTACGACCAGGTGAGAAAGAGGTCTAGGGTTCCTTTTCAGCCTTCACTTGTTGTAACAAGGTTTAATTTTAAACACACCGGTGTTTTTAGCTCCCCCTTGGTGAATCCTTGTTCACCGCTTTGCAATTATAAAGCAAAGAAACCAACACACACACACACACACGTTTTTTAGGTTTAAGGAAGTAGTGAAATTTATTAAACTTAAACTCTAATTTGGTTAACGCCTATGCTAGCATGCATATGCGATATGCACATACAGATAGGGACAGAAACGGGAAGAAATCAAGTGGATAAGTTTGATGCAATATCTGAAGAGTTTTTGTTAAGGCTCTTCCAGCTCACTGTAGAGTCCTTGCTTGTAGGTAGAACTGTTGGGGCCCAGTATTCTTCTTAAACCTTGTTCACATTTAGGAGACTTTTCTCTCTTGGGGTTCATATGTTTTCAGTGGGTTTTTGGAGTTCCATGAGAAAGAGATGGGAGCAGACAGGTCTTCTTCAGTCCAGGAGCATTCGCTTTCTGCCAGTTCAAACACTGTCTCTCCAATTTAAAACTCTCAGTTCAAACTCTGCAACAGCCAGTCATGTGACTAACTGGTCTGACCATGTCTTGGCTCTGTGTATTGTGCATGTCAGGGAATGGTCCTTTGTCTACAAACACTGTCTGTTAATATGCAAAAATGTCTTTCCAGCCAGGGGTCTGGTAACCCCTTCCAACAGGCCTTCTCTTCTTCCCAGCAACAATTTGAAATTTAATGTCCTTGTGGCAAAATTAATATGCTACATCCTTAGCAGGGGCCTGCATGACACTAGTCATCCAAGAAAATACATTTTGTATTTTCTTTTCTTGCTTGCACATCCTGCCCACAAGTAACAGATTGGATATGATTAAAGAATATTCTTTTATCATTGTAGTCCTGATCTGATAATTCAGGCATGAGGTATCAGAAAGGTCTCAAAACTGGATTTTGCTTCAAAGCTACTTCAAAATATTGAGATCAACATATTAATTGAACACACCATCAATAACCTTTTAATGCCTGAATACACAGCCTTTCGTCTTTTGGCATTTTCTTGGCCTATCTCTGACATATACTGACATTGAATTGAACTCCTATATGCCCTCCACTACAAAATTTGCTTCCAAGTTTTTTTTTCTTCTTTTGCATCAACCATTTTCTCTTCTTTTGCTAAAGCCCAAGAGTTGAATATTTTTCCCATATCTGGGGAGATTTTTCTAACATAAGTCTCACAATCCTGGACAAGATAAAACACTGATAGGCGATCCTGCTCTTAAATAGCTGCCAGCCTTTTTGTTTTCCTGTTACAACTTTGTTTCAGTCTCCATTTTATAAATACCATAAGATTATGATTTTCCTTTGTGCTTTCTGCTCTTGTGCCCCTCTAATTCCAAAACTACTGCCCTACATGATCATCTTCCTCACTCCATCTTTACTGTTGAATTAAGATTTACTGCAATCGTTCTTTTCTGGGGTCTGAAATTCCTTAGCTTTTCCTTCCCATGTTTACATAACCCAGAGATGGTGTCACTTTTCTAGACTTTAGTCTTCTAGCCTTATCTTTTCAAGTTTGGTGGTCTGCTGCATTAGTCTTAACTCTTCATTTAAGTTTTTCAATTTCTTTTACTATTTTATGAGATCGATAGCAGCAACTTAAATTAAAATATTTATCAGTAATGGAAGGAATTGTTTTCATGTACTTTGTACTTTTACGCAGCTATATTTTCAAATGACTTCATTCAAAAGACACTCCCTTATTAAATTTTGTGGACTGATGTGATTAGGTACTACTATATAATGGAACATGAACCTTGGATTCATAAATTATACTTCAAAGCAACATTGTTAAAATCCTTTGCAAGAACATTCTTTGCAAATTATAAAATTCAATATTTTCTTTTCTGCTCTAAAAGCATTCAAAATATTTTAACCCAATTTCATTAAAAACCTATTTTTTCATAACAGATAATCATTTATTCTGACTTAGGTTTAGAAGACCTTGCTCCTATCTATAGGTAATTAAACACCTTGCATCGAAAGCACATCCAACACATCACCTGCCTGTAAGCCAAGGATATGGATCAATTTGAACTTCTTACATAGGAAAAGCTAGAAAATAATAACCAACAACCAAATTGCTCAATTCTTTTCAAAGTTACCATTCATGAACTGGCAAGCACAATGCTATAAAATCAATAAAACTGCTCAAGCAATTTTGCTCCAACCTACTTCAGTCACCACTTTGCTTTCTGAGGCACATGTGAAAATTAATGTCAGAACGAAACACATGAAAACAAATCTTTCTCAAAGAAATCATCAACAGCCATGACCATTTCAATCTTATCCCAAAATCTATATAGAAGTGTAACTCTGTCACATGGTAAATGTACACTTTGCACAATACGAGTCCATACCATGAAAAATCATCCATCACAATTTTCTTATTGGATCAACCAACCAAGGTGAAGTTGACTTTGCTGGATGGCTCAAATATCTACAGGTGTGAAATGCCAGCAAACAACAAGTATTTATTTTGTGCCTTTAACCTAGTAAGGCATTCCAAGACATTTCACAGAAGCGATACCAAACAAAGTTCGACCCTGAGCCACAAAAGGCGATATTCGGACAGGCGACTAAAGGCTTGGTGAAACAGGCAGGTTTTAAGAAGTGCCTTAAAGGAAGAGAAGTAAAGGAAGAGGGGTTTAGGGGGAAAGTTCTGGAGCTTAAGGTCTTGGCAGTTGAAGACTTGGTAGCCAATAGTGGAGTGATTAAAATAAGGGATATGCAAGAGGCCAGAATTAGAGGAGTGTAGATATCTCAATCTGAAACAAGAAATGCCAAACAATTTAATTGCTTTTTTTTCTGCAAGGTAGCTATGACATGATATGCTACTCATTACTCAATTGATGTCTTCAAAACTGGTTTCAACATTATAAAACTGTCTAATAGCATAATACATGAAATGTTAATAATTAAAACATTAAATGTACCCATAAAATCAGTAACTGCTAGTCAGAAAAGCCTTTAAGAGGTTTGTCTTGTGCATCTTGCACTTCTTTGCAGAGCCTGAGACTTGTGCTTTCTGCATTTACCAGGTCCAACTGTGTACCTGGGTATGCCTGAATGGAGAGGTTCAATGAATTTGTAAACTCTAAGAACACACCATTGTCATGGGGTGATCTTCATCATCTCACCATTGACTTCTGTCCCTTCAGCTGCCAAGAGCCTAAGCTTTAGAATTCGCTCCGTAAACCTCTCTGCCTCTCTCTCCTTCTTTAAGACACTTATTGATATTCACCTCTTTGACTAAGCTGTGGGTCACCTGTCCTAATATCTTCTTACGGGGCTTGGTGTCAAATTTTGTTTGATAATATTCCTGTAAAGCATTTTGATATATTTTACTACATTAAAAGATGCTACATAAATGTAAGTTGTTGTTGACAATTCCCACAACATAATTTTAATCTGTTAAGTGTCATATATGGCATGGAGAATGTCACTTAGGAAGTCATAACATGCCATTAATGGCTAGTCTTGCTGTCAATTACAAGAAAAAATCTGATAAAATTGGGTGTGTCTTTAAAGTATCAGAATTTTTTTTTATAATTGACAGCAAGACTAGCCATTAATGGTATGCTATGAATACACCCAATTTTCTCATTGAAAAAGCAAAAATAAACTCAAATCCATCCTCCTTATTGGAGTAAAAATTCCCTGATGAGTTACCAAACTCTCCACTGCAACCCCTGCACCAAACACATGTGCACACACACACACAATGCTCCACTGTAATCTGGAATGGAAATCACCACAACAATTTGTATTCATACAGTGCCTTTAATGTAGTAAAACATTCCAAGGCACTTCACAAGAGCAATATAGAACAAAAATTGGCACTCAGCAGATAAAGAGATATCATGACCAAAAACTTGGTCAAAGAGGTAGGTTTTAAGGAACGTCTTAAAGGAGAGTAGAGAGACAGAGGTTTAGGGAGAGAATTCCAGAGCTTAGGGCCAAGGCAGCTGAAGACATGGCCACTAATGGTGGAGTGAAGAGCGCAGATATTTAAGATGGTTGTGAAGCTGAAGGATGTTAGAGATAGGAAGGGTCAAGACCTTGGAGAGATTTGAAAACTAGGATGAAAATTTTAAAAATGAGGCATTGCTCAACAGGGAGCCAGTATAGATCAGTGAGCACAGTGGTGATGGCTCAACAGAACCTGGTTGAAGTTAGGACACAGACAAAGTTTTGGATGACCTCACGTCTATGGAGGGGGGAAAACGTTAGAGGCTGGTCAGGACTATGCTGGAATAGTGAAGGTAATAATGGCATTGATTAAGGGTTTCAGCAGCAAATGAGCTGAGGCAGGGGTGGTGTCAGGTGATGTAACGGAGGCGGAAACAGTCAGCCTTGGTGACGGTACAGATATGTGGTTGGAATCTCATCTCATGGTCAAATAGGACACCAAGGTTTTAAACATTCAGGTTCAGCCTCAGACAGTTGCTGAGATGGAGTCAGTGGCTAGGGAACAGAGTCTGTGGTGAGGACTGAAGACAACTGCTTCAGTCTTCACAATATTCAGTTGGAGGAAGTTTCTGCTCATCCAGTACTGGTTGTCGGATAATGTACAGCATGTGCAGGTGTTGAGAGAGGTGGTGGTGAGGTAGAGCTGGGTGTTGTCAGCAATGTTTTCTGCAAGCTGTGCAGCAACCCCAAAGTTTCTGCGCAGTCTGCACACAAGTTGGCTCATTTGAATTACTGCGTGTGCATGGCCACGCAAAAGATTTAAGGGCCCACGCATTTAAATGAATCAGCTGCACACCACAAAAAAAATATTAGAGGGGACGTTGGTCGTTAGTACATGTGGAAACTGATGCTATGGCTGGGATTTTACAGCACCGAGACGGTGGGCATTGTTGAGGGGGGGCGTGGGGGAGAACCTAAAATCACACCGGGTGGCATTGGGACAGATCTCTGCATCATTGTACCAGGTCTGCATTCTACCAGTAGCAGACAGCAAGTCGAGTGAGACTGGCATGCACTTTTCAAAGCCAGCATTTGAGAGGTTAAGATTCTTGAACCGTTCCAATTTTGCGAGGAGTGCTTGGGGGCCATGGGCCATCACAGCCCTGGCAGGTGTTTAAGGGCAGTAATGAGGCGGAGGTCATTGCTGCATGCGGCAGCCGTGGGATCAGGGAGTTCATTTTCACAGGAAGGCTGGTGCAGCACGGCCTGAGCGTTTAGCATGGAGGAGGGGATCTAGGATTGAGCCTCAAACAGGCTCTTGACCTCCTGGCATTGGGGGGTTTGGGGTGGGGGGACAGGGCAATCAAGAGGGGGGTTGGGTGGCAAGTGTTGAAGAAGCAACTGGCAGAGTGGCCCTTCAGAATGGCAATGCCAAAGTGCCATGGCATTGTCTATTCAGCGAGAACAATCAGAGAAGGAGAAAGGTGCAGGTACATGGATTCAGTCAGCAGCAGCCGCATAGCCACCCGCAGATGGAGAAGCAGCAGGAGACTACATCTGTGACCTCTTTGCCCTCTCCCAATGGTAGGTCCACACTGCTGGTTGGATGTCTTCTCAGGTTGCTGCAAAGGTGCTCACAAGCTGCTTGGCAGGATGGTCTGAGGCAGTGTTTTATTGCTGGCAGCCCTTTAAAAATGGTGACGACACGGCCACTGCCTCAGTCTCCGGCCAGTGAACGGTCAACCACCCTACCTGGTGGCTGTTAATTGGCTGGCAGGTGTGTGGTTGCTCCAAGAACGGGGCCTTCTTGCCTTCCCCTCCCCACAGGACCACGTAAAATCCCAGCCTATATTTTCGAATAATGTCACTGAGGAGCAGCATGTAGACAAGAAATAGCAGGGGTCCAAGGATAGATCCTTAGCGGACACCAGAGGGAACAGTGCTGTAACAGAAGCCTTGTAAGTGATTCATTGGCTATGTTTAGCCAGACAAGAATGGAATCAGGCAGCTGGCAGACAGTGAAGAGGCACTGGGGGAGGATAGTGGGGTCAACCATATCAAAGTCTGCAGACAAGTAGACAAGGATGAGCAACAGCTTACCTTTGTCACAGTTATATAGGATGTCACTTGTGACTGAGGAGAGCTGTTTTGGTACTTTGGCAGTGGCAAAAACCTGATTGGAGGGTTTTCAACACGATTCCAGGAAATTTGGGCGCAGATTTGGGAGGCGAAAAGGTCATCATACTCTGGACCCCAGATTAGCAGTGGGAGATATCAAAGGAGACCTTTGAACACACTTAAAATACCTTTGAATAGATGGCCAGTTTTTTTAATTTTCAAAAGGTAGTTTATGATAACATGGGCAGAGCCATAAATCATTACGAAATTTGTATTGGCACAGTGCTTTGTAATTTGTAACAGGCATCAATCTAATGTAGGTCTCACACTATGTAGGAAATAAATATACCAAATCAAACAGCTCTCTTCAAATGAATAATATATTGTAAATTATTTAAAAAAGCAATACTAATTACAGATGTACTTTGTGCACTTTAGCATCAACCTGGGGTTTAGCTTATAGCACACTCTTTCATCTCCTTGTCAGAGGGGTATGGTTTTCAACCATACTTCACATCTGCACTTATTAGGATGACACTTCAGTCCAGTGCTGAGTGAGTAGTGGATTGTTGGAGGTGTCTTTTGGATAGATGATTAGCAGAGGCATCATCTGCCTGTTTGGGTGGATAGAAGAAAGTCCATGGCACTACTTGAAGAGGAGCAAGGAACTCTCCCACTATTTTGGCCAACATTCTCCCTTTCATAAATGCCATTTTAAATAGATTGGCTGGTCATTCAGCTCATGTGCAACTTGGCAGCCACATTTGCTAAAAAAAAAACTGTACTTTAAAAAGTAATTCATCATTGCATGGTGCCTTGAGGTTATGATGATGTGCTATGTCAATGCACACTCATTTTTCCTTAAACTACGCAAGTGCAGCAGTATCAGAAAATAGGTGAGGGAGCTAGACAAATTAACTAATGTTTTCTATTGAACAATTTACGCTAATAATCAGCAAAATACTGCATTCACTCACACTTCTTCCAGCATTTTCTGTTATGTTCTAACTAAGAATAAGGCCTTGCATTTATGCACAGTCCTACCATGTCTCAAAGTAGTTCACAGACAATTACTTCAAAATAGTGACTCACATTGGCAAATATAGAATCATAGAATGGTTACAGCACAAAAGGCGACTATTTGGCCCATCATGTCTGTGCCAGCTCTCAGCAAGAGCAACTCACTTATTCCCACTCCCCCGTCTTTTCCCCCATAGCTAATATTTTCTCTTCAGAAACGTATCCAATTCTCTTTTGAAGGCCTCGATTGAATCTGCCTCCATCACACTTTCAGGCAGTGGATTCCAGATCCTAACCACTCGCCGCATTAAAAAGTTTTCCCTCATGTTGCTGTTGCTTCTTTTGTCAATCACCTTAAATCAGTGTCCTCTGGTCCTGGATCCTTCCACCAATGGAAACAGTTTCTTCCTATCTATGCCGTCCAGACCCCTCATTATTTTGAACACCTCTGTCAAATCTCCTCTTTATCGTCTCTTCTCCAAACTATCCATGTAACTGAAGTTTCTCATCCCTGGAACCATTATCGTGCATCTTTTCCACACCCTTTCTCATGCCTCAACATCCTTCCTGAAGTGTGGTGCCCAAAATCGGACACTAGTTGAGGCCGAACCAGTGTTCTATACAGGCTCTCATAACTTCCTTGTTCTTGCACTCTATTTATTAAGCCCAAGATCCTGTATGCTTTATTAACCAATTTCTCAACCTTCTCTGCAACCTTCAACGATTGTTTGCATATATACCTACAGGTTCCTCTGCCCCTGCACCCCCTGTAGAATTGAGCCCCATTAAATTATGTTTCCTTTCCTCGCTCTTCCTACCAAAATGCATCATTTCCAACATCACAGCATTAAACTTCATTTGTATTTGTCCACCCATTGCACCAGCCTGCATACGCCCTCTTGAAGTCTATCACTATTCTCCTCACAGTTCACACAACTTCCAAGTTTTGAGTCATCTGTAAATTTTAAAATTGTGCCTGCACACTCAAATCTCGATTAATTTGTATCAAGAAAAGCAGGGATCCCAACACAAACCTCTGGGGAGCCACACTATATACCTTTCTCCAGATCAAAAAACAACTGTTCACAACTACTCTGTTTCCACTCAGCTAATTTTGTATTGTTACGACTGAGGTGGGAGTAATGCACTGTCAATTCAGTCCCATTTCTCCACAGGTCACAGCATTTTATTAAAGTTTCCCACCTATCAGAAATTAGCCAAATTAATCACTTCTTTACCCCCAGAATAAAACACACCAAACCAAGTATCTTTGAATAACAAATTAACTATTAATAAACTAAATTTTAAACGATACTGAGATAAATCTATGTCTGAAAAGACTTTATAACATCTTTTTCCTAAGCCTCATGCACGCACACACACATACATTCAAAAACCAACGGTTAACCGATTCAAAAATGATGTTTTTAAAATTAGAGCTGTTTCTTAGGAATAATAAAACAACTGGGTTGCAAGTCCTGATTGGTTACTTTCCCGGATCAGTGAGGTGTCTTAGACTGAATAGTCAGATGCCACTTGAATTCTCCAGGCGAGTTGAAGAACAGTCTGTAATGGATAAGTGTTCAAGGCACTTTGGCTGCAGTAGGTGTCACATAGATCTTTCAACAAGGAGTATAACAACAGGTCTATTTAGATTTTGAATTAGCAGCCTATCAGTAGAAACATTACTGAGAATTCCAGAACTCCCAGAAACACAAAAGACAACACAAGGTCACACCTGAGGCAGAGACTTCTTAGAGACGGGAGTAAAAAGGAATTGGCTACCTCCATCAATGCAAAGTTTCCTTTCCTGGGGTCATTTCCTCTTTAGGCGAAACACCGCCTGTAGGCCAATGTAGATCAAACCGATTCTAGGCAGTCTTAGACACAAATGGATACAATACGGCATGTTACCTCTCTCTCTCTTGCTGTTGCCTAGGAAACAGGCTTGCAACTTGCACACACTTGAACAAGGGTCTAACATTTGCAATTCTCCAGTACTGTGGCACCACCTATCTAAGAAGGATTGGAAGACACTTTGCACACAGAAGTCCTCCAGAATGAATGAACAATGAAATAAATGAGGAATTAATTTGTTTTTGCCAGTGTTGGGTAAGGAAAACCAAGCAAAGCCCTTTTTGTTCTGCACTTTTTCCCAGTGCTCGCCCAAAAGGAAAGCACCTCAGACAATGTAACACTCCCTAAGTATTGCACATTAGTATTAACTTATGTTCTCTGCTCAAATTGTGGTTTGGAACTTGAAACCTGCATTCATCCAATTTAGGAATCCGAGATCTTATCGGTTTAAAAAGAATTTGAAGTAATTAGAATGCATTCTCTCAATTAAAAAAAGTGTTGGATTGTCAGAAAAAAAATTCCATAATTTACAATAGATTGCAGTATCTTCAGAAACCCACAATACTATTTACAGTGTTAGCAGATTTCATGTTGTTAGGTTCTGGGCAGTTCAATAAGGGATTATCAAACAAAATATATGATTAAATTCTTCAAATCTAATAACCATGTGTTAAATACGACACGTTTTACAACAGTGAGGTCACAAAACTGCGATGCAAAAGTATTCCTCATGCACATTAAATAAAGACCTCAGCTCACAATGTGCATACCTAAAATGAGAATGCTTAAAGTGATCAATAAGTAATAACATACTTAAGAAAAACATCAATTGCATTTTTCAAAACAGAATTGCGAATGTAATTTTTCAAGTCACAATTTCCCACGTGACAACATCCTGCTCAATGTCGTATACTCAATTATATTTCTCCACATTTCTGAATTGAAGAGCTTACAGACTCATTGGAGCCTTGTCTCATTACCTTCAATTAACTACACAAATAAAGATGAATGGGATCCCTCCATGGAGAGCTCACCAGATTGAATCCTGGATTGTCAAGGCAACGATTTCTTTACCTTCCAAATCCAGAGCTCCAGCCTTAGTTATTTCAAACTGAACAAACATTGTGCAAGCTGCCTAGTGTTAGAGCAGATTCCATACTTAAATTCCCACTGATCTGTTGACCTGGGAACAAAGTACCTTAATGTTGGCGCACCATGCATCCCATACCTAAACAGTCACTCAACACACTTAGAAATGTAGCAGCATAAAAAGGTTTAAGTAGCATTCTAAAATTTTAAGTAGCAACATATAACATAACACCAGCAAAAAAACTGCAGCCCATTTATAATGCGGTACTTCCAACAATGCAGCTGAAGGGATGATAAATTATGAATGGGACGAGTCTTCAGATGAGGCAAACATTACAATGCTTAACTAATCTAGAATGCATAGGCAGCAAAAGAAAAGGGCCAAGGCCAGCTACATGACTAGAGCTTCCACTCCTTTCTGTACAGTTGTGAAGCAATTTTACTGCCACTCATCTGTGCAGAGCTCACTCAGCACTGGAAGAGCAATATGGAAAAGGAAAAAGATTTCAAGTCTTTCCCAAACAACTGCACACATGCATGCTACTGCTGTTTAGTAACACATGTTTCTCCCCTTGGTCTTCACCGTTTCTTCCAGCAACAGCTTGCATTTATATAGTGACTTTAATGTAAAAAAATGTCTGAAGACTCTTCACCATGGCATAATCAGAAATAAATAAATGGATGCTGAGCAAAAGTGGAGAGCTGAGCAAAAGCTTGACTGAACAGGTGGTTTTTTTAAGGGTCTTAAAGAAGCAGTGGGAGATGGTGAGGTAGAGGATTTGCGGCAGATAGTTCCAGAGTGTGGGGTGAAGGGGTTGTGGGGTGCTATGCACAAAAGGCCAGAGTTGGCAGAACGACAAGTTCAGGTTATGGGGTTGAAGGTCTGCAGATTATAGAGATAAGCAGAAACAAGACCATGAAAGGATTTAAATACAAAGATGAGAAGTTTAAATTGGAGGTGCTGAGGTACCGGGTTCCAGTTTAGGTCAGTGTACCATGATCAGTGGTTCACTTTCCCCTCTGTAGCCCTGGTTCACTGAGGTGAACTAATGGCATAAACCAGTGGTCTGCTTTTAAAAGGAAAGACATCTTCTTTGTTGGAATGAACATTACATCATTTCGTCTTGAAATGTTTTCACAACACAATATACATCATGTGTGTTTTACTGAATAACAGTTTACGTGGCACTCTTACAGGAGGACAAGGTCCTTTTGAAACCATTTAACATTGAAAACAAAGGTTTTTAAAATTATTCAACTTAAAATTATCTTTAGATTATGTTTCTGTACCAAAAGGTTTGTAGTTAAGTGAACTTGAGGATAAAGCAATTGATTTTTCACCTTTCTGGGCTTGACTTTATCATGAAAGTCGTATTGTCCAATTCCTTTGCAACCAATTCCAAGCCACCAGGGAATTCCTTGTTTATCCTAAAAGATCAAAAAAAGTGACTAACATTTTGAAATACAGCTTCAAGTAGCTTATTAAGTGGTTGTCTACTTCATCATTCAACCACTAACAGTAGATTTTGCTCAGTGATATCAAACATCACACGCTTATGCTTTCCTTATATTGACATACCCTTCAGAGGACACTGATATCACAGCCCATAATCCCAGTCATCCAAATGAAATTCTATACTTGGGGTCAGTCAGCCCAAACTTGAATATAAAAGTTCATGTCAATGAAGTGTAAAAATGTTTTTGTTTGCAATGGCTTATAAATACATTATTCAGTACTACATACTACCACAGTAATAAATTTTATTAATAAAACCTCCCCAATATATTATTGCTGTTTGGCTGATCTGCCCATTTCCATTCGTTCAGAACAAAAAGGTCCAGTGGCTGGGTGCTGCAGTTAGATTCTGGTCTTTCATCTCTAATCTGGGTTCCAAACCAGACTAGACTGATGAGATCAAAGTCTCCTTTACTAGAGCCCTAAATGAAATGACTTTGTGCAGTTTCAACCAGTTGCTAGTGGCCATGGACCTACAGCAGAAAGCATCCCTAATCAAGGGATATTGTTGGGGCTGAGTAGAGCGATCATTACACTGCATCTGGCTGTACTAAATGTAACATGCAACTATTTGACACAAACTCAGTGCCTGAACTTAAATATCTTCTATTCCTCCCTCAACTACTGATATTCTTCACCTTGATAAAACATTGAGAAAATGAAAACTATATTTTAATTTTTATAAAATATTTATAGTGCACTAGTCAGGCTGATCTGTGTTCCAGTAGTAAGTCAATCAATTTCTAATAAATTAGGTGTTTTGTATTTACATACAAACTCTGGTCACACTTCAATGCTTTTATAAATACCTCAAAATCTGAGAAAATTGCAGTGCACCTAATCTTTTGGTTCTAAAAGCAAGTTAATGCTGTTTGGTTTAGTTTTTCCAATACTCCAATTTGGAGTTGACCTCAAAATATTGAAGTTAATATTGTATTTATATGGAATCATAGAATGGTTACAGCATGGATTCGGCCCATTATGTCTGCACGACCAATTCACCTAGTCCCACTCGCCTGCCTTTTCCTCGTAGCCCTGCAAATTTTGTCACTTCAGAAATTATCCAATTCTCTTTTGAAGGCCTCAATATCTAATTACATAATAAATACATTTTCTAACTAAATGAAACATTACTTAAAGTTGTCAACTGATCTTGAAAGGTTTGTCTTATTTACTCAGACTCTTGGTAACTTTTCTCCTTATTGAGTTTGGGTGTTGCAGGCATTTACACAAACAAGCTATTCAAATATTGATATTTAGTGTTTTAAATCTTGAGTCAACCAACATGACACATAACGTAAAATGCATGGATTTAAATACAGTAGCTGATAAAGTTGAGTCTGGTTGAGCATTAATAATCTCAGTTTTTACTTCCTACAAAAAGCCAGATAGTACCAAATCAAGAAATCCAAATTTACTCAATGAAAACACTTGTAGCACAAGCAAGTCCACAGCAGTTCTACAGATAGACAAATTAATTCCCTTGTTTTAGATAGATGTTTTGAAATCAGGGAAATAGAAAAATGGAAACAAAATTACTGTTTGCATTAGTGCAACAGAGCAAAAATAAATTGGATATGGTTATCAATTAGAATTCTCAGAGAAGTCGGACTTCACTTCCAGGATCCTATGTCTCCGCATACTGTAAAGACGGCATAGCCATTTTAAAACAATCTTCTGCATTTAGTAGAATTATTACAGTTAACCACATTTAGGGTGAACAATTAACATATGAAGTAGAAGTCATATTGGAACCTACAGTAATTGCAGGCAACGTGCTTTTAAATTAAAGCATGGAGCACTCAAATATTTATCGATTCAAACAAGTCCAATAAAATATTTCACAAATCTTTTACTTTGTTGAGGACTTATCCTTCCATTACTCAGAATGCCTGAAAAAAATTACCATCAATCCAGATCGACATTTCAATTACATCACCTTTCTTTTCATAATTACTACACAAGTTGAACTTTACATCAACTACAGCTTTGACAGTAATTACCCTGCATTTGCTACTACTCAAGATTCAGTACACCTACATGCCACAAACTTCTGAATGCTGGTTAAAAATACCCCTATTGCAAAATCTTTATTTTTTTAAATTAGATCAGGTAATAACATCTCAGGGTGGCATTATGCCCCCACTTCACAGCATTTAACACAAGAAATATAAATAGAATGCAGCAAGAAAAGATATAGTCTTTTAGGTTTAGGTTATTTTTATGTATTTGCACAAAGGGCAAGGACTGTGGAAGTACATCAATGGAATATATTGTTTTACAAATGCCCATTTTACAAGCTTCCCCTGATATTTTCAAAAACAATGTACTGCATAGCATGTTGCGAAAGAGAAAGATCCCAGCTTTAGTTCCTGATCTGCAGAGTGTTAGCTAATTTTCAGCAGAGCGGCAGTGGGGGTGCTACATTTGGCCTCAACTTCCTTGGGGTTGGGGTTTCTGATCCCAAATACTATTCAGTGACCATTGGTGGAAAGTGCCCATGGGTGGAAAGTGCCCATGGGAACATTGGACTTGCTGTGATGCCTTGTATGGTTGGATAACTCACATGTACACATCAAGATCAGCTACCTCCCTACATTACAATGGTGATTATACTTCAAAAGTACTTTGTTGGCTGTAAAGTGTTTTGTGACATGCAGAGGTGGTAAAAGGCTATATACATGCTTATTTGTTTAAGGTATGAAAGAACTACCAGTGCCTGTGGAGTTATAACCCAATTTGTGTTATTGCAGAATGGAGAGGAGACAAGGGAAGAATAATAGAACTTATGGAGAGAAAACAAGTGTTTCACGTGCAGAGAACTCACATGAAGAATTACAATCACTGGAGGAAAAAAGTTCCATTGTGATGGAATGGGAGAAAGAGAAAACCACAGGCTCACGCTAAGAAATTAATAAATGGAAAAAAGCTTTCTTCACTAAAGCACGCTGTTCTTGAGAAACAGTGAATAAAAAGCAGATCACAGTGCCAAGTAAACACATTTAATGACTAACCTTTACTCCATAGTAATGAATACCATAGGTAGGAAGAGCTTCCACCACAGTCATATAACTGAAAAAAGAAATATAGTTAGTTACGCAAAGTGCTAATGTGTTTCTCTTACAACTAAGTTTTACTTGTTCAAAATAAACCATCAACTCAATTAGTAACATTACTATTGTGCAAATGAAATAACTCAATTTTAAAATTCCCATTCTTCTTTTCAAATCCCTCCATGGCCTGGCCCCTTCCCTATCTCTGTAATCTCCTCCAGCCCCACAACCCTCGAAAATATCTACGCTCATCCAATTCTGGCCTCTTGAGCATCCCCCGACTTTAACTGCTCCACCATTAATGGCTGTGCCTTCAGATGCCTAGGCACCACACTCTAGAATTCTCTCTCGAAACCTCTCTCTCTATCTCTCTTTCTTCCTTTAAGACTCTACTTAAAACCTACCTCTTTGACCAAGCCTTTGGCCATTTGCCCCAATATTGCCTTATGTGGTTCAGTGTCTAATTTTGTTTTATAACGCTCCTATGAAGAGCCTTGGGATGTTTTATTACGTTAAAGGCGCTATATAAATATAAGTTGCTCTTGTTGTTGGCAAAAAAGGTGACAACTTAAGGTATGCCTTTATACAAAGGACCCCAAACAATTTCTCTGTTGGAATGTGAATTTTGATGTGACATTTTCAAAATCCACCTAATCGCCACTGGCTTCAAGTAAAACAGATGCGTGTCATGGTCGAAGTTTTTCCACTGAAATTGCAATAATAATTGTTTTCAAGACCAATCTTGGGAATCTCAATTTGTTATAAATAAGAATTAAACAAAAGAAGTTGCTGCTGCTTGATTAAACTCTTTAAATACACAGGTACAAAATTAGTGCATCTGAGTTGTATTTTGGACAGAGGAAATCGGAATCCCAGCCAGTCTTATTTTGCTTATTTGATTACAAGCTTGGCTGCAACATACTCATCTGACGAACCGTTGAACCATTATACCATTATGCCATTTTACTGGCAGGCATAAAGTGCAATTCTGTCAACTACTGCAGGTCCACAGAGATTGCCTTCAGTTTAGTCAGGAGGACTCAGCCTCAAGATTTGCAGCACAGTTTATTTCAAAGGGTTTCCACATCAGTTTTTCTGCTCAGAGTCGATAAATGGTGGGCAGAATGCAGGTGGTGAGTTTCGATCTGTTGCACTGGTTACTAAAACCAGTCAAGCAGTGAGAAATTTTATCCTGGAGTCAGATTGCAAGGAGGTCACACTGCATGATTTTTGCCAGATGACTTACTGTAATTAGTAGCACAGAAATAAATTAGGTATTGTCTACCGAAGCAAAGTAACCAGTGAACTGCAAAGTCTTGATTTGCCTGGTCCGGTTACTTCAGAATGAGGAATGTGTCATCCACAGAGAGTTTTATTTTAATGATGCTCGTACAGCCTTGCGATTTCAACTTTTTGTTCACTGAGTGCATAAGAATATCAGAAATAGGAGTAGTAGACCACACAGCCTTTTGAGCCTGCTCCGCAATTCAATACGATGATGGCTGATTTTTCTGCCCAATTCCACATTCCCATCACCTCCCCATACCCACTGATTCCCCTGTCTATCTCAGCCTTAAATATACTCAACGGTGAAGCATCCACAAGCCTCTGGGGAAGAGAATCCCAAAGATTCACAACCCTTTGAGTGAAGAAATTTCTCCTCATCTCAGTCCTAAATGATCAACCCCTTATCCTGAAACTGTGCCCCCGTGTTCTGTTTGCCCTGGCTGGGGAATCTAATTTCTCAGTGCCTACCCTATCAAGCCCCTTCAGAATCTTGCATGTTACAATGAGATCATCTCTCATTCTTCTGAACTCCAGACAGTATAGACTAATTTACTCAGCCTATCATAGGACAACCCTCTTATCCCAGGGACCAATCTAGTGAACCTTCGCTGTACTGCCTCCAAAGTAAGTATATCCTTTCTTAGATACTGAGACCAAAACTGTGTACAGTACTCCAGGTGTGATCTCACCAAAGCCATATACAACTGTAGCAAGACTTCCTTATTCTTGTACTCCAATCCCCTTGCAATAAAGACCAACATGCCATCTGCCTTCCTAATTGCCTTCTGTGTGTACCTGCATGCTAACTTTGTGTTCCTTGTATGAGTATACCCCAATCTCTCTCGGCATCAATATTTAGAAGTTTCATGCCTTTTAAAAAGTCTTGTGCTTTTCTTATCACGAAAGTGAATAACCTGACACCTTCCACCTTATAGTCCATCTGCCACCTTGTTGCCCACTCAACCTGTCTTATCTATCTCACTGTAGCCTGTGTCCCCTCAGCTTACATTCCCACCTAGACGTGTATCAGAAAACATTACACTTGGTTTCTTTGTGTAAGTCATGATTATAGATTGCAAATATCTGAGGCGCTAGCACCAATCCTTGAGTTACTCCACCAGTTACAGCCTGCCAACTTGAAAATGTCCCGTTTATCCTTACTCCCTGCTTCCTGTTCCTCCACCCATGCTAATACATTACCCAAACTCCATGAGACCTTACCTTGCATATTAACCTTTTGTGTGGCACATTAACCTTTTGGAAATCCAAGTAAACTACATCTAATAGGTTTCCCTATCTCTACCCTACTAGTTACATCCTCAAAAATGCAAATACATTTGTCAAACATGATTTCCCTTTGATAAAGCCATGTTGATTCTGGCTGAACACACCACGATTTTCTAAGTGCATTGTTAAGACTTGAATAGATTCCAGCAATTTCCCAACAATGGATATCAGGCTAACTGGCCTGTAGATCTAAATTTTGTCTCTCCCTACTTGCTTGAATAGCGTTTTACATTTGCTAACTACCACTCTGCTGGGACAATTTCAAAATTATCCATATTCCAGAAAATCAAACCAGTATATCCACTAACTCTGCTGCTAACTCTTTTAGCGTCCTAGGATGTCAGCCCAACAGGTACTTAGGATTTGTCAGCTTTTAGTCCAAGTTCCTCCAATATTTTTTCTTTGCTGATATTCATAATCATAAGTTCCTTACACTTATTAGCCCCTTATTTCCCTCTATTTCTGGTATGGAATGTATGTCTTCTACTGTGAAGACAGACACAAAATATTTGTTCAACGTTTCTGCCATTTCCTCATTCCCCATGATAATTTATCCTTTCTCTGCCTCTAAGGGACCAACATTTACTTTAGCAGCTCCCTTTTTATGTACATGTAAAAGCTTTTATAATAAGTTTTTATATTCCTGGCTAGTTTACTCATTCTATTTTTAATCAGCCTTTTGGTCACCCTTTGCTGGTTTCTAAAACTCTCCCAATCCTCAGGCTTACTACTATTCTTTGCAACATTACAAGCCTCTTTTAATCTAACACTATTAACTTCCCTAGTAAGGCACAGATGGATCTAGGGAGTTTTTTTTTATAAAATGGAACATATTTTTATTGAAAATCCTGAAACATTTCTTTAGAAGTGTCCCAATGTTTATTTGTTTATTTCAGTCTATTTACCCAATCAACCTTAGCCAGCTCTCCCCTCACATCTATGTAATAAGCTGTAAGTTTAAGATTCTTGTTTTGGACTCACATATGTTGCTCTCAAACTTAATACGGAATTCAAGTGTATCATGATCACTTTTTCCCCCAGAGGATCTTTCACTATGAGATTACGAATTAACCCTGCCTCATTACACAATACTAGATTTAACTGGTTCCACAATGTATTGTTCTCGGAAGCTATCGTGAAAGCATTCTACAATCATCTTCCAGACAACCTTTGCCAACTTGATTTGTTCAGACTATATGAAGATTAATGTCCCGCACAATTAGCAGCTCCAATTTTTCTTGCATAATGCTCTGTCCAATGGTATAACTGTTAGGGAGCCTATAAACTACCCCAACCAGTGTTTTATTACTCGTTATTCCTAATCTCCATACATACCCCTTATCTCCCTTGACACACATCATCATTGGACTAAAAAAAGGGAGATGATTATTTGCATTTTTTTAACCATCATTAAATGCCACAAACCAGTGACCCTCGCAACGTTTCTTCATGAAGCTAAGCCCGGATGACATGGTTCAGATTGGGAATTTAACACAGTGTTTCATAATAAGCAGAAATGCAATACCCTTTGCAAATAGAATTTGTCAACTTCTACTCCTGAGCTGTCAATCTTCCATGTGACTTCATACTCATTTTGAGGCAGTTAACACATTTTCAGAAATTATCACTCTGCCCCCAATTTTGTCCCCATTCTGTCCAAAAGTGCAAACCCAAGTGATTTGTCACGAGTCTAAATTTAGAGTGTAAATAGGACATTCAACTGTGGTGGGTATCACAAGTGAGCCTGATAGCCACTCATACATTTTTCAACAGGGTCAATGATCAGAAGCATGGACCCTGTTTACTACTTTCCTCCCTGGCCCAGGAGCATCAGCTATAGCACCCCATCTGACATCAGTAAACTTGGAATGGAACTGGGAATCAAACTTGGGATTGTCTGTTCTGCACAATTTAGTAAAGTTAGTGGTGCCTTTACCCACCAAGCAATTGGAGAGCTTTTGCAGAAGTGCTATCTTATCAAGTTAATTATTCTTTACTCTCGGAGCTGTATACAACCTGTGAACTGATCCAACAGATACGTACTTACTTGACAATTGCTTGTCCTCTGCTGCGACCTTTTAGTTTTTTGTAATAGTTGATTACTCGATCTTCACTGTAAGCACAAACATAACATTTTAGTCCAGAACAAAAGGAACCTTCCAGTCAACAGAGTTTGCTTAGCCATGGAGCCACTTACCCAGTGTGGTTTGTATAATTTATTAATTCAATGAAAGTAACTCATCTGTTCTGCCCAATAAGCAAGTAGCTGCCCTGCACAGCCATGCAGAAACAGGGCCCGTTTGCATCTTTGCTTCCTAAACTGCCACATAAAAGCCCTTTACTGCTGATTAACCAAGCTCACACAAGTCATAGTTTATATACAACAATTAATCCAATGCACAATATTTGCTGTATGAGATATATTTTTGGACAAGTATTTAGATTGTGGCAATGTCAAATAAAGAAAGCAAGAACATGCATGTACATGGGGCATTTCACGACTTCAGGATGTCCCAAAGTGCTTTATAAGATCATAAGAAATAGGAGCAGGGGTAGGCCCTTCGCCCCCTTGATCCTGCTCTGCCATTCATTAAGATCATGGCAGATCTGATCGTGGCCTTAACTTCACTTTCCTGCCGGCCCCCATAACTCATTACTCCTATGTAGATCAAAAATCTGTCCAGCTCAGCCTTGAATATATTCAATGACCCAGCCTACACTGCACTCTGGGGAAGAGAATTCCAAAGATTAACCACCCTCAGAGAAAGAATTCCTCCTAATCTCCATCTTAAATGGCAGACTCCTTATTTTGAAATTGTACCCCCTAGTTCTAGATTCCCCCACGAGGGAAAACATCCTCTCAGTATCTACCCTGTCAAACCCCCTCAGAATTTTATATGCTTCAATAAGATCGCCTCTCATTCTTCTAAACTCCAATGAATATAGGCCCAACCTGCTCAACATTTCCTCATAAGACAACTCCTTCATCCTAGGTATCAACTTAGTGTACGTTCTACAAACTTTCTTTTCCCCAAAAATTAATATTTGCAAAAATACATTACAAAACAGTTCAAAACAATTCAAATTTCACATTTTGCAAAGTACAATAGAGATCAGATTTCCTCAATACAGAAAACATGAAGTGCCTCACAATTCTTGCCATTCCATTTTAAATTCAATGTACATTGGCATTACATAGTAAAAAAAACATTTTGGTGCATACAGCTGGAAGGGTTTTACACAGGTTCCAGCCCCTCAGTGAACCTTCTACAAACTGCCTCCAATGTAAGTATGTCCCTCTTTAAATAAGGAGACTAAAACTGTACGCAGTAATCTAGGTGCGGTCTCACCAATGCCCTGTATGGTTGCAGCAAGATTTCCCTACTTTTACAGTCCAATCCCCTTGCAATAAAGATCAACATTCAATTTGCCTTCCTAATTATTTTCTGCACTGCATACCAACTTTTTGAGAGTCATGTAAGAGGACAACCAGATCCCTCTGTACCACAGCATTCTGTAGTCTCTCTCCATTTATATTATATTCTGCTTTTCTATTCTTCCCAAAGTGGCCAACATCACATTTTTATATATTATATTCCATCTGCCAAATTTTTGCCCACTCACTTCACCTATCTATATCCTGTTGCAGATTGTGTCCTCCTCACAACTTACTTTTCTACCTATCTTTGTATTGTCTGCAAATTTGGCTACAATACAGTCAGTCCCTTCATTCAAGTCATTGACACAGACTGTAAACAGTTGAGGCCCCAGCACGGATCCCTGTGGCATCCCACTAGTTACAGTTTGCCAACCTGAAAATGACCCATTTATCTGTTTCCTGTTAGTTAGCCAATCCTCTATCCATGCTAATATATTACTCCTAACACCATGAGCAGTGACCTTTTATGAGGCACCTTATCGAATGTCTTTTGGAAATGCAAATACACTACATCTACCGGTTCCCCTTTATCCATCCTGCTCGTTACATCCTCAAGGAACTCTAACAAATTGGTCAAAAGCAATTTCCCTTTAACAAAACCACACTGACTCTGCTTGATTGTATTATGATTTTCTAAATGTCCTACTACTTCCTTAATAATGGAGTCCAGCATTTTCCCAGTAGCAGATGTTAGGCTAGCTGGCCTATATTCCCTGCTTTCGGTCTCCCTCTTTTCTCAAATAGGGGTGTTACATTTACAGCCGATGGAGTACTTTTGTAGTGTAGGGAGATTTTAAAATTTAATACAGTAGAAAAAGGCAATTTGGAAATGGAAAATTCGGATGATAGCATTTTCAATTAAGAAACATGAAGAATCTTGAATAAACAGTCATACTAACAGTGGTGAACTTCCACACACCTGACTGCATTGGAACATTAGATTCTCCATCACCAGTACTACAGTGGAACATTTCATTGCAACAATTAATCACTTAACCTATCCACCAACCCCAAAAGATCACTCCTTACATTGTGAGCATTGTTTAGGGCGGCACATTGGCACAGTGGCAAGCACCGCAGCCTCACAGCTCCAGCGACCCGGGTTCGATTCTGGGTACTGCCTGTGCGGAGTTTGCAAGTTCTCCCCGTGACCGTGTGGGTTTCCGCCAGGTGCTCCGGTTTCCTCCCACAGCCGAAGACTTGCAGGTTCATAGGTAAATTGGCCATTGTAAATTGTCCCCAGCGTAGATAGGTGGTAGGAGAATTGTGGGGATGTGGTAGGGAATATGGGATTAATGCGGGATTAGTATAAAATGGGTGGTTGACGGTCGGCACAGACTCAGTGGACCGAAGGGCCTGTTTCAGTGCTGTATCTCTAAATAAAAATAAATAGAAAACGAACTTGTGTGGATACAGAAGTTTGAACATTATTCATGGACACGTTAAATTGTCATCCAGCTCTTCTTCCCAGTGGCCTAGCAAGTAAAGGAACTGTCCAGTGTAGGCCAGAGCAATAGACATAAGTGCTAGAAAGGTGCACTTTGCAGTCTGCTGATTTAACTGATGATAGTCAAAGCAGCATTGTTCTCAGTGCTGGTGGTGTGGGGGTAAAGGGGAATTGAATAAACCAGGATTCACACTCCTCACTGCTGTCCAGTGATCCCCTGCAGGAAAACTGCGTGTGTGGACATCAGGATAACACAACTTGACTATGATGACTTGTCTTGACTAAGATGCCATCAATTGTTGAATAGTGCCAATGACAAAATGTATCTTGGTCATGTGAAGAAAGTAATCTACACCAGAAGGAGTCAGTAACTTCTGGGAAGGTGGGGAGAAAATTAAAACCAGAAAAAATATATATATATTTTTTTTTTTAATTGGGTGCTGACTAAAGTTAAAGTTAATCTCCACTGTGGGCACTGCGCTCTGGAATATTTTGGAAATTTGATGTGATCCCCAAACAATCTTGAGGAGGGAAATCACACTGAAATAGATTTGATAGCAGAGACGCATTGGGCCAAATAGCTTCCTTTTACACTGAAATGTCTAGAATTCGATGACACACAACTTATATTCATACAGCACTTTTAAAAGGTAGTAAAACATCCCAAGGTGCTGCACAGGATTGTTATCAGACAATATCTGATACCAAGCCACATAAGAATATATTAGGATAGGGAACCAAAAGCTTGGTCAAAGTAGTAGGTTTTAAGGAAGGTGTTAAAGGAGCAGAGAGAGGTGGGGATGCAACAACATTTTGAGAGGAAATTCCAGAGCTTAGGGCCTAATTAGTAAGTGCATTGTCCAGTGTGGAACTGAGCTATACAGATCAGGAAAGCCCAGCTTTGATCCCTTGACTATGTTAACTGATGTCAGCTGCAGCAGAGGCATTACATTTCATTACAGCTCTCTTGGCTTCAGGAGGACATTTAAGAAAAAAGTCAGCCAAGGCTCCCAGTCCTATTTGTTATCCAGTGGCCCCTGCTGCAGAATGCACATGTGTTAACCTCTGTGATGACATGATTGGGTTCAGCCATAATGTCCCCTTGGGCAAATAAGCTGCCAACACGCTCAGTCCAGAGTCACACTAAGAATGCCACTTCATTCGCACTGCAGGACTGCAAGTATCCCTAGAACTCTACCTTTAAGTCTATATTATCAGTGGAGGAAGGGCGTTTTATTCCATTAATCCAGCTGCCTTTACTAAATACAGCAAGATTTTTCTGTCACCATGATATTATAGGTATAAACTGCATTAACTATTGGTAGATTGGGATATGACACAGCACTATGATTGTCAGCCACTCAACACAATAAGTTATAGTAATAAAGCAAAACAATATGCCTAACCATTTATATAAGGCTATTATTGTTTTGTCTTGGAAGTTTCATCTTGGATATTCCTGCATACTAAAAAGTTTTTGCTGCTGTCCGTGCATCATAAAGTCTAGCATTCCCCATTAACAGTGTTTTGTGTAACTGTAACCAACTTACCAATATGCAAGTGATGGATGTTCCTGTAATGCTCGAGTAGGAAGGGCTGGAAGTTTCTTTAGTTCTTCTCTTGCATTTTCATCACTGAGAAATAAGTAGTAGTTTAAAGTGCAGCAATTATCACTGGAATATGGATGTCAAATAAATAGCAACATTCCTTTTACGACTGATGCACAGTAACAGTCCATCAACTAGTATACACAGATGTTCTAGCTGCTACAACCCCACGGCATTTTGTGGAGCTTAATCTGCACCCGATGGTAGATATAAACTTAAAATATCAAATTAGAGAGAACAGAGTTTAAAAATTAAAAACAGATAATGCTAGAAATGCACAGTATATTGATCAGAATCTGAATAAGAAAGGGAAGTTAACATGTGGATCTAACGCTTAATCAGAACTTCTTCACATTTCCAGCAAGATCCACCAGATAGAGATCAGACCTGGAACCATGGCTGATAGCTCCCTTTTCAAACCCAATGACACTGTGGCCATTTACCTTCATTCCCACTGCCCTGGCTGAAATATGCTTTCCCAGCACAGACTAGGCATTGCAACTTCCTGGCTAAGCTGCACACTGGAAAAATGCACTAAGCCATCAAGGAGCTGCATTTTCTTACTTTATTTCATTGCTGTTTGTTTCATCTTCAACATCAGGATTCTTTTACTGGCAAATCTGTCTTGTTTGTACAATGTGTCAGATTTGGTAGATGTGGTGACAGCAGATGGCATTGACAAGTTGGGTTTTCATCATACATCAAAAATTCCATGGTATTTGGGCCTGCTCCTTCCTTCGACTCTACCACCCCCCCCACACCAACTCATCCCACAAACAGACCAGTAATGTGGGAACTGCACTTCAGGCCTGTTTAGGTACACAGAGAGGTTGACCAGGTCCAAGGCTGTGGCCAAGAACTATCCAATGGTAGCAAGACCACAGCCACTCTGGTACTCAGATAGGAAGCTTCAGGCAAGACCATTCCAAAACAGTGTCTTGTCATCTCCAATGGCACGAGTGAGTTTCCTTACTCTACATGCGAATGCAACTCCTTCATTCAAAAAGGGAGGGAGACAGAAAGCAGGAAACTACAGGCTAGTTAGCTTAACATCTGTCTTAGGGAAAATATTAGAAGCTATTATTAAAAGGAGTTATAGCAAGGCACTGAGAAAAATTCAAGGTAATAAGGCAGAGTCAACATGGTTTTGTGAAAGGGAAATCATGTTTAACCAATTTATTGGAGTTCTTTGACAAAGTAGCATGTGCTGTGGATAAAGGGGAAGTGGTGGATGTATTAGACTTAAGATTTCCAAAAGCATTTGATAAGGTGCCACATCAAAAGGTTATTGGGGAAAATAAAAGCTCATGGTTTAGGGGGCAACATATTGGCCTGGATAGAAGATTGGCTAGCTAACAGGAAACAAAGAGTAAGCATAAATGGGTCATTCTCTGGTTGGTAAGATGTAATGAGCAGTGTGCCACAGGGATCATTGCTGGGGCCTCAACAGTTTACAATTTATATAAATGATTTGGATGAAGAGACTGAAGGTACGGTTGCTAACTTTGCTGATGACACAAAGATAGGTAGGAAAGTAAGTTGTGAAGACACAAGGAGGCTACAAAGGGATATAGAAAGGGCAAAGATATGGCAAATGGAGTATAATGTGGGAAAATGTGAAATTGTCCATTTTGTCAAGAAGAATAAAAAAGCATATTATCGAAATGGTGAGAGATTGCAGAGCTCAGGTGCAGAGGGATCTGGGTGTCCTAGTGCATGAACTGCAAAAGATTAGTATGCAGGTACAGCACACAATTAGGAAATCTAATAGAATGTTATCCTTTATTGCGAGGGGAATTGAATCAAAAAGTAGGGAAGTTATGCTACAGTTATACAGGACATTGGTGAGACTACATCTGGGAGTACGGTGTACAGTATTGGTCTCCTTATTTAAGGAAGGATGTAAATGCATTAGAAGCAGTTGAGAGAAGGTTTACTAGACTAATACCTGGAATGGGTGGGTTGTCTTACGAGGAAAGGTTGGACAGTCTAGGCTTGTATCCGCTGGCATTTAGAAGAGTAAGAGGCAACTTGACTGAAATATGTAAGATCCTGAGGGGTCTTGACAGCTTGGATGTGCAAAAGATGGCTCCTCTTGTGGGAGGATCGAGAATTGGGGGGGGGGGGGCACTGTTTAAAAATAAGGGGTCACCAATTTAAGACAGAGATGAGGAGAATTTTTTTTCTCAGAGGGTCGTGAGTCTTTGGAACTCCCTTCCTCAAAGGCAGTGGAGCCAGAGTCTTTGAATATTTTTAAGGCAGAGGTAGATAGATTCTTGATAAGCAAGGAGGCAAAAGGTTATCAGGGGTAGGTGAGAATGTGGAGTTAAGGCCACAAACAGATCAGCCATGATCTTATTGAATGGTGGAGCAGGCTTAAGGGGCTGAGCGGCCTACTCCTGCACCTAATTCGTATGTTCGTATGTATGTATAGATGCTCCTGGGTGTTCAGAGACAACCTTGTAAAGCAAGTGTGGTGAATTTAATTAAATAACTTGTTTAGTGAAGACTCTCCCCACTTGGATACAAACTCAATTTCTCACACAGTTAAAATAATGACGAAATAAATTGCTACCTCAAACAAGCTTTAGATTGATGATACAGAAGGTACGAGCCAACTTATTTTAAAGTGCTTTATGTTATGCATTCTGTGGTAGCACTCAACAATACCAATGGGCAATAAAAAACCCTCAAGATATGAATGACATGAAATGTTTAACTCATTTCTACTTAATTGCAGCTAAAGACTCCATCATTACTGAATAAAAGAGCTATCATATCCTGGGATAGTTGGGAATATAATTTCAAAAGGCAACCAATAATTGTCAAAAATGCTCATTAAATATTCTGAATGGGACATTTTAATTTTATTTTATTGGTGTTAATATACTATGTCATTTAAAAAGAAATGTGATTTGCCTGCCCATAGACCAGAAATCACAGGGAACCAGATTAATGATTTACTTTGCAGTATCACACATGATGCAGTTTCATATACATTAATTGCTGGGAAAAAAAGGGTCAGCTAACAACATTGCCATTTCTCAAAATAAATGAATTCAATTTATTCTGTCTGCAGGATTGGTACTTTCCAAGCAATGTTATCAACATATGGGGTTCTAGACTTCAAGGCTCATTTTAGGGTCTATTGACACTACAGGATTTTGCTTTTAAAGTTGTGCTTGGAATGTGAGCATCACTGGTAAGGCCAACATTTGCTGCCCATCCCTAATTGCCCTAGAGAAGGTTGTGGTGAGTTGCAGCATTAAACCGCTACAGTCCATCTGGTGTAGGTACACACACGGTCCTCGTAGGGAAGGAGTTCTAGAGCCAGACCCAGATACAGTGAAGGAATGAAGATATAGTTCCAAGTCAATATGGTTTGTAGCTTGGAGGGGAACTTGCAGGTGGTGGGTGTTCCCGTGCATCTACTGTCCAAGTTCCTCGAGGTGGCAGAGTTAAGGGTTTGGCAGATGCTGTTGAAAAAGCCATGGCAAGTTGCTGCAGTGCATCTTATATATGGGACACATTGCTACCAACGTATGCCAGTGGTGGAGGGAGTGAATGTTGAAGGTGGTAGATAGGAATGCCGATCAACTTTGCCCTGGATGGTGTTGAGCTTCTTGAGTATTGTTAGAGCTGCACTCATCCAGGCAAGTCGAGTGTATTCACCACATTCCTGACTTGTGCCATGTAGATGGTGGGGAGTCAAGAGGCGAGTTCCCACTGCAGAATTCCCAGCCTCTGACCTTCTCTTGTGGCCATAGTATTTATATGGCTGGCCCGGTTACATTTCTGATCAACAGTAACCCCCAGAATGTTGATGGTGGGGAATTCAGCAATGGTAATATCTTTGAATGCCAAGGGAAGAGTTAAGATTCTCTCTTTTTGGAGATGGTCACTGCCTGGCACTAGTGTGGCACGAATGTTACTTGCCACCAATCAGCCCAAGCCTGAATGTTGCCCAGGTCTCATTGCACATGGACACAGACTACTTCAGTAACTGAAAAGTCACGTATAGTACTATAACACTGTGCAATCATCAGCTAACATTCCCACTGCTGACCTTATGATGGAGGGAAGATCATTGATGAAGCCGAAGATGTTTGGGCCCAGGACACTACCCTGAGGAACTCCTGCAGCTATGCCCTGGGGCTTAGATGTTTGGCCTCAAACAACCACAATCATCATCCTTTGTTCTAGGTACGCCATCAAGCAGCAGAGCATTTTCCCCCCAATTCACATCGACTTTAATTTTGCTAGGGCTCCTTGATGCCATGCTTGGTCAAATGGAGCCTTGATGAACCACTGCAAACCATGTGCAGATACTCCCAAAATGTTTTTTTAAAAAAATTCATTCATGGGATGTGGGCCTCGCTGGCTAGGCCAGCATTTATTGCTCATACCTAATTACCCTCGAGAAGGTGGTGGTGAGTTGCCTTCTTGAACCGCTGCAGTCCATGTGATGTAGGTACACCCCAGTGCTGTTAGGAAGGGAGTTCCAGGACTTTGACCCAGCGACAGTGAAGGAACGGCGATATAGTTCCAAGTCAGGATGGTGTGTGACTTGGAGGGGAACTTGCAGGTGGTGGTGTTCCCATGCATTTGCTGCTCGTCCTTCTAGTTGGTAGAGGTCACGGGTTTTGAAGGTGCTGTCTAAGGAGCCTTGGTGAATTGCTGCAGTGCATCTTGCAGATGGTATACACTGCTGCCACTGTGCGTCGGTGGCGGAGGAAGTGAATGTTTGTGGATGGGGTGCCAAACGGGCTGCTTTCTCCTGGATGATAGAGCTTCTTGAGTGTTGTTGAAGCTGCAACCATCCAGGCAAGTGGAAAGTATTCCATCAAACTCCTGACTTGTGCCTTGTAGATGGTGGACAGGCTTTGGGGAGTTAGGAGGTGAGTTACTCGCCCCAGGATTCCTAGCCTCTGACCTGCTTTTGTAGCCACAGTATTTATATGACTACTCCAGTTCAGATTCTGGTCAATGGTAGCCCCTAGGATGTTGATAGTGGGGGATTCAGCAATGGTAATGCCATTTAATGTCAAGGGGAGATGCTTAGATTCTCTCTTGTTTCCATATTGTCAGATAGATGCCAGTGGTCTTGTTTGACCAGCCATTGCCTGGCACTTGTGTGGCACAAATGTTATTCGCCACTTAACAGCCCAAGCCTGGATATTGTCCAGGTCTTGCTGCATTTCTACACAGACTGCTTCAGTATCTGAGGAGTCACGAATGGTGCTGAACATTGTGCAATCATCAGCGAACATCCCCACTTCTGACTTTATGATTGAAGGTAGGTCATTGATGAAGCAGTTGAAGATGGTTGGGCCTAGGACATGACCCTGTGGAACTCCTGCAGTGATGTCCTGGAGCTCAGATGATTGACCTCCAACCACCAGAACCATCTTCCTTTGCGCTCATTATGACTCCAACCAGCGGAGGGTTTTCCCCGATTCCCACTGACCTCAATTTTGCTAGGGTTCCTTGATGCCATACTCGTCAAATGCTGCCTTGATGCCAAGGGCAGTCACTCTCACCTCACCTCTTGAGTTCAGCTCTTTTGTCCATGTTTGAACCAAGGCTGTAATGAGGTCAGGAGCTGAGGGGCCCTGGCAGAACTCAAACTGAGTGTCACTGAGCAGGTTATTGCTAAGCATGTGCCGCTTGATGGCACTGTTGATGACACCTTCCATCACTTTACTGATGATTGAGAGTAGGCTGATGGTGCGGTAATTGGCCAGGTTGGACTTGTCTTGCCTTTTGTGTACAGGACATACCTGGGCAATTTTCCATATTGTCAGATAGATGCCAGTGTTGTAGCTGTATTGGAACAGCTTGGCTAGGGGCACGGCATGTTCTGGAGCACAGGTCTTCAGTACTATTGCTGGAATATTGTCAGGGTCCATAGCCTTTGCAGTATCCAGTGCCTTCAGTAGTTTCTTGATATTACGCGGAGTGAATCGAATTGGCTGAAGTCTGGCATCTGTGATGCTGGAGACTTCAGCAGGAGGCGGAGATGGATCATCAACTTGCCACTTCTGGCTGAAGATTGTTGCAAATGCTTCAGACTTATTTTTTGCACTAATGCGCTGGGCTCCCCCATCATTGAAGAAGGGGATATTTGTGGAGCCACCTCCTCCAGTTAGTTGTTTAATTGTCCACCACCTTTCACGGTTAGATACTGAGTTCTAGGATTTTGTCCCAACAATGATGAAGGTATGGGGATATATTTCCAATTTAGGATGGCGGTGACTTGGATGGGAATTTGGAGGTGGTGCTGTTCCCATGTGCCTGCTGGGTTTGATTTGCCCTGCCTTTTGTAGTCAGGATATACCTGGACAATTTTCCACTTTATCGGGTAGATGCCAGTGTTGTAGTTGTATTGCAGCAGATTGGCTAGAGGTGTGGCTTGTTCTGGAGCACAAGTCTTTAGCACTATAGCGAGGATGTTGTTGGAGCCCATAGCCTTTGCTGTATCCATTGCATTCAGTCATTTCTTGATATCACGTGGAGTGAACAGAATTGGCTGAAGACTGACTTCTGTCATGGAAAACCTCAGGAGGAGGCCGAGATCCATGTGGCACTTCTCGCTGAAGATGGGTGCAAATGCTTCAGCCTTGGCTTTTGCACTCACATGCTGAGCTCCTCCATCATTGATGATGGGGATTGTTCATGAAGTCCCCTCCTCCTGTTAGTTCTTTAATTGCAAGGGAGTTATCTTAGTGACCTGTCCAATATTTATCGATCAATCAACATCACAAACAGATTATCTGGTCATTATCACAACAAGCTCCTACTAACAGCAAATTGGCTGTTGCATTTCCTACATTAGAACAGTGACTACACTTCAAAGTACTTCATTGGCTCTAAAGCATTTTGAGATGTGCAGAGGTCATCAAAGGCACTATATAAATACAAGCTGTTCTTTTCCACCACCACAACTGATGAATGGACTGTATGGTGGACTGCAGAGCTTTGATCTGATCAGTTAGTTGTGGGATTGCTGAGTTCTGTCTATAGTATGCTGCTTCTGCTGTTTAGCATACATTTAAGTTCTGTGTTGTAGCTTCACCAGGTTGCCACCTAATTTTTAGGTACACTAGTTGCTGACATGCCTCAATGAACCAGGGCTGATCCACTGGCTTGATGGTAATATTAGAGTGAAGGAATATACTGGGCTATGAGGTTATAGATTGTGGTGAAATACAATACTGCTGCTGCTGATGGCCCACAGTACCTCCTGGATGTCCAGTTGAACTGTTAGATCTGTTCTGAATCTACGTCATTTAGCACGGCAGTAGCATCACACACAAAGTGGGGGGGGGGGGGGGGGAGGATGTCCTCAGTGTGAAAATGGGAGTTTGTCTCAACTAGGAGAATGTGTGGTCACTCTTACAAACACTGTCATGGATAGAATCATCTGCAACAGGTAGATTGGTGAGGACAAGGCCAAGTTGATGTTTCCTTTGTATTCGTTCTCTCACCACCTGCTGGAGACCCAGTCTGGCAGATATGTCCTTCAGGACTTGGCTAGCTTGGTCAGTAGTGATGCTACCTAGCTATTCTTGGTGATGGGCAATGAAGTCCCACACCCAGATGGTAGTAGTTGGTAATCAGCTGGAGGTTTACTTGCCCATATGCAACCTGATGCACTCTGATGCCAGGAATCAATGTTGAGGACTCCCAGGGCATGATCATATTCCTCTGTGCCACCACCTCAGAGGGGTCTGTACTGCCAGTAGGACAATACATACCCAGGGATGATGCTGCTGGAGAAATTTAGAACATTGGCTGTAAGGTATGATTCTGAGAGTGTGACTATGTCAGGCAGTTGCTTGATTAGTCTGTGGGACAGTTCTCCAGATGTTACTGAAGAGGACGCTGCAGGGTTGACTGGGCTAAATATGCTTTCGCTGTGTCTGAATCTGGTGCCTAACTCGATGCCGGTGGTATGTCTGGTTTTATTCTGATTACAGACTTTTCATAACAGTTATGATAGAACTGAGTGGTCTTCTATTCCATTTCAAACGGTAGTTAAGAGTCAACGACATTGTTGTGGGTCTGGAATCACATACAGGCCACACCAGGTAAGGACGACATATATATTGTCCTTTAGGGAAGGGATGAACGAGATAAGTTTTTACAACAATCTGGTAGTTTCATGCTCACCATTACTGCTACTAAACTTGTTATTCCAGATTTATTTAACTAACTGAATTCAAATTCCCCAGCTGTCATGGTAGGAGATATGAACTCATATCTCCAGATTATTAGTCCAGGTCTCTGGATTACTAGTCCATTAACATAAACACTAGGCTGCTGTACCTCAGGTGATCTTGTAATAAGGGCAGACATCCTCTGATGATCATAAGGTTTTCAGTAGCATAATGAACAGCAATTTTCTATAACCATATGTAGTCATTGATTTATTTTGGGACTAAAGCTTCGAAATTGCTGCTGGCAATAGACAAATGCTTAGCATGTTCACAAGAAGTCCTCTTGTTCTCTATTTTAAGAAGGGTGTTAGCGGTTTAACATAAATGGGTTCATGCTAGTGTTAAAATAATGGACTAAGGAATATGAATATGCTGAGCAACACTAACAGTAAGTTCTATACCTTTTTGAATTTTGAGAATATGAACTAGGAACAGGAACAAGAAACAAGTCTTTTTTTTGTTGCTAATAGACTCACAATGTACATGATTCACCGTTATAGCTATTTATTGCCCTATGTGGTATATTCTCTTACGAAGTAGTATACTTAAAACACTTACATACATGCCATCAGACCATTCCAGAAAATATGTCCAATAAAAGTATAATATATGGTTACAGTCAATTGAGAAGGGGTCAAAGGGCTTCCCTCCTTTCCCTCTCCTTGTTTGATTACAACAGGTTTAATTCTTTCTTAAAGTGGATGTACTGGCCAATTCAGTAGGTGCCTGATTACTTACTTGCTGTGATCATAACACAAACCAACCGGACAGGTTTTCTTGAGTTTAAGAAAGAAAGAGGTTAACTTTATTGTACCTAAACTGAACTAATGAAAATAATAAACTATGCACCAACTTTCACTCAAGACACTCACACAAATAGGTCACAGAGTGGGGAAAGGTAGATTGGTCGAGTCAAAGTCCACAAAAAAAGTAGACTGTGGAGTTTGGTGATTCGGTTGGCTTCTGTCTAGAAGCTTCTCCCTTCTCTGCTGCAGAAAGACTAGCTTAAAAACCACAGGTGGGGAGGGGCCTGTCACACGACAGTCACTCGGATTCAAAAATAGCAGTTCTCAGTATTTCTCTCTTGCTAAAAAGAACAGGTAGTTCCCTTAAACTTCCTGGGCCTTGGTTCTTACCGGGAAATGAGCAGACATTTCATCTCCACCTCACAAGCCTTGTAATGTAGCAAGTGTTGCAAATTAGGTGACCATCCCAAGCTGCCAGTAAGTTTTTTTAAAAATCTTTTTAAATTTCTTTAAAAAAAATATAAATTCAGATCTCCAGTCAGTGGATTAAAGAAAATTTTCAACCAACAAAGCATGTTGGTGCGACAATATCGACTTCTAAAGTTGCTACTACACTATTGGGTGTTACCCTTTGATGAAACTCATAGCTGTGGTGATTTAGAGTAGAAATTGTGAATGAAACAGGTTTCCAAACCAGCTTTACAGTATAAAAAAGGTCAAGTTTGGTACAACAGGAAAAGGAATTATATTGCAGAAGCATTTCTAAGGTATCCTTTGCTCAAATCCTTGATATTACAGCTACAAAAGAGCTTTAACTCATCGTTGCTGTAAGTGTCCTCCATTTAATTTTCTGCAACCTTTCAAAAGCAATTTATAGTGTGCAATAAATTGCTTTCAAAGCATACTGCTCCCTACTTTATACTTCCAGATCTTGTATATATTTTTAATTACAATCTTTGAGAAACTATATTTGACAATTAAATTGAAGCAAGGAATCTAACAATTAAATTACCAATAATTGAAACCAGACTCAGCAAAGAGACAGGTTTACTTAATTGTTTTAAAATTCCTAAACCAATTACCGTGTTAATCTTCTTGAAATAGACAGCTTAGTAATAGTATTACTTCACACTTTTGAGTTTGATGTCCAGCAGCAGCCAACACATTAAGTTGTCAACACTATCTGGTGATGAGTAACTCTTCGAATATTCCAAATGCCTCCAGAACACCACACAATCTTTAAAAGCTTTTACTTTTCATGACCAATCCAGCCTCCACTGAAATCAGTGATTTATCCAACATGGCTCCTTTAAACTAAGATTTGTGGCAGTGATATTCCAATCACCCTCTCAGTATTTTTCAGTTTTTTCTGCATTTACTAAAAAAAAAACTTAAAATGGCATTGTGTCTCGATGCAGAGATTATGTTTCTCCCCCCTTAAAAATGCTATGATTTTTTAGCAAGTACAGCAGCATTGTGGAAATGATGCATTATTGAAGCATCACTGCTCAACAAATTAGAAATCTATGAAAGGCATTCAGACAATCTTGTAAACTGAAGGATAATTTGAATGTGGTTGGATTTACTTCAACACCCCTCATTTAACTCAGTACTAACAACACCACGGAGACTTCCTGTACAGTTTTTTTTGTGTGATCACAGATCCTTAAATGTTCAAATAAATCTGTGCAAACCAGTACATGATCACATTGGCTAAGCATTGGGATTCTGTCTCATGTAAACATTGGCTACAAGAAAGGAAAATATTCTATCTCTCCCTGCCTGCACGGCCATGGAGGAAATGACCAACTGATATCGGAACTAGCTGGCAATGTGGTCTACTAGAGTACATTTTAAGCTCCATTTTATGTTTAACAAAAGAGAGGAAAAAAAGGAAGAACTTGCATTTATAACCAGCACCTTTTACATCGTTAGGATGTCGCAAAATGCATCACAATCAATTAAGTACTTTTTGATATGCAGTCATTGTTACATCAGCAAATGTGGGAGCCAAATAGCACACAGCGAAGTACCATAAAAAGTAAAGTTGACGACCAAACAGCTATTTCAGTGGTGTTGTTGAGGGAATACTGCTGGCCATATTACCAAGAGAGCTCCGTTGTTTAAAATGACAGTTCTAATTTTGTTAAAGTGATGGCGAGCAGAATATATGTCCACTATAGCATTGCTTGTTAAACATTATCCACATTCAGTTGAGTAGGGAGAGGCAGGAGATTCTCCTTTCTTGTGACAAATAACATTTCGTACAGGCACTGCAAATTGTGAAATTAGGTTGTTTTACAATATACTACAGCACAGGCTCCTGAAGCAGTCATGTAAGACATTTAGTAACTTACTTAAGCACTGAGCCCAAGCTCATTAGTTAAGTTTGGAACAACGTCTTGAGACAAACATTTTACCACTAGTCGCTTTTCTTTTGTCTGTGGGCAGGTTGGTCCTTAGCCTACGCGTGCAGGCCAGCAAAGATTTTACTTTTGGAACTTGTACAGATCTTCCTCAACAAAGCAAGGTTGCATAGATACAGTTGCTTCAAACTCAACTACATTTTCTCAACTGGGCACGCCTAAAATTAAATTTAGCAATTTACACTGAATGCTCAATCATCTTCAACCCATTCTGGAACAGTTTCCACTAAAATTAGCTCCATGTAAATGTGACATCAGTTGAATGATGTATCAGTTCATTGGATTGAGCACAATGGAGCTTTAAAAAAAGTCATGTACCCTGGAGCAAGTTACGTGTAACAAATGAAGCAAATTTATAGATAGAAAGCATATGGGAGGGCTATTGATATTGTAGCTTAGTGTGTAAATTGCATAGCTGTAGTATCCAATGGTGGTCTAACCTCTTAATTACACACTATGCTTGCCCCTTATTTCCTTTTAAATTATACTTTAAAAATCACAACAAAAACAAACTGGAGATGATATTTTCTTGTGCATCTCAATATTTTCTGTTGTGAAATTATCAGAAGTGACTTATTTTGCATTATTTTTAGGCAGGCAAACATCACAGGGTCTCACATTCCATCAAAAGGTATATAAAACAAACAGTTGAGTTCTCTTAAACCAGCAGGACAGATGAAATAAAATAGAATACTGGAAATCTATTTTCAAATACTGAGGAATTGAGTGTGTATTTTGAAATAAAAACATAAAGCATTTGGCCACTAAAACTGAGTTACTCATCCTGTGGAAAGGGAGAGTAGTTTGACGTGCATATCTCCCATCTTGGAAAGGCAGGGTACTTCATTATCACATTTAATTCAGGCTCTCCCAGTGCAACTGGCAGCCAGATTTAAATTCAGCTGCTGCCAGTTGCGTTTCCAAGGATTTAGAGAACCTAGCAGCAAAACTGAGAGGAGAGATGTTGGCTCCAGAAGCACCAAGTGATTTTATTTTTTTTAAATAGCACTCCTTGTGGACCAGGAGGACCAGGACTACTCCCCTGGCCCCTTAAGGGAGCCTTTGGCCTACCTCTACCGATCACAGCCTCTCTCATGATCGTCAACCTCCCTGCCTCATCTGCAGCCTGTGTCATGATCTGCCAACACCACCCCCATCCTTCACTTACATTTTAGTCTCCGACCTGCAGCCTGCCCACAATTGGCCTGCTAATTGTCAGGTTTCCCAACACTATCATATTCCCCATCCCCACACAAATATAGAGGCCAATATTTCTAAATCATAGAACAATACAGTGATTCGCCCCTTGTGTAATCAGGAAATGAAGGCTTCCAAATGTTGCCAAAGTTTATTTAACTTCTATATGCTCAAACATCAAGCCAAGCATGAAAGAGACAGGCCTGTCTCTACTAAAAAAACTTTTGCTTATTTGTTTAAATGCTGCTTTCTGACTTTTTTTAAAATATCAGAATAATGTAAAGGGGAAGGGAACAAACATTTTAACTGAGGATTTTATTTTTAAAAAACCTCATTGAACAGTTGCCATGGTTGCTAATATAGAAATAAACGGAGAAAAGCTATGTTGCTTCCTACATCGACACCACTGCTAGTATTCCTCCCTGGCTTAATAAGTGCAACATTTTTATTTAATAAAGGTTTTAAACTGCCTTGATAGTGGAATTGTGCAGTGGCACTACAGCTTCCGTCTGTGATTGGCAGAGAGGAAGAGTACGCACTGCATTCTCAACAAAACAAAACCACATCAGATGATATCCAAAGCCATGAGAACTAAATATTTTACTGTGAAATCAGTGTTGCTGCAAGTAGATGAACATGATCCACCACCCCCCACCATCAACTACCCCCTCTCATATATTGCCAGGATCAATGTAGTTACATTAAAGTGGGCACCAGCAACTGGGGTGACTGTCTACATGATCAACATGACCATATAATCTGCTTTACACATTACTGGATGTAGAGACCTTCATCAGGTATTATGCTGTGGCCAGAAATTGAATTTATTTTGGTTTTGCTGCCAGTGCTGTGAAATATGTCACAGCAAGAATTTCACTGCATCAGCAGCTAAGATTTATAGGATCACATCTAGATAATATAAACTTGTGAATAGAATGTCACATATTTGTCATTAGACATTTTGTTGCCCTCGTCCACCTGAAGTTCACTCTGCGGTTAGTTCCAGTTTACAAGTTACTGTCTGCTATTAGATCTGCATTGTAGCAATTTTAAGCTGAACATTTGCAAATCGCTGTAAATGTTAGGTACTTATTACAACTGACAAATTGATGACTTGGGAGATTTGAAACAGAGATATTATCAAGGGGGTAAAGTTCAAAATAGATCAGGCTCCTTTACTTAATGGTTTTATTGCTGTCCTTTTGTTGCCTATCTGCTTACAGCATGTGAAGTGAGCAGTGACTCCTTCCTAATCAAGCATAGGTTCTAAGCTTTCGTTTCTGCAAGAATAATATTTATGCTTAAGAGCTTTCTGGGTTAATTGCGTGTTTTCTAAGTACCATTTCATCATTTGTGCTACTTTGACAAATTTTGTATATGATAGCAAAGATGTTTCAATCACTAAACAGGAATCAGCACTAATATTTCAACATGTATGAGCATTATTTTAAAATTAAGAGGCAATTCTCACATCGGTTTCCCTTCTTTGAGGAGGCACATAGACATAGTAGCACAGCTAAGATGGTCAACTCAGTGGTGGGTGGGACTGAACCCATTCCTCATTTCCCAACCCCATGGTACAGAACACTAGCGCTCAAACATCTTGCGTTGACATTTAAAACATTTTTTTGCAATTTTTATTGAGGCAAAATTAACTTAATTTTATGTCGGTCAGGAGTAGTAAGGTATGGTGAGGCTCAGGGGAGCACAAGGAAACAGGATGTTTTTATGGTTTAGGCACAAGTCATTCACCTCTGGAACCAGCATTTAAATCCATAAAATAGGATGAAAATCTGTTTTGTCTTTGGTGGACATTTTAGTTTTTAAAAAAAGTATTTTAAAAAAAAACTTTAGTAAAACTGTGGGGAGGGAACAAAGAGAAAGGAACACTCCTTCACCAAGGTTGCAAGAGAGGTAGCATATTTTGAGATCAGACAATAAGTTGGCAATTTCACCCCACGTGAAGCTACTTGTGTTTGGAAATAAAGTAGTCCACATAGAAAATATTGCACCTCCCTCTTCTGCTTTCTGCTGCAATGCCACTCAATTTTACTGAACAGCAACTGCTGGTGACCTACTTGACTATGGTATTCTGATGCATAGATTACCAATGTGGGTCACTAGAGAGATCATAAATAGCAATGCTGTTTTTTTTCCCCTTTACTGAGCTCAAGGACTACATGATAAACTGTAGTAATGGCAGGCCTCAATTCAGATTGAGAGCGTGCTGTAAACTGAAGGAGGCTGTGCTACTGCCTGATACTAAAAGAATTGGTTTTCTTTCGTATTGTCCAAGGTTGTCAGCGTTTCCTGTTTGGGGCAGGCAGACCCAGCATTGTTACTTTCCAATTGCTAGCCTGCATGGACCTTCTACCACTGCAATCAAAGTTTTTTTCTTAAATTGTGCATGTGTTTGCCTGTTACTACCACTGCTAGGGAACATACCCCTCAGCTGCTCTGATTTGTAGTCAACTTCAATCATGTCTTGCTTTCCCAACCACCGAGTGACAATTTTAAGTTTTAAGATGCTCGTGCAAATGCTCTATTGCAACCTTCAAGACTTCTTGGAGTTAAATCAATTGGGGGTTTTGTGTGCCCAACATTTTTTTTCCTCCTACCACCTCACTTAGAAAGGTGTACTTTTGCACATAATTAAATGTCAAATTCTGTAATCCGAACCTGGCGCCACACTCCAAAAGGAGTACAGATAAGAGAATCAGAGCTACAATATTATAGCCGTATCACCAACCTGTGCTCCCTTAAAAATGCATTGGTTTGATATTTTTTTTTAAATTTTAAATGGAACAAATTAGCCATATACCAGATCAAAACTTCATTAATCTGCATTTGGGTAATTTAGTAAATGCAAGCAGTTTACTATAAGACAATAAAAAAGTGGTTATCTGAATATTCAAGTAATCAAATGGAATGCCCGTGATTTTCAGGTTTGCAAGCTGAAAGGTATGCTATGGAAACTGTGCAACAATAATAATGCAGGGACTTCCTATATATTACAGAAATGCTGCTACTTAGTGATTTGGTAATAAAAAGGGGTATTTATTAAATTAAAATTTCAAGACTAGGAACAACCTTGGAATAATTGGAGCTTTCAAAACAGACTGTTGGATTTTTGTTGGATAAGGAGTATCAATGGATATGGAGCTAAGGCAGGTAAATGGAGTTAACATAGAAACTAGGAACAGGAGTAGGCTATTTGGCCGTTCGAGCCTGCTCCGCCATTCATTATGATCATGGCTGATCATCCAACTCAGTAACCTGTTCCCGATTTCCCCCATATCCTTTGATCCCTTTCGCCCCAAGAGCTATATCTAACTCCTTCTTGAAAACATACAATGTTCTGGCCTCAACTGCTTTCTGTGGTAGCGACTTCCACAGGTAAGGTAAAAGATCAGCCAGGATCAAACCGCACAGCAGAGTAGGCTCGAAGGGCTGAATGGTCTACTCCTGTTTCTTCTTTTGGGCCTCCTTATCTCGAGAGACAATGGATACGCGCCTGGAGGTGGTCAGTGGTTTGTGAAGCAGCGCCTGGAGTGGCTATAAAGGCCAATTCTGGAGTGACAGGCTCTTCCTGTTTCTAATGTTCCTATTAATCTATACTTTCAGCAGAGGATGCTTGATAGTGCTCAGAATCAGGGCTATGAGCAGATGTCCATTATACCAAATGTATTTAGCATCCTGACTAAAATCAGATGACTCAGCACAGTCTAGGGACTATAGATGTCAGTCACATTTAACAATCCACCAGGCTAATCTTCCAGCTTTGCTCATTCCATTGGGCTTCAAAACTGAAACGTGCGTTAGAAGCTCTAATTTCTATGCACCTCTGCCTCACCAAGCCTTGGGCTTCAAAGTTTTCACCTCCAAAACTTACAACAAGTTACTTCAATAAAAAAATCAGAAAAATGTTATGTTATACAATTTGATCTTGTTTAATCTACTGGTCAGTGCTTTTAATAAATATGGAAAACAACTAACTACACCTACCAAGAGGTTATCCACGTGACAGGACTAGTGAGAAGCGCACGCACAGTTAAACAAACTGTTCCCCAGCGGTCCTCAATAGCAGAGCAACTGTTAAGCTCAAGGCTTATCGGGAAAAGGAGACGGTGGATCCTGTCGGATGGTTCCCTGAGCAGACCGCCAAAGTCATTTGGCGGAATGCATCACCAGAACTTTCAAACAAGCACCAAGACGTAGCCTGGCTGGTGGTGAGAAGAGCCCTCCCCGTCAGATCCTTCCTGCACGCCCGAAGTATTGCCGCCTCCGCACAATGCCCCCACGGTGGCTGTGGTGGGGAAGAGACAGTTGCCCACCTCCTCCTGGAATGTGCCTTTGCAAAGCAGGTGTGGAAAGAGATGCAGTGGTTTTTGTCAAGGTTCATCCCAAGCAGCTCTGTAACACAGGAGTCTGTGCTCTACGGGCTGTTCCCAGGGACGCACACCGAGACAAACATCAACTGCTGCTGGAGGACTATCAATTCGGTGAAAGTCGCCCTTTGGTCTGCCCGAAACTTGCTGGTCTTCCAGCGCAAAGAGTTGTCCACCACCGAATGTTGCAGACTGGCACATTCCAAGGTCCAGGACTACGTGCTGAGGGACGCACTAAAGCTTGGGGCAGCCGCAGCAAAGGCTCAATGGGGAAAGACCACAGTGTAAGGTTCCCCCACCAAGCTGGACTGAGGGGCTGGATCCAATGGAAACCCCTCGAACTGTATCGTTAATATTCTCAATTGCTGTAAATGTAAAACTGTAATTGACATGACAATTGTGAAACGGAAGGGTTGGGAAGAAACTCATGACAGTATTGAAGGAAACTGATCTCCCTTGCAATGTTTGTATTTTTTGGTGCTGTTTGGAAACTGTTTGGCAATGTAATTTTTACAGATTTTTATGAATAAAGTATATTTTGGAAATAAAAAAAAAACTGTTAAGCTTTTGATGCAATGTTCTCCAAAGTCGTCTTCTTCTTTGGCCTCCTTATCTCGCGAGACAATGGATACGCGCCTGGAGGTGGTCAGTGGTTTGTGAAGCAGTGCCTGGAGTGGCTATAAAGGCCAATTCTAGAGTGACAGGCTCTTCCACAGGTGCTGCAGATAAAATTGGTTGTCGGGACTGTTACACAGTTGGCTCTCCCCTTGCGGTTCTGTCTTTTTTCCTGCCAACTGCTAAGTCTCTCTGACTCGCCACACTTTTGCCCCGCCATTATGGCTGCCCGCCAGCTCTGGCCATCGCTGCCAACTGACTCCCACGACTTGTGATCAATGTCACAGGACTTCATGTCGCGTTTACAGACGTCTTTAAAGCGGAGACATGGACGGCCGGTAGGTCTTATACCAGCGACTAGCTCGCTGTACAATGCGTCCTTGGGGATCCTGCCATCTTCCATGCATCTCACATGGCCAAGCCATCTCAAGCGCCGCTGACTCAGTAGTGTGTATAAGCTGGGGATGTTGGCCGCCTTGAGGACTGCTGTATTGGAGATACAGTCCTGCCACCTGATGCCAAGGATTCTCCGGAGGCAGCGAAGATGGAATGAATTGAGACGTCGCTCTTGGCTGACATACATTGTCCAGGCCTCGCTGCCGCAGAGCAAGGTACTGAGGACACAGGCTTGATACACTCGGACTTTTGTGTTCCGTGTCAGTGCGCCATTTTCCCACACTCTCTTGGCCAGTCTGGACATAGCAGTGGAAGCCTTTCCCATGCACTTGTTGATTTCTGCATCGAGAGACAGGTTACTGGTGATAGTTGAGCCTAGGTAGGTGAACTCTTGAACCACTTCCAGAGCGTGGTCGCCAATATTGATGGATGGAGCATTTCTGACATCCTGTCCCATGATGTTCGTTTTCTTGAGGCTGATGGTTAGGCCAAATTCATTGCAGGCAGCTGCAATCCTGTCAGAGTATCTGCAGACACTCTTCAGTGTGAGATGTTAATGCAGCATCGTCAGCAAAGAGGAGTTCCCTGATGAGGACTTTCCGTACTTTGGTCTTCGCTCTTGGACGGGCAAGGTTAAACAACCTGCCATCTGATCTTGTGTGGAGGAAAATTCCTTCTTCTGAAGACTTGAATGCATGAGAGCAGCAGGGAGAAGATCCCAAACAGTGTAGGTGCGAGAACACAGCCCTGTTTCACGCCACTCAGGATAGGAAAGGGGTCTGATGAGGCACCGCTATGCTGAATTGTGCCTTTCATATCGTCATGGAATGAGGTGATGATACTTAGTAGCTTTGGTGGGCATCCAATCTTTTCTAGTAGTCTGAAGAGACCACGTCTGCTGATGAGGTCAAAGGCTTTGGTGAGATCAATGAAAGCAACGTAGAGGGGCATCTGATGTTCACGGCATTTCTCCTGTAGCTGGCGAAGGGAGAACAGCATGTCAATGGTCGATCTCTCTGCTCGAAAGTCACACTGTGCCTCAGGGTAGACACGCTCAGCCAGCTTCTGGAGCCTGTTTAAAGTGACTTGAGTGAAGACTTTCCCCACAGTGCTGAGCAGGGAGATTCCACGGTAGTTGTTGCAGTCACCGCGGTCACCCTTGTTCTTAGAGGGTGATGATATTGGCATCGCGCATGTCCTGTGGTACTGCTCCCTCATCCCAGCACAGGCAAAGCAGTCTTCCAAAGTATTTTGAAGAAATTCCCACATTTTTCTATTTGCAGACCTGTCCTTACATCCTTTTGTTTTCTGTTTAGTTTGCATCAATACTGGACCACGACATAATGCATTAAAGTTGGAAATCTATCCTGTATTTAAAAAAGGAAGGAGAACCTGCCCTCCCCACCACCAACCCCCCTGCCCAGCTCATTCGTCTGTACCTAACTTTCACATTACCACACTATCACCTTCAGGCCATTTATCATTTGATAGCACTGTCATTCTACAACCTTATCTATATATCAATTTTTAAATATGTTAATATAGAAGTTTTCTATCATTTTATTAAAAATAGGCAGTTATCTTTTCCTTGAAAATTATTTGGCAGAATGCAGAGAGCGTCATTCTCCCCCCACCTTTATGTTGCCATTTTATTTTCCTCCTTATCTGGCTGTCATAGCTTCAAAGACCAGTGAAGTTATGAACTGAAGCAAAACATTTGAGATATAACTGTTTAGGTGGGGTTTGAACTCACCAGCTGGAGAAGGGAAATGGAAACACCAGAAGAAATGAGGAATCAAATGAAAAGCTGGCTGGGTTGGGGGAAGAAAGAGCATAGCAAAGAGTATAAGTGCCTGAGTTCTCATCTCCTTGCAGCTTGTGCTGAATGGTTGAAGCTGAGGGCCGCATTCAAAGTATTTTAGAATGAATTTTTCTTTTCAATTAAACAGAGCTCAGAAGGAGTGGTGTGTGAGCAGCTGCCACTACCAGAGGAAAATAGACAAGGTTCCCAACCGTACACGTCATATGCTTCCACAGACCAAAATATCATTGGAGTTGTGGAGACATGGGCTACATGACTCAACAGCAATGGAAGCAGACACAAGCATGTTGGGTGGCAAGAGAATCCGCACTGAACATTTTAATTAAAGGTGGATGGATAGATTTCTGAATTATGACTTTATACATATCCAGTGTGAATGGTGGTAGACAATTGAAGAACTAAGTGGAGGAAAAGGCTCCACAAACTTCTCCATCCTCTACGATGGGTGAGTCCAGCATGTCAGTGCAAAAGAGGAGGTGGAAGCATTTGCAACCATCTTCAGCCAGATGAGTGGATCTCTGCCTCTTCCTGAGGTCCCTAGCATCAAAGGTGTCAGTCTTCAGCCAATTTGATTTACTCCATGTGATATCAAGAAACGACTGAAGGCCCTGACAATATCCTAGCTGTACTACTGAAGAGCTGTGCTCCAGAACTTGCTGTGCCCCTAGTCAAGCTGTGCCAGTACAGCTACAACAATGACATTTAACCGGCAATGTGGAAAATTGCCCAGGGTATGTCCTGTCCACAAAATGCAGGACAAACCAGCCAATTACCACTCAGTCTACTCAATCATCAGCAACGTGATAGAAGGTGTTATTGACAGTGCTATCAAGCACCACTTACTCAGCATCAACCTGCTCGATGCTCTGTCACCTTCACTCGACTACAGACCTCATTACAGCTTTGGTCCAAACATGGACAAAACAGCAGAACTCCGGAGGCAAGATGAGAGCGAGTAAAGGGTGGCACAGTGGTTAGCACCGCAGCCTCATAGCTCCAGGGACCCGGGTTCAATTCCGGGTACTGCCTGTGTGGAGTTTGCAAGTTCTCCCTGTGTCTGCGCGGGTTTTCTCCGGGTGTTCCGGTTTCCTCCCACAAGCCAAAAGACTTGCAGGTTGATAGGTAAATTGGCCATTATAAATTGTCACTAGTATAGGTAGGTGGTAGGGAAATATAGGGACAGGTGGGGATGTTTGCTAGGAATATGGGATTAGTGTAGGATTAGTATAAATGGGTGGTTGATGTTCGGCACAGACTCGGTGGGCCGAAGGGCCTGTTTCAGTGCTGTATATCTAATCTAATCTAATCTACCCTCGTCATCAAGGCAGCATTTGACCAAGTGTAGCATCAAGCCCTAGCAAAATTGAAATCAATAGGAATCAGGGGAAAACTCTCCACTGGCTAGAATCATACCTAGCACAAAGAATGACGATTGTGGTTGTTGGAGGCCAATCATCTCAGCCCCAGGATATCACTGCAGGAATTCCTCAGGGTAGTGTCCTAGGCAAAACCATCTTCAGCTGCTTCATCAATGACCTTCCCTCCATCAAAAGGTCAGAAATGGGGATGTTCGCTGATGATTGCAGCTTTCAGTACCATTGAAGACTCCTCACATACTGAAGCAGTCTGTGCCCACATGCAGCAGGACCTGGACAACATTCAGGCATGGGGTGATAAGTGGCAACATTTGTGCCACACAAGGGGCAATGACCACCTCCAATAAGAGAGAATCTAACTATCCCATGATGATGTTCAACAGCATTACCATCGCTGAATGCTGCACCATGAACATCTTGGGGGTTACCATTGATCAGAAACTTAACTGGACAGTCATATAAACACTATGGGTACAAGAGCAAGTCAGAGGCTAGGAATTCTCCTGTGAATAACCCACCTCCTGACTCCCCAAAGCCGGTCCACCATCTACAAGGCACAAGTGATGGAATACTCTCCACTTTCCTGGATGAGTGCAGCTCCAATAACACTCAAGAAGCTCGACACCATCCAGGACAAAGCAGCCCGCTTGATTGGCACCATATCCATCACCTTAAACATGCAGTGTGCATGTGCCATCTACAAGATGCACTGCAGGAACATGCCAAGCCTCCTTCGACAGCACCTTCCAAACCAGCAACCTCTTCCACCTAGGAGGAGGAGGGCAGCAGATGCATGGGAACCACCTGCAACTTACCCTTCAAGCCACACACCATCCTGATTTGGAAATACATTGCTGTTCCTTCGCTGTCGCTGGGTCAAAATCCAGGAACCCGCCCCCTAACAGCACTATGGGTGTACCTACACCAGATGGACCGCGGCAGTTCAAGGCGATGGCTCACCACCACTTTCTCAAGGAGAATTAGGGATGGGCAACAAATCCTGGCCTCGCCAGCAACACTCATCCCATAAAAAAAAAGACAAAACTTCAAAACATGTAGATATACAAACATACTAAGCAGATGGAGTTAGCTCATGCTATCAGGCTGGAAACATGTGTCATCACAATGGCTGAATTAGCACAGAATAATCATTAGTGTTTTAAATATGAAAATTATTCAAACACAAGCTCAATAGCCTAGATTCAGTCAACCTGCATAACAAGTAGTGTTTAAATTATGAGGTCACTTTTGAACTAGGTCAAAGTCAGAACTCCAAGTGAGCAAAGACTGTTATTGAGCCTACACAAGTAGGTCTCCTTGCAAGGTGATGGGATGGCTTTAATACTGTAAATGTACAAACAAAATCAAAAATCTCAAATGTACTTTAATATATACATACACACACACACAAACACAGAATGTATGAACGTAAAAAACAGGTGCAGTAGACCATATGGCCCCTCGAGCCTGCTCTGCCACTCAATAGAATCATGGCTGATTTTCTGCCTCAACACTTTCCCGCCCACTCCCATATCCCTTGATTCCCCAAGAGATCAAAAATCTGTCTATTTCAGCCTTGAACATATTCAAGCATTGACCACTGACAACCCTCTGGGGTAGAGAACTCCAAAGATTTACAGCCCTTAGCGAAGAAATATCTCATTTCAGTCCTAAATGATCAACCCCTTATCCAGAGACTGTGCGTCTGTATTTTGGACTTCCCAGCCAGCGGAAACCTTTACAGTGTCATGCCCCTTCAGAATCTTGCATGCTTCAATGAGATTTCCTCAATCTTCTAAACTCCAGAGAATATAGGCCCAATTTACTCAACCTCTCATCAAGGACAAGCCTCACATCCCACAGATGCACTGTAATAATGGAGGGAAAACATTAAAGATGCATTAAAATAATCAGCAGCAGAAAGATAACAAGGACTGCTGTCACACTGCACCTACTATCCCAAGACTTGTACATGTAGATTGCAACATGTACGCTGCAACTCCAATGCATATTGCTGCATTCTGCCACTGAACTCTGCATGTGTCTTTCCAAAAAGTAAGAATTCCACTCTCCAGCTGGAAATTTTCAATGATTTGACAGAGAAGAAACATTCAGTGATACTGGAATTCTCTGTTCAAGTCTACAAATGTTCAGAGCACTTAACAGGCTTTTAAAACTGGCCTTTCATCAGTATTACATTGTGGCTGTTGCAAAAGGAAGTAAGTACCTACAGGAGGTGGCTTTATGTCTCAGGTCTAAAGGTGCTAGCGTGTGAACCTACGAACCCAACATCTGAATTATACTGCTGAGTTTGTGTCAATGCAACAATACTTGTAAAAAGTACTTTTATTGTAAACGAGCGGGAGTGTTTCCACCAATGTTTTAAGTGCTTCGTAATTCCACTGATCCAAACCATATTTGCAATCCATGAAACAGCTCACTCACTTCACTGCAGTGCAGGTACAGGCCATTCTCACTCCACTACAGGACTCTGAACAGAAAAGGAGAACTTGATATTTCCAAGGGATCTACCAAACCTTAGAAAAGGTGATTTTTAGATGCCTCTGGAGGCAGTGCTGCTCCTGACAACTCTGCTGCCAGAGCCAGAAAGTCATGTTTTCTGGTGACTAGTGCGAGAACTAGCTTTGTCTAATTATTGAGGCCATAAACGGCTTTGCATTTGTCAGCCTGTACTTAAGTTCCACAGCCACTGGCAAAGAAACAGCAGCAAAAAAGTTTGAAAATTGTGATTTTAAAACAATTGTGTTTGCACAGACACAGTTCTTTGTTGTCCCGAGTGCCATGGATCCGCCTTGGAATATAAATAGAGCGGTTTCCACAATCTCAAAGTAATTGCACAATCCAAGTGTAGCATTGAACAAAGCTGCGATTAATTAATGAAGGCAGTGGGACACAAAAGCAGAAAGCAGATTGTTTATTTTTACTTAAACTATGAGACAGATGATATTTTACCACAAGAGTCTAACTTTGGATTCTTTACACTATGAACAGCAGATGTACAAGTCTTTTATCAGCTGTACTCGTAGTGTAAAAGGAGTGCAGCTTCCAGGCACCAATGAAAAATGGATCTACAATTCCAATGTTATGAAACCTTGGAACCAGTATCACCTCAAATGAATTTGAGCTCAGCACGATGCTGAGCTCCTCTTCCCTTGCCTTCGCCTCCAAGCTTTCTTCTTTGGCCAGGATTCTTGCCCTCCACACAGTAGACCCTTTCTCCCGCCTTCAGAATTCTTGTTCCACCTGGACCCTCCCACTGACTTTTTACCTTCTCTAGAGTTTTCATTGAGAACTGCCATCTGGACATCAGCTATCTCAATTTCTCTGCTCTCCTCATTCACTCTAACCTATCTCCCTCTGAACTTGTAGGGCTCAGTACTCTCATGTCCAACCCTCACAATGTCACTGGTGGCACTGCTGTTGTTTGGCAAACCAACCTCTACCTAGCGGATGCTGAAGGTCAACTCTCAAGCCACCACCTCCCCCTGGACCAGGACTCCAACAGTGAACATCAAGCCATTGTTTCCAAGGCAGTCACTAACCTCATCTACTCTGGAGATCTTTGCTCCATGGTCTAGAACCTCATAGTCCCCCAACTCTACACAGCCCACCTGTACTCCTTCCCAAGGCCCACAAACAGGATTGCCATGGTAGACCCATTATTTCAACTTGTTTTGCCCAACAGGACTTATTTTTTTCCCATCTCAACTCCAATTTTACTCCTTGTCCAGTTTCTCCCCACCTACGTGCACGACTTTTCTGATACCTTCCACCTCTTAACGGTTTCAATCTGCTGGCCTTACTCATCTTTTCACCAGACATCCAATTTCTCTACACCACTATCCTCCACCAGGATGGTTTAAGGGCTCACAGTTTCTTCCTTAACGAAGGCCCAACGAGTACCTAGCCAACACCATCCTCCTCTGCCTGGTTGAACTTGTTCTCTCATTGACTAAGGTTCACTATAAGTCCATGACTCCCATAGACACTTTGAATACACTTCAGCCCACCCCACTTCCTGCAAGAACTCTATTCCATTCTCCCAGTTTCTTTGCCGTATCTGTTCTTACAATTCCTCTTTCAATACCAGTGTCATGGCCGGTATTCCTTAACCAAAGGAGTCCCCTGCCACCGTGGTTGACTGGACCTTTGATCATGTCCATTCCATTTCCCACACTTCTACTCTCACCCCTTCCCCTCCCTCCCAGAATCACACAGGGTACCCCTTGTCCTCACCTACCATCCCATCAGCCTCCACATTCAATGAATCATCCTCCACCATCTCCAGCATGATGTCACAACCAAACACATCTTCCTCACCCCTCCCCTTTCTGAAGGGACTGTCCCTTGCACGACACACTGGGCCACTCCTCAATTAGCCCCCTCCCCTTCACACGGTACCTCACCATGCAAGTACAGAAGACGCAACACCAGTTCCGTTACTTCCTTCCTTCTGTTCTGGTCACCCCGCTGTGGAAAGATGTGTTTGCACTAGACCTAGATTTTAGATGTACAAGGATGTGCCTGGATTAGAGAATTTTGGTTTTGAGGAAATATTGGACAGGATAGGGTTTTTTTCTTTGGAACAGAGGAGGCTGAAGGGAGACCTAATTGAAGAGTATAAAGTTATGAGGGGTCTAGATAAAGTGGGTAGGAAGGTCCTATTCCCTAAAATAAAAGCAAAATACTGCAGATGCTGGAAATCTGAAATAAAAACAAGAAATGCTGGAAATACTCAGCAGGTCTGGCAGCATCTGTGGAGAGAGAAGCAGAGTTAACGTTTCGGGTCAGTGACCCTTCTTCGGTCACTGACCCGAAACATTAACTCTGCTTCTCTCTCCACAGATGCTGCCAGACCTGCTGAGTATTTCCAGCATTTGTTTTTATTTAAGGTCCTATTCCCCTTGGTTGAGGGGATTCATAAACAGGGGCATAGATTTAGGGTAGCAGGTAGGATGTTTAGGGGGGGATCTGAAGGAAAAACGTTCACCCAGAGGGTGGTGGGAACTTCGAACTCAATGTCTGAAAGGGTGGTAGAGGCAGAAACCCTCATAACATTTAAAAAAAAACTTAGATATGCACTTGAAGTGCGTAAACTACCCAACTATGGACCGAGAGCTGGAAAGTGGGATTAGGCTGGATGGCTACTTGTCAGCTGGCGCTGACACAATGGGCCGAATGGCCTCATGTGCTGTAAATTTTTATGATTCTAGTGATTCTCAGTCCAAGACTCCTTCCAGGTGAAACAGAGATTTATTTGTATTTCTTTCAATTTAGTATACTGTATTTGCTGCTCACGATGTGGTCGCCATTACATTGGGGAGACCAAATGCAGATTGGGTGACTTCTGTGCAATACACCTCCATTCAATCTGCAAGCATGGCCCTGAAACTCTGGTCGCCTCTCATTTTAATTTTTCACCCTACTTTGACCTCTGCCTCCTACACTGTTCCAATGAAGTTCAGCATACACTTGAGGAACAGCACCTCATCTTTACATTAGGCACATGACAGCCTTCCAGACTCATTAAGTTCAACAATTTCAGACTGTAACTTCTGCTCCATTGTGTGTTTTTGGATGGCAGCTGTTGATTATTCTGCTTTTCCTATTTACACCTCCTCTAGACCCATCTTTTGTTTCTGTACTTATCCCATGACCAGCTTCTTTTGCGTTGCACCATCTCTTTCGTCATTTCATCTCCTTTCTTCCACCCTAATCACAGACCTTCCCTTTTGTTCTTGCCACCACCTTTCCGTGCCTGTATACTTGCTTAAAATCTGTTGTGTTTCTAACTTTTTCCAGTTCTGACGAAAGGCCATTGATGTGAAATGTTAACTCTATTTCTCTGTCCACAGATGCTGCCAGACCTGCTGAGCATTTCCAGCATTTTCTGTTTTTAATTTCACATATTTGCTCTCCAGGTCTGCACAGTAACAGTACAGCCCAGCTCACCAATGGAGCTGAATCTTGATGTGGAGTGCAGTAGAGTGGAACGTGGATGTCACTTTCTGAAACAAGATCTGATGTTGAAGCACAATGTAAAAATACCCAAGGCTTCCCTCGTGCATCTTTGCAGTCAGTTTTAAACTGTATCGTTGGCTGGTTTAAAATTAGGCCATACAGTTGACTGCAGATGGTGCACACTATGGAAAGATTCAGGAAAGGGGAGGTGAGAAAATATTATTCAAGAAAAATAAAGCAATGCATGAAAATTAATTTTAGGGAGTAATTCAATCTTGTGGTTCTGCTGTCTTTCATTCATCATTGGGCCATTGTTTTCAGTTTAACCATTTCAAAACCATAAGATTGAATTTGTTGACATAACTTCTTACAGACATTCTGCATTATACAAAAGGCACTGCTCCCCTTTACTCCCCTCCTACTTTGGTGAAAAATGGCAGATACCAGTGAGTGCAGTGGACACAGGGCCATCATTACCAATACGAATAAATGTGCATGATTACAGGTGAAAATAAAACGTCAGCTGAATGGTTTAAGGGTCTCCAAAGTTTGAGAAACCTGTGCAACTACATTTTCAGTCTATAAATATGGAAGCACACAATCTCCCCACTATAGTATAGGTCCAGGCACCCATCCTCAAGCATTTGCACTGCTATCACTAGCATTTAGCCTTCAAATCAATACAGCCTACTAACACACAGCACTGTCCTTCTATTGTTTGCCCAAATGGAAACATCCTACCAGTTAGGGCATTGGTTTGTAGGGTCATCTGAAGCAGAGTGGCAACATTTCAATTCCTATTAACAGTTCTCTCTCCAAGTCCAATTAGTGAACCAAGATGGCTGGTCAATTATGAAAAAGAAATCCCTGATGTATTGTAGATTCACCTGGCTCAGTTACTGGATTATTCAATCTGCCAAAAAATTGTAAAATATGATGTAAAACTGGTACTACATCAACAGGTTTACTGTCCAAGTCCAAAGAGCTTCAATATATTGGCGGCAATGCACTCTGTTCCTGACCACAGAATGGAAACACACCGTATGTCATTAATTGGCAGCTTCACCAGTTGGATGTGCAGGACTTTAGCAACAGCAGCCTCTGCAACTAAACCATAGTAGGCACAGAATATATGAGCCCTGTATTCTTGTATCAGTTCGCTTCTTCTAGAAGCCGTCAGTTCCATGATCCTCAATTGTCATACAAACAGACATTCATTGCAGTGGAAGACCAAGGACTGTTTGAAATGTATCAAGCATCTTGACAGTCTAGACACATACCAGACTTACTGGTCATCAACTGCTTGATATGATGTGTGCCCATTCTGTGATCAGGAAAATGGTGGCAATGCCTTCATACATTTACAGTGAACTGCATTACTCATAAGTAGCCCTGGCGCCTGTTGATCACCACAGTTCAAATGCATGTTTTTCTATTGTCTAATGACCCATTGGTAATGTTTGCATTCCAATGGTCATCCTCCCATTTTCTACCATTTGTAAACTGTCATCCAATACTCTGCTGTCTATATCCTAACTTGCATCAAGTCCGGTTCACCCATCACCCTTGTGCTCGCTGACATCCATTGGCACATAGTTAAGCAACGCCATAATTTTAAAATTCTAATCCTCATTTTCAGATGCCTCCATGGCCTCGATCTTTCCTATCTCTGTATCTACTCCAGCCCTATAAGCTTCAGAGATATCTGCGCATCCCCCAATTCTGGCCTCGGGAGCATTCCTGATTTTAATTGCTCCAACATTGGCAGCTGCACCTTCAGTTGTCAAAGCCCTAAGTTCTGTAATTTCCTCCCTAAACCTCTCTACCACTCTCTCGTTCAAACCTATGTCATTGACCAAGCTTTTGGTCATCTGCCATGATATCACCTTATGTGGATTTGTGCCAATTTTTGATTGATAACACTTCTGTAAAGCGCCTTGGGACATTTTACTTTCTTAAAGGTGCTATACAAATACAAGTTGTTGCTTAACTTGGACCTCAAGTGAGAGACTTTGGTAAAGAGCCGAGCCTGCTATAAGCTGACTCCCTTTCCAAGGCACTCAATGATAAGTCAGCATAGACCAAAGCCTTCTGCCTCTGCAACCACTGCCCTTCTATGCTGCAAATCTATCTAATTTCTTAGTTTTGATCTGAATAGCTAAAAGAAGCCCTCCTGTTGTGCACACAAGAGTTCTGAATCACGGGAAAGAGATGATTGACACATTTTATATGCCACAGTTTTAATCCGCAAGAGGACATTGTTGACAGGGGAGCAAAACTGGTTGCTTAAATTTGGCTTGTATTCCCTCGAATATAGGAGATTGAGATGTGATCTAATCAAGGTGTGTAAAAAGTTAAAAGGAATTGATCTATGGAAAATCTATTTTCTCTGGTTGGGGAATAAAGAACGAGGGGACATAATCGTAGAATTAGAGCTTGACCATTCAGGAACTAAATCAAGAACCATTTTTGTAACAAGTGCCAGCAGAAATTTGGAACACTCTTCCCCAGAAGACATGAATGCTGGGAGAATTGGAGCTTTTAAGACGGAGATAGATTTTTATTTGGTAAGGCAAATGGAGCAAACATTGGGAAAATGAAGTTGAGGTGATCAGCTATAATCTAATTGAATGGCAGAGCATGTGAGTTATTCCCAGTGTCCTGACAAATATTTATTCCTGAACCTACATCCCTAAAGCAGATTATCTGGTCATACCGGTGGATGCATTTCCTACAGTACAATAGCGATTACACTTCAAAAGTCCTACATTGGCTGTATAAAACTTTGGGATATCCTGTGCGTGTGTAAGGTGTTATATATTTCTTTCCTTCTTTACTACACTACTGAATGATCAAAGTGCTTTTTTGCTCCTTTTAGTGTGGACCAGAGGGACTGTGTCTGTCTGTAGAAAATTGGGCATGATCTGATGAAAGGTCACAGACCTGAAATGTTAATTCTGTTTCTCTCCCCACAGATGCTGCCTGACCTGAGTACTTCTAGCACTTTCTGTTTTGATTTCAGATTTCCAGCATCTGCAGTATTTTGCTTTTATTTATTATATACTTGGGTGTCACATTTTAGAAAGGATGTGAAGGCTCTGAAGGTACAGAAGAGATTTACAAGAATGGTTCCAGGAATGAGGGATTACAATGACGTGGATAGACTAGATGCTAGGGTTGTGCGCCTTAGATTAAAGAGGACTTGATGGAGGTGTTTAAAATCAAGAGCAGCACAGACTTAATGAGATTGGAAAATGAGACGATTTGGGGGAAAAATCTGTTTCGTGCAATGAATGGTTAGGATTTGGAATGCACAGACCAATAGGGTGGTGGATACAGTTTCAATAGCTTTCAAGAGGGAATTGGATAAATACCTGAAGGAGAAAAAAATTTGTAGGGATTTGGGGAAAGCAGCCAGGGAGTGCGATTAACTGGACTGCTCTTCGAAAGAACTCGTGTTGACTTGATGAGCTGAATGGCCTCCTTATGTCTGTACTATTCTATGATTATCTGCCTGTAATGAGCACACCATGATGCAATTAAAAGGGTAAAGACTAATCTCAGGACTTGAGAAATTTGGCATCATGTTGATGCACATTCCTGAATGATGATCTAATAAATAGAATGGAACTATAGCATTCATAAGTTGCCAGGCAAGTAGTATATAATTATTGCAAAATAATAGATGATTTAATATATGTACATTAGTTTTGAGTTTTCTGGATTAGAAGTAATGCACGCATCCATCAGCCCAACGATTTCATCTTCAACATACAAATGATTTTGATGTTGAATGTGCAAGCTTCACAAGAAAAGTGGAAAAGGCTTTACTACAATTCTGCCAATATTCTCTTCAACACTAAGCTAACACCAAAATTGATGAATATCCACAGATGTTGAAATATGTGCCAGCAGCAAAACCACCTGCAACAGAAAATCTAATACCACTGGGACAATATGCACCAGTCGCCCATTCATAAAGCATCAACATAACACTGATCCTACATTGTATGGTGATAATTGTGTACGCTACCTGCCTAGCTCAGGCTACCAGTAGGTATTTGATTTGAAATGGTGGTGATAGTGGTAGATATTGAAAAACAAATCAGAAACCTTGCCTCTGTTTTCTATGGAAACTTTCAAAATAAGAAAGGCCTCATTCTCTTTCGGCCCTCTCATGACAACGTCACTACCCATTCAAGAGTTCAGGTAATCAAGCTTCTATCAAGTTGTTGCTATTAATGGGGCAGGGTGAGCTCACACTTCAATTTCTCTCTCTTGGTAAATGAAACTACCAAGACTTTACTTTTTGTCTCCTCCAATAGCTTAGCTGGTTCAAAAACTTGGAGAAAGCATAGCACTGCTCCATACATACAACACAAATTTATCATTGATGTATTTAGGGCTGGGAGGAGAGGGAGAATGAGGACGAAGAGGAGGAAAAACGTCCAGTGCAATTTATTTAATTCCCAGTTTTTAGCATTAGGAGAATGTCTTCCACCATAAAGCAGCCTACAAGGGAAAATGAACTCACGTTTTGAAATTAAATGCTCGCATATTCATAAAGTTCTTTTAACCAGATAACACTGGTTAGGTTTTGAATTATCATAAATGATAAAACCAGACGACACACAAACATAAACTTGCAACATGGGCAGATACATGGAAAATTTCATATTTATAATTGCATTGTGTATCGTAAATTTAAGCAGTTTTGAAGATAATAAAAAGCATTACTGAAATATTTCAAATGCATGTCGTCTTATCCAAGTCCACTCCTGTAGATCAGGCTACAAAATGTGCTGTATAGGCAGTCTAAGAGGTATTTTTAAATAAACTCTTTGTTTTTCCAGAATGTACTCATCCACGTCATGATAATTAACTTTAAAAACACTTGTCTGTCAGCTACGATAAGTTAACTTGTGTTATGTTATGCTACAACTGAGGTTATCTTTTCCCCGAACAAGTTCACAAAATCCCACGTGTCAACTTTGCGCAGAGGAAGTTTTCTCCTTTCTAGTTATTTATTAATTCCACTACAATTGCAAACTGACACATTCCAGAATCCAATAAAATGGAGGCTCTTTATAAATTTATAGTGCTTTGAATATTCTCACAACCTCAGGTGAATGGCACATTTTAAGGACTCCTCCATAAGACTCGAAAGACTTGCATTTATATAGTGCCTTTCATGACTGCAAGATGTCCCAAAGTGCTTTGCAGCCAAAGAAGTACTTTTTGAAATTAGTCACTGTTGCAGTGTAGGAAACGTGGTCGTCAATTTGCACACATCAAGCTTCCAAAAACAGCAATAAGATAATGACCAGATAATCTGTTTTAATTTTCTTTTATTTATTCATTGGATGTGGGCATTGCTGGCAATGCTAGCATATACTGCCCACCTGTCATTGCCTTCAAGGTGGTCGTGGTGAGCTACCTTCTTGAACTCCTGATGCCCAAGTGGTGAAAGTACTCACATAATGCCGTTAGGTACGGAGTTCCAGAATTTTGATCTAGAGATGAAGGAATGGCAATATATTTCCAAGACAGGATGGTGCATGACGAAGGGGAACTTACAGGTTGTGGTGCTCCCATGCCCCTGCTGCCCTTGTCCTTCTAGGTGGTAGAGGTTGTGCAGTGGGAAAGTGATGTTGTTTGAGGTGTTGTGGAAAAATCACTTCAGAGGACACTCTCCTATTTTTCAAAACAGTGCCATGGGATCTTTTTTGTCCACGAGCACGCAGATAGGGCCTCAGTTGCATCTGAAAGGCAGCAGCTCTGACAGTGCAGCACTCCCTCAGTATTGCATTAGAACGTTAGCACAGATTTTTTTGCTCAAATCTCCGGATTAAGTTTGAACTCACAACCCTCCAACACAGAGGCAAGAGTGATACCAACTGAGCCACGGCTGATTCAAGATAGGTCACTTCAAACAAGGCTTCAAATAGTGATGTAAATTCTGAATGATAATGTAACCTTTTGAACATCTCGATTAATTTCATGTTTAGATGAAAGTTAAATATCGTAATTTCCAATTAGGAATTCAATTACCAAGTTGCTTTGAATAACAACTGAAATTTTTAAAGCCGATCTTATGAGCATCACTTTGTTGTGTATACACTCCATTTGTAACCACTCCCCAATACAAACAGGGAGTGACAATCTTTGTGTATTCTCAAACACTATTATAAAGACCGGTCGTTGTTTTCAAATAATATGCTGTGTTTATTTAAGTAATTTGATTTCAAATGCCCAAAAAATCATGCAAAGGGGAGAGAACTATGGTGCTGATGTAATTATTTACTATAAGGCAGGGTGTTTGTAATTAAGTTCAAACCATGAAATATTTTTGGAAAGCCAAAAAAAATCCTAGGTTTAACAGCGTCATTTTCAACAGACACAAATTCAAACGAGTTAATCTCATGCCAGTTTTTCTCCTCACCAAAAGCTTTATACACATATAATCAGCAAGTGTAAAATTATGGTTTTAGAGCACAAAACTATTATCGTGTAGGAATGTTTTTCAAAGATAAATATGCAAACGTTTAGTAGTAGGCAGCTTTAACGAGCAGTTCCAATTCACACACCAGACTCTCACACACCAGACTCCCAGTAACCGTGAGGTCAAGTGTATGAAGAGAGAGGCCCTACCAGGGCAGCTGTGAGAGAAAGCTGCACATTGAGCTTCAAAACCAAGCAGCTGACAAATTTGATCATCTTGATGCATACATTACCCTTCTGAGGTTGTCCTGTTACAGGTTTGACAAAAAGAAAGCAGGCTGAGTCCATGACAAACTCACATTACTTCCGTTTACATTAACTGGAAAAAAAATCGGCTGTAACTCACATCGAACATTAATAAAAGCGGCAGCGAGACAGAAATTACACAAAAAATGTAATCTAGTTTTACGTGCCAAAAGGAGTTTGTAAAATTAAAACACATTTACGCTACTCTCAATTAGGTTTTCATGTCAGAACTTATTTTTGACGGTAAATTCAATATAATAGACGCAAGGGTTTATTTCTTACCTGATGTAATCTCCTTTCGTTTCCTAGAGAATTGGAAAAGGAATAAGGATCATTCAGTATCTGCACAGAATGCAACATAAATCAAATTTTTAAAAAAACAGAACTGCCAAGTCCCTTAGTTATTAATTGAGTCTGTAGACGAACTGTAAAACTACAAAAGCAGACTACATCAGCATGCAAGAGTCCAATGCGGACAGGAGCAACTCTCCCCCAGCAACAAGAAACACAAGGTGAGAGAGAGGTGGCGCCGCACACACCAGCTCACAAACAGACCAGATCCAGAACACTGAACACAACACGCCGCCTGGAATGTGCGAAAACAAGGCAGCCGGCAAAGCGGAGGGGAGCCCCACTCCTCGCTGAAGCGCCTCCTGTAAACTCTCAGGCTGAAGCTGCCCCAGTGCAAGTTTCTGCGAGCGGAGCGGACAGGCTCCAGCAAACAAACCTGCTGCAACTCCTCTTACCTGCAGTACGTACGCAGCTAACTCGAACACCGTCTCGCTGTCCACCTCAATGTCGCCCTATGGAGAAAGGCAGAGAGAAGTTCAGCCATCAGGCTCTGGAGAAATGTGGCGAGCGGAGTTCGGACAGTGGACACTCCCTCCCTCTACCTCCAGGACTCGGCCATACCACACTGGCTGGGGGGGGGGGGGGGTTATTACAACTCACAGACACCGACAAATCTACAGTTTTCACCCCACCACACATACTCACTCCGCTTCATATGCACTCGCAAACATATATTAAAACACACTCTGTACCCTAGGTAAAGAGTGGAGAAGTCCCGGCTCTGGCTATGCCTGAGGTGTGGGCTGGGCACTCCTTACGCCGCTTTGGTTGAGGCTCAGTGACCAGGTTGGGTCACATTGGGAGATAAGAGGGAGCTGGAAGAATAAGAGGAGACGGCGGCAGGAGCAGCTTTATCCTGACACGGAGAAAGTAGTGAGTTAGAGCGAGCTCACTCTCTCCTTTGAAAAACACCAGTGCTTTGTTACTTGAGTGGGAGTTTGCCCGAGTTAGCCGCTCATTGCCTGATTCACAGCCACTGAGGCAATGAGTTGTAAAATATGGAGGTTCATGCAGATGAGTTAGAGGAGAAAGTGCAACTTTTTTGTGTTTGTGCAATTGAGTTACGAAACGTATCGACGTATTCGCCCTGCAAAGAATTATATTTAGTTATATTTCGGGACAAACCCTTCCCTGTTCTTAAATAAAATTCGGATATATTGGCCCCAGAGTCAAGCCTGCCAATAATGACATTGGTCTCTTTTACCCATCTCCAGTATTCTCCCTGCAGTTGAACCCCTCCCTCTGGCCTCTTACTCTCTCCTGATCTTTTCATTGAGAAGTGCTGGTGTGACATCAGCCATCTCAATTTCTCTGCTCCCCTCAGTCACTGTATTCTGTCCAGTTCGGAACTTGTAGCACTCTGTTGTTGCAGGTCTAGCCCTGACGTTGTCATCAAACCGACTATTGACAGTTCTGATGAAGGAGCATGGACTTGCAACGTTATCTTTACTTTTCTCTCCACAAATGCTGGCTGCTGAATATTTTGAGCGTTTTCTGTTTTGATGCTGTTGTTGTCTGGTGAATTGATTAGAAGTTGAATGCCAACTCTCCGACACTTCCTCCAACCCCAGACCTCCAAACATCAAGCCATCGTCTCCTGACATCTGTCACTGACCTCATCTTCTCTGGCGATCTTCTCTCCAAGGCTTCCAACCCCATAGACCCCCAACACCAAACAGCCTGCCTCTTCCCCCTTCCCAAGATCCACAAACAGGTCTACCAGAACAGTGCTAATGCTTCAGCCTGTGCCTGCCCCACTGAACTGATTTCTTCATATCTTGACTTTTTTTTCTACCCTTGTCCAGTCCTTTCCCTCCTACATCCATGACTTGATGCCCTCCATCACTTAAATTGTCTCCTCTTCACCATGGACATCCAAACCCTCTACATTTCCATCCCCCACCAGGTTGGTCTGAGGGCTTTTCGCTTCTTCCTTTAACAGAGGCCCAACCAGTCCCCATCCACCACTACCACCCTCCTCCGCCTGGCTGAACATGTTCTCACATTGAACAACTGCTCCTTCAACTCCACTCACTTCCTCCAAATAAAAGGTGTTACTGTGGGTACCCACATGGGTGCTAGTTATAATAAAAGCAAAATGCTGCAGATGCTGGAAATCTGAAATAATAACAAAAAGTGCTGTAAATGTTCAGCATCTGTGGAGAGAGAAACTGAGTTCACCTTTCAGGTCACTGATCTGTTTCTCTCTCCACAGAAGCACTTTTTGTTTTTATTGGGTCCTAGTTATGCCTGGTATTTTTGTGGTACATATGGAACTTTCCTTGTTCCAGTCCAAGTCAAAAGGCGGTGGAAGCAGAGTCTTTGAATATTTATAAGGCAGAGGTAGATAGATTCTTGATAAGCATGGGGGTGGAAGGTTATCGGAGGTAGGTGGAAATGTGGAGTAACCAGTTCAGCCATGAACTTATTGAATGACGGAGCAGAAATGTTGGGGAACACAGGGCTTAGTGAGAGAGGGGAACTGAAAGAAATCAGTATTAGTAGAGAAATGGTGTTGGGGAAATTTATGGGATTGAAGGCTGATAAATCCCCAGGGCCCGATGGCATGCATCCCAAAGTACTTAAGGAAGTGGCCCTAGAAATAGTGGATACATTTGTGGTCATCTTCCATGATTCTATAGACTCTGGAACAGTTCCTACAGATTGGAGGGCAGCTAATGTAACCCCACTATTTAAAAAGGGAGGTAGAGAGAAAGCAGGGAATTATAGACCAGTCGGCCTGACGTCGGTAGTGGGGAAAATTCTAGAGTCCATTATCAAAGATTTTATAGCCGAGCACTTAGAGAACAATGGTAGAATTGGGCAGAGTCAGCATGGATTTATGAAAGGGAAATTATGCTTGACAAATCTACTAGAATTCTTCGAGGATGTAACTAGTAGAGTTGATGAGGGGGAGCCAGTGGATGTGGTTTATTTGGACTTTCAGAAGGCTTTCGACAAAGTCCCACATGTAAAATTAAAGCACATGGGATTGGGAGTAGCGTATTGCGATGGATAGAAAATTGGTTGGCGGACAGGAAACAAAGAGTAGGGATAAATGGGTCTTTTTCCGAATGGCAGGCAGTGACTAGTGGGGTACTGCAGGGATCGGTGCTAGGACCCCAGCTATTTCCAATATACATTAATGATTTAGATGAGGGAACTAAATGTAATATCTCCAAATTTGCAGATGACACAAAACTGGGTGGGAGGGTGAGTTGTGAGGAGGATGCAGAGAGGCTTCAGGATGATTTGGACAAGTTGAGGGAGTGAGCAAATGCCTGGCAGATGCAGTATAATGTAGATAAATGTGATGTTATCCACTTTGGTAGCAAAAACAGGAAGGCAGATTATTATCTGAATGGCTATAAACTGAGAGAGGAGAATATGCAGCGAGACCTGGGTGTTCTCGTACACCAGTCGCTGAAGGTAAGCATGCAGGTCCAACAGGCGGTAAAAAAGGCAAATGTTATGTTGGCCTTCATAGTGAGAGGATTCGAGTACAGGAGCAGGGGTGTCTTGCTGCAATTATACAGGGCCTTGGTGAGGCCACACCTGGAATATTGTGTGCAGTTTTGGTCTCCTTATCTGAGGAAGGATGTTCTTGCTATAGAGGGAGTGCAGCGAAGGTTTACCAGACTGATTCCTGGGATGGCGGGACTGAAGTATGAGGAGAGATTGAGTCGGTTAGGATTATAATCGTTGGAGTTCAGAAGAGTGAGGGGGGATCTCATAGAAACCTCTAAAATTCTAACAGGACTTGACAGGGTAGATGCAGGAAGGATGTTCCCGATGGTGGGGGAGTCCAGAACCAGGGGTCATTGTCTAAGGATACGGGGTAAACCTTTCAGGACGGAGAGGAGGAGAAATTTCTTCACCCAGAGGGTGGTGAGCCTGTGGAATTCGCTACCACAGAAAGCAGTTGAGGCCAAAACATTGTATGTTTTCAAGAAGGAGTTAGATATAGCTCTTGGGTCTAAAGGGATCAAAGGGTATGGGGCGAAAGCGGGAACAGGCTACTGAGTTGGATGTTCAGCCATGATCATAATGAATGGCGGAGCTGGCTCAAAGGGTTGAATGGCCTACTCCTGCTCTTAATTCGTCTGTTTGACTTGGGCACCCTCCCTCACCTCTTTTTCCAGTGCATTGCTGACTGTATCTCTGCTGTTTCCTGCTCTCGCCCTGAACAGGAAAATTTCATCAACTTTACTTACAACTTACACCCTTCTTCTCCCTTTACATGGTCCATCTCCAACTCTTTCCTTCCCTTCCTCGACTTCTCTTTCTCCATTTCGGTGGATAGCCTATCAACAAATATTCACTATAAGCCCTCTGACTCCCACAGCAGCATCGATTTACACTTCCTCACACCCTACTTCCTCTAAGGTCTCCATTTCATTCTCCCAGTTTCTCCGTCTATGTCGCATCTGTTCTGATGATGCAGCCAAACCAGCGCTTCTAATATGTCTTCCTTTTTCATCAACCGAGGATTCCCCTCCACTGTGGTTGCAGTGCCCTCAACTGTGTCATTCCCATTTCCTGCACTTCAGCTCTCACTCCTTCCCTTCTCTCCCAGAACCACGATCGGGTTCCCTTTGTCCTCACCTTCCACCTCGCCAGCCTCAGTATTCAATGGATCATCCTCTGCCATATCCGCCACCTCCAGCGTGATGCCACTACCAAATGCATCTTCCCTTCCTCTCCTTTCAGAATTCCGAAAGGACTGTTCCCTCCATAACATCCTGGTCCACTCCTCAATCACCCCCAACACCCCCTCCCTTTCCCATGGTACCTTTCCATGCAAGTGCAGGAGATGCAACCTCTGCCCTTCTACCTCCGCTCTCCTCACTCTCCAAGGCTCCAAATATTCCTTCCAGGTGAAACAGTGATTTTCTTGGACTTCTTTCCGTTTAGTATGTTGTATTTGCTGCTCAAAATGCAGGCCAATCCAGAACCAGCCTCTCAAGAAATGGCCTTCAGAACCATCAGCAACCCCCCCTACCTAAATGGATTGTTTGCTGCGTGTCCATCATCTTTCGTAGATGGAAGGATGCCAACCCTATTCTCTGCTCACAATGCAGTCTGCTCAACATTGGAGAGATCGGGTGACTGCTTTGCAGAACACCTCTATTCAGTCCACAAGCGTGACCCCAAGCTTATGGTTGCCTGTCATTTTAATTCTCCACCACGCTCTCATGCTGGCCTCTCTGTCCTCGGTCTCCTGCAGTGTTCCAATGAAGCTCAAGGAACAGCACCTCATCTTTAGATTAGGCACTTTACATCCTTCTGGCCCCAACAGTGAGTTCAACAATTTCAGAGCATAATCTCTGCCTCCATTTTGTTTCCTTTTTCATTGTAGGTTTCAGTTTTACCCTCGTTTTTACTTTCAGAGGGCAGCTGTTTATCATTCTGCCATTCACACCTCCTCCAGATGCATCTTCTGTTTCTTTACATGTCCCATTACCAATCCCTTTGGCCTTACACCACGAACTCTTTTGTAATTTAATCTCGCTTATCTTCCATCCATTCACAGACATTCCCTTTTGTTCTTCTTCCACCCTCCCACCTTATAGTTGCTTAAAACCTATCTCATTTCTAACTTTTCCCAGTTATGATGATAGTTCTTTGACCTGAAATGTTAACTCTGTTTCGTTCTCCGTAGATGCTACCTGACCTGCTGAGTATTTCCAGCATTTTCAGTTTTCATTACTACCAATAATAAAACTGGTTTGAAGAAGCTGTAGATTATATTTTATCATTAAATTTTAATCATCCTTTTAGTTTAAGTACGAACATATGAACTAGGAGCATGAGTAGGCCATTCGGCCCCTCGAATCTGCTCGCCATTCCATAAGATCATGGCTGATCTGTTTGTGGACTCAACTCCATTCTCCTGCCTAACCACCCCCCAGCCGTACTCTCCTCTTCCACCCCCCCCCCCAGATGTGCACTCTCCTCTCCTTCACACTCACGTACACTGTCCTCACCCCCACGCACGTTGTCCTCCCCCTCACCCCGCACGCACTGACCTCACCCCCCCACACATACACTTCTCTCCCACCCCCATGTGCATTGTCCTCACCCCCCACACACACACTGCTCTCCCCCCTCCACATGCACTGTCCTCACCTCCCCCCACACACACTCCTCTCCCCCCTCCATATGCACTTTCCTCACCTCCCCCCACACACACACTCCTCTCCCCCCTCCACGTGCACTGTCCTCAGCTCCCTCCACACACACACTGCTCTCCCCCCTCCACATGCACTGTCCTCACCTCCCCCCACGCACACACTCCTCTCCCCCCTCCACATGCACTGTCCTCACCCCCCACACACACACTGCTCTCCCCCCTCCACATGCACTGTCCTCACCTTCCCCCACACACACACTCCTCTCCCCCCTCCACGTGCACTGTCCTCACCTCCCCCCCCCCACACACACACTCCTCTCCCCCCTCCACATGCACTGTCCTCACCTCCCCCCCCCCACACACACTCCTCTCCCCCCTCCACATGCACTGTCCTCACCGCCCCCCACACACACACTGCTCTCCCCCCTCCACATGCACTGTCCTCACCTCCCCACACACACACACTGCTCTCCCCCCTCCACGTGTACTGTCCTCACCTCCCCCCACCCCATACATACTCCTCTCCCCCCTGCACGTGCACTGTCCTCACCTCCCCCCACACACACACTGCTCTCCCCCCTCCACGTGCACTGTCCTCACCCCCCACCCACACACTCCTCTCCCCCACCATGCGCACTGTCCTCACCCCCCACTCACACACTCCTCTCCACTCCACCACACGCATGGTCCTCACCCCCCAACATGCGCATTTTCCTCAAATCCCCCTCACTCACTCTCCTCTCCCCCCCCCCCCCAACGTGCTCTCCTCTGTCCTCAATGCGCATTTTCCTTACCTTAAGGAGAGCTACATTATTTGCTAAGTAGTTGCCGTCATCGTATAGACAGTATTCTGGAAGTACCACACTGCATTCAGAGTAGAATTGGCAATAGTAGTATTTTGATAAAAGGTCACAGACCTGAAACGTTAACTCTGTTTCTCTCGCCACAGCTGCTGCCAGACATGCTGAGTATTTTGAGCTTTTTCTGTTTTTATTTCAGATTTCCAGCATCCGCAGTATTTAGCTTTTGTGCTTGTAGTATTGGCAGTGTTCTGAAAGCAGCACACCTTCTCTGTTTTGGATGGTTCTATCCTCAACAAAAATAATGTCTTTTGTAAATGGAGATTGAGAATAATATTTCATCCACTCAGTTTTGGTTCTATGTTCTGTCTTTCCAGGTTAAGTAAGATCAGTGTCAGATGTGATGGTGAATCTATTGCATCATGCTGTGACAGGAAAATAGGGTCAGGCTGTAGGGTGGGAGCATGCAGCTGCAATCTGCTCAGCACGCCTGCATTTTAAATGGCCCTCGAGCAGTAGGGATGCTTCTTTTATATTAATTTTTTTTTAATTGGCTGATTGTCAGTGCCACAATTACAGTTTTATTCGACTAGCAGCAATGCCAATTAAGGAAGCCTGCAGCTCCAGAGGAAGGGGCTTCCCTTCAGTGACCATTTTAAAAATTAAAGGATAGAAATTAGTTGGCAATCTCATTTTAAATGGGTTAATAATTTCAATTGAGGGGCAAATTTGTTAGAAGTAAATTAACCATTCATACTAACAAAAGAACGTTGAGCGTTCTTACAGCAATATTAAATTTTCCGTGTGCAAGGGGGTTGATGTTTGCTTATTTAACAACAGTTCAGAAGATTATATGGCCGTGAAGCTTTATGAGACAATCTGAGGATGTGAGTAGTATGGTATAAATGTTAAGTTCTTTCTTTCACAGTTGTGAAGACATTTTTTGCAGAGAACAGTTTTTATTATTTTATTAGCATACAATGTAAATAATGTGCTAGTAATTAAAATATGTAGAAAGATACAGAAATCTGACGATGTTCCAGACCCCCAGAATCCCATCAAAGACTACCCTCGAGAATGGGATCTTAGTTTGAAAAATGTATGCATTACACGTTCAGTATGAACGTTTGAGTTTTTGATCTTAACTAATTTACCATACAGCATTGTATTTGCTGATAGGGATTTTTAAGATCTTTTGTCATGTATCCACAAGTTTTATTTTAAGTTGACTTTTGTTGAAGTATTGTGTGTTAATGACATGTTCAAGGGAACTTGGCTGGGAGGATTGTTAGAGCCAGTCAGTGAGAGGGAGTTGAATTTTCATCCCCCTCACACTGTACAGTTCAGTAACTCCCAGTTACCAATTATGTCATCAGCAATCCTTTTGAAATATTCAAAACACAGGCTGTATAATTATATCGTGATTCTTTACATTTTCTTAAACTGAATACTGATGATGAGATCCCTATAAATGATTGCAGTAGAGATTTCTTTGGCGAGTAAAATCTCTTGTAAAGAAAACATTTTTTGTTAACTGGATGTTATTCAAGGTTATTTTGCTCTTGTTGATAGTAGGCTGATTTTACTTGTGATTACATACGATTTATATTCTTATAAAACGCAAGAAGTTCATAAGTCTGTTGTAAAAAGGCTGAAGACAGTATGTTTAGAATCCATTAGCAGAATGATAAGAATGCCAACAGAAATAAAAATTTGTTGAAAATTTTATCCAGGTGTTTCCAGAGTTAGGAGCAACAGAATGGCAATGCAGTTGCTTGGCTCTGGTGTTGAAATAGCTAAGGATGAAGTTGAAAAATACATTGGAGTATTCATTGACTCGGTGCTGAAAATGTCTGACCAGCACAGAACAACAATCAACAAAGCGGGTAGAATATTGCACACTACAGCCAAAACAGTAGAGTACAAGTCAAAGGAAGACATGATCAAAGTGTACAGTGCTCTGCTCAGAAGGAAACTAAATACTCTGTCCAGCTCTGGTTACTGAGATACAAGAGAAACATTCAAGCACTGGAGACAATGCAGAGAAGAGCCACAAGAGTGATCATCAGTCTTCGAGCTCCAAATTATGAGGAATGATTGGAAAAACTTTGACTGATAACTGAGAGGTGCACTTATAGAGGTATACAAAAGTATAAACAGTATGGAAAAATAAATCTGGTAAATTACTTAAAAACGTGAGAGTAATGCCAGGGATCACAGGTTTAAACTATTAAAAGGCAAAATTTTGGACTGATATCACAAAAGTCTTCTTCACACATAATGTTAACACATAGAATGAACTCCAGGTAGAATAGTAAAAGTGACATGATTGGAATATTTTAAGAACCAGCAGATGCTGCATTGGGTCTTGCCAACTGGAAGAGCTGAATGGCCTCCTTCATCCATTCTTTGATAAGCTGCCATTTTTTCTGGATGTAAATTGGCTGAGCACTCAGCTTGCTTGCAATTGCAAGCAATGCAGTTTTCCTATAGCCAGCCTATGTGGCCCTTCCCAGCCATCAGAACAGTCAGGCAGCCAAAAATGAGGTCACAGGTCTTGCTATTCAAACAGCTGCATGTACGCAATTGTTGCTGCTGCCACTGTGGTGGAATCTGCCCTGCAGTAACATAGAGCAGCAGTGGAAGTGTACAGTGATCCAAACCATAAGCATCTCTAAGCACTTAGTCAATATTGCTTTATGGCCAATCCACTAGGAGGTGGGCTTCAACAGATACAGGAAAGGATCTACTCGCTTTCACTTACTTCTCTGAGTTGACCAAGTAAAATACTTGCAAAACTTTACCTCTATTGGAAATCAAATGTTAATTTTATCAACTGCTTTCCTTGTTTGAGCTGGCTGTAAACCTGTTAGTAACTTGATTTCATACAGTTCCCAAAGCTTCATGAATATCCCATGCAGCAGATGTGTCTGTTATAAATGTACATCATGTGGATATTTTGTGTTTAGATTCCAAGAAGTAGTAGGCCTAATACACCTCAGATAAGCATTTAAGTTATAATTATCTTAAACATGAATCAAACATTTCCTGTATATTAGAAATAATAAAACTCTAAACAGCAATTTTGAACATTTTGCAGTATTTATTGCATAACACCCAGTGATAAACTTGTCAATCTAAAAGAAGCCAAACTGATGTTTTATACATAACAACATGTTCTCTGCTACAGGATAGTCTTTATCCTCTGAGCCTGTATGGTAAAGGTTTTGATAGGAGGATAATTTGAATACTTTTTCGTAACTTATTTTAAAATGTTTAGATATCAGTACGAGCGAAAAAAATAGTGCAGTAGTCTTTCAAAGACGTAAGCCATTCCCAATTCAACAACACACACTGTCTGTGTAATGGACGTGAACATGATCTAAACCTATTGCATTTACCGTTTGTCAAGGGAAATGGAAAATCAATTTATTATTAAAGAGTGTTGCAGCTCTGATGTATGTCTGCTTAGGAATGCAGTGGAAAGTGCTTTGACCTTGTGTTGTCATTTACACTGAAATATTACTAGCTAGCAGTTACCTATAACATTCCCATGGTCAGGTTTTTATTGTCAAATGGGCATCTGTGTGCAAAGGAATACTTTTTAAAGGAAGAAGGCACATGCTCATCTACCTTTGTGTTGTCAGTTCCTTAGGAATGAATAAAAATTTGGAAAGGTTTTAAGTTTGGGTGGTGATTGCTAATTTGACCCTTCCCATTCATCTGTAGGATATAGGTTTGAATCCAACTAGGAGTGACGAAATATAAATATAAATAACATGTATATCACATTTAATGTAGTAAAACGTCCCAAGTTGCTTCGCAGGAACATTATAAAGCAAAATTTGAAACCGAGTCACGTAAAATGATACTCGGATAGATGGCCAAAAGCTTGGTCAAAGAAGTAGGTTTTAAGGAGTGTGTTGAAGGAAGAAAGAATGGTAGAGAGGCAAAGTGGTTTTGGGAGGGAACTCCAGAGCTTAGGGCCTCAGCAGCTGAAAGCACAGCTGCCAATGGTGAAGCGACTAAAATCAGGGAAAGTCGAGGTCAGAAGTGTATTCTCTGTTGTAGGAGGCGCAGCAACAAATTTGTGCACAGCGGAACTACACAACAGCAAAGTGATAACAACCAGATAATCTGTTTTTGTGATGTTGATTGAGGAATAAATATTAGCCAGGCCACCTGGGATATCTCCTCTACTCTTTCCTGAAGTAGTTCTAACACCTCAGCCACTGGAAATCTCAGTGGCACCGAAAGGCTGATGATCACAGCTCCATGCAATTGTTTGAGAGTGCATGCAGGAACATCAGCTTTCCCCCACTCAAAAATAGGATCATAAGAAATAGGAGCAGGAGTAGGTCATTCAGCCTGTCGAGCCTGCTCCACCATTCAAACAGATCATAGCTAATCATCTACCTCTACGCCATTTTTCCCCACTGTTCTCATATCCCTTGATGTCATTAGTATTCAGAAACCTATCAATTTCTATCTTGAATATGCTCAATGATTGAGCTTCCACAGACCTCTGGGGTAGAGAATTCCAAAGACTTATCACTCTCTGAGTGAAGAAATTCCTCCTCATCTCAGTCTTAAATGGCCTGCCCCTTATTCTAAGACTGCGTCACCTCTAGTTCTAGACTCACCAGCCAGAGGAAACGTCCGATCTAAATCTACCCTGCCACGCCCTGTAAGAATTTTGTAGGTTTCAATGGATCGCCTCTCATTCTTCAAAACTCTAGAGAATACAGGGCCAGTTTCTGCAATCTCGCCATCCCACGGATTAGTCTGGTGAACCTCCGTTGCATTTCCTCTATGGCAATATGTCTTTCCTTAGATAAAGGGGTGGCACAGTGGTTAGCACCGCAGCCTCACAGCTCCAGGGACCTGGGTTCAATTCTGGGTACTGCCTGTGCGGAGTTTGCAAGTTCTCCCTGTGGCCGCGTGGGTTTTTGCCGGGTGCTCCGGTTTCCTCCCACAGCCAAAGTCTTGCAGATGATAGATAAATTGGCCATTGTAAATTGCCCCTAGTGTAGGTAGGTGGTAGGGAATATGGGATTACTGTAGGGTTAGTATAAAATGGGTGGTTGTTGGTCGGCACAGACTCGGTGGGCCAAAGGGCCTGTTTCAGTGCTGTATCTCTAAATAAATAGAGACCAAAACTGTACACAATATACCAGGTGTGGTCTCACCAAGGCTTTCTACAATTGAAACAATACATCTTTACTCCTGCACTCAAATTCCCTTGCAATGAAGGCCAACATACCATTTGCCTTCTTAACTGCTTGCTGCATCTGCATACTAGCTTTTACTGACTCATGAACAAGGACATCCAGATCTCTTTGAACATCAACACTTCCCAATCTCTCACCATTTAAGAAATACTCTGCCTTTCTGTTTTTTCTACCAAAGGTGGTCACTTCACACTTATTCACATTATATTCGATCTGCCATATTCTTGCCCATTCACTTAGCCTGTCCAAATCCCCTTGAAGCCTCCTTGCATCCTCCTCACAACCTACATTCCCACCTAGTTGTGTGTCATCAGCAAATTTGGAAATATTGCAATTGATTCCCATATCCAAATCATTTATGTAGATTGTGAACAGTTGTGGCCCAAGCACTGATCCTTGCGGTACCCCACTAGTCACAGCCTGCCATCCTGAGAATGACCCATTTATTCCTACTCTCTGCTTTCTGTCTGTTAAACAATTCTCAACCCATTGCAGTATATTACCCCCAATCCCATTTACTCTAATTTAGTTTACTAACCTGTGTGAGACCTTATCAAAGGCCTTCTGAAAATCGAAATACACCACATCCACTGGTTCTCCTTTATCTATGCTACAAGTAATATCCTCAAAAAACACCAACAGGATTGTCAAACATGATTTCCTTTTCACAAATCCATATTGACTCTGCCCAATCATGTCATTATTTTCCAAGTGTCCAGTTATCTCAAACTTTATGATAGATTTTAACATTTTCCCTCCTACTGACATCAAACTAACAGGTCTGTAGTTCTCATGTTTTCTCTCTTGCTCCCTTCTTAAATAGTGGGGTTACATTTGTTACTTACTAGTCTGCAGGAACTCTTCCAAAATCTATAGAATTTTGAAAGAGCCACCAATGCTCCACTATCTCTATAGCCACCTCCTTCAATACTTTAGGATATAGCTCATCTGCTTCAGGGGATTTATCACCTTTCAATCCAATACATTTTTTGAATACTACCTCTTCATTGATACTAATTACTTTCAGTTCCTCATTTTTGAAAGTCCATTGGTTCCCCAGTATACCAGGGAACTGATACCGAACAAATTGTTGGATATGCAGGCTGACAGGTCCCTGGGTCCTGATGGACTTAGAGAGAGATACAGCACTGAAACAGGCCCTTCGGCCCACCGAGTCTATGCCGACCAACAACCACCCATTTATGCTAATCCTACATTAATCTCATATTCCCTACCATTCTCCTGCCACCTACCTACACTAGGGGCAATTTACAATAGCCAATTTACCTATCAACCTGCAGGTCTTTGGCTGTGGGAGGAAACCGGAGCACCCGGCGGAAACCCACGCGGTCACAGGGACAACTTGCAAACTCCACACAGGCAGTACCCAGAACTGAACCTGGGTCACTGGAGCTGTCAGGCTGTGGTGCTAACCATTGCGCTGTGCTGACTTCATCCTAGGGTGTTAAAAAAAGTGGCTAGTGAGATAGTTGATGCGTTAGTTTTAATTTTCCAAAATTCCCTAGATTTGGGGAAGGTTCCATTAGATTGGAAAATAGCAACTGTAACTCCTTTATTCAAAAAGGGAGGAAGACAGAAAGCAGGAAACAACAGGCCAGTTAGCATAACATCTGTCTAAAGCAAAATGTTAGAAACTATTATTAAAAGACGTTATAGCAAGGTATTTAGAAAAATTCAAGGTAATCAGGCAGAGTCAACATGTGAAAGGGAAATCATGTTTAATCAATTTATTGGAGTTCTTTGAGGGAGTTACAAGTGCTGTGGATAAAGGGGAACCGGTGGATGTATTGTACTTAGATTTCCAGAAGGCATTTGATAATGTGCCACATCAAAGGTTATTGGGGAAAATAAAAGCTCATGGTGTAGGGGGTAACATATTGGCACGGATAGTAGATTGGCTAGAAAACAGGAAACAAAGAGTAGGCATAAATGGGTCATTTTCTGGTTGGCAAGATGTAAGGAGTGGTATGTCACAGGGATCTGTGCTGGGCCTCAACTTTTCACAATTTATATTGATGACTTAGGCGAAGGGACCAAATGTATGGTTGCTAAATTTGCTGATGACACAAAGATAGGTAGGAAAGTAATTTGTGAAGAGGACATAAGGGGGCTACAAAGGGATATAGATAGGTTAAGTGAGTAGGCAAAGACCTGGCAAATGGAGTATAATGTGGGAAAGTGTGAAATTGTACACCTTGGCAGAAAGAATAAAAAAGAAACATTATCTAAATGGTGAGAGATTGCAGAGCTCTGAGATGCAGAGGGATCTGGGTGTCCTAGTGCATGAATCACAGAACGTTAGTATGCAGGTACAGCATGTAATTGGGAAAGCTAATAGAATGTTATTGTTTATCACAAGGGGAATTGAATACAAAAGTAGGGAGGTTATGCTTCAGCTATCCAGGGCATTGGTGAGACCACATCTGGAGTACTGTATACAGTACTGGTCTCCTTATTTAAGCATGTAAATGCGTTGGAGGCCGTGCAGAGAAGGTTTACTAGACATACCTGGAATGGACAGGCTGTCTTACGAGGAAAGATTGGATAGGCTAGGCTTGTATCCGTTGGAATTTAGAACAGCAAGAGGCAACTTGATTGAAACATATAAGATCCTGACGGGTCTTGACAGGGTGGATGTAGAAAGGATGTTTCCCCTTGTGGGAGAATCTCAAACCAGGGGTCACTGTTTAAAAATAAGGGGTCGCCCATTTAAGACAGAGATGAGGAGAAATTTTTTCTCTCAGAGGGTTGTGAGTCTTTAGAATTCTCTTCCTCAAAAGGTGTTGCAAGCAGAATCTTTGAATACTTTTAAGGCAGAGGTAGATAGATTCTTGATAAGCAAGTGGGTGAAAGCTTATCGGAGGTTCAGCTATGAACTTATTGAATGGTGGAGCAGGCTCAAAGGGCCGAGTGGACTACTCCTGCTCCTAATTCGTATGTTCATATGTTATGGAAGATTTTCTATGTCTTCCTTCATGAAGACAGACAAAAAGTAATCGTTTAGTCTCTCCGCCATTTCCTCATTCTCCACCACAAACTCTCCTGTCTCCACCTGCAATTAACCCACATTCGTCCTTGCTAATCATTTCCTTTTCACATACCTAAAGAAGCTTTTACAGTCCGCCTTTATGTTTCTAGCTAGCTTACATTCATAATCTCTTTACCCTTTCTTTATCAGTTTCTTGGCCCTCCTTTGTGTGACTCTAAATCCTTGGGCTTACCACATTTTCTGGCAACCTTATAAGCCACTTCCTTTGACCTAATGCAATCCTTAACTTCTTTTCTAAGCCAGGGTTGATACACCTTTCCTGTTGGGTTTTTGTGTCTTAGAGGAATGTATATTTGTTGTATCCCATGTAATACTTCTTTAAATATTAGCAATTGCCTGTCTACCATCAGATCTTTTATTGTATTATCCCAGTCCACCATAGCCAACTTGCCCCTCATACCTTCATAGTTTCCTTTGTTCAGATTTAAGTCCCTAGTTTCAGAATAAGCTATATCTCTTTCAAACGTAATGTAGAAATCTATAATTTTGTGATCACTATTTCCTAATGGCTCCTTTCTAGCAAAGTTATTAATTAGCCCTTTCTCATTGCAGAATACTGAATCTTAAATAGTCTGATCCCTAGTTGATTCTTGAAAATACTGCTCCAGAAACCCATCTCATATACACTCCAGGAATTCTTCCTCCACAGCATTAGTGCTAATTAGGTTTACCCAATCTATATGTAAATTGAAGTTGCCCATTATTACTGTATTGCCTATGCTACATGCAGCCTTAATTTCTTGATTTATACCATGCCCAACATTACCACTACAGTTTGGTGGCCTATAAACAACTCCCACCAATGTTTGCTGCACTTGCTGTTTCTTAGCTCCACCCAAACTGATTTTATATCTTGCTCCTTTGATCTAAGATCCTGTCTCACTAATGTACTGATCTCATCCCTTATTAACAGTGCTACCCCACCTCTTTTCCCCTCCGCCTGTTGCTCCTAAATGATGAATATCCCTAAATATTCAGTTCCCAGACCTGGTCACCCTGTAACCATGTCTCCGTAATGACAATTAAATCATACCCATTTACCTCGATTAGATAATCTGAGCGTGCCATGTAGCTGTGATGTTTGCGTGTATCACTTTTTAAAAATCTATCCAATACTATATTGGCTCAGTGTCAATTTTGCTTCTGTGAAACACTTTGAGTCATTTTTCTAGGTTTAAGATGCTATTTAAATACAAGTTGTTGATGGTAAAACAGAACTAGGTGCAAGTGACAGGAGTTCTGTTGGTTTCAACCCAGTTCTCAGCAGGGATGCTACTCGAACACTGAATTGCTCACAATTTGCTTGAATGCCAACCTGAGAAATGCCAGAGGGATAGCTGGTGTGACAAATGGGAAAACAAAAGATTGAAGCAGTAGAATTTGCTCTTTCGATATTGGGATTAAAGTGCTTTATTGGGGGAAGAGTAGCAGGAGTTTTATTTTACATCTGGTCAAACTAAATTTGACCTGGGAATTCTCTTAAAAAGTTTGATACAAAAATTTAAAAAATGTTCTCGACCCAGAGTTGTTATTCCTGCCCTGAATATGCACAATGATCAAGTTAAGCAAAATTAAGTGTGAATTCAAACAAAAAAGTTTCATTAGATGATCACTTTCTGGTATTATGAAATGGTTTTGAATTTCTGCAATAATTTCTGCACATTATTTAGGACAAATAAAATTCAAGTGTAAAAAACTGGCCTCTATGAACTAGTAATAATGTTCAGTAGTCCATTTTATGTCAATTTGTTAACACCATCTTGCACTAGATATTAACCTTTTTGTACACTGCTGAAGTACTACTCTTTTTTTTTATTTAGAGATACAGCACTGAAACAGGCCCTTCGACCCACCGAGTCTGTGCCGACCATCAACCACCCATTTATACTAATCCTACATTAATCCCATATTCCTAACACATCCCCCCCTTCCCTCAATTTCCCTACCACCTACCTATACTAGGGGCAATTTATAATGGCCAATTTACCTATCAACCTGCAAGTCTTTGGCGGTGGGAGGAAACCAGAGCACCCGACGAAAACCCACGCTGTCACAGGGAGAACTTGCAAACTCCGCACAGGCAGTACCCAGAATTGAACCCGGGTTGCTGCAGCTGTGAGGCTGCGGTGCTAACCACTGCGCCGCACACTGGGTATAGACAGATTAGTTAACCATGGAGGATCACAGCCAAACCTGTTCCTGTTCTTCAAAAATGTCCACATTTGCCAACTTTACTAGCAGGGGTGACTGGGTAGTGATCAGTAGCGAGAACACTCCCTAAGCTTGGAGCAGTGAGACCAATTTTACTTGACACGGCCCCTAGCTTAACCAATTTAGTACAACCTGGGACTTCTGAACTGTATGGCTCAGTTTCATGCTGCTTTTATCAACTGGACACTGGGAATCCTGATGTTTCCATTCTTTAACGCTGTCAAACGTCTCTAAATAACATGCTAGAGAATTAGATTATTTTGTCATATGTGTTTACTTTGTAGATTGATTTTGTAGATATTAGGAATATCATTGAATTCCCATGTTGGTTCTTATCCTAAATCATAGGATGTTTGGGAAGGTAGCTTCTATTACTGGATTCAGTTGTTTCTTGTACTTTACAAGTACTCAATTGCAACATGGAATGCTTCTGATTAGACATATTTTCCATGAATGAAAGATACGAAAATAACTTTAATATTGTAGTACTGAAGTAATATTGTCTAATTAACGGTTCATAAGCGTAATTGAAATAGTGGCTTAATAATGAATATTGTTACTTTGTGATTAAGACTCCCTAGTAAGTTATTCAGTGACTATTGAGCCATATATAGCAGAAAGACCCTACATTAGATTTTCAGCGTGTGTTAAGTTAGCTAACCATAGACATGGCAGCAGTACGGATACTACAATTGGTCTCAGGCCCCTTGAATTAGGGAGAGAAAAATTGGCCAAAATTTCTCCTGATCGAAGTGCGCACATATGAACATCAAGCTAGGATAGGATTGGTCTCAGCTATGATGCTTTCCACAGTTAAATAGCCTGATTACACTCACTGTCTCAACTCACAAATGAAGAATGGCCACCTGAGTGAAATGATACACAGTAACCATTGAGATTTGAAATAAAAACAAGAAACGCTGGAAATACTCAACATGTCTGGCAGCACTGACAAATATTAAAAATGTAAAAGATTTTAAGCAAGTGGGGGGTGGGGCAAGAGATAACAAAACAGAAGGTGTTGATAGGACAAGGTCACAGAGTATTACTGACTGGAAGGTCACGGAACAAAGGTAAATGGTCTGTTAATGGTGTGTTGAAAGACAAAGCGTTAGTACAGAGAGGGTGTGAATAGACTGTAAAGCACAAAGCACTCCAAGCATAAACATTTAAAAATTTAAAAAAAAACAGAAACAGTGGGTAGGCACAGTAGAAACAAACTAAACACACTAAAAAAACTAAAATAAAATTACCAAATAAAAAAGACCTAAAGTAAAATAACCAAATAAAAAATAACTAAACGTAAAAAGGGGGGCCCGTCATGCTCTGAAATTATTGAATTCAATGTTCAGTCTGGCAGGCTGTAGCGTGCCTAATTGGTAAATGAGATGCTGTTCCTCGATCTTGTGTTGATGTTCGCTGGAACACAGCAGCAATCCCAGGACAGAGATGTGAGCATGAGAGCGGTGGAGAGGGTGGGGGGGGTGGGGGTGGGGGTGTTGAAATGGCCAGCAACTGGAAGCTCGGGGTCATGCTTACAGACTGAGCGGAGGTGTTCCGCAAAGCAGTCACCCAATCTGCATTTGGTCTCCCCAATGTAGAGGAGACCACATTGTGAGCAGTGAATACAGTATACTACATTGAAAGAAGCGAGTAAATCGCTGCTTCACCTGAAAGGAGTGTTTGGGGCCTTGGATAGTGAGGAGAGAGGAGGTAAATGGGCAGGTATTACACCTCCTGCGATTGCAGGGGAAGGTGCCGTGGGAAGGGAACGAGGTGGTGGGGTAATGGAGGAGTGGACGAGGGTGTTGCGGAGGGAATGATCCCTTCGGAATGCTGACGGGGAAGGTAGTGGCATCACGCTGGATGTGGCGGAAGATGATCCTTTGGATGTGAAGGCTGGTAGGGTGGAAAGTGAAAGTGAGGACAAGGGGAACCCTGTCGCGGCTCTGGAAGGGAGGGGAAGGGATAGACACGGTTGAGGGCCCTGTCAACCACAGTGGGGTGGGTGGGGGGGGGGGGGGTGGAATTCTTGGTTGAGGAAAAAGTAAGACATATTAGAAGCATCTCTGATTAATCTTTACTAAGCTTTACTTGCTTAAAACCTTTTGCATTTCCAATATTTGTCAGTTCTGAAGAAGGGTCACTGACCTGAAATGTTAACTCTGCTTCTCTCTCCACAGATGCTGCCAGACCTGCTGAGTATTTCTAGCATTTCTTGTTTTTATTTCAGATTTCCAGCATCTGTAGTATTTTGCTTTTATTAACCATGGAGATTTGACCTATCGCTAATGACATCACCACAGGAGATGCCTAACCTTGTTTAATTGATTAAGAAACAGGTAAAAACTAATGGATCGCAGAGACTATGGATTCATACAAAAAGATACAGCAGTTATTCTCAATGTTCCCTGAGTGAAAAACATAAAAGTTCCTGATCTTGACCACACTACAATGCCCTCTCCTGGAAAGTGCTTATGTGTGGACATTAGCTGGTGATAGGATCAGGCTTGATTTGTTTATCCCCACCCACTGCAGAGTTGTCTTCCACCAATCACCTGAACATCATGACATAAACTTGTTGCATAAATTAGTAATTTTATTTCAACATGTCCTTAACTGTATATGGTTGCTTATTACATTTAGTCATGCTTGTTTCCCTTGTATGTATATTTCTTTATTCATTCATGGGATGCAGGCGCCAGTGGCTTGGCCAGCATTTATTGCCTACTCCTAATTGCTCTTGAGAAGGTGGTGGTGAGTTGCCTTCCTGAACCGCTGCAGTCCTTGGGATGTAGGTACACCAACAGTGCTGTCAGGAAGACTGTCCAGTGAAAGTGAAGGAACGGCGATGTAGTTCCAAGTCAGGATGGTGTGTGGCTTGGAGGGGAGTTTGCAGGTGGTGGTGTTCCCATGCATCTGCTGCCCTTGTCCTTCTAGGTGGTAGAGGTCGTGGATTTGGAAGGTGCTGTCTAAGGAGCCTTGGTGAGTTGCTGCAGTGCATCTTGTAGATGGTATACACTGCTGCCACTGTGCGTTGGTGGTGGAGGGAGTGAATGTTGAGGGTGGTGGGTGGGGTGTCAATCAAGCGGGCTGCTTTGTCCTGGATGGTGTCGAGCTTCTTGAGTGTGGTTGGAGTTGCACCCATCCAGGCAAGTGGAGAGTATTCCATCACACTCCTGACTTGTGCCCTGTAGATGGTGGACAGGCATTGGGGAGTCAGGAGGTGAGTTACTTGCCACAGAATTCTCAGCCACTGACCTGCTCTTGTAGCCACAATATTTATGTAGCTGGTCCAGTTCAGTTTCTGGTTAATGGTAACCCCCAGGATGTTGATAGTGGGGGATTCAGTGATGATAATGCCATTGAACAACAAGGGGAGGTGGTAAGATTCTCTCTTGTTTGAGATGGTCATTGCCTGGCACTTGTGTGACACGAATGTTACTTGCTACTTATCAGTCCAAGCCAGGATGTTGTCCAGGTCTTGCTGCATCTAGACATAGGCTGTTTCAGTACCAAAGGAGTCGTGAATGGTACTGAACGTTGTACAATCATCAGCGAACACCCTACTTCTGACCTTATGATGGAGGGCAGGTCATTGATGAAGAATCTGAATATGGTTTTGCTTAGAACACTACCCTGAGGAATTCCTGCAGCAGTATCCTGGGACTGAGATGATTGACCTCCAAACAACCACAACCATCTTCCTTTGTGCTAGTTATGACTCCAACCAGCGGAGAGTTTTCCCCCGATTCCCATTGATTCCAGTTTTGCTAGAGCTCCTTGATGCCATATTCGATCAAATGCTACCTTGATGTCAAGGGCAGTCACTCTGACCTCTCAATAGCTTGCATTTATATAGTGCCGTTAATGTAGGAAAATGTCAGCAATTCAGAGAAGCGTAATCGGGCACTAATTTACACTGAGCCAAAGAAAGGTTATTCAGAGTGGTGACTGAAAGCTTGGCCGAAGAGGTAGGTTTTATAGAGGATCTTAATGTAGAAGAGAGAGCGATGAAGAAGTTTTGGCAGGGTCTGGATGGCTGAAGGCATAGCCGCTAATGGTGGGGTGAGAAGAGTGGGGGAATACACAAGAGGCCAGAGTTTTCGGAGGTTGATAAAGCTCAAGGAGGTTACAGTTATAGGGAGGGGCAAGGCTTACACTTGCTGTTGTCTCTTTTATCATAAAATTCCTTATGGAAACTTGGTGGAAAACCATTTATGCATGTAAATTCATTTTCCACTGGACTTCGGTCCAAGTTTTGGTGATGGAGGGGGAGAATCCCTAAGCAAATTATGAGTGCCTGCATGTAATGCTATAGGAGTTCAACTCGCAAAAAATTAAAAATTAATAATATCCAAAAAGCCTTACTTCCTTTTGTCACACTTTTGCGTCAATTTTTTCCATTATATAATCCTGTGCCCACATTTATAATGGAAACTTCTATGTAAACATGTACTTTAATTACACATCAGTGATGGTGCTATAGCACCTCAGTTATGTATCTAAATTCCTCAGCAGCACTGCAGAGAAACCTTTATGCTCCAACCAGCTCTACTTTTTTGCTTCCCAAAGTAGAATAAATTTTGCTATACTATTAAAAATATAATACTGAAATATAGGACAAAATACATGAGTTTTTGAATTGGGATGGAATTTTGTCGATGTGCCACGGACCAATTATCTCCTGGTCTTGAACCCCGTTTCAACTAAAGACTGTATTTAGTCTTGATTCCCCATGTGTAACTCAACAAGAGTTGAGCTGATGGATTTGCCCGTCACTTCGACAGATTAGTGTTCAGCAAGGAGACTGGCTGTTCACTGTCTAGGTTGGTGTAGTCTCATGTGATGTTAAACCAAATCTTGGGTTGCAATTGGGTCTGCAAATCATTACATATGAAGTCACTGTTGGTGGGGTGGATGAAGGCACTGGCTTTGTGGTGTGCTTGCTTGTCCTGCAGGGAGCTGACTTTGATCTCAAATGTTGAGATTGCTTGATGACAGAGACTTTGCCGATTGGATTTATCCATAGTTTTTTCCCTATGTCGTGGGGTCCAACTTACAGGCTCTAAGACTGGCTTTCAGAATGTCTTTGTATCTAAGTTTGGGATGTCCTATGGTGCAGGTTCCTGTGCTCAGCTGGTTATAGAACACAACCTTTGGCATGTGGGAATCCTCCATGCAAACCACATGGCCGACGCAGCAAAGCTGAGCTCTGATGAGCATATCAGATATGTGGCACCTTGCAAGAACTTTGGTGTTCGGGATTTTGTCCTGCTACTTGATGTTGCTGATAGATTTTAAGCAGTGAAGGTGGAATGCATCTAATTGCTTTATGTAACACTGGTAGGTTGTCCATGCCTCACAAGCCAGAGAGGTGATGTGAGAACCTCTGCCTGGTAGACTTTGATCTTTGTTTTGAGTCAGACTCTATGTTCTCTCCAAAGCCTGGGGTGAGCCTTCAAAGGCTGAGCTTGCTTTTGCTAGGTGATGGGTGAATACATCATCCAAGGTGATGTTGTTGGAGAGAATACTCCTGAGATAGCAGAATTTCTGACATGAGTTGAGGGTGTATTGTTGATGCTGACGATGCGGTCTTGGAGTTTATGGCTGAGGCAGGTTGGTACAAGTTCTCTGTCTTTTTCAGACTTACTTGTAAGGCTGAAGTGTTCAGAGGCTTGAGCAAAGTGGTCAACAAGCAGCTAGATCTCCTCTGGAGTATGTGCTATTTGAGCACAGTCGCAGGAAAGAAGAGTTCACTTACTCGTTGTTCTTTGATCTTTGTGCCTTCGCAGATTGAAGAGGTTGCTGTCTGTCCTGAACTGAATGTGTACTCCTATGTCAAGATCTGAGAGTGCAGACAAGAGCATGGCTGAAATGTAGATGACAAATAGAACTGAAGCCATTATGCAGCCTTGTTTAGTGCCATTGGTGACAGGAAAGGCATCTGATAAGGCACCATTCTGGATCACACTGGCCATCATGCCGCCATAAAAATGAGCAGATGACCTTGATCATCTTTTCAGGGCAGCCATATTGTACCAACGCCTTCCACAGGCCTTCACGGTTTACTGTGTCAAAGGCCTTGGTCAGGTAAACGAAGACCATGTAGAGTTCCTTGTTCGGTTTTCTTGAATTTGACATGCCACAAAGATCATGTTGATAGACTCGATGTACCCAGAATCACAGTATGGCTTTCGTGCTGGACAAGAATTCAACTAGTATATATAATAATTTCACAATGCAAGTGATTCAGTTGGCTAAAGGCAATTTATTTCACATTATTGTTGCTATAAAAATATCATGCATGGAATCTTGCAGATAAAATGAAAGAATACTGGGTTTCCTTGGGCACCTGAATTCAAAACGCAGTCTTGACTGAGTCACACTCCAGCATTTGCTTGCTGTGAGTTAACTTTATCAGTCTGTCCTGCGTTCTCTGTGGGAGAGAAAGAAAAACAGGGAAGGATCTGTTCCTACATATCTTGATCACTTCCTGAAAGGTCAACCCAGTATCATTAATGGTATTTGTGGAGATGTCTCTGCCCAGCCTACCCGACTGAAGATGACAGTGTAGATATATGAGGCTAGGCTGGAGGTGGGTCATTAGCAAAAAATAAAATTGATTAATAAAGCTTTTTGAATCCCATTAAACAAAAAGATCCAGGAAATTGAAAACTAATATTTGCCTAGGTGTAAAAGTGAATCATTTACACATTCACACTTATTAAGACTCCTGGTTAATAACACTACTGCTTCCTGTTGTTGGTTACTATTACAATTTTGTTATCTGAACAGTAATTAAACTCATTCCAGATGCCTGCTCACTTTTCCATCATACTAGTTCCAACTGTTTTATTTTAACAAAGAACAATGCTCTTAACCTCCAGATATTGCTAACTTTTTTCCTGGTGTTATAGTGACTATAACATAATATATTCTTGAAGAAGTCCTAGTACGTTATTGATTTTTAAAATGTATAAGTTCTGGTAGAAGCTTGTGTGTCAGGGTATTTTTAGACTTGGAATGCAACCAGACCTTTAGCTGTTAATGCTGTTCATGTCTAACGGTTACTTGAATGACTGCCATATGAACAAAGCAGCCTCAGAACACCAACTGCCAAATGGAACACATTCTTATTTCATTGAAATGGTCACTGGGAATCTCAGAATAAAGCCTTTTTCATGTGTAAATCTGAACAGAAGCTATATCACCTGATGCTTATTTATGAATTTTTTAATGACAATGTAGGATTATAACTGCTACATGACTTGAAACTGCATGCCAGCAAATTAAAACTCTGAATGAGTTGAAACACTTGAATGTGCTAGTGGAAGCTGCTCATAGCCACTCTTGTAACATTGTAAAACAAGCAGCTATTGTAAACTAAAACACACATGGCAAGAGTTTCCTTTTGTTATTTCATCCCTCCTTTCCCATTAATTGCCGACCTTTCGTTTTGTTCTCTCCCCCACCAACCCCCACCCCCCACCCCTCCTTTTGTCTGCCTCTGCACTTGCTTAAAATCTGTTATATCTCTTACTTTTTTTGAGTTCTGATGAAATGTCATCAACCTGAAAGATCAACTCTTGTTTCTCTCTCTACAGATGCTGTCTGACCTGCTGAGTATTTCCAGCATTTTCTGTTTTAATTTCAGATTTCCAGCGTCTGCAGTATTTTGCTTTTGGCAATGACTGCATTTTGAAATCAGGGCATTTAGTGTAATAGTCAATCAGTGTTGTTTTGCTAATGATTTGTCATAGGGTGGAGTTGAGTAAATACGTGAGTCAAAGCCTGAGGTGAGTCATCATAACAAAATGCAATACTGTTGGAGTGCACAAAATACAATACTTTTGAAGAACAGGTCTATTAGACAACAAAACAGAACACAATAAAGTGTAATGACATGTGCAGTGCCTGTCTGCAATTTGTATTTGTACTTTCCTTGATTTTTTTTTTATCTTGCATGTAAAATGGTAGCTGTAAGTAAAGAGAACTAATTTATCACAACCCTATTTATGTTTAATTCTGTTCTAAAACAATGGTGCATTTTTAAAATTTGGTAAATATTTAAGTGCTCATATATTCAGACTTTTTCTTTGTGCACTGGCAATGCTATTTCCATTCATGGCCTTCCTCTTAAATCCAACACTATGTGTATAAGCAGTTTTTAAAAAAATGACTGCAGTTCAGATTTCTGTAACAAGCCTATACTAATAGTGTTGTAAGTTTTGTTGGTTACTGGCTTAAGACAGATCTAACTAAAATTTAAAACAGTGCATTGGGCGGTACAGTGGCGCAGTGGTTAGCACCGCAGCCTCACAGCTCCAGCGACCCGGAGGGCCTGTTTCAGTGCTGTAACTCTCTAAGACTCTATGACTCTATTTGATTGGTTCAATTGATAGTCAGTTTTTGAATATGAGGTGTCAGATATTCAAAATCCAGGAAGTCTCGATGACCTGTTTCTGGGATATAAGAAAGACTGCTTTGTTTATATATTTGGAGCAGTTTGATATTCTGTAAAGAAAGAAGGAATAATATGTGCATTTTAAGTTATTTGAAAATATTGTTTATTTCTTAGAGTTGTGATTTTTTTTTAAATTTCTACTGGATGTGTTGGGTATAAAGATGTTCAGTGTAAATTTATAGCTACTATGTAACTGTTACTTATGTATTTATTCAAACTTATAAAATAATTCACTTGATATTTAAATTAAAATTGGTTCTGATGTTATACTTCATTATTTTTGAATACTGAAGTGAGCTCTTATGAAAACATGAGATTAAGTCCAGTATTTAAAAGCAAAACAGGTACAAAAATAATTTGAAAGGCTAACGGAAGGTTAGCCTTTATCTCAAAGGGGTTGGAAAAGAAAGTGGTGAAGGTTATGCTGCAGTTATCTAAAGTTCTGGTTAGACCACATCTGGAGTACTGTGTTCAGTTCTGGGCACTGCCCCGCAGGAAGGATATATTGCCCTTGGATCAGGTGCACTGCAGATTCACCAGAATAATACCAGGGCTCAAGGGGTTAATTTATGAGGACAGGTTACTTGATTAGGCTTCTATTTCCTTGAGAAAAGGAGATTAAGAGGTGATCTAATTGATGTGTTTAAGATGATTAAAAGATTCGATAGTTGAAATAGCGAGAAATCATTTCCTCTGGCAAGTGAGTCAGAACGAGGCGGCATAACCTTAAAATTAGAGCTTCGCAATTCAGAGGTGATGTCAAGAAACACTTGTTCACACAGAGAGTTGGGAAATGTGGAAAATCTTTCCTCTATCCACTTATGGATCACTAATTCTCATAGACTACTGGAATTGCTCTTTTGATGAAGTAGTAATATATACTAGACAACAATGGACCTATTGCATTTCCATTTTGTGGGATGTTAGTTTATACCCGTGCTTTCTTCCAAATAAAACCGTTCCAATCTTGGCCATTAAATCAGGAGGAGATATCATTCAGAGTCAACATCGCTTCATGTGGTGATGGGAGGAAGGGAGGAAAATTCAGTCGACTAGTCACATAGTATGTCCCAGTGTTCTGGGACTATGTTTGCCCTTTCCTGTCTGAAATGTGCTTGGTGTAGGGAACCTAAAAACTGAGGAAAATATTTTAAAATGGAACAAAGAAATTTCAAAAAATAAGTTGGGATTTGTTAGATCATACTGATGGATAGTCCAAGATAAGTGGAAAAAGAATAGCAACTTTAAGAGTTGCCAGTCATTTTTCAGAAAAGACTTAGCATGTAGCAAGATTACATTTTAATTCATTTATTGGCCCTGACAAGTACAGAAAAATAGTAACAGTCAGAGAATAGCTATCAGCTTTAATGTTTACTTACGTATGCAACATCTGGTGCCATGCACTGAAAGATAACATGCCAAACAGTAGGCACATGGGAGTATTCTACAATCAGCAATGCTACAGAGAGGATCAAATGACTGTGAATATCACCTAAAGTCCAAGATAAAATTACTGCCTTTAGTTCACGCCCACTCATTTTATGTGAGGTAGATTGAATGGCTTACATCTCTTTTCTGTGGTTTGTCTGATTTTGGGGTGGTAATTGTGTGGATATGCTAGAAAATGTAGGCCATTCAATCTACGTTGTACAAAATGAGTTGTAGTGAATTAAATGAAGTAAATGATCGTGGCTGTTGAAAGTCAATTATCTCAGCCCCAGAATATGACTGTAGGAGTTCCTCAGGGCATTATCCTAAGCCCAACTAACTTCAGCTGCTTCATCAATGACATTCCCTCCATCATAAGGTCAGAAATGGGAATTGTTTCTTGATAATTGTGTCGTGTTCAGCTCCATTCACAACTGCTGAAATAACAAAGTATTCCATACCTGGATGCAACAAGATCTGGATAACATTCAGGCTTTGGCTGATAAATACAGGAAAACATTTGCACCATAGCACAAGAACCATCTCCAACAAAAGAGAGCTAATCACCACTGACATTAAATGGCACTACCATTGACCAATCCCCCACCATCAGCTTATACATCCACTCTTTCCACCACTGACATACTGTGGCTACAGTGTGTACTTTCTACAGGATTCACTGCAGCAAGTCACCAAAGCTTCTTTAATAAAGGCTCCCAAAGCCACAGCCTCCACTACCTAGAAGGACTAGTGCAGCCGGTGCATGGAAACACAATCACCTCCAAGTTTCCCTTCAAGGCATACATCATCTCAAATCGTTGTTCTTTCACTGTTCCTGTGTAAAAGCTAATCACCACTGACATTAAATGGCACTACCATTGACCAATCCCCCACCATCAGCTTATACATCCACTCTTTCCACCACTGACATACTGTGGCTACAGTGTGTACTTTCTACAGGATTCACTGCAGCAAGTCACCAAAGCTTCTTTAATAAAGGCTCCCAAAGCCACAGCCTCCACTACCTAGAAGGACTAGTGCAGCCGGTGCATGGAAACACAATCACCTCCAAGTTTCCCTTCAAGGCATACATCATCTCAAATCGTTGTTCTTTCACTGTTCCTGTGTAAAAATCCTGGAACTCTCAACCTGATAGCATTTTGGGTATACCACATGGCCTACAGTGGTTCAATAAGTCGGATCACCACTATCTTCTCAAGGGAAACTAAAGATGGGAAATAAATACCGGCCTTGCCAGCAATGCCATTATCTCAAGAATGATCATTTAAAAAAAAATCTATTTTGGATTAGATATTACACAGTGAAGATGAAAGGGACAAACTTACACATTAACAGGTGCTGTAAAAAAAAAAAATTCTCTTGTTGCATTTTTTCTCGTCATTGCCACCTACTTTACCAGCTACTGACTCCATCCCTCTCCCTGGCAACAGTCTGAAATTAAGCCAGTCTGCTCGCAACCTTGGTGCCACATTTGACCCTGAGATGAGCTTCCGACCTCATGTTCGTGCCATCACTAAGACCATCTATTTCCACCTGCATAACATCACCCGACTGTTGCTGAAACCCTCATTCATGACTTCCTTACCTCTGGACTTGACTATTCCAACAGACTCCTGGCTGGTCTCCCACATTCTCTGTAAAGTTGAGGTCATCCAAAACTCTGCTGCCCATGTCTTAACTTGCACCAAATCCCATTCACTTATTACCCCTGTGCTCGCTGACCTACAGTGGCTCCCAGTCAAGCAACGTCTTGACTTTAAAATTCGCATTCTTGTTTTCAAATCCCTCCATGGCCTGGCCCCTCCCAGCTCTGCAATCTCCTCCAGCCCCACAACTATCTGAGATATCTGTGCTCCTCTAATTCTGACCACTGAGCACCCAGATTGTAATCGCTCCAGCTTTGGTGGGCCGTGCCTTCAATTGCCCAAGTCCTAAGCTCTGGAATACCCTCCTTACACTTCTCTGCTTCTCCTCCTTTAAGACACTCCTTAAAACCTCCCTCTTTGACCAAGCTTTTGGTCATCTGATCTAATATTTCCTTATGTGGCTCCTGTGAAGCACCTTGGAACATTTTATTCTGTTAAAGGCAGTATATAAATAAAAGTTATTTTTATATTATTTGTTGAAAGGCTGCTTGTTATGGCCAGGTGAAGAGGGGGTCACAGTCATCCCTCTTGCCCTTCCTGTTATTTGACTGCAACAGGGTTTATTCCTTTTAAACAGTGGTTGTGCTTACCACCTCAGTGAGTGTTTCACCTTTTTCCATTAATGTGATTGTGAAAGAACCAATCGGACAGGTGTTCTTGAGTTTAAACAAGAAAAAGGTAAGTTTATTATACTTAACAAGTTAAACCCGATCTAAAATAATAAAAAAATATGCTACACATTCATGCACACATTCACATAAGGATCACACATGCACAAATAGATTACAAAGTGGAAAGTAGGATTTTTGGTTGGATTAAAGTCCAGAATAAATAAAAGTTAAATACACAGTGAGGTTGGATGATTTAGTGATCTTCCAGCTGGAGTTGTATTCTTGAAGTCTTTGGCTGGTCAAAGTGCACTTTGTGGCTACTCTTCCCCTGGTCTCTGGCTGTAGCAGTCTGTAGGCTTGAATAGTCCGCAGTCGCAGACTGTTTTCAAACTTGATGTTTCTGGAGAGAGAGAGAAAGAGAGGCAAACAGCCTTCTCTGCTGCTGCAGTCTCAGTTACTGCTTAGGATAATAATAGGAAATAGGAGCAGCAGTAGGCCTTTTGGCCCGTCGAGCCTGCTCTGCCATTCAAACAGATCATGGCTGATAATCTACCTCTATGCCATTTTCCCCCACTATCCCTATATCCCTTGATGTCGTTAACATTCAGAAATCTATCAATTTCTGTCTTGAACATGCTCAATGATTCAGCTTCCACAGCCCTTTGGGGTAAATAAGTCCATGGATTCACCACCCTCTAAGTAAAGAAATTCCTCCTCATCTCAGTCTTAAATGGCCTGCCCCTTATTCTGATTCTGTGTCCCCTTGTTCCAGACTCACCCGCCAGAGGAAACGTCCTATCCACATCTATGCTGTCACACCCTGTAAGAATTTTGTAAGTTTCAATGAGATCACCTCATTCTTTGAAACTCTATAGAATACAGGTCCAGTTTCTGCAACCACTCCTCATAAGACAATCCCGCCATCCCAGGGACTAGTCTGGTGAACCTTCGTTGCACTCCCTCTATGGCAATATATCCTTCCTTAGATAAGGAGACCAAAACTGCACACAATACTCCAGATGTGGTCTCACCAATGCTTTATACAATTGAAGCAATACATCTTTACTCCTGTACTCAAATCCCATTGCAATGAAGTCCAACATACCATTTGCCTTCTTACTTGCTTGCTGCACCTGCATACTAGCTTTTAGTGACTCATGAACAAGGACACCCAGGTCTCTTTGGACATCAACAGTTCCCAGCCTCTCATCATTTATGAAATACTCTGCCTTTCTGTTTTTTTCTACCAAAGTGGATCACTTCACACTTATTCACATTATATTCCATCTGCCATGTTCTTGCCCATTCACTTAGCCTGTCCAAATCCCCTTGAAGCCTCCTTGCATCCTCCTTACAACTTACAAAAATAGGAGGAAGTGTGTCATCCACAGCTGTGGCCCAAGCACTGATCCTTGCGGTAACCCCACTAGTAATAAGCTGCCATCCTGAGAATGACCCATTTATTCCTATTGTTTGCTTTCTATCTGTTAACCAATTCTCAATCCATAGCAGTATATTACCCCCAATCCCATGTGCTCTAATTTAGTTTACTAACCTCCTGTGCGGGACCACATCAAAAGCCTTCTGTAAATCCAAATAGACCACATCCACTGGTTCTCCTTTATTTATGCTACAAGTAATATCCTCAAAAAACTCCAACAGGTTTGTCAAACATGATTTCCCTTTCACAAATCATGCTGATTCTGCCCAATCATATCATTATTTTCCAAGTGCCCAGCTATCTCATCCTTTATAATAAATTCCAACATTTCCCCTACTACTGATGTCAAACTAACAGGTCTGTAGTTCTCTGTTTTCTCTCTCGCTTCCTTTTTAAATATTGGGGTTACATTTGATACTTTCCAGTCTGCAGGAACCCTTCCAGAATCTATAGAATTTTGAAAGATTACCATCTACTATCTCTATAGCTACCACCTTCAATACTCTGGGATATAGCTTATCTGGTCCAGGGGGTTTATCAACTTTCAATCCAATAAATTTTTCATATTCTTTTGGGCCTCCTTATCTCGAGAGACAATGGATACGCGCCTGGAGGTGGTCAGTGGTTTGTGAAGCAGCGCCTGGAGTGGCTATAAAGGCCAATTCTGGAGTGACAGGCTCTTCCACAGGTGCTGCAGAGAAATTTGTTTGTTGGGGCTGTTGCACAGTTGGCTCTCCCCTTGCGCCTCTGTCTTTTTTCCTGCCAACTACTAAGTCTCTTCGACTCGCCACAATTTAGCCCTGTCTTTATGGCTGCCCGCCAGCTCTGGCGAATGCTGGCAACTGACTCCCACGACTTGTGATCAATGTCACACGATTTCATGTCGCGTTTGCAGACGTCTTTATAACGGAGACATGGACGGCCGGTGGGTCTGATACCAGTGGCGAGCTCGCTGTACAATGTGTCTTTGGGGATCCTGCCATCTTCCATGCGGCTCACATGGCCAAGCCATATACTACCTCTTTATTGCAGGTTAAACAAAAATAATTTAAAACATTATTTGATTCATTAGCAATCATATTAAATTTTCAAACTATTGAACTATAAGATTCCAGCCAATGAAACCAAAGAACCATTAGACTGTTAGCCAATGAAACCATAGAATGATGCCTGACACAAGACTCCCAAAACAAGCTTTCTATTCCGAGCTCCGTCATGGCAAGAGGCTGCCAGGAGGGCAGAGGAAACACTCGTCTCTTGTGTGTAACAAAACGCCCAGTTTTTCACAGCCTGGAGGGATGATCACATGGTTCTCAAAATCTCCTTTGCTTTTAATGAGGTCCAAAGTCTAAAACCCAAAACCCCTCTCAGGTGGTACTGTCAGTGTTTACCAGTGGAAGGACGTCTCCATTCATGAATGCTTCAAGATGCTTTGAATGCCCCGCTGCCGAGGGTGACCTGGATAATCTACTCAGTAAGCCTGGGCTTCTTGTTATACTTGTGCCTCTGGTATTTCAGATGCAAATTGCGGTGGCCATCTTGGTTGTCAATTTTTTAAAAAAAGTTAATTGTAGGATTTTTTCCATTAAAAGTTTAATGTAAGTTTCCAACCAATGAATTAATATTTTTCATTTGGCATATCGTGTTTTCTTGACACTGCTACATACCCTCCTCCTAGGACACAGTGATATGTCTTTTGGGAAATACCTCCCTATCTGTGCTTCTTGGAAGAAAAGAGAAGTATAGAAGGAAGCCTGACTGTTAAGACTGCTCCCACACATCCGTAATTCCATGCTAAAGTATATAGGTTCTTAGCTCCATCTGACCAAGCAGACGTGCAGAGGCTTTGTTTTTCAAACAAAGCTGTTAGAGTTATGCCATGTGCTGCAAGCAAATCTGCAGCCTACTTCCAGCAGAGGTACAGCTCTGTCCATAACATTTATTCTCTGGAATCATTCCAGACTGCCACTGGAGATATTCGTAACACAAGTCAAAAAGTTGTACACAGTTACGTCAAGCAAGTGACAGGTGCATTGTTCTCGAGAGCTATCAATTAAACATCTGAATGGAGAACTGTGGCAACATGACAAGGCACTACAATTCAACTGAGTAACAAGCTTCCTCAAAGTCCAAGGAATCATAGATTACACCCACTTAGCCATACATACTTCTTCATCAATGGCCATACATATAGCAACAGGAGATAATATCACTCTCTCAATGTGCACTCTTTAATATGAGCACCACACCATCATACAAGTGAATGCCCACTTCCCCAGAAGTTGCCCTAATACCTTTATTTTTAAGGAGCTTCATTGCTTTTTCTTACAAAGAGGCAAGTCTCTAGGTAGAGCTCTAAACCCCAAGACTATCCTTTATAAGCTTGGCTGATGATACCCGTGCATAAGGCCCAATGTCCAAATTGAACAAGGATATTATGAGATACATTCATACACCTGACAGTGCATTACAGGTATGCTGAAGGTGTGTTACAGTCGATGTGGTGGTGTCCTGTAGTATAATCTAGTGAGGATTGTGGTGGTGTACTGCAAGGTGCATAAACTTGTCTTACAAAGGGGCCTCTTCACAGAATCACAAAATTGTTACAGCGCAGAAGGAGGCCATTCTGCTCATCGTGTTTACACCGACTCTCCGAATGAACATTTCATCTAATGCCATTCATACGAGCCTATGAATTAGGCACAGGAGTAGGCCATTCAACCCCTTCAAGCCTGCTCCGCCATTTAATAAGATAATGGCTGATCTGATTGTGGCCTCAATTCCACTTTCCCGCCTACCCTTGATACCCTTTGACTCCCTTGTTAGTCAAGAATCTATCTACCTCTGCCTTAAAAATATTCAATTATCATGCCTCCACCGGTCTCTGGGGAAGTGAGTTCCAAAGACACACAACCCTCTGAGAGAAAAGAATTTCTCCTCATTTCCATCTTAAATACGTGACCCCTTATTTTTAAACTGTGTCCCCGAGTACTAGTCTCTCCCATAAGGGGAAACATCCTTTCAGCATTCATTTTCCCGCCTTCTCCCCATAACTCTGCATGGTCTTCCTTTTCAGATAACAGTATAATTCCCTTTAAAATACCTCGATTGAAGCTGCCATCACCACACTCTTAGGCAGTGCATTCCAGATCCTAACCACTCACTGCATGAAGAGAGTTTTCCTCATGCCGCTTTTGTTTCTTTTGCCAGTCACCTTAAATCTGTGTCCTCTCGTTTTCGATCCTTTCATGAGTGGGAACAGTTTTTCCCTGTCCACTCTGTCCAGACCCCTCATGATTTTGAGTACCTCTATCAAATCTCCTCTCAGCCTTCTCTTCAAAGAAAACAGTCCCAACTTCTCCATTCTATCTTCATAATTGAAGTTCCACATCCCTGGAACCATTCTCGTGAATCTTTTCTGCACTTTTTACAATGCCTGCACATCTTTCCTAAAGTGCGTTGCCCAGAACTGGACGCAATATTCCAGCTGAGGCCGAACTAGTGTCTTATACAAGTTCAACATAACCTCTAAAATAAAAGCAAAATACTGCAGATGCTGGAAATCTGAAATAAAAACAAAAAGTGCTGGAAAATACTCTGACCTGAAACGTTAACTTTGCTTCTCTCTCCACAGATGCTGCCAGACCTGCTGAGTATTTTCCAGCACTTTTTGTTTTTATTTCAAACAACCTCCTTGCTCTTGTACATTACAATAGCCCTACTAATATTAGCGAAGACACTGTATGCTTTATTAACCGCTCTCTCAACCTGTCATGCCACCTCTAAAGACTTATGCAGATATACACTCTGGTCCCTCCTTCTCTTGCATCCCCTAAAGATGGTACCCTTTATTCTATATTGTCCCTCCACGTTCTTCCTACCAAAATGAATCACTTCACATTTCTCGCATTGAACTTCATCTGCCACTTGTCCACCCATTCCACCAACTTGTCTATGTCTTTTTGAAGTTCTGCACTATCCTTCTCATAGTTCACAATGCTTCCAAGTTTTGTATCATCCGCAAACTTTGGAATTGTGCCCTGTACAACAAGGTCTCGGTCATTAATATATATCAGGAAGAGCAAGGGTCCCAGCACTGACGCCTGAGGAATTCCACTACAAACCTTTCCTCCAGCCTGAAGAACATCAATTAATCACTATCTCTGTTTCCTGTCACTTAGCCAATTTTGTATCCATGTTGCTACTGTTCCTTTTATTGCATGAACCATAACTTTGCTCACAAGTCTCTTGTGCAGCACTGTATCAAATGCTTTCTAGAAATCCACGTACACCACATCAATAGCATTTCCCTCATCAACCCTCTCTTTTACCTCTTCAAAAAACTTGAGCAAGTTAGTAAAACATGATGTTACCTTAACTAATCTGTGTTGTCTTTCCTTAATTAACCCACATTTGTCCATGTGACTATTAATTTGGCCCCGAATTATTGTTTCTAGAAGTTTCCCCACCACCAAAGTTAAACTGACAGGCCTGTAGTTGCTAGGCTTATTTTTACATCCTTTTTTGAACAGGGGTGTAACATTTGCAATTCTTCTGTCTTTTGTCATAAGTACATTTTTTCTTCCTCATCTTAATCTCTATCTCTTTTGTCATTCAGGGAGCTCTGGATTTATTTCCCTATCTTTGCCCTTCAAGGGAACATACCTTGACTGTGCCCAAACTAGAAGCCCGCTCAGGTCGGGAAAAAAGAACTAAAATGTTAGAATGCTTCATCAAGATGGAGAGTGACGTAGTTGATTCTGAGACTAGGGTCCTAAATCTTAGGAAAGGAAACTATGAAGGTATGAGGCGCGAGTTGGCTATGACGGATTGGGAAACGTTACTTAAAAGGATAACGGTAGATAGGCAATGGCAAACGTTTAAAGAGAGCATGGATGTACTGCAACATTTGTTTATCCCTGTCTGGCGCAAAAGTAAAATAGGAAAGGTAGCCAAACCATGGCTTACCAGGGAAATTAGAGATAGCATTAGATCCAAGGAAGAGGCTTATAAATTTGCCAGAACAAACAGCAGACCGAAGGATTAGGAGCAGTTTAGAATTCAGCAAAGGAGGAGCAAGGGATTGATTAAGAAGGGGAAAATAGAGTACGAGAGCAAGCTTGCGGGGAACATAAAAACTGACTGTAAAAGTTTCTATAGGTATGTGAAGAGAAAAAGATTAGTGAAGACAAATGTAGGTCCCTTACAGTCAGAAATAGGGGAATTTATTATGGGGAACAAAGAAATGGCTTACCAACTAAATGCATACTTTGGTTCTGTCTTCACAAAGGAGGACACAAATATCATACCAGAAATGTTGGGGAACACATGACTTAGTGAGAGAGAGGAACGGAAGGAAATCAGTATTAGTAGAGAAATGGTGTTGGGGAAATTGATGGGATTGAAAGCCGATAACTCGCCAGGGCCTGATGGTATGCATCCCAGAGTACTTAAGGAAGTGGCCCTAAAAATAGTGGATGCATTGATGGTTATCTTCCAAGATTCTATAGACTCTGGAACAGTTCCTACAGATTGGAGGGTAACTAATGTAACCCCACTATTTAAAAAGGGAGGTAGAGAGAAAGCAGGGAATTATCGACCAGTCAGCCTGACGTCGGTAGTGGGGAAAATTCTAGAGTCCATTATCAAAGATTTTATAGCAGAGCACTTACAGAATAGTGGTAGAATCGGACAGAGTCAGCATGCATTTACGAAAGGGAAATCATGCTTGACAAATCTACTAGAATACTTCAAGGATGTAACTAGTAGAGTCGATGAGGGGGAGCCAGTGGATGTGGTTTATTTGGACTTTCAGTAGGCTTTCAACAAAGTCTCACGTAAGAGATTAGCATGTAGAATTAAAGTGCAAGGGATTGGGGGTAGTGTATTGCGATGGATAGAAAATTGGTTGACAGACAGGAAACAAACAGTAGGGATAAATGGGTCTTTTTCCAAATGGCAGGCAGTGACTAGTGGGGTACCGCAGGGGTCGGTGCTAGGACCCCAGCTATTCACAATATATATAGATGATTTAGATGAGGGAACTAAATGTAATATCTCCAAATTTGCAGATGACACAAAACTGGGTGGGAGGGTGAATTGTGAGGTGGATGCAGAGAGGCTTCAGGGTGATTTGGACAAATTGAGTGAGTGGGCAAATGCATGGCAGATGCAGTATAATGTGGATAAATGTGAGGTTATCCACTTTGGTAGCAAAAACAGGAAGGCAGATTATTATCTGAATGGCTATAAACTGAGAGAGGGGAATATGCAACGAAACCTGGGTGTTCTCGTACACCAGTCGCTGAAGGTAAGCATGCAGGTCCAACAGGCAGTAAAAAAGGCAAATGGTATGTTGGCCTTCATAATGAGAGGATTTGAGTACAGGAGCAGGGATGTCTTGCTGCAATTATACAGGGCCTTGGTGAGGCCACACCTGGAATATTGTGTGCAGTTTTGGTCTCCTTATCTGAGGAAGGATGTTCTTGCTATGGAGGGAGTGCAACGAAGGTTTACCAGACTGATTCCTGGGATGGCGGGACTGATACATGAGGAGAGATTGAGTCGGTTAGCATTATATCCGCTGGAGTTCAGAAGAGTGAGGGGGGATCTCATAGAAACCTATAAAATTCTAACAGGACTTGACAGGGTAGATGTAGGAAGGATGTTCCCGATGGCGGGGGAGTCGAGAATCAGGGGTCATAGTCTAAGGATACGGGGTAAACCTTTCAGGACTGAGATGAGGAGAAATTTCTTCACCCAGAGAGTGGTGAGCCCGTGGAATCCGCTACCACAGAAAGCAGTTGAGGCCAAATCATTGTATGTTTTCAAGAAGGAGTTAGATATAGCTCTTGGGTCTAAAGGGATCAAAGGGTATGGGGCAAAAGCGGGAACAGGTTACTGAGTTGGATGATCAGCCATGATCATAATGAATGGCGGGGCAGGCTCGATGGGCCGAATGGCCTACTCCTACTCTCTATGTTTCTATGACCCAAACCCGACCAAACCACCGTGGACCCGAGCCCCTCCAATTTTGCCCCAACCCAACCTGAACCCACCACGACTCGATCCGACCCGACCATCTCTATACTCACCTTCAGACTCAGAATCTCCACGAAGCTGCACTCGCTCACTGTGCAGACTTAGTTTTGTCCCATACTCCCAGCTCAGGTAAGTTTTTAAAATTTCAATACTTACCAGCAGAGCACTTACCATGTGTGTCCGGCCCGACCCAACCCAACTCGACTTGGACTCGGCCCAACCCGAACCGTGCCCAAACGTCATCCGCTGAAGATGGGCCCAACCCGACCCGAACCCGACATATGTCATCGGGTCCAATTGGGTTTGGGTTGAGTAGCAGGCCTCTAGCCCGAACCATACCTTCATTGAAGGTAGCCCATTGTTCAGCTACTGTCTTTCCTGCTAACCTTTGATTCCAATTTATTCGGCCCAGATCCATTCTTACCCCACTGAAGTTGGCTTTCCCCCAGTTAATTATTCTTATTCTAGACTGTTCTTTGTCCATTTCCATGACCAACCTAAACCTTATGATATAATGATCATTATCCCGTAAATGTTCTCCTACTGATATTTGATCCACTTGGCCATCTTATTCCTAAGAACCAGGTTCAGCGGTGCCTCTCCTTTCATTGGACTCGAAATATACTGCTGTAGTAGGTTTTCCTGAACATACTCTAGGAACTCTTGCCCCTCTCTGCCCTTTACAATACTACTATCCCAGTCTATATTTGGGTCATTAGAGTCCCCCATTATAGTTACTCTATAATTGTTGCATCTCTCTGTAATTTCCCTGCAAATTTGTTCCTCTTCATCCTTTCCACTAGTTGGTGGCCTATAGACTATACCGAGCAATGTAATTGCACCTTTTTTGTTCCTTAGCTCTAGCCAGATAGATATCCCTTAGGGATATCCTCTCTTTCCAGCACTGCAATGTTCTCCTTAACACCACCAGTCCTCCCCTTTTTTTTATTTATTTAGAGATACAGCACTGAAACAGGCCCTTCGGCCCACTGAGTCTGTGCCGACCGTCAACCACCCATTTATACTAATCCTACACCAATCCCATATTCCTACCACATCCCCACATGTCCCTATATTCCCCTACCACCTACCTACACTAGGGGCAATTTATAATGGCCAATTTACCTATCAACCTGCAAGTCTTTGGCTGTGGGAGGAAACCGGAGCACCCGGCAAAAACACACGCAGTCACAGGGAGAACTTGCAAACTCCGCACAGGCAGTACCCAGAATTGAACCCGGGTCACTGGAGCTGTGAGGCGGCGGTGCTAACCACTGCACCACTGTCTTACCTGAACACCTTGTATTCAGGAATATTTAACACCCCACATGGACTGCAGCGGTTCAAGAAGGCAGCTCACCACCACCTTCTCAAGGACAATTAGGGATGGGTAATAAATACTGGCCTAGCCAGTGACGCCCACATCCAATGAACAAATATTAAAAAAAACCTAGTCCTGCCCTTCTTTGAGCCAGGTCTCTGTTATAGCCAAATCATATTTCCACATGTCAATCTGTGCCTGTAACTCACCAGTCTTATGAACCACACTCCATGCAGTCACATACATCCACATTAACCTTGATTTAGACTTTATTACTTTCTCCCTTACTCTGACCCAAGCTAATAACTTACAATTCCCTACCCTAGTGCTATCTATCTCTTCCAGTATTCTGTGCATCTTGGTATTCCTCTCTGATATTTCCTTCTGGTTCTCACACCCCTGCCAAGTTAGTTTACACCTTCCCCAATAGCACTTTCAAATCATCCCACAAGGAAATTTGTCCCAGCTTTATTCAGGTGCAACCCGTCCGGCCTGAACAAGTCCCACCTTCTCCAGTACTGGTCCCAGTGTCCCAGGAATCTAAATCCCTCCCTCCTGCACCAGCTTTCCAGCCACACATTCATCTGCACTATCCTCCTATTTCTATACTCACTTGCACGTGACACTAGGAGTAATCTAGAGATTACTACTTTTGAGGTCCTGCTTGCTTATTTCTTACCTAGCTCACTACACTCTTTCTGCAGGACCACATCCCTCTTCCTACCTATGTCATTGGTACCAATGTGGACCACAACTGCTAGCTGTTCACCCTCCCCCCTCAGAGTGCTCTGCAGCTATTCAGTGACATCCTGGACCCTGGCACCAGGGAGGCAACATACCATCTTGGATTCATGAAAGTCTCAGAGGATGAAAGCACCATTCGAAGAACAGCAACCTGGAGGCAATACTGGTTGCCGATTATAAGAGATGTTTGTGCCATTCTGATACAGAAACCCTTTCTCTTGGCTACCATATCCAGGGATTGTATGAACCAGCCTTTTTTATACATTCTCCCTCCCCACCACAGATGTGTCAATATCTGAGAACCTTTTTCTGTGGATGTTATCTCCCACAGTTCTTCTTGGATGAACAAGAATTGAGTTCTGCCATTTTTTCAGTGAGCATTTCACATATGGAGAAATTCTAGGCCAATACGTTGGTGAATAATTAACCATGGTTAGTTTCTGTTCAGCAAGTGGGGTACTATTGCTGCTGCTGGTTGATTGTGAGGGCGACCGGAGTACTTGTGATGACATTCTGGGGCATGTTGTGATGGTTAGAATGGTGACAGATTGTACAATTTTACTGTTAGCATCATGATAGCATCAGTATGGCCAGGATCTGAGTATAATAGATTTTGATGACCTTGAAGAATAGCATCACATGACATATATTGTAGCAATAGCACTCTGTTTGCAGGTAATTACACAGTTTTATACTTTTGTCTCTATACAATATCCCAGTGATTGAAACACATAAACGATAGAGTAGAAATGCTGGAAACATCTTGTACAGGACATAAAATAGACTTATGCTAATCTCAGGTGTATCAGACATGGGCAACTAAATTATACACCACTATAATTGTTAGCATTTCTGTGGGAAAATAAATAGTATCCTTCTAAAAACATCTTTGGCATTGGTTGTAGACATCTTTAATTAGTAGCTCAAAAATGTTGTATTCTTATGCTTCTTGAGAGGCTAACTTCATGCATGAACACACACAATTCTTTAAGTCTAGTTTACAGTTAATTTTGCTCCCTCATTGGAAATGAAGTGCTTTTAGGGATATGTGAAGGGGAGGAAAGGGCTGATGGCTTTTTCTTCCCTGATTTCCTAATAATATGGCTGGAATTTTACTTCGGGGGCCTCCGGCCAAATGGTTGGGGCCGTGCCTGCCTCTGCTGGGCCTGGAAGCCACGCCATGATTTTACTTGGCCCAGGCCCTTAATTGGCTTCAGTCAGGACTTCTGCCCCTCTGAGGTAGGAGGTCCCACCTCCAAGAGCAGCTGGCCAGCAGCTCTTCAGTCCCAGCACTGCCACTGGGAGTGGTGGCCACTGCTGGGACTGCACCCAGTGAAAGGAGCAGCAATGGAGGTGGTCCCAGAAGTGAGATAAGTGTGTGGAGCCTCACTGCGGACAATTGGCTGGGCTCCGGCAAGGCGGGGGGTTGGGGGGAGGGTGGTCGATCGGGGGGATGCAGGTGGAGGGGGTGCTCCAGCGGGGACAGTTTGTGCCATGGGGCACGGGGTGCCCAATTAGGAGGCCCCCCCAGCCCGCAAGGAGACTGCCAAGTTTTACTGGGCTGTCTCCTCAGCTGGCAAAGTGCCCATCCGCTGCTGGTAATTTACCAGTGGCAGTAGGAGCAGGCCCTTAAGTGTCAATTAATTCACCTGGGGCGGGTGGGACATTTATTACCTCCTCCGCTGCTAGTAAAATTGTAACGGGGCGGGAAGGTGATGGGAACGGCACCACCTCCCCCTGCCCCCACTCAATTTTATGCCCCGCCCCTGCCTCCGCCTCTAGCCCGCTCCCATGGGTGGTCCAAAATTCCAGCCTATGAGCTTAAAGTTCAACACAAAATGCCAAGGCTATTTGAATTTTGCACTTGTAAATTAGAATTTATGTTTCAGTCCTAAGATTGCAGAGCTGCTATTGTATCAATTTTATGGAATAGTTTTCTGTTTCTTCAACAATGACAAATTGCTAAATACAATTTCAATAAATATGCTTTCCAAATACTACACTTGACAATCTTGTTCATATTGAATGTTGTGATTTAATAGTTTTATTGAGGCCAATCTGAGCATGCAGGTACTGCTCTCTGGAAATGAACTCTGAACCCTGTGAAGTGGATTCTGTAGAGTACTTCACCTTGTTGCAAAATGTATAGCTATAACCTATTAATTGATCAAACAACAATTTCATTTCTTTTGTTGATCATACTCTAACTCTGTAAAGTTAAAAGCATAATAAAGGGTGAGCTCTATTTTCTTGAAATACAGAAATGCTTGTGATACTATTTAAGAATGTCTATAAAGGATCTTCAACAGCAAGTCATTATTGCACCGCACTGGCCTAATGCATACATGTTTATTGCTTGAAAGTGGTTGATAAAAAAAAAAAATTCACAAAGATTTTTTTGTGTTTTATTGTGCTATAGAATAGAATCATAGAATGGTTACAGCATTGAAGGAGGCTATTTGGCCCATCATGTCCATGCCGGCTCTCTGTAAGAGCAACTCATCGAGTCCAACTCTCCTACCTTTCCCTCATAGCCCTATAAATTCTTTCTCCTCAGATAAATATCCAATTCTCTTTTGAAAGCCTCCATTGAATCTGCCTCCACCACACTCTCAGGTTGTGCATTCTAGATGCTAACCACTTGTGACATAAAAAAGTTTTTGTCATGTCACCTTTGCTTCTTTTGTCAGTCACCTTAACTCAATGTCCTCTGGTTCTCAACCCTTCCTTCAGCGAGAACAGTTTCTCCCTCTCTACTCTGTCCAGACTTCTCATGATTTTGAATACCTCTATCAAATCTCCTCTTAATCTTCTCTTCTCCAAGGAGAACAGCCCCAGCTTCTCCAATCTATCCACGTAACTGAAGTTCTTCATCCCTGGAAGCATACTCGTGAATCTTTTCTGCACCCTGTCAAATGCCTTCACGTCGTTCCTAAAAGCATGGTGCCCAGAATTGGACACAATACTCCAGTTGTGACCGAACCAATGTTTTATATGGGTTCATCATAACTTCCTTACTTTTGTACTCTATGCCCCTATTTATAAAGCCCAGGATCCCGTTTACTTCATTAATAGCTTTCTCAAACTGCCCTGCCACCTTCAGTGCCATGTCAAACCCACCATGTTTTGTGGTTATATACAGTTCTATGGATTTTCATAGTTCAGGATAGATAGCTGCTCTGAGACATTTGCTGTTGCCTTTTTATAACCAAAGAAATCGGCTCTGAGATTTTCCTTTACTCTCTGTGAGAAAGCATCTTAAGTATGGCATAAGGTCCAGTACAAAATTCACAACTGCTGAGTACGGTTAGAATGTTTTTTAATCCCACAGGATAGTAGATATGGACCAAATTCTAGAGAAGGTAATTAATTAGGGAAGGAGTTGGGTTCATATTAGTTGACAAGCACAACTGAAGGTCATAGAGATGTTCATGACACCTACTTCATTTTTAGTGTTACTGTTATCTTAGTATTCCCTAAAGTTGGGGACTCAACAAGAGTTGTGGGATGGAAGGCCATAATAGAATATGAATACACTGTCTCTGGATAAAGTGAGCTTGATGACTTTTTCTCACTCTGGATTTTTATTATGTAATTAAAGGAATCTTTTTTCACAATGAGATAGATATTTACAATATATTGCTTTTGTAAAGTTGTCAACCATGGGTGATAATGTGTTGTGATGATATCACCCTATGAAATTAACAGCCAGCTTTAAACATCCAGTGTAAGCAATGAAACTTGATGTGGCTGCACTTCAACATAGAACTGATTTGAATCATAACTTTTTTTTTTACGGGGAATTTGTATCATTTTTCAACATTGTTTTAAAAATTTCCTTACAAGATTGTAGGAAAATACAGCATTAAGTTTGTGATTTGGTTTGTGATTTCCACAGTAATAATTATAATCTATATTTATTACAATTAACTGAAACATACTTTGATAATAAAACATTGTTTAAAAATTTTTACCTTGTAAATGCTGGATTTTGCATTCAGAAAGAATAATTCCACAGTGGTAATGTCCTTTAGGAATGATATGTTCTCAATATAAAACCTAAAGCAAATATATTGAAAAATATATTGTTCAAAAACTGCCTTTAACAGACTTAATTTATGCTTTTTATTTGCAACAAAATAACTGACATTCATTGTTATTCATTTTCATTTAAAAAAATATAATTTTATGGCATCAAAGCAACTTCTATTGTGATGTTTGACAATGTTCTGTGTTCATACAACTACTTTCAGTCAGCAACAAGTTAGTTTGCACACTGGAAGGGAAGACAGCTTTGAGATGTTCTTGCACACCTCCTAGTGGTTAGGTACAGATCTCAGGGAGCAAGACTGCTTGGCTGAAGAATGATGCAAGAATGTAGGTGGACCAGAAGAACAGAGAAAATAATTTTTCAGTGATCAGCCTAGATTTGGAAATATATAAAAATAATTTTAAATGAAAAACTGTAATACAAGAATTAAAGATCTCCTAATTCTTTTTACGTAAAGCTATGAATGAAATCATTGAAGTTAGAACTTGGAGCTTGTGGAGTAGGAAGCAGGAGCTTTGTTTTTGTGATCTGAAATTATTTGAACCAATCTCACTAATTTTGCCTAGGATGACCATTTTTAATGTGGGACAGATCGAGAGGGCTATTTTCTCCTCCCCTCCTCTTCCAAGGTATTCATTCATTGCTGGAGTATGGTTCCAGCCTTTGGTACCTTGCACAGGTGGTCGATCTTACTCTAATGAGTGTCAGCAGGCTGTCTCACCTTGGGGGCATCAAACTGAGTACAATCCTGTCCTTGCCTGACATTCACATACATACATACATGTCTGTCACCACCCCGCTGCGATTAACTAACTCAGCACAGGCTGCAATTGAACCTAGGCCTTTGCTTGTCTGTACGTCTCAATCAGTTAAGCTGTGGAAGGAATGAGAGACCAGAATTATCTGTCGGAATAATCTTCATGGGTATCAATTTATCTATTTTTCTAACCACTATCAGACAACTGAGCTAGATGAAAGGATTTGACTTCAGTAAGCTATTAGTTTGCTGCAGGCTTTTAATTATATTTGACTAACTCCCTTTGTTAACGTATTTATAAACTATAGAACCTGTAATTCTTTTTTATATGCTATCCAGCAACAGGGGTTTAAGCCTTTGGACAACATTCTTATTCAGAGACAAGACTGGTGTAGATGTAAATTGAAGACAGAGGCAAGAGAACTGACCAGGAAAGAGGAAACTTGGAGGCAAAGCAATAGAGTTGAGGAGATAAAACAATGTTAAGAGTTAACAGGTAACATATCAGTAACAAGAGAAGGATACAAAGTTCAAAGAACAGAGTTTTGGAAGAATCAATTTGCAAAGAATAAAGTCTTAGAGTGACATGTCAACATTCATTTTGGAAGTAGAAAGGACCGCACTCACATTCCATCCACCCCCTCCGCCCCCCCCCCCCCCCCCCCCCCCCCACACACACACACACACACACACACACGTAATCCACATTGGAGCCTTGAGCTGTTACTGTAGAGTATATTGATTTTCAGATGTTCCAAAGAAAGTTACAATTTGATACAGTTATGATCTGATATAAATGTTCTATGTTTCAAACCTATAAACAGATTTTTTTAATTATTTGACTATGACAATTTTTTCTACAGGTTTAAAATGTTTTAAACACATCAGTTTAAAATTCTTAGTATGGCAGAGGTTAAAATTTGAAACTTAAATGGAGGAGTGTTGTACAATACCATGCCATATTCCATCTTTCTGAAATGGATAATAATGTCACTTTTCCACTTTCTCACAATATTGCGTCTGATTAAAAAAGACTTCAAAGACTTCAGTATGTGGAATGAGAGATGTGCTACTATGGCCGGGATTTTTATTTAATTGAGAGGGTGGGATCGGTTGGTCACTTAAATATACCCCTTGGTTGGCGTGCCAGTTTCCCAACGTGAAACCGCATGCTTCAAGTTATATAATGCTACGACAGGACCCAGAAGAGGCAACCCACCCGAACTTCTTAATTGGCAAGTTAAGCCTCTTAATGAGCTTGTCAGCTCGTTAAGGGCCAGTTTTGAACTTTCTTTTTAAAGGTGCGGGATCCATGCATGATCCCAACCACAACAGGGAGGAAGAGGTGGTGGTGATACAGCAGGGGGAGAGCTGGAATGATGGGACAGCAGCAAGAGGCACCATTGAAGATCGAAGACTCAGAGAAGACCCTCGTTTACAGGCAACCAGTTGTGCTAAGTGAGAAGAATTATCTTTCATATCTCTGCACTCTTGGTGAGGGCATTTTGAGCCAGCTGTGTTGCAGTGGGTGTGGGTGGAGTGGGTGGATGGGTCCTTCTGCTTATGGGTCACAGGGGTTCATGACAGGAGGGTTCAGGAAGATTTCACATTCAATGGAAAGGAAGGTCATAAGAGGAAATGGGATCAAGCTACTCCGAGCGGTGAGGAGCAGTATCTGCAGGAGCAGAGGCAGACCCCTGGGCAACAGGGGTGCAGAGTTGAGGAACGAGAGGCAGGAAGGCAACAGATGTGACACTCTCAGCATAAGGTCTACCGCCAAAGGAGAAGCTGCCTGGATAGGGCAGATCCTCAGCGCTGCAGAATAGAGTGCCTGTCCGGGCAGATGGTCGCTGACCTGAGTGCTCTCCTTGAGGGTCATCCGGAGGTTAGCAGAAACCATTGCCATGGCCTTCCTGTGGCTCCAAGAGTCACAGTGGCCTTGCACTTTCCTGCAACTGGCTCCTTTCAAGGGGCGGCATCAGTCATTGGTGGCATCTCATAGGCAGCAGCACATCATTGCATCACGGACGTGTTGGATGCTCTATTCGAGAGGCGTTTTATGCAGGTGTGCATGCTTTTCTGGAAGCTGCCATTACATCGTCATCCTCTGGCACCCTCAGGTGCCGCAGGTCTTCATGAAGTCATCGGAGAGCCATGACTGGCTGTTGGCGGATAAGGCTTAGCCCTTGTAAAGATAGCTGATGACTCAAGTGCATCATCCTACCACGAAGGCTGCAAGATACTGCAACCAATGCCACCTGAGCACAAAGGTTATCATTGAGCAGGCCATCATGATGATGAGGCTTAGGTGCCTTGACCAGTCAGGTGGTGTATTCCAGTACACTCCCTCAAGGGTCTCATGCATTGTGGTGTTCTGCTGAGCCCTCCATTATATGGCCCTCCAGAGAATTGTGGACTTTGAGGAGTGAGAAACGCTGGAATGGCACAGCTCTTCAGAGGAGGAGGCTGAAGGAGAACTTGAGAGCCATCCCCATGCTTTGCAGGGCTGCCGCTGTGGTAGGCTCAGGATGTGGAGCATTCATCAGGATGGCAGGGATGCTAGGGCCACTCTGATGCAGAGACCTGCACAAGACTCAATCTGCAGGACATTTGGAGAGGAGCGTCACTTTCATCCGAGTGAGAGCAACGATCAGTTCGTAGTAAACGTCAGCAACCTTCCAGTGGCATAAACACTGCAAGGCTCCAGAGTCTCCGCGTAACGCACTCTTCCCCAGGACCACTGCTTTGGCAACCTTTACTTCCCATTCTGTTGCGTCTTGCCATGATGAGATGGAAAAACACAAATCTGCCTTGGTGCAACAAATTTCCCAGTACTTTATCACTTAACAGTTCACTATTATATGCCTAAGAAAAACCCAAGTGACCCATAAAGTGACAACATCGATATGGTGCCATCCTATGAATGCTCCCCCTGTGGCTGAGGATGAGATGGAGGGAGAATGCTCACTAATGCCTGTCTGGGACTGAGATGCCCTCAGAGCTCGGTCTCGGCATGGAGGTGCCTGGGGGTGGCACCTCCAAGGGCTGCTGCACCAACATCACTGCAGATGCACTACTGATGCTTTGTCCGTCGGAGGGACCATGTCGGCGAATGGTGATGGCTACCCATGAGGGATGGCCCCCTCATCACCATCAGTTGCCTCCTTAGCCTTTTTATGACGCCATTGATCGCTGGAGGGGACCACCAGCTGGGGCGCAGCTGGCACCTACTCCATGCTTCTTTGTGCCACTGACCGGTCGGTCAATGCTGCTGACTGCAGCATGCATCCTGTGCATGTCAATGTGCTGTTCCTGCATCCACTCTGAGTGATGCCGCTCTGCAAGAGGTTGGCCAACTCTCAATGGAGGAGCTCAGATGCTCAAAGCACTGAGACATTGTGGAGCCCATGAGATGAATGGACTCCTCCATTCTCATCCCATGAGTCTGCAAAGCCTTGGGTAACTCTGACATGTGGGCACACACCTCTCACTGATTCTCCAGGTAGAGCCGCCTGTTTCGTGCCCTCTGAGGCTCTGAATCTCTATCCTGATGAACAGGGCTGCACGTATTCTCCATCCTCCGAGGGGGACTGGCCACTGCTGACCCTGCCTCCCCTGAATCCTCTAGCTCTGACGTGATTGTGCGCTTCACCCTGTACCACCGTTTCTAAAACCGCACAAGGACTCACAGAGGTGCGAGTGTCTGCGCTGGTGGAGAGTGCACTCGAAAGCTATGACAGGCTCCGATGTGTCTTCCTCCTCTGATTCCTCAGGAATTTGTTGTCTTTCTGTGGACTCCTGCCCTGACATAAGGGAAGATGGTGATGAAAAATTGCAGATGCCTCTGGTGCCTAAAATAATGAAATGAGCGCTTATGCATTGACAGCTCATTGCACAGGGAGCATTGCCACACGTGCCCTGAGCATGGAGATGTTTTCACCCTGTCTACAGCGGAGCCCCATTTCTCCATCCCCAGGATCCCTGCGGCTTGACACTCTCGCCACTTAAAGAGCCAGCTCCTCAAAGTTTGCCTGCAGCGTGAACTGGGGCACCCCACTGTCCAGGCGTGCCCTCTCGTTCTCCCTGGCATTTAACTCCTGTTTGGCCTACAAGGTGAAGAAAGATGCCATTAGGACAATGCCTCCCTCTCTCACCACTCACAACTTTTCATTCGCATACGCTGCTGCAGTCTGCACTCAGCCTCTTGTCCAACAGCATCTAGTTGAATGATGGAGCAGGCTCGAGAGGCCGAATGGCCTACTTCTACTCATGCATCTATTTCCTATGTCCCTGCATCTGCTGCCACTAATTGGGCAAAGAAAGCATGCTCTGGACTAATTAACTTTTCCTTATGAAAATTGCGATGCACGCATGTTGCTGCAGCAGTGTGGTGTTAGGACCCGGAAGTGACCACAATGTCGGGCTTCCGACCATGGAATCGAAATCGAAATCCTGCCCAATGTTTCATATTGCTGTTATATTGAACTGATTTGTAATTTGTCTCTTTTCCTGCTGGAGGCGTCATAGCCACTCCAAAAAGTTCTTTGTAGCTAGTTATTCCACTAAGAGCTGGGGAGGGAAAATAGCCACACAACCAAGATAAACAAAGACTCTGAAAACATATTTTCTGAATTAATAATTCAGGCTGGTTTTGACTTTCACTATTGAAGTAATTGATTTACTTTGGATTATAAAGACTCCTGACAGACTCAGTGCAGCAACAATAATAATGAAAGCAAAACTTGAAGATGGTTCAAAAACATTTAAAAAAATACTTTTCTTCCTGCTTGAATAGAAGATTCAGACTACACAGAAAAGATTACGAAGTAGCAAAAAGAAAAGTAGGTACTTAAGGTCCACACAGATTATGTGGCTGATATTTTAGGTTAGGTTTACTGTAATTTAGAGGTATTAATAATCTGATGCATTGAAGATTAAAGGTGTCACTACAAAAGTAGTCTCTGGTCCAGTGTGTTTCTTTACTTTCATTGTTTAGATTCTGTATCTGTAAGACAGCAAGTTTTTTGCCTGCAGCTGCAAGTCGGTATTTACTGATTTTATAAGGTACAAAGGAAGAATTCATCCCACTTGCAGGAAAGTTTCATGGATAAATAGTGCTTTCATATATTTTTCTTCCCATAACTTGGGACACATTACAGGGTTGATCCATGCTCATTTTTTTTTAAACTGGCCCTATGTGTGAACACATATAGAAGGTCACCAGGTACTTATATTCTCTACAGTTTTTCCTTTCCATTTCTCACATTATTTTTCCTCTTCTAAAGACATACCATCAGCTTTCAATGTTGGGGTGGCATGCAGTCAGTGGTACGAGGCATATAACTGGCCTACTCATGGATAATAGCAGTGCAGAGTCAGCTTATGCCTCCAAATTTTCCACTGCTGTTGCTCCTACATTTCTCTTGTCAGTGAAACTGTGCTTAATCAGCATGAGAGTGTTTTTACGTCAGAACATAACATTATATCTCATGCAGCCATGAAAGATGCACTTGACAGCTCAGATTATTCCTGCTCCATCTCTTTTATCGTGATAAGATATTTCTTTGAAATAGAAAGATCTTCAATAGTGCCTGTGCCTCCACAGACGATTTGCAGCTGGCTGCACCCAGTGGATAGATGGGAACGTGGGGGATAGGTAAAAATAAATGACAAGGTGATATAATGTTATGTCATGATGTAAGAACAGTAACATGCTGATTAATTGCAGCTCATTGACAAGAGAAATTTGGGAAAGTGTTGCACGCAGCCTATTTGGTCACTGCTGCTCCAAAAGTAGCACAAAATTAAATGTTTTAAAGGTGATGATTTGTGTGGAGGAATACACAGGGAAAGTGAGTTTAGTTCAAATATCCGAGTCCCCCCACCGCGTCCCTCTCCCCCTCCCACCCCCCCACACATTATCCTGTAATGTGTAATTTAGACCAAGTGAGGATGATTTTCACTTGGCTCTGGCAGCTGACATTTTTAAACGGGCCTAATGCTCGGAGGCCGAAGTGCCAGTCTGTTTCAGGCAGAAGGCCCTTTTAAAATGCAAATGAAGGCCCTAAACACTGGCAGTGGATGTACCGTGCATGATCCAGTTTTACTGGTGACATAGTCAAAAAGCACTCAAAAAACAGGTAAGTTGTAAATTACTTTTGGGCGAGCAAGAATAGCAGTCTCTGGGCCCCATATAGTGGGGCTGAATTTTATAAGCTCGCTGCTGGCGTTGGCACCATTTTTACAGGGCTTCAAGCGAATTTACATTTTTAAAGATACATCTCTTTGACATTATTTGTAAAAAATTCAATAAAGGCTAAAAGCCCTTCTACCACCTCACTCCATCCCCCCCCCTCCACCAGATACTTTATTTTTGGGTCTTTCCCACCAAAAAAAATGTATTCCCAAGCCAAACTCTCCCCCCCAACCCCCCCACCCCCCGAACCTAGTCACCTTTGCCCTTCAACCCCTTCCCACCATCCCCTCAGCCGATGGAAACAGTGTCCTCCGCTTCCGCCCGCCATCCCCACCCCCCCCCCGCCCTGAAAATTTCATTCCTCCCATCTCCCCACCAGTGTCACGCTTCATATCTCCAAACAGAGATCCGATGGCACAGGTGTTCCAGCCACTGGCTGGAATATCTGTGTGGGATGGCTATCGGGTCAAGATGAGTTATTTTGCATTTATTTTAATTCATTTTAATATTTAAAGGAAGGCGGCTGTGGGGGGGGGGGGTGCGTGCGGGGGCCGCACCGAGGTCTCATGAAGCCAGTAAAATGCAGCGAGGCCTTCCTGGCATTAGCGATTGTGGCAGGCTTCTCCCGGAAGAATTTTCCGGATCCCCTGCCACGACCCCCGACGTCGGAGGGCTGGTAAAATTCAGCCCGTAATCTTGGCTGCTGCCACCCTCGGCTGTGCCCTGGGAGTTACCATGCTGTTTGTTGTAGGACAGCCTCCAGGACCCCAGAAGTTGTGCCTGAATTTGGCAAGCTGCATTTGGACATTCATCTGGGGCAGCTAGTTTGCTGGTTGTATTTAAATGAGGTTGGGCCTCAACTGGGCTCCAGCTGCTGGTACACTTTGCCGGTCAACTGACTGGAAGTAAAATCGACACTAATGTGTGGGAAGTAAAGAAATAAAGGTGTCAAAAATATTTGTTGAGGTGGTCAAGTAATAGGAAGTGCAAACCTTTACACTCATTCCAATTCTCCACTTCAAACAGCTGCCTTTTCAGTGAACTCAAATTAACGCTTTGAAGCTAAAACTTTAAACAAGAGTATCACCAGTTTTGAAATGTATTCTTGGTGCATCATGTGAGCTCAATTTTATGCAAATACTAATGAACTCACTTGACTGAAAAGAATAAGGCCACCGGTCCTGTTTTCCTAGGCAAATCATGATCCAATACCCTGCGATCCAGTTGCAGCCAGTTACTCTGACCTCTACAGGGAAGAAAAGGATGTAAGAATTAGCACATTATAAATAATCACAGACCATGGTGCAGTTCTTTCTGTAATGGCCATTTTTATTGATGAATAGCTGCCTGATTGCAAGGAGCTATTACATTCTTTCTGCACGCACACATGTGTAATTCACGATAGATGTTACAAGGTTTTTAATTTTGGAATGTTGTTTTCATAACACTAGCTCACTATGTTTGCCCCATTCCTGTTAGCATGAAAAATTTGTGGCTTCACAAACCTGGGTAGCCCATGCGTTCCAGTTGGACGCATTTTCAAGTTGTCTTCCTAAACGCTTCTTCATAGCTGCCTATGTGAGTGACAATGTTTGATGCATAAAGAATACCGGTCTTCATCCCTGGCTTTATTTAATGGATTATAGTTGGAAATAAATTATTAGGTGTTTCTCATAAGTAAAATAAACTCAGTAAGCCAACTGATGCATTAAGGTATAATGGGTGCTCCTGTTTAAATATACAAGAAATGGTTCATGCTATTGTAAAGCATTTATAAAATGATTCTACTGAATGTACATAAAATTTTGGTGGTTGCCATAATGATGTTTCAGAACAAGTTCTGCCACAGGTGGTCCTGTTGTTGTAATGACATGAAATGGGATATTGCAGAACATGGTGAGTGTAGTGTGCTGTGTGACTGAGTCACTGTTGTCATTTTTTTTGGTTGGTGTGAGATAACCATGCTGAGGATTGGCTTAATTAAGTACATTGTCAAATAAGTGCTATTGAATTTGACAGATTTCACAACTGAGGAATTTACCCTTTCCTGTTACCCTTTTTAAATAAGTTGGAGTTGGATTTGCTTCTTTGGCCGAGAGCCTATGTGTATGTGATAGTGCATCATACTGTTCATTATGGAGCTGAACCAGGACGATTACTGGATATTTAAATTCCACAAAGATTTTTAAATAAAAGGTAGCAGTTTCTCTGATGTCACTAAAATGACTTCCTCTTACCCAATTTCAAATGCCACTGAACTCAGGATTTTCGGCATGCATGTGATACTTAAAAATACTGTTAGATGATTTACCTAAAATTGACCTTTTCATTTTAATCCAATATTGCTGAATTGCTTTGATATGATATTCATGCCTTGAGGATTTAATAAGAATGTAGCACACAATATGCAATTATCTTCAGGATAGAAAAACAATTTTTTTTTCACTGCATAGGAAATAGGTATTATTGGTATTCAGAAGTTAGCATTATCCTTCCTCCTTAATTCCACCCAGAATTACAAATTACAGCACAACGTGATGGTAAAATGTGATGGTGACAGTCAATACACATTGGTCAAAATCAATTAAATTAATTTTATCTTATTTTAATTGTAAAACAGAATAATTATCCCCACAAGGGACTCATTTTTCCTGATTAATTAAATGGTGCTGTGGACATTCAAGAATGGAGTTACTCTCAGTTATTAACAAATTCTGCCAAAACACTGTGATAAGGAATGGCCTTTTTTTGCCAGCTGCAAGATGAGCGTCATTAACTTGTTCAGTATTGCAGGAAATTAGGGAACAACTTTCTACCTTTTGGAGTGTAAAACAGGATTTTCCCATGGTCCTTTGCCAAGATCAACACGACCAGGACAAAGACTGCATTCAAGATAGAGGGAAAGCCCATTATGTAAACAATGCCAGACTGCAGCAAGTAGGTGCTAACAGGAGCAAGTGATGTTTCCCACAATGGGGCCTGACTTCTTGTATGACTTCACAGTTACTAAAATAGAATGAAGAAACGGAGTTTCAGTAGACGTCATGAATGCACATTACAAGGAATGTCTTAAGTAGCTGGATGTTTCCTTTAGTGAAATTAATTGTGTGCTTTGCAACAAGTACTGTGGTCTACAGAGGCAGGTATTTTAAGGACACAGTTAATCTCCTGTGAGCATTCAAACCTATGTTGTCAACGTCAGCTATCAAGTTCCAGAAAAAATTTCACTCAGCTCATACAGCAAAGTCTGTATGTCTGACATAACAAAAAATCTGTTGTGAATTTTGGTTGCTAAAATTGCCTTTACAGGGAAGAAATTGCAGTAGAATTAATAAATTCTATTGAATTGCTAAAATTAATGTCATGGTTCCACCTTAGTACTGAATGCTGCATAATTTATGTTTTAAAAGAACAACAGCTGTTAAACTTTGGGTATTTTTTGTATGGGATCATGAGGAATAACCTAAAGGCTGAAAGAATTTCAAAATGCGAGAGGCTTGGCATTTCTAAGAGCAAGATGGTATGCAAGATAATGCACTGTACATTGTTAACATGGGGTACAACCTAGGCATACATACTTGTTTACATCCTGTTTTTATTCCAAGTTGGTTCCATGTTGGAATCCTCCCTGTTTGAGCTTTTCATTTCAACTGCTGTGAGAACTGGGTGTGTAGAATTCCAAACTTCCCCACAGTGTAGTGTCAGGGCAAGGTATTGTTGAGTCATATTCCCTGGCTATTTTTCACCTGAATGTGAACCCCCAAACTAATAGTTAATTGAAAATTGATGCACAGTCCCACACTTGTGAACAATGAAGTTGCAGTTTTGGCTGAGACCTGAACCTAGGACGGCTGGGATGTGGGGTGGGCTGCGGATGACGGCATTTCAGCAGATCATCCCCTCTTCTAGAGAATCAGATAAATTGATACGTGCAGGAAAATAAGTGTGAACTTCAGTTTTATTCTTTGTAACATAATTGAAAATTAAATATTGCAATTTAAAATATTGAATATCAAACCAGTAACTTTTAAGGAATATCTTATTTTTCTATTGAATTATTCCGTTTCTCAGTTCTGTGGAATATTGTTCAAAGTTAAATTTGCTATTCTGGTGATCTTACGTGGTACCAATCCATTAAAAATAAGAAACGTCCCTTCCCAACACGGAAGAGGGTGTGCACTGCACATACGCTAAAAGGAAGTGTCCTAATGTTCAAATTCAGTAGGACTTTGCAGTATATTGTCACCCTTTGTGAAAAGCGATGACGTTAGTTGAGTCTTATGTCAACTTAGACACAGAATAGTGAAACCTTACAACACAGAAGTGTCAATGCGATTTTACTGTTCAGCGGCGCTTGAGATGGCTTGGCCATGTGAGCCGCATGGAAGATGGCAGGATCCCCAAAGACACATTGTACAGCGAGCTCGCCACTGGTATCAGACCCACTGGCCGTCCATGTCTCCGCTTTAAAGACGTCTGCAAACGCGACATGAAATCCTGTAACATTGATCACAAGTCGTGGGAGTCAGTTGCCAGCGTTCGCCAGAGCTGGCAGGCAGCCATAAAGACGGGGTTAAAGTGTGGCGAGTCGAAGAGACTTAGTAGTTGGCAGGAAAAAAGACAGAGGCGCAAACGGAGAGCCAACTGTGTAACAGCCCCGACAAACAAATTTCTCTGCAGCACCTGTGGAAGAGCCTGTCACTCTAGAATTGGCCTTTATAGCCACTCCAGGCACTGCTTCACAAACCACTGACCACCTCCAGGCGCTTATCCATTGTCTCTCGAGATAAGGAGGCCAAAGAACATATGTAATAGTATAAGGACAATCCAATCCAACATTTATGAAGAGCAATACTTTATAAATGAAATTTTGTCAAAAAAAATAGAAAATTGCATACAGCAAGAATAGGCCTATTTCATGAACCATTATATTCACAAATGTGGCAAACTTTAATCATAATCTCAAAACCATGTTTTTTCAATTCAGGCACTGATTACAAACTGAAGTTGTTGCATGCAGTTTTCCAGCTATTACTTTATGCAGTTATAAATCTGATCTGGCTAGTGAGTTGAGGCTCGCTTTAAAAGCAGTTGCATGTGCATGAACCCTTAATTAGTTGATTCTCATTATTAAAGGCCTCAAACTAGTAATTGCCTCACAGATTTATTCAGTTGTCAATTGTTTTGATTCAAACAACTCCCTTCTCCTGAAACAATGAATAAATGGTCTTGTGTTTAACTGAACTAATTTTGATTACCTTTGATGAGAAACTGAAGTAGTGGAACTTATGAAACAAAACAAAAGCATTGTATATGTAAGCACGTATATCTGAAACCTGATTCTAATAATGGTACCATAACTGTGCCAGGAATGAAATAAGATTGTTTGGTATATTTGGTCCTTGAACGTGTTGTCGCCTCCCAAATCCGCGCCGATCTTTCCTGAAACTCCATGTTTGAATCCTTCCAATCAGGTTTCCATCCTTTGCCACAGTACCGAAACAACACTTAGCAAAGTCACAAATGACATCCTATGTGACTGTGACAAAGGTAAACTTCCCTCCTCGTCCTTCGTGACCTGTCTGCAGCCTTTGACAGGATTGAGCACACCATCCTCCTCCAGCACGTCTCCACTATTGTCCAGCTCTTATCCACCTAATCATATCCAGAGTATCACTTGCAATGGTTTCTCTTCCTGCTCCTGCACTGTAACCGCTAATGTCCCCCAAGGATCTATCCTTGGCTCCCCCCTATTTCTCATCTACATGCTACCCCTTGGTGACATCATCGAAAAGTACAGTGTTAGTTTTCACATATATGCTAATGACACCCAGCTTTACCTCACCACCACCTCTCTCGACTCCTTCATTATTGCTAAATTATCAGACTGCTTATCCGACATTCAGTACTGGATGAGCAGAAAATGTTTTGTTCTTCCGATCTGAGATCTTCCCTTACTAATGTACTGATCCCATCCTTTACTTTCAGCGCAACATCATCTCCTTTTTTGCCTGTCCTTCCTAAATGTCGAATATCCTTGAATACTCAGTTCCCGGTCTTCCCGTTATGGCAATTAGATCATACCCATTTACCTGTATTTGGGCCTGTAAATGATCTAGCTTGTTGCGAATGCTGCATGCATATTCAGGTAGAGTGCCCTTAGCCTTGTCTTCTTGACACTCTGCATTCTAAATCTAGTTGATGCTTGTCTTTGGTTTGCCAGCCTTCTAATGTTACTTGCTACTTTTCTACATCCTGTCACCAGCTTTACTTCCTTCCAATTTGAGCTACCCCCTCAGATTCCCATCCTCCTGGCAAGCTAGTTTAAACCCTCCCCAACAGCACTGGCAAATCTCCCTGCGAGGATGTTAGTTCTGGTCCTGTTGAAGTGTAGCCCGTCCATCTTGTACAGGTCCCACCTGCCCCAGAAGCAGTCCCAATGCCTCAGAAATCTGATGCCCTCCCTCCTACACCAGTTCTCCAGCCAAGTGTTCAATCGATCACTCCTCCTATTCCTATGTTCACTAGCACATGGCACTGGAAGTAATCCTGAGATTATTGCTTTGGCGGTCCTGTTTTTTAATTTCCTTCCTAACTCCCTAAAATCTGATTTCAGAACAGCATCCCCCCTCCTACTTATGTCATTGGTACCAATGTGGACCACGACCTCTGGCTGTTCACCCTCGCACAGAAGGATGTCCTACAGCCTCTCCATGACATCCTTGATCCTGACACCAGGGAGGCAACACACCATCCTGGAGTCAGGTTTACTGCCGCAGAAATGCCTGTCTGATCCCCTGACTATCGAATTCCCTATCACTATTGCTCTTCCACTCTTCTTCCTCCCCTCCTCTGCAGCTGAGCCACCCGTGGTGCCACGGTCTTCGCTCTCACCAGTATCCAAAATGGAAAACCGATTAGCGAGCAAGATAGACTCAGGGGACTCCTGCACTGCCTGCCTGGTTCTCTTAGACTGCCTTGTTTTCAAATCCCTCCATGGCCTTACTCCTCCCCATCTCTGTAATCTCCTCCAGCCCCACAACCCTCCAAGATATCGGCATTCATCTAATTCTGGCCTCTTGAGCATCCCTAATTTTAATCAGTCCACCAGTCATTGCTGCGCCTTCAGTTGCCTAGGACCTAAGCTCTGGAATTCCATCACTACACCTCTCTGCCCGTCTACCTCGCTTTTCTCCTTTAAAGCACGGCAGAAAACCTATCTCTTTGACCAAGCATTTGGTCCTCTGATCTAATATTTCCTTATGTGGCCTGGTGTCATTTTTTGTTTTATAATGCTCCTGTGAAGCACCTTGGGACGTTTTATTACATCAAAGACATTATATAAATATAAGTTGTCGTTGTTGTTAAAGTTACACCATTCGAACACGGAGTTGATATACTTAATCAAATACACAAAAACAGCCTGGTTATGTAGAATTCTGCAGGCGTTAAGAATATTTTTAGCTGCTGTTCAGCAAATGTGACAGCTCTTTCAATAACATGCTGATAAGATTAGAAGGTAGTCTGTTCTTTATTGATAATTGTTCAAGTTGGGCATGCCATTGTTTCTTGACATTTTGATAAGACTAACAGTGTTACCAATAAAAAGAATAAAAGAATATATTTTTTGTTGAACAGCAACAAAGCAGGTTAACCGGTTTCGAAACAACCATCCTGACAACAGTAAATTAAGTACTTGGGTGGATTCATTCTGAGATTTAATTAATTCCTGTTTAATGATGATGATATTTCTGGAAAGATTGATAAGGATTTTTGATTGCTAGTACCATTTTCCTAACTGAACTTTTCCAGCGGTGAACTACATTAAACACCAAAGCATTGCCATAACTGTGATAAACTACCACATGTAGAAGTGGCAGCACAAGAGTTAGAATGGTTTACTTACGTGTCATCAATAAACGTTATTCCAAAGTATTCCTTCTCTTTGAGGTTAAAATGAGATGCCACCAGATCCAACAGCTCCCGGGACAAAAGCTTTGGCTACAAAATAACATAAATATCAGTCAACTTGGAATAAAACAAGAGTAATCATACTGCTCCGTAAAACTATGCACATCGAAGTAAATTATATCATTTATTTTCATGGGGCTAGTTTAAGTTCATAATTGCCAGTATTATCACAACTCTACAAAGAATACTTTTCTTGCTTACGCCTTCTCCCACATGGTGTACCTCCAAAATTATATGTTTACTCTTACATTTTTGCTATCCTTTTATACTTTGTCTATTTATTTTGTACTGTCACTCTCATTTTTTGTACCTTATTTCAGTGACAGTCTTAGTCAACATGTGAAATAAACTTCAGAATAGGGGACAGAAGGCAAATTCCTGGAATCATTATAGAAAGAGCTGAATGGATTAGTGATGAAGGGCTGACATGGCTTTCCCCATCTATATCTGTCTTTGGTTTTGTAAGTACTACCTAGACTACTGCACAGTGAGATCATACAATATTCTAGTCCTTTAGTTTTAGAACTGTGTGTGGAAATATCATTGGGAGACAGCTGTTATTAGGGGGTGGCGGGGGCGGGGTTAGAGAAATTGGATAAAGCCCGAAAATGGGTGTGGGGGTTGCGATGCATTATTAACTCACGCCCATTTGTTGTGATGCTAGCAGCATGCAAATTTCATGCTGCCTGCTTATTTAAATGATAGTAGCGTGCAGCGCAGCACTAAACGTGCTGCTCAGTGGTTGCACGCCTCACAGGGGACACAGGTTTGTGCAAGTCTAGTACCACTTAAAGCTAGCTTGCACTACTTAAAGCCCACCTGTACATTCTGACTGTAGCAGGTGCTGGACATGGCTGGGAAAGAGTGTCTGACCTGCAAGAAGAGTGAAGGTGGCACAACGGGACAGAGAGCATGCTCTAAGATGTTTGACACAGCACTGGAGGCCTTGGTGCGGAGGTGGACAGGGGGAGAGAGGTCCTCTACCAAGAGAGGCTAAAAGGCTTTCCAGACAAGATACGGAGAAGGTAATGGAGCAGATAGCTGTTAGGGTGAATGCGGGCAGTTTAGTCCTGAAAACCTGAATGCAGTGCCAAGAGAAGTTCCGTGATTCACATGACTGGTCAAGGCCAGTGAATGCATCTTCAAATGCCATATCCTTGCAAATGAACCACTAGCCTCATAGACTGCTCCATTTATCATACCCCATTCACTCATCTACCAAAATTTTCTATCAACCACAACTCATACTTCACATTCACAGCCTCATCTCACCCTCGCGCACTTTGCACTGCTGCAAGCTGCACGCCCACATGTCAGAGCTTGCACACATTGCCAACTATTCAACTATGCTGGGCACACCCCCAAGCACATTGCATCACACTCACTGACACACTTCCCTCTCTGTTGCAGGGCAAGGTGGTGCACAGCTGCACACAGCAGCACCTAACCAGTGCGGGACAGCCACACTGCATGCTCTCACCCTGATAGCGGAGACGGTGCTTGGCATCATGGAGCCTGAGGCCATGGTCAGTGGCAGGGCTGAAACCATTGAAGATGATGGTACGTTCCTACCTAATTCAGCTTCTCACATCCCACTTCTCCCTCATTCCACTGTCTCTCCTGATTTACAAGTTGCACATGGTCTAACCATATATCTCTTGGCTTCCCCCACCCTCTTCCCTCATTGGAACTCTATCCTTGTGCCTTTTTCCTTTCAAATACCCAAGAGCCGCTATCTGACCAGGGAACATGAAGTCCAAGAGGAGCACGAATAGCCTGCAGCCAGCTCTGGGAGAAAAGGTCATGCAGGTGTCAACTGCTGGCAAGGAAGGGGGAGTTGAGGTTTGACATGGCTTTTGCTGCAGAGAACTCAGATGAGTACTTTGATGGGGTGGTGTACAGAATGAAGGCTGATTGATATGCACAATGAAATGCTTGGTGCATGGGTAGCCCTGCCAGAAAGCCTGATGTCACTGTCAAGAAGCATGGAAGAGTCAGACACTAACTTGGCACGGGCCTTTCCACAGATTTTGTAGCCCATCCTTTTCAGCTTGGAAGTGGCGGCCAACTATGAGAACACCTGCAAACGCAACCAGATGCAGCGACGGACAACTGATATTTCAGCTTCCATTGCAGCAGATCAGTTCGAGTGCTTTTTGTTATGCAAGCACAGTTTGCTGTCTTGCAGGCTAAGACTGCTGCCATCATGACTGTAGATACCAGTGCTCAAAGGAGCATTCTGAAGAAAGGTTACTGACCTGAAACGTTAGCTTTGCTTCTCTCTCCACAGATGCTGCCAGACCTGCTGAGTATTTCCAGCACTTCTAGGTTTTATTTCAGATTTCTAGCATCTGCAGTATTTTGTTTTTATTTTAGGATGCTGTGATTGTCTGCAACAGTGGGAAGGAAAGGTATGTGACTGTTGTAGAATGTGGAATTGGGGGCACAGTTCAGTGGTGCTGCAGTCAGATAAGATGATCACAAACAGCCTGGACAGAAAGGGGTTGTGTTGGTTGCTTCCTCCCTCTCCTCCTCCTCAGCTTTTTTTTATTCATTCATGGGATTTTGCCATATACAAGGGAGCAAGAGCTGTGCCCTCATGAAGGCAAAGTTGTGCAGGATACGGAAGACCAAACTGAATTGTTACACATGCCCCGGTGAGTATTGCAAGGCTTCCCCAGAGTGGTCCAGGCAACGGAAGAGTTGCTTGCACACTCCAATGGTCTGCTCAATGATTTTTCATGTGGCGGCAAGGCTTTCATTATTTGCAAGCTGCCCATGTGTTGTGCAACAGAGCCATGAGTCAGATGGTCAATGGATAGCCCATGTTGCCCAGCAGCCACTCTCTGGTTTGACGTGGTGACTCAAATACTGATGGAACAGCGGATTGGCGCAGAATAAAAGCATCAAGACAGCTGCCAGGATACTGGGCATTCACCAGCATGATGTCCTGAGCATGGTCACACACCAACTTAACATTCAAGGAGTGGAATCCTTTTGCAGTGGCAGTATATCACTGCATTTATCGCAGTGGCCGCAAAGCCACGTGTGTGCCGTCGATGGCACCCTGCACCGTATGTAAGTCCGCTATCCTGGTGAAGCAACATGCAAGCTCCGCCTGCTTCTCTCTGGTCAGAGAGAACAAAATGCACTCCCCTCTATTGGAATAAAGAGCGTCGGTCATCTTCCTGATACAGTAGTGGACAGCAGACTGGGAAATCTTAGAGATGTCACCTGCTCCAGTCTGGAAGGATCGCAGTGCAAATAAGTTCATGGTTGTGGTCACCTTCACAGTCATTGGCAGTGCCATCCTCAACCCTGTCTGAGGCTGCAGGTCTGCTTGCAAGAGGTGGCAAATTTCAATTTCCTTCGTAAATTGGAGACATTGTGCATACTGTTCCTGGCTTAGGTTGAGGTAAGAGAAATGCTCCCAGAAGAGCCTTGGTGGGTAAGACCACCTGCTCAGTGTGTTTGTCCCCCTTCTCCTTCTCCCTCTGTGAACAGCTTGCCCTTCTAAGTGTTGCCTCTCTCCTTGTCATATCTCCCTGTCATGCCAGAGGGCAAGATGGAATGGATACTGCAGCACCCATGAATGGGAGCAAGGAGTTTGACGAGAACACTAAGGTAGAACCAAGGCCTTCTCCACATGCACCACCACTTCCTGTAGACTTCACCAACTTTAAACAGCACTAGAAAACTCATAGCACTCTGCAAACTCAGACAGAGCCTGAGAATATCAGAAACTAACCTGAAGCTAATTAATGATCCCTTTAAATAGTCAAAACTCAAAAAGCTCGACACCATCCAGAACAAAGCAGCCCGCTTGATTGGCACATCATCCACAAAATTTCACGCCCTCCACACTGACGCACAGTGGCAGCAGTGTGTACCATCTACAAGATGCAGTGCAGCACTTCACCAAGGCTCCTTCGACAGCACCTTCCAAACCCGCGACCTCTACTACCACGAAGGACAAGAGCAGCAGATGTATGGGAACATCACCACCTGCAAGTTCCCGTCCAAGTCACACACCATTCTGACTTGGAACTATATCGCTGTTCCTTCACCGTCGCTGGGTCAAAATCCTGGAACTCCCTTCCTAACAGCACTGTGGTGTACCTACCTCACATGGACTGCAGCGGTTCAAGAAGGCAACTCACCGCCACCTTCTCAAGGGCAATTAGGGACGGGCAATAAATGCTGGCTAGCCAGTGACGCCCACATCCCATGAATGAATAAAAAAGAAGTGCAAGTGAGGAGTCCTTTGTGCTGGTGAATACATGTTCAACTGTGTATATTTAAGAGAGGGCATTAGCTGGAGTGGTAAGGTCAAAAATTGCAGCATTGGTGCCAAATCAGTATTACACACTGACTGATGTCACAATCTGCCTATTCCACATACTTCTGCCACACACACCTAATACCCACGCAAACATCCTCAGCAAAATGGCGTTCAGTGTGAACTGTACTGGAAATGTGTGCACACAGCGTAGGTGACATTTTAGTACCAAAAAGGCACCCATAGCACCGAAACTACGGGCGCTAGAAAGCCAATTTTGCGGCCATTGTCTCTAGTTTGGATCTGAGTCAACTCCAAATTTTCAGTGCCTCAAGGTAAAATAGGTTAGGGTGTGAGAATACTGGATCATGCAAAATAAGACATAGGTTCATAGTCACAGGATTTTAGCAAAGGCTGGAAAAGTGGGAAAGGAGGGAAAGTAGCAATATAGATGCATCATGATCCTTCCAGGCTGGAGCAGGTAACATCTCTAACATCTCCCAGTCTGCCATCCACTACCGTATAACGAAGGTGACTGACACTCTTTACACCAGGGGAGGAGAGTGCATTGTGTTCCTTCTGACCAGAGAGAAGCAGGCGGAGTGTACACGTTGCTTCCCCAGGATGCCCAGTGTCATTGACTGTACACACGTTGTTTTATGGCTGCTGCATCGAAATGCAGAGATATATTGCTGTAGAAAGAAGGGAATTCAGTAAGGGTGATCAGATGGTGAAAACACTTTGGGTAGATCTAAGGAACAGTAAAGGATACAAGACTCTGGTATGGGTTGTCAGTGTATTACTGGAATGTATTTGGGACAGTTTTCTAGAACAATATGTTTTAGAACCGACAAGGGAGCAGATCATACTGGATTTAGCCATGAGTAACAAAGCAAAATTAGTTAACGATCTAGTGGAGGAAGAAGATAAAATACCAGACAAGAGAATCTAAAAATAAATCAAGGGGTGGAACATTGTGGATTTCATAGAAGTAAAAATAAAGGTAATGGAGAAAATAATGGGACTTAAAATAGATAAATCGCTAGGATCGAATGGCTTTCACCTCAGGGTATTAAAAGAATTTTGTAAGGAAATTGCAGATACATTAATCATAACTTTACAAAGCTCTCTAGATTCAAGAATTGTGCCTATGGATTGGAAATTGTCACTCCATTATTTATGAACGGAGGGAGAGAAAAACCGGGTAAATACAAACTTGCCAATTTAAGATTAATTTTTGGAAAGTTACTGAAATCTATCATCAGAGACAGAGTGACTGAGCACTTGGACAAGTATCAGCAGATTAAAGACAGCCAACATGGATTTGTGAAGGTAAGTCATGTCTGAATGTCATAGAGTTATACAGCACAGAAACAGGCCCTTCGGCCCATCGTGTCTGTGCCGGCCATCAAGCACCTATCTATTCTAATCCCATTTTCCAGCACTTGGCCCGTAGCCTTGTATGCTATGGCGTTTCAAGTGCTCATCTAAATACTTGTTAAATGTTGCGAGGGTTCCTGCCTCTACCACCTCTTCAGGCAGTGCGTTCCAGATTCCAACCACCCTCTGGGTGATATTTTCCTTTCTCAAATCCCCTCTAAACCTCCTGCCCCTTACCTTAAATCTATGCCCCCTGGTTATTGACCCCTCCACTAAGGGAAAAAGTTTCTTCCTATCTAACCTATCAATACCCCTCATAATTTTGTATACCTCAATCAGGTCCCCCCCTCAGCCTTCTCTGCTGTAAGGAAAACAACCCTAGCCTTTTCAGTCTCTCTTCATAGCTGAAATGCTCCAGCCCAGGCAACATCCTGGTGACTCTCCTCTGCACTTTCTCCAGTGCAATCACATCCTTCCTATAGTGTGGTGCCCAGAACTGTACACAGTACTCCAGATGTGGCCTAACTAGCGTTTTATACAGCTCCATCATAACCTCCCTGCTCTTATATTCTATGCCTCGGCTAATAAAGGCAAGTATCCCATATCCTTTCCTAACCACCTTATCTACCTGTGCTGCTGCCTTCAGTGATCTATGGGCAAGTACACCAAGGTCCCTCTGACCCTCTGAACTTCCTAGGGTCCTACCATCCATTGTATATTCCCTTGCCTTGTTAGTCCTCCCAAAATGCATCACCTCACACTTCTCAGGATTAAATTCCATTTGCCACAGCTCCGCCCATCTTACCAGCACACCTATATCATCCTGTAATCTAAGGCTTTCCTCCTCACTATTCAAGACACCACCAATTTTCATGTCATCCGTGAACTTACTGATCATACCTCCTATACTCACATCTAAATCATTAATGTACACTGCAAACAGCAAGGGTCCCAGCACTAATCCATGCAGTACACCACTGGTCACAGACTTCCACTCGCAAAAACAACCTTTGACCATTACCGTCTGCCTCCTGCCATTAAGCCAATTTTGGATCCAATTTGCCAAATTGCCCTGGATCCCATGGGCTCTTACCTTCTTAACCAATCTCCCATGCAGGACCTTATCAAAAGCCTTACTGAAGTCCATGTAGACTACATCAACTGCTTTACCCTCATCTACACAATTCATCACTGCCTCAAAAAATTCAATCAAGTTCGTTAGACACGATATTCCCCTGACAAAGCCATGCTGACTATCCCTGATTAATCCCTGCCTCTCCAAGTGGAGATTAATCCTGTCCCTCAGAATTTTTTCCAATACTCTCCCGACCACTGATGTTACACTCACTGGCGTGTAATTACCTGGTTTATCCCTGCTACCCTTCTTAAATAATGGTACCACATTCGCTGTCCCCTAATCCTCTGGTACCTCTCCTGTGGCCAGAGAGGATTTGAAAATTTGTGTCAGAGCCCCTGCAATCTCCTCCCTTGCCTCATATAACAGCCTGGGATACATCTTATCTGGGCCTGGGGATTTATCCACTTTTAAGCCTGCTAAAACAGCTAATATTTCCTCCCTTTCAGTGCTAATATGTTCAAGTGTAGCACAATTCCCCTCACTGATCTCTACACCTACATCGTCCTTCTCCATCGTGAACACAGATGAAAAGTAATCATTTAAAACCTCACCTATGTCCTCTGGCTCCACACACAGATTGCCACTTTGGTCATTAATGAGCCCTACTCTTTCCCTGGTTATTCTCTTGCCCTTAATATACTTATAAAATGCCTTAGGATTTTCCTTTCTCTTGCCCACCAGTGTTTTTTCATGTCCCCTCTTCGTTCCCCTAATTACTTTAAGTATCCCCCTACAATTTCTATACTCCTCTAGTGCCTCCACTGTTTTCAGCGCTTTGAATCTGCCATAAGCCTCCTTTTTTTTTTACTGATCCAATCCTCTTTCGGGGCGGCACAGTGGCGCAGTGGTTAGCACCGCAGCCTCACAGCTCCAGTGACCCGGGTTCAGTTCTGGGTACTGCCTGTGCGGAGTTTGCAAGTTCTCCCTGTGACCGCGTGGGTTTCCGCCGGGTGCTCCAGTTTCCTCCCACTGCCAAAGACTGCAGGTTGATAGGTAAATTGGCCATTGTAAATTGTAGGCCATTGTAGGTGGTAGGAGAATGGTGGGGATGTGGTAAGGAATATGTGATTAGTATAAATGGGTGGTTGTTGGTCAGCACAGACTCGGTGGACCGAAGGGTCTGTTTCAGTGCTGTATCTCTAAATAAAATAAACAAACAAAATCCCTTGACATCCAGGGTTCCCTGGACTTGTTGGTCCTACCCTTCACCTTAATGGGGACATGTTGGCTCTGAACTCTCACTATTTCCTCTTTGAATGACTCCCACTGATCTGATGTCAGCTTTCCTACAAGTAGCTGCTCCCAGTCCACTTTGGCTAGATCCAGTTTTATCATCTTAAAATCGGCCTTCCCCCAATTTAGTACCTTTATTTCGGTCCATCTTTGTCCTTTTTCATAACTACCTTAAATCTTACAGAGTTATGGTCACTATCCCCGAAATGTTCCCCCACTGACACTTCTACCACTTGTCTGGCTTCATTCCCTAGGATTAGGTCCAGTACTGCCCCTTCTCTTGTAGGACTATCTACATACTGGGTCAAAAAGCTCTCCTGTATGCATTTTAAGAATTGCGCCCCCTTTAAGCCGTTTGCACTAAGACTGTCCCAGTTGATATTGGGGAAGTTGAAATCCCCTACTATTATTACCCTATTACTTTTACACCTCTCTGAGATTTGCCTACATATCTGCTCCTCTATCTCTCCCTGACTCTTTGGAGGCCTGTAGTACACTCCCAGCCAAGTGATTGCCTCCTTTTTGATTTTAAATTCTACCCATATGGCCTCATTTGAGGAACCTTCTAAGATATCATCCCTCCTTACTGCAGTAATTGACTTTTTGATCAACGGTGCAATACCACCTCCTCTTTTACCCCCTCCCCTGTCATGCCTGAAGATTCTATACCCTGGAATATTGAGCTGCCAGTCCTGCCCCTCCCTCAACCATGTCTCTGTGATAGCAATAATATCATAATGCCATATGCTAATCAATACCCTCAATTCATCTGCTTTACTAGTAAGACTCCTTGCATTAAAATAGATGCAATCCAGCCTTGCATTTTTCACTTGTGCCTTAACAGGGCTATATTTGCTCTGCCTTCCAGACTGACTCACCAGCAATGTTCCCTCTAAGTTGCCAAGCGATAGCACAGCAACCCGGAAATTCCCGCACAGGCCAAGCATAAGTTGGTCCCATTAAGTTATCCCGCATACTTGGCCATGCAAAAACATTTAAAGGACCTGTGCACTTTAACAAATCAGGTGCACACTACAGAAAAAATTTAGAGGATATGTTGTTCACTAGCATGGTGAATAGGGGAGTGTCTATATGGATTTCCTGAAGGTCTTTAATGAGCTGTTAACCTCATGCCAGCTATTAAAAGCAAACACTTTCTGTTATTTTATGCACATCTGTCAAAATATCCCATTTCTTTCAATGACTTATTAAATACTATCAGTCTGACAAAGTCCTTCTATACTATAACTGTGAAATAATAAAACATTGCAAGTTTCACAGGTATGCATTTAATTGTAGATATAAAAATAGATTCTATTATTTCACTTGCATTTGTTCTTTTATTGAGTTTTTTCTTCTTTTTCTGTCTTAAGAAGTTAAATTTCCTTTTCTTTCCTCAATTTTAATTGTAGCACCAGTATAGTATCATGGAATCATAGAAAATTTAAGGCACAAAAAGAGGCTACTTGGCCCATCGTATCTGTGCCGGCCGAAAAACGATCCACCTATTCCAATCCCACCTTCCAGCATTTGGTCCGTAGCCCTGTAGCTTATTGCACTTGAGGTGCATATCCAGACTCCTTTTGAATGAGTTGAGGGTCTCTGCCTCAACTATCCTTTCAGGCAGTGAGTTCCAGACCATCACCACCCTCTGGGTGAAAAAGTTTTTTCTCATCTCCTGTCTAATGTTTCTACCAATCACTTTAAATCTATGCCCCATGTTACTGACCTCCCTGTTAAGGTGAATAGACCATTCACCTCCACTCTATCCAGGCCCCTCAAAATTTTGTACTTTTCAATCAGATCTCCCCTCAGCCTTCTCTGTTCCAAGGAGAATAACCCCAGCCTATCCAATCTTTCCTCATAGCTGCATTTTTCCAGACCTGGCAACATCCCCGTAAATCTCCTTTGTACCCTCTCTAGTGCAATTACATCCTTTCTGTAATGAGGTAATGGGTAAATTTGTCTGATAAAGTCATTTGGTTTTGCCACAACTTCCCTTTGAGGATGTGCATCATTCTGATTTGCTCTGTTAATAACCTGACTAAAACCAAGTAATGGCACTGTTTAAAATCTGGATGTAAACCCATATTCTACCATACTGTGGTATAATGCATCCATACACCCGATGTGACTCACAAAGGTCAGCATTTATTTAGTTTTACTGTACGATAGGTTAACAAGATGTACAGAGATTATTAAATACAATCTAGCACAGTCACAATACTGTGATTAATCCAATAACTTGAAGAAAAGAAAAACTTCCACGCCCCTTGTATTGGGTTGATAATTTACTTCTAACTAAGAATTGTTTATCATATTATCATACAACACAAGGACCTGGGAACAAGTGCATTTAAGTCAGTTGCTTGGCATTCGAATCTTTGGTATTTAAATCTTGTAGTAGCATTACAGTGTGATTAAAAAACTTTTGAAATGTGTTACAGGTCACAATTATAATCTTGGAATTGTGAAGTAATGTTAAAAAGAACCTCTGCTTTGCTGCTGTCAATTTAAGATACCATCTGAACCCTTTGTTTGACTGTTTTAAAACTATCCTCTATTCTAACTTTTGGTTATTGTGTTTAATTTGTAACACATATAGGTATGAAAATTGAATATTTGTAATTACAGAACAGTACAACTAATAAAATAATGTGTTTGGAATTCCATTAAAATTGGTTAGGCTTTGTTGAAATAGTAACTAATATGTCTGTTGTATACCTATTTGTTTGTCAGACCTTACCTGAACCAGTAGTTCTAGTTTTCTGCCATCTAGGAGATTCACCTGACAGTGTCTGCCCTCTGTCATCTATAAGGTGAAAACAAGGAGCATCAGACAGATCAATACAGTGTATTATATTGCAAATTATTGCATTGCATTTGAGAATAGACCTGATCTTATACAATCTATGAATCAATCATCTCCTAGTATGGATAAGATTATTAAATATTAAAGCAAAGATTTTTGAACTAAATACCCTAAAATGTTATCGCGTCCATTTTTGATGCAGCCATTTTCGTACTAGTTGGCTATTAAATTGAACTACACAAATGGTCTGAGCTGCAGTCATTATTCAGTGAATTACTTACTTTGTACGAATGATGCTGGTGATGTCTCATGATCCCATCCCAAAATTTCCACAATGTACCAAACAAAAGTGTGGTTCAAACAGAATCCCCAATTTGGGAATAAGAAATATTTGGTTTATTGCTGTCAATCATTTGCCTGTTTTCTTATCCCAACACTTGCTGTTTGTAATTTAAAAGAAAAATGCTCCAATTACCCCAATGGATCATTGTGTAATTGCACTGTCCAATCTGATGCTACACCAGAAGGATTCCCATATTTAATCTCAACCAGGGGTGGTATTGTGAGTACAACAACTGGTCTCAGTGCCCAGGGATAGGGAGGACTTAAAAAAAAAGTCAACAAAAAATCATTTGTTCACATCCAGTTCGAAAGTGTAGCCCCAACCATCGCCGGATTTTCTCCTGCTCTTGGGCAGATCTGCGGGTAAAAAATTGGCCAGGGAGCCATTCTATCAGCTCTTGTCAGTTGGCACAATTTTCAGAAATTCTTCCGTCAGATGGCCGTTGAATATGCCTATCTAACTATAGGTAGATATGATCAAAGTGGATGATAACATTGCCGTGAAATTACTTGTTAAATTTTCCATCATTTCTTCTTCAAAAAAACTCTACTAAATTTGTCAAGCATAATTTGTAGTTATCAAATCCATTTCGCCTTTCCTTGATCAGACCTCCTCAAAATTACCCTTCTGTGAGTCAGTGTCAGTGTTTACCTTATACTTGTCCAAAATAAGTAGCTATTGAACATATCCATTCATATTCCTTAGTATCCTTTACCTTTCTATTTTTTTCCTTCTTTTTCTTTCAGCAGCCTTCTGAATATCTCCCTTATCTGCCCTAGGTAGGGCTAGCCTTACTTCCTTCTGTTACATTTACTATTTTCATCTGCTTTTCCCTTTCACTGTAATTATTCATAAACCCTCTACATATGAAATTGCTCAAGCTTATTTTATTTGGAATCCTGAGAGCTTGTACACAGAAGGGAAGGGAGAGAGGGAAAGAAGGAAGGGTTTGGATTTATATAACATCTTCTCATGTCTCAGAAAAATCCCTAAGTGTTTCATATATAATCAATTACTTTGACGTTTACTCACTTTTGTATTGTGCACAAGGCCCTACAAACAGCAAATAAGATGACTGACCAGTTAAGCTACTTCGATCGGTATTTATTGAGGGACAAAAGTCTTGGAAAAACGTGAGCATATTGAGAAACCATCTCCAATCGGCCAACTTCCGCTTTAACTTCAGCATGTTAGGCTGCGTGACAGCAATCCAATTGGGAGAGGCTGGGTGTCAATTTCAATGTTAATTGCTCAATTATTGTGATAGTAACATGGCTTTTGGAATTTAACTGTGGGTCCACAGTTTTCTGTGCTTCTTGGAACTCACCAGTGAAAGCAAGGCAAGAACACATTTGCAATTGAGGAGGCTGAAGATGTAACAGGGAACTATCTCAATAAGCATGGACACCTCAGCTGCATTCTTGCCTGCTTGTGTGAAAGGCTTTCTTCACAGCACTTGTACTGAGTGGTTAGTTTTACAACTTTGGAAGTTATTTTTACTGCCTTGGACGTGTCTTCTACATTACAAACATATGAATTAGGAGCAGGAGTAGGCCACTCGGCCCCGTCGAGCCTGCTCTACCATTCAACAAGATCATGACTGATCTGATTGTAACCTCAACTCCACATTCCCACCTGCCCCCGATAACCTTTCACCCCCTTACTTATCAAGAATCTATCTACCTCTGCCTTAAAAATATTCAAAGACTCTGCTTCCACTGCCTTTTGAGGAGAGGGTTCCAAAGACTCACGACCCTCAGAGAGAAAAATTCTCCTCATCTCGGTGTTAAATGGGTGACCCCTTATTTTTAAATAATGACCCTAGTTCTAGATTCTCCCACAAGAGGAAACATCCTTTCCACCTCCACCCTGTCAAGACTCTTCAGGATCTTATATATTTCAATCATTTGAAAATTTGTATGTCTGATATACACTTTGGAGCTCTGATCTATCAGATCAGTATGGGTGCTGCATTTCTTGTGTTATTTTGGATCTTAGATGAGGACCAAGATGACCAGTACCAGCAGGAGCAGAAGTAGCAACAGACCTGCAGCTCCACAGGAGAGAGTGGATCAGTAGAGAGGTGCAGCTCGCAGGAGGCCATACCTAGCACACAGAGTTTACAGGCAGAGGATAAGCTTCCTTGAAATGTTAGAACACCAGTGTATCAGGAAGCTCACAATGTCATGCCAGGTGGTGTTGAACATCTGCAGCCTGCTGGAACAAGACCTGTTGCCGGGTAGGTCTGGTGGTCTCACTTTATCAATGACTATCAAAGTCACCACTGCTTTCTCTATCATTGCCTCTGGCTCTCCTGGTGACATCCTCTGAGTATTGGAGTTGGTGAGGGCCCCAACAAAGACTGCTCCACCTGTGCAGGGGCAGACTCAGCCATTAGGACATGAAACAGCACATATGGTACTGACTGAGGCGGTGCAGTTGGTGGCTGGCAACAGATGAGAAGTGGGAGCACTTTGAACCCCATTTCTGTGTCCCCTGTCCCATGTGCTAGCAATGAGCAGGAGAATACTTTGCTGCAGATTAGTGGTGTGATGAATGGCCAAGGCGAGTGTATCATTTATTGTATTTAATGTGGCATTTATAGTGTGCAAGCCATTGGTGAAGGCCTGCGTACACTAGTTTGATTGCCATGTTTGATGCTTCATGCAGGTGCCACTCTTGTCATGGACAAAGACATCATTGCAAAGGCTTGCGACATCATGCCACTCATGGCTGAGATGGCCTCTTCCAATTTCTCTGAAAGCATACGCAATGCAGCTGGAACGCCTACTGGTACATTCTTTGCTGCTGCTCCAGAAATATCCTGTTCATCGACTGCCTGCGAGGTACAATGTCTGCATCCAGTTGAGCAGCACTTGAAGTGTCCTGAACTCTCCAATGTGGACTCTCCATTGCTATCCCTGTCTCCACCATCTGCCCTTGCTCATTGTGATGTGTGAGTCACCAGGTGTAAACCCAACTATCTGCATTACCAGTCCTACTGAATTGAGAATATCTGAACTGATTCAAGGTCTGCACGAGTCATGTAATGTGCACCCTCAGAGGGAGTGACCTCCTCTGAGGAGTCATCATCATCCTCCTGGACTACCTCCTGTGGGACACTTGAAGGCCCTGTGGCAGATTGAAGACATAATTGTAACCGTCAAGGTAAGAATGCTTTAAGTGAACATTGTGCATCGCATCATATTTCACTAGCTGCTGACATCAGTCAACATAAGTGAGTATTGTATGCCATGTGGCTGTCTGATATTTAATTCTGTCACCAGGTAGGTGAGAAGCTCCTGTCCCCTAGGGTATGATTTTCCTTGTGGGCTTCTGAACCCCTCTTCAGGATCAAATGTGAGTCAGAAGTCCGCACTGTATGGGAAACAATCAGTCAATGTGATTTTACCCAGAATGGCCAATTAAGGGCCAGAGGGCGGACTCACTGTCAAATTAAGAACAGCAGGTGAATTCTCGAAGCTGAGGGGCCAGAGGCCATCCAGCTTCAAAGCAGCAGCAGGATGCCATGGCAGTTAAATGAGGAAGAGGGCGCTTCAAAATGGAGGTGGCTTCTCTCCACCTTTTTCAAACTCAATTAAAAATGGCCTTTGCAGCCGGGCCACCACTGTGGTAGTGGTGAGGCGGGTGACAGAGCACCCCTCCACAGGGTGGCCTGCAGCTGCTGCTGCAGCATCTAGGCAGGGAGAGCCTCCAACTCTGCCTGAGGCACAGGCCCCCCATTCTGCGATGAGGCCGCCTCCAGGCATCTAAACACTCCCCTGCAACCTCCAAGAATGTGGAGGGCAACTGGAAAATTCCAGTCAGTCTCCATTAACAGATCTTAATAGGCCTTTAATTGGGTTAGTTGGCTACCCACTGCTTGCAGGTGGGTAGCCCTGGCCCCCCGCCCCCCAATCCCCACCTCTGAAAAAATGGACCAGGGCAGGATGGAGCCAGGGAACTGGCATGCAGGTCGGCGGTACGTAATCCATGCCTGTCTATCTCAGCTCCCGGCCCTGGCAAAGTCTAAAAGTCTAGCCCCTCACCTTTGATGGCCAGGCACGCTGAGACTCTGCTGATGTCCAGTGCCTTCTCCTTTGCAGCTATCAAAATGGAGGTGCAATCTCTCCAATCTTTTCAAGCTAAATTAAAAATGGCCTTTGCAGCCAGGCCACCACTTTGGCGGGAATCCCTCCCAAGGGCGGCCTATGGCTGCTGCACATAGACAGGCAGGGAGGGCTGCTAAGCCTGCCTGGAGCACTGGCCCTCCCCACCTCTCCTGCTTCCGGTCTGCCGCTAGGAGGCCGCCTCCAGGCAGTTAAACTATCTCCCACCTCCTCCAGGCACCTGGAGGCCAACTGGAAAATCAAAGATGGTTGGAGTGCCATCTGTGGTTTTCTGCCTCTCCCTTGTGTTCTGTGCTCTCTTCTGCAAGGAAGGAAAGAGACAGTTGAGTGAAATTAATGGCATGTGTTGAATGAATGGATGGACAGCATTTGTTGAGGGTGACTATGAGGAAGAGGCGTGACATTGCATAAGGGTAAGGCTGAGTGTCAGTGACAGATGGACAGATGGGGGTGTGAGGAAGTCCATAGGCAGGGAGGGATGGGTGCACCTGTAAGGTAGGTTGGTGTGAAAAGTGGTATGCTGGAGTAGGCTGGAGAAGGCACAGTGAGGGGGCTGGGGTGATATGCACATTGGGATGTAGGTGAATATGCCATTGTATTGACCTTTCCTGCCCTGTTTAGGTTATTAAACCACTTTCAGCATTGAATCAGTGAGTGGCACCACATTCCTGCTGCTGATCTCATAGGAAACATCCAGCCATGCCTTCTTTGTTGCACCTGCAGGCTTCTTCCTTCCGTCAATAGGGAAGATTATCTCCCTGTAGGCTTTTACAGCCGCCGGCAGCATATCTAGGGAGGTGTCACTAAAACGAGGCACAGCCTTTAATGTCGGAACTCCATTCTGCCAATTCCTTCTATTGTGTTCCCAACTCCAAACTTCAGCAAATTGCATGTTCGGAGTGTCCTTTTAACTACTGGAGTTGAAATTGCCTCTATGGGTCGTCATTACACCCACTCACACTAATTGTTTGGGAAACTGGGAAATAATGTAGTGTCTGGGTTAAAAAGCCACTGACAGACATTATTTCCGGGTTCGCTGCGCACTACTGTGCACCCCAGCTTCCAGCAGGTCAAAAATTTAAAATCCAGCCCATTGTGTCTGAGTAAATTGGATTGCAACTGAAATATTCTTCAAACTCAACAATGTTAACAGTGTGACTGCATAATATGTTTTGACCTCTATACTTCTTGGTCCTGTAATGATTGGTTGATTATCTTTTATTTTACTCGATAGTGGGGATGCCATATTAATGAGAAAACATGAATTATAAATCAGGAGGAGTTCCTTAACTATTTCCCTCAGAAGCTTGCACTTTTACAACAACAAGTTGTATATATGTAGTGCCTTTAACATAGAAGAATGTCCCAAGGTGCTTCGCAGAGGCACAATCAGAAATAAATGGACAGCAAGTCAAAGAAGGAGATGTTAGAACAGGTGATGTGGGTTTTAAGGAGGGCTTTAAAAGAGGAGAGGGAGATGGAGAAGCCAAGGGGCTTAGACAGCTGACGGCATAGGTGCTAATAGTGGAGCAAAGGGAGGGATATATAGAATAGGAGTAGGAGTAGGTGGGGGATATTGTAGGGCGGAGGAGATTAAAGAGATAGCGATGGGTGGAAGATAAGAAATTTATATTGGATGCACTGAGGGAAAAGTGTAAACTGATGAATTTTGTAAGGAATAGTGAGGAGTGCAACATAAACAAAATGGTACAATTTTAAAAGCGTTGCAGGGGCAGGCTGTTAAAAAAAACATATTGGATTCTTGGCTTTATAAAAATAGGTTTGGGTGAAAAGCAAGAAAGTTATGCTAAATCTTTATAAAACACTGGTTAAGCTTCAGCTGGGGTATTCTGTCCAGTTCTGGGCACCACAGCTTAGAAAGGATGTCAAGGCCTTAGAAAGGGTGCAGAGGAGATTTAGTAGCATGATGCAAGGGATGAGAGACTTCAGTTATTTGAGAAACTAAAGAAGCTGGGATTGTTCTCCTCAGAGCAGAGAAGGTTGAAGGGATTTAAATCGAATTTGACAATAAATAAGGAGAAACTGTTTCCAGTGGCAGGAGAGTCAGTAACCAGAGGATACAGATTTATGGTAATTTGCTAAAGAACCAGAGGGGAGGTAAGGAGAATTCCTTTCAGGCGGTCAGTTGTTATAATCTGGAATGCAATGCTGAAAGGGCGATGGAAGCAGATTCAATAGTTACTTTCAAAAGGGAATCGTATATATATTTGAAAAGGAAAACATTGTAGGCGCTATGGGGAAAGAGCAGGAAGTGTGACTAATTGAATTGCACTTTCAAAGAGCTGGCACAGGTATGATGGGCTGAATGGCCTCCTTCTGCGCGATCTGATTCTGTGACCATTATTATGTATCTCATTTAAAAACAGTTTTACACAACCAACCGAGAAAAATAAACTTAAGAAATGGCAGTAACTAGCTACACATTGCACTACAGCTTAATTTTCTTGTTCATACTTTCTCACTATAATTAAGAAGGATCAAAAAGTGACAGAACAGATGTGTTTTATAGCTTTGACAAGTTGGAATGTTGTAAATTACATTTGCAGGTTTCAGTGGTGCCTTCCACGTGGCATTGTTAAAGAAATCCCCAGGCAAACAGCATGTGGTTTCAATCTGACAGATGGGTCCCTTATTAAAATCCAGTATTCAAAAGGTTGACTTCAGAATTTTCAGTTTGATTCCCCAAATAATAGTGCTCACTCCTTTTCTAAAGAAACTGCCAGGTGTGTGGTGTTATAAGTTCAACAGAAAATGAATGTGAAGTGCACAGCCAAGATTCAGACCATATTATTAATGGAGTGTTCCTTTGAATGTTATGGGAGCAACATCAGTTGACAATACAGTTGAAGTCATGTGTACATATTTTTATATGTAACAGACTTTTTATAATTTATAATTTAAAAATCTTTTTTATGCCTTGATCTGAGAGCTGTTATTTGATTTGTTTAAAGTAAAAACATTACCATTGGAAACAATTTTAACAAAATTGAGGTCATGTGCAGGGAAAAGAGAAAAGAAACATGATATGTACACATTAATAAGATACACGAAAAGAAAATGTCCTAGCCCCTATGCCAGCTGATATTGTAACTGGTTCCTTCTCTTCAGGTACTGTTCCCCTCCCTTTCAAAAGGTCACCCCTCCTCAAAAAACCTGCCGTTAACTCCACTGTACTTGCAATCTACTGCCCTATCTCGAACCTCCCTTTCCTCGCCAAAGTCCTTGAACATGTTAGATTCCAAATCCGTGCTCATCTTTCCCACAACTCATTGTCTGAATCTCTCTAATCAAGGTTCTGCTCTGGAATGGCCCGAATCAAAATTACAAATGACATCCTCTGTGACTGTGACCATGGTACACTATCTTTCCTCATCCTTTGATGCCTCTCTTCAGTTTTTGACAAGGCCAAACACATCCTCCTCCATCCTCTCTCCCACTGCCCAGCTCAGTGGGGCAACTCTCGCTTGGTTCCACTCTTACCTGTAAGATCATGGCCAGTTCATCTCCAGCAATGGCTTCATTTATGAGCCCACACTGTTACCTCTGGAGTTCTGCAAGGATCTATCTTTGTCCCCTTCCGCTTTTTCATCTACATGGCACCCCTTGGTTACACCAGCTGAAGATCTCGGGTGAGGTTTTACATGCACTCTGTGAAACCAGTTTTACCTCTCCCACTCCTGTGATGAACCACCTCCCCCTACCCACAACCCCCCCTCCCCTCCCCATTACTGCTGCTGTGATGACAGCCTCTTTGTCCAACATCCAGTTTTGGATGTGCTGCAGTTTCCTCTAGTTAAACATTGGGAAGATCAAAGTCATCATTGTCGGGCCACACCACAAACTCTGTATCTTTTCCACCAATTCCATCCCCCTGCCCAGCCACTATCTCAGATTGAATCAGACTGTTTGCGACATTAGAGTTCTAGTTGACCCATAGCTCCTGGGCCCATATCCTCTCCATCACAAACATCACCTACCTCCACCTTTGTAACACTGCTTGCCTCTGTCCCTGCCATGGCCCATTTTTTTTTTAAATTGCAACTCTCATTCAAGCCTTTGTCACAATCAAACTCAAATATTCCAATATTTTCTTGCCTGGCCTCCCATCCTCCAGCCTCCATAAATGTCAGTTTATCCAAAATTCTGTTGCCATGCATCACATCTGTCCTCATTGGGCTGTACTGGCCCCTAGCCCTCCAATGTTGCCAATTTAAAATTCTTGTCCTCATGTTTAAATGATTTCCTTGCTTCATCACTTCCTTGTGTAACCTCCTCTAACCCTACAGAACCCCCAGAACTCTATTCTTGATTTAGTCTCTTGTGCATCCCTTCTCTTTACCTTACAAATGGCAATCAAGCCTTCAGCTGTTCAGGCAACACAAATGGGTGGTTGGCAGTCTGTGCCCACTGCCTCCTCATTTTTGCTGGCATAAGGCCTGGGATTCATTTAAAATCCACTGGCAAACTGCAGCATCAAATGGGCCAGCGTTGTGCCCGTTTGTACCTCAAACTTGTAATTGGGATTTTAGCTACATCTGGGACCCTTGATTTGCACATTACAAGTAGCTTCTCACTGAAACAAGTAGGCCCTCTGGCTGCTTATCTTTGGCACCTGTCCTAAGATGGCAATGGCTAGAGTGGCAGCATAAACAATAAGTTACCTGATGGCAATTTAGAGATGCTACTGCTCCATTTATACCTATCAGAAGGAATTAAAATCAATCTGGTGTTTCTTTTCTTGTTTCTTGTCTCAAAAAGTAGGAACAAGAAGTTGAAGCTAGATACAAGTGTTATAGTTACAACATTTATTTGTAGCAGGATCTAAAATGTTTTTGACAATTTATTAGATGCATTTTCCAAAACATTAAAATTGATGCTTATATTTTGTTAATCTAAAAAGACTGAGACACTTGCTCAATTTACTACTTGGGAATTAATTAGTTTTCTTCATATTTTAAAACATGTTTCTCTATGAGCAGCAGATAATCTGTTGCTGGGGGAAGACAATTTTATTTCATTTTCCTTCGGTTAATACCAAAGCACAAATTCTCTTGCTGCCCATAGAATTATTCCAGTCAGAGCTGTAGGCAGCAAATGTAGAATTGCATACATTCCTTCCAACTGCTCCCCCATGGACTGGTGGTGGATTTTTACATTACAATTGCACATTTTATTTTGTTCATTCATGGGATGTGGGCATCACTGGCTTGGCCAGCATTTATTGCCCATCCCTAATTGCCCTCGAGAAGGTGGTGGTGAGCAGCCTTCTTGAACCACTGCAGTCCATGTGGGGTAGGTACACCCACAGTGCTGTTAGGAAGGGAGTTCCAGGATTTTGACCCAGCGACAGTGAAGGAACGGCGATATAGTTCCAAGTCAGGATGGTGTGTGACTTGGAGGGAAACCTGCAGGTGGTGGTGTTCCCATGCATTTGCTGCCCTTGTCTTTCTAGTTGGTAGAGGTCGCGGGTTTGAAAGGTGCTGTCTAAGGAGCCTTAGTGAGTTGCTGCAGTGCATCTTGTAGTTAGTACACACTGCTACCACTGTGCGTCGGTGGTGGAGGGAGTGAATGTTTGTGGATGGGGTGCCAATCAAGCCAGCTGCTCTGTCCTGGATGGTGTCGAACTTCTTGAGTGTTGTTGGAGTTGCACCCATCCAGGCAAGTGGAGAGTATTCCATCACACTCCTGACTTGTGCCTTGTAGATGGTGGACAGGCTTTGGGGGGGTCAGGAGGCGAGTTATTCATTGCAGGACTCCTAGCCTCTGACCTGCTCTTGTAGCCATCATATTTATATGCTTACTCCAGTTCAGTTTCTGGTCAATGGTAGCCCCTAGGATGTTGTTAGTGGGGGATACAGTAATGGTAATGCCATTGAATGTCAAGGAGAGATGGTTAGATTCTCTCTTGTTGGAGATGGTCATTGCCTGGCACTTGTGTGGCGCGAATGTTGCTTGCCACTTATCAGCCCAAGCCTGGATATTGTCCAGGTCTTGCTGCATTTCTACAAGGACTGCTTCAGTATCTGAGGAATTGCGAATGGTGCTGAACATTGCGCAATCATCAGCGAACATCCCCACTCTGACCTTAAATTGAAGGAGGGTCATTGATGAAGCAGCTGAAGATGGTTGGGCCCAGGACACTACCCTGATTGACCTCCAAAAACCACAACCATCTTCCTTTGCGCTAGGTATGACTCTAACCAGCGGAGAATTTTCCCCCTGATTCCCATTGACTTCAGTTTTATTAGTGCTCCTTGATGCCAAACTCGGTCAATGCTGCCTTGATGTCAAGGGCAATCACTCTCACCTCACCTCTTGAGTTCAGCTCTTTTGTCCATGTTTGAATCAAGGCTGTAATGAGATCAGGAGCTGAGTGGCCCTGGCGGAACCCAAACTGAGCATCATTGAGCAGGTTATTGCAAAGCAACTGCTGCTTGATGGCACTGTTGATGACACCTTCCATCACTTTACTGATAATTGAGAGGAGGCTGATGGGGCAGTAATTGGCCTGGTTGGACTTGTCCTGCTTTTTTGTGTATAGGTCATTGGTTAATTTAAATAACCTTAAAGTCAACAGTTGATAGATTTTTAATTTAAAAAATGAAAATCAAGTGATATTTAAAATTTTCAGAAGGCAACCAAACTCAGGTTCCATGTAAACTATTTCAGGAGTCACTCTCCCCTTTTCAACTTACTACCCAGTTCATGGAGACACTGTCCCTCTCTAAATAATGATATGATTGGGCAAAGTCAACATGGATTTATGAAAGGGAAATTATGTTTGACAAACCTGTTGGAGTTTTTTTAGGATGTTACTTGCAGCCTCGATAAAGGAGAACCAGTGGATGTAGTGAGTTTGGATTTACAGAAGGCTTTTGATATGGATTGAGAATTAGTTAACAGAAAGAAAGCAGAGAGTAAGAATAAACAGGTCATTCTCAGGATGGCAGGCTGTTACTAGTGGGGTACTGCAAGGATCAGTGTTTGGGCCACAGCTGTTCACAATCTATATTAATGATTTGGATGTGGGAACCAAATGTAATATTTCCAAATTTGCTGATGACACACAACTAGGTGGGAATATAAGTTGGAGGATGCAAGGAGGCTTCAAGAGGACTTGGACAGGCTAAGTGAATGGGCAAAAACATGGCAGATGGAATATAAAATGAATAAGCGTGAAGCGATCCACTTTGGTAGAAAAAACAGAAAGGCAGAGTATTTCTTAAATGGTGAGAGGTTGGGGTTAGTGTCCAAAGAGACCTGGGTGTCCTTGTTCATGATTCACTAAAAGCTAGTATGCAGATGCAGCAAGCAATTAGGAAGGCAAATGGTATATTGGCTTTCATTGCAAGGGGATTTGACTACATGAGTAAAGATGTCTTGCTGCAATTGTATAGAGCTTGGTGAGACTGCACCTGGAGTATTTTGTGTGCAGTTTTGGTCTCCTTATCTAAGGAAGGATAAACTTTCCATAGAGGGAGTGCAGCAAAGGTTCACCAGACTAATCCCTGGGATGGCGGGATTGTCTTATGAGGAGAGATTGCAGAAACTGGGCCTGTATTCTCTAGAGTTTCGAAGAATGAGAGTGATCTCATTGAAACTTACAAAATTCTTACAAGGTAGATGTGGATAGGATGTTTCCTCTGACTGGTGAGTCTAGAACCAGGGCACGCAGTCTCAGAATAAGGGGCTGGCCATTTAAGTCTGAAATGAGGAGGAATTTCTTTACTCAGAGGTGGTGACTCTTATGGAATTCTCTATCCCAGAGGGCTGTGGCAGCTCAATCATTGAGCATGTTTAAGACAGAAATCAACATATTTCTATGTTCCTATGTTCCAATGATCTCAGTTCATGCTAATGCTCTTCTCCCTACCTTCCTCCTCAAGTCAACTTGGTACTACTCCTCCCTTCCAGCACAAGCTGTCACTCTACTCCCCCTCTGAGAGCCTGAATTCATGTTGGTAGCCTTCTCCTTTTCTCTCCTCACTTCATGCAGCCCTCAGCTCCCTGTCTCAATTAATGTTGGTACTCTCCTTCCCGTTTCAATCAACGTGACAATTTTGCTCCCTCACCGTCTCCTTCTCCCTCTTCAATTAGTGCCAGCTCTTTTCTTTCCCTCCCCCCTAATTATGCAGGTCCTTCCCTTTATTCTCTCTCCCAATTAATGCTGGCACTCTCCTGTCTTTCCCCTCTTCCACAGCTGCCATGTCTGTGATCAGGATAGGGAAAATTCAGTTGGGATTACCATTCCTGACTGCAGTTAGTGATTACTTAGCACGGTTGAATAGGACTCACTCACTGCCTTAGCCAGTAGGGAAAAGGGCCAAAGTGCCGCAGGCCCTGAGTCATTGCCTTCAGGAGAAGCGGCAATTTCTTCACAGCCTTTGGCTAAGGTGAAGTGTCAAGAAGAGTGCAGAAAATTATAAAACGAAGGAGAGATAAACAAGGGGTTAACTTCACTATTGAAATTTATAAGGACATAAAACCCTGTGATGCCACCTGATATTGAAACTGCCCCACAGAACTTTTGGAAGAGGTTAAGGTTACAGAGCTCTTTCGTTTTAGTTCGAGAACTGGTACTGTTGAGGTCCACCAGGAGCATATCATATGGATTCCTTTTGTGGACCATTTTAATCAACTCCTAGAAAACACTGATATGCAGCAAAAAAGTCACTGATAGAACATTCTGAAAATTATCATTCAAATGAAATGTATCAAATAGAGCTAATTCCACAATCTCACTCTCCTGAGCAGAGATGTGCCTGAATGGAGCATGTGTTAATGATCGGGCTACAACTCTGTAGCCTGATATGTGGAAGTTCAAATCCTCCTAATCATATTGAGTGAGGTTACCAATTGAGGGAATGGGATTTTGAAATCATCTCTTGTTCAGCAGAATCAGTGGAATCTTTGAAGAGAAGCAACAGAAATCTCTTTCCCTTTTTTTTATGAACACTGGTCTTTGTGATTTTTAATGCAGGCTAAAATGGAGCCAGAGGAGACATGTGACCTCACACCAGGTCTGCCAGGAAACAAGCCAGGGATCTTGGTTACCATGCAAACAAGAAAACCAGATCAAAGACCCTTTTGAAAGCAGGGTGCAAGGTTTTGTTCTCTCAGACTCTCAGATCGTAAACAAGGAGCCAGCAATTTTAAAAATGCAAATTCCAGTTGTACTTGCAAGCACCGTGATTTTGATATGGCCAGAATTTTTTTTATACATGCATGGGACGTGGGCATCACTGGCTTGGCCAGCATTTATTGCCCAACCTCAATTCCTGAGACGGTGGTGTTGAGCCGCATTCTTGAACCGCTGTAGTTCTTGTGATGCAGGTACGCCCAGAGTGCTGTTAGGAAGGGAATTCCAGGATTTTGACCCAGTGACAGTGAAGGACCGGCAATATAGTTCCAAGTCAGGAATGCTTGGAGGGAAACTTGCAGGTGGTGATGTTCCCATGCATCTGCTGCCCTTGTCTTTCTAGGTGGTAGAGGTCGCAGGTTTGGAAGGTGCTGTCTAAGGAGCCTTGGTGAGTTGCTGCAGTGCATCTTGTAGATAGTACACACTGCTGCCACTGTGCGTCGGTGGTGGAGGGAGGTGAATGGGGTGCCAATCAAGCCGGCTGCTTTGTCCTGGATGGTGTCGAGCTTCTTGAGTGTTGTTGGAGCTGCACCCATCCAGACAAGTGGACAGTACTCCATCGCATTCCTGATTTGTGCTTTGTACATGGTGGACAGGCTTTGGGGAGTTAGGAGGTGAGTTACTCGCCACAGGATTTCTAGCTTCTGACCTGCTCTTGTAGCCACCGTATTTATATGGCTACTCCAGTTCAGTTTCTGGTCAATGGTAACCCCCAGGATGTTGATAGTGGGGGATTCAGCGATGGTAATGCCATTGAATGTCAAGGGCAGATGGTTAAATTCTCTCTTGTTGGAGATGGTCATTGCCTGGCACTTGTGTGGCACGAATGTTACTTGCCACTTATCAGCCCAAGCCTGGATATTGTCCAGGTCTTGCTACATTTCTACATGGACTGCTTCAGTGTCTCAGGAGTCGCGAATGGAGCTGAACATTGTGCAATCATCAGCGAACATCCCCACTTCTGACCTTATGATTGAAGGAAGGTCATTGATGAAGCAGCTGAAGATGGTTGGGCCTAGGACACTACCCTGATTGACCTCCAAAAACCACAACCATCTTCCTTTGCGCTTGGTATGACACCAACCAGCGGAGAATTTTCCCCCCTGATTCCCATTGACTCCAGTTTTGCTGGGGCTCCTTGATGCCTTACTCGGTCAAATGCTGCCTTGATGTCAACAGCAGTCACTCTCAGCTCGCTTCTTAAGTTCAACTCTTTTGTCCATGTTTGAACCAAGGCTGTAATGAGGTCAGGAGCTGAGTGGCCCTGGCAGAACCCAAACTGAGCATCACTGAGCAGGTTATTGCTAAGGAGGTGCCGCTTGATAGCATTGTCAATGACACCTTCCATCATTTTACTGATGATCAAGAGTAGACTGATGGGATGGTAATTGGCTGGGTTGGATTTGTCCTGCTTTTTGCGTACAGGTCATACCTGGGCAATTTTCCACATTGCAGGGTGGATGCCAGTGTTCTAACTGTATTAGAACAGCTTGGCTAGGGGCGCGGCAAGTTCTGGAGCAAAGGTCTTCAGTACTATTGCTGGAATGTTGTCAGGGCCCATAGCTTTTGCAGTATCCAGTGCCTTCAGTCGTTTCTTGATATCATGTGGAGTGAATCAAATTGGCTAAAGACTGGCGTCTGTGATATGGGGACTTCAGGAGGAGGCCGAGATGGATCATCACTCGGCACTTCTGGCTGAAGGTTGTTGCAAATGCTTCAGCCTTATCTTTTGCACTGATGTGCTGGGCTCCTCCATCATTGAGGATGGGGATATTTGTTGAGCCACCTCCTCCAGTTAGTAGTTTTACTGTGCACCACCATTCACAACTGGATTTTGCATGACTGCAGAGCTTAGATCTGATGCATTGGTTATGGGATCGCTTAGCTCTGTCTATCGCATGCTGCTTACGCTGTTTGGCCCGCAAGTAGTCCTGGGTTGTAGCCTCACCAGGTTGACACCTCATTTTGAGGTATGCGTGGTGTTGCTCCTGGCATGCCCTCCTGCACTATCCATTGAACCAGGGTTGATCCCCCGGCTTGATGGTAATGGTAGAGAGGGGGATATGCCGGGCCATTAGGTTACAGATTGTGGTGGAGTACAATTCTACTGCTGCTGATGGCCCACAGTGCCTCATGGATGCCCAGTTTTGCATTGCTAGATTTGTTCAAAATCTGTCCCATTTAGGACGGTGGTAGTGCCACACAACACAATGGACAGTATCCTCAATGTGAAATGGGACATTGTCTGCACAAGGACTGTGCAGTGGTCACTCCTACCAATACTGTCATGGACAGATGCATCTGCAGCAGGCAGATTGGTAAGGACATGGTCAAGTATATTTTTCCCTCTTGTTGGTTCCCTCAGCACCTGCTACAGACCCAGTCGAGCAGCTATGTCCTTTAGGACTCAGCCAGCTCGGTCAGTAGTGGTGCTACCAAGCCACTCTTGGTGATGGACATTGAAGTCCCCCACCCAGAGTACATTCTGTGCCCTTGCCACCCTCAGTGCTTCCTCCAAGTGGGGTTCAACATGGAGGAGTACTGATTCATCAGCTGAGTTGGGTGGGGAGAGGGGGGAGCGGTAGGTGTTAATCAGCAGGAGGTTGATAAGGAGGACTTTGCAGGGTCGACAGGGCTGGGTTTGCCGTTGTCGCATGCGCTGCCTAGGTCGATGCCGGGTGGTCTGTCCGGATTCATTTCTTATCGACTTTGTAGCAACTGAATGGCTTCCTCGGCCATTTCAGAGGGCAGTTGAGAGTCATTCACATTGCTGTTGGTCTGGAGTCACATGTAGGCCAGACCAGGTAAGGACAGCAGATTTCCTTCCCTAAAGGACATTAGTGAACCAGATGGGTTTTTACAACAATTGACAATGGTTTCATGGCCATCACTAGACGAGCTTTTAATTCCAAATTTTTATTAACTGAATTAATTGAATTCAAATTCCACTTTCTGCTGTGATTTGAATCCATGTCCCCTGAGCAATACCCTGGGTCTCTGGGTTACTAGTCCAGTGACAATACCACTACACTCCTGCCCCTGTGTACTGTAAAAGGAAAATGACTTTTGATTCTGGAGAAATTTCCTAAATCTGACAGGTTGTAAGGAAGAAAGGAAGACATGAGGAAACCAACAGGAGCTGCACAGCCTCAGGAGAGCGAGAGAGAAAACAATGGCTGTCAGAACACCAGTATAGCGAAAGGCTGCTAACACTTGAACCTGATTCGAAGGCTCGATGTTTACAGAGGAGGAAAGACCAATAGGGTCACCAGACATTGCCTTATTAACAGAAGACCAGTCGAATGTGCTTAGAAGAAGTGAGTGAAGAGAGCATTGGTTTTTGAGAAGGACACAGCGAAACCCAACCCATTGCAACTGGGAGAAGTTTGGGAATTTTAATTGCAGGATACCATTTTGCTGCGAACACTGTAACGTATAAATGTGTTGTGGAGTTTTCAGGAGTGTTAATAAGTTAATGGGAAATACTTTTCTCTGTAATTTAGTGTACTGTATAGTTTAGTTATATAGTAAAAGTCTTAAAACGTGAAATCTTGTGTATTTCTTTAAATTGGTCTGGGGAGTTCATATCTCTTGTTTTTAAATCTGAGGTTGTAACACCTACAGCTATAACCTATAGGGTAGATTTTTGTTATCATCGCCTAAGCAGAAATTGTCCGAGTGGATTTCCCACCCATTATGGAATCCACCCAATTTTTATTTCATTGAAATTAATGAAACCTCTAATTCTCTCCACCTCTCTCTTTCTTTCAGACGATCGTTAAAACTTACCTCTTTGACCAAGCTTTTGGCTATCTGTCTTCATACCTCCTTATGTAGCTCTGTCAAGTTTAGTTTGATAATGTTTCTGTTAAACACCTTAGGATGTTAAAGTTACCGAATAAATGCAAGTCGTTGTTGTTGAAACAAAAATCAGGCAGATTCTACAATGAGAGGGTGATCCACTCGCCAGAGATTTGCCCACGAGGTGAAGATGCAAACCTACCCTGTAGAGTTATTTTTCATTCTTTCTCTACCAGTTTTCTCCTCTTCCCTCCCCGACAGTTATTCAAAGACATTCTGTCCTTACTGGGTTCCTTCCATGGGCAGTGACCTCGCACCTTACCCCATTGCTTTTTAAATCGTGAGAGTTGACAGACAGTTTGTCTGTGGGGGCTCAGCACAGCCAAGCCCAATTTTGTTTTCGTTTGATCCTACCCTAGTTAGGAACATTGGCAACCCAAGGTTTTGCTTTGTTTTGTTTTTAGAAGTTTCAGAAGGTAGGTTGAAAATAAATGCATACAGCTAATGCAAACCACATAAGCCAGACTACAAGGCAGCACTTGAGTCATTAACCTCCTATTAATAAAAATAACCTGGCAGCAAATTTAGAAAATCAGGTTGATGTTTGTGGATTCTTATGTTCATTTGACAAGCTTCACGAGCATTGCAGTTAAATGAGTCATATCTGGATATTTAGCATCTCTCATGTAAATTCATTTGTCTCGGTATTATGAAGAATCCAGATTTGAAACATTTAGATAAAAATTAAGACACATGCCAACAGGAAAGAAAAGTGAATAATATTGATTTTTTTCCTATATACTGACATTTAGAGCAATGCCTATAACATTAATAGCAAAATGTCCCAAGCTTCCAAAAAATTCTACAACTGAACAATGAATTACAGAAGATTTGGCAGATTCCAAGAGAAGTGTTTGCTGCAAAAGTCAGTCTGATTTTAACAAAATGTTTTCTGAAAGCAGTAATGTTACAGCAACAAATCCTTCAATTTTTTTTTTACTGGACTTAGCCCTGTTAAAAATTAAATATAAATACCCATCTGAAGCTAAAGCTACTGATAACTTGCTTTAAATATTCTGCAAAGGATGAGATTTAAGTCTTGACACTTCACATTGTGGTTCATTCTGTCCATCTAGCAAAAAAAAATGGAGGATATTATTCTGTAGAAGTTTGATCATTAAATATAGTAGAAATTAAATCACTGCCAGCAGAGGATATCTGACATCTGAACCTTAGCATGATATAGTTATAGAGGAGTACCCAGACAAATGCTCTGCTATAAAGGAACTACTGTATTCAAACCAAATATAAAATGTATTTCTAAATACTGCAGACAGCTGGATTTAATTTGTCATTGAATCCTTTCCAATTTTAAAAGCCATTTTTAGTTGCGAAAAAACATTCCACTTGAAGTGTGCATTTTGATTTCCCTTAAGTGCATTCTTTCCACTAATCTTAACAAAAATTGAGTTTTAAAGATGAGGAAATTGTATCGCCAAATATTTTATATACAGGGAGATGTTAGTATTTAATAATAACCACAGTGGCACAAATATGTCTATTTGTTACACCTTAGGTTAAATATAAATATTTTATAAATAAAGCATTCATTTTCTATAGTTTCAGGCCTGTTTCTGGACAAAACACATCTCCCAAAAGAACATATTAAATTTGATTAATATCTATAAAAGACAGCTGAGGTGGAGTATGTTTACAACACAAATAGAAGATTTAGATGTCTTAAATTCTACAAAACAGTCTGTAAATTACTCAAATATAAATGTTAGGTTGTATAATTTTTACAGTTTATTCAAAGAATGCTCAACATTTGCTGTTCAGTCTGCAACCAATCTGAAATCCACTATTATCCATAAATACAGTATCTATTGTGATCTCCGTAAACAGCAGTCATGAGGGAATGGTACAAAAGCAATTAAAGTCAGTCTTCTTCACACCCTGCCTCCTGTAAGGACTCCATTCCATTCTCCCAGTTTCTCCGTCTCCGACGCATCTGCTCTGATGATGCTATCTTCCATGACAGCGCTTCTGATATGTCTTCCTTTTTCCTCAACTGAGGATTCCCCTCCACTGTGGTTGACAGGGCTCTCAACCGTACCCATTTCCCGCACCTCTACCCTCCCTCCCAGAACCGCGACAGGGTTCCCCTTCTCCTCACTTTCCACCCCACCAGCCTCCATATCCAAAGGATCATCCTCCGCCATTTCCGCCACCTCCAGCGTGATGCCACTATCAAATGCATCTTCCCCTCCCTTCCCGTCAGCATTCCGAAGGGATCGTTTCCTCCATGACACCCTGGTCCACTCCTCCATACCTCCATCACCTTGTCCACTTCCCATGGCACCTTCCCCTGCAATTGCAGGTGTAATACCTGCCCATTTACCTCCTCACTCCTCACTATCCCAGGCCCCAAACACTCCTTTCAGGTGAAGCAGTGATTTACTTGTACTTCTTTCAATGTAGTATACTGTATTCGCTGCTCACAATGTGGTCTCCTCTACATTGGGGAGACCAAACGCAAACTGGGTGACCGCTTTGCAGAACACCTCTGCTCAGTCCACAAGCATGACCCCGAGCTTCCGGTTGCTTGCCATTTTAACACTCCCCCCTGCTCTCATGCTCACATTTCTGTCCTGCAATTGCTGCAGTGTTCCAGTGAACATCAATGCAAGCTCGAGGAACAGCCTCTCATTTATCGATTAGCCGCACTATAGCCTGCCGGATTAAACATTGAGTTCAATAATTTCAGAGCATGACGAGCCCCCATTTTACTTTTATTTTTAGTTATTTTTCTTTTTTATATATTTAATTTTTTTATGTTCGTTTTATTTTATTTCATCTTAGTTGGTTCAGTTTGCTTACCCACTTTTTTTTCATGTTTGTACTTGCGGCTGTTCAATTTTCAGTCTGTTAACACCCTATCTGTACCAATGCTTTGTCTGTCAACACACGATTAACATATTGTTTGCCTTTGCTCCATGACCTTCTGGTCAGCTATTCTGTGACCTTGTCCGATCTACACCTTCTCCTTTGTTATCCCTTGCCCCACCCCCGCTTTACTTGCTTATAAGCTTTCTAATATTTGCCAGTTCTGAAAAAGGGTCACTGACCTACAACGTTAACTCTGCTTCTCTCTCCACAGATGCTGCCAGACCTGCTGAGTATTTCCAGCATTTCTTGTTTCTATTTATAATTAAAGCCAGTCCTTTGATATATCATGTCAAGAGATGGGAAGTCCAATAAAGATAGAAAATGCTGGAAATACTCAGCAGGTGTGGTAGCACCCGTGGAGAAACAAGTTAATGTGTCACGTTGATGACCTTTCATCAGAACTGGGAAAAGTTAGAAAAGCAATAGGTTTTAAGCAGATGAAATGGGGTAAGATGGGATAATGAACAAAGGGAAAGGTATGTGATAGGGTGATAGACAGGACATTAAATGACAAAAGAGTTATTTATGCAGGGCCAAAGGGAGTGGTAATTGGGCAAGAAAAAAACCCAAAGAAACAAAAGATGTACCTAGAGCAGGTGTAAATGTCAGAATGATGAACAGCGCCGTCCGAAAGCAAAATCAAGAGAAAAACAAGGGTAAGACCGAAACATGCAAAAAAAGGAAACAAAATGGGTTCAGAGATTACGGTCTGAAATTGTTAAACCCAATGTTGAGTCCGGAAGGCTATAAAGTGCCTAATCGAAAGATGAAGTCTGCTCCTTGAGCTTATGTTGAGGGCTGCGTTTGCTGACAACGCAACCACTAGGTGATGCAGTACTTGCATATGCACAAATGCAGGCTCATGCACTGAAACGTCATTGACTGCAACATTTTAGGCAGCTGGCAGGATTAAAGATGGTGCTGCTCAATTTATCACAAAAAGTTAAATTCAATCGCTGTGATCCCACTCCACCCCCAACAATATCCCGCTTCTCTTCCCCGGCGCAACCTCCCATGCCTGTCTGTCGCACCCGGCCTCGCTGCTGCCTTCGTTCAGCCACATGATCCCCGCTTCAACCAACCCACCCCACCTGTCGGCCACTCGCTCTCTTCCCCCCCACCCCCTGCTCCCTCCTGCTTCTCCCCCCACCCCCACCTCCATGCTCTTGCTCCCCACGGGGGAAGTAGGGGAGAGAGAGAGAGAGAGAGAGAGGCAAGATAGTGATAGGCAGAGGAGGGGAAGGAGATTGCGAGCGAGAGACTGGGGGAGAGGGGGAACTGGGTAGGAGGGAGCGGGGGTGGGGGAATGAAGCAGCGAGGCCAGGAGCGAGCGGCGAGCAGTTGGACATGGGAGGCAGCGCCGGGGAAGAGAAGCAGGATCATGTTCCAGTACACAATGACGTTTTCACACGCATGCGCAAACAAGACCTGGCAAGAACCTAGGCTGCGCATGTGCAGCACCTGACTCTCAGCAAGAGACCATTCTGCACATGTGCGCATCTTGGAGCGCTCTGATGAAGTCGGGGCACCAGATGCGTCGTCAGGAGTCACTTTGTATGTTGAACTTCATTAGAACACTGCAGTAGGCCAAGGACAGAGAGGTCAGCGTGAGAGTAAGGTGGAGAATTAAAATGACTGGCAACAGATAGCTCGGGTCATGCTTGCAGACTGAACGGAGCTAATCTGCAAAGTAGTTACCCAATCTGTCTTTCTTCTCCCCAATGTAGAGCAGACTGCATTGGAAGCAGCAAATATAGTATACTAAATTGAAAGTATATGTGAATTGCTGTTTCACCTTGATGCAGTGTTTGGGGCCTTGGATGGTGAGGAGAGAGGAGGTAAAAGGGCAGGGGGCAGGTGTTGCCTATCCTCCGTTTGCACGGAAAGGAGCAATGGGAAGGGGAGGGCATGTTGGGTGTGATTGAAGAGCAGGCCAGGGTGTCGCAGAGGGAATGGACCCTTCAAAATGCAGGAACGGGAGGGGAGGGTAAGATGTGTTTGATGGTGGCATCACGCTGGAGGTGGCGGAAATGACAGAGGATGATCCATTGAATCCCGAGGCTGGTTGGGTGGAAGGTAAGGACAAGGGGAAACCCTATCATGGTTCTGGGAGGGAGGGGAAGGGATGAGAGCACAAGTGCAGGAAACGGAATGGACACTTTCGAGGGCCCTGTCAACCATGATGGGAATCTTCGGTTGAGGAAAAAGGAAGAAATATCACAAATGCCAGTATGAAAAGCTGCATCATAAGAACAGATGCGATGGAGAAACTGGGAGAATGGAATGGAGTCCTTAAAGGAAGCAGGGTGTAGGGAGGTGTAGTTGAGGTTGCTGTGGGAGTCCTTGGGCTTATCATGAATATAGCAATAAGACTATCCCCAGAAATTGAGAGTGAGAAGTCAAGGAATGGAAGGGAAGAGTTTGAGGTGAAGGTGAGAGAAGGGTGGAAATTGGAAGTTGAAGAAGTTTTCCAGTTTAGGGCGACAGCAGGAAGTGGCACCTATACAGTCATCAATGCAGTGGAAAAAGAGATGAGAGAGGGGGCCTGCATAGGAGTGGTGTGGGAGGAATGGGTTTCGATTCTAGGGGCACTGGTACTCGGGAAAGAGTGAGCTGTTCCATTGGGATGGGCGCCACTTAAACTGGGCTGGGATCAGTGTCCTGGTGAATCGTATAATTAGGGTTATGGATAGTGCTTCAAACTAAAAGGGCCAGGAAAGGGTTCAGTGAAGGAAGATTTGAAAATCTAAAGAGAAAAATCAAGATGATAGAACGGTGTAGTGATTTGGGTAAAGACAAGGATAGTGGGACAGATAGGGACAGAGATTAGAGGTAATAGTGCTTCAGCGAATAAGGTCCATGCAAAGAATTGTAGGAAAAAATAGAATTAAAGACTCTTTATCTGAATTCGCAATAAGATAGATGAACTAGTGGCACAAATAGAGATAAATGGTTTCGATCTAATTGCCATTACAGAGCCATGATTATAAGATGACCAAGGTTGGGAAATAAATATTCCAGGGTACACAACATTTTGAAAAGACAGACAGAATGGAAAAGGAGGAACAATAGTCCTGATAGTAAAGGATGACATAAGGACATAGTGAAAAAGGATCCTGGCTTAGAAGATCTGGAAGTAGAATCAGTATGGGTGGAACAGCAAGGGTCAAAAAACGCTGGTGGGAGTAGATTATAGGCCCTCAAATAGTAGTTACACCATTGGACAGAGCATTAAGCAAGAAATAATTGGAGTTTGTAACAAAGGTAATGTAATAATTTTGGGTGCAAAGCTGATCTGGAAGAGAGTTTGTAGAATGCTTTCATGACAGTTTTCTGGAACGATACGTTTTGGAACCAACTAGGGACAAAGCTATTTTAGATCTAGTATTGTGCAGTGAGGCAGGGTTAATTAATAATCTCATAGTAAAAGATCAGCTGGGAAAAAGTGATCATAATAAAACTGAATTCCATATTAAGTTTGAAAGCGACAAACTGCAGTCCCAAACAAGAATCTTAAATTTAAACAAAGCATAGGAATGAGGAGAGAGCTGACTAAAGCTGATTGGGTAAATAGATTAAAATGTATGCGATAAATAAACAGTGGGAAACATTTAAAGAAAAAACTCAAAATGCTCAACAAAAATACATTCCATTAAAAAACAAAAACTCGGGAAGGAAAGATCTATCCGTGGCTTACTAGAGAAGTTAAGGAGAGCATTAGATTAAAAGAAGAAGCATATAATGTTGCAAAGAATGGTAGTAAGCCTGAGGATTGAGAGTGTTTTAGAAACCAACAAAGAATGACCAAAAAGTTGATTAAAAAGGGGAAAAGTAGAATGAGAGTAAACTAGCCAGCAATATAAAAACAGATTGTAAGTGCCTTTACAAGTATATAAAAAGGAGAGTAGCTAAAGTAAACATTGGTCATTTAGAGGCAGAGACAGAGGAAATGATCATGGCAGATGAGGAAATGGCAGAGACATTGAACAAATATTTTGTGTCTGTCTTCACTGTAAGAGCCACTAATTACGTAGCATAAATATGGGGCAACCAAGAGGCTAATAAGAGTGAGGAACTTAGGGTAATTAATATCAGCAGAGAAAAAGTACTGGAGAAACTTAAGGGACTAAAGTCTGCTAAATCTTCAGGACGTGATGCCGTACATCCTAGGGTTCTAAAAGTAGGATGCGCTGGTCATGATTTTCCAAAATTCCTTAGATTCTAGAATGGTGCCAGGGAAATTGGAAGTTAGTAAATGTAACACCGCTATTCAAGAAAGGAGGGAGGGAGAGAGAGAACAGGGAACTACAGGCCAGTTAGCCTGACATCAGTCATCGAGGAAGATGCTGGAATCTACTATTAAGGATATCTTAACAATGCACTTAGAAAATCATAATATGATCAAACAAAGCCAACGTGGTTTTACTAAAGGGAAGTCGTGTTTGACACATTTGTTAGAGTTTTTTGAGGATGTAATTAATAGGGTAGATAAAGGAGAACCAGTAGATGTAGTATACTTGGAATTTCAAAAGGCATTCAATAATGTGCCGCATAAAAGGTTAATATGCAAGATACAGGCTCATGGAGTTGGGGCTAATATATTAGCATAGATAGAGGATTGGTTAATAGTTTGGAAGCAAAGAATAAGGATAAACAGGACATTTTCAAGTTGGCAGGCTGTGACTAGTGGAGTGCCGAAAGGATCAGTGCTGGGGCCTCAACTATTTAAAATCTACATTAATTACTTAGACGAAGATACCGAGAGTTATGTATCTAAGTTTGCTGACGATACAATGCTAGGTGGGAAAGTGGGAGGTTATTCACTTTGGTATTAAGAATAGAAAGGCAGAATATTTTTAAAAGGCATTTGTAAATGTTGATGTTCAGAGGGATGTAGGTGTTCTTGTACAAGCAACACAGGTACATCAAGCAATTAGAAAGGCAAATGGCATATTGGTCTTTATTGCAAGGGGTGCGGAGTACAAGAATACTTGCGGCACAGTGGCACAGCGGTTAGCACCGCAGCCTCACAGCTCCAGCGACCCGGGTTCAGTTCTGGGTACTGCCTGTGTGGAGTTTGCAAGTTCTCCCTGTGACTGTGTGGGTTTCCGCCAGGTGCTCTGGTTTCCTCCCACAGCCAAAGACTTGCAGGTTGATAGGTAAATTGGCCATTGTAAATTGCCCCTAGTGTAGGTAGGAGAATGGTGGGGATGTGGTAGGGAATATGGGGTTAATGTAGGATTAGTATAAATGGGTGGTTGTTGATTGGCACAGACTCGGTGGGCCAAAGGGCCTGTTTCAGTGCTGTATCTCTAAAAAAAAATAAAAAAAATAAGCAAATTTTGCTACAATTGTACAGGGCTTTGGTGAGACCACACCTGGTGTATTGTGCGCAGATTTGGTCTTCATCTTTAAGGAAGGATATACTTGCCTTGGAGGCTGTACAGCAAAGGTTCAATAGATTGGTTCCTGGGATCAGAGGGTTATCCTAAGGTGAGAGGTTGAGTATATTGGGTCTGTACTCTGGAGTTTAGAAGCATGAGAGGTGATCTCATTGAAACACACAAGATTATGAAGGGCTTGACCGGGCAGACACAGAGGTTGTTTCTCCTGGCTGGGGAACCTAGAACATGGGGACACAGGAGGCTGATCATTTAGGACTGAGATGAGGAGAGATTTCTTCACTCCAAGGGTTGTGAACCTTTGGAATCTCTACCCCAGAGGGTTGTGGATCTTCCATCATTGAATATATTTAAGGCTGAGATAGACAGATGTTTGGTCACTAGGAGAATCAAGGGATATGGGGAGCAGGTGGAAAAATGGAGTTGATGCAGAAGATCAGCCATGATCATGTTGAATAGTGGAGCAGGCTCGAGGAGCCATATGGTCTACTCCTGCTCTGATTTCTTATGTTCTTATGTTGGAACAAGAAACGTTCCACATATCCCACAAAAAGTCCAGCATAGCTCGGACTCATGCGGATAACCATAGAGACAAAATGCAGATTGGATGACCGCATTGTGGAACACCTCCGTTCAATCCAGAAGCATGACCCGGAGATACCAGTCATTTTAATTCACCACCTTGCTCTCACACTGACCTCTCTGTCCTCGGCCTACTGCAGTATTCTAATGAAGCTCAATGTAAGCTCGAGGAACAGCACCTCATCTTTTGATTAGGCACTTTACAGCCTTCCAAACTCAACACTGAGTTTAACAATTTCAGACTGTAATCTCTGCTCCTATTTTGTTTCCTTTTCTTTGCATGTTTCAGTCTTATCCTTGTTTTTCTCTTGTTTTTGCTGTCAGACAGCAGCTGTTCATCATTCTGACATTCACACCTCCTCCAAACACATCTTTTGTTTCTTTTCTTGCCCCATTACCACTCCCTTTGACCCTGTACAACTAGCTCTTTTGTTATTTAATCCCTCCTATCTACCACCTCATCACAGACCTTTACTTTTCTTCTTTTTCCCATCCTCCCCATCCTATTACTTTTCCAGCTTTTCCCAGGTCTGATGAATGGTCATTAACTTGAAACATCAACTCTGTTTGTCTGTTCACAATTGCTGCCAGACCTGCTGAGTATTTCCAGCATCCGCAGTATTTTGTTCTTGTATTAGTGATAGGAAGACCAAGTTGTACCGAGCAGTTTTCACTACTGTTATACTGGGGAACTATGCAGCTTCTGGCTATTATTTAACAATTCAAAGAAGAGCACGGAATTCTGGTATTCTGACCACAATTCCTCCCTCAGCTAACAGCAGCAGGAAACACCCCAGAATAACTGGTGTCATCTGATTTGATATTTATAGAACCTCATGTACTAATTGGCTGTCGTGTTTCTCTACATAATGCCAATGCCTACATTTCAAAAGTAATTCATTATATATGAAGCACTTTGGGACATCTGGCGGACATGAAATAGTGCCACATAAACGCAAGTTCTTTCTAATACAATTCCCATATAAAACTTAATGAACCACCCTTTTTTTGTAAAAACGAATAATTGGGAGGACGCTTATCTGCTAATCAACAAGTTCCTGATCCCATTGCTGCCTATCACTTGAATTTGTTTGTCTTAGTTTGGGTGAGCTTAATTAGTTTTCTGTCAGGCTGTTAAATGGAGTGCCACATGGAAAATTGGAAAGAAAATCTCCTTTGGCTTGAATTGTGAAAACTGTCAGGTGCAGTTGAGCCAACTAGGAAGGATTTTGAAGTTCTGTCAGGAGCACATTCCTGGCTACAATTATATGCTACAAATAAAGATTTGAAGATGTGGCCAATGGAAACAATGCAAAAGATGAACTGCAGTGTAAAGTGATTCTTCAGCTCCACAAATGTATAACTGGGAATGAACTTTTTAACATACATTTCATACTCATCGTTAAAGTTTATATATCTGGCAGAATCACAGAAAATATAAGATGAGTTCCTCTTTTGAATTATTGTAGCTCAGAGTGAAGTACAGTGAAAATGTATTGCAGCTTATAATAATTTGTCGCATGTAATAATCAGAATCTGATTTCCAAACTATAACCTATCTGATATAGGGGGCAATTTTAATCTAGTCAGTCCCACAGGAAACTCTAGCAACACTGGTTTTACACTCTGCCCAATTTTACTCTCCTTTGAAGTCAATGGAAAGTAATAGTATGTTTTTATTTTTTTTATTTAGAGATACAGCACTGAAACAGGCCCTTAGGCCCACCGAGTCTGTGCCGACCATTAACCACCCATTTATACCAATCCTACACTAATCCCACATTGCTACCACATCCTCACCTGTCCCTATATTCCCCTACCTCCTTCCTATACTAGGGGCAATTTATAATGACCAATTTACCTATCAACCTGCAAGTCTTTTGGCTGTGGGAGGAAACCGGAGCACCCAGAGAAAACCCACGCAGACACAGGGAAAACTTGCAAACTCCACACAGGCAGTACCCAGAATTGAACCGGGTCGCTGGAGCTGTGAGGCTGCAGTGCTAACCACTGTGCCACTGTGCACTGTGTGTGTGGGGTATAACAACAGCATTGTTTCCACCCTGCAAGTCAGGTTGAAATTACCCCCATTAATATTACTGTATTTGTTTTTAGCAATTCAGTTGTATTGCTCACTTTAGCAGCAGTCCCTATTGTTAAAAATAATCGGCTCAATCTTAAAATGTTTAATCTACACCATCTAGCATACGAATGGGCTATAACATTGCTGGTCGGTGGTTAATTGTGCAGCTATTGCTAGCACTTAAAAAATGATACAAAAATAAAAGCACTACATTCTTTTTATACTGCTACTCATTTTGAGCACCACAATGGGGAGGGGAGATTGAACATCTACGTAGTCAACTGTTTTAAGTGATGATGAGTGCTGAGCAACGCTGCACATTTTGTCCATTATAGAATCAGTAGCACAAGTTGGCTGCCTTCTGATATATTGAAATACAAGTTATACTGGTCATTTTAGTTACTGGCCAAAAAGATCACTTAAACAGCATTCTATAGTATTTACCATTTATATAAGCATTACTAAACTTTTTTGTACAGTGTTCAGTGCCATTTGCAACTCCTCAAATACTGAAGCAGTCCGTGCCTGCATGCAGCTAGACCTAGGCAGCATTCAGGCTTGGACTGATTAGCGACAATTAACACTCACGCCACACTAGTGCCAGCCAATAACCATCTGCAACAAGAGAGAAACAAATCATCTTCCCTTTATGTTTAATGGCATTGCCATTGCAGAATCCCCCACCATCAACATCCTGGGGGTTACCATTGACCAGAAACTTAACTGGGAATTCTGTGGCGAGTAACTCACCTTCTGACTCCCAAAGCCTGTCCACCATCTACAAGGCACATGTCAGGTGTGTGATGGAATACGTTCCACTTGCCTGGATGAGTGGAGCTCCAGCAACACTCAAGCAGCTTGATCACCATCTTGGACAAAGCAGCCCGCTTCATCAGCACCCCATTCACTAACTTAAATATTCAGCCGCTGCACATAGTGGCTGCAGTGTATACCATCTACAAGATGCACTGCAGCAATTTGCCAAGCATTTGTAGACAGCACATTGCAAATCCATGACCTTTACCATCTAGAAGGACAAGCAGGTGACACATGTGAACACCACCACCTGTTGATTGTGTATTAATTGTTTAATTATCTGCAGGTAGAGGACGTTAATTGGGGTCTTACTCGAGAAATTATAAGGAAATACTTACTGAGACTGGTGGAGGTTATGAGTGAGGAGTTATTTGTTTGTAATCCTTTTTACCCTGTACAATAAATGTGAAACTGAGTAAAGATAGGCTCCAGCATCATCCTTCTACAACAAGCTTTCTGGAATTTACCACCTGCAGGTTTCCCTCCAAGCCACACATCATTTTAACCTGGAACGATATTGCCAATCCTTCACTGTTTCTGGGTCAGAAACCTGTAATTCACTTTCGAACTGCACTGTGGGTGTACCTACACCATATGGACTGCAGCAGTTCAAGAAGGCAACTCACCATCATCTTCTCAAGGGCAATTAGAGATGGGCAACAAATGCTGGCCTTGTCAGTGACTCTCACATCCCGGGAACGAATAAAAAAATAATTTTGAAGAAATAGTCAAATGGACCATCCATTTAATCCCAGTTGAAGCAAATGTTTACCAATTCCCTGTTAACTACTGTAGAATTATTTTCAAGTATGGCATCATGCAATGTTTTTGTCAACATTCCTGGTATGATACTATTTTACACAGCCAATGAGGTCAGAGGTGGTTGATGTCAGCCAGACTGCAGTAGGGAAGCAACAGTTGTCTAAGCAGCCAGGGAAAGTCAGCTAGAGTTCGCATTACTGATCGCTGTGCAGGTTTCCTGCTGGAGACTGAATGCGCATGGAAGTCAGGCAAGGAGAGAGCTGGACTCGGTTGTTCAATTCTTTCACAATCTGGGCTTATACATGATGAATGGTTAGTTGGGTGAGGTATCAAAGAGTTGCTGGTTCTCGTGGAATTGTATCCCAGCAGGATTCAACCTCTAGGAGATTGAAAGAGCATTGTATAGAAATTACATACTTTTTAGTCCATCTTGATCACTTTCATATATCTGGACCCTACTGCACATGTTACCTTATATTATTTATATCACAAGCGACAATGCTGTACAATGAAGTGATATTAATTTTGTAAAGTTAGCTCTTTGTATCTCAGTAAGTCGTCGAGCTAAGCGACAAAGAGATCAATTTCAGCAATACATGAATGAGTTACTCAGGCTATTGACCTGCGTTTTAGATTCTGCTATTTAAAGAACCAGAACCCAAAGGTGATGGCCATGGAATGTGAACATGACCAGATATTTTACTGAAGTTGATTCCGGTTTTAAAATCTGTATTATCTTCATGCCAGATGGTGCCAGAGCAAAAATCTTTAACAAGTATAATCTGTCACTGCCTACCTGTAGGGCATAATATATTTTTAGTGGAACATTGCAGATTTGATTAGTAACTTTTGAAATTACAAATTACATGATAAAGCAATTTAATATCATGCAAAATATTTAATGCTTTAGTGGTCTGTAATAACGCTGACGATCATTTTTTGTTATAATCTTAATGGTAAACAATTGAGCTTCACTGACAGATTTAACCATTGTCTATTTGTTACTCCTCTGGAGTAATGGGGGTATCCATTATTCATTAGAATTTTATAATTTCCAGTTACCTATTCCACAATTGACACAAAATAGATTGTATATTATTCATTCCTAATAACAAAGAAGGATGAATTTTCCAGATCTATCATCTGCCTTTACATCATTACTAGCTTTCTTTCATCATCATTCAAATTCTGCTGATGGTAGAATCTTTGTATTGATCATTTATGTGTCATTTCTGCCAGCTTAGATAATGGACTAAAGCAGGCAGAGTTGAGCAGAATAGGCACAAGTCAACATCCAGTGAGAGCTAATGTTACTGTTAGCCCAGCATTCTTGTTAGCTTTCAGGAAAAGTGAACAAATGGTTTGGGCGTCTAACTGCGATGTATAACGTAAATATGTTAGCTTACATATAACTTGATTTGGTTGTCTCTCCAATCTTGCGAAAAGATTTTAATCTCTTGTAGTTTCAGTCTGTCTGTATAGATCTGTATATTGGTATTGTATTACCATTGCATCGTTTCTCGCCATTCTTTTTAGTCACTAATTTCTATGTTGTTCAAGATAAAGAGTATGTAGGCAGGAGACAGGGCCACTCTCTCAATTTTGTCCTCATACTGTGAAACTGAGCTATCTCAGTTGAAGATGCTAGGCCCATCAATACAGCAAGATCACAGAACAATTGGAAAACAGATCAACCTAAGATAGCTCCTGGCATTTTATTACACAGCAGCATAGAGGAAGGCCACAGAATAAGTCCTATATGCTGTTTGCTGGTTAGGAAATGGAAAATGATAAAAGGTATTAGGTGTGGAGATCTTTTTCTAAATGAGGAAATGGGGAGTAACATAAAGCAAAGCCTAAAGTTTCAACAAATGGCAGTTATATCTCAGTCTTTTACACATATAATTTCCTGTGTTTTTATGAAATTGATGGTATTTGCATTAATTTAGTCATGGCGCTTTGTGCGGCATGAATAACAGCAAGGAGTTTTGCATTCTTCCATATTCGAATAACTTTCCTTTAAAATGCAGTTTATGGGCATATTGGTTTGTAATTTTTAATGTGGTTAAGTTATAAATTCTTTTCATTTTATTTATATGCCTGTAAATACATTCCAACTTTTACAAGTCAGAATGTTGCTCCTTGATGATTTACAGCATGAACTATGTATCCTCTGCTGATCCAGGACCCTCTGCTGTTACTTTGATCTCCATTGAAACCAGACAACAGGGTAGACCACTGAATTTTGCATCTGTATTTGATTCAAGCAATTTTAGATTTTTTACCTTTGTAAGTTGTGACACTGAGACCTGTACAGCACACAAACCTTTTCATAAAACTTTAGTTACCAACCCTCCAGGATTTTCCTGGAGTTTCCAGGAGTTAAAGATTAATCTCCTGGACGCTGCTTTGAGCAACCCAAGAGAAAATTCATTGGGGTTTTATAAAGAACACCTCGAGTGTTTTAAAACCATGATTGTGTTTAAGAAGAATCTATCTGATTACCTGTATAGTTGATGTACCATGAGACAACACCAGCCATTAAGAAAAAAGTTACCGGTTTTCAAAGCGCAAACCTTGCACAACCGACAATAACCCCAAAGTAATTGTGCAGGATTTTCTAAGACCATTTCTTACCAAGCCTTCTCGAAAGCAAGTCTGAGCGAAGGCAACAAATTTTCCTTGGGTTTACTGCCAGCTATGCAACACCCTCACTTCAGGAAGCAGGTGATTTTTCAAGCATCCTTGGTAGTTGCCTAAAAGAGACAATAGGGTCCTAACACCTGCTTTAGGAACTGTTTGGGATAGAAATGCAATCCGGTACCAATGTGCCACAGTCTTGTGACCTCTACCATGAGGCACTCTGACTGCAGGCAGCCATTACAGTCAGTTTCATTAAAGACAGAGTACACACCAGACTGGTGTCCTGTGAGGTTGTAACATGTTGTCAGAAGTGGAGCTGAGATTGACTGGTGAAGAAGCACAGCTATAGAACAAAGGCCACTGGAATGGTCACAACTGCTAAAAGCTTCTAAGAGACACAGGAAGCACAGAAAAGGAACAAAGCAACAGCTGAAAGCACAGGTAAAACAATGGGTGTAAATTTTCCTCTGCCTGTGCCAGTGGAAATGAAAGGTGATATGAAACAGAACTGGCAGTTTTTCCACTTGCAATGGCAAAATTACGAAATTGTGACAGATTTAATTAACAAATCAGAGCAGGTGTGAGTAGCTACACTTTTATCACTGTTGGGGAGAGACTGTTCCAAAGTGTATTCTACCTTAAATCTCTCTGAAGAACAAAAAAAACAGACATCAGAAATTTTGAAAGCCTTGAATGGCACGCTTTGAACCCCAAGTGAACGTAACCTATGAACGATATGTGTTCAATATTAGGTGAAAAAGAGTCCATTGATTAATATGTGACTGCATTAGCACAGCTCACAGAATCCTTTGAATTTGCACAGCTAAAAGATGATCTAATTAAAAATAGGATTGTATTAGGCCTAAGAGATCCCGCAGTGTGTGCATGTCTACTGTGAGAGGAGAAACTGACATTCAGGAAAGCAATCAACGTGTGTAGAAGCACTGAAGTTGTAAATCAGCAACTAGACCTTATTCATGGCAAAACAGACCAGATCTTGAATTATGCTGATAGACATTCCAGGCTGAAAGGGCAGAAAGATCACAGGCAAAAGGCAGGATGGAAATACTGCAGAGGACATCACGCACAGGAAAAGAAGGTATGTCCAGTGTTGGGAGTGCAGTGTTCTCACTGCAAGAAGCTGAATCATTCTGCACACAAGTGTTTGGATAGAAGGAAGCACAACAAGCAGGTACCAATGGCCACTGGAGAAATATCAGCTGAGGATTCTGACGGATCACTATACACCATACAGAAGGTTGGTTCAGTCAGGTTGATAGGTGATAAATGGTTTGGAACTGTTGGAATGATGACTGCAGAAGGAGACTATCAAGTTAACAAAGTGTCAGATAGACACTGGTGCGTCATGCAATATCATGACCTTCACAGACGTATGCAATGTGGCTCAACATGGCGATCCAAAAATGAAGCCCTTGAAAGTAAGGTTGAGGCTATATAATGGCACCATACTAGTGCCAAGAGGACAAGTTACTATGAGAGCCCAATGCAATGGCAAGAACGAAGGTCTGGAATTCCAGATCATAGACAGCAAGCAAAAGCCACTCATCTCAGCTGAAGCAAGTCTAAAGCTTGGACTGGTAACCCTCAATGTGCAAAAACAGATTTGCAATATGTCGCAGTACACTGAACCATTGACTGCGGAACAGATGCTAGAGGAGTACAACAATGTATTTACAGGTTTAGGAGGTCTTCCTGGAGAATATCATCTCGAGGTAGAGGAGATGGTAAGACCAATTCAGCATCTACCGAGGAAAGTTCCAGCTGCCCTCAAGGCCAGCCTGAAAGACAAGATAGAGGAGCTGGAAAAGAAGGGAGTAATCAAAGTGACAACCCCTACAGAACGGATTAGCAGCATGGTAGCAGTGAAACAATCTGGAAAGCTGAGAGTATGCATCGACCCAAAGGATTAAATAAAGCTCTGAAGAGATCACACTACCCCATGCTAACCATCAAAGGAACTTTGCCACAACTTGAATAGGCAAAAGTCTTCACTACCCTAGATGTGAAGGATGGTCACTGGCAAGTGAAACTGGATGAAAGCAGCAGCTTTCTAACCACATTCTGGACGCTGTCCGGGAGATACAGATGGTTGCGCATGTCATTTGGCGTTTCCATGGCTCCAGAGGAGTATCAACGCAGACAGCATGAGATCTTCCCGGAGTGGAAGCTATAGTGGATGATCTGCTGTTTATGGATGCGGAGACTCAATGGAAGAAGCTATTGCTGACCACGATCAAAATCTAGTGCGACTGCTGGACAGAGCTCGCTAGATGAACCGGAAGCTGAACAAGAAAAAATTACAATTCAGGATATCCAAAGTAAGTTACATAGATCATGTACTGACAGCAAAAGGTCTTCGCCCAGAGGTGAGAGCAGTAGCAGTGATGCAGCGTCCAACAGATGTAAAAGCAGTGCAACAATTTATTGGATTCATCCACTATTTAGCAAAGTTCTTGCCCAATTTGTTGTCAGAGTGTGAACCATTACGCCAACTCACTGCCAAGGATGTACAGTGTTATTGGGGCACAGAACAAGAAGCAGCGTACACTAAAATCAAGGAACTAGTGACGGCAAAGCATATGCTGAAATACTATGACATAAAAGATGAAGTTACCCCGCACTGTGATGCCAGCGAGACAGAACTTGGATCAACCTTAATGCAACAAGAACAACTGGGTGATTTGCATCCAGAGTGTTAACTCAAACGAAACGACGCTATGCTCAGATCAAGAAAGAGTGCACGGCCATTGTCTTTGCTTGTGAACATTTTCATCAATACCTACTTGGAAGAGACAAAGTCACAGTCGAGTCCGACCACAAGCCACTTCAAAGCATTTTCCTCAAGCCCCTACAATCTGCTCCAAAGCATTTGCAAAGGATGTTACTCCGGTTACAGAGATATCATCTGCACCTGACATACAAGCAAGGGAAACAGATGTACATTGCTGACATGCTGTCGAGTGCAGCACTCCCAATGAAGAAAGTAGAGGATGTTACGGCAGAGTGTGAAATCTTCCAGATCCAACATGAGCTGCAGCTCGACATGCTCTGGAAGTCATCAACCCAGCTGAGACATTGAATCTGACAGACAAGCGCCTTGCTCAAATCAAGCAAACTACCCAACAAGATGCAACTCCAAGTGTTGCAAGAAGTAGTGATGAAAGGATGGCCTGAAAGCATCAAGGACATTCCTGTGGTCACAAGAGCGTATTGGGCTTACAGAGATGAATTGACAGCCCATGATGGCATCTTGTATGAAGGAAATAGAGTCATTATCCTTAAAGATAAGGATCTCCTGAGAGGAGAGATGCTAAAGTGCATCCATGCAAGCCACCAAGGAATTGAGTCGAGTCTGAGGCAAGCAAGAGAAACGTTCTATTGGCCAAACATGAGCAATGAAATCAAGGACCATATCAGCCAGTGCAGTGCGTGCAATGAGTACCAAGCTAAGCAAGCTAAAGAGCGGCTGAAGATACATGACATCCAGACAGACCATGGATGAAGCTGGGAGTAGACCTGTTCACTCTTGCAGGAACTGATTAGCTTGTCACCGTAGACTACTATTCTGACTACTGGGAGATAGACCAGCTGACCTCAATGATTACCGGTGAGATTGGAGAATGCCTGAAAGCAGACTTTGATCATAGTTTAGTTTAGTTTAGTTTAGAGATACAGCACTGAAACAGGCCCTTCGTCCCACCGAGTCTGTGCCGACCATCAACCACCCATTTATACTAATCCTACACTAATCCCATATCCCTATCACATCCCCACCTGTCCCTATATATTTCCCAGCACCTACCTATACTAGGGGCAATTTATAATGGCCAATTAACCTATCAACCATTATGGCATTCCAGACATTGTGATGACCGACGATGGCCCCCAGTTCATGAGCAAAGAATTCAGCTGCTTCAGAAAAGATTGAGGAATTCAACGCCATCTCCACACTATCCCCAGTCCAATGGAAAGACTAAGGCGGCAGTGAAAATCGCCAAAGGAATCATAAAGAAATCGAGCAAATCTGGCGCAGACGTATACAAGGCAATCTTGGAGTGGAGAAACACCCCTACCGAAGGCATGAAAAGTAGTCCGGTACAAAGACTAACGTCACGCTGCACCCAAACTACTCTTCCAATAGCAAAAAAGCTACTGAAGCCAGAAGTAGTAACAGACATGAGTGACAAAATCAAGTTGAAACAGCAGAAAGCCAAATTTCACTTTGACAGAACTGCCAAACCATTGCCAGAATTGAGCATTGGAGAGCCAGTCAGGGTACAAACCTTCAATGCTCTCAACAAGAGTCAGCCCAAGTGGCAACCTGGGACCTATGTAGAACAGTTGTCACCTCGATCGTATGCGGTGGAAGTGAATGACCAGATATACCATTGCAACAACAGACACATACGCACAACTGGAGAAGCTGTTCCATCACAGCAGGCGGCCAATCAGGAAGACAAGAACTCACCGACTGCACAGAGCCAGAACAACCATCAGTCCCAGAGGTCCACAGCACCCCAACAACTGAAATGGAACAACAACAGTTACCGCAGCAACAAGTGACAAAGGAACGACACTCGCCGGAGAAGGAAAATCAACCAGATGAACAACCAACAACAACGTGCACACGCACCATTAAGAGACCGGCACGATTTAATGACTATGTATGCAATGCATGTGCTGAGACTGACAAGAATGATGAACTACTAATGCATGAGACCAGTTGTGTGCATAGTGGGTAACTTGGGCAACTCTCAGTGTAAATGATAATGCATGCAAATTTTTTTTGTTTTTTTTTCTATGAAAAGGGGGATGTTTGGGATAGAAATGTAATACTGTACCAATGTGCCTCCTGGCTTGCTGTAGTCATGTGACATCTACCATGAGACACTCTGACTGCAGGCAGCCATTATAGTCAGTTTCATTCAAGACACCAGACTGTGCGCTCATAACAAGAACTCTTTGCTAAATTGGCCTGCTCCACTCAGAAATATTCAGTGGTTGCTGAGGCTAAGCAGTGACTGGCAACAAAAATGTGACTACATCTTACAAAGAAAGTTTGATATGGAGACAGGAGGAGCTGGAATGTGCCTCTTGACTCCCCAGCACTCCTATGGGCTGCTCCTGGCCTGTGATTGGCTCCCTTCCCATTGCTCCTCTATCCCTGAGGGTCACTGCCAGCAAGGCAAGAGTCCTGAAATTCATCCGCTTGAAATGGGTAGCTGGTGCTGGCAGCTTACTCAACTTCCTGAAATATGGCCCAAGGCCCAATTTCACCTGAGCCTCGGGACCTCCAGTTTTTTTTTGCAGGCTGTCTGCACATCATTGGTTAAGCACCCAAAACTGGGCCATGACGAATTTCTACCCCAGTGTAGCATTCCTTACATCGAATGCAATTTCCACCCTTTTCACATTTGTTTCTAGATTGTTTTCTATGAGTTTGCATTGAAGAGATCCTTTAATTACAAAGCATAATTAAGCCTTGCTAACTTAATCATGAGTTTACAATTGAATATTATGGAACTAATCCCATTTGAAATCCTTTTTAACTCACTTGGACGCTGTCACTAATCCCAAAGTAATTAAAGAATTCCTGCAACATTTTAATTACATGGCTTGTAATGTATGACAAAGCTTCAGCTACCATTGGTACCACGGGACTTAACTATGTTAAAAGATCTCAATATTGGGATGTCATTTTGTACATTTGATAGTCTCTCCGTGTTTGGAATATATTTGCTCCATAGATGTGATGAAGCATTGCTTCCTACTTTAATATACTGAACTATCTTTTTTCTCTACAACTAGCAAATAGAAAAAAACTATGGGAGGAAAATGGATTAGGCTGGAAAACATAAGTGGGAATCATGATGCGCGATTAATCTGTGCCTGTTCATTGCAGTGCAGGCAGCAAGCAAACTTTGTGCTCTCTGCGAATTTGAATGATAGTGCGGCTTGCAGCCCAGAGTTAAGTGTGGTGCTGAGTGGCTTCACACCATAACAGTCTCTGAGCAGGAAGAAAAATGGAAATGGTGCAACAGGGCAGTGAACATGCCTCAATGTTTTCTGAAGCAGCACTGGAGGCCTTTGTGTAAAAGGTGGACAGGAGAAGAGAGGTCCTCTACCCTCAGGGGGTCAGGAGACCCTCCAGACAGCCACTACGAAGGCAGTGGGAGCAGGGTAACCATCACAATCAATGCCAGCAGTCTAGCCCCAAGGATCTGGATGAAGTGCAGAAAGAAGTTTAATGACCTCACAAATGTCCTCTCTCAGGATGACAGCATTCATACTTCCACCACTGACACTCTGCCAGTGGCCCTGCTGTTGTCTGTCAGCCAGCCAGCCAGCCCAGACCGCTGCTGGCCATGCCGAGGTGGTGCAGTTGGAAGCTAGGCTTTCTAGGCCCAGAGCTGCTTGAGGGCATCCTTCAAGGCCATTTATAGTCTCCCCTAGTGAAAGACAGCAGCCTCACACCAGTCATGCTAGAACCAAGGCCTTTTCCATGTGCAGCATCATTTCCTGTCATCTTCACCAACATTAAGCAACCCTGGAAAAGACCAAGTATTTATACAAACTCAAACAGAATAAGTAGAAATTAATCAGCAGCAATCTCAGAGTGGTTGACAATCCCTTTAAATAGTGCTGGTGAGGGTGGCGGGGGGTCCTTCCTGTCACTAAACGGATGTTCAGGTAGTGCAGTTCTATGCCACAGGGTAGTAGGATGTGAATGCTGTAGTGTAAGTAAACATCTTGGGCATCAGTCTCAGTGGCACTACAGAAAAAGTGAGAAGAAAATTGCCAGAGCAATATTTAAGAATGGTGTTGAGCCAATGAAATATGAAACAGCTTGAATACACCTTGACTTACCTACAAGACAGACAATAAATAACATGAAGCCAGACATTAAAGCATACCTCACACAATCTGCTGTATCTAATACTGCCATGCGATTGAACAGAAAGCAAATATTTATCTTCCTCCATGAATCCTTTGTATTGAAAAAGTTTAAACATACCAGAGCAGATCAAATTATTTTCAATCCAGCACTAGCCATGTTTTGTTTTCAGTTTTCTTTACTTGTGTTCTGAAGGCAGTCACTCATAATTATATAGTTCCATCAATGCTAGCAGCCCTGCATTAATTTACCCAATTAGCCATTTTTCATATGTGAGTTTAGACTTTAAGATTATTCAACTGGGTAGACGCACTTCACAACTGATCCTCCCCCTTATAGTATCTACATTTTCAGCAGTCAGTAACTGCATAGTGATCACAGACAGCGATGCTAATTGATTCTCCCCCTTCTTTATCCAAATGACACCAGGCCAATTTAACTTCCTCATTGTTGCCCCAGCTGAGATCATCTGCCTCAGCACTGAAAAGGGGTTGAACCATATTTTCCATTGTAAAGTGTGGTACCAGGTGAAGAACTCACTGAGCCATTGTGGGAGGCAGTCTTTTTTGTTCAATTAATGAAGTTCATATAAGACCAGTTAAGTACAATGTCAGTAATAGATGAATCATGCTATTGTGCACCATGTTCCACTGTGGTACTGTACTGAAGATTTGGGAAGCACAGGGGAAAACTTTATTCATGTTGTACTGCAGACAATCACATGCAGTTCTCTCTATTTCCTGCCGGTGAGCTAAACTGTTTGATCAGAGAGACATTTCCTCCTTCTTTAGCATAATCTAATTAAGCATAGATGGTGATAATTCTTGAGTAAGATCATGTTAACTAAAATGCTTTAGGAACTGTAGTTAGCTTTAAAAGTAATTGCTTGTCTATGTATATGATATACAAATACTGTACAAATTACACATTTAATCCTATTCTACAGGCCCAATGAGTCAACTGCTGCATGTGGTATTGTTGTACCACAACACTACTAGGCAGAGATAGTTAAGAATAAAGTTTTATTTAGTTTGATCTAATTTCAATAATATTTTGAATATCTGATATATGCACAGGTTACCAGCACAAAACACTGGTAAGCTTCCCACTGCTTGTCCTGCTAAGAGCACCCTACCCACTAGGACATTGGCCTGCAGGGTTATCTGGGACCAAGCCAGAAGATGCCAACCCCTAATTACAGGTCTTTCCCCTCAAGTTCTATACACAGAGGGTGGTGAGTGCCTGGAACTTGTTGCCGGGGGATGTGGTGGAAGCAGGTACCATGGAGACGTTTAAGAGGCAACTTGACAAATACATGAATAGGATGGGAATAGAGGGATACGGACCCCGGAAGTGCAAAAGGTTTTAGTTTAGGCAGGCATCAAAATTGGCGCAGGCTTGGAGGGCCGAATGGCCTGTTCCTGTGCTGTAAAGTTCTTTGTTCTTTGTAGAACCTCAGCTATTTCTTCCCTTGCGTCCCTCAGCCGCCTAGGACCCATTTCATGCAGGTCTGGTGATTTATCCACTTTCAAGGGTGCTTAAAAGCCATAATATTTCTTCCCTCACTAGGTTTATCCCACCCAATTTTTCACATTCCTCCTCCTTAACTACAACCGGGTGCTCCGGTTTCCTCCCACAAGCCAAAAGACTTGCAGGTTGGTAGGTAAATTGGCCATTATAAATTGCCCCTAGTATAGGTAGGTGGTAGGGAAATATAGGGACAGGTGGGGATGTGGTAGGAATATGGGATTAGTGTAGGATTAGTATAAAATGGGTGGTTGATGGTCGGCACAGACTCGGTGGGCCGAAGGGCCTGTTTCAGTGCTGTATCTCTAAACTAAACTAAACTAATATAAAAGCAAAATACTGCGGATGCTGGAAATCTGAAACAAAAACAAGAAATGCTGGATTCACTCAGCAGGTCTGGCAGCATCTGTGGAAAGAGAAGCAGAGTTAACGTTTCGGGTCAGTGACCCTTCTTCGGAACTGACAAATATTAGAAAAGTCACAGATTATAAACAAGTGAGGTGGGGGTTGGGCAAGAGATAACAAAGGAGAAGGTGCAGATTGGACCAGGCCACATAGCTGACCAAAAGGTCACGGAGCAAAGGCAAACAATATGTTAATGGTGTGTTGAAAGACAAAGCATTAGTACAGATTAGGTGTGAATATACTGAATATTGAACATCAGCAAGTGCAAACCTGAAGAAAAACAACCTGAAAAAAACAGTGGGTGAGCAAACTGAACAAACTAAGATGAACTGAAATATATACAAAAAAAGATTGTAAAAAATGTAAAAAGGAATGCCAAAAAAAAAAAAAAGGAAGAAAAAATAACTAAAAATGACTAAAAATGAAAGTAAAGTGGGGGGCTGTCATGCTCTGAAATTATTGAACTCAATGTTCAGACCGGCTGGCTGTAGTGTGCCTAATCGGTAGATGAGATGCTGTTCCTCGAGCTTGCGTTGATGTTCACTGGAACACTGCAGCAATCCCAGGACAGAGATGTGAGCATGAGAGCAGGGGGGAGTGTTGAAATGGCAAGCAACCGGAAGCTCAGGGTCCTGCTTGCGGACTGAGCGGAGATGTTCCGCAAAGCGGTCACCCAGTCTGCGCTTGGTCTCCCCATGTGGTTGACAGGGCCCTCAACCGTGTCCGACCCATTCCCCGCACCTCTACCCTCACCCCTTCCCCTCCCTCCCAGAACCGTGACAGGGTTCCCCTTGTCCTCACTTTTCATCCCACCAGCCTCCATATCCAAAGGATCATCCTCCGCCATTTTCGCCACCTCCAGCGTGATGCCACTACCAGTCGCATCTTTCCCTCCCTTCCCCTGTCAGCATTCCGAAGGGATCGTTCCCTCCGCGACACCCTGGTCCACTCCTCCATTACCCCCACCACCTCGTCCCCGTCCCAGGGCACCTTCCCTTGCAATCGCAGGAGGTGTAATACCTGTCCCTTTACCTCCTCTCTCCTCACTATCCCAGGCCCCAAACACTCCTTTCAGGTGAAGCAGCGATTTACTTGTACTTCTTTCAATGTAGTATACTGTATTCGCTGCTCACAGTGTGGTCTCCTCTACATTGGGGAGACCAAGCGCAGACTGGGTGACCGCTTTGCGGAACATCTCCGCTCAGTCCGCAAGCAGGACCCTGAGCTTCCGGTTGCTTGCCATTTCAACACTCCCCCCTGCTCTCATGCTCACATCTCTGTCCTGGGATTGCTGCAGTGTTCCAGTGAACATCAACGCAAGCTCGAGGAACAGCATCTCATCTACCGATTAGGCACACTACAGCCAGCCAGTCTGAACATTGAGTTCAATAATTTCAGAGCATGACAGCCCCCCACTTTACTTTCATTTTTAGTCATTTTTAGTTATTTTTTCTTCCTTTTTTTTTTTTTTTTTTGGCATTCCTTTTTACATTTTTTACAATCTTTTTTTGTATATATTTCAGTTCATCTTAGTTTGTTCAGTTTGCTCACCCACTGTTTTTTTCAGGTTGTTTTTCTTCAGGTTTGCACTTGCTGATGTTCAATATTCAGTATATTCACACCTAATCTGTACTAATGCTTTGTCTTTCAACACACCATTAACATATTGTTTGCCTTTGCTCCGTGACCTTTTGGTCAGCTATGTGGCCTGGTCCAATCTGCACCTTCTCCTTTGTTATCTCTTGCCCAACCCCCACCTCACTTGTTTATAATCTGTGACTTTTCTAATATTTGTCAGTTCCGAAGAAGGGTCACTGACCCGAAACGTTAACTCTGCTTCTCTTTCCACAGATGCTGCCAGACCTGCTGAGTGAATCCAGCATTTCTTGTTTTTGTAAACTAAACTAATGTCTGCTTTGTCCCTCTTTGTGAAAACAGAAGCAAAGTATTCATTAAGAACTATACCCCACATCTTGTGCCTGCACACACAAATTACCCCTACTCTTTCCCTTAGTTATCCTCTTACTCTTTTTGTATTTATAAAACTTTGGCTTTCCTTGATTTTACTTGCCAAAATGTTTTCATGCCCCATCTTTGCCTTGCTAATTTCCTTTTTAATTTCACTGCTACACTTTCTATACGCCTCTAAGCTACATAATTGAGCTCTTGGTATCTGGCATAAGCTTTCTATTTTTTTTAAACCTTATGCTACTCAGTATGCTGTTTGACATCCAGAGTGGTCTAGATTTCTTTTTCTTTGTGGGAACATACTTGTTTTGAGCCCTCTTCAGCTCCTCCAATGAAGGCCTCCCACTGCCCTGATGCTGATTTACCTTCCAGGAACAGTTTCCAGTCCACTTTTGCCAAATCACATCTCAGCTCAGAGATTGGCCTTTCCTCAGTTTAAAAATGTTTACTCTTAGCCTGTCTTTATTCTTTTTCATAACTATATATCTGTGAAAGGGATTCTAATTTCTACCTTACATGTGTGTATGTAAGAGAAAGAGAGCTTGAGAGAGGGAATTATGACTGCGAGAGAAAGAGACACAAGCAAATAGAAAGGCAATTTCTTTGCTCATTTTAATTCGACTTTTAAGAACAAACATTGAATTTTGAAAGCAAACAAAACCTGAATATTATAGGTAGAGTGGATGGATCTATCCGTTACATTATAGGTAGAGTGGATGGATCTATCCGTTACATTATAGGTAGAGTGGATGGATCTATCCGTTACATTATAGGTAGAGTGGATGGATCTATCCATTATATTATAGGTAGAGTGGATGGATCTACCTGTTATATTATCTCGCGGTCTGGAGACCTTGCTCATCAAATAGCAATTAAATTTGATTGAATTCAGGTTCAGACTTTCTGTGCTTAAAGGGGCAATAGAATGTTTACGTGGTATTTCATTACATGGTATAAAGTTCCTGGCATGAAAACCGTGTACCATCCTGACTTATCGTGAGCAAAATCATAGGATACCATTAATTTTGAAGCAACAGACCTGTTCAACTTACAGATGTTTGGCTGAACCCCAAAGCTACATTATAGGGTTGCATTCGGTTTGGAAAAGAATTAATCAAAACTGAATTCAATTCGTTCTCACAGCTTCTTTATTTTGCTGTGCCCAGTTAAGTCCCTTCCTGGCCAGTATTTAATTAGTAGTCCAACTTGTGTGCTGCATTTTATTTGCAGCACAGAACTAGATGTAGTTTAGGGCACCCACTGATTGTTCTTTCCTCACTCATAAGCTGCTTTAAAATGACTGTACTGCTACGTCAGTGCGGCTTGTTCCTGACATCTGTGGCTTGCATACCTGGAAGCAACACCAAAGTTAACTTGCCACATTCACTAAGTCTGGCAGCCTGGAAGATGGATATTCCTGGTGACTGGCCCTGAGCAAATTAATGGGAGCCTATGGCTCAACAGAACAATAATGAAATAAACTTTAGCAAACTGTCCAATCATCTCTCATTGATAAAAAACCCCCACTGAGCTACACCAGAATTTTAGTTCTGCACAAAAATGATAAGATGACACTGTACTCAGACATCACTCCATTTATTACTCTGTTTTTTCAGCTTGCAAGATAGCAAATAGATTCCTAGAGATTTAGTGACTTTCCCTCATTGGTTGTTACTGTTGGAACGTAAAATATTTAATTAATTCATTATTGTTGGATAAAATGTGATAGGCCCTCTTTTCTTTTTTATGTGTTTATTTTATTTTAGTTTGTTTCTACTGTGCCCACCCACTTTTTTTTTCATGTTTGTGCTTGGGGCCAGGGCTATTCATTTTACTGTCAATTGACACTCTCTCTGGACTAACGCTTTGTCTTTCAGCACACCATTAACATACCATTTGCCTTTGTTCCATGACCTTCTGGTCAGTTATTCTCTGTGACCTTGTCCTATCAACACCTTCTCTTTTGCTATCTCTTGCCCCACCCCCACTTTACTTGCTTAAAACCTTTAACATTTCTACTATTTGTCAGTTCTGATGAAGCTGATGAAGGGTCACTGACCTGAAACGTTAACTTTGCTTCTCTCTCCACAGATGCTGCCTGACCTGCTGAGTATTTCCAGCATTTCTTGTTTTTGTTTCGTCCCATTCCTCCGCCTTTTCCTCTAACCCTGCAAATATTTTATTTTCTGATAATTATTCAATTCCCTTTGAAAGCCGTGATTGAATCTGCCTCCACCACACTCAGGCAGTGCATTCCAGATCCTAAACACTTGCTGCGTTTTTCCTATGTTGCCTTTTCTTTTGCCAATCGCTTTAAGTCAGTGTCCTCTAGTTCTCAGCCCTTCCACCAATGTGAACAGTTTCTTCCTATCTACTCTGACCACACCCCTCATGGTTTTGAATCTCCTCTCAACCTTGTATTCTCTAAGAAGAACCACCTCAGCTTCTCAAATCTATGCACATAACTAAGGTTCCTTATTCCTGGAACCATTCTTGTAAATCTTCTATGCACCCTTTTCAATGCCTTCGCATCCTTCCTAAAGTGTGGTGCCCAGAATTGGACACAATACTCCAGTTGAGGCTGAACTAGAGTTTTATACAGGTTCATCATAACTTCCTTGCTTTTGTGTTCTGAGCATCTACTTATAAAGCCCACGATCCTGTATGCCTTATTAACTGCTTTCTCAACCTGCCCTACCACCTTCAAAGATTTGTGCACATGTGCCCCCAGGTCCCTCTGCTCCTGCAACCCCTTTTAGAATTGTATCCTTTATTTTATATTGCCTTTCCTCATTCTTCCTACCAAAATGTATCATTTCACACTTTTCTCCATTAAACTTTATCTGTCACGTGTCTGCCCATTCCACCAATCTGTCTATGACCTCTTGAAATCTATCACTACCCTCCTCAGAGGTCCTAATACTTCTAGAGTCATAGAGTCATTTACAGCATAGAAGGAGGCCATTTCGCCTGTCGACTCCATGCCGGTACTCCGCAGAGCAATCCAGTCAGCCCCACTCCCCCGCTCGATCCCCGTAACCCTGCAAGTTTATTTCCTTCAAGTGCCCAACTACCCTTGTGGGCAGTGAGTTCCAGGATATTCTTCCTCACATTTCCCCTGCAATCTCTTGCCCAAAATCTTCAATCTGTGTCCCCTAGTCCTTGTACCATCAGTTAATGGGAACGGGTTTTCCTTGTCTAACTTATCTAAGCCTGTCATAATTTTGTTCACCTCTATCAGATCTACCCTCAACCTCCTTTGTTTCAGGGTGAAGAACCCTAGCTTTGCCAACCTAACCTTGCAACTAAAATCCCCCAACCCTGGAACCAAAGTACTCATTTTATACTTCAGCCATGCCCTCTGCCTCCATGCCCAAATCCCATTTTTGGTCCATAATTGGCCCGACTCCTCCTTTAACTACCATTTTACCATTTATATGCCTATAGAAGACTTTTTGATTTCCTTTTATGTTAGCTGCCAGTCTCTTCTCATACTCTCTGTTTGCTCCTCATTTCTTTTTTCATTCCACCTCTATATTTTCTATATTTAGGCTGGTTCTCACCTGTATTATCAACCTGATATGTCATATGCGGCCTTTGTATGCTTCATCTTACTCCCCATCTCTTTTGTCATCCAGGGAGCGCCAGCTTTGTTTGTCCTCTCTTTCCCTGTCATGGGAATGTACCTCAACTGCACCCGAATTATCTCCTCTTTAAAGCAGCCCATTGTTCAAATACAGTTTTGCCTGCCAATCTTTGATTCCAATTTACCTGGGACAGATCCATTCTTATCCCGTACTTTGTGCTAGGTATGACTCCAATGAGTGGAGAGCTCCCTCACCCCAATTCTCATTGATTCCAATTTTACTAGGACTTTAGAGCTCTTTGATGCTACACACCATCAAATGCTGTCTTGATGTCAAGGACAGTCACTGTCACCTCACCTCTGGAATTCAGCTCTTTTGTCGATGTTTGGACCAAGGCTATAATGAGTTCTGGGGTCGGTGGAGCTGACATGTTAACTATACTCCTCACATAACTCATACACCAAACATCTGCACACTGCACTCCAGCTGAATTAGGTAACCCCCTCAAGATTCTGGTGATTTAGCCAAAACCTGCCGATGATGATACGAAGTGCACACTAACACCAATGCCACTTCCTGCTGTCTGTCTCCAGAGTTGTCTATAATCTACGTCACTCAGTAAAGCTCACTAATTATTACAATGTGCCATGTATACTGTATACAATGAACCAAAATGTTGTAGAGGTGCAAATATTAGCATGAAATCACCAGTCAATGGCAAAATGCGATGTAAATAAAACTACCTTCTGATAACAAATGTCAAACTGGTATAGAACACATTTTGACATGAATCGATCTGAAGTTTAATATGGGTATTGTTACACCAATGTGCTTTGTTGAATGATAATTTTCTTTAATCCTGAAGATCTGAATTTGTTTTTTTTTTGAAAAAAAGACATTTTTAAAAGACCAGCTAAAAGGATGATTTTGCTGGCAACTTAAGTTGGCTACCTAATTTGCCACACTGTATCCTATATTGCAACGAACTGTGAGGAGGGGGACCAAATGTCTGTGCATTTCCCAGCAAGAACCAAGACCCAGGAAGTTTAAAGGAACTACCTGTTCTTTCAGCAAGCAGAGAAATACTGCTAACTGCTATATCTGAATCACTGAGTGACTATTGGTAGGACCCTAGGAAGTACAGAGGGTCAGAGGGACCTTGGCGTACTTGTCCATAGATCACTGAAGGCAGCAGCACAGGTAGATAAGGTGGTCAGGAAGGCATATGGGATATTTGCCTTTATTAGCTGAGGCGTTGAATATAAGAGCAGGGAGGTTGTAATGGAACTGTATAAAACGCTAGTTAGGCCACAGCTGGAATACTGTGTATAGTTCTGGTCACCACATTATAGGAAGGATGTGATTGCACTGGAGAGGGTGCAGAGGAGATTCACCAGGATGTTGCCTGGGCTGGAGCATTTCAGCTATGAAGAGAGATTGGATAGGCTAGGGTTATTTTCCTTCGAGCAGAGAAGGCTGAGGGGAGACCTGATTGGGATATACAAAATTATGTGGGGCATAGATAGGAAGAAACTTTTTCTCTTAGCGGTAGTGTCAATAACCAGGGGGAATAGATTTAAGGTAAGGGGCAGGAGGTTTAGAGGGGAGTTGAAGAAAACATTTTTCATCCAGATTGTGGTTGGAATCTGGAGCCCACTACCTGAAGGGGTGGTAGAGGCAGGAACCTTCACAACATTTAATAAGTATCTAAATAAGCACTTGAAATAGCATACAAGGCTATGGACCAAGTGCTGGAAAATTGGATTAGAATAGATAGGTGCTTGATGGCCGGCATGGACACGATGGGCTGAAGGGCCTGTTTCTGTGCTGTAAAACTCTATGACTGTCATGTGACAAGCCCCTCCCCATCTGTGGTTTTAAGCTGGTGTTTTCTCTGCAGCAGAGGAGAAGCAACTGGACTCTGACATGAGTAGACCCTAACGTTATCTCCAAGTGACTCACCGAACCAGTCATCTACCTCTTCAAACTAAAAGCCTCAGGACTACCGAATTCAGCTAGAAGCCAGCCAAATCACCAAACTCCACAGATTATATACCTTTTCTTATGATCTCTAACTCAACTAATCTACCTTTCCCCACTCTGTAACCTACTTGTGTGTGTGTGACTGAAAGTTGGTGCGTTGTTTATTATTTTATTAGTTCGGTTTAGGTACAATAAAGTTAACCTCTTTCTTTGTTACCTCAAGAAAACCTGTCCGATTGGTCCTTGTTATGATCATAGCAAGTAAGTAATCAAACACCTACTGAATTGGGCAGTGGTAGGGGGTGGTGGAAAATGTCTCCGGGAGAGGGCCGCTACGCACCCAGACGCCAGGAGGGCCTGGCCCAATATTCCCGGCAAGGCGAGGCCTCCTGGTGCGGCAAGGCCTCCTGGCGGCCCCCACTCCCACTACCGCTTGGCAACGAGACCCCAATTTGAATATTTAAATCAATTCAAGTGATCGATTTAATTAAGCTCATATTGCCTCCTGATATCCCGCCATGATTTTTGGCCCGGCGGCCAGCACTCCTGCACCCTCGGATTTCTGTCCAGGGAAACGAGGCACAACACTGGTGGGGGGGTAGTGGTGGGGGGGGCAGAGATAAGTTTATCAGAGGGGGGGGGGGCGGGTGTGGAAGAGGGTCAAATTAATAACATGGGTGTAGGGACTGGTGGGAAGGATTGTAGGTGAAAGATTGCGGGTGGAAGTTCATATGGTAAAGGTAAGTGTTTTTGCGGGGGGGGGGGGGGGGAGAGATGGCAAATAATTAATTTAATTGTTATTGGGGTGGGGGAGGGGCAAAAGAAATGTATTTATTTATTTTAATTCAGTTTACCTTTAAATATTTAAATTAGCCGGTCGGGCTAACAGCCCTTTAAAAAATGACGTCGGTGCTTTTGCACAGGTAGCTGACGCCAATGCTGGGGACGGACAGCTCGCCCACTCCACATGATTGGGCGGCCTGGCCCAGGGATGCAAATGAGCCGCCACACAGAAGTTCTATGGCATGCTGGCGAACCGCCATTTTTTCATCTCACCGCCGATCATCGAGCCAAACCAATGCAAATTTACAGCTGTAGTACAAATGGAGCTTAATGTATTAAGATTCTAAGTGGAGACTGATCATGTTGACCAAGTTGTATTATAAAATATAAGCCCAAAGATATCTATGACGCAAACCTCGACTGACTGCATTTATTTATTGATTCCTGTCAAATACTCTGACAACATTCAGCTTTCACCGTGTTGAATGCAGCAAGGCAGCACATCAAAGAAGGCCTGATCTGCTAATCAGTTACATGTGTGCCTTAGAGCATCGTGTGCCAAGTGTGTAAATTGGATTAATAAGAACGCCACAAAGATCCTGATGTATGCAGTCATGCAAAAACAAAAATTGGACTGAGAATTAACTTAGTAGTCCAATACATTACTAATGCTGACCTAAACCAGTAGAAAAAAATAACTTATCCCATAGAATATACAGGAAACTCCATGTGATTAACAAAACAGCTGCAGTTATTATTCCTTTAGGACAAAATAAAAATATCATGGTTTGAAAAGTCATGATAGGTAAGAGTGTGAAAATACATTCAACCAATGAAAGGATTTTTAAACTCCATTTAGATATGTAGAAATGAACTGGAAAAGACCATTATGTTCCATCAGGCTGGTGCCAATTTATATTTTGTTGATGGAATAAAGACTGTTATGGTGAAATTGTCTGCAATTCTTTTTCAGGTTAATCAGTTACAACCCCACTTTGTAGGACAGTGACTTAAGTTATCAAAATATCTATTAGTATTCAGAAACCAATGAATGGACCAGAGTGACACAGTGTGTAAAATGAAAAGATGTATGTCTTACAATGACACTGATTAGCATATATAGCTTCTCATTGATTACTGCATAGAGCTTCCCAGTAGTAGTGATTCAATTAGTTCTAAAGGATAGAAACAGTGAAAGTTATTTTTGCCCATAGTCTGAATGATCATTCTGCTTAGCTTTTTGGTATGTTGATATACCTGTATTTTTCAATACTCTATTTTTGCGGGATTGATACCGCTAATAAAATTGGATATATTAACGGGAAAACATTGAGATTGTTTGCAGAATATTTTGTATATAATTTCAAGTTTTATTTCAGGTCTGGAAAGAGAAAAGGTTTCCTTTTTTCTTTTGTTTGTAATCCAGTTTGGGAGGAAATGATTGCATTGCTGACTGCCTCAGTCACAGTCTAACATGCTTTCAAAACCCAGTGGATGGAAGCAGCAAATCACAGATATTTATATTTTGAGAGCATAATGAAAGGAGCTATAGATTTTATCAATGGTGTCTTTTTGTCAGTTCATGTGACAATAACATATTTGTAAATCATGGTGTCATTCTATGCAGTTTGAAGAATGGTGTATAACTAGGGATTATAGCAATTAATTAATCATATTCAGAGAAAATTAATAAAAATGTTGAAATATAGCCAGAAAAATAACTGTTGACCGTTTCCTAATGTTTTATGATACAAAACAAATTGGAAATTACTACAATGGGTCACAGATTCATTATACTTTTTGCATCTAATACTTAATCAGAAGGAGAAATTCTGGAGATTATTAGAAAATGCATAATTCAAATAATTGAATTTGCATTTATACATTTAAGATCTAAAATAGGAATACGTGTCAGAATTAGTTTCTACCATTTTGAACATTAAAAAGGATATGCACAATAAGAAGTTTGTGCTTTGCTTTGTGAACTTTAAGTATTATGTGTTACAATAAATTAGACAGTCACAGACTTTATCAAACATTTAGTGGGAAAAATTTGATTAGGCCTGTTTTTGGTTGCGGGGATTGTGATGCGTGATTACTCCTTGCCCGGTCCTGTTAAGGCGCGCAGCATGCAAACTTCGTGCTGCCTGCTTATCTCAACGATTTCAGCATGCAACCCAATGTGCTCCACACTACTGATGGCTGCCTGGCAGCATGCCTGGTTCGCATGATGCACAGGCAGCCTGAACCTCTTAAAGGCAGCCTCCCCCTCTTAAAGGGGAGCTGCACTCATGCAACAGGAGCTGGTGTAACTGACTCTGGAAGGTTTGGCTGGAAGAAAAAGCACAGCAAATGCAGCAACAGGCGAGAGAGAGGGCTACCAGGTTTTCTGATGCGACACTGGAGGCATTAGTGATGGAGGTGGAAAGGAGGAAAGATGTCATGTCCCCACAGGGACCAGGAGGCCCTTAAAGCACTCTCTCAGAAGGAAATAGAAGCAGATGGCCAGGGAGGCTATTCCTAGAGTCTGGTCCCAAGGATCTGGCTCCTGTGTCAGAAAATGTTCAATGACAACACACGGGCGGTCAAGGTCACTGAATGCAGCTTCACACGACATCTCCTACCCACTGCATCACCAACCTCTCACACTGCTCTATGCACCAATCACTCACTCATCAGGACTAATGCCTAACCTTCAGATACTTCACCTCATCCTCACACCCACCTCTTGCAGCTTCCACATATCCTCAGCTTTCCAGCTATTGCAGCCATATCACCCCAAACACATTGCTACATACTGACTGATATCCTTCCCTCTCTCCTGTATAACTGCAGGCAGCAGCAGAAAACCGACAGCAGGCCCACCTGCATCAATTGAAACCTCTGGAGGAGGAGGAGGTGCTCTGCATCATGGGGCTGGCTGTTAGTGAGGCCATTACTTCCAGCATTGCTGACAACATTCGGGATGATGGTCATGTTCCTGCCTTGTGCCCCTTCTGAAAACCTACCTCACCCTCATTCTGCTATCTGGCATTAAGTGTAAGCTGCAGATGCTGTGACTATGGACCCCTTGCTTTACCCCCACCCGCTTCAGCATTTCTGCTTTCAGATACCCAAGATCTACCAGGTGGCCAGCCAGTGCAGCCTCTGATGAACAAGCACTGCCACTTGATTTGACATTCGTGGCCACCAGCTCAAATGCTGGCACTTTGTGCACTTTAGAGAGTATCTGTATAGATTTGGGATTAGCATATGGTGAGTCACTGGGCATGAATGGGCTACAGCCAGGACAGGGGGTAAGGATAGTGCGGAGGGCAAGGTTGCATACAAGTTCTGTTGTAGAGGGCTCAGATCAGGACTTTGATGGTTTGATGTACAGGGGAATGCTGATGGGCATGCATGCCAAGATGCTTGGTGCATTGGCAAGTCTGCCACAGTCAAGGAGCCTGCCTCCAACTTTGCACAGGGCTCCGCATAGAGCTTTGATCTCATCTTTTCCAGCGTGAAAGTGGTGGCCAACTCCATGACAGCACTTGCACATCCACCCATGGTGTAGCATTTGTCTAAGCTTCCATTGCAGCACAGGCAGAAGCCACTCAACGTCACAGTGCTGCAGCGGAAGCTCAGACTGAGGTTCTGAGAATCAGGCAAGTCCAGCTGGATGCCATGCAAGCTTAGACTGCTGCTATCATGGCTGCGGATGCCAGTGTTCAAAGGGGAATATAGGCTCCCACAGCAGTCCAGCAATCTATTCTGCAAAGATTACTAGGATTGCTGAGACAGCATCCTGGAGGTGTGCCAGTGGCTCCATGGAGCACAAACCTGCTGTCCTCTCTCTGAATGATAGCATTCATGCTGCCACCACTGCCACTCCACCAGTGCCTTTTCTGTTGCCTCTCAGCCAGTTCGACCAGACTGCTGCCACCCATGTCAATGTGATACAGTCCGTAGTCAGGCACACAAGGCCCAGAATTGCTTGATGTCATCCTGCATTCTCCCCCAGTGAAAGTCAGTAGCCTTCCACGAGCCAAACTGCAGTCACTTGAGTGGCACTAAAACAGGCAAAGACACCCGTAAGACAGGCACCAAGAGAAAGCACAAGGATGAATTATTCAGTTTTGTGTGTATTATTGAAAGTGTTATTGCATAACAATGTTATGATATGGTTTTTTTGTTGGTCGCTTTTATTTGAGGATTTTGGCTAAGAGGACGCTGTGATGGTCCATAGCAGATGGATTGAAAGGTGGGTAATTGTGGAGCAATTGTAATGTGGAGATGACGTCTCATGGGAACTGGAGTCTGAGTATCTGCTCACAAGACAGCTTGTCCAGAGTGAAGGGGTCCCGGATACCTCTTTCCCCTCTCCCTTGAGATGGCTTCCAAAGGCTCGATAGCAAGGGCTGCGTCCTCATGATAGCTAGGTTATGGAGGACGCAGCAGACCACCACGTACTAAGAGATACGGTCCCGTGAGTACTTGGGGGCTTCCCCGAGTGGTCAAGGAAGCAGAACTGTTGCTTCAGCACACTGATGATTTGCTCCACATATTCCTGCTGTATGTCTCTCCTTATAGGCAGGCTGTTCTTGTGTGCTCAGGAGGCGGAAGGGAATCATGATCCAGCTACAGAGTGGGTATCTTTTGTCACACAGCAGCCAGCCTCTAGTTATTCATGGTGGGCCAAGGATGGCCGGCATAGTTGAATGACACAGGACAAATTCGTCGTGGCTTCTGCCAAGATAGCAGGCAATCACCAAGAGGATCTTCTGGTCATGGTCGCACACCAACTGGATGTTAATAGACTGATAGTACTTGTGGTAATGGAACATCACTCCGTTAATATTTGGGGCCCCCAGAACTGCGTGCATGTAATCGATTGCACCCTACACCATTGGGAATCCTTGCCAGCCTGAAAAATCCACTTGGTCATCGCTTCTGTTTCTCTCTGGTCATTGAGAAGATGATAAAAGTCCCCTCCCCTTCTATACAGGGCCTTTGTCACCTCCCTGATGCAGCGATAGATGGCGAACAGTGAGAGGTTGCGAACGTCACCTGCTCCTGCCTCAGGGGTCGGCAACGTGTCCATATTTGGACACCAGCGCCCATGGTAAAAATGTAGATGTCCATGGTAATTTTAAATGTCTTGCTCCAAGCTTTTAAATTTGTGTTTTAAAATAACCTCGCGGCTAGGGTATTTTAAAACACAAGTTTAGAGGCTTGGAGCAAGACACTTAAAATTACCAAAAATGAAAGTAATTAGAGGGGATCGGTATCATTGGGGCAGGTCCTATAACAGGGGTTGCCAACACGTCGATCCTGAGCTACTGGTAGATCCCCGGCTATGATGAGAGCACTCACTGTGCTGGCTGTGACTGGACCATGCGCAGTACAGCTACTGCAGCTGAATGGATGCGGTCGTGTCAGATCCGCAGCGGGTGAGAAACCACCGAAAGCAGGAGACGAATGGGAGCCGGCGGGTGGGCGGGCAGGCTTCGTTAAACCCCGTGTAGGCCTCAAACACCCCCAAGACGAAGCTGTCGGTCCTGCATTTGCGCCAAGCGGGGAGTCAGCTGCGGGGCTCTTCCCAGTGATTGGCTCGGGTTAACAACCACTAATTTTCTAGCTCTTTTGGAGGAAATAAGGATTAATAAACTAACATCAAACCCCAAAACTTTAAAGGAAACTTAGCTCAGTTATAAAGGGGCTTGGGGGAGAGCAGTGAGGAACCATTTGAAACATTGCACAGGGCAGGAGGACCCCCTCCCCGGTTCCCTTGGACTGTGCCACACCTGGGCAGGGCTAGCTCAAGCTGCTAGGTTGAGCTGTGGCTTAGGAGAGTGGAGGGTTTGAATGACAGGCCTTGGTGGGATATCATGGCAGGCACAGCCACTGTTCCCCCTTTTCTTCATGGAATACTTTACTGGAGTCGTATTGGTAAGTGTTTCTAAACTCTGTGTATCCTGGTCATATTGGTGGATTATACATTGCTGTGAGTGTCTCTTATTAGAAACTCCCCAAAAATACTGGCTTAACATAATAGAAAGGGAGGAGGACGGGAAGTTGAGTAAATGAGCCATTTCACAAAGACCGCAGCAATATTACGCAGGTTCTGGTGTTAAACTCTGTAAAGGACATCAGTCTACACAGTCATATCTCATTCAATTTTGTTCCTTCACTGTCATTGGGTCAAAATCCTGGAACTCCCTTCCTAACAGCACTGTAGGTATACCTACCTCACACGGACTGCAGCGGTTTAAGAAGGCAGCTCACCACCACCTTCTCGAGGGCAATTAGGGATGAACAATAAATGCTGGCATAACCAGTGATGCCCACATCCCACGAATGAATAAAAAAAATTTTTTGGACTAGAACACATTTTTAATGTCTAATGTGCATTAAGTGTCCTCAATGACCAGGGAAGGACTTGGGAGGCAACTGTGAATTCTAATTCTACATTCACCTTTTTCCCTACCCGTGAAAAAAACGTGGCATCGAATTTGAAAACAAGATTGTTCAACCCAGCTTGGGAAAGACAATGTTACTTTTCACAGTCCTGGTTTTTTTTTAAATCACAGAATGGTTTAGCTGGTAAAATGTTAACGCAACATTAGCACATGGTGCAGCTAGCTCCATTCGGTCAACTAAAGTAATTCACATTGGCATTTCATATTGTTTTGCTTGTTAGCTAGCTAATACAGTTGTGCTGCTCTTCATTGATGTCTGTATGCTTTGCTACTTTACTTAGAGAAAATGTGTTTTAAATCGGACTGTGTTTTGATGGCATTAGGTTGGCTGTACACTTTATATGCAGATTAATTGTCCCCATGTGCGTGGCTGGGTCAATAATTTTGTCAAATGTCCATGGTGGTGCCTATCCCTTTCCTGCCTGGAAGAATCCACTGGTGTAGAAATTGAGGGCCACAGTAATCTTGATGGCTACTGGCAGCGACGTACTCACCCTGCTGTGATGTTGTAGGTTGAGCTGTAGGAGGTGGCACAGTTCAGTGACCAACTCCTTGATGCAACGCAGGCACCTCACACATTGCACATGGCTGAGGTGGAGGTGTGAGAAGAGTTCGCTAAAGAGCCTTGGTGGGCAGGTCCTTCTATTGAGAGCCCTCCTCCTCCTCCTACCTGCAGCATTCCAGATGCCATTTTTAAGTTCAGGGCTTCCTTAGTGCTGGAAATTTGTAGCCTTAATTTTTTTGAAGACTTGTCAAGCTTTTCCCCATGGCTCCCATCAACATCTGCATGGAGTGGTGTGGTACTGAACCAAATAGGTTCCATTGCTTGCCAATACTCAGAAAGCTGGTGTCAGACAATACAACAGCAGAGAGGGAAGGGATTCACTATAACTGACCTCAGTGCTCATGTTAGGTAGGGAAAAAATCCTCCAGGGTTCCTTGTTCTAGTTGTTCCCCCGTGACCCCTTTTATAAGCTGTGTCTGTGTGGATGTTGTGATGGCAACACTGAACTTGGCTTCGATGGCTTAAACATTCCAATACTCAAAGACAGACTTACACACAAGAACAGAAGAGGCAGCAGAAGCATATCGCAAAATAAATTTCCATCATCTTGAACAGATGGGAACAGCAGCGTGAAAAATTGAGCTTATAAAACAAATGCAGATAAGCATATTAACTGCTGGTGTCATTCCTATTGCACTCCAATAATGCAGGATATCATAGAAACAGGTAGTGCGTATACTGCATCAGGGCATTGAACGGAATTGTGAGACTGCAGTTTACACATACTGAACCTGGAGCTGACAAAGATTTTGTATCATTAATATAGAATAGGGAAGTGTGAAGCTCTCTTAACTGTAAATAGAGTTGGTGTGACTCAAAGCATTTGGTTATATATGCTATCATTTAGCTCTCCGACCTCTTTCCGTTTCTCTGGGGATTATGTGGTATGCTTTCATTCAGAAGCTTTTTTTAATGTGTCCTGAACAAATCTTTGCCTCTCTTTCATAATTATAGAACATGGCTGAAGAAATTCACAGTTTATTGAGGATTAACATTATCTAGATGTGATATGTTATTACTTGAATTTGTCTTTTTGTATGTGAATCCACTTTTTGTTAATAGACATATAGAAAACTGGCCACACAAAGTACCTCTATTGTACTTCCTGAAATGTCAAATTTGAACTGTTTTGTAATGTATTATTTGCAAATTTCTATGAATAAAGTATATTTTTGGAAAAAACTACATGCCAGCATAAAAATCACAATTTTTGAGTAATTGCTTGCAGTATTTCAAATGTCAAATGATGTAAAGCGTATTAACCGAACTCTGAGAAGAACTTGGCACCGAGTTAATTAGATTTCATTGTTGCACTAGACAGCTTTGCTTGACGGAGCTCATCAGCAATCTGCCAATTTAAAAGGTTCCCTAGCAAGATGTTATACCTAAAATGAGAAATACACACAATACCATTTACTTCAGATTAATACGACAGATCAGCTCATCTGATGGCTTAGTGTATCACCCAGTCTAATTCCAAGGCATACTGGTCAGGATATCCCAGGGTCAAGTTAATTGACTTCAGCCAGGGTGGCAGTGCAGGTGGACTATTCCAGGGAGGTGAAAGGATTTCGGGGTTCATGCTCCTGATCTCTATCCAGTGGCTCATCCTGGAAGGTGCATGTGTGGACATCGAAGAAGAACAAGATTGTTATGGGTGCGATTCCCCTCAAAAAGCCTGCTTATCGTCATTGTGAAATGTCACACATGAAGAATAGGTGCTTGGGTGAGGTATCAAAAAGGTAATGGGCCCCACATAACAATCCCCCAGCATGAGTCATTCCATTCAGGAGAGGGAGGAAGGACATGGAAACAAAGTAATGTTAGAAATTATAAAGATTCCAGTTTATTGGGCAAGTCAGAAGAATGCATCACACACGAGACACTTGTATTATTTACTTTTTTGTCCATATTATTCCAAGTTGTTTTATTTCTCTCCCTGAGTCATACATCATCCCCAGTCAAGAAGGTGAAATTGGTAACCTGCTCTCAGTCACTGCCAGTGTCATTATCTATTCAGCCACTAAAAGATCCATTTCAGTGGACCGGGGACTTGCTAGGCAATTGTTTTTTTACGTATTTCCCTTTATGTTGTAAATACCGGATTCTGTACTACCGCACCAATATGTAAAAAAGGAATTTTAACCATACTACGACAAAAAGCCTTATAAAGTAATTTCCAACGCTCATTGCATGCGTCAACGTGTTACTGAGAATACATTTCTGCAACCTGACCCTGAAAACCATTTGATAAATTTATAATCAGTGTGTCTTTATTATTGGACAACCTGTAACTGAAAGTGTTTTAATCAGGGTATTATTTAACAGTTTTGGACGTCCTGTAAACATGATCAATAATTAAGTTCAGCTGCAGCTAAAGTACAAGAAAATTATTTCCACTTAAAGTCATGGTGCAGTTCAGGTTTTAGTTCAAAGTTTTCAGAAGATCTAAATATAGTTTGTCGTACTTTAAATCTCCTGGATGTAGCTGTCCTTCCCTCAGATATTTTAATCCCAGTTTTCATTATTTCCTAAGCAGTTTAATGTAAAGCTTTTATGTAGCAGCTGAATGGATGACCTGTTAATTATGATTAACTTTTAATCTGAAAGATAAAACTAAATTACTTGTTTCAGTCAGATGGAAATAGTTTTTAATTATTGTTTGTAATACTACATGAAATACTAAAACAACTTTCTGAGCAAACATATTTTTAAAAATGCAATGGTTTTACACAAAGGCAAAAATTACATTAACAAGAAAATCAATGTGGCAGGCAACTTTTTTTTTTAACAATCTGAATACATGTTTAGTTGCACGAGAATGTGATCTATTATTTTACCTGGTAAACATCACGCAATCCACACCACGTCCTTAGTATTTGCTGACAAGCTCTCAGCCTCTCGGTATACCACCTTCTCAAGGTTGTGATTGTTAAGTTCCATACAAACCGGCTGCCATTAAACAGCAGATCTTCCATTCCACACATGAAGGTTGAAGCCATTTTTAAAAAATCCTCTTTCAAAGTTAGAGACAGTTAATTAACTATAACTAGGCTGAGAAAACTGTTGGTTCGTTCAGCTGCAGAGTTACATCAGCCTATTCTCGCACTATGCAAAGGGTAGGGAGCTATAAAGAACCAGGTCAGATTCTAAACAAACTCTCCTTTCAGTGCACTTCCTGGGCAGACTCCAAGGCATGCCCCAGTGCTGCTTGAAGCCAGGCCAATGGTTTTCGTGGCAAAGCCCCGATGAAAAACTCCTGCACCGTCTAGTCCTAACCTAACAACTCAGACAAAACTCTATTATAACCTCACCAACTGCCAGTAAATGCTGTAATTGAATTCTCTACTCGTTTCCTAATTTCCTGCCTGCTGTCAAAAAATTCATGATCTGAATAAAGCTGGAGCAAAACTGACTTCAAAGGAAAATGTATTATTCAATTTTCTATGCTTAATGGTGTCTTGCTATCTCTCTGACAGGCACACATAAAGTAGGCAGATATGTTTTGACAATCAGTTTAGATCACTTCTGCCAATGTTTCAAAATAATCAATGAAGCCCCAGAGAGGAAAAAAGAATTCTGAAATAAATGTAACATAGCTTCAGGACTAGCAGTGAATGTCAAAAACTCGAACTGAACGTTGTGTTCTTACAGATTCATTTAGCTAATCACTAATTACTGAGGGAGCCAAGAGTGATACGTTGTCAGTTTTGAGCTAGTTGCTGCATCCCTTCTCGTTTACATCTGGACAAGCAGCAGCTAAAGCACACCATTTACAAGCACAGCACATGCTAGCGAAACTCCTACCCCAGTAGCCTGTTAGTGATTGCATTGTAAAATTCTGCACCTAAATACTTAATATCCCAAATCTGTTGCATAGGTCAGAGGTTAATTGGTGGCAGACCCCATCATGATCCTGGGCAGGTACTGGTAGTTAATAGTTAATGAAGTAAGTAATCCTTTTCTGTCCTCTCTCTCTGGACTTGAATTTCCTGAGCTGACTGGAAAAAAAATTAAACTATTCTCCATGCCACCACCCAGTGTTTCCCTGAAGAAAGCTACACTTCTTTTAACAGAATGTACATTGCCCTTGGCTTGAAGCCTCCTCTGAGCTGTGAATCTGTTTTGGAAATCTCGGGTGGAAATGAGATATTTTCTCTGAAAACCAATCAGATTTGAAATGGCATTCACCCCTCCCACAGCAGAACTGCAAACCCCACCCAGAACAGAGAACTCAGCCGTTAGCAGACCAACTGCACTATAGTATAAGTATAATCCACCTTTTACCTATGGCATAGTCATTTTGTTAAGAACATTTGACTGCAGTGCAGATCTGTTAGGAGCTGTAGTAAATTACTGCGATTGACGGCCTCTAAATAGTTAGAATGAATACACCATGCTTCAAAATGTAACTGGTGCATTTCTTTTCAAATGTGCTGTGGTCCAGGCACAGATGGTGCTGCCAATCAGTACTTCTTGATGCACTGCCCAAAAAATTATCTATGTTGACAAAATGTTATTCAGTTAAATACAATGTTCTCAAAGCAAGGGAATTATTACTGACTTTAATACTATGCATTTTTTTTATTCTTTCATGGGATGTGGGGCTCTGGCGTCAAATGTAGACCAGGTAAGGGCAGCAGATTTCCTTCCCTAGAGGACTTTATATAAAATAACCTTCAGTTAAACATTTCACAGTTCCACAACCGGTTCAGTAACAGGCTATTAATGCGGTGGAGATCAGGAAAGCTAGGAAATCGAACAGACCAGCAAATTTGTAAAGCTCACCTTTTTGTTGAACAGTTTTGATATATTCAAATCTCTACAGCTAAAGAGGTAACACAACTCATTTTTATCTCAATATCATCCCCATACCTTAAAGAATTGAATCCAGTTTACAATTCAATTGAATATTTTTCCCTTGCAGTTTGCCGTCAGATAGAGTTGCCAGTTTGTTTTGTGACATCAAAAAGAAGTTTTCTGTTTTTAGGAAACAGATTTTCATCTCACTTTTCATCTGAATGGCAATGATGTGAAATGCACTGAATACTATTTTCTGCTGTTAGAGTTTTAACAATATGATTTAATCCTTGAAATGCTGCTCAATCAGAATGCACTTCTAGGAATCCTCATTTTGCAGCTCTCAAATAGCCAAACAGCTCCACAACGAGTTCAGTAACAGGCCATTAACTCAGCAGTGGAGTGCAGGAAATCTACAAAATTGAACAACCAGCAACTTGTAAAGTTCATCTTTTTCTTAACCAGCTTTGATATATTCACATCTCTGCAGCCTAAAGAGTAACACAACCTGTTCTTCAATATCACCTTGTACCAAATTATATGTTACTTTTATCTGTGCCTTCATCTTCATGTTAAATCTCAAGGGAATATATACTCTTGTTAACAATGAGAAGATACATTATTGCCATCTAACTATAGCGATATTGATAAGCCTTTTGTATTTGGTCCATAAGTAACTACAGTTAGACAAGAGTTAAGATCAGGAGGCAGAGTTACTATTTGAACATCATAGTACTAGAGAAACAAATACGTCCCTAACCACCCATTGGTGTCTTTGTTCCTCCAGTGTTGTATATAAAGTCTTCCTTTTGAAAATGGATTGTAAATTTAACAAAACACTTGAGATTCACGTGCTCATCTCAGATCAAAGAAATGCTGGAGCTCAAGTCTCTCTAAGTTGACATAATGCTACTATGCCAGACTTGCACTATTGGTAATATATATATTTTAAAATTAAACATTGTGTTAATGAAGTTCTACTGTGCACCAAACAGATATTGGAACCAGACAGGAGATTTCTATTATTTTCTGCACCTGATGCCTCGTCCCACCTCTTTATATGTAACAATGCCTCTATCCCGGAATACTCATTTTGTATTATTGCTGTTACTTCATTTAGTGTTATTCTTGTTACTTCAGCATCTTGTCATTGAAACAGCTCCAGCTCAACAGGTGAGCAAAGTGTGGACTGTTAACCAGGCCTTAATTATTCTGAACAACCTGGTAGCTAATTCTATGCAAAATCTTTCATTTAATTTTACTTCACTCAATCTTTTTTGAAGGGAGGATAACAGGGAGTGCTGTCAAAACAGATTAAAAAAATACTGGTCGTTCATATTATCTCCTAGTTTCCCGCCAATTTCATTGTTCATCGCTGTGTCCTTGCCATTATATGTCAACAGTCTCCTTGTAATCCAGTTAACATTAATTGACACTAAATTGGGAGTTTTACTTTTAAGACACAAGGACGGCTGGTTTGAGAAAATAAATATCACACAGGTGCAGTAGAGAGTGCTCTGCAGAGGCTAAATTAGGCCCCATTGTTGGGCTGAGATAGAGACATCATTATTCTGCATCTAACTTGAGGGTAGTCAATGCTGAATTCAGATGTTTTACAATGCTGTCTCCAATTTTGGACAGTAGGTAGAGAACATACCACAGTGTCTCAATGATGTGGAAATATATGTGAAATCTGTGTGTAATTTAATTTACAAATATGTCAGATGCTATGCCTGTAATTGCATATTTAGAAAGCCAAGACCCTGATGTAGAGTTCTATTTGTTTCCACAAGTTTTGTCTCTAGATTCCAGTGCAATCAAGTGAACCATCACAAAAGATCGGGGATTTTAAAAATTAAGTGACTTACGCCCAAAAACATTTACATTGTGTTTTCCTTGATCTTTTGCACTGGTTCAAGAGTCAGTTCACCCGACTCTGGTCATGCCCACAGCCCAAAATAGCAAGATTCCACCAAATCCACTGGTTTGGGAAGGCTCTTCAAATTCTGTTTTTTTTTTTAGGTACACAGGCATTAGTAGCAAGTTTTTTCATGCCAGAAATATTTAATTTATAAGAATCTGATTAGTGTACACTAATCAAACTATTGAATGGTTCAGTATAATTTTGTAAGACATTTTCAAAGATTTTCAATCACGTACAGAGGTGAGCACCCATACTAAAATGCTTATTTTTGGCAATAAACCCATTTTCAGCTACATTAATAAAACTGTACCAGATTACTACTTGTGAAAACATCAAGGAATATCTTTTAATGAAAAGAGAAGAAAAAGAAATGGTATGTTCTGTTATTCTGGCTGATTGTGCTGGTTTATGGAAGATTTTGTGTTTGTGAATATGCAAATTAATTTTGATGGGAACTTGAACTGTAACCTAACCAGAACTATTTCATATGCATTTTATGTTCAAATTCTTGATTGCGCCCAAAAAGGAATCTTTACCCACCCCAGCCCTCCCATTCATCAAGAACACAGAATATTCCACATATTCTTTTGTTACAAGTGAACCCTTTGGGGTAAATGTCTGTGGTTCAGTGCTGTGTAGGGTTCAATATTATAGGCTTAGCTCAGTGGACATTTATACTGGTCTAGAATTAGCTCTAAATCCATCTGTTTATTTCATGCTGTTTTTTTCCCCTGTTGCTATAATTAGGAGAATGAAATTCTCCAGCCAATACTTTTACCTAAAAGTTGATCCGAGTATAAAATGGGAAATTCTATTTTGTAATCAAACAGACTTTCTTTTGCAAAACTGACCAGCATTATGAATTTTGTCCCTTATGTTTAATATTTCCTTTCATTTACAAAAATCAAAGCCACAGAAAACTTTGAAAGGCAGAATGAACAGGATCAACAGGGGAACATTAAACTCAACTCTTAATTGACCCTGGGCAGGACTCAGCAGTGCCACTGGGAGTGGTGGCCACTACTGGGAATGGTAGCCACTACTGGGACTGTGCCCAGCCAGGAGAGGGCAGTGACTATCGGCCTCCATAAAAGTGAGTGGGGGGGTTTTGGACTTTGCCGTGATTAATCGGCTGGGCCCTGACAAGGGTGATGGGGGTCATTCAGGAGGGAAGGGGGAAGGTGCTCCAGCGGGGGCAGCTTGTGCAGCTAATGTGGGGGGGGAAGTGGTCCTCTGTAGGGACATGGTGCCCGATCAGGAAGCCTCCCTCAGGCTGCAAGGAGGCCGCCTGGTTTTACCGGGCAGTCTCCACAGGTGTTGAGTTTCTTGGCCGCCGCTCATAAAATACGGCAGTGGAAGGAGACCCTTAAGTGGCAAGTAATTGGTCACTTAAGGGCCTCAATTGGCCTGGGGTGGGCAGGTCATTTTCAACCTCCCCCACTGCTGGTAAAATGGAGATGGGAATGGCATCCTCGCCTCCCACTCAATTTTACGCCAACCACACCACCCCACCTCCCCCCCCCGCAGTATCCCCCTCACCCACTCCCAGTCATCTCCCGGGGTCGGGGAGGGGGTAAGGGGTGTAAAATTCTGGCCTATGTATTTTCTTGCTATAGACAAATAATTCACAAATTGTTCAAATATTATCATACCAACATAGCTTTTTATCAAATCAACAAAACTAGATCAGTGAGAAAAATGCAAATGATGTGAATAGTTACCAAATAAGGATCAATTGGTTGAAAAAGGCAAGTTTTCAAGCTTGCAATTAAAAGGACTAGTGAGATATTGGATGCAAAGGTTACACTTTCTCAGTAGCCAAATGCAGAAACAGAAAATGTTTTTCTTCTGCAGGTATTAGTCCAAATCATGCTTGCTGTTTTCACAAGAATGCTGAACAGCAGCAGCTTCAGTGATTGCTCTCTGTCCTTTTAATGGCTGTTCAACACTGTTATTCATTTAAGTTGCCCAATAACTTAAGGATATCTTTGCAATCAAAGCTGTCTGAAGTCTCCTACTAGTATTAATTCAGAGACCTCTCACTGTGGAGATAGTGATTTCTTTTAGATTCTGAAACACCTTGAAATTGTGACCGACACTAGTGTGAGAGAATTGGACTAACTACAGAGATTTGCAGTTGGTTTGAAGATTTTCTGTTCCTTCAACTGTTGTAGGAATTTAGTATTTTCCAGGGGTTTTAAGTTGGTTCTACAAAGTTGCACAGAGTGATGATTAAAGGGGAAAGAATCGAAGAAAGCACTTTCTGTTCAAAGTACGCACCCATCCTTTCATGTCTATTTGAATAAAATATTCTCAAATATATTAATTTTTTTTGAATTGCTGTTCAGTAGAGACAGGATATTTCAGTTTTATTTTCCTCCAGAGACCCTCAGTGACATAACTGACCATGAGCAGCCACCTGGAGTGACTTTATTCACCTCAGTGGAGACCAATGGTTCTGATGACAGAAAAATAAGCATCTGTTGGCATATGTAGTAGGGGGCAGCTGCAACATGTTTGCCTGGTGTTGCGTGGCTCACAATTGTTGTTTGCACTGAAGTCAATGCAGTTGCTTTGGGACATGGTCACCTAGTGGTGATGTCACCGGAGTGACTCTGAAAGGCAGGAAATCCAAAATAACATGGTCTCCCTTCGGAATAAATATAACAAATAAATTTGTTATTTTCACATATACATTAGGGTATGTACTTAGACCAGAAAGTACATTGGGAGCAATTTCAGCCATGGGATCAGGCGGAACATTGATTTTACACCCCACCCAATATTACTCATTGTCTTTAGTGGAGAGTAGAATTGGGTGGGGTGTAACACCAACATCACAGCTAATCCTGCCAGTTTCCTGACTGGGGGGATAGCTTAAAATTATCCCCATTGCACAGAGTGTAAAATAAGTGTTCCATCTGATCCTGTGGGTTTCCCACCTGCCGGGTTGGGTTAAAATTGCCCCCAGTGTATGGGTTTTCCTTCGCCTTAAAATCAGAAATTATGTGAGTAAATGGTTAGTTTTTGTTTTTCTCTTGAATCACTTTGTTTAATGAAAATTAATATTCCATCCTAAAAACTAAGTATACAGATGTTTTCTATTATGACTTGATTTTTCTTGAAAGTAAAGCTCACTTTTATGGAATTTCTTCAGAGATGAAAAGCTATGTATATCCCATTTAACATATTACCCTGTGTGTTCAAGATAGATGAACAACTCATGTGTTGCCAGTTGGAAAGCAGAGTGAACTCGATGCCTGCCAAAATATGACCTCCAGTTGGTAGTGCAGATGGTGTGATATCTGCATTCTGAATCCATACCCAGCCTTAAATCAACAGACCCCAGGACTGATTTGGTGGGAGTGCATTATAAATGGATGACTAGATTTGTTGCTGAATTAACCCATAAGCATCTTTGCACTTAATATTCTGACATCAGCATTCACATTTCCATATGTATAAAATAAGAAGAAAGCGGTATGAGCTTTTCGAGATACATTATTGAATGGCAGCAATGATATTGTGACACTTCGGCTGAATCTTACACTGTGGATTCAAACAATGAGCCTGGATTAAGGTATTGGGACTCACACCTGCAGCAGCAATAAAATGTAAACAGAACGGTAGCAGACCGTGGTCATGAACTGCCACAGTAACTATATATAATACAGACACTGGCTAGCCAATCGTGACTTATTAATTTGTACAGTTCCTTTGTATTTGCACGGAACCTGCCTATTTAAACAGATCAGGAGAGACTTCTTTAACTATAAAGTGGTAATAATGTGGAATGTGCTACCACAATGAGTAGTTCAGGCAAATCGCATAGATGCGTTTAAGGGGAAGCTATGCAAGCACATGAAAGGCAAAGGTTTAGAAGGATATGCTAGGGTTAGATGAAGAAGGTGGAAGGAGGCTCTTGTGGAGCATAAGCGTAGGTGTAGACCACACATCGTGGAGGCGCTACAATATTAAACGCGGCGACTCATTTAAATGGCCAAGGCTGACCGTACCCCTCTCCGATGACTTCGGGGGGGGGGGTGGGTGGTCTGTCTCTGGCTATGGTGCCAGCTGACGTATTTAAAGGGCTTCAAGCCCTATCGTTGCATTTAAATATTTGAAAGAATTGGTTTTATCAAATTAAACAAATTGATCTTGCCCCTCTCCCACTCCCCTCCAACAGCCATAGATTTAATTACCTGCCCTCCCCTCCCCAGAATACTTAGCTTGTGCACCTGACCTTCCGCCCCCCCCCCCAAAGTTCATAAACTTTACACTTTACTCTTTCCAACATTCCCTACACCAATGAAATGTCTTTTACGCTGCTCCTTCCCCCCCCCTCCCCCGCACTGAAAAACTTAGCTGCTCTCCCCTCCCCACTGGTGTTCCGCCTCGGATCCCCGGATGGGGATCTAAAGGCGCGGGAGTGCCGGCCACTGGAACCAATATCGCAGCGGGACAGGCTGTGGGAGCACGAAGGTAATATATTCATTCATTTAAATTAATTAACATATTTAAATTTGGCTCCCATCGCCGAGCGGTGGGGGGCCGCCACGAGGCCTCGCTGCCGCCAGTAATATCGGGCCAGGCCTTGCAGGCATGGAGGCCCATGGCGGGCCTCTGCCAGAGGCATTTCCCGGCACCCCTTGCCACAACCCTTGACGTTGGGCGATCTGTAAAATTCGCCCCAGTGTTGCAAATTAGGTAGTCAACTTAAGCTGCCAGCAGAATCATCCTTTTGGCTGGTCTTTTAAAAATGTCTTTTTAACAAATACTAATTCAGATCTCCAGTCAGTGGATTAAGAAAATTATCATTCAACAACACACATTGGCGTAACATTGTAAACTTGGAACACACACAGATGTGGATATTGCCTGAGGTTCAGATTGGGCTCAACTACGATAGCTTCCGAGTCAGATAGCTCACTCGTATCGGCAGTCTCCATTCAAACAGGAGAAATGGTTATAAAGCTGAGGTGGTGGATGATTATCAGTCTTCACCTAAGGTGAAAACTTGTTCAAAACAACAACTGCGAGAAGCTCATGGATTACTTTGCACCAAGATTGAGAAAACCCCATCAGCTGTCTCTGCCACTTCCCTACCTTTCCCTACTCCACTGGGCTGAAGTTCCTCTAAGGCTCCCCCTGCCCTAACCCTAAACTTGTATCCTTCCCTAGTTTCTTTTCGATCTTGCCTTATGCCCTCTCTGAGCTCATCTTGTCCATGAGACCCACTTACTGCTCTCTTGAACCTATTCCTACTGAACTGCTGACCACCCAACTTCCCTTCCTGGCACCCTTGTTAGCTGCCATTGTTAACGGTTCTCTCTCTTCAGGTTCTGTCCCGCTGTCCTTCAAATCTGCCATCATCACCCCTCTTCTCAAAAACCCAACCCTAACTCCTCCGTCCTTGCAAACTATTGCCACATCTCCAACCTCTTTTTCCTCTCCAAAGTCCTTGAATGTGTTGTTGCCTTCCAAATTCATTTCCATCTTTCCTGGAACTCCATGTTTGAATCCCTCCAATCAGGTCTTCTCCCCTGCCACAGGACCAAAACGGCTTTTCTTAAAGTCACAAATGACATCCGATGGATTGTCCTCCTCGACCTGTCTGCAGCCTTTGGGCACAGTTGATCAAATCATCCTTCTCCAATGCCTCTCCACAGTTGTCCAGCTGAGTGGGACTGCAATTGCCTGATTCCATTCTTATCTTGGAGGGGAACTTGTAGATAGTGGTGTTCCCATGCATCTGCTGCCCTGTCCTTCTAGGTGGTAGAGGTTGTGGGTTTGGAAGGTGCTGTTGAAGGGTGAATTGTTCATTTATGTTTGTATTACTTTGTTATGTCTATAGCAAAAGCTTCCAATGCTCACACGACAGGCCCCTGCTAATGCCCTTCCCAGCATAGGGCATGGTGCAAGCCACCCCAGAAGTGGCCGGAAGTGCTGTGCGTGCCATTTTGAGTGCCTCCAGCTTCCATAACCCCAATTCCAGCACTGCTATCGTGCTTAATTTTTTGGCCCCTAAGTTTAATTAAATGTGGTATGTCCCTACAGAGAGTGTGCACTTTGTACTGGGTAAATAGAAACTCCATCTGTGTGCATTTCCCAGTCAATTTATTTAGAGGTTCTGAAGCATGGTGATGTGTTTCTACATGTGTCAGACACCTGGCTGATTCAAAAAAACAACATTACAAATATTTTTGAAGTATGTGTACTGTAGTATCAGCGATATTGGCCAAAAACTTACATAAGCTACTACTGTTTGTGAGAGTTATTGGACACTACGCTCAGTGATGCACATCATAGTGTCCAATGCTGACATTTATTTGGCAGATCCCAACTATTTCCAACAGATTTGAAAGAAGGAGTAATGTTTTAATTCTTTGTAAAAGAGGACTGTAGCAGCAACAAAAGCAAAAACAGTTGATGTGGCATTAAATTGTCTAAATGTGAGTGTTTTGTGTGTGTTTGAGCCTGATAGCTGCATTTTGGCATAAAGTAGGACAGTGCTGAAGGGCACAACTGAAGGCACATATGCAAGAATCTGAATACAAAACTGCAGTCATGGGATTAGAACCACATAGTAAAGAGGCTTTACAAATGGATTCAGCAGACACAAGCCTCACTGTGAATTGGGACTGGCCTAATTAGTTATAACAAACAGCAGCCTGCAAAGAAACACACATTAATCAGCAGTTGCAGCATTACTTTTTCATTGAGACCTTCAGTTTTACATATATGATAAAGAATAAAGAATAAAGTAAAGTTATATAAAGACCATGTGGTGTTCTGCTGATTTTTCAGTGTAGATGACCCCATGTTTAATTCCTGTTCGATGCTGAGTTAGCTGATTTAATCTAGATGGCAGATCACTTCAGATCAGCATCTGTAATTCCAACTGAAAAGTGCACGTGTGCACTCAGTTGTCATATCTGGTGAGGACCAGATGCAGACTCGACTGGTGATTGAGAATAGTTTGTCACCACTCAATGTCTTGGATCTCACATGAATGATAGTCACTTGGTAATGCTGGGCAACCAGTCAGTATTTTCAGAAGAGGCTGAGAGAAAATTCTGTATTTCTCGGATTCTTATACAACTCCCCTCCCTTTATCCCAACATTGGTGGCCCTGAATTCAGCTACCTATTTTCCATCCTCCCTCTCTGGAATTCCCTTTCTACTCTTCTCCTTCTTGAAGACATTCCTTCAAGGCCATCTATTTGAATAAGACTTCTAATCTCTGCTTTTTGGATCAGCATCTGTTGCTTTTAACAGCTAAATATTTTACAACCAGACTTGGTCCAACCACACAGAGGGTGGTTCCTATTGTATATATCAACATGTGGCTGATGTGATAAATAGCTGTTAGCTCACACTTGTGGGCATGGAATTCTGCATACATAACCCTAACCCTTTCCTATAATCCATTGCCAGCAGCCCAAAAAAATCAAACAGCTATCTCAGTGCCAGCATGCATCAGCTGTAACTATAATAACTCACCTTTATGGTTCTGATTCTCTCAACATAAATAACTGAATTGATGACTTCTGCACCCGTAATTTACTTATCTAATAAACAGAATAAGTTTCACTGTAATGTGTCCCTTAATGAAACAGGAGCAGGAGTGGGTCATTTGGTCCCTCAAGCCTGCTCTGCCATGGCTGATCTTCTATCTGAGCTACACCTTCCCACTCTATTCCAATATACCTTGATTCCCTTAGTATCCAAAAATCTATTGATCATCTTGAATATACTTCAGTATAACTTATTCAGTAGAGCAAACCCTTCTATCACTTGGATCTTGATGAACCACCAAATCAAGGATAACCCTCATGATGTTCCAATAACTAGTTAGCTTTTTTGTTGTATATACTCCCATAAACATTTGCAAACTGGTGAAACCACGGATAGCAATGACAGTTACTACACTACTTTCTCTTAAATTGTGAAATCTTAGTCAAGGGCCAATGCTACAGAGTGAAAGACACCACCAAGGTTGAAAAGAACAGGAGAAAATGAACTATATGAGGCTAAAAAGACTACTATACTTGACAAAAATTTCCAAAATGGGAAACTTATTAATAATTTCTTTCCTCCTCTCCTCCTCTTGAAGGCACTGTTACAACCAGGTGAGGAAGGGGTCTCAGGCTCCCTTTTTGCCCCTTCTCTGGTTTGACCACATCAGGGTTTATTCTTTTAACACAGTCACTGTTCCTCGAATATAATTATAAATGAACCAGACAGCTTTTCTTGAGTTTAAGCATGAAAGATGTAAGTTTATTAACCATATCACCCTAAACCGGTTAAAAGTACTAAAATACGCAACGCATTCACTCTCACATTCATAGGAAAGTCACGCACACACACACAAATAGATACAGAAGGGAAAAAGCAGAGTTGGAAGTTTGGAGTAGAGTCCTTAATGAATGGAATTCAAATACGGAGTTTCATTGTCCTCAGTTGAAGTTAAAATCTTGAAGTCTTCACTGGCCCACGTGCGCATTTTGGGCATGCTTCTCTGGTTCCGGAGGGCCGAAGAGAGGTTTTATCCGTCCTCCTTTTTGATGACTGTGAGGATCTACAGATTTGATGTTTAAATGAAGCCGAGGCTTTCCTGGGACTTGGCTGGAGAGGGAGAGAGGAAAGATGTTCCTTCATGGAGTTCAGTTACTGTCTTTCTGAGGCAGTCATGTCATGTGACCACTTCTTTGTTTGAAACAGAAGTTTCTGGAAGGTTTTTTGAAATTCAAAGCTGTTCAGACATACTTGGTGGGGGGGGGGCAATTTGGCTCTTTCAAAGTCAATGGGTGTCGATGGCCTTTGATGACCAACATTGACAAAACCAGTCTAGGCAACTGAATCAAAGCGCACCCCAATTGTTCTGGCTACACTGGGTCATCACCTCTGTCTCCCAACTGATCTTTGGCTTCTCATAAGCAAATTGTACATGGCCATCTTTAGCTGTTCTGTTCTGCTTTTTGAAAGTTATTTGCAATAATGTCCAGTAAAAAGGTCTCAGGCAGAATTCCATACTATGAAATTAATATTTTCCATTTGGCATGTGGGGTTTCTGTCACAGCACAGATTCATACTGAGGCATCTCAGCTTGGCTCAGTGGTAGCACTCTTGCCTCAGAGTCAGAAGGTTGTGAGTGCAAGTTGTACTTTAGGATCTGAGCAAATAATTAAAATTGCCAGTTCAGTGCTGTGCTGAGAGAATACCATACTCTCGGAGGATATGACATTAAAGTGAGACACCATATGACATATGAAACTGACAGGCAGGGAAAGACTAGCTGGTCGATCAAGCCTGTCCACACCATGATGCTTGAACCATCATAACTAAACCCCCCCTGCCTCTCTCCATCCCCTTCACCCCCATCCCATAGCTATGCAATCTCCTGGAAGAGACAAGAAAAAAGAAAAAACCTGGGCCAATACAACAATTGGTATTTATATAGCACCTTTAATGTAATGAAACCTCTCAAGACACTTCGCAGGAGCATTATAAAGCAAAATCTGTCACCAAGCCACTTAAGGCAGATTAAGTCAAAAAGATAAGTTTTAAGGAGCGTCTTTAAGGAGGCGAGAGAGGTAGGGAGGCAGAGAGTTTAGGGAGGGAATTACAAAATTTAGGGTCTTGACAACTGAATTCACAGCCACCAATGGTGAAACAATTAAAATCAGGGTTGCTCAGGAGGCAAGAATTAGAGGAGCGCAGATACCTCAAGGAATGTGGGGCTGGAGGAGATCACAGAGATAGGGAGGGGCAATGACCTGGATAGATTTGAAAAATCTAAAAAAGGATGAAAATTTTGAAATTGAGTTGTTACCTAACCAAGTGCCAAGGTAGGTCAGCGAGCACAGGGCTGGTGGGTGAACAGGACGTGGTGCGAATAAGGACATGGACAGCAGAGTTTTAGATGATCCCAAGTTCATGGAGGGTAGAATGTGGGAGGCCGGCCAGGAGTACATTGAGGGAGTCAAGTTGAGATGTAACAAAGTCATTGATGAGGGCTTCAGGAGCAGATCAGCTGAGACACGGGCAGAGGCATGCAATGTTATGGAGGTGGAAATTGGTGGTCTTAGTGATGGCACAGATATGTGATCTTGGGGCAATATAAGACAGCAAGGCTGTGAACAATCTAGTTCAGCTTCAGACAGTTGCCAGGGAGAGTGATAGAGTTAGTGGCTAGGGAGAAAAATACTGTGGAAAATTCCTCAGTGACCTCCTCAGAGAATCAAAATAATTCCAGATCATGTGGATCCAATTTTATCTATAAAGAATATCTGCCTGTTCAAATGAGTGTCAAAGATCCATAGCACTTTTTTTTGAAGAAAAGCAAGGACTCCTCCGCGTATTGGTGGGTGGCACAGTGACGCAGTGGTTAGCACCGCAGCCTCACAGCTACAGCGACCCGGGTTCAGTTCTGGGTGCTGCCTGTGCAGAGTTTGCAAGTTCTCCCTGTGACCGCATGGGTTTCCGTCGGGTACTCCGGTTTCCTCTCACAGCCAAAGACTTGCAGGTTGATAGGTAAATTGGCCATTGTAAATTGCCCCTAGTGTAGGTAGATGGTAGGAGAATGGTTGGGATGTGGTAGGGAATATGGGATTAATGTAGGATTAGTATAAATGGGTCGTTGTTGGTCGGCACAGACTCGATGGGCCAAAGGGCCTGTTTCAGTGCTGTATCTCGAAATAAATAAATAAATATTCTGGGCAATATTCTTTCCTTAACCAATATTGCCAAAAACATGGTGATTAACTAATTCTCAATTACACCTTGGCACCTTGTGTGTGAATTGGTTGTCGTATTTTCTTATATAACAGTGAATACACCTCAAAAGAAATCTGTGAAGCACTTTGAGACATTCCGAAAATGTGAAAGGCGCTATGCAGTTCTTTCTGTGGTTTAGCAGAGTTAATAATCTTCCAGTACCTCAACCTTGTGCATGAGTCTAATTACTGGTAGGCTATTTTGCTTTGGAGAAATCGCAGCTAAGCTTGGTTCTGTCCTTATTCAGCATTCACAGATTTTTTTTTTATTCATTCATGGGATGTGGGCATTGCTAGCTAGGCCAGCATTTATTGCCCATTTCTAATCGCCCTTGAGAAGATGGTGGTGAGCTGCCTTCTTGAACTGCTGCAGTCCCTGTGAGGTAGGTACACCCACAGTGCTGTTAGGAAGGGAGTTCCAGGATTTTGACCCAGCGACAGTGATGGAACGGCGATATAGTTCCAAGTCAGGATGGTGTGTGACTTGGAGAGGAATTTGCAGGTGGTGGTGTTCCCATGCATCTGCTGCTCTTGTCGCTCGAGGTGGTAGAGGTCGCGGGTTTGAAAGGTGCTGTCTTAGGAGCCTTGGTACATTGCTGCAGTGCATCTTGTAGATGGTACACACTGCTGCCACTGTGCGTCAGTGGTGGAAGGAGTGAATGTTTGTGAATGGGGTGCCAATCAAGCAGGCTGCTTTGTCCTGGATGGTGTCGAGCTTTTTGAGTGTTGTTGGAGCTGCACCCATCCAGGCAAGTGGAGAGTATTCCATCACACTCCTGACTTGTGCCTTGTAAATGGTGGACAGGCTTTGGGGAGTCAGGAGGTGAGTTACTCACCGCCGGATTCCTAGCCTCTGACCCGCTCTTGTAGCCACGGTATTTATATGGCTACTCCAGTTCATTTTCTGGTCAATGGTAGCCCCTAGGATTTTGATAGTGGGGAATTCAGCGATGGTAATGCCATTGAATGTCAAGGGGAGATGGTTAGATTCTCTCTTGTTGGAGATGGTCATTGCCTGGCACTTGTGTGGGCCGAATGTTACTTGCTGCTTTATCAGCCCAAGCCTAGATATTGTCCAGGACTTGCTGCATTTCTACACGGACTGCTTCAGTATCTGAGGAGTCGCGAATGGTGCTGAACATTGTGCAATCATCAGAGAACATCCCCACTTCTGACCTTATGATCGAAGGAAGGTCATTGATGAAGCAGCGGAAGATGGTTGGGCCTAGGACACTACCATGAGGAACTCCTGCAGTGATGTCATGGAGCTCAGATGATTGACCTCCAACAACCACAACCATCTTCCTTTGCGCTAGGTATGACTCCAACCAGCAGAGAGTTTTCCCCGATTCCCATTGACTCCAGTTTTGCTAGGGCCCCTTGATGCCATACTCAGTCAAATGCTGCCTTGATGTCAAGGGCAGTCACTCTCACCTCATCTCTTGAGTTCAGCTCTTTTGTCCATGTTTGAACCAAAGCTGTAATGAGGTAAGGTGCTGAGTGGCCCTGGCGGAACCCAAACTGAGCATCACTGAGCAGATTATTGCTAAGCAAGTGCCGCTTGAGTAGACTGATGGGGCGGTAATTGGCTGGTTTGGATTTGTCCTGCTTTTTGTGTACAGACATACGTGGGCAATTTTCCATATTGCCGGGTAGATGCCAGAGTTGTAGCTGTACTGGAACAGCTTGGCTAGGGGTGCGGCAAGTTCTGGAGCACAGGTCTTCAGTACTATTGCCGGATTATTGTCAGGACCCATAGCCTTTGCAGTATCCAGTGCCTTCAGTCGTTTTTTGATATCACGTGGAGTGAATCAAATTGGCTGAAGTCTGGCACCTGTAATGCTGGGGACTTCACAAGTGGGCCGAGATGGATCATCAACTCGGCACTTCTGGCTGAAGATTGTGCACTTTCTAGCAGGATTAACCTGATGCTGATCAGAAATAAGAACCCAGATGATTTTATTCCCCTCTCTAATCTGTCATACTGAGGTCTGATTCTGCTCTGGCTGAAAGCAGGTGATGCAGTTTAATTTCAGGATCATGGCTGATTTGATCGTAACCTCAACTCCACATTCCCGCCTACCCCCGATAACCTTTCACCTTTTGCTGATCAAGAATCTATCTACCTCTGCCTTAAAAATATTCAAAGTCTCTGCTTCCACCACCTTTTGAGGAAGAGAGTTCCAAAGACTCACGACCCTCACAGAAAAAAATTCTCCTCATCTCTGTCTTAAATGGGCAGCCCCTTATTTTTCAACAGTATTCCCTAGTTCTAGATTCTCCCACAAGAGGAAACATCCTTTCCACATCCAACCTGACAAGACCCCTCAGGATCTTATATGTTTCAATCAAGTCACCTCTTACTCTCCCAAAACTCCAGTGGATATAAGCCTAGCCTGTCCAATCTTTCCTCAAAAGACAACCTGCCCATTCCAGGTGTTAGTCTAGTAAACCTTCTTTGAACTGCTTCCAGCATGTTTACGCCCTTCGTTAAGTAAGGAGACCAATACTGTACACATTACTCCAGATGTGGTCTCACCAATGCTCTGTATAGCTAAAGCATAACCTCCCTAACTTTTGTAATCAATTCCCCTCGCAATAAATGACAACTTTCTATTAGCTTTCCTAATTACTTGCTGTACCTGCAGACTAACCTTTTGCGATTCATGCATGAGGACACTCCGATCCTTCTGCATCTCAGAGCTCAGCAATCTCTCACCATTTCGATAATATGTTTCTTTTTTATTCTTCCTGCTAAAATGGACAATTTCATTTTCCCACATTATACTCCATTTGTCAGGTCTTTGACCACTCACTTAACCTATCTATATTCCTTTGTAGCCTCATGTCCTCTTCACAACTTACTTTCCTACCTATCTTTGTGTCATCAACAAATTTAGCAACCATACCTTCGGTCCTTTCATCCAAGTCATTTATATAATACTGTAAAAAGTTGAGGCCCCAGCACAGATCCCTGTCGCACACCACTCGTTAGATCTTGCCAACTAAAAAATGACTTCTCTATGCCTAGTCTCTGTTTCCTGTTAGCTAGCCAATCTTCTCTCCATGCCAATAGGTTACCCCCTACACCATGAGCTTTATTTTCCATGATGACCTTTGATGTGGCACCTTATCAAATGCCTTCTGGAAATCTAAGTACAGTACATCCACCGGTTCCCCTTTATCCACAGCACACATTACTTCTTCAAAGAACTCCAATAAATTGGTTAAACATGATTTTCTTTTCACAAAACCATATTGACTCTGCCTGATTACCTTGATTTTTTTCTAAGTGTCCTTCTATAATGTCTTTAATAATGTCTTTTCCCTAAGACGGATGTTAAGCTAAGCGGCCTGTAGTTTCCTGCTTTCTATCTCCATCCCTTTTTGAATAAAGGAGATAGATTCGCTATTTTCCAATCTAATAGCACCTTCCCCGAATCTAGGGAATTTTGGAAAATTAAAACCAACTCGTCAACTATCTCACTAGCCATTTATTTTAAGACCCTAGGAATGAAGTCCATCAGGACCTGGGAACTGTCAGCCAGCAGCTCCAACAATTTGCTCAGTACCACTTCCCTGGTGATTGTAATTTTCATGAGTTCCTCCCTCCCTTCCATTTCCTGATTTACAACTATTTCCCTAGCAAATGTCTCAATATTAGTTTTAACATTTTCGATTGACTTAGTCGCAACAGTTTTTGGGGAAGAGAGTTCCAGATTTCCACGAAGTTTGTGAGAAACGTGCTTTGTGACATCACCCCTGAATGGCCTAACTCTAATTTTGTTATGCTGCCTTGTTCTGGACTCCTTCACCAGAGGAAATAGTTCCTTTCTATCTACCCTATCAACTACATTAATCAACTTAAACATCTCAATTAGATCCCCATCAATCTTATATACTCAACAGAATACAGGCATACTGGATGCAATGTGTCCTCATAATTTAACCCTTTTAGCTCTTGTACATTCTGCTGAATCTGCACTGCACCCCTTCCAAGGCCAGTTTACCTATCCTGAGGTGCGGGTCCCAGAATTGAACTCAGTTCCCTAAATGGGATCTAACTGGATCATATAACTGTGGCATAGCTTCCACACTTTGGCCATGATTTTGCTGAGCTCCCAATGCCAAGCTCCTTGGTGGAGGGGGAGGGGGGGGCAACATACTATTGTTTTGGCACTGGCCTGCCACGGAGCCAGACGCCGGGAGTGCCGGGCCCAATCTTCCCAGCAGTTGCATGGCTCCGTAGTCGCCCCCATGCACCCCCACCACCCCGCTACCCAACCACTGAGCGACAAAACCCAGATTAACATATTAATGAAATGAATACATTTAAGTAAAATCAACAGCAATCTTACCTTCGGGCCTCGATCTTCCAAGTGACGTCCAGCACTCACGAGCATTTACTTTCCTGTTAGGGAAAGCAGGCACCACCATGTTGGGAAGTGGGGAACTTATGATTTTTAGTGCAGTGGGTGGGGGTGGGGGAGGGTGGGAAACAGCCTCTAATGCAAATTATTAGTGTAGGGGAGGGTGGGAAGGAGACACCTCTGCACTTTGATTGGTTTGGTGGGGGGCAAAGGTCAAGTGTTGTTGGTAATTGTTTGTGGGGGGGGGAGGAGGGAAGAGGGCAAATATTGAATTTACTTGTTATGGGTGGGGGGGGGGAGAAGGGGCAATAGATTTATTGGTACTACTTTGTAGGGGGGGGTTGGGGGGGAGGAAAGGGGCAATAGATTTATTGGTAGTACTTTGTGGGGGGGGGGGGTGGGGGTTAGCCCTTTAAAAATTTAAATGATCCGGCAGGGCTGGCTGCCCTTTAGAAATGGCGCCAGTGCCAGCGCACAGGCAGCTGATGCCATTGACGCTATTGCCAGCGTCGGAGAACCCACCCCTAGCAGTGGGGTAAAAAATCCAGCCCTTTGTCTTCCAGCTGCTTTGAGATAAATGCCACCATTCCATTAGCTTTTTTAATTGTTATGCAGTCGCATATCAGACAATGCACTTATCTGCTGAGGCACTGGGTGGAACCTGTTATATTTTCAATTTTTAACAGGACTCGAGACTCAAGCCTATAAATGTGCAATCAAAAAGAAACATTTTACTGCTTCCCAATAAACAGAGGGCAAATTCACCATGTGGAGTGACACAGGTATACAGAGCATCAGGGTTCCAGGATCAAATTAGCTGAAATGGCATTAATTTCCTGAAATTCAGATTGTACAAAATTGTGCATTTATAATGACAAATGAAAACCGAACAGTATATTATTTTGACTTCCTTTTGCTACTGAAAATAGGGTATTAAACGGTGACAATGGTGGATAGAGTGTATCTGAATCTGACATGTTAATATGACCTGGGTCAGATAAGAACCGAATCACTGAATTCAGGATTAGTTGCTTGTCCCTGGTGGGTAAATGTCACTTGAGCACAATCTGCAACCTAAGTTGATATTGGTGTGAAGCAATCTTTTGAACCCCGGGATGCCACAGATTTGAAATCTGTTGCAGAGTCGGAGATCATGACGGGCATGTTAATGGCTCCTGTGTGGGGGTATTTAAAAAAAAAAGGATGGAACATTGGCTTGTTTTGAAATACTGAGTCTGGAATGAAATGGTTTTGAATCGCCACAGAATATTGATTTCTCTACCACTGAGGTACTCAGCTGCTTCATTCTACCAGGGGAGATGGACAGTCCAATTAGTCTGTGAAGATTAACTAATCATTCTATTCACCTTTGGAATCTATAAAGCTGATTTCTAAAGAGGCTATTCATCATCATTCATATTTTGTGTAATAACTCGATAATGGGGTGTGTCTATTGCTATTTGATCACCCTCCCATCACTTTAACCTTATTGTCCTATCAGAAGATAGTTTCTATAGCTGACCTGTGAATCCTATGAAACCTGCAATCTTATGCATGATATGAATGGGGTAGTGTGTACCAAGACTAATGATTGCTCTTTACTGCTGTATAATGCACCAGAGAGTTTGTAAATTGCCCACCATCGTCTACCGTTTGGTCTGAAAAGCAGAAACTACCACACTGACAGACAGTTAAAACTAATTGCTGGGAGTTTTTATACGCAGGCTCATTACACAGACGCAGAAACTAGCAATAACAAAAAGGGGCAGTCAAGGTAGGTAACTGAAAATCTTAGGACTGCTGTTCAAATATAGTTTTGTCTTCCTTTGAGGTGGAGACAAGCCGATTAGAAGAAAAAAAAAAATCAGATTTTCCTGTTATTTTGAAAGGATGACTTGGGTGCAGCATGGAAGATCAGGCAGGAGGATCACATGTATATAATGGAGCCCACCTGATTGTGTACCCATTTGGACATTAAATCATGCAGACGTTGTGATTTCCCTCCGACTCAAATATCCTGTATGTGCTGCACCTCAGTAATTCAATATGCCCAAGCACAATAGCAGGAAAATGTGACCTAAATTCGGTGTGCAGAGTCAGACAATCAGAATAGTAATCACCTCAACCGTTCAAGTAGATGAGTTGTGAACAATTAGTTGCTCAAGGCCGGAATAACGCATAGTGTAACTTTGACTGGCTCGAAGCTAAATTGATGGTTCAATCAAGAAAATGGGCCATATTTTTCAATCCTTGCAAAAATGGACTTGTGCTGGTCCAAATTTTAGGCCCACTTGTGCCCATAGCACAGGGATTGGGTTGTTACTAATTTACTGAGATATATTCTGCTGCTCTGTTGAATGGGCTACATCACACTGGCCTGGGGTTTGAATGATTGGGCAGAAGAGCAACTCTTAACGGGCTGCAGCTTATCAGCAAAAGGAAGATTGTAGCGAGTACATAAATGCTGCCTAATTATTTGCAATGCCTTGATGGAAATAGGTGGGCAATATTGCTCCCTTTGGTGCTGAAGGTTTGTGGTCCTGGAGCAGAAAGTATACTTAAGGATGGTGGCCCTATTTAGGGCTGTATTCCACCCACAAGAGTAGCACTGGTGCCACCTCTTAGAAGGAAGGTCACCACTCTAGTCAATAGTCACCCAGCTTTCTTATACTTGGCTGCAAATAAGGAAAAGTGTCCATCTCTTAGGAGCAAGGCAAAGACAATTATGCTGCTCTCTCGAGCACACATTTCCTGAGAATCACAAAGGAAAGGCAGATTGGATATGGTGTGGTGAATTGTGAGGACATATGGGCTTAGGGTGCGCTTTTTGTCTTTTTATCAGATTTCATATCTCATACTGGTAATACTATTTTTTGGTCAGCCAAGTTTCTGTTGTGTGTGAAAAACCATCATGATGTTTAAAAGTCTCCAAAACAAACTAATATGAAATCCAAGTAAGCGAAGCTATCATTTGTAAGGATTGCACATTTTCTCCTTGATGGGACATATGTCACTTAGTTAAATACACTATGACAAAGTTCAGGGAAATATAGCTGTATACTCTTAGAATTTCGCACTGCACATCATGGCATTAGTTTGCAAGGTTATTTGGAGCAGGTCAGAAGAACTCCAGCCTTCAGAGATTGGTCTGTCATTCCAGGTCCCATCAACAAGTTAGGCTGGCTGGTTAATCATCAAAAGTGCACTAGACTACTATGGATCTGCCATACTACGGTATTGGATTATCAAGTCCATCAGATGATGGACGTTGTTACATTCTCCCTTCACCTGACTTGCAGCTGCCTCAATTAGCTTGTTACACTTGCACTTGTCCATGGTCCTTCTATGGCCTTTTGCACTGGAAATTCCAGTCAGCCAACTATCAAAATGGTGCAGCGCTCTCTGCAGAGGATCTGGGACCTGTGTGAACAGGTCAAGCAACTGCATATCTCCTCAACCAATCAGATTAAAGAATCAGACTGAAGATTAATAAGCAACACAGAGTTTGAACCAGAAAGTGTAAGTTAGAATATTTAATTCAATGTCAAATCAGGCTCAGAAAACAAAATAAAAAGGGAAAGATTGGATTAAGAAAGAGAGAGATACAAAAGACAGAAAGAAAAAGTTAAAAAAAAATCTAAAAATCAATAATTAAAATCTGAAGGAAATAGACTCCAAACTTGTAAAAGATTATTTTCAGTGCTTGAAAGGTTGTTTGGCAGGAATTAAGACTTACCACGCCATTAAAAGGATACTTACACTGGAGTAGACAAGCCCTAATTTTTTCGGGCGAGTTTAGTGCATATGTATTGGGTAAGTAACTTCACACCATGTCATATATTTCAATGCCAAGTCTCTCCGTGAGTTACCAGTATAGTGTGTTCTATTCCAGAAAGCCAAAAAGTCAAGGATCGAACTGAAGCCTAATCTTTACACACTTTATAAGCCTTTATTTACAGAGACACACACTACATTCACCTCCTAACCCAATAACCACATTTTTGGTCCACTCCTATATTTAGAAGCACATGAATCCCCAGTTAATGCCCACCTTGAGCACAATTAAATATTAAATTACTGTACAGTTAACATATTGCAGCTGCTGGAGGAGCAGGGCTTCTTGGATAGCAACTTACTGGTTTATGCACTTAATTCCTATGTGTAGTCATTGGACATTGCTGTCGAATTTACACTTTAATAATAGTGAGCACTGTTGTCTCACCGTTACTCTTACCGCAAGATCTGAACGTTATGTTTTTCCCCTTATCATTTTGGCTTGCATGTTTAAACTTAATTTTGACTGCTAAACAAATCTTTAAAAGAAAAAAAGTAGAGAAAAATACTGAGAAAGCAAAGCATAAATTCCTCCAAGATAAAATGTATCATTTTGTACCTACATTTAATACAATTTTTGTTTTGCTCCAACTTTTCTTTCATTATCCATGCCACAAAAGACAATTCCCCAAATTATATGACTATATTTCCCAATGTAATCTGTAATTTTATGCCAGCTTATCCATTACCACACTCTTTACTAAAAACACTATATTTGAATATGTTTGTGTTTTTCTTAGATGAATGATGTTATAAGCTACTGTGATATCAAAATGATAATGATTTCCCCTCAAGTAAATGTACTTTCTGAACAAAATGCTCCTGTGCCTTTTGGGAGCACAAAACACATGTGAATGTCAGATTCACTTCAGATGGTGTCAACTTTCATATTGCATGTGATTTGCATAATAGGCATGTTTGAGGTCTTACCTTCCAGAGGCACATGGTTTCTATGTTTAATAAGTTCTGACTGTACAAAAGCCTAAGGGATCTTTGAGGAAAATAAACAGCAACTCTGAACCCAGCTGAAAGGAAAATATTCACACCTGCAGAATATATAATCTAAGGAATATTACTAGATAGCCCAAGAGGTAGGGAACCAAAATCGCTCAATTAAAATTATGCCCTTAAACCTGAGCCTTTGATTCAGGTTAATTGGAAGATTATGTTTTCAATATATGGAATTTCTTTTGGGAGCATGCATTTAAAGGCAACTTTAATAATGTTGCTTCAAAAGGGCTTGCATATCAAAGCCGCTAAATTATGGGATAGAATTTCCACTTGTTCACACCTGTAATATCAATGCAATCCAATAGCACCTGTCCAACAGGTTTGACGTTCTTGCAGCTTCTGCAGGGAGAATGAGCAAACTGACCACAGCACTGTGATGCATGGGGATAGGTTAAGTGAGTGGTCAAAAATGTTGCAAATGGCATATAATGTGGGAAAATGTGAGGTTCTGATGAAAGGTCACAGACCTGAAACGTTAACTCTGCTTCTCTCTCCACAGATGCTGCCTGACCTACTGAGTATTTTCAGAACTTTCTGTTTTTATTTCAGATTTCCAGCATCTGCAATATTTTTCTTGTAGTAAAATGTGAGGTTGTCCACTTTGGCATGAAGAATAGAAAAACAGAATATTATTTACGTGGAGACTACAGAATGCTGCGGTACAGAAGGAGTTGGTTGTCCTCGTACATGAATCACAAAACGTTATAATGCAGATACAGAAAGTAATTAGGAAGGCAAATGGAATGTTGATCTTTATTTCAAGGGGGATGGAGTATAAAAGTAGTGAAGTCTTGCTCCAACTGTACAGGAACAATGAGACGGCACCTAGAGTACTAAATACAGTTTTGGTCTCCTTACCTAAGGAGGGATATACTTGCATTGGAAGCAGTTCAGAAAAGTTTCACTCGGCTGATTCCTGGGATGAAGGGGTTGCCTTATGAGGATAGGTTGAGCAAGTTGGGCCTATACTCATTGGAGTTTAGATGAATAAGAGGTGATCTTATTGAAACATAAGATTCTGAGAGGGCTTGACAGGGTAGATGCTGAGAGGATGCTCCCCCTCGTGGGGAAATCTAGAATTGGGGGCACAGTTTCAAAGTAAGAGGTCTCTCTTTCAAGACAAAGATGAGGAGGAATTTCTTCTCTCAGAGGGTTGTTAATCTTTGGAATTCTCTTCCCCAGTGAGCAGTGGAGGCTGGACCATTGAATATATTTAAGGCTAAGTTGGACAGATTTTTGATCTATAAGGAAGTCAAGGGTTATGGGGGACAGACAGGAAAGTGGAGTTAAGGCTACCATCAGATCATCCATGATCTTATTGAATGGTGGAGTAGGTTCGAAGGCTGAACCTCTTATGTTTATGTTCAATTCGAGCAGAATCAACATGAAAGAAAGAGGAATTTTAAATTTAGGTCATTTACGCCAAAAACCATTTAAGTTTGTGTTTTCTGCAATCTTTTACTCTGGTTCAAGATTTATTTTGCCCAGATTAGGCCATGACCACAAAATTGGCCACCAGGAAAAAATTGCACGATTGCACTAATTGCGCTCGTTTGAGAAGGCTGTTCAACGTGCACTTACTTTCTTCGGGGCACATGCAGTAGTGGACATGTTTAAAAAGACTTTTCATATCAAAAAATAGTTAAGTTACGAAGAAACTTACTAATGTACACTGATAAAACTAGTAAATAGTTCAATATAGTTTTATATAGTAATTGTCAGTGATTTTAAATCAGGTTACTCACAGGTCAAGGACCAGACACCCTTATTACAATGACAACTTATACTTATATAGCGTTTTTAATGTAAAGAAAAATCCCAAGGCGCTTTACAGGAGCATTATAAAACAAAGTATGACACTGAGCCACAACTGAGAGTAGGCCAGATGACCAAATGCTTGGTTAAAGAGGTAAGTTTTAATGACTGTCTTAATGAGAAAAGCGAGGCAGAGAGGTGTAGGGTGCTGCAGCTTGGGGTCTAGGCAACTGAAGGCACGGCCACCAACGGTGCAGAGATTAAAATCAGGGATGGATAAGAGGACAGAATTAGAGGAGCGCAGATACCACAGAGGGTTGTGGGGCTGGAGGAGATTACAGAAGTAGGGAGGGGTGAAGCCATGGAGGGATTAGAAAACAGGATGAGAACTTTAAAATCAAGATGTTGCTTGACCACAAACACAGGGATGATAGGACAACAGGACTTGGTCCAAGTTAAGACACAGGCGGCAGAGTTTTGGATGACCTCAAGTTTAGGGAAGGAAGAATGTGGGAGACCAGCCAGGAATGCGTTGAAATAGTAAAGTCAAGAGGTAACAAAAGCATGAATGAGAGTTTCAGCAACAGATGAGCTGAGACAAGGGCAAAGTTGGGCGATGTTACAGAGGTCGAAATAGGCAGTCCTAGTGATGGCATGAATATTAAGGATACTTATTTTTGGTTATAAATTCAATTTCAATTGTATTAATAAAACTACTCTTTTGCGTGCTTGGGGCAGCAGTAACAATGAAAAAAGAATCAAGTATACGCAAATCCTTTCTTTTCCTAAAATTTTAAAGTCCAAAAGCAATAGTGGAACTTTTTTCATGTTTGCTTTGGATTTTGTACCCCAAAGGTCGGCATTTTGTTAATACAAAGTGGCAGAATATGTGCTTTCCTCAGTAATTAACTGCCAGCTAACAAACTGTCGAATTCTCTGGCTCTAATTTGGTTAGCAGGTTGTTAGTTATGGAGATAAAACTGACATTCTCCTGTTTTTATTACCAAATGTCTAACTTCACTAAAATACTGAGTGCTGGTATTAGACACAAAAAAAAATACATTCCATTCCAGGTTTTGGACTTTGTCTAATTTATAAGTAGCGAAAATGGAAGCCAAAATAAATAGCAATAAAATTATGTTACTTGTTGTGAAATTCAACAAAGATACCCTGATGCTGTCACTATTGTTAAGGTCAAGTGAGGAGGGGTTGAAGGGCTTCCCTCTTTTCCCTGTCCTTGTTAGATCACAACAGGTTTAATTCTTTTTTAAAGTGGATGTACTGATCAATTCAGTAGGTGATTGATTATTTACTTGCTATGATCTTAACAAGAACCAGACAGGTTTTCTTGAGTTAAGAAAGAGGTTAATTTTATTGTACCTAAACTGAACTAATAAAATAACGACGGGCCAACTTTCACTCTCTCTCACACACGAGAGATTTACACACACACAAATAGGTTACAGAGTGGGAAAAGGTAGATTGGTTGAGTTGTAGTCCATAAAAAAAGGAACACAGTCTGTGGAGTTTGGTCATTTGGCTTCCAGCTGAATTCATTAGTCCTGAGGCTTTTAGTTTGAAGAGGTAGATGACTGGTTTGGTGAGTCTCTTGGAGCGAGCAATGCAGATGATTTCCTCCAACTGGGTTTCTGATTGTAGTCGGAGTATGCAAAGGTGGTCAGTCAACAAGCAGGATTTGACAGCTTTCAAGCTGGAATGGCAAGAGAGATAGAGAGAGGGACCCCCACTTAGGGTCTGCTCATGTCAGAATCCAGTTGCTTCTCTTCTGCTGTCGAGAAAAACACCAGCTTAAAAACCACAGATGGGAAGGGGCTTCTCACATGACAGTCACTCAGTGATTCAAACATAGCAGTTAGCAGTATTTCTCAGTTTGTTGAGAGAACAGGAAGTTCCTTTAAACTTCCTGGCTCTTGCTGGAAAATGCACAGACAGTTTGTCTCTCCCCTTACTGTCCTTTGCAATGCAGGATGAAACTAGGTGATCATCTTAAGTTGCCAGCAAAATCATCCTTTTAACTTGTCTTTTAAAAATGTCTTTCAAAAAATATAAATTCAGATCTCCAGTCATTGGATTAAAGTAAATCATCATTCAACAAAGCACACTGGCGTAGCACTATTCATGCTAAACCTGGACTTGCAGGAAAAATGTACTACAAAGGGCTGTCTTTCAGACTTTATTTTTATTGCTCACCATAATTACTGTTGACCATTTTGGTGTCAAATGTCAGCTCATGCTCTGCCAATTTTGACAATTGCATCAGTCTAATTATGTCTTTAAGGACAGTTATTTTTAAATACTGCTGTATCCTGTTGAGAAGTTACTTCATGGATAAAGTGGAGATTACTTTAATTTGATAATACCACTGGAAACCTTAACTTGCATTATTTACAGAAAGGAGCTAGTTCTGTTGTGTTCCTGCTGAAATTTAATAATGTGAAATATATGGAACAAGGCTCACTGGCAAATGTACAAAAGATAGTTGGATATCATAAGCAACTATTCACTCAAACTATTCATTCACACTATTTAATAAGTGCAAATCATTGTATTCAGTGCCTGCCACAAACTCTGTTCCCACACTGCCATTTCCATCCCTTTCCCTGGTAACTATATGAGGCTAAATCAGACTGTTCAGAAACTTGATGTCGTATTTGACTCTGAAATCATCTTCTGACCACATATCTGCTGCATGAAGACTGCCTATTTCCACCTCCATAATTTTGCATGACTCTGCCTCAAGTCATCTGCTGCTGAAACCCTCATCCTTGCATTTGTTACCTCTCCAATTTCAGTGCTGTCCTGGTTGGCCTCTTATCTTCCATTGTATATAAACTTCAGCTGATGCAAAACTCTGCTGCCTGTATCCTAACTTGCATGAAGTCCCATTCACCCATCATCCCTGTGTTAGCGGACTTGCATTGACTCCCAGTCCGGCAACGCCTCCATTTTAAGACTCTCATCCTGTTTTCAAATTCCTCCATTGCTTCATTCCTTCCTATCTCTATGCCTCCTCCAGCACCAAGCCGATGAGACCTCTGCACATCTTTAATTCTTGCCCATCCACAATTTTAATCAACCCATCCTTAGTGGCCATGCCTTCAGCTGCCGAGTCCTGAGATTCTGGACCTTTTCACTTCTCTACTTCTCTCCTCCTTTAAGACACCCCTTAAAACTTGTATTTTTGTCCAAGCTTTTAGTCACCTGTCCTAATATCTTCTTCTGTGGCTTAGTGGCAAATTTTGTTTGATAATGCTCCTGTGAAGTGGCTTGCGTCAGTTTACTATGTTAAAGGTCGATACAAATACAATTTGTTGTTGCTCTTAAGACCAATAAAGCTGACCAAGTACTTGGTTGTGTCCTGGAGAAATTTGATTACAAATTGAAACTGGTTATTTTGATCACATGTTTAATCCAGCGACAGGTGACAATCAAAATATTGGGCTGAATTTAATGAACCAGCCGCCAAAGGGCACCATTTCTGTCCATCATGTGGGTGGCCCACCCACAGTGATATCATGGTGGGCAGCCATTTTGCATAGTGGAGGCTCGGGTCCCCCCAATCACGTGGTGGGGGCGGGAGGTTAGTCAGTGATTACTGTGTAAAATGACTCCAGAGCAGGTGTTGGTACCATATTTAAAGGCCTGCCAGCCCTGCATTCAGTCCTGCCTTAGAGTCACAGGTTGCTTTCAGTGTACTGCTGAAAACAGACCTGAGCTCAGCAATGGAACCCCTCCTCACCACCACCTCCGCACCACCCCCCCCCCCCCCCCCCACCAACCTCCCTGAGGAGGACAGCAAAAGACACCCCAGGGAAGACACAGGATGGCCTCACGCTGGAGTGATACATCCCTGCAGATTCTCACCCAGGCTGCAAGGGAAAAGCAGGAGGTTCTCTTCCCAGTGAGGGCAAGAATAGGTCCTCCTGCCTGACCAAGCAAGCCTGGATGGAGATCACAGAGGAGGTCAGCAGCCACGGGGCCACCCACCAGAGCTGGGTCCAGTGCAGGAAGAGAGTCACTGACCTCCTGCATTCAATCAAGGTGAGTGCTCCGTAACTCTCTCATTTTCGGGGTGTGCATGTGACTACGCGGGAGGGTGCGTGCCATGGCAATGGTAGCAGCACAATGGCGATGGCAAAGGGGCTATGGTTTCATCTCATCCTGACAGATGCATAGCTGCATCTCTACTGCCTTTTCATAGCTCATCTGTCTTAACATGAGATGTCATGTCAACATGAGATACATCAGATCCCCCAGTAGGGGATGAGGGCTGATATTAGCAGAACTGTCATTGTTGATCTGTCTGCCATGCTCTACTAGCTCCATCTTTCCACTTGCAGGACAAGAGGGCCCACAATAGGAGGAAGATGGCCTGGACTGGTGGAGGAGTTCCTGATCTGCATCCTTTTACTTCAGTCGAGGAAGAGGCATTGGAGCTGACGGACACCCAGGGTGGCCACGCTATTTCAGATGGGGAGACTGGGGTCCCTGCAGAAGAAAGTGAGGAGTGGCTCCCGTTGGCATACTCATGAATGTTGGGAGACATACATCATGCATGGTTGGCATGACATGAGCTGCGCAGCCTAACCCACACGTGTTTGTGTTCCTCCCATGCAGGTCGGCATGCGCAGGGAATCACAGCTACAGGGGGACAATCATCCACCTCTGAGGAGATGGACAACTCCGAGGATACACCGTCCTATGACTCTCCTGCACCATCCACAAGCGCAGATAATTTTACCTCAGTGGGTACCCTTTCAGCTTTAGAATTAGGGTCACAAGCTGGAGTGAGAACCACACATGTACCTGAGCAGCTGACTGAGGCTGAGACAGCCAAGGCATCCGATAGTCAGAGGACTGTGGGTGGCCAGGCCCATGCTGAGCCCCAGGATGATAACAAGCCTCTGGTATTGACAGCACAGGGCATGTTGGATTTGCAGAAAGAGCTAATGCAAGATATTCCAGAGATGCCAGAGGCCATGCGCAGCCATGAGCAGACAATGGAGGAGTCCATTCATGCCATGACTGCTGCCACATCTCAGGCGTGAGTGTGCATGGCTTCCTCCATAGAGAGTTTGGTAACCCTCGTAGAGACTCAGATCCCACAGATGTGCGCAGACCTGCAGACCATTGCCTTGGCCATGAGCTCAACACAGCAGTGGCAAGGCGAGAGAAGGAACAGGAGCCAGGAGACTTCTCCCACTCCTCATCCTTCTTTGATGAGCAGGGAGGTTCAAATGAGCCTTCACAGGGAGGAGGAGAGGCTGCCATCCACATTCCGAGGTACCGCACATGTGCTCTGAGTGTGGATACTGGCTCCTCTGCCCCTCAACCAGTGTTCCCAGCTCAGCAGTTGTGATGCCTGAGGAAAGTCCTGCACCAGTCCAGGACACACCCAGGCAACCGGTACCTTCCAGGCCTCAGACAGCCAGAGGACGACCGGCAAAGTCGTCACAGGCAAATGGGAAGCCTGATCAGCAGCCTGCCCCCATCCCACACCGCAAAGGAGCACCCACAAATGTACTAACAACAACACCTGGCCACACTTTGGGTCTCACGGTGTAGGTAATATGTTTTGTAGTTTTTAATTAAAAGTTCCTTTGTCCAAATCATTAGCCATCATTGTCTGAAAGCCATGTTCCATTATGTCTTAATTGTGAGCTGCTCACTTCCCCCTTCCAGCAATGCCAATGTGGCCACAGCCCTCATTAACATGCCAATGTGATGAGATCCCTCGTTAAGATATGGTCTTCCATGGGCACTTGCACACATTGCAGTGGCTCGCAAGACAGGGAAAACAAATGGAAAGGAGGCAACAGAGTTCATGCATTACGGTGAGCCTTTATTTGACTCTCTGTGAATAGACATCAGGTTCAGAGTTATACAGCAGAGAAAGAGGCCGTTCGGCCCATCATGTCCATGCTGGCCATCAAGCGCCTATCTATTCTAATCCCATTTTCCAGCACTTGGCACGTAGCAGTGTATGCTATGGCATTTCAAGTGCTCATCTAAATACTTAAATGTTGAGGGTTCCTGCCTCTCCCACCCCTTCAGGCAGTGTGTTCAGATTCCAACCACCCTCTGGGTGAAAAAATCTTTCCTCAAATCCCCTCTAAACCTCCTGCCCCTTACCTTAAATCTATGCTCCCTGGTTATTGACACCTCCAATAAGGGAAAAAGTTTCTTCCTATCTAACCTATCAATGCCCCTCATTATTTTGTATACCTCAATCAGGCACCCCCCCTCAGCCTGCTCTGCTCTAAAGAAAACAACCCTAGCCTATCCAGTCTCTCTTCATAGCTGAAATGCTCCAGCCCAGGCAACATCCTGGTGAATCTCCTCCGCACCCAATCACATCTTTCCTATAATGTGGTGACCAGAACTGTACACAGTACTCCAGCTGTGGCCTAACTAGCATTTTATACAGCTCCATCATAACCTCCCTGCTCTTATAGTCTATGCCTCGGCTAATAAAAGCAAGAATCCCATATGCCTTCCTAACCACCTTCAGTGATCTATGGACAAATACAGCAAGGTCCCTCTGACCCACTGTACTTCCTAGGGTCCTACCATCCATTGTATATTCCCTTGCCTTGTTAGTCCTCCCAAAATGCATCACCTCACACTTCTCAGGATTAAATTCTATTTGCCACTGCTCCGCCCATCTTACCAGCCCATCTATATTGTCCTGTAATCAAAGCCTTTCCTCCTCACTATTTACGACACCACCAATTTTTGTGTCATCTGTGGGCGGCTGGAACCAAGTCATGATGAGATTGCCTCTTGCCTCCTTTGCGCGTCACTCAACCCTTCTGGCCTTCTGCGCAAGGTCTTCATCCATTGCTGCTTGCCCCTCTCCTTCCTCTGTGTCCTCCTCGTCAGTGGATAAGTGCTGCTCAAGCATCTCCTTGTCATGTAAGTCCTCCCCCCTCTGCAGTACTAGATAGTGTAGAGCAGAGCAGAACACCAAGATACATAAGACCCTCGCTGGGGCATACTGCAGGGTTCCACTGGATCATTTGAAGCAACAGAATCTCATCTTCAGCAGCCCAATGACTTGCTCGATGGTCACTCAAGTGGAGCTGTAGCAATTGTTATACCTCTCCTCCGCTACACTGTGGATTCTTCACAGGCGTTAGTAGCCATGTCTTTCCTGGGTATCCCTTGTCTCTGAGAATCCTTCTCTGAAAGCGAATGGGGGGGCCTGAAAAGCTGCGGCCCTGGGACTCTCAAAGTATGTAGGCGTTGTGGCTGCTGCCTGGGAAACATGCACACAGCTGCAGGGAATGCTTTTGGTGGTCACAGACCAGTTGAACGTTGATTGAATGGAAGTCCTTCCTGTTGATGAAGGCGGCTGGCTGGTCCATAGGAGCAGATCACACCTTGCACCTGGGGAAACCCAGCGATGGCCCCAAATATGATAGCCCTCTTGCCCTGACTGTCAGGCTCGGACCGGTAGCGCACATAGTCGCCGGCCCTCTTGAACAGGGCATTGGTCATCCTCCTTGATGCAGTGCTGGGCTGCTGCCAGGGAGACCCCACACATGTTCCCGGTGGATCCCTGGAAAGATCCAGATGTGTAGAAGTGTAGTGCAATGGTGATCTTCAGAGTCACTGGCAAAGGATGACCCTCAAATCCCATAAGTTGCAATTCATCTTGCAGCCTCCTGGAGAGGCGTAGTCTTCACTGACAATGGCAATTGGACATTTGGAAGTAGCTGATCAGAGTCTGGCACACTCTGTGGCACCGGTGAGTCCTTTTTGGCCTGGCCGACTGTTGTTGCTCTCATCATGGAGCTTCCTGGACAGGCCCGGCAGCCCCTTGTCCCTCCGTCCGTCGGAGGTGCAGCATCATGCCACGGGAGTCCAGAAATACAGGGTATATGAAACCCATGCCAGGTAACCTGTGGGCCTGCAGAGACCATCCCTGCCTTGGCAACCTAGGTTCAAACAATTCTTTCGGCAGAGTCACTGATGGACCTCAGAGCCCAGCCTTGATGACGGCTCACCCTCTGCTCCAGCAGTGACAGCGACCAAACACATCACACAGCAGTTTGCCAACCCGATTCTGTACCCCTCCCAAACCCACACTTAACCCCCTTGCAGAGCCCCCGTGACCCCAGACCACCTTGCAGAGCCCCTCAGGCCCTGGACCCCCTGACAGAGCCTGCAGCAACACAGTCCCACAATGGCCTCCAAACCCCCCTCTTCCCCCATGCACCAATGCTCAAGGCTGCCTACCCATCATGGCACTGTGGCCTCTTGCCTCGATATCGCCAGGCTTTAACGGTCGTGAATCCGAAGGCACGTGAGTGCCGCCCGTCATTCACAGAGTCAAGGCCCAATCGTTAAATCAAAATTAATTATATTTAAATACATTTAAATCAGAATTTCAGCAATTTAAAGTAGCTTCCGTCACATTGTAGCGATAATGCTACCATTGTGCTTTCCCGCCACTGACAAAATCTGGAACTGACATCACAACGCTGGATCCCCCCATGCCACCATTCCCGCCTTTGAAGGCCACACTAAATTCAGCCCATTGAGTACAAATATGGTTACTCTACCCTCAAAAGTAGATGGAGAAGTTCAGCGAAAAGTGACAAGGCTGCTAATATAACTGAGTTTTACAGTCTGAGAAAAGGCTAATTGAAATGAATTTGTTTACATTGGAGAAGACAGGAAAGGCATAAATAGTGTAGCCCAATTAACACAAGCTGTAATCATAGAACAAGATGAAAATACTAAACTGCCATGTCTCAAGCAAGACTAGAGGTCAGGAAAGCTTTTTTTTTCTGTACAGAATAGTAGAAACATTGAACAGATCACCATCAAAAACCATTAACACCATGTAGAATGCAGATTAGCTGTCTTGAAAAGTAGCTTAGGAATGAGATTGATGGTTATATCCATAAGTAGAGGGAGAGATGGTGCTTCATTCATACAAATGTTGGCAGTGCAGAGTTGATGCTGGAATCCTGTTAGATCTTTAACTGAGAATGCTGCCACCCCTGTGTTCACTGACCTAGATAGATGTCCAGTCTGGCAACAACTTGTTTTTAAAATTCTCATCAAGTCCCCCTGTGGCCTCACCTTCCGCAACTCTGTAATCTTCTCCAGCCCTACAGCTCACTGAGATATTTGCACTTCTCTAATTCTGGCCTCTTGAGCATCCCCAATTTTTATCATTCCTCATTGGGTGCTGTGCCTTCAGCTGCTATGGCCCTAAGCTCTGTGATTCCCTCCCAAAACCTCCCTTTTTATCTCTCCTCCTTTAAGTTGCTCCTTAAAACCTACCTCTTTGACCAAGCTTTTGGTCACCTGTCCAAATGTCTCCTTATGTTGTGTGGTGTCAGATTTTGTTTGATAAGGCTCCTGTGAAGCATCTTGGGACATTTTACGACAACAAAGGCACTATATAAATGCAAGTTGTTACAGTTATTAGGTAAAGCCATGGCTTATATGTACTCTGGTTCCTTTCACTGATATGGCCAATGTTCTAGGGAGCAGGTGCAGGAGAGTATCCCTAGTACCTGCTAATCATTGTCACAAACAGTCTGTCGGTCCAAGTTCCCCACTTTTTAAACAGAGACAAAAAAGTGTCAACATTTTACATTGATAAACCAATGGTAGAACGTAGTGTGCAATTTGACATTTAGCTTTAAAAACTTATAAAACAAATTTTTGAAATCTCTTTCTTGTCCTTATTAACCAATCACATAACCGATGTCACTCTAAAACCTTTAAGATTACTGGAACTCCTCACCTTCAGGTCTGGGGGCCAGGAATCAGTAAATATGCTTAGTATCTGTTAATTCTCAAAGACATAGTCGTTGGCCAGAATTTTACACGTCCCCCCCTTCCAGCCCACTCCCGGGGGGAGGGGGGGGGGAAAAAGAGTCCCTCCTATTCGGACACCCTGTGCCCCACAGAGGGCATCCACAGTGGTAAGGGCCGCTGTTGCTTGAAACCACCACCCCCCCACCTCTCAATCACTGCCTCCACCCTCCATCACCAGGGCCTGCCTGACTGGCACTGGCAACCTGCTCCACTTACCTGTATTCCAGGCCTCCAGCACTGCTTCTGGTCCCGGGCCCATTGCAGTCCCAGCAGTGGCCACCACTTCCTCTGACAGGTTGGCAGCTCTTGAAGGTGGGTCCATCCTGCCTTGAGGGGTGGTGAGGGGAGGCAGAAGCCATGACCTCAGGCAACTAATTGCCTGACGATCATAAAATCCAGTTGTGGCTTCTAGGCCAGGCAGAGGTGGGCTCACCCACAACTTTCCAGGCGGTGGGTGGGGCGACTGTCTCTGTTAATGCCCAGCCTATAGTTCTGAGTTCCTCTCTTTTTATCAGAGGCAAAAAACATTAACATTTCACACCAATAAACCAATGGTAGAAAGACATGTTGAATATGTAACCCTGTGACATTTTGCTTTAAACACCTTTAAGGAACAAAAACCCTTGTACACGTGAGTAAATGGTCACCTGGGCAAGGTACTAGAAGGTTGGAAACAGTTTTGGAATTGTATCAAGGCATAAAACCCCATTTTCAGACTTGAATGGGAGAAAACTTCCAAGTATTCTGTGAATTGACTTGTAGGGAAATACCTTATTATTCAGTCCAACATTAAGCCTGATTAGAAGAAATGGTTTTCTAAGTTACGAAATAGCCAAATTTTAAACTTGGAGAGTACTATTATTGAAGAGGTTATTTTCCCCTTATGTGAAAGTGAATGAGATAATTACATTCCAGTCCTAACATTTAAGAATTTTAAACTAATACCTGGTTCGAAATTTAATCACTCTCATATCTCATTTATTACACCTCCAGTGATGCACTTGCCATTGGAGATGACCCTATAAAGGAAAATAAGTATGCCAGTATCGTCAGCAGCACCAAGTCTTACATTAAAATGGGGTTTCTGAAGTAGTATTTGTGATTTTAGAGCAATTTTAGAACAACTGAATCTTGCACATACACAACTGCCACAAAGTATAAATAAGATAGGGTCTGCAATGAAGGAGTTAGATTATGTTTCAGAAAAACTCCTAATGTAATATAAATATACTTTAATTTATATTTTTAGTTCAACCTTTTTCCTATCAAATCTCCTTCCAGATCTTTGTGGCTTTAACTAATCACAGCCTTCGCCTGCTGAGTGTGCTTTTTACAATTCAAGTGGACATGAAAAGTGCCACCCCCTCCCTATTATAATATGCAGAAATGCTGGTGCTCTTTCTGGAGCTTTTTCCACTTTATATCAGCTGCTAGTGTGCTTGCATTTACTTACATGACTCAATAGTCAGGTGTCATGTGATTTCTTTTGTGCAGTACATCTTGGGATATGTTGTGTGTGTTGTTCAGATCCAGTCATGTAAATACAAGAGGCAGCGAACCTGAAGAAGCTGCTGGTTTAATGAGTCGCACACAATTGAGTGAAGGCAATATAACAAACAGCAGCAATCAGAAACAATAGAAAAAAAACAAAATCAGGTCAACAGAATTAATAGGTAATTATTTTGTACAGAATGCTTGGGCTTTGGGTGGATCATGGCCATTATCCTCAAGTGCATAAAAATATTTGTGATTCAGGCAAGGTTTTGAAATTGAAGATTGTTTTTTGATTCTTAATACTTTTACCATGCAAGTGATTTGTGAATTTGAATGTGTTTGATTTCAACGTTTTTATCATGTTTTTCAAACCACTTCAACTGACATCATTCATGTCAATACACTCAACTCCCATTCAACAATAAGAGTGCAGTCTTCAATTGACTCACTCCACCTCGGCCCTACCCAGTTTCCCTGGTCTCCTGTTATTCCCTTTGTTACTTGATAAGATAATGACTCTATGACTATAATATATAATCAAATCACTGGTTCTTGCTGTTCCCTTTGACACTGTAGGAAGAGTCTTTCACCTAAAATCCATTCACTTCCATTGAAGTTTTGTCTGATTTTTAAAGAAGCTTTATTAGCCCCAACTCGCTGTCACAGCTTTGCAGATCAGCGCACAGACTGTACTGTAAAGAAACATGCAAATCCTTCTTGCAAATAGAAGGAAGTCTTCCATTTATCTTGTGCCTTTCACGACCTTAAGACATCGCAAAGCACTTTTCCATCAACTAAGTACTTTTGCAGTGTAGTCACTGTTGTAATGTAGGAAACATGGAATAAATTTGCACACAGCAAAGCCCCAACAGCAATGAGATAAATGACCATATCATCTATTTTAGGTGATGGTATAAATGTTAGCCAGTACACCAGGAAACTCGCAGCTCCTCTTAGGGCAGACAGGACCTCTAGGAGGAGAGCAAAGTCAGGAGGAAGAGATAGAGCAATCAGAAGGATACAGACAAACAATCTAGGAGGAGATCAAAATGAGGATGCAGAGATAAATCAATAGAGTTTTTTGATGGAGTAATGGACAGTGTTGATGAAGGTAGTGCGATTGATGATCTGTATTGGGATTAAAAGGGCAGTGGCTGTTTGGATTCAAAATGGCTAAGAGTCAGAAAGCAGAGAGTAGTGGTGTAGTTATTTCTCAGACTGAAGGGAAGTGTGGAGTGGTGCCCCCAGGGGTCAGTGTTGGGATCATTGTTCTTTTTGATATTTATTAATGACGTGGACTTAGGTGTGCAGGGCAGAATTTCAAAGTTTGTGGGTGACATGAAATTCAGAAATGTAGTAACAAAGAAGATGGCAACGGACTTCAGGAGGACATAGATGGATTGGTGAAATGGACAGACATATGGCAGATGAAATTTAATGCAGAGAATTATGAAATGATTCGTTTTGGTGGAAAGAATGAGCAGAGGCAATATAAACTAAATGGTATAATTTTAAAGGGGTGCAGGAACAAAGAGACCTAGAGGTGTACATGCACAATTCTTTGAAGGTGGCAGAAAAATGGAGAAGGCTGTTAAAAAGGTAAATGGGATCCTTGGTTTTATAAATAGATGAATAGAGTACAAAAGCAAGGCAGTTATGCAAACCTTCATAAAACACAGAGTATGTAGCTATTTCTGGGCAGCACACTTTGGGAAGGATGTAAAGGCCTTACAGAGGGTATAGTGGAGATTTACTAGAATGCTGTCAAGGATGGAAGACTTCAGTCTTGTGGAGAGACTACAGAAACTGGGGTTGTTCTCCTTAGAGCAGAGAATGTTAAGGGAAGATTTGATAAATGTGTTCAAAATCATGAAGGATTTTGACAGAGTAAATAAGGAGAAACTGTTGTCAGTGGCAGAAGGTTCAATAACCAGAGGACAGAGATTTAAAGTAATTGGAAAAAGAATTAGAAACGGCATGGAGAAAAAATATTTACACAGCACTTTGTTATGATCTGAAATGCACCTTCTGAAAGAGTCATGGAAGCAGATTCAATTATAACTTTCAAAAGGGAATTGGATAAATACTTTGAAGTGGAAAAAATTTCAGGGCTATAGGGAGAGCAGGGAGTAGGACTAATTGCATACCTCTTTCAAAGAGGAACACAGAGACAAACAATCTAGGAGGAGAGCAGAATCAGGACACAAAGAAAGCAATCAGAGGGACACAGACAAACATTCAGAACTGGAGAGATACACATCTGGATAACATGGAAAGCGACAAGGAAACAAAAGGTTGTGGAGATTCAAACAATACACTGGGAGGAGAATTTTCATGGATTCTCCTGATCTCCCACCTACCTTTGCCAGAACATTGATACAGACTCTAGAGAAATGAAGTAAATGGCTGCTTTTAGCTGCATTTGCTGTTTGTCCGGACCTTTCTCTGACATTCTGCTGAAGTTATGGCAGAAGACCAGAGAAGTCGAGCAGAAATTCCAGGTGCAAGTCATAGATAGAAATATTAAAAGAGACCAACATGAAGATTGGGGTGATTCACATGTTGCAGAAAAACAAAGGATGGAAGTGGTCAACAGTAATGCAAAATGAGTGTTACTGAATTGGCAGTCCGTTTTATACCTGCACAATTGTCTTTTTCATTGTAAAAAAATGGAAAAGAAAATATGGGGTTAAATGGGTAAATAGAAAATAGGATGCCAATTCACAGTTGCCTGTTTAGCGCTGTTGTGTTTAGCGCTGGGTTTAAGTTTGATATCCAACTTAACTCTGAGCAATGCAGATATCACACTCTGTTAAATAACCAACTGGTTTATTTAAAGTACATAAGCAATAAAAGATCTACAGATTGTGGCACATGCCTTCGCAGAAGCCTGTGTCTGTGAGATGGATTCAAAATGTCTCCCAGAAGCTTTCAGAAATTTCCCACAATTCCACTTCTGCTCTCTAGCTCCACCCAGAGGTTTAAGCAATCAAAACTGATCAAACACTCCACTAAAGACACTATTTTCACATGAACGTATCCTAAACAACAACTTGTGCCAAATTTACTTTTAGATGCCAATTACTGCAATGTTGTCACATATTGTTTATGGACTCTTCATCTCCCTGGGATCTCTGGCGGAATGCGCATTGCTCCATCACGTTTTTCTTTGCCCGAAGTATTTTCTGAGAGCACTCACTGCTGGACTTATCTTCTGAGAGCTGCTTGAAGACACATTGTCCTTCTGCCCCTAAGCAATGTACAAGTATTGCTTTCTTATGGTTTGCTCCTATATCTAGGCTGGCCATCCCTGTTGCAAGCAAGTAGGTTTTGAACCCCGAAATCCATCACTGCCAACTCAAAGGAGGATTTCCTGGCAGCAGCAGAAAAGGTTCTGGAAGTGGTAACATTAGATATCATTCACTCATCTTCGTCGCCAAGTTTTTGTTGTGTTTACACTGGGTTTAATTTCGATATCTGATTTAACTCTGAGCAATGCAGATATCACACTACTAAATAACCAACTGGTTTATTTAAAGCACATTAACACTAACAATAAGAGACCTACAGATTGTGGCACATTTTTGCAGCAGCCTGTATCTGTGAGACGGATTCAAAATATCTCCCAGAAGCTTCGTGAAATCACAATTCTACTTCTGCTGTCTAGCTCCACCCAGAGAATTAAACAATCAAAACTGATCAGTCAAACACTACAAGCGCTGCCGCCAAAGACCAATTCTCTTCCCCCCCACCCCCCCACCCAAGATTTCTGAGCAAAAATACATCTTGAAGGAAGAAAGAGACACAGAACGAGAGCTCATCACAACTGAATTAAGAAGCCACATGCATCAAGTGAGTTGAGAACTCAATGTGAGCGATGCCATGGGAAATCTACCAGAATTCATAAATTTTGATGATACTCATAATGCTGAGATACAGAAAATTACCATCAAGGTTTCCACTGTAAAACTTCAGAAAATTATTTTACAGCATTATAAATATTATTGGTCAATGTATGAATGTTACAACAATAAATACTTGATAATTTGCTTTGCACAGACCCGAAAAGTTAACATTCACTCAGAGTGAAGTTCCAAATCAACAGCTCAGACTCTATTTATATTTGAACCATTTTCATTATTAAATATTCAAAGAATTGTAAAAATATACAGCACAGAAGGAGGCCATTTGGCCAGTGCTGGCTCTGATGAAGCATAGACATGCTGAGTCCCACGCTTCCTCGTTTTGTTTGTCACCCTGTAATTTTCTCATCCTCAAGTACCTGGCTCACCCCCTTTTAAAATTTTTATGGAATCAGCTTCAATCACCTTTTCAGGTAGATTGTTCCAGATCCTGACAACTCTGAGTGAAAATGTTTTTCCTCATCTCCCCCCCAGATCTTTTGCCAGTGATTTTAAATCTATGACCTCTGATTATTGATCCACTTGCTAGAGAGTAAAGTTTGTCCTTATCAACTCTATCAAAACATCTCATCATCTTGAAAACCTCTATTAGGTCAGCTGTTAACCTTTTCTGCCCTAACTTATCCAACCTCTCTTCATAATTGAAGTCCCTCATCCCTGGTAACATCCTGGTAAACATTCTCTGTATTCTTTGTAAGGTTTTTGCATCTTTCCTGAAGTGTGTTGCCAGAATTGTCCAGAATGCTACATCCAAAGCCTAACTAGTGACTTCTGAAGTTCCAGCACAATCTCTTTTCTTTTATATTCCTTTCCTCCATTTAGAAATCCAAGAAACCACATTTTTTTCAAACCACCTTATCAACTTGCCCTGCTACTTTTAAGGATTTATGCATATGGACACCAAAGTCTCTATGTTCACTTATGCTGTTCAAAAGCATGCCAATTACAGTATACTATCTTTCCACATTCATTCTCCCAGAGAGCATCACTTTACACTTCTCTGCATTGAACTCCATCTGCCATGTTTCTGCCCATTTCACCATCCTGTCTATGGTCATCCTGAAACCTATAACTATCCTCATCACTATCTACTATGTTACCACATTTCATATCATCTGCTAATTTTATAACCTTGCTCCCAAAACCTGAACCTAGGTGGTTTATAAAAATTGCAAAGCGTAACAGACCCAAAACTGACCCTTGGGGAACACAACTGCAAACCACTCCCTAGTCTGAAAGACACTTTTCCACCACCGCCCTTTGCTTCCTGAATACATTTTTACAGTTAAGGCAACACCGAACAATATCATCAGCCATACTAACTACAAGAAAAGAAAACTGACATGATGATTAATTTAAACACATACAAAATTGGGATGTCCAGTTATGAATAGTCCAGAGTATTTTTATTATATTGTCATTTGTGGAAGAGAACACTAGAGGGCAGACCAACAAAGCTGACTGATAATTTTAACATAAAAGCAAAATACTGCGGATGCTGGAAATCTGAAACAAAAACAAGAAATGCTGGATTCACTCAGCAGGTCTGGCAGCATCTGTGGAAAGAGAAGCAGAGTTAACGTTTCGGGTCAGTGGTTCCGAAGAAGGGTCACTGACCCGAAATGTTAACTCTGCTTCTCTTTCCACAGGTGCTGCCAGACCTGCTGATAATTTTAACTGTGGGTTCCAAATTTAGGAAGCAGGCTCAATTGGCAAAAGTGGAAAATTTACCTTCATGCTACACTTAACAAATACAACTATGATTTAATGCACTTTAAATTTGTAGTATTGAAAAGTCACTAGTCACGGGGTAGATTTACTAATCACAGTGGGATATCTTGATTGGATGTAGTTGAACAATACAAGTGGTGGCATTAAACAGCTTAAAGAAATAGTTGAAAGTGCCAACAAGTTCATGGTTTGCTTTTTTTCCCAAAAATATACTTTATTCATAAAAATCTGTAAAAAATGCATTTTGACACAATTCAAAACAGCACCAAGTTGACATTCCAAAAAGTGCAAAGGAAATCAGTTTTCTTCAATACAGGAGTGAGTTGCCTCACAACCCTTCCATTCCATTTTACACACCATGTACATTTTACAGCGAACCTATATTTGATGTATACAGCCCAAGGAGTTTCCCATAGGTCCAGCCCCTTGGTTCACTATGGCGGGAGGACCTTACACAGTGGTCTTTCCCCATTGAGCCTTTGCAGCAGCTGCCCCAAACTTTAGTGCGTCCCTCAGCACGTAGTCCTGGACCTTGGAATGTGCCAGTCTGCAACACTTGGTCGTGGACAACTCTTTGCGCTGGAAGACCAGCTAGCTTCGGGCAGACCAAAGAGCGTCTTTCACCGAACTGATGGTCCTCCAGCAGCAGTTGACATTTATCTCAGTGTGGAGGGGGCAAGACTCCGGGTGTGCAGGAAGGATCTGACAGGGAGGGCCCTTCTCACCACCAGCCAAGCTACGTCTTGGTGCTTGTTTGAAAGTTCTGGTGATGAGGCATTCTGCCAAATGCCTTTGGCACTCTGCTCGGGGTACCATCCAGTAGGACCTACCATCTCCTTTTCCCGTCGGGCCGTCAGGACATTCCGTGCAGACCACTGCCTGATGGATTGGTGGTCAAAGGTGTTTTCCCGCAGAAACTTTTCCACAAAGGATAGGTGGTACGGCACGGTCCAACTGGATGGAGCGTTCCGCGGCAATGTGACCAGACCCATCCTTTGCAACACTGGGGACAGATAGAACTTCAGCACGTAGTGACACTTGGTGTTTGCGTACTGGGGATCTACGCACAGCTCGAAGCAGCCGCACACAAATTTGGTCATCTAAAGTTTTCAGTTATTGAGTGCTTTCTAGCATCCCTGGTGTGTCTGACATTGGGTGGCTCAAGCATGGATGTGATGCCACTCACAGTCACATTGCCCTTCCACCATTCACTGTTTAAGTTTACACACAGCACATTAAGTACTATACCAGAGTGAGACTGAGCCCATGGAATAGTAGCCCAGGAAAAGCCAATGCTTTTGGGTGGGGGTGGAACTAATGAAAATTTAGATTAGATTAGAGATACAGCACTGAAACAGGCCCTTCGGCCCACCGAGTCTGTGCCGAACATCAACCACCCATTTATACTAATCTTACACTAATCCCATATTCCCAACAAACATCCCCACCTGTCCCTACCACCTACCTATACTGGTGACAATTTATAATGGCCAATTTACCTATCAACCTGCAAGTCTTTTGGCTTGTGGGAGGAAACCAGAGCACCCGGAGAAAACCCACGCAGACACAGGGAGAACTTGCAAACTCCACACAGGCAGTACCCGGAATCGAACCCGGGTACCTGCAGCTGTGAGGCTGCGGTGCTAACCACTGCGCCACTGTGCCGCCCTATTACATTTTAAAATTCTATAGGGTTCTTTACATTTTTGAACTATAGATCACTGTTTGTACAGTGCAAGTTATTGCTGTTATACTATATGCTATTGTCACTTCCATTACAGTGATTACTTTGTACGTCCACATTTCAATTCAGTAAATAGGCATTAAGAAAACAAGCTTAGGATTTTCCTCATGATTCATTGCTGGTATGGGATCTCATTGTGCAAAAATGGCTGCCACATTTGTTTGCATAACAATAGCCACTGTACTTTAAAAGTGATTTTTCTGCTTTGAGATTTTTCTGCGAGGTGTAATAAGATATTACATAAATTATGTCTTCAGGAAATTCAGCAAGTTGGATAGACTTTTAGTTTAATTTTGTAAACTTACATTTTATTTTAGAAATAATGTATGAATAGATTGGCTGCTCAGCTCAGTACATTGCACTCTTTTCTCTGAGTTAGAAGGTAGAAGATTTTAGGTTCAAACCCCCCTCCAAGACTTGAACACATGATCTAGGCACACCAGTGCAATATTGTATTACTGAAGTGCTGTCCTTCTGACAAGATATTAAACTGAAGGCCTGTCTGTCTGCTCTGGTCTGTAGGTGGATGTTAAAGGTTCCCATGACATTGTTTAAATACGATTAGAAAGCTGTCCCAGTGTCCTGACCACTACAGATCCATCCATCTCTTTGCTGTTTGTGGGATTTCCCTGTACAAAAATGGTTGCTTACTTAACAATAGTCACTGACCTTCAAAAGTAATTTATTGTGCTTTGAGATCTTTCTGAAAAGTGTGATAAAATATTCCATACATTGAAGTCTTTCTTTTCTTTCTGTATAAGTTCAATAGTTATCTTGAACCTACAGGATTAATATGCAGAGTAAGTTACCTGGCTTCCAAATCACTGGCTCTGATACTGGCATCAGAAGAAAATGGGTTTCTTTGGATTACCTTCTGAAGTAATTTTTTTTACGGTGTATCTTTTTGTTATAAAAGGAGGTTGAACAGGTTTGGGCTCTTTTCTCTAGAAAAGAAAAGACTGCAGGGTGAACTAATGGAGGTCTTTAAAATTATGAGGGGCATTGATAGGATAGACATAGAGAAGATATTTCCATTTGTGGGGGAGACCAAAGTGAGTGGTAATGCATATAGGATAGTCACCAATAAATCCAACAGGGATTGCAGGAGAAACTTCTTTATCCAAAGAGTGTTTAAAATGTGGAAATTGCCACATAGAGTAGTTGAGGTGAATAACATAGATGCATTAAGGGGAACCTAGATAAGCATGAGTGAGAAAGGAATGGAAGAATATGTTGATAGAGTTAGATGGGTGGAGGCTCACATGGAGCATAAACACTGCATAGACTATATGAGCCGAAAGGTCTATTTCTGTGCTGTAACTTCTTTGCAATTCTCTGCAAATGATTCCAATCATTTTATAATCTATTCTTTTCCTTCTACTTGTTCAGAAAGATATTTGTTAAGCTTAACCGAAAACTAAAGCTCTTTTGAAGAGACACCTATTTTCTCTTATGCTCGATCTCAGCCTGTACATCTAGTGGCCCATAACATTTCATTTTCTGCTGCTTCAGCCATAGAAACAGCAGGTCCTGTATCCTGGACCAATGATTCCTATGTGGTGTTCATCAGCAGTGTAGTGCATAGGGATTTTCATGGCAGTGAAACTAATCCACTTCCACATGTTATTGGTGCTCATCATTTATTTCAGCCGCACTTCCCCACCCCACCCACTTGCCATTCATGCAAAGTAATTTCTGTCTAGCCTGACCAACAGAAGTCCTTCAATTAACCAGATGCTAACTGGGATACATTGTCTTGCCCTTTCAGCTAACAGCTGATCCCTCCAAATGCATTCTCTATACATAGAGCAATGGAATCTCAGAATGGGGAATTCAACTTATTTACAATCACAGCTGCAACTGCAATCTGATTAATACATATCACCATAAAAAGAATGGATTCTTCATTCAGATGCCTTTGAGATGTTTGAAATGGGTCTGTCTTTGGAGTGTACTAGTTCATTTAATGATTTACAATGAATGAAATGCTAAGAAATTAACAAAATAGAATCAGGACTAGCAATAAATTGGAATAGATGTTTAACATTTTGAAATGTCTAACTCTACAGGGACTGGTTTAGGTCCTCTCATTGCAAAAAGAGAACGAATGTATTTAGGTTTTAATTATCTTTCAGCCTGAAATCTTGATTTTTACCACAGCCAATGGATACTTGCTAGTTATACAGTTACAAATGAAAAGTCAAAATAATATGAACTCTGGACATTGGGAAAATACAAATATACCAGGCAGGTGTTAACACCTGGGAACAATGGAAAGGCCTGAGTGGCTTTGTGAACCCAGAGTTCTGGTCTCTGCATTTTGGAGCAGAACAAGCTATTGACTTCTGAGTCCAGATAAATTTAACAGATTTTCTGAAGGGTAACTGGCTGTAAGAAGGGAACCCATCGGGCAGTGGCCTCAAGGCAAGCTGTAAGAGAAGACACCCAGCGATGGTAGCTGGAAAGAGGGAGAGAGAAAACGCCTGCTCTCTGCAGACATAGAGTGAAAGGCTGTGAAGACTTGAACCTGTTTTGAGAATCGAAGCTTGCAAAGGAGTAAAGGACCCACAAGATCACTGGAAATCGCATTATTCACGGATGTCCAGGTTGGAAGTGCTCGGAAAAGTGAGCAAAGAGAATATTGAGTTTCGAAAAGTCTGGCAGATCCAACCCATTGCGACTGGGAGGAGTTTGGGACTTTTAACAACAAAGGATTTTGTCATCAAAAAGGACTGTGCAACATATAAGTGTGGTGTGAGGGTCTTCAAGTGTTTGAATAAGTAAAGAAAATACCTTTATTTGTGATTTGGGGTATCAGCTACTTACTAAGTACTATTTAGTTGATTGGGGATTTCTTTTAGTTTAGTTGTTATAATATGTCTTAAAAGCATGAAATCTTGTCGTATAATTCATTAAATTGGTCTGGGGGTTCATATCTCATATTTTTCACATTAACTATCTCTCAGAGGTTGTAACAATATGAAAACAGGAATAACTTATGTTTCTCAGCTTTACATACTCGTCTTGAAGAATGTGAAGTGATGAGAGGATACACAGGCTGATAGGTCATGATGTGAACACTCTTTTCATAGTCAAACCATCTTAATAACAGCCAGTGAGGTGGTTAGTCCTATATGGCAGGAAGTTTTATGGGCTCCAACAATCCATATAAGGAAGTTGGGGGTGGGAGGGCGGGAAGAGTGGTGAGCATCCACTGGAATCCAACCAAGAACTGGGAGCTGGACCTCTGCTTAGGCCACTGGTCAGGATTGTCAGGAGTTGGATTTGTATGCATGATCTTATGTAGACATGGGAACGCTACCACTAAGCTAATGGCACACTTCACTTGCTAGAGTTAGAGACAATATAATCTCCTTCACTTAAGCCACCCAAACCAAGAAAGTTGCAGATTGAATCTCTGGCTAATGCAGATCTCGGGAAAGGTGATCACAATTGGTCTCAACAGCTCTGGGTTAGAGAGGGGAAAATCAAACAGGGTTCCTGTTTCTGAACCACTACATAGTGTCCCCTGTTGAAGTGCAAACCTGTGGTGATCAAGTGAGGAAAGGATCAGGTTTGTTTATGGTGCCCCCACAGTTGAATAACTGGCTGTCACGCAAGTCCTGATTTCCCCCTCAATTACACTTGATTTTAGCAGGATCGGGGGCCGGAAATCTTCAGGTCACCCATTATGTTGGTTCTCTGCTGGAATTTCTTTCAATGGAATTGTGAAACACCTTGGAATTGTTTTTCTATGTTGAAGACACTATATAAATGCAAGATGGGGCTGTTGTTTGTATTGAAGCAGTCATTTAATATATCCACCCATATAGGTGGGCATATTCCAAGTAGGTGGACCTGGATGATGTCATTCAATGCTGAAGTTGGCTTTACCTAAATTAAGATAAGGCTGACATCAAAGGGATGAGGCAGATCCTAGTGAATGGGAGAGATACAAAGATCAGCAAAGGGTGACACAACAGATAGTAAAAGCTACAAAAAGGGAGTATGAAAAGAAACTTGCTAGGGATCTCAAAAACAACACAAAAACTTTTACAATTAGGAAGAAATGGGTGGTTGAGGATAACGCAGGCCCCTTGAAAATGGATAATGGTGATACTATAAATGAAAATAAGGAAATAGCAGAAATATTAAATAATTACTTTACATCAGTATTTACAGTAGAGGAAAAGCTGGACATCACAGTGAAACTAATATTGAATCAGGGGCAGCGACTCAGCAAAATCATAAGCAAATTAACATTAATGAAGATAAATTCCCAGGACCAGATGATTTTCATCCCAGGGTTTTAAAGGAAGTTGGTGAAAATATTGCAGATGGCCAAACTAGGATCTTCCAAAATTCTCTCGATTTGGGAACCATTCCTTTAGATTGGAAAGTTGCATAAGTTACTTCACTATTTAAGAAAGGTGAGAGGGGCAAACCAGGGAATTATAGACCAGTTACCTTAACATCTGTTGTCGTGAAATCAAAGATTGGCCTTCACAGTCATCAGCAAAGGTGCACCAAGAGAAGACACCCCACCTAAATGGATTGTTTGCTCAGTGTCCATCATCTTTCGTAGATGGAAGGATGCCAACCAGCCTAACATCTGTTGTCGTGAAATTATGAGAGTCTATAGATAATGATGGAATTTCTGAACACCTTGAAAATTTTCAGTTGACCAGAGAGCCAACATAGATTTTTTAACAGGTAGATGATGCCTGATGAGCTTGATTTAATTTTTTGAAGAGGTGATTAAAGTAGTGGAAAGGGGAATGTCTATGGATGTTATTTATATGAACTTCCAGGAGGCAATTGCTAAAATCTCTCATAAGAGACAGTTAGTTAAAGTTAACGCTCTTGGAATTGAGGGTAAATTATTGACCTGACCAAGAAATTGGCTGAATGGCAAGAGACAGAGAGTAGGGATAATGGGCAGGCACTCTAATTGATAGCATGTAACTAGTGGCATCCCACAGGGATCTGTGTTAAGGCCACAACTATTCACTTTATTTATTGATGGTTTAGATTACAGAATAGAGGGATATATCCGATTTTGTTGTGATACAAAGATAGGCAACATTTTAAGTAGTGTAGATGGAGCATAAAGTTACAAAAAGATATTAATAGGTTACATGAATGGGCAAAACTGTGGCAAATGGATTTCAGCATAGGACTAAAAAAGGATCGATCAGGGTACTTTCCAAATGGTGAAAAGCTAGAAGCAGTGGAGGTCCAAAGAGACTTAGTGGTCCATGTACATAAATCATTATATTGTCATGGACAGGTACAAAAAATAATCAAAAAGACTAATGAAATGCTGGCCTTGATATTTAGAAGACAAGATTACAAGGAGGCAGAAGTCTTGCTACATCTATGTAAGGCCATGGTTAGACTTTACCTGGAGTATTGGGAGCAGTTCTGGGCACTACACCTTAGGAAGGATATACTGGACTTGGAGGGATGAAGCATAAATTTATGAGAATGATACCTGGACTCTAAGGGTTAAATTACAAGGAGAGATTACACAACTTCGGGTAGTATTTCCTGGAATTTTAAAAATTAAGGGGTGATTCGATTTAAGCTTTTAAGATATTAAGGGGAACTGATAGGGTAGATAGAGCACTTTAGGAAGGATGGTAAGCCCTTAGAGAAAGTGCAGAAGAGATTTAGTAGAATGGTCCCAGGAATGAGGGACTTCAGTTATGTGGATAGATTGCAGAAGCAGGGATTGTTCTCCTTAGAGAAGGTTGAGGGGAGATTTGATAGAGGTGTTCAAAATCACAAGGGGTCTAGACAGAAAGAAACTGTTTCCATTGGCAGAAGGGTTGAGAACCAGAGGATACAGATTTAAGGTGATTGGCGAAAGAACCATTGGCAACATGAGGCAAAACCTTTTATGCAATGAGTGATTATGCCATGGAATGCACTGCCTAAAACAGTGGTGGAGGTAGATTCAATCGTGGCTTCCAAAACGGAATTGGATAAGTGCACGAACAGAAAAATATTGCAAGGCTACAGGATAAGGGCAGGGGAGTGGGACTAGCTAGATTGCTCTTGCAGAGAGCCAGCATGGGCCTGACAGGCCGAATCGCCTCCTTCTGTGCTATAACCATCTATTATTCTATGAGAGACTATTTCCGCTGGTTAGGGAATCTAGGACTCGAGGACATAGCCTAAAAATTAGAACCAAGCCTTTCAGGAGTGAAGTGGTGAAACACCTCTACATGCAAAGGGTAGTAGAAATTTGGAACTCCGTTCCACAAACAGACATCATTCATTTTAAATCTAAGATTGATAAGATTTCTGTCAATCAAGGTATTAAGGGATATGGGGCAAAGGTGGATATATGGAGTTAGGTCACAGATCAGCCACAAATGGTGGAACAATCTTTAGGGGCTAAAAGGCCTACTCCTCTCCTTGTGTTCCTATGTTGTATTTGCCTTTATTTCTGTCATACCAGTGTTGAATGCAAGGGATCCAGTATATTACTGTCATCTAGCGCTGCTATGGTGATTGAGAGGGAATTTAACATGGTTCCCCTAACCTCCTACCCCCACCCCGCAACAAAGTGTTATCGATTACAGGGCAATCAATTTTGCCTTGCTACGTGAGAATTTCAAATATTTTTGAAAAGAAGGGCACTCCTTTTCAGTTTCTCCAGCAAAGATCAGCATTGCTGCACTGTTGTAGGTGCCCAAGAGCTGCAGCAGTGATTCTCCTCCCTTCCCTGCAGTGGGGTCCCTGGTGCAGTTGGAAATCCTGCAAACTGCCCAGCAAAATTATTATATTGAGACTGATCTGGGAAAATTTGCCAGGGTCAGCACTGGGGCGATAGAGTAGGCAAAAAATTCAACCCATTGACTTTATGCCAGATTCATACTGTCTATCCTCATACCTTGAAAATGATCACTTGGGTAACAAGGATAAAAATGACTATCTGAATAACGAGGATAAAAATAACCATTAATAATTTTCAGCAGGTCAGGCTGCATCTGTGAAAAGAGAAGATGATCAACATTTCCGGTCAATGACCTTTCATTAGAACTCAGTTCTGAGTTCTGGCAAAAGGTCATCAACCTGAAACATCAACATGAGAAAGGGGTGGGCTGCACGCTGCAGAGCCACCACGATACTAAGCGCGGAAGCTCATTAGCATGCCTGGGTGGGGCATGCGCAGCCTTGAACAGCCATTGGGGGAGTCCATCCAGGCCATGACAGCTGCCATGTCCCAGGCGCAGGAGTGCATGTCTTCCTCCATGGAGAGGATGTCGACCCTCATCGAGAGCCAGATTCCACAGATGTGCGCAGACCTGCAACCCCTCACCTTGGCCATGAGCTGGACACAACAGTGGCTAGGTGACAGAGGAACTAGGGGCCTGGAGAGTGTCTCTGGTCCTTCGCAGGAGAGAAGCAAGGTTCCTACGAGCCTCGAGAGTGAGGAGGCAAGCTAAGACTCCATATCTGGGGTCCCCCTCAGTGTGATTCCAATGTGGACACCGGCTCCTCAGCTCCGCCGGCCGGATCCAGCAGCCACTGAGTCTGAGGAGAGCCCTGCACTGGTGCAGGAGGCCCTCAGGCAGCCGGGGTCGTCCAGGCTCGTGTGCCCAGAGGGTGACCGCCCAATTCATCCAAAGCCAAAGGGAGTCCTGATCAGCAGCATCACAGTAGTCAAGCTGCTAGTGCAGAGGTTGCACTGTGAAGGAGCACCTGCAGACATTTAAAAAAGACATCATGACACATAGGGGTTTCCACGGGTGACACACCTATGTATTAGTTCCTTCTCACTAAATGTGCTTTTCTAACACACTAAATGTGCTTTTCTAACATGTGTCTCCTTTTTACTGTGTGAATGACGCATGCCAGCATCTGCCGATTATCTGTCCTCAGCCCCCTTCTCCCCACCCCAAACATTAGTGGGTGTAGAGTGGCCCCCTTTACGGAAAAAGGGCACGGGGTACCTCCCTTCAAGAATACAGAGTTATAAGACCACACATTGCACTCCCCCACCCACCTCCCTTCTTAAATGCAGAGTTAAAACCCCACACATTGCAGTCCCGCACCCACCTTCGCAGGCGCTGAGGACTGATGCCTCAGTGCCGCCGGCTTTTCACGGACGCGAAAGTGAAAGCACGTGAGCGCCGCATGTCCGAATGAAGATCCTAACCTGCTGCCTGAATCCCAACGGCCTTCATGTTAATGAATGGTAAGTGCCTATCTACATATTCTAATCTGGTTCCCCTCGCTCAGCGGCGGTTGGGGGGGGGGGGCGCCCCGCCACTGTGCCTCGCTGCCGCTGGGAGGATCGGGCCGGGCCCTGCTGGTATCGGGGTCTTCAGGCACCCCCTGCACAGTTCCCGACATCAAGGGTTCCTTAAAATCCAGCCCACAGCGTTTTCTGTTTTTATTTCAGATTTCTAGCATCTGCGCGATTTTGCTTTGGTAATAAAAATGACCATCAGGATAAAGAGGATAAGGATTACCCTCTAGGTAAGGTATTGGAGGCTCCTTCCTAGCATGGATTCAAAATTTCAAGAAAGGAGAGAAGGGGAAAGAATTAGAATAACGAGACAATGCAAAATGTTAAGTTGTGTAATTTATTCCGCTTCACTGAATAGTAAGGACAATTTCCTCTGGTCACTGTTTATAACAAGAGTAAATGCATTGGTAACCTTTCCTATATTCAATGAGATTTTCTCCATTTAATGAAGTAGACATAAACAATTTAGAAAAGGTAAACACAGGAAATCATTCTGTTATGGTTATGATGTTGCTTCACGTCCTGACCAGAGGAAATTTTCCCTCATGAGCCTTTACCTGAAGTCCAAGGTATTCTGAAGTAACTGCGCAACTTTTGATCTTGTATGACATTTTCAGCCATGCATTATGATTTTTTTTCTTGGGAGAAAATACATTTTGTATTCATTAGTAGGTTAAATTATAAATAGGTGCTACTGTAATACTTGGCACTGTATTATTTTGAAAGTTAGGTAGTCAACTATCGCATGGAGCTGAATTGTAGTAGCATGTTACTATAGATCACTTTCAATGTCAGATGTGGGAATAAAATTTAATCCTAAAACTTACTTCATAAAAACCCAATTTTGTTTCTAAATATTTGTGCTCATCGAGGAGACATTGGTACAGAGAATGGAACTCAATGTTGGATTTTAGTCATCCTGTGTTAGCATCAGATATTCCAGGATAGCTCAATCTATCCGAAGGGTAATGCTCCCTGCATTCAGCCACAAGTTTGGCTCCAGCATAGAAGAAGATCTCTCTTTCAGCAGTGCAAGTATGTCTTTCCAGCCTTTCATCTCTTGAGCTTGTAAACCAAAATTGCCAATTATACTACTATTTCTGGTAGTTTTGTATATTGGATGCAAGACAAACAAAAAGAAATCTCTTGAGATTGTCCAGTCTAATTCCACATAAGACCTGTATAACCAGCAAAGTGAGAAGACATCATCCAGCCAGTCTGGGCTGCATTAGATCTGACCCGTAGGTGAAAGGCTACTACCTAACAAACTACACTACAATTCCCCTTTAGTCCCAAAAGTTGAAATATTGAAGTTGTTCATATTTGGAAGATAAAAAATAATTAGGCAGATCCAAAATTTTTATCCTCTGCTACCCCTCCCCATATCATAATTTACTGCTCAAGAGAACATATTTACTGGCTCAAGGGAATATATTTACTGGGGTTTTCCACTTGTGCATTCACTACCCCATGATTTTCTCTTATGCAATAAGCTTCTGATTAACTTGGCTTAGTGGCTAAGTCAGAATATTGTGAATTCAAGTCTCCTTCCTGCAGGCTTTTAAGTATGCAATCAGATGGAGTGCTATATTTTTTCAGGTACCATATTTTGGATGAGGCATTAAACCAAGATCTTCTTTACACAGATGGTAATTTTTATCCACCTTACTCAAGTGTTCATGTTGATACAAAGGTTCAATGATTGAAGAAGAGAAGGGAGTTTACTGGACAACATTTATCCCACAGCCAGTAACACCAAGACAGATTATTTGGCCATTTATCTGATTTGCTGCCATGCAACCTTACTGTGAGAAAATTGGTTGCTGTGTTTACCTACAAAACAACAGTGATTGCGGTTCAAAAATAATTCATTGATTGTAAGATGCTTTGGGATATCCTGAGGACTTGAGCAGTGATGTATAAATCATAGAATCATAGAAAGTTTAAGGCACAGAAAGAGGCCACTTGGCCTAGCATGTCTCTGCTGGACGAAAAACAATCCACCCATTCAAATCCCACCTTCCAGCATTTGCCCCGTAGCCCTGCAGGTTATGGCATTTGAGGTGCATATCCAGACTCCCTTTGAATGAGTTGAGGGTTTCTGCCTCAACTACCCTTTCAGGCAGTGAGTTCCAGACCTCCACCACCCTCTGGGTGAAAATTTTTCCCTCATCTCCCCTCTAAGTTTTCTACCAATCACTTTAAATCTATGCCCCGTCATCACTGACCTCTCTGCTAAGGTGAACAGACCCTTCATCTTCACTCTATCCAGGCCTCTCAAAACTTTGTACATTTCAATCAGATCTCCCCTCAGCCTTCTCTGTTCCAAGGAGAACAACCCCAGCCTATCCAATCTTTTCTCATAGCTGCATTTTTCCAGTCCTGGCAACATCCTCGTAACTCTCCTCTGTACCCTCTCTAGTGCAATTATATTCTTTCTGTAATGAGGTGACCAGAACTGCACACTGTACTCAAGTTGTGGCCTAACCAACGAGTTATACAGTTCCAGCATAACCTCCCTGCTCTTAAATTCTATACCTCGGCTAATAAAAGAAAGGATTCCATATGCCTTCTTAACCACCTTATCGACCTGTCCTGCTACCTTCAGGGATTTGTGGACATTCACTCCAAGACTCCTCACTTTCTCTACATTTCTCATTTTCCCATTAATCGTGTATTCCTTCGCCTTGTTAATATACACCACAAAAAGCAGGGGACCCAGTACTGAGCCCTGCGGAACACTACTGGAAACAGCCTTCCAGTTGCAAAAATTCCTGTCAACAATTACTCTTTGTTTCCTGCCACTGAGCCAGTTTTGTACCCACCTTGCTGCATTTCCCTGGATCTCAAGGGATTTTATTTTTTTAACCTGTCTGCCATGTGGGACCTTGTCAAAAGCCTTGCTAATATCCATGTAGACCACATCAACTGCACTACCTTCATCTATCTTCCTTGTTACATCTTCAAAAAATTCAATCAAGTTGGTCAAATATGATCTTCCCTTAACAAATCCATGCTGACGATCCTTGATTAACATGTGTCTTCCTAAGTGACAGTTTATCCTGTCTCAGGATAGATTCCAATAATTTGCCCACAACTGAGGCTGATGAATAGAGAATGTCAAAAGTTAGAGATACACTGAATATGAGCTGCTAAACCGAATCTAGTGTCTACTGACATTTGGTTGGAAAGACAGGATATAAATATAAATTTCTCCACTGGGTCGTGGTTTGTCCTTGAGTACTACCTAGAAAGCACACTTTTATTATGGCATTGCTAACAACCAAATGCTGGAACTGCCAGTGGGAGTTCTAGTTAAAGAAAAAGAAAAAGAAAAACTTGTATGTATGTCGCCTTTCATGATCACTGGACTCCCAAAGCACTTTACGGTCAATTCAGTACTTTTGAAGTTGAGTTACTGTTTTAATGTCGGAAATGTGCAGCTAATCAGGGATAGTATCACAGCTGCAGAAAGGGAGGTCGTCGAGGAGGGTTTGTCTACTGAGTCATTATGGGTGGAAGTCAGAAACAGGAAAGGAGCAGTCACTTTGTTGGGAGTTTTCTATAGACCCCCCAATAACAGAGACATGGAGGAACAGATTGGGAGGCAGATTTTGGAAAGGTGCAGAAGTAACAGGGTTGTTGTCATGGGTGACTTCAACTTCCCTACTATTGATTGGAACCTCCTTAGTGCAAAATAGTTTGGATGGAGCAGTTTTTGTCAGGTGTGTCCAGGAAGGTTTTCTGACTCAATATGTAGATAGGCTGACTAGAGGGGAGACTATGTTGGACTTGGTGCTTGGCAACGAATCAGGCCAGGTGGCAGATCTCTCGGTGGGAGAGCATTTCGGTGATAGTGATCACAACTCCCTGACCTTTACTATAGTCATGGAGAGGGACAGGAGAAGACGGGATGGGAAAATATTTAATTGGGGGAGGGGGAATTACAATGCTATTAGGCAGGAACTGGGGAGCATAACCTGGGAACAGATGTTCTCAGGGAAATGCACAACAGAAATGTGGAGGTTGTTTAGGGAGCACTTGCTGTGACTGCTGGATAGGTTTGTCCCGATGAGGAAGGGAAGGGATGGTAGGGTGAAGGAACCTTGGATGACAAGAGATGTGGAACAGCTGGTCAAGAGGAAGAAGGAAGCTTACTTAAGGTTGAGGAAGCAAGGATCAGACAGGGCTCTAGAGGGTTACAAGGTAGCCAAGAAGGAACTGAAGAATGGACTTAGGAGAGCTAGAAGGGGACATGAAAAAGTCTTGGCAGGTAGGATTAAGGAAGATCCCAAGGCGTTCTACACTTATGTGAGGAACAAGAGGATGGCCAGAGTGAGAGTAGGGCCGATCAGGGATAGGGGAGGGAACTTGTGCCTGGAGTCGGAGGAGGTAGGGGAGGTCCTAAATGAATACTTTGCTTCAGTATTCACTAGTGAGAGGGACCTGGTCGTTTGTGAGGACAGCGTGAAACAGGCTGATATGCTTGCACAAGTTGAGGTTAAGAGGGAGGATGTGCTGGAAATTTTGAATGATATGAGGACAGATAAGTCCCCGGGGCCAGACGGGATATACCCAAGGATATTACGGGAAACGAGGGAAGAGATTGTCACGCCTTTGGCGATGTGTTTTGCATCTTCACTGTCCACTGGAGTAGTACCAGATGATTGGAGGGTGGCAAATGTTGTTCCCTTGTTCAAGAAAGGGAATAGGGATAACCCTGGGAATTATAGACCAGTCAGTCTTACGTCGGTAGTGGGCAAATTATTGGAGAGGATTCTGAGAGACAGGATTTATGATTATTTGGAAAAGCATGGTTTGATTAAAGACAGTCAGCATGGCTTTGTGAGGGGCAGGTCATGCCTCACAAGCCTTATTGAATTCTTTGAGGATGTGACAAAACACATTGATGAAGGAAGAGCAGTGGATGTGGTGTATATGGATTTTAGCTAGGCGTTTGATAAGGTTCCCCATGGTAGGCTCATTCAGAAAGTAAGGAGGCATGGGATACAGGGAAAGTTGGCTGTCTGGATACAAAATTGGCTGGCCCATAGAAGTCAGAGGGTGGTAGTAGATGGAAAGTATTCAGCATGGAGTTCGGTGACCAGTGGTGTTCCACAAGGATCTGTTCTGGGACCTCTGCTCTTTGTGATTTTTATAAATGACTTGGATGAGGAAGTGGAAGGCTGGGTTAGCAAGTTTGCCAATGACACGAAGGTTGCTGGAGTTGTGGATAGTGTGGAAGGCTGTTGTAGGTTGCAACGGGACATTGACAGGATGCAGAGCTGGGCTGTGAAGTGGCAGATGGAGTTCAACCTGGAAAAGTGTGAAGTGATTCATTTTGGAAGGTCGAATTTGAATGCGGAATACAGGCTTAAAGACAGGATTCTTGGTAGTGTGGAGGAACAGAGGGATCTTGGGGTCCATGTCCATAGATCGCTCAAAGTTGCCACCCAAGTTGATAGGGTTGTTAAGGCGGCGTATGGTGTGTTGGCTTTCATTAACAGGAGGATTGAGTTTAAGAGCCGCGAGGTTATGCTGCAGCTGTATAAGGCCCTGGTTCGACCACACTTGGAATATTGTGTTCAGTTCTGGTCGCCTCATTATAGGAAGGATGTGGAAGCTTTATAGAGGGTGCAGAGGAGATTTACCAGGATGCTGCCTGGACTGGAGGACATGTCCTACGAAGAACGATTGAGGGAGCTAGGGCTTTTCTCATTGGAGCGAAGAAGGATGAGAGGTGACTTGATAGGGGTGTACAAGATGATGAGAGGCATAGATAGAGTGGATAGTCAGAGACTTTTTCCCAGGGTGGAAAGGGCCATCACCAGGGGGCATCATTTTAAGGTGATTGGAGGAAGGTTTCGGGGAGATGTCAGAGGTAGGTTCTTTACACAGAGAGTGGTGGGTGCGTGGAATGCGCTGCCAGCGGTGGTAGTAGAAGCAGATACATTAGGGGCATTTAAGCGACTCTTGGATAGGTACATGGATGATAGTAGAATGAAGGGTAGGTAGTTACTTAGATCTTCGAGTAGGTTAAAGGTTCAGCACAGCATCGTGGGCCGAAGGGCCTGTACTGTGCTGTACTGTTCTATGTTCTATGTTTAATATGTGCACAACAAACTGCCATAAACAGCAATGTGATAATGACCAGATAATCTGTTTTTGTGATGTTGATTTACCATTTGATGTGTTCAGTAATAGCTTCCAATGAGATAAAATAATATCACATACAATCTGTTGCTCACACAATTTCACCAACCTTTTCTTTTAATGTTTTTTTTGGGACTAATGATAACATTAAGAATATTGCATACTGTTGTGGATAAATAATCTGATTGAGAATCTACTGATTACATTTTAAATTTAAAGCCCTTTCTCCTCCAACCACTTTCACAGCAAGTACGGAGAGAAAGTATTGTCATTCATCCAACATCTCCACTCACAATAAAAATAGTTCTAATGTCACATGCATTTATAAATTTTGAATACAGATGGCCTGAATGACACTTCGGTCAAGCTACCATTCGAGAGGTACTGCTTTTTGCAATGTGTGCTCTGAAAAAGCATGTGAAATTCTCTTGTGCCACTCTTTAGGTATAATTTTGAATATGCCAGTCCTTTCCATTCTCCATGTTGCAGGATGCAAATCCAGCATTGCTTCTTATGTTGCAGAGAATTATTTGAACTCTGCAAAGTAGCTTTCTAGGATGTTTGAGTGGCACTTCATATGTATTAAAACCTTAAATCCCCATGCCACATAATCATACTCTACTGCCTCACTGAGCGGCTGACCTGCTTCCACTTAGTCTGTCTCCATACCCAGAACCATTTTACTCCCTAATCTGACGGAATCCTTCTTGTGCCCCAATAGCCTCTCCATGCTCTGAGTTGGAGGATTTAAAAATTTTAAAATGGAAAAACTCTTCTGCTGCATATTAATAAAACAAATACAATTAGCTTTCATTTCCATATATGCAAACCCTTACAAAAATCTGATTAGACGGCATCTGTATTTCAAAGATTTCTGCCTTGGCGTGCTTCAGTACTTATTAGTGGTCTGCAGCAAGCCGTTTCCAAATCCAGTTAACTTCCCAAACAAGAAACAGGATGTTTTTGTAACTCTTAACAAATCTTAAACTGAATAGTAGAAATACAGAAATAGCAACAATCTGCCTCTATGTCAAGTCCTTCTTTTATAACAATTTCAAATGTAATGAAATATTTCAAATGGATATAAATTTGCTTTTGTTCAAGGTGAAGCAATGGGTAGTTATTAAGTGGCCCATTGCTTGACATGATATTAACTCAAGCATTAAAATACTGTATGAGGTCGGTTGCTGTGGAAACAAAATGTGCTAACACCTTGGAGAGATTGGCAAAAACATGCCAACAACTCAGAAGTTTGATAACCACCAAGGATTAGCAACCTTTAGCCATATTAATACTCGAATACAAAAGGTTCTATTTTTCCCATATGAGGCAATCCATTTCTTACATGTTAAGTCGCCCCTAAGGGAGCAACTATAAATTTAGGTTCATATCCAATGAAAGACAGCTGCTGTCACAGCAGTCAAAAAAAGCCATTGCTCCTTTGGAATGTAAAGTCTGCATTTTATTGATAGCTTCTAACAAAATGCAGTTCATTTCGTACCCATCATTGCTAATCTACAGCTAAAAGTCAGGCTTGTGCTGCCATATTCTGCAGGTATGAGAGCAACAACAACTTGTATTTATATAGCTCATTGAACGTAGTAACACGTCCCAAGGGGCTTCACAGGAGAGTTATTTTTGACACTGAACCTCATAAGCAATTAAGACAGGTGTGACCAAAAGCTTAGCAAAAGAGGTAGGTTTTAAGTAGTGCTTAAAAGGAGGAAAGGTAGGTAATGGGGCAGAGATTTTAGGGAAGGAATTCCAGAGCTTAGGGCATTGGCAGCTGAAGGCATGGCCACCAATGGTGGAGTGATTAAAATCAAGGATAGTCAAGAGGCCAGATTTGGAGGAGTGTGGATATCTAAGAGGGTGTAGGGCTGAACGCGATTACAGAAATAGGTAGAGGAAAGGTCAAAGAGGGATTTGAAAACAAGGTGAGAACTTTAAAATTGAGGATTTGCTTAACTGAGAACGAGTGTAGGTCAGAGATGATGGGTTGATGGGACCTAGTATGTGTTAGTACACAACTCTACCCTGCAATAGCATAGTGTTTGGGGTGTGGGTATGTATGACAGTAACGGCTGAGCCTCTGCCAATGAGAATGGTCTGTTGTTGGCCTCCTTTTAAAACAACAGAGAGCACAGGTCGTCTGTGACCATCACGTTGGAACTCCACTACCGACTTTTTGGAGGGGGCCAACAGTCTTCATTGGGGGAAAAGCCTTTTGGAGGTGGAGATGGCTGAAGGGAAAATCCTTCAGGGACGGGCACTGTAAACCGGCTGCACGCAATTGCCTCCCTCCATGGTGTTTGTTGTGGTTATCACGGTGATCAGTTTGTCTAACTTTTGCTCAACCTCAGATGGCTTCAAAGTGAACTAAGGGCCATAACATGGTAGTCGCCTGCTCTGATTGGACCGGGGTCCGTAGTGTGCCGATGGCCCCTTTGTGGGTGCGCGGCAGTCCCTAGCTGGATGTTCTGTTCTACCACAATTGTAGCAAGTCCCTCCCTGGCCCCTCACTGGGTACCATTTCCGTCCCTCCACAGCTTTCTTTGAAGGTGCGGCCCTTGGAGTATCTGCCTTCAGGGTGCCTTTTATTGCCTCATATGCACATTGGGCATTCTCAACTATTTCTTCCCATGATAAGTCCTGGTTTCTAGTTATATCCTTAGTTTTCTTTACCAGTGGTTGTAACTGATCCAGGAACATGGTTTTAAATTTTATGTGATCCCTGCCATTTACCACAGGGTGTATGTGTTGGGATCGCTCATACAAATCATAACTGTTTGCCAAATGCCTTTGGACCTCATCTTTCTCCTGTAGAGTGCACAGTACCATTAGGTTCAGTCTCTGAATACCTAAATGGTCAAGGGTGGCTTGGATAACATCCTCAGCAGTCGCCCCTTCATCCCAAATGTCTATCAAAATTAGCTTTGATATTGTTTGACAAAGTGCTGAAGAGTATTTTCTCAAGGTCTCCCTCCCTCTTCTAATTTGGGGTGAATTCTTTGAAAGGTAGCCCACCACTGGTTCACACTGATTGGGCTAGCTCAGTCCTGAATGGACCCCAATTCTCGAGCCAAACACTCTGCATCAGTTTCCTCCCTGGCGGCCCTCGCCTTCCCGTTTCACAACCGTTGTCACCGCAATGGGCTATGACGCTTGAAAGTTGGTTGTCCCTCTTTCCTCAATCTGATACCTCTCACTTCCCCACTCTGGCTCTCCCCAATCTGCATTCCAACCATAGTCCTCGTAGGAGGCCAGGACAGTGCCTCCCACAGTTAGTGCAGACACAATTTCCCTGTAATTCTTCAATTTTAAGGCGGCACTGAGGGTGTTCTACTTCCTGTTGAGGTCTGCTCATCACTTCTCTGCGTGCCCACCCTAGCATCTGCCAAATCTCTTTTTAAACACTCATTCTCCTCCTTCTGCTATTTCAACTCGCTTTTAGCTTCCTGAGCATCAACCATGGCTGCGGCAGCATTCAGGTTGGAGACATGCTGCTGCAACAAAGCGGTCGTACGCTGATTGCATAGCTCCAAATCTCAAACCCGCTGATTCAATCACTCTATCTCTTGATCTTTCTGAGCAGCGGCCTCTTGGATCCAATGATTCAGTCATTCTAACTCTATCTTTCTGGGTAATAATCTCATTATCTCTCTGAGCACAAAAGTGAGCACTGTAAGCCAGGAGGTTTATTGCTTTCTCAAGTTTTAACTTCTTCTGGGCTATCCTATCTTGAATTAACTCTGTAACTTCATTGCATGGCCTCTGGTTGCCTGCAGAAAAGCACCCAGCCATCAGTTTCTGTATCTTTTTTCAGGAAGTTTATCTAATTTCTGCTCAAAGACCCTGTTAACATCTTTAGACGACATGACTTTATTTATTTTCTCTTTATATATTCTCGTATAAGTGCCTTTGATCACTGGTGGGTCCGTTATGATCTCCACACTCCCCAAAAGGATTTTCGCTCCCAAGGCACATGTTGGCCGGACTTGTGAACTCAAGATCCTTTCTCCTAAAAAGGGTTCATAACGTGACAAGTCCCGTCTGGAGTGCCATATTGTAAGATTTGATAAGATAGGGGTGTTTTATACCTCTTTCCAAGGTGGGAACACTCTTGGCAGCACAAAACTTATGAATTGACTTTATCGAGATAAAGGTAAGGACAAGTTTGTTAAGTTTTCAGATAAACCATAGTCACAAACTCAGGCAGTAATTAACAGTCGAACACAGATACTACCCGTATTAGAGACTGGACAGTAGAGCGCACAACTAGTTTCTCTTGCAGCTTTGGGTCCTCAAGCTTTTTGGTCGGTCTCTCTCTCTTGTAATTTCTTATGTCTCTTGTTGTTGTTGTTCTCTGCCGTACAGTGTCAAAGACAAGACTTATTTTATCCTGGCAGCTTTCCAGTTAACCCTCCCCTCTCTCAATCAGTGATTAATCTTGTATTAAAGGATGCCTTTCTTAACCAACCAAGGATTGTTTTGTGATGGTTGCTAACCTTTTGGATTTGCACAAGTAGTACCCCTTTGTGTTGACTACTTTATCTCAATGCTTTTACATTCCGAGGATACCTTTCTCAGTATGAACTGAATCTATACAGAATCTATTTTCACCGTCTGCTCTCAAGGTCTCACCCTTTTGCGGCAAGTAGGTATTTTAAAACTTGAGATTATCTCTCAGAATCCTTCTACCTTGACATCTTGTCCATACTATACCCTATTTCCTAAATGTTTCCACGTTACCATACTACAAAGAAGGGTTCTAATAAAGCTTGATGTTAGTTTATAATAATTAGTTGTTAGTTTATAAGAGCTGGATTTTAACAATTAGTATGCTGGTTAGTAATTTTAATATTAGTAACCTAATAATCGTACAGTTTATTTAAAAAATTTCAAACCATCAGAACTTTATATTGGTTAGACTGAAATTAGAGGTCAGAGATACCGATTATAAAAATATCTAGTTTAGGTATGCAAATTAATGTTCTAACTTAATTTGTTTTCAATGTTATCTCTAGTAGTATATTAAGTGGACCTTTCAAGTCCCCAAGGACTTAAAATGTGTCAGCAGTTGCTCAGTTGGTAACAAGGTCACCTCTGAGTCAGAAGGTTGTGGGTTCAAGTCCCAGTCCAGAGACTCCAGTGCACTACTGAGGGAGTGGTGCATTGGCAGATGTGCTGTCTTGGATGAGATATTAAACCAAGGCCCATCTTGTCTCTCAGGTAGATGTAAATGATCCCATGGCACTATTTCGGAGAAGAGCAGGGGAGTTATTCCTGGTGTCCTGGCCAATATTTATCCCTTAATCAACATCATTAATACAGTTTATCTGGTCATTATCACATTGCTATTTGTGGAAGCTTATGCGCAAATTGGCTGCTGTGTTTCCTATGTTACAGCAATGACTACAGTTCAAAAGTACTTGATTGGTTGTAAAGCACTTTGGGACATCCTGAGGAAGGCGCTATATAAATGCAAGTCTCTCAAAGACTGGAGTCTATCTTTGAGAGTTGTTAAAAACCTAAAAAAGGTTACAAGATGAATGACACTGCCATTTCCCTTCCCTACCCTTCTTTTACAGAGATAGAAGAAAAGCCAATCAATTAATAATGGTGACTGGTGAGAATTGGAATTTCCTTGAAATTCAATCTTTAGATTTGGTTTCAGAGGTCTAAATTCTGGGTATTCGTAAATCTGAATCTGAAGGTTCAGTCTGATTCATTGATATGTAAATCTCCAGAGGACCAGCAGGGATGTATCCTTGCTTTACCTGTACTGCCAGGGAAATGGTTGCAATTCTAGTCACTTCCACATCGCCAGTTTTCATTACTCCACAATTGGTGGTTATACCTTCAGCTGTCTAGGCTAAGCTCTGGTCTTCCCTCTCTAAATCTCTCCATCTATTTCTCCTTAAAATCTCTCTCATTGTCCAAACTTTTGGTTGCCTGCCTAATGCTTCCTTATGCTCAGTGTTTTGTTTGATAATGCTTCTGTGAAGTACTTGGGTTGTGTTTACTACATTAAAGGCACTAAATAAATGCAAGTTGTTATTGTTGTTGCCATTGATGTGCATTGCCAGGGATTGAATTCAGAGGTTCCTCCCACCAAAACTAAATCAATGCAACAACATCACTATCATCACAGCCAATAGATGTAAACCACACTGAGACCAGCAGGCATCAGATGTCTTTCACTCCACCACTAGGGGAAACAAATGTACAGCAGGCTGCCAGATGCTTATCATTCCTTCCCTAATGAAGTGTCATCAATTGGATGCCCCGACTATAATCAGACAAGCTATGAAAATTAAAAATAGTACTATAGACAACTGTTGCTTGCTTACCTTTCTCCAATACTTTTGGCAAAACATACAGTGGGACATACAGAATGACACGACAACAGTCATTCATTCCAGTCAGAATTGGATAAGAAAATTCAACACATGGCTTTGAAATTCACTGTTATTTCCTCAGATTATACATGATGGTGAAAGACTCTACATCTTCCAAAAAAATGAAGTTGGCTTGTCCTATAGCAATTTAATGTGGATCAGACTTTTGCTTGCAGGGCTCTGTAATCCAGGTTCTCCTGTAGCCTAGTTTTTAGATGAACAGATTGCTACTGTATCCTCTTTAGGGATCCATAGCACATTTTTTGCTAGCATGCTTTGCTCAATTATATAGAAGATGCTTTATTGGAAAGTAATTGAGTGACATTGAGCTCACTAACCAATATACGTGAGGTATGTATATTGTATCATGATTTATTTTCCATAATCCATCAAATACCCTCGACATTTTGTAGTTCATAGTATTTTTTTATGTTCTACCAGTGAAAAATCAATTTATTCCTGTCAGCACTTTCATTAAGCAACATAATAACTAACTATTTTCAACAAATATTGCAAACTGTGTGTTTGCTCAATGCAGGTGATGCCCTTATCTTTGTTTATCTTGTGACTGTAATGGATACTGGTGTTGCATCCTGCCAAATCCTGTTTCCTTGCAAAATGCTAGCAACCAGATTAACATAGTCAGAGAGATACAGCACTGAAACAGACCCTTCAGCACACCAAGTCTGTGCTGACCAACAACCACCCATTTATACTAATCCTACATTAATCCCATATTCCCTACCACATCTCCACCATTCTCCTACCACCTACCTACACTAGGGGCAATTTACAATGGCCAATTTACCTATCAACCTGCAAGTCTTTGGCTGTGGGAGGAAATCAGAGCACCCGGCGAAAACCCACGCAATCACAGGAAGAACTTGCAAACTCCGCACAGGCAGTACCCAGAACTGACCCCGGGTCGCTGGAGCTGTGAGGCTGCGGTGCTAACCACTGCGCCGCCCTGGAATAAGCATACCAGAAAATTCAAATACATCTTCCACCATTGAAAACTACCATCACCAATATCCATCCAACCAACAGGGCCAAGTTTAACTCCTGGGAGGAGGTCGACAGGAACAGGCAGCAATCCCACATAAGAGTTTGAGCCAGAAGCTCATCAGATTTGAACTGCTACTGGACAGCTGCTGGGCTGGTGAGGGATGAAATAGAATGGGAAGCCTGCAGGCCACATGCTGGGATCAGGAGAAGGCTGCCAACAGCAAGGTAAGGGGGCTCATGGCTAAGGCAGGATTGGGGAGTGGCAGTATGAGAGACCAGGGTAGCAGAGACTGAGATTTTCTTTGTGAGGTTTGGAGATGCACTCCTGTTCCTCCAGGTTCCACGAAGGAAAGTTTTTTTTAAAAAAAACTTCCCTCGAGTGGTCTCCCTGGTTTCTTCACAGCTTTACCTGGTGGCACCACCATGGTGGAAGCTCATCTACCGTTAAAACCAGCAGAACTAAAACTGCAGAGCAGTGAGAATGCCATGGACATTGGGGTATCGGAGCTGCTCCATTTTAACTGCTTCTCTGCTCCTTTCCTGATAATTAGGGAGAGTTAAAAAAGCCCAGAAAACATTTTGACCGGTACAGATCTGTTTTGACCATAACACCACAGAGAGACCTTTCATGCTTGCAAAGAGGCGGACTCCTAAAAACTCATTAAAAATTTACTATCGTTGCATAAATCGAATTAAGTATTACCGACTGTTTGTTGAATTAAACATATTGCAGGTGGGAGTTGGACCTTCAAACCAAGTGAAACACTTAATAGACTCTTGCATGACATTGTTCTTTGTCTCAAAGGTTTTTCGTCTGATTTAAGGTAATTTATGTCCATAATTCTGGAATGCTGTGTCCCATCGGGATATTTTGATTCCAGCAGTGGACACAGGAAGTATTGATCATAAACCACTGCTGGAACTCTCACAGTAACTGGAAGATAATTTTATATGGCTGGCTGTTCACTCATGAAAAAATATCTATGATTTCAATGGTTAGAAAAATCATCTCAGATTTTGCTGGTTTCTTTTACTGATCTTTTGTCTGTAAGAGTTTTCCTGTAGTCATTTGATTTGTTCCTAAGATACCATCTTTTGCCCATTCAAAACTAGACAATGGGTAGTCTAGGGAAGAGTTGAGTTATCATGGCTTCAATTAAGATGCTTGTATTTTTCTTGATGAAAATTCATTAAAAATGAGGAACTTTAAAAACTAGTTTCAAAAATCAGAGATGGGTGTATAGATGAAAGAAATTTCCACACATTCGGCTCAAGATCAGACTCTCTGGTCTGAAGTCAGACAGCTTAACCTCTGAAGTACTTAACTGAGCAGTTCAGCTGAATATTCCTCAAACATATGGAACACACAAATGTAACTCTCCCATCAGAATTAAACCAGAGCAGTGCAGTGTCCTAATAATTCAAGCTTCATAATGGCAGGAATGCTAATGCCAGTACTTGATGCACCATTCATTGTACAAACTCACATGCATTTTTATATCCTGCCAGCAGTTGGTAGTGATAATTTAACAGATGTGAGTATATAATCAATTCTGCGCCTTTTTAAAAAGTGTCTGTACCAGACAGCATTGCTCTATGGAAGACTGATCAGGTTTTGTTTTAATTCTTTCATAGAATGTGGGCATCACTGGCAAGGCCAGCATTTGTTACCCATCCCTATTTGCCCTTGACAACTGATTGGCTTGCGAGGACATTTTAGAGTCAACCACATTTGCTGTGGGTCGGGAGTTACATGTAGGCCAGTTACCTTTCCTAAAGTGCAATTAGTGAACCAGATGGGTTTTTTTAAAATAACAATCAACATTTCATGTTACTATTACTGAGATTAGCTTTCAATTCCAGATTTTTATTAATTAACTGAGTTTATTAACTAATTAAACTCAAATTCCACCAGCTGCTGTGGTGGGATTTGAACGCATGTCCCCAGGGGATTAGCCTGGTCCTCTGCATTACTAGTTCAGCAGCATCGCCACTACACCATCATCTCTCCTGATGGTTATGGTGCAAATGCTGTAAACCAGCAGCCAAAATTTTTATTTCCTTTCCATTATACAACCTTCATTTTTATGAATCTTTTAATATAGAAAAAATCCTCAAGGCATCTTACAAATAAAAGGAAATGGATGCTGCGCTTTTGTGGGAGAAAGAGTAAAATTACTAAAGGGTTTTAAGAAGGCTTGAAAGGCAGGGAAGCAGATAAGGAGGCAGACAGGTTTAGGAAACTTCCATTCACCAGTTCACTCATCACCACTGTACTGGCTGATCTACATTGCTTAACTGCCAATGTTTCGGTTTTAAAATTCTCATCCTTATTTTCAAATCCCTCGATGGCCTCACCCTTCCCCATCTCTGTAATCTCCTCCAGCCCTACAACCCTCAGATATCTGCGCTCCCTTGATTCTGGCCTCTTTAGCATCTTCGGTTTTAATCGTTCCACCATTGGTGGTCATGCCTTCAGCTGCCTGGGCCCTAAGCGCTGGAATCTCCTCCCTAAACCTCTCCACCTTGCTACTTCGCTTTCCTCCTTTAAGGCACTGCTTAAAACCTACCTCTTTGTCCAAGCATTTGGTTATCTGTGCTAACATCTCCTTATGTAGCTTGATGTCATATTTTGTTTTATACTGCTGCTCTGAAGCACTTGGGATGTTTCATTACGTTAAAGGCGCCATATAAATACAAGTTGTTGTTGGAAGAGAATTGTAGATAGTAGGCTGAGATGGCTGAAAGTTTTGGCACTAAAGATGGGGGAGGATTGGGCATTGGGGGCTGCAGAGTTGGTCAGCATCAGAGAGCTGAAAGGCATAGGAGGGAATACAAGATAGAATGCGGTGGTAGGGTAGCAAGAGGCAGTGTAGGGATTTGCAGCTGAGATTTAATTACACTGAGATATAGAGAACAACTGTAGGTCAGTAAGGTTATGGTAACGATTCAGAGTTTTACGAGGGTAGCGGTTGGGCGGCTTGCAAGGACACCATTTAAGGTGCTAAGGCAACAAAGGTGTAAATGGGAGTAAGGTAGGGGCGGAGGTGGGAAATGTTGCAGAAATGGAACTAAGTGGTCTTGGGGATGCCTAGGGTATGGACTTTGAAGTTTAGATCAGGGTTGAGGACATGTACAGCTTTCAGCCTGTGAGTGTAGTCCAGGAGAGAGAAAGTAGCAAAGATGCAGAGTCCTTGGCAGGGGCCAAAACCTATGGTTTCAGCCTTTTCAATATTCTGTGAAGGAAATTTTGGCTCATCCATAACTGAATATCAGACATAGCTTGCTGTGGAGTTGAGGGAAATGGTGGCGTGGTGCAACTGGGTGTTATCAGCACACCTATGGAAGCTGACTTCATGCTGATGGATGCTGTCCCTTGATGACATCATATCAAGGAGAAAGGAGAGGACAAGGATGGATTTGGGAAAGAAAAACAGGTGGAGCGTAAAATGGGCTGCCGATACACTCTTGTCTGTCTTACACTACTGCCCAAGACAACTTTCACCGCCAATAGATTTCACTTATAATGTAGCCTTAAGTATCAAGTACATTAATGAAGGTTTATTCAACTCCATCATTCTGGATGTAACAATATTAAATCAAGACACAAAATCATTGTATAGCGAGTGCAGGAGATTTAAGAAGTGTAATGAGAGAGAGAGAGAGACGTAACCACATAGAGGGAGCTTTAACTGGACTTATGGGCTAGATGCTTTTCAATCTCAGTCATCTATGATATGCAACAGGGATTGTCTGCTTCTAATGAAAATCTACCCAAAATTGTCACTTGGGAATTTGGCACCGTGTAATGGTGGGAATGGTCGCCCAACTGGAAGTCACTGCATACCGCACGAAATCCATGTTTTGTTTCACTTGTGGTTTTCTTCTTTTCGACATTTTTTGCCTTGCTTATTTTTTTTCTTCTAGCTGTACAAATTGATATTTTGTATAAAGGAAGGCAGGTCTTACTTATGCTATTCAGCAAGAGTGAACCTACTCTATAATTACAGTGATTATGGAATGGTTTTGTTCTCTATGTGCAATGTTGACTGTATTGTGTTTGGCTGAATATGCTGATGAACTTTGCAGCAATAGCTGTGCAATTAATATGAAAATCTCAAGGTGTGCTGTATATATTGTTACCATAATTGCAGTGCTTGAGAATGGATAGAAGAAAGAAGAATGAATCATTAGAGAGGAGCAGTGAATCCAAAGAGTTAACCTGGATTGGTCTGATGTGCCTTTCTGCATAACCAACTCGGATTCAGGTGCGTATGAGGTAATACACTTCTTTTAAAAAAAGGGAATTGGTATGAGTCAATGGATGGGGCACAATGTCCCTCAGCACACACCTGACAGCATTTTAAATTGCACTAAAACTTTTTGGGCCTCTCCATGTTAAGTTTCCAAAACTGGAAATGACTACCAAACAAGTCACTACCTCTTATCTGATTGTGTCTCTGATTGACTCAGTTGGTCGCACTCTTACTTCTGAGTCAAAAAGGTTGTGGGTTCAATTCCCACTCCAGGGGCTGGGATTTTATCCCACTGGTGGCGGGCCAGAAGGTGGGGGGAGACACTGTCTTGGTGCTCTGTTAGAATTTCATGGCGGGCAGCCAATTAACTGCCTGCCATTGGGGGTGCTGTCCCTTTAAGGGATGAGCTCCTGCCTCCAGAACTGCCAGCCAATCAGAAGGATGGTAGTTCTGGCCACTGCCCGTGCAGGAGGCGAGCAGTACACAAGATGTCAGAGACTGCGGGAGACAAGTAAGTGGGTCTTTTTGGGGGGGTTCTTGCCACGGGCTGGCCATCGCCATCAGGGGATCGCTGGTGGGCATGAATAGCCCCCAGAGGAGGGACCGCCCCCCCACTCCCCACGAGCCTGTTGGGAGGCTGCCAGATTTCACCTGGTGGTGTCTCCATGTGGTGGCAGGCACCTCCGACTTCAGTAAAATCAGAGCAGAAGAGAGAAACTGCACTTAATTGGCCATTCCAAAGGCCTCAGTTGGCCTGGGGTGAGAAGGCTGCCCAATGCCAGCCCTTGCTATTTTGTGTGCCCCCCTGACTCTGTTCCTGTTTCCAAGGGCAGGATAAAATTCTGCCTAGAGACTCCAGCACAAAATTTAGGCTGACACTCCAGTGCAGTATTGAGGGTGCACTACATCTGTCAGATGAGACATTAAACCCAGGCCTCAACTGTCCTCTCAGCCGGATGTAAAAAAATCCCATGGGAGTATTTTGAAAAACCACAGGGATGTTCTCGTGTTCGAGTCACCACCTGAGTTTGTGGGGTCTTGGTGTGCACAAATTGGCTGCAGTATCTCCTCTCTCACAACAGTGACTGCATTTCAAAAGTACTTCATTGTAAAGTGCTTTGGGATGACTGAGGTTGTAAAAAGGGCTATATAAATGCAGGTTCTTTCTTTCTGCTTTTATCTTGACAAGTTTCAAATATCATACTTATCCTCTTCTGAAACAATGAAGAAGCTCTGTTACTAAATTAGATTTGATGTTTTTCAGTCATGAATTATAGGATGAAAACACATTGATACATTGGTTCAATGTACCTGCGCAGCAGATTACTCTCTTGCAGTTCACAGATATTTGGTTTGTATTATGTGTTTTATAGGTCACTGTGTAACCATTTCAGTGCAAGAAAGCGCACACATCCTGGGGGAAATTTTATGGAAGTGACGGGGATCTCAGCTGGAGAGCCAGCGAGAAACCCGCATTGCCTCCTTCGGGGAAGGCTCGCCATATTACGAAGCACTTGAGAGGCCACTGGCGAGCCTTTCCCGGGATCAGGACCCCAGGGACAGGAAGTCCCACCCGCCGAGAGCTGCCAACCAGAGGCTGGCAGCTCTTTTGCTTGGCAAAGGAAAGGTGGTGGCTGCTGCTGATGGAATGACACCCACTAGAGGCCCAGGATCACGGAGCATCCCGGCTGGAAGTAAGTGATGGCGGGAAGGCTTTTGTGAGGTGGAGGTTTTGGGGGAAGGGGGTGTAGGTGGGTAGGCAGCAAGGGGAGGAGCGTGGGTCTCAGCAGGCACTCCCCCCTTCCTGATGCCGGATCCCTCGATCAGGCTCTGAGTGCCTTTGAACAAGGGCCACCCGGGAGACCACAAGCAACCCAACATGTGTTTGCATGTCATGTTCCCCATATGGTGGCAGGTCTGCTTGCTGGGTTAATACCAGTAGTGGCAGGAAGAGGCTCTTTATTGGCATTAATTGCCCTTTAAGGGCCTGAATTGGCAGTGTGGTGGGAAGGCCATCCATGGGCCTTCCCTCCACAGACGTAATTGGGTGGAGGCCATCATCCTGCCCGATTAAATGCCCTCCCTGCCTCCACACTCACCACAGGGGACAGCATAAAACACCATCCCTTGTGTAATCTTATCAGGTTACATTTTACAGTATCATTGGTACACAATTTGGTCTGGTAACATCACATTGAGCCTATTTACCTTATTTTGCATTCTATCCATACCCATACACAATAACTAGTTGACAATTAGCTAATCAAAGACTTGAGAGAAGTAACCCATCCATTAGAAAACTGGCGAGATCGGATGAAACTCCGATTTTACACCCCAACCAATGTTACTCTCCATTGAAGTCAAAGCAAATAATATTGGACAGCATTCCAACTGATCCTGCAGTTTCACTCCTGGTAAATTAGGTTTAAATTACCCCTTGGTCTCATTGATTGATAAGCTCCACTTATTTTACATCAGCAGTAACTCAAGACAATGAGGTAGTAAAATTGCAAGTATGGTGTCGCACATAGTTCCGATCACTCTACATTGCGCTCTGAATTATTGGTCAGGAAAGATGTCGCTACGCAAAAGGTTAAGCTGACATAATTCTGGATGACCTAGGGATGAACTATATAGCAGATGCATTCCTGCAGTCCACATAATCTGGGTGTTATGGCTGAGCCAGCATCATTGCTGTGGGAATTAAGCAGGAAAGGGGTGCTTTCCTGAGTTTCCAGACAACAGTATTCGATATTCAGTATACATTATACAATGTGTGGCTGCATTCAATGCTAGCACTCTAATTGGGCTGATTATAACTGCAGGATGGTTGGCAAAGATACGAGATGGCACTAAAGGTGAACTGTCCAGACCTGCTACTGTGCCCATTAGGATTGGCTGAAGAGTAATACCTCAGGATAAGGTTTAAAAGGGAGACAGTGATCAAATTATACTAACACCTACAGGAAGACCCCTGGCTATGAAGATAACTACAGCCCTTAATTTTTTGGTTCTTTGCAGGCCAACACTGGGGATATATTTAGTGCTTCCCAGTTCATTAAGCACAGATGCATCAAGGAGGTAACTGAGGAGAGTCACCATTGAGGGCGGCACAGTGGCACAGTGGTTAGCACCGCAGCCTCACAGCTCCAGGGACCCGGGTTCGATTCCGGGTACTGCCTGTGTGGAGTTTGCAAGTTCTCCCTGTGTCTGCGTGGGTTTTCTCCGGGTGCTCCGGTTTCCTCCCACAAGCCAAAAGACTTGCAGGTTGACAGGTAAATTGGCCATTATAAATTGTCACTAGTATAGGTAGGTGGTAGGGAAATATAGGGACAGGTGGGGATGTTTGGTAGGAATATGGGATTAGTGTAGGATTAGTATAAATGGGTGGTTGATGTTCGGCACAGACTCGGTGGGCCGAAGGGCCTGTTTCAGTGCTGTATCTCTAATCTAATCTAGACACAATATCACCATTGAGCAACAATAATAGGAAGAGGACTGCACACTTCTAAAGCATTGTAGACGTTCCAGGAATACAAGGGACAATTTTTATCTTGTTTTTGGATGTGGATCATGCTGGCAAGGCCAGCATTTGTTACTCATGAGAAGGTGGTGGTGAGCTGCCTTCTTGAACTGCTGCAGTCCATCTGATGCGGGTACACCCACAGTGCTGTTAGGAAAGGAGTTCCAGGATTTTGACCCAACAACAGTAAATAAACGGCGATATATTTCCCAGTCAGTGGCTTGAAGATGAACTTGCAGATGGTGGTTTTCCCATGCGTCTGTTGCCCTTGTCCTTCTTTGTGGCAGAGGTCATGGCTTTGGAAGATGCTGTCGAAAGGAGGCGTAGTGTGTTGCTACAGTGTATCTTGTATATGGTACACACAGCTGCCACTGTGTGTCGGTGGAGTAGGGAGTGAATGTTTAAAGTGCTGGATGGGGTGCTAATCAAGTGTGCTGCTTTGTCCTGGATGATGTTAAGCTTCCTGAGTGCTGTTGGAGCCACACTCATCCAGGTAAGTGGAGAGTATTCCATCATACTCCTGACTTGTGCCTTGTAGATAGTGGACAGGCTTTGGGAAGTCAGGAGGTGGGATACTCCCCGCAGAATTCCCAGCCTCTGATCTGCTCTTGTAGCCACTGTATTTATGTGGCTGGCCCAGTTCAGTTTCTGGTCAATAGCAATCCCCAGGATGTTGATAGTGGGGGATTCAGAATGGTAATGTCAAGGGGAGATGCTTAGATTCTCTCTTATTGGAGATGGTCATTGCCTGGCACTTGTGTGGCACAAATGTAACTTGTCACTGATAGTTGCTGACACCGGAAACTGCAGTTTCCCAACTTCAGACAGTTAGAGCTTTTTAAAAAGTAGCCGGAAAGCCCCAAATCTGTCCAAAGTTTGGAAACTGCTGTTCCCACCCCCAGCAGCTGTCAGAGAGGGACAGAGAGCGAGAGGGACAGGGAGAGAGAGCGAGAATGATCAAGATCACTCCTGACAGATGGACCTCTATCCGGAATACTCTGCATCGCTACAAGTGTGTGGGCAGACACTGACGACTTGTGCAAGTAAAATAAATGCCAGGTATCTCACTAAATCAGTGTCCAACATAGTGAAAAGAAAGTAAGTCAATAAATTAGTCAACTCATTTAAAGCTTCACAAAAATGTACATTTGTTTTTGTTTTGATTCATAGTAAGATAAATTTTTAATGTCTTTATCTTTCCGAAATTGTCTCTGGCCCCCTATGTAAGACAAAAATTGTAATGTGGCCTGCCACGTGAAAAGGTTGGTCAAGCCCGGTTTGATGAGACCTGGGGATGCTTAAATGGCTATTCTTCTTGGGTACATCCAGACAATAAGTTTTGGCTGCCTCTGTGATCAATAGGAGCATTATAACTGAAACCAATCCTATTCTTATCAAATGACCACACATGCACAATTTCCTGGTAATAGTCAGGAAAAGGATCCCTAGCGCTTTTTCCTCTCTTAGTCCAGGGACGCTAAGCCCAGTTGTAACATCCTCACTGCCAGACTTACTAAAACCAACAGACTGAGCTGAGACCAAATCTTAAACCTGATCTGTACAATTCAATAGGACAGTAAAAACTGAGCCTCTGGGGGAAGCCTTGCTTCCAATTTTACTCATGTCACTGTGGGCAGTTGCCAACTGGAAGGTCAAGCACCTTTCTGCATGCGAAGAAACAACTAACTTATCAGTGAAGTTGTTCTATTAATTAGTTCTACTTTATTCGAATAATGTTGCCTCCACATAGTACTGCTTTGCTGCCTTTTACTCGCAAAATGGTGCACTTCAGCAATGGCTGGTTTGGCCAAATGGCTTGTTTCCGAGTTATACCTTCTATTTATTTCGATGACAGAAAATAAGTGAAAAAGAGGAAAACGCGCTGATTTTCAGCTTGGTCAACATCGCACAGCCAGGCATAAATAACTCATGATCAATGAGCATATTATAAGTACCACGGACCGATGGTACATTCTGTCTGATTGGATTGCTGCAAAGTGTCTTGGGACATTTTTCTACATTAAAGATGTTAGATAAATACAAACTGCTTTGTTGCTATGTAATTCAGCAGTGTAAGAATATACTACCACTCAGAATTACAGATAGTGAGGGAGAAATTCAATATCTTGAACCCATTTATTGGAAGTAAATTCAACGTTGGAATGGACAAATTTTGGGTTGTGATCGCCCCTACTCATCTCCTCTGGAAGTGTACCAGCTGCCAAATTTTATAAGTTGGTGACTTCTAGATATGCAGTGTGTTCACCTGGAACCAGGGGTCGGCAACGTGTCTGTACACAGACACCAGTGGTCGTGGTAAAAATTTTGAGGTCTGTGACTGGTAATTTAAGGGATGAGAAATTTCCCATTAGCTTCTTCTCCCAGACCAGTCCGACTTTAGAAAAATCACAGTCATCAGTTTCACAGCTGACAGGTTTTGGGTGCGAGAACAGTGGTTTCTGAACTTCTGACAAGTTTGTGGTTTCCTGGCGGGTTTCGATTTGTTTTAAAAGCCCGCCGGAAAACCACAAACTTGTCCAAAGTTCAGAAATCGCTGTTCCTGTTCCCAGCACCTGTCAGCAGTGAAACTGATGGCTACAATTTTTAAAAAATTGATCAACCACGAAGCTGAAGCTCCCGCTCTCTGCGACTGGGGGAGGAAAGGGGGGGGGGGAAAGAGAAGGGGGGGGGAGAGAAAGAGAGGGGGGGGAAGAGAAAGAGAGGGGGGGGAAGAGAATGAGAGGGGGGGGAAGAGAAAGAGAGGGGGGGGAGAAAGAGAGGGGGGGGAGAAAGAGAGGGGGGAGGAGAGAAAAGAGGAGGGGGGTGTAAGGGGGGGTGTAAGGGGGGGTGTAAGGGGAGGGGGGTGTAAGGGGAGGGGGGTGTAAGGGGAGGGGTTGTAAGAGGGGGGGGTGTAAGAGGGGGGGTGTAAGAGGGGGGGTGTAAGAGGGGGGGGTGTAAGAGGCGGGGGGGTGTAAGAGGCGGGGGGGTGTAAGAGGGGGGGGTGTAAGGGGGGGGGTGTAAGGGGGGGGTGTAAGGGGGGGGGTGTGTAAGGGGGGTGTGTAAGGGGGGTGTGTAAGGGGGGGGAGAAAGAGGGGGGGAGAAAGAGAGGGGGGAGAAAGAGAGGGGGGAAAGAGAGGGGGGGGAAGAGAGGGAGAGGGAGCGCAAGAGGCGATGGGCGAGGCGCAGAGGGCAACAGCGCGAGAGGCGGAGGGCGAGAGGGCAAGAGGCGGAGTGAGTGAGGGGAGAGAGATGGGAGAGGGTGAGAGAGAAAGACGGGGAGAGGGATGCACATAGAGAGGTGGCAGAGAGGGGAGAGAGATGGACACAAAGGAGAGAGGGGAGAGAGAAGAGAGAGAGATGTGAGAGATGGGCACAGACAGGGGATAGGGATTGACACAGAGAGGGAGAGAGATAGAGAGAGGAGAGAGATCAAGATCACTCCTGACAGATGGACATCTATTTGGATTCTCCGCATTGCTACATCAAGTGTGTGGGCAGACATTGACTACTTGTGCAAGCAAAAACAATGTCAGGTATCTCACTAAATAGGGAGAAATGTGTTTTAAATCAGACTGTATTTCGATGGCATTAGGATGGCTATACACTTAATATACAGATTAATTCCACCCCCCCCACCCCATGTCCGTGGCTGTGTCAATAATGTTGGTGCCTATCCCTGCCTGAAACAGGTTTTAGGCACCTTGTGTATGTAAATTTTGGTCTTAATGCTGTTTGCAAGACACTGATTGAAATTGGTCTTCAAATTACCTGAGCTTCTGGTACACACGCTCCTCCAGTTGTTCTGGGTTTTGAGCAACCTAACCAGTAGTCTGTAAAGGGATCTCTGGAGGTGACTCAAAAAATAGCCAGAAAACATTTGAATAATTTATTTACGTGGTGCAAGGTGGAGTAGGAGCGCTTCTCCTGGCTCCACAAAAAATACCGTGGGCCACTGGCAGCCCAGGTTTGTCCCATTCTGCTTCATCTTTCCCTACCCAATCCACATCCCTCAGGCCCAGACTTGCAGACAAGCTGGTTTGGCACCAGCCAGCTGGAATTCCTAAGGCTTGATTGGTATCTGCAGCTTGCCTGTTACATTCAAATGAGGCCCAATGCCAAGTTTGGATCAGGCCTCTCTCCAATGTTTTTGGGTGCATGTTTGGATCATGACACCTGTTTTGCACTGGAGGCTGCGCAAGTTGAGGTTCTTTCCTAGTTCAGGTTGTTTTGCAGAGATTTATAGGAGCTTCATCATGCTTCTAAGTGACCTGCACGTCATTTCCTATTGTAAACAGAAGTGCAGACGAATACGATGGATAATTTAATATGATGCCATAAAGTCACCAATTATTTCCTGGTTGAAAAAATGTTCAAGGCATCTGGCAAAATCCACAAAGTAGCAGCTCAAGCTATTGCAGACAAACATTTGCTACAGAGAAAGCATTCCCTAGGTATATCATTTCTGACAGAAGAGTGTTCTTGGCTGTGACTGGAATTGAATGGACCAAAAAAAACCTCCCCCAAACCATGCCAAATACCCTCTTAAAATTCATAATGTTGTTTATGCCATATAAAGGTTATAGAACAAGTTCATGCAGAAGTAGACAGACGTCTGCTCAAATTAATATCTATGCTAACCAGTTGAAAATTTGCATGAACTGTCGCAACGGGCTTTGCATTTCTGATTTACATAAAAAATGTAGTAAGAAAAGGCAGATAACACATCCAATATAATAGCATCCAGCACTATGCAGCCTCACAAGTCTTGGAAGCAGAGACAGAATTAAATGATTCCTTTGGAAGTCTTAGGGATAAGAAGACAAGCAAAACACAATTTCTGGTAATGAAATAAAAAACAGTAAATGCTGGAAGAAAACAGATCTGAAAAGGTTACCATTTCAGGCATAGATTCTTTGTCAAACTTTGATAGTTTACACCTTTACAAAAGTAGCATTTGTGCTACACAAGTGCCAGGCAATGACCATCTCCAACAAGCGAGAATCTAACCATCTCCCCTTGACATTCAATGGCATTACCATCACAGAATCCCCCACTATCAACATCCTAGGGGCTACCATTGACCAGAAACTGAACTGGAGTAGTCATATAAATATCGTAGCTACAAGAGCAGGTCAGAGGCTTGGAATCCTGCGGCGAGTAACTCACCTCCTGACTCCCCAAAGCCTGTCCACCATCTACAAGGCACAAGTCAGGAGTGTGATGGAATACTCTCCACTTGCCTGGATGACTACAGCTCCAACAACACTCAAGAAGCTCGACACCATCCAGAACAAAGCAGCCCGCTCGATTGGCACACCATCTACAAACATTCACTCCCTCCACCACCAACGCACAGTGGCAGCAGTGTGTACCATCTACAAGATGCACCGCAGCAACACACCAAGGCTCCTTCGACAGCACCTTCCAAACCCGCGACCTCTACCACCTCGAAGGACAAGAGCAGCAGATGCATGGGAACATCACCACCTGCAAGTTCCCATCCAAGTCACACACCATCCTGACTTGGAACTATATTGCCGTTCCTTCACGGTCGCTGGGTTAAAATCCTGGAACTCCCTTCCTAACAACTGTGGGTGTACCTACCTCACATGGACTGCAGCGTTTCAAGAAGGCAGCTCACCACCACCTTCTCAGGGCAATTATGGATGGGCAATAAATGCTGGCATAGCCAGTGACGCCACATCCCATGAATGGATAAAAAAAAACCTAAGATATTAATTCATTTTCTCAGAACAGAATCACAGAATTGTTACATTGCAGGTGGTGACCATTTGGCCCATCGTGTCCACACCGGCTCTCCGAAAGAGCAATTCACACAGTTCCATTCGCCTGCCTTCTCCCTGTAACCCTGTACATTATTCTTTTTCATATAACAGTCTCACTCTCTTTTGAATGCATCAGTTGAACCTGCCTCCACCACACTCTCAGGCACTGCATTCCAGAGCTTAACCATTCTGTGTGAAAGAGTTTTTCCTCGTGTCACTTTTGTTTCTCTTACCAAATACTTGAAATCTGTGCCCTCTCGTTCTTGATCCTTTCATGAGTGTGTACAGTTTCTCTCTATCTACTCTGTCCAGACCCCTCATGATTTTGAATTCCTCTATCAAATCACCTCTCAGCCCTCTCTTTAATGAAAACAGTCCTAACTTCTCCAATCTATCTTCATAACTGAAGTTCCTCATCCCTGGAACCATTCTCGTGAATCTTTTCTGCACTCTCTCCAATGCCCTCAAGTCTTTCGTAAAGTGCGACGCCCAGAACTGGACGCAATACTCCAGCTGAGGCCGAACTAGTGTCTTATACAAGTTCAATATAACTTCCTTGCTCAAAAACAGTATGTCCCTATTAATAAAGCCCAGGATACTGTATGCTTTATTAACCACTCTCTCAACCTGTCCTGCCACCTTCAATCACTGATTCACATATACACCCAGGTCCCTCTGCTCCTGCATCCCCTTTAGAATTGTACCCTTTATTTTATATTGTCTCTCCATGTTCTTCCTACCAAAATGAATCACTTCACATTCCTCTGCATTGAATTCCATCTGCCAACTGTCTGCCCATTCCACCAACTTGTCTAAGTTGTTCTGAAGTTCTAGCTATCCTCCTCACAATTCACAATGCTTCCAAGTTTTGTACCATCTACAAACTTTGAAATTGTGCCCTGTACACCACGGTCTATGCCATTAATATATATGAGGAAAAGCAAGGGTCCCAACACTGACCCCTGGGGACCTCCACTACAAACCTTCCTCCAGCTTGAAAAACATTAATTAGCCCCTACTCTTTGTTTCCTGTCACTCAGCCAATTCCGTATCCATGTTGCTACTGTCCCTTTTATTCCATGAGCTATAAGTTTGCTCACAAGTCTGTTGTGTGGCACTGTATCAAATGCCTTTTGAAAGTCCATGTACACCACATCAACAGCATTGCCCTCATTAACCCTCTCTATTACCTCCTCAAAAATACCCCAGAAAGTTAGTTAAACATGATTTTCTCTTAAGAAATCCATGCTGGCTTTCCTTAACTAACCCACATTTGTCATGTGACTATTAATTTTGTCCCGAATTACTTTTTCTAGAATTTTCCCCACCACCGAAGTTAAACTGACTGGTCTGTAGTGCTCCATTTAGAGATGTTGAAAACCTACTGTGTATTTCCAGCACTTGCTGCCTTTTCCATTTGCATGCGATGAATTCAGAAATGATTTGTTATTCATTTAATTGTGTTGATTTTGTGTACTGCACCCATCTCCTTCTAACCAAGTCAAATACAGGACTTCTGAATATTAAACTTAAGTAAGTGGGCCTTTCAGAAAATTGTGAGGTAATACGATATTAAAAGTTAGAAGACTTTACTGATAGCTCATCTGATGGGTCAGTGAGGAAAACACATTTATCGAGTACTTAGCCATACAGATCAGGAAGATCCTAGATTCATTTCCCAAGCTGTACTGTATTAGCTGATTGTGGCTGTGGTGGCAGTTGAATTGCTACCATTAGCCTTGGTGCCCTTAGGTTACAGAGGGGCAAAATCAGCTCTTGATCGCTATCCAACGACCCTTCATAGAAATTCACCTGTTGATGCCCCATTATGAAAACAGCTTTCCAATATTCACTGTTTAAACTTGCATATGCAGAATGGCCAGTTTGGTAATATCAGAGGGCTGGTAGCATGAGTCAATAAAGTTGAGAGAATATTGACCCTTGCTGGAAAGTCACCTGTTGATGCCACCCCTTGGACAGGGCTCTGTCTGTCTGGCTATGTGGAGATGCACCGTTTTCTCATCAACTCCATAGGCTGCCATTTCAGCTGGAGTGGGATAACATAAAAGGATGGAAAAATGCACAATCAATATATTGGCATTTCCAGAAGGGAGGAGTGACAGATTTGTTCAAAATTAACAACTAACACAGTGTTGACTAAAGAAGGATAATACAATTCTAGAGCATCCTTAATGGAACTAAAAAGCTGTAGCCATTCCAGCGTACTGCTGAGAGTTTTGGTAACGTCAGTGGCAGAGATTTATACTGAAATGTGCCATCCTGGTAGTCATTAGCCCCTGTTGTGAGGTGGGTGGAGAAGTAAGCTGAATGTTGGCTAGTACCATAGAAAAATTACGGCCCAGAAGGAGGCCATTCAGTCCATCGTGTCCATCATGTTCACGTCAACTGAAAAAACTAGCTCCACAATCTAATCCTACCTTCCAGCACCTGGACCATAGCCTTGCAGGTGCAGGTCCAGGTACATTTTAAAAGAATTGAGGGTTTCTGCCTCCACCACCATTCTTGGCAGCGAATTCCAGACACCCACCACCCTCTGGGTGAAAAAATTTCTCATGTCCCCTCTTATCCTTCTACCTATCACCTTAAATCTATACCCCCTGGTATCTGACCTCTCCACGAGGTGAAACAGGTCCTTCCTGTCTACTCTATCTAGGCCCCTCATAATTTTATACACCTCAATTAAGTCACCCCTCAGCCTCCTCTGTTCTAAGGAAACCAACCCTAGCCAATCCAATCTTTCTTCATAGCTGCAACTTTCAAGCCCTAGCAACATTCTTGTAAATCTCCTCTGTACTCGCTCTACAGCAATTATATCCTTTCTGTAATATGGTGACCAGAACTGTACGCAATATTCCAGCTGTGGCCTAACCAGCATTTTTTTTAAAAAAAACAGTTCCAGCATTACATCCCTGCTTTTGTATTCTATACCTCAGCTAATAAAGGAAAGCATTCTATACACCTTCTTCACCACTCTATCTACCTGTCCTGCCACCTTCAGGGACCTGTGGACTTGCATTCCAAGGTTTCTCACTTCTTCTACCCCTCTCAATATCCTCTCATTTATTGTGTATTCCTTCGCTTTGTCTGCCCTCCCCAAATGCATTACCTCACCCTTCTCTGGAATGAATTCCATTTGCCACTTTTCTGCCCACTCAACCAAACCATTGATATCATTCTGTACATAATGTTCTTTTGAGAAAACACAATCCTTAAAATATAAAAGAGGAAAAATGTTACAATGGAAGTTAATATTTTGTCCAGAAATTTCAGCAGTTGTTTGTGTGATGTTTTGACTCAACCAGCATTAATTATGCATGCACCCCTGCTGACGGCGGAATACCTACATTGTGCTTTACCGATGCAAATTTATATGTACATGAGAAAAGAGTTGCATAACAAGTCTTATCTAAACTATAATAGGGCTGCTTGTTGTTTTTTTGTCTATTGTACCACATGTTCTTGAAATGTTTGTCCTATTTCATTTGTTAGTGCTGCATCATTCATGGTTTTCACAACACTGCAACACCGATACAACTGGCCCAGTAGTACTCTCTATAGCACTTGGGAAATGCTCAGTTCACATGTGCTATGGTGAGAAAGGGGTGGAAACCTTTTCAATTGGGCATTTGCTCCCAAATGTTGCCCTGGGATTTCTGGGCCTTTCACAAAAAGACAGAACTACGCCTTTCCCTGCAACAAGAGCAGACATGAGCATTTACAGAGGTAAGTCTGGAGGGGTCTCCTCTATTTAGGATCAAAGGGTATCCATTTTGAGAGAGCCATGCAGAAGTTGACATTAAGCCTTGCAACCGTGCCTCCTCAGATACGAAGGAGGTAGGCAGCAAGACAAGGGAGGCTGAGCAGGTAAGTGGCATTTTCCTTTTTGGCCTGCTGTACAAATTTCTGGCCTGAAAACTTTCTGGCTGTTGCTCTCTAAGCTCCCACCATCCCCCGCTAAACCCATTATCAAAGCAACTCTAATGAGTTTAGGCCTATAGTGAGATTAATAAGAAAGAAAACCTTACTACCAGTAACCAGTTTTAAAAATAACTGTATGAACATCTGTTTCTGTTTTTTCCTGTTTTGACTTTCATTTAGTTAGTAGACTTTGGCGACATGATCGGGAATTAGCAAGGAAGAGTTTTAAAAATATTTTCTTTGCTTTTACTCACCAATTTTTCTTGCCTCCCAGTTCCACTGTTACCTACTGCTTAAATCGTTGGGGTAGTTCAAGCATAGGAGGTTTACTGGACTAAACTTTCCAAACAAGTTTGCCAGATTTTTGAGTGTACATTGGGGGAATCTGGCTGGAAATCTGTTATGTTGGATCGCGACTCAGTTTTGCAGTTGTTTCAATTTTGCACTTCAAATTTTAATGTGCATGGAAAAATCTACAAGTTTGAGGGTAAATGCATTTACATAAGGTCAAAATATGTGACGGTCTTACTAATAATAATGCTGGATGGTTCTCTAGTAGCACCCCTGGCACAGAATGCTATCCTTTAATTGAGTCTGCAATGAAAGAAGCCATGGCAGGATAATCAAAAGCCAGACACACCAAGATGTCACCAGTTATCTTTGTTGGCTTTGGCGCACTGACAGGCAATGACAGGAAGGGACTGTATCCACAGATTGCAGTTCAAAAGAAAACTGTGCCATGCAACAAAAGGCTGGCATAGGGACGGTAATTGTTAAAGCCTCAAACCTTCTCCACCTTCCCCTAGGCATGCTGCAATATTGACCCATGGGAAGTATGTACTGGGGTGGCTAAGAGGGCCACCTGCTTTGCAAGCACTTCCTGCAGCATCATCTCCACTTTATCAGCTATTCATTGCAATTCTCCACATTCATCTTCATTTCACTTTATTTTTTGTCTGCCATTCATTCCCTCTCCCTCTTCAACCATGGTAAAGGCTGCCACTGGGTTGAAAGCCGATTGAGCTTCTCCAAAGATTGTAAGGACTTTAGCCCACCATTTACCTTTAAGCATCAGCATTCTTTTATATTTCACCGGGATCACAAATTTCCAGTCCCCCATTAAACATTGTCGCCCTCCATTTATTCAAAGCTGTACATGTGCTTATGAGTAATTATGCTAATGAGCTGATTCCAAAAAATTGAGTGCAATCAACGCACTGCACTTTTGATAAGCTTTCCATTCATTTCTAATCACTGGAATTAACTGTACAATAATGGAATATGTAAGCTACTAATTTTGACAGTCGGAAAGAATTGATCCAATGGAACCACTGATATTAGGGGACTTCAAAAATACTTTGGTTACTGGCTATATCCACCAGTTCCTGCACATGACTAGAAAAATTAATATAAAGCTAGCATCAATAGTCACTGCTAAAATAATAATCAAAAATACTAAAAAACAAAATGTTATCAAATTGTTCAATTATTTTTAATGGCTTGATCTTTCTTTAAGACATTAGTTGATCTCATGCAGTATTGCTCATGGATGGTCAGAGCATGGATGTGATGTTCAGCTGGTAACAGCTGTATTGAACATGACCTTTTTTTTTTAAGGCCACTACTCAGGCACACTATATGGGAAAAGGGCCGAATATGCACTTCCTGAGGTTAATTGACGGTGAACTGTTGAGAGGATTATGTAGATTGGCTGCTTCTTGTAAATCTAGGGTTCCTGTCCTTGAAGAGAGGCTAAATTATAAAGGTTGGAAAAACTAGCTTTTTGCCTTTAGATACTTTTGGTAGTTTGAAATGTAACACTTAAAGTTTGCCTGATTTTTTTCAGACTCAGGATTCCTACATATAAAAAGAGAGTGTGCTATTAGATTGTTCATTGCATTTAATTAACCAACAATTTTGAATTCAAGGTAAATTAAAAATGCAATATGGTTTTCTGGGAATTTTCATGACCGTCTTTTTTGACTAGTATTTACTATTTACAATAAAATATTAGCATTAAGAAATTGAAAATATTTTGAGAGTTCCGTTTTTGCCACAATTCGCTTCATTATTGGTATAGAATCAGATTCTAATTCTTGGAATCCAGCTTCAATTTCTGAAGATCACACCCCTTACCCCATTTAAATTTTACTGTCAAATTTAGATTTACAAAGGTCCAACCCCACTCCTACTTACAATGCTGCATCGATAAGAGTGAACTTGGGCTCTCTTCATAACAGCTTTCACATAAATGACATTGATTTATTACAAACTGAAAAGCACAAATGTATAAGCAGGTTTTATCTCTCAACATAATTTCAGACAAAATGGGCAATCCCTTGTGAAAAATACAATGATGCAAACTCTTTGAAAGGCAAACACATCAAGATTTATGTTTCAGTTTTATGCCCATTTCAAACAGCATAATATTTGCTTTACATGATATAGTGATACAATATTGTACCAATAAAAGTTATTGCTAATGGCTCAGTTATACCAGTGGATAACTTCAACTCTGACGGCTCCAAAGTGCCCTTTCACACTCACTTGAGAGTACCTAGACATAATTGAGTGTGTGCTCGACACACATAGTTCCACAGAGCCTTGCTCTGCACTGTTCTCATCTTGTAATGAAAATAGTGCCATCATTAAATGGAAAAAATAGGGTGCTTATAAAATTAATCCTTTTCTTCAATATGACCCAGATCTGATTGAATAGGGCTAGCATTTGAGCTACAGCTGCAGCACGAAGTGAAAATGAACGGGACGATTGCAGTTTGAAGTGTTGTCTGCTTCAGTTGCCCATCTAACACTAGTCCCTGGCTGAGTGCACATACCTCCACATTGCCTAAATACTAAATAAAACTGTTGAAGATCAGCTTGCTCCTGTTGATTAATTACAATGCATCATCTCTTGCATCTATGGTAAGGTCCTCAGTGCAACTGTCCCAGATATGTAATGACACCTAGAAATCTGATCTCAGCCAGGGCTGCAGTAAGGAGGCTACAGTTGATCTCAATGTCTCTGAGCTTGCAAGGGAAAAAGTCAGCTCGTTCCTGCTCCTGATCACCATCCAGCGATTTTTGCTAGAAACAGAATGCATTGTTTCTGGGCATTGTAACAAGCTTGGCTGTGATGTCCTCTTTGAGTGAAAAATAACTCACTATGTCATCTGTGACGGAAAACCCACCTGCCGAATGGAAAAATATTAATTTTGTTGTATGAAAGTTGCCTGAGATTTTTTTACTGGACATTACAAACAACTTTTAAAAAGCAGAACAGAACAGCTGAAGATGGCCACGCACAATTTGCCTATAAGAAGCCAAAGACCGGCTGGGGGTCAGAGGTAATTACCCAGTTTAGCTAGAACAATAGCTCTGATTCAATTACCGAGAATGGGTTTTGTCAACAGAGGTCATCAAAAGCCTCGACACTTTGAAAGAGTCAAACCACCACCAACCCTCCCTCCCACCACACCAGGTAGAGGCCTGCTCAGGTCGGGAAAAAGAACCTGACCCGAACCCAAGACCGACCTGGCCCGAGTCTCTCCGATTTTGCCCCAACCCGAGCCCGACCCGACCATCCCTTCACTTGCCTTCCAACTGGGAAGCTCCACGAAGCTGCAGCGCATGCATGATGACATCACTCACTCACTGCGCAGATTCAGTTTCATCCTGGACTCCCAGCTCAGGTAAGTTGTGTAATTTCAATGCTTAACAGCAGAGCACTTACCGCGTGTGTCTGGGCCGACCCGACCCGAGCCCAAAAGCCGGACCCAGAAGAGGGGCCTGACCCCAGATATGTCGTCGGGTCCAGTTGGGTTCGGGTCAGGTAGCAGGCCTTTACCACCAAGTATGTTTGCACAGATTGAGAGAAGAACTTTGGATTTCAAACAACCTTCCAGAAACATCTGTTTTCAAACAAAGAGGTGGCCACATGACATACCTGCCTGGGTAACTCAGTTTGTGAATTATGCCTCAGAGAAAGACAAAAGACAGGAACTGAACTCCAAGAAGCACCCTCTCTCTCTCCCTCTCCACCAAAGTCCCAGGAAGGCCTTGGCTGCAAATAAACCTCAAATCTACAGACAGGCAACCCCCAAGAGGATGGATAAAGCCTCTCTTCAGCCTTCTGGAACCAGAGAAGCAAGCCTGAATTGTGCATGGCCCAGCAAAGACTTCAAGACTTTAACTTCAACAAAGGACACTGAAATTCAGTATTTGAATTCCATTTATTACGTACTGTACTCCGTTTTCCCCTCTGTATCTATTGGTGTGTGCGTGTGTGTGTATGCCTCTCGTATGAATGTGAGCGTGGAAGCATCATGTATTTGAGTAACCTTAACCAGTTTAGAGTGATAAGGTTAACAAACTTACAACTTTCTTGTTTAATCTCCAGAAAACCTGTCTGATAAATAAAAGAGTAACAGGAGCAAATGCTCACTGAGTTAGTAAGTTAAATCACTGTGTTAAAAGGATAAACCCTGTTACGATCAAACCAGAGAAGGGGCAAAAGGGGAGCCTGAGACCCCTTCCTCACCTGGTCGTAACACATTTCACACATGAAGGACTGGATTTTGTGCCAAAAAGGCAGGGGAACCCCACCTCTGCCTTTTCGCCTCCCCCACCCCACCTCGCGGAGCGATCCTCCAGTCTTGTCAAATCAAAGAATCACAAGCCGGGATCCCCTTGCCTTTAAAGAAGGGGATACTGCCTCCATGAGCTGCTGGCCAATCAGAGAACTGGCAGTTCAGCAGTGTCACTGGGAGCGGTGCCCATACCACAGAGGCCACAGTCCCAGAGACAGCACTGACCCCAGACAAGAGGTAGGTGAGGCAGGTTCGCCGGAGCCAATCTGAAAGGCCCTGGTGAAGGGGTGCTGCGGGGGGAGGGGGTGGGGGGCCATCCAGTCCGGGGGAGGGGGCGTCCTGGGGGGTAAAGTTGTTCTGGTGGGGGTCCTCCGTGGTCCACAAAGGAGGGCCCCCCCCACTCCACAAGCCCATGGGGAGGGCGCATGGTGTTGCAAGGTGTCTTGCCCACGCAGCGGAGACATCCCCCGCCGCTAAGATTCCAGATATAGGACATTCACCAACTGTCTCTCACTAATGGAGAGAGATGCCTATGGTCCTTTGGGACTACGGTTAGAACAACTGTATCCCAGCATAAGGCAGTTCTTTCAGAAAAGGGAGGGAGAAAATTGGAGCAAAACAAAAGGAGGAAATGCTGTCAAATTTTGGATGTTACTTTGTGTCTGCTCCATGCTTGTTTCTCAGAAACACATTACACAAGGCGGCCTTAAAGTGAGTTTAAGAATAATTTAACCTGTAGTTATGAGTGAGAGTTTCACAACTAATTATACTACACTCTCAGGACTATGCATGCCGCTATCTGCAGTATAGTACATGACTCTTGTCATTCTGAACTCCCCGGTATCAATACAGATGAAGGCGGTGCAAATCATCAGCCTACTATTCTGGCTGAAAACCTATTTTCACACCCGAGAATGCATTTTATGATGACTAGTTTTATGTAAAAATGGTCACAGTTGGAGATTTTCTATTACAGGAATTAACTGTTCCTTTAAAAAAGTAATCCTGGTTGTAACCCATAACATTCTTAAAGCAAAATTCAGACTAACAGATAGCACAGGCTCCAATGTAGCTTCCATTTATATCATACTGTACTTGATATAATAATTAAAAAACACTGTGATCAGATAACTTTCAAGTCACTGTCAATCTCCTATTTTAAGTGTTGCGCTCTTGTTGACTTCTCAAGATCATTCTCTGAACATACCATTAAAGAGTAGAGACAGAAAAAGTAACCTTTGCTCTCCGTTAGTGCAATATAACACCGAGGCTCCGGACACTGGAGCAGAAGGATGAGAAAGTATATTCTTTTCTGAAAATTTGTGATAGGAAAGAAAAACTCATCTTATTCTTGTGCTATTTGTTGATTGCTGATTTACTTTTATGTGGCCGCTATTACTATCCAAGTAGCAAGAATCTGGATGAGATAAAGAGTTCTACACTGTTTGATGAGAAGTGATAAATTCTGATTTGTTCCAAATTGAGGAGTCCCACAGTATTTGAACAATGCAATGTAATGTTTAAAATCAAAGCTGTCTTAAGTGGCTCTGTGTTTATACATTTTCTTTGCAGATGGGGTTGAAGTTAAAGAGCTCATCACAATCTAGCCTGTACACATTGGTGCTCTTTCAAATTGTGTTTTTAACACAATGGTGTAAAATTCTTAAAAGCAAATGATATTTGCGAGCCTCAGGTCTCAAAACATCTGGTTGGACTTTTTCTGGACAGATTAACACTGCACCTCCTCTGTTAAAATGCATCTCTGTGAGGACAGTTTGTCAACATTACAGCAATTCAGAGGCAGTTCATTAAATGTATACAAATTCATTTGCTGAAAATAGAAATCACAGTGAATAAATATTCAAATCTACTGTAGATCGAAACAAGGTTGTTTTGCCACAACACTTCATCATATCGCTGTAATACCTCAACCCTGACAAAGATGGACGCTCAGAGCCATAATTAGTTTTAAGAGAATGGTTTCATTTATTTGACGTTTTTTTGTTACACATACTTTCTGTTATATATTGGGAGGAACTTGTAAAGAAAGTTAGACACCAAGACAGCCAGATCACATGTTACATGCTCGTTACATAGGAATAGGTTATCCTGCTTCCCCCTTTAAAAAAGATTAATAAACTATTTACAGGTACACTAATTATATAGCTTCAAAAACAAGCACATCTTTGAGAATATGCACACTTGGCAAAATAACAACTGACTATATTGCTTGAAATGATATTTATAAATCAACTTCAACAATTGGTTTACGAAGTCTACCTGATCTCGCAGATTTTGGTGCAGAGTCAAATTGTGGACTGAATAGTTTCAGTTCAGGACTTACAGAAGATCTTGTTTCTTTTTCTGAAACTGGTACTTCAGACACCAAAGTCTGAACTAGTTCACACTCTGTCTATCAAGGTGGTCATGCTCAAGCTTTGGATCATCCTTCACTGGGATCATGTGATCTACATGGACTGTTTGAAATAGTCAGGATGACCATGATTGTAAAGAAGGTTTAGGAAGCTTGTTCCTACAGTTTTGGCAGATAGTACATTTACTAACCAATGATTCTATATCATTGTCTAGACCAGGCCAATAAACAAAACTTCTGCCTATGGATTTCATGTTAACTATACCCATGTGTTCAGTATGAAGTTCTGCCAGAATCTTGTCTCTCAAGAACTAGGTACTATCACTCTCAGACCCCATTTAATGCATCTATGTTCACATGACAACTTGCCATGTCGATTGGGGAATGGTTTCATTTCTGCAGCTGTATACTGGTCAAACTCTGTCCAAAGTTCAAAGTTTGTTCATAGACTCTTTTTAAAACTAGGTCTTTGAGTTTTGTAGTATGAGGACATGTAAGGGTTAATACTGGAGACAATGAGAGCAACCCCTCCCACTATAAAGATGATGATGTCACATGGTAATGGGCTTTTGGAAGGAGAGTAGCCACACAAAGGATGTTAGCTAAGGAGGCTTGACAAGAGTGTAAATAGTAATATATACATATAATAAAGTGTTATTAGTTGACCTAATCTAGACTCCTAGACTTTATCTACAATGCCCTAATTAGCAGCTACAGCTACTACTACTACTACACACAACCAGAAAATTTGAAAATCATCTTACCTCATTAAATAGGGCCAGGAGAACAGCAGATCTTATTGGGGGACTGCTATGAATTGCAGAGCTGCACTGCAGCCGAAGAAGAGACAGACAGTCAGTGAGTCAACTGTGCAGGCATTCAGACGGCGCCACAGAAGCGTGGTGGTCTGCAACAAAACATCAAGTCCAGCAATCAGGTTCCAAGTCTCAGCACCGGGCAATGGTCCAGGATCGGGTGAGAGAATTCCAAAGGGGCCATTCTTGGCTAATGGCGCACTGGGTCGAAAAAAAGTGGGGAGAGGGGTCAATCAGGCAAAAAGGCGATTTGGTAGTCGAGCAGAGATGACAGCCATAACCAGACCGCGGAGCGAAAGCGCAAGAACGGTTGGAAAGCATGGGAAACTCCCAGAAAGAGCGCGAACACTTCCAATAAAGCCAGTACAATTTAAGAATAAATGGAAACACCCTACAAAGAATAAGAAACCGAATGGATTTGAAATTCAGAATGCCTGAAAGATTCCACAATCAGGTAAAAATTGGTCCATATGAAGAAAAAAATTCCTATGATTTAGGATTGTTTCCCAGCTCCACATTAAATCAGAAACAGAACAAGTAAATACTCTTTTATAGTCTATGGGTTCAATTGCAGATGGCGGGATTGTGAGGCAAGGGATAAACGAGGCTTCTGATAAATTTGAAGATGTGCTGCAAGCCTTCGACAAGTATTTCAACTTACGCAGTAACAAAATTCTGGAAAGAGAAAAAATTTAACAAGTGAGTTCAGAGAATAGGTGAATCCATAGGTTCTTTTATAAATGATCTGTACAGATTGGCAGAGGGTTATGAATATACAGAATTAAAAGCGGAACTGATAAGGGACCAAACAGCTGTTGGCATAGCTGTGTCAGATCTCTTGCTGTCCAAAAATGACCTTACACTCGAGAAGGCAGTTCAGATCGTACAACAGGCAGAAGTACGAAGACAAAACAGAGCTGTTCTGCGGGCTGAAGAGAAGCCTTGCATTAAAAGTCATCCAATGACTGTACAGTTCTTGAAGCCAAAGACGGAGAGACAATCTGTAGCTAAGAAGACACACACGGGTGAGAAGGTGCATGACAGCGAGGAACCATACCAGCGCTGTGGAACCAGGAAGACCCACAGATGGAGCAGTGTCCTGCTAGCAAAGCAGAGTGCTTCATCTGTAAAAAGACTGGGCATTATGGAAAAATGTGCCAGAGCAATACCACTTCACTAAAAGTCTTAAAGCAGAAGACCTTCACACAGAGAGCAGTGAATGAAGTGCATCAACTTCCAGAAGAAAAAGGAACCAGGAGATTTCCCAGAAGAAGTTAATGACCGAAATCAAGGATTTTGGATGGCAGACATCTATGGAAACAGGCACCTAACAAATTTCAAATTGGACACAGGTGCTAGTGTCATAGTTCTGTCAGACCAAGAGCCATGGTTGATGAGACATTGCCTACAACCGGCGGGCACACTGTTGCATGGTCCAGGCGGGACCCAACTGAAAGTGAAGGGTAAACTTAAAACAACTCTTCATAGAGGGAGACAAATTATGGAGACGTTATATGTCTTGCAAAATCTAGAATTTTCCTTGCTAAGTAGAAAAGCATACTTAGACCTGCATCTGATCAAGAAGATTGACCAAGTCAAACAGCCACAGGTAAACAGTCACTTCCAAGCAGACTACCCAAAACTTTTCACTGGTCTCGGAAGACTCAAGACAGAGTCTAGAAGCACATTTAAGGACAATGCCAGACCAGTGCGTATCTTCACACCCAGAAAGATACCTCACTCATTGATGAACCAAGTTCAAGACCACTTGGAAGAGATGACCAGACGGGGAGTCATTTCTGTGGTTACATGATGAGTGGAGTGGTGCTCGGCCATGGTTCCTGTCCCGAAACAAAATGGAATTCTACGTATGTGTGGATTTAAAAAAGAGCTTAACAAAGCATTGGCACACAAGATTCTCTCAATGTCCATAATGGATGACAGCTTAGCGAAATTGTCTCAGAGCACCATCTTACTAACTGGACGCCAATAGTGGGTTTTGGCAGGTACCCTTAGGTGAGACCTCAAGATTACTAACCGCATTTATACCACCTTTTGGGAGGTTTTGTTTCAATCAGTTACCATTTGGAATAATTTGCGCATCAGAGATCTTCCAAGGATCTATGTCTAACATCTTAGAAAGGCTCAAAGGAGTTATTTGACACATGGATGACATCCTGATACATGGGCAGACAGTAGAGGAACATGACCAAAGAGTCTGAGAAATTCTACAATGACTTCAAGAAGCAGAGCTAATGCTGCACGAGAAGTATGAATTTTCCAAGGCTTCAACTTGTTTGCAGTAAAGGTATATGGTAAAGCCACAGAAGACATGAGCCATTACAGAATTCCCTACTCCCATTCAGCAATACCAAAGACTCTTGGGAATGCTGAATCAATTAGAAAAGTTTTTACCTTATTTAGCGCAGGTAACAGAACCACGAAGACAACTTCTCAGAAAAGAGCAAGCGCGGTGCTGGAGTTCACATCAAGAATAAGCATTCCAGAAGATTAAAGATATGCTCGTATCACCGGACATCTTGACACACAATGACCCTACACTACCAACGATAGCAGCAGGTGCCTGCTCAACTGGGCTAGGGGCAGTCCTTTTCCAGGAGCAACCTGATGGTTCTCGTAGGCCAATATTTTATGCATCTAGAACTTTGTCTGACACAGAGACAACGTATGCGGTAATTGAAAAAGAAGCACTTACCGCCAAATGGGCATGTGAGAAATTTTCTGCTTATATTGTCGTATTGAGAGTTGTCATCAAGACAGACCATAAACCTTTGGTATTTTTGTTGGATGAAAAGGAGATTGCAAAAATTCCTCCAAGAATCCAAAGATTTTGTTTAAGATTGATGAGATATATGTATGAGACAGTGTATGTCCAGGGAAAGATGCAAACGTCTGCTGATGAGCTATCAAGAGCAATGGTAGATCATCCAACACAAGAAGATGTAAATTTTGTGCATTAAATAGAGTCATACTCACAGTATACACACAAAATTGGCCAGCAAGTGCACAGAAATGGCAATAACTTTGTTAAGCCCAAAAAAGCGATGAAGAATGTATTCGCGTAAGGCAGTATTGCACACAAGCACATCCTTGTGGGAAAACGATGAAAACTTTCTCTGAGTATAGAAAATACTTCCCAATTATCGATGATTTGCTCGTTTATAATGACTGAATAGTCATTCCTAGTTCAATGAGATCAGAGATCATAGATCATAGAACGTCTACATCAAGACCATATGGGAATAATGAAGTGCAGAGCAAAGGCACAATCATCAGTGTGATGGCCAGGAATATCCAAAGAAATGAAAATCTGATCCAGAACTGTCAGATCTGTGCAATACAAAGAACAGTACAGCATGAAACCTGTTAACTACTCAATTTCTGACCAAACTGTGGCAACATCTAGCTATAGAATTATTTATGTTCAATGGAAAGTCCTACATAATCATCATTGATTACCTCTCAAGGTGGATAGAAGTACGAAGGTTATATGATGAGTCCTACAAGACATCTTTGCGAGACATGATATCCCTGACGAAGTATTGTCAGACAACAGACCACAGTATTTCACAGTTTGCGACAAGAATGAAATTTCAACATTTCAAGTTCACCACGTTATCCACAGTCGGATGGTGAAGCGGAAAGAGGTGTAAGAACCACAAAGTCCTTATTGAAGGAGAATGAAGATCTTCCAACCTCACTTCTTATTTATCAATCATCACCGTTGATGTGTGGACTATCAGCTGCAGAGTTACTGATGGGCAGGAAGATAAGAACGCAACTTCCTGCTTTGTCTAAAAAATAGCTTCCAGGATTGTATGTCTGGGACTATGAGAGAGTAAGAGGCCAGGAAAACTCTTATAGAAGGCAACAAATTTGAAATTACAACAGAATATTTTGTGTCAGATCCTCACCAAAACTGAATGAAGGCCAAAGGGTATGGAGACGTGACCTAGAAAGGGAAGGCACTAATCTACAGAGATTGTATGTGGTACACACAACATACAGTGGAATAAGAGAATCATTATCCTGAAACCCCTGAAATAATCAAGAGTGCCAAGCCTGCTATACTCTCAGCACTACATGAACTGCTTCGCCTGTGCTGGGACGAGGGAGCAGTACCACAGGACATGCGCGATGCCAATATCGCTTTCGAGCAGAGAGATCGACCATTGACATGCTGTTCTCCCTTCGTCAGATACAGGAGAAATGCCGCGAACAACAGATGCCCCTCTACATCGCATTCATTGATCTCACAAAAGCCTTTGACCTCGTCAGCATGACAATATGAAAGGCACAATTCAACATAGCGGCACCTCATCAGACCCCTTTCCTATCCTGAGTGGCGTGAAACAAGGCTGTGTTCTCGCACCCACACTTTTTGGGATTTGTTTCTCCCTGCTGCTCTCACATGCGTTCAGTCTTCAGAAGAAGGAATTTTCCTCCACACAAGATCAGGGGGCAGGTTGTTTAACCTTGCCCGTCAAAGAGCGAAGTCCAAAGTACGGAAATTCCTAATCAGGGAACTCCTCTTTGCTGACAGAGAGATCTTGGTGTCCAGGTGCATAAATCCCTGAAGGTTGCTACCCAGGTTAATAGGGCTGTTAAGAAGGCATATGGTGTGTTAGCTTTTATTAGTAGGGGGATCGAGTTTCGGAGCCACGAGGTCATGCTGCAGCTGTACAAAACTCTGGTGAGACCGCACCTGGAGTATTGCATGCAGTTCTGGTCACCGCATTATAGGAAGGATGTGGAAGCTATGGAAAGGGTGCAGAGGAGATTTACTAGGATGTTGCCTGGTATGGAGGGAAGGTCTTACGAGGAAAGGCTGAGGGACTTGAGGTTGTTTTCGTTGGAGAGAAGGAGGAGGAGAGGTGACTTAATAGAGACATACAAGATAATCAGAGGGTTAGATAGGGTGGATAGTGAGAGTCTTTTTCCTTGGATGGTGATGGCAAACACGAGGGGACATAGCTTTAAGTTGAGGGGTGATAGATATAGGACAGATGTCAGAGGTAGTTTCTTTACTCAGAGTAGTAGAGGCGTGGAACGCCCTGCCTGCAGCAGTAGTAGACTCGCCAACTTTAAGGGCATTTAAGTGGTCATTGGATAGACATATGGATGAAAATGGAATAGTGTAGGTCAGATGGTTTCACAGGTCGGCGCAACATCGAGGGCCGAAGGGCCTGTACTGCGCTGTAATGTTCTAATTCTAATTCTGACGATGCTGCTTTATCATCTCACACTGAAGAGTGTCTGCAGAGTCTCATCGACAGGTTTGCGGCTGCCTACAATGAATTTGGCCTAACCATCAGCCTCAAGAAAATGAACATCATGGGACAGGACGTCAGAAATGCTCCATCCATCAATATTGGCGACCACGCTCTGGAAGTGGTTCAAGAGTTCACCTACTTAGGCTCAACTATCACCAGTAACCTGTCCCTAGATGCAGAAATCAACAAGCGCATGGGAAAGGCTTCCACTGCTATGTCCAGACTGGCCAAGAGAGTGTGGGAAAATGGCGCACTGACACGGAACACAAAAGTCTGAATGTATCAAGCCTGTGTCCTCAGTACCTTGCTCTATGGCAGCGAGGCCTGGACAATGTATGTCAGCCAAGAGCGACGTCTCAATTCATTCCATCTTCGCTGCCTCCAGAGAATACTTGGCATCAGGTGGCAGGACCGTATCTCCAACACAGAAGTCGTCGAGACGGCCAACATCCCCAGCTTATACACACTACTGAGTCAGTGGCGCTTGAGATGGCTTGGCCATGTGAGCCGCATGGAAGATGGTAGGATCCCCAAAGACACATTGTACAGCAAGCTCGCCACTGGTATCAGACCCACCGGCCGTCCATGTCTCTGCTTTAAAGAGGTCTGCAAACACGACATGAAGTCCTGAGACATTGATCACAAGTCGTGGGAGTCAGTTGCCAGCGTTCGCCAGAGCTGGCGGGCGGCCATAAAGGCGGGGCTAAAGTGTGGCGAGTCGAAAAGACTTAGCAGTTGGCAGGAAAAAAGACAGAAGCGCAAGGGGAGAGCCAACTGTGAATCAGCCCCGACAAACAAATTTTTCTGCAGCACCTGTGGAAGAGACAGTCACTCTAGAATTGGCCTTTATAGCCACTCCAGGCGCTGCTCCACAAACCACTGACCACCTCCAGGCGCTTACCCATTGTCTCTCGAGATAAGGAGGCCAAAGATAAGATCCCTACTCCTGAGAAGTAACAGTCAATCATTCATTTGAAACACCCAGATGAAGTTGAAGAAACCCAAAGCAAACAGAATTCTGCAATCCTCAGGAGAAATCAACTACTGTTGTTGGTAGTTGAATCAGATGGACACTAGGACCATGCAGAATCCATTTAACTGAGTGCAGCCACACATTTTTTTTAGAAACAATGAGGCTCAACACAATTGAGTCGGAAATCTTCACCATCCTAGCAAGTAGATCACTGGGAGCTAGCTTATTTTGTTCATCACAGTCTCTACTACCCTTTGATGCAAAACGTTTTGCACTTCAATCCTATTTTGTCACCAAAATCTTATATATTGGGAGGAACTTATAAAGAAAGACAGACATAAGATGCCCACTACACATTTTGTGACATCATCACACACTGGGCATGCTCATAATATAGGAATACATTACACTTCCTATCTTCTTCTTTAACCTAGGACTTCATCTTAACATCTCCTGAGAAATGGTGAGACCTATGAAAACAATTATAATTGTATAATGGATTGAGACTTTTACCAATGTAGGTTCAAATTATACTATCAGGTGCATCTCAATGTCCTTTCAGGGAAAACGAAGCTATGTCTATGCTTGCTTTCATGCCTGCATCGACCTCTGATCACTAGTGCCTATAACACTAGCTATAATTTAGTGCTAGGAAGAGCCAAGGAGACATATCTCTTTATGTTAATACATGAATCTTATGATGGAATGAAACACTCTATGGTGAAGAATTCGATCAATGTGATTGGTGACAAAAAAGGGTATATTCTGGCAAAACTCTGGCAGCTCACATAATTATTATTGCTTGAATCACTGTCAGCTCTTCGTCATTTATGTAGAACATTGATTTTCAAGAAGTCAATTAATAAAGCATAGATTTAACAGTAAGATGGCTTTGCATGCAAAGTTACATGTCAGTAAATTTCTGAACTACTGTAATCTTAACAAATGGATATGAGGTATTAAAATGTTCACTTTTCATAGAATGTATGTTGCCTCCCAGGTGCACGGGTCAGGGATGTCTCAGATCGGCTGCAGAACATTCTGAAGGGGGAGGGTGAACAACCAGTTGTCGTTGTGCACATAGGCACCAATGATATAGGTAAAAAACAGGATGAGGTCCTACAAGCAGAATTTAGGGAGTTAGGAGCCAAGTTAAAAAGTAGGACCTCAGAGGTAGTAATCTCAGGATTGCTACCAGTGCCACGTGATAGAGTAGAAATGAAAGAATAGTCAGGATGAATGCGTGGCTTGAGAGATGGTGCAGGAGGGAGGGGTTCAGATTTTTGGGACATTGGGACCGGTTCTGGGGGAGGTGGGACTATTACAAATTGGATGGTCTACACCTGGGCCGGACTGGGACCAATGTCCTTGGGGGTGCTTTTGCTAACGCTGTTGGGGAGGGTTTAAACTAATGTGGCAGGGGGATGGGAACCAAATGAGGTCAGTGGACAGTAAGGAGGTAGTAACTAAAGCCTGTAAGGAACTAGATAATGAAGTCAGCGTGACTAAGGGAAAGAGTAGGCAGGGAGCAGATGATGAAAGCAAAGGGACTGGTGGTCTGAGGTGCATTTGTTTTAATGCAAGAAGTGTAGTAGGTAAGGCAGATGAACTTAGGGCCTGGATTAGTACCTGGGAGTATGATGTTATTGCTATTACTGAGACTTGGTTGAGGGATGGGCATGATTGGCAACTAAATATCCCAGGATACCGATGCTTCAGGCGGGATAGAGAGGGAGGTAAAAGGGGTGGAGGAGTTGCATTACTGGTCAAAGAGGATATCACAGCTGTGCTGAAGGAAGGCACGATGGAGGACTCGAGCTGTGAGGCAATATGGGCAGAACTCAGAAATAGGAAGGGTGCGATAACAATGTTGGGGCTGTACTACAGGCCTCCCAACAGCGAGCGTGAGATAGAGGTACAAATATGTAAACAGATTATGGAAAGATGTAGGAGCAACAGGGTGGTGGTGATAGGAGATTTTAATTTTCCCAACATTGACTGGGATTCACTTAGTGTTAGAGGTCTAGATGGAGCAGAATTTGTAAGGAGCATCCAGGAGGGTTTTCTGGAGCAGTATGTCAATAGTCCAACTCGGGAAGGGGCCATACTGGACCTGGTGTTGGGGAATGAGCCCGGCCAGGTGGTTGAAGTTTCAGTAGGGGACTACTTTGGGAATCGTGATCACAATTCCGTAAGTTTTAGAATATTCATGGACAAAGACGAGAGTGGTCCTAAAGGAAGAGTGCTAAATTGGGGGAAGGCCAACTATTCCAAAATTTGGCAGGAGCTGGGGAATGTAGATTGGGAGCAGCTGTTTGAAGGTAAATCCACACGTGATATGTGGGAGGCTTTTAAAGAGAGGTTGATTAGCATGCAGGAGAGACATGTTCCTGTGAAAATGAGGGATAGAAATGGCAAGATTAGGGAACCATGGATGACAGGTGAAATTGTGAGACTAGCTAAGAGGAAAAAGGAAGCATACATAAGGTCTAGGCGGCTGAAGAAAGACTAAGCTTTGAAAGAATATCGGGATTGTAGGCGCAATCTGAAACGAGGAATTAAGAGCGCTAAAAGGGGTCATGAAATATCTTTAGCAAACAGGGTTAAGGAAAATCCCAAAGCCTTTTATTCATATATAAGGAGCAAGAGGGTAACTAGAGAAAGGAATGGCCCACTCAAGGACAGAGGAGGAAAGTTATGCGTGGAGTCAGAGAAAATGGGTGAGATTCTAAACGAGTACTTTGCATCGGTATTCACCAAGGAGAGGGACATGACGGATGTTGAGGTTAGGGACAGATGTTTGATTACTCTCAGTCAAGTCGGCATAAGGAGGGAGGAAGTGTTGGGTATTCTAAAAGGCATTAAGGTGGACAAGTCCCCAGGTCCGGATGGGATCTATCCCAGGTTACTGTGGGAAGCGAGAGAGGAAATAGCTGGGGCCTTAACAGATATCTTTGCAACATCCTTAAACACGGGTGAGGTCCCGGAGGACTGGAGAATTGCTAATGTTGTCCCCTTGTTTAAGAAGGGTAGCAGGGATAATCCAGGTAATTATAGACCGGTGAGCCTGACGTCAGTGGTAGGGAAGCTGCTGGAGAAGATACTGAGGGATAGGATCTATTCCCATTTGGAAGAAAATGGGCTCATCAGTGATAGGCAACATGGTTTTGTGCAGGGAAGGTCATGTCTTACCAACTTAATAGAATTCTTTGAGGAAGTGACAAAGTTGATTGATGAGGGAAGGGCTGTAGATGTCATACACATGGACTTCAGTAAGGCGTTCGATAAGGTTCCCTATGGTAGGCTGATGGAGAAAGTGAAGGCGCATGGGGTCCAAGGTGTACTAGCTAGATGGATAAAGAACTGGCTGGGCAACAGGAGACAGAGAGTAGCAGTGGAAGGGAGTTTCTCAAAATGGAGACGTGTAACCAGTGGTGTTCCACAGGGATCCGTACTGGGACCACTGTTGTTTGTGATATACATAAATGATTTGGAGGAAAGTATAGGTGGTCTGATTAGCAAGTTTGCAGACGACACTAAGATTGGTGGAGTAGCAGATACTGAAGGGGACTGTCAGAGAATACAGTAGAATATAGATAGATTGGAGAGTTGGGCAGAGAAATGGCAGATGGAGTTCAATCAGGGCAAATGCGAGGTGATGCATTTTGGAAGATCCAATTCAAGAGTGAACTATACAGTAAATGGAAAAGTCCTGGGGAAAATTGATGTACAGAGAGATTTGGGTGTTCAGGTCCATTGTTCCCTGAAGGTGGCAACGCAGGTCAATAGAGTGGTCAAGAAGGCATACGGCATGCTTTCCTTCATCGGACAGGGTATTGAGTACAAGAGTTGGCAGGTCATGTTACAGTTGTATAGGACTTTGGTTCGGCCACATTTGGAATACTGCGTGCAGTTCTGGTCGCCACATTACCAAAAGGATGTGGATGCTTTGGAGAGGGTGCAGAGGAGGTTCACCAGGATGTTGCCTGGTATGGAGGGCGCTAGCTATGAAGAGAGATTGAGTAGATTAGGATTATTTTCATTAGAAAGACGGAGGTTGAGGGGGGACCTGATTGAGGTGTACAAAATCATGAGAGGTATAGACAGGTTGGATAGCAAGAAACTTTTTCCCAGAGTGGGGGATTCAATTACTAGGGGACACGAGTTCAAAGTGAAAGGGGAAAAGTTTAGGGGGGATATGCGTGGAAAGTTCTTTACGCAGAGGGTGGTAGGTGCCTGGAACGCGTTGCCAGCGGAGGTGGTAGACGCGGGCACGATAGCGTCTTTTAAGATGTATCTAGACAGATACATGAATGGGCAGGAAGTAAAGAGATATAGACCCTTAGAAAATAGGCGACAGGTTTAGATAGAGGATCTGGATCAGCGTAGGCTTGGAGGGCCGAAGGGCCTGTTCCTGTGCTGTAATTTTCTTTGTTCTTTTTCTTTGTTGTAAAATTGGCATCCTCTGCACAATTACATCAAAGTATCAGTCATACTTGGTTGATCTGCACTAAAACTAACCTCAGTGTTATTCATTTCTTGTTCCCAAAGCTTGCCAAAAATAATTACATTGTAACTGTAGTGTAATAAATGGCAATTCATTGCTTTTAGTAATGGTGTACAATTATCAGATTATAATCTGCACAGGTACTGTCACTTCTCTGCAGTGATTATCCAGAATTTCTTCCAGTTTCTTAGATTGTTTAAAACATGTTTGGGCATTTGATTTGAATGAGCAACTGATCTGACAATTACAGTACATCAAGCAGCCAGAAAGCCTATTAGAGAACTTTAGGTTTAACCCCCAAGTGTTGCTTGATTTCGTTTAAAAAAAGTGTGTTAATTTTATTTGCCTCTAGCACATGTACTCCAAAGCTATAAATGCTTTATTTCACTAACAATTAGCAATAGAAAGACATTTTTCAACTATGATATTTTGGGAGTGTACTTTCAAACGTTTTTCTGTTGTTTTGAGAAATAACAGGAATGGTTAGACACCGCTGCATAGAATGACCCAGAATTTGCAGGAATATTAACATTTAGAACCATAGAAAAATTACGGCACAGAAAGAGGCCATTCAGCCAGTCGTGTCCATGCCAGCCGAAAAAAACTAGCTTAATGGAAAAAAATTGAAATTGTGTGGAATATTTATTAACTCTTCTGTTACTCAAATGGGGAAACTGAGAACTAGGAAACAAAAATATATTCACATATATTTCTGAAAGGAACCATCATGCTTGGCATGGGGAGCATCATGTTTGAAAACCTGCTAAAAAGTAGCAGTTTAGAAAATGCTAAGCCCAAAGATGGCTGAAAAATACTCCAGGAGGAGTCAGATTGCTTGTCGAGTTTTGCAATTCTTGGAAACATTGGTAGCTCCTCAGTTAAAGAAGATACAGGAAGTAACCTTTCCGAAACTTGAATTCCAAGTACCCTGGTCATGATGTCTCACAGTGATTAGTCGGCCAGGAAAAGTTAACACTGGTGGGGTGGGCAGAGGCACTGGAATCTGGACCAAGACCTGCTTCTGTCAGATGTCCACCACAATTTTAAAGTGAAAAAAATTCAGATGGAAATGACAGCAGGAGAAGTAGAAGCGGGACTTTTGGAATGATTCTGCTGGTTCCCCCTTTCCCCAAAACATTGTACGTCTGCCTGCTGCAGGTATTTGCATGCCAGCATAATATCAAGTGGGGCCCACAATGGAGGCTTACCAAAGAAAATTGCTTGCAGAGTGATCAATTGGCATTCGTAAAACAACAAATGTAGAGCCAACTTGTTCATCATCCTGACTCGGGGCAAGGTGTCACTTCAAAATTCCTAACCCTGTCCAAGGGATGGATGCCCCAACAATGCTGGAAAAGGCACAGCCATTCGTCCCGTCAGGCAGCTGGCTCCAACTCCATGATTTGGGACTGGGCCAGGGACAGGGCAGACTGCCAGCTGGAAGTCCCACTTTTCCATATAGTATATTAGTTTTCCAATTTGGATGAAATCATTAAAAATGATATTTTTCCAATATTAGTAGTTGTCCAGAAAAATAAACTGTGGCGTAATGTTAACCTAACCTGCCTGGTGGAAAATCGGCATAAGCAGATTAAGCACCAATTTACCTCCCATTGAAATCCATGGATGTGATTGTGTCAGTTTCCCAATGGGCAGATTAAGCTAAAGTTATCCCCTGTGACTTGGTCTTATCAAAGTTAAGAATGAATCTTTAGAGATGGTTTCTGTTTCCTGTTTCTCAATGGAGTGGAGTAAATGAATAGAACACAAATGCGCAATATTTTCAGATACTGTGCGCTATTCTTAATGATGACATTATAATTCATATAGATATTGCAGAAGTAATTTATATGTTAATAAGTAATTGATATGTTAAAGCATTTATTTGTGTAGAAAGCAAGCAAAAGAATGACTTTGCTAAAATTTTAGAAAAAAAGAGACAGAGGAAGCCCTTTTAACCTCCTTTATTTACCATTTGGCCTTTCAGCAGAGGAATGTGTCAAGGAGCATAAGTGATAACGATGACTTATTCCCCATGGATGAAACGGAAAGGTCAATAGGATTCCCAGCAGTGTTGGTAAACTTGATATTGGAAGACTGCGTTGGAGTTTAAATATACATTTAATTTGTCAGAAAATCTGCACTTTTGCACAGCAAATGTCAATTATTGGAGTCAAGGTTTAGATGGGTGAATTACAGAAAAACAGCAGCTAAAGAATCATAGAATCATATAGCACAGAAGGAAATAATTTGGCTCATCGAGTCTGTACCAGTTCTTTCAAAGAGCACTCCAGTTAGGTTTTCTCTTCTGCTCTTTCTTAGTAAGAGTGGAGGAAGAACTAAGGATTAATACCATTTACAAAGCAGAAATTAAAGCAAGTTGTGAATAGCTTTTCTTCTCCTCCCTATCCTAACATTTGCAGTATGTTCTCCTGTAACACAGCTTCCAAATCAAATAAATTTAAGATTGACTATTGTTACGACCAGGTGAGAAAAGTGTCCAGGGGTCCCTCTTAGCCTGCACCTGGTCTCAACATAACAGGGCTTAATTTTTAAAAGACCGTGTTTTAGCTCCCCCATGGTGAACCCTTGTTCACCACTTTCCAATTATAAAGTAAAGAAAACAGCACAAACAGGTTTTCTTAGGTTTTAAGAAAAAAAGCTTGAAATTTATTAAACTTAAACTCTAATTCAGTTAACGCCTACAGATACACCACGCGCCCACGCTAGCATGCATACATGAGACACATATGCAGATAGAGACAGAACGGAAGAAATAAAGTGGAAAAGTTTGAGACAATCTCTGAAGAGGGTTTTTGTTACAGATCTTCAAGCTCACTGTAGAATCTTTGATTGTAGGTAGATCTTGCTTTCCATTGGGACCCAGTATTATTCTGAAACCTTGTTTGCTGTAGGAGACTTTTCTCTCTTGGGCTTCATGTGTCTTCAGTGGATTTGGAGTTCTGAGAGAAAAAGATGGGCGCAGACAGCAGAGGCTGTGGCGAGCCAGCCAGGCGAGGCTGTGGCGAGCCAGCCAGGCGAGGTCTTTTCAATCCAGGAGAAAACAGATACTCTCAGTTCAAACTCTTTGTACAATTCAGAAAAAACAAGCTGCCAAGCAGGCTAGTCACGTGACCAGCTGGTCTGACCATATTTGTTTGTGGATTCGGCTATCCCAGCAGTCATCCTGAAATTTGAGCTCTCTCACCTTCAATGCCTGGTGCTCAAAGTCCATTGTGGGTTAAATTGGATAAGGGAAGTAACCTCTTTTGTCCCTACTGGTATGCAAATGTCCTCCGTTCAAGTCTGGCAGCCCTTGTAACAGGCCTTTTCTTCTTCCCAGCAACAATTTAAAATTTAATGCCCATATGGTGAAATTAATATGCCTCATTCTTGGCAGGTGGGGGCCCAGCATGACACTATGGTATCTGGGGTGTATTCCAGCTCTATAATTAATAACACAGATGCTTTATCATTGGTTCAAAATGTTTAGGAAAGCAAATTGAGTGAACTACTAGGCAAGGCCTTTTATCAGGCATGGTCAAATACATGCTAGATGCATCCAAATACCAATCTGCCACTGATTCAAGCGATGTCCTTACCTTAGATTTATTTAATCCCGATAAGATTATATCATGTAAAAATAACAGCAGCTTCCTTCTCACGGTATGACACCAGTGCATTTATTATAATCAACCAATCTCAGCTCCAGTACAAGAACATGCACCTCTTCTGAAATCAATCCTTCCCTTTCCTTCAGATCTTTCTTTTATGTCTCTACAGCTTGATGTATGTCAGTTCTGCACTCACCCTTATTCAAGTTAGTGGTCTTTAACTCTCAGAGGCTTTTCTACAGAGTGCACAGCTTTAAATGAAAGTTTATTCTATTTCCTACAGCAACCATTACCATCTGAATAATAATAAATGAAACACAACCATCTACTCACCTTGAACTGTCAGAATTCCACATATCAATAAACATGATTCTTCCCTCCATCCCCCATGTGTTCCTGCTCCATACTTTTCTCCTACAATGAGCACCAGCTCTTCACTGTCTCTCTTCATTATACATCAGTTTATAGTTTATGACTCCCTCTCTTACAAAGTATATTTTTGCAAAAAAAAAACATTCATAAAAATCTGTAAAAATGCATTACAAAACAGTTCAAAACAGCACCAAGTTGACATTTTAAAAAGAGTGCAAAGGAAATCAGTTTTCTTCAATACAGGAGTGGGTTGCCTCACAGCCGCAGGAATGGGGTATGGGCCAGACCTGCAGCACATACAGCAACAACGGGAGCGTCTTGCAACTGATGACCAAGTTCTTAGCCACAATGTTTTCTTTATTTCCAAAATATACTTTATTCATAAAAATCTGTAAAAATTACATTGCCAAACAGTTTCAAACAGCACCAAAAAATACAAACATTGCAAGGGAGATCAATTTCCTTCAATACAATCATGAGTTGCCTCACAACCCTTCCATTTCATTTGTCATGTTATTAACATTTTTACATTTTACAGCAAATGAAAATTTTCCTGATACAGTTCGAGGGGTTTCCCATGGATCCAGCCCCTCAGTTCAGCTTGGTGGGGGGACCTTACACTGTGGTTACAATGTATATCAATCTCTTTCTGCCTGTATACAGCCTGTATTATTTCCATAGCTGTCCCTGCAGTGGGTACCAACCTCTGGCACCACCGTACAGTATATTAGTCTTTTCCTGCCTTCCACTGTGCATCAATCTCACTTAATACTGCAGTGTATCTTTACAAGGTAATCATTGCTCAGGTGTGTTCATTTATAGTCTAAAATGAGCTGCAATCTCACTGTTTCAGCCAAATTTCTCACCAATCCATTCCCTTTGCAACTGTATGACAAGTGCTAAATCTAGTCGGCATGCCATCGATTTAAACAAAAAACAGGGATTTACTTTCTCCCTAATCTGTAGTATAGTGAAGCATGATCAACAATATTGTATTTGATACATTTTGGTCAAGATTAAAAGGGGCTGACATCCAACGGCTGGCTTGTCTTTTTGCTTTACAGATGTTAATAACCTTGCTGTGTACTTCCACCCTTTTCTGCTTTTATTTCTAACATTTGCAGTCTTTCTCATTTTATCTTCAGTGTATTTCTGATTTCTTTAAACTGATTCAACAATGTAACTTTTGTTTTAAATCTCGTGACTTTTAGATTACTTACACCTTGTTTGCTTTGGGTTGAATGAATAAATATAGCATAGATCAAATATTTCCCTTACCTATTCCTCACTTGGTTCTGATGTGAATAGAAGGCCTGGAATTGTATGGCTCTGCTGTCAGCTTGCATGCTCAACCATTGCGAGGGAAATCACATAGAATTTACAGCATAGAATCAGGCCATTTGGCCACTATTTGTGCACCACACAAGCCTTCTTCCAACCTACTTCATCTAACTCTATCAGGATATCTTTCTATCCCTTTCTCCCTCATGTACTCCTCCACCATCCCCTCCTGCAGTAGCAAGTTCCATTGTCAGGGCTGGATTTTATGGGCTCCATGATGTGGGGGTGAAGGCGGGGTCATGAAGTATCGCGATGGGCAACAGGTGGGGTGGAGTTCCCGTCGCCCATTGATCTTCCTGGGGACGGGATAGGCCAAATGACGGCCTTCCCACCCAGAAGCCAATTGAGGCCCTTAGGTGGCCTGTTAACGGCTCATTAAGGGCTTCTTCCCACCACCGCTGGGATGTTACCAGTGGCAGGGGGGCTTCCGCCGTCGGGGAGGACGCCTTGTAATACAAGGCGCCCTCCCTGCTGGCTTGGGGTGTGTCCCTCCTCCGTGGGCAATTTTTGGACCATCGAGGACCCCCACTAGGAACCAATTCACCCCCTTGGGACCCCCCCCTCCCCTGGACCTCAAGACCAGCCCCCAGCACCGCCCCCTCACCCTGAAATTCCGGACTGGCCACGGCGACCCTGCCTCACCAACCTCTTGTCCGGGTTCCACCACTGGGCCTAGGTCCAAGGCCTCTGCATTACTGAAAGTGTCCACTGCTCCCAGTCCTCTGATTGGCTTGCAGCTCATTAATGCGGGATTCCTGTCTTTAAAGGGATGGGGATCTTGCCTCCTGAAACTTGCATGTAAAAACACTGGAGGATCACTCCAAGGGGCCGTGGAAATGCAGAGGCGGGGTTCTCCCCACCTTTTCAGCCCAGCATTGGGAACCCCACCTCCTACACAAAATCCACCCCAAAGTGTCTGATTTCTACAGTTTTAGATAGATTTTTATATATCTTATACATTTGTGAAGGAGAATTTTTGGTTAAAATATACTTGGTTTTCTAAAACTGAACTCTGTTGCAAGATTATTGTTGAATAGAACCAGGCTAAAATTGGTAGTTTTTGAACCCACGTTAAATCCATCTTTTTATTGCTATGTTAGAATACATACCAGAAAAATAAAAATTTCAGAGCTATATTTTTGACAATATTGCGGAATACTGAAGGTGAAAGGTTCAAGATAATGATACATTTGGTACAGAAAACACATAAGCATGAATCTATTTTTATTGTTATATTTACATAGCTGGAAAATGGTCTCACGATGAATGTGCCCTCTCAGCAAACTACTGTCATGAGAAGCTCCTTCCACTATTACCCAGCAAGGCAATAAATTGGATTTGCTATCTGGTATGAAAACTGACTGATGTGTTTGTGAAATATCAATTCTGAGGCCATTTTCAGCATGCAGATGAAATGATAAAACAAATGGATGACAGTAGTTAGATACATATGAACATACAAATTAGGAGCAGGAGTAGGCCATTCGGCCCCTCAAGCCTGCTCCGCCATTTGATAAGATCATGGCTGATCTGAATGTGGCCTCAACTCTACTTTCCTGTCTGCCCCCATAACACTTGCCTCCCTTGTCTATCAAGAATCTATCCAACTCAGCCTTGAATAAATTCAATGGCCCAGTCTCTACTGCTGTCTGAGGAAACAAATTCCACAGACTAACAACCCTCAGAGAAAAAATCTCATTTCCATAGCAGTAGTGATCTATCAGACACATGCCATCTATAAACTTTAAGGGGAATAAATTCGACAGCCCCCGGAAATGGGCACAGGGATTGTGATGTGCTATTAACCTGAGCCCATTGCTTCTGATGCAAGCAGCTTGCCAACTTTGTGCTGCCTGCAAATTAATATGTTTTCACTATGAAGCCTGGGCTAACTGCATTGTTGAGTAGCTGTATTTCAGCAAGGGGCTCAAAATTGTGAGAGGCTGGCACCAGTTAAAGCTAGCCTACAGTACTTAAAGCCTGCCTGAACCTCAAAGGGGAAGTGCCTTGTGGCTGGAGCTGGATGTCATGCTACAAACTGTTTCTGACCTGGGAAAGACAGAACAATGGTATGTCATGGGAGACAGTGGGCTCCAAGATTTTATAACATGCCAGGAGGCCTTGGTCGAGGAGGTGCAGAGGAGGAGCGATGCATTCTGTCCTCCAGGGAAACTCTCAGAAGGCAGTGGGACTGGAATGCTATGGCAGTCAATGCCAGGAGTCAAGACCCAATCACCTAGATGCAATGCCACAAAAGGTTCAATGACCTCACACAAGTGGTTAAGGTCAGTGAATGTATCCTCAAATGTTAATCTTGTGCAAGGCTTTTTAAAATTCATTTATGGGTTGCAGACATTGCTGGCAAGGCCAGCATTTATTGCTCATCCTAATTGCCCTTGAGAAGATGGTGCTGAGCTGCCTTCTTGAATTGCTGCAGCCCACATGGCACAGGTACACCCACAGTGCTGTTCAGGAGGGAGTTCCAGGTTTTTGACCCAGCGACTGTGATATGTTTCCAAATCAGAATGGCGTGTGACTTGGAGGGGAACTTGCAGATGGTGGTGTTCTCATGCGCCTGCTGCCTTAGATGGTAGAAGTCACAGGTTTGGAAGGTGCTGTCAAAGGAGCCTTGGCGAGTTGCTGCAGTGCATCTTGTAGATGGTATACATTGCTGCCACAGTGTACTGGTGGTGAAGAGAAAGAATGTTTAAGGTGGTGGATAGGGTGCCAATCAAGCTGGCAGCTTTGTCCTGAATGATGTCAAGCTTCTTGTGTTGTTGGAGCTGCACCCATCCTGGCAAGTGGAGAGTATTCCATCACACTTCGGACTTATGCCTTGTAGATGGTGGACAGGCTTTGGGGAGTCAGGAGGTGAGTTACTCGCCACAGAAACCTCTGACCTGCTCTTGTAACCACAGTATTTGTATGGCTGCTCCAGTTAAGTTTCTGGTCAATGGGAACTCCCAGCATGTTGATGGTGTGGGATTTAGCCTTGATAATGCCATTGAATATCAAGGGGAGATGGTTAGAGTCTCTCTTGTTGGAGATGGTCATTACCTGGCACTTGTGTGGTGTGAATGTTACTTGTCACTTATCAGCCCAAGCCTGAATGTTATCCAGGTCTTGTTGCATGCAGGCACAGATTGCTTTGGTATGAGGAGTCACAAATGGTACTGCAACATTGTGTAATCTACAGCAAACATCCCCACTTCTGACCTTATGTTGGAGGGAAGGTCATTGGTGAAGCAGTTGAAGGTGACTGGACCTAGGACACTGCCCTGAGGAATTCCTGCAACAACGTCCTAGGGCTTAGAGATTTGGCCTTGACCAACCAGAACCATCGTCCTTTGTGCTAGGTATGACTCCAACCACTGGAGAGTTTTCCCCTGATTCCCAATGACTTTAATTTTGCTAGGTCTCCTTGGTGCCACACAGTCAAATGCTGCCTTGATGTCAAGAGCAGTCACTCTCACCTCACCTCGAGTTCAGCTCTTTTGTCCATGTTTAGACAAAGGCTGTTATGAGGTCAAGAGCTGAATGACCCTGGCGGAACCCAAACGGAGCATCGGTGATCAGGTTATTGCTGTGTAAGTGCTGCTTGATAGCACTGTCAATGACCCCTTCCATCACTTTGCTGACGATTGAGAGTAGACTGACGGGGCGGTAATTGGCTAGATTGGATTTGTCCTACTTTTTGTGTACATGACATACCAGAGCAATTTTACATATAGTTGTGTAGTTGCCAGTGTTGTATTTGTAGTGGAACAGTTTGGCTTGGGACATGGCTAGTTCTTGAGCACAAATCTTCAGTACTACTGGCGGGATGTTGTCAGGGTCCATAGCCTTTGCTGCATCCAGTGCCTTCAGCCATTTCTTGATGTCACATGGAGTGAATCGAAGTGATCCTAAGATCAGCCATAATCATTTTGAATGGTGGAGCAGGCTTGATGGGCCATATGGTCTACTCCTGCTCCTGTTTCTTGTGTTCTTGTAAATTGACTGGAGACTGCCATCTATGATGCGGGGGACCTCAGGAGACCAAGATGGATCATTCACTCAGCACTTCTGGCTGAAGATGATCGCAAATGCTTCAGCCTTGTCTTTTGCACTGATGTGCTGGGCTCCCCTATCATTCAGGATGGGGATGTTTGTGGAGCCTCCTCCTCCTGTTAGTTGTTTAATTATCCACCATTCACGACTGTATGTGGCAGGACTGCAGAGCTTAGATCTGATCCATTGGTTGTGGGATGGCTTAGCCCTGCCCATTGCATGCTGCTTCTGCTGTCTGGCATGCATGTAACCACGTGTTTTAGCTTCACCGGGTTGGCACCTCATTTTTAGGTATGCTTCGTGCTGCTCCTGGCATGCCCTCCTGCACTCTTCATTGAATCCGGGTTGATCTTTTGACTTGATGGAAATGGTTGAGTGAGGGATATGCCAGGCAGGGGGGTTACAGATTGTGGTTGAATATAATTCTGTTATTGCTGATGGCCCACAGTGCCTCATGGATGCCCAGCTGCTCGATTATTTCTGAATTTATCCCACTACAACATGGTGGCAGTCTCCTCAGTGTGGAGTTGGGACTTCATCTCCAAGAACTGTGCAGAGGTCACTCCTACAAATACTGTCAGATGCACCTGCAACAGGTTAATTGGTGACGGTGAGGTGAAGCAAATTTTTCCCTCATGTTGGTTCCCTCAGCATCTACCACAGGCCCAGTCTGACAGCTACGTCCTTCAGAACTCGGCCAGCTCAGTCAGTAGTGGTGCTACCGAGCCACTCTTGGTGATGGGCATTGAAGTCCTCCACCCAGAGTACATTCTATGCCCTTGCTACCCTGAGTGCTTCTTCCAAGTGGTGTTTAAAATGGAGGAGTCCTGATTCATCAGCTGAGGGGGGGCAATAGGTTATAAACATTCCTTGCCCGTTTGCCATGGGACTTCATGGGGTTAGGAGTCAATGTTGAGGACTCCCAGAGCCACTCCCTCCTGCCTACATACCACTGTGTAGATGGGATCGACCCTAGAATACTGAGGGAGGCAAGGGAAGAAATTGCTGGGGCCTTGACAGAAATCTTTGCATCCTCATTGGCTACAGGTGAGGTCCCAGAGGACTGGAGAATAGCCAATGTTGTTCCTTTGTTTAAGAAGGGTGGCAAGGATAATCCCGGAAATTATAGGCCGGTGCGCCTTATGTCAGTGGTAGGGAAACTATTAGAGAGGATTCTTCGGGACAGGATTTACTCCCATTTGGAAACAAATGAACTTATTAGCGAGAGACAGCATGGTTTTGTGAAGGGGAGATCATTACTAATTTGATTGAGTTTTTTGAGGAAGTGACGAAGATGATTGATGAGGGAAGGGCAGTGGATGTTGTCTATATGGACTTTAGTAAAGCCTTTGACAAGGTCCCGCATGGCAGACTGGTGCAAAAGGTGAAGTCACACGGGATCAGAGGTGAGCTGGCAAGATGAATACAGAACTGGCTTGGTCACAGAAGACAGAGGGTAACAGTGGATGGGTGTTTTTCTGAATGGAGGGATGTGACTAGTGGTGTTCCGCAGGGATCAGTGCTGGGACCTTTGCTGTTTGTAGTACATATAAATGATTTGGAGGAAAATGTAGCTGGTCTGATTAGTAAGTTTGCGGACGACACAAAGGTTGGTGGAGTTGCGGATAATGATGAGGATTGTCAGAGGATACAGCAGGATATAGATCGGTTGGAGACTTGGGCGGAGAAATGGCAGATGGAGTTTAATCCGGGCAAATGTGAGGTAATGCATTTTGGAAGGTCTAATGCAGGTGGGAGGTATACAGTAAATGGCAGAACCCTTAGGAGTATTGACAGGCAGAGAGATCTGGGCGTACAGGTCCACAGGTCACTAAAAGTGGCAACGCAGGTGGATAAGGTAGTCAAGAAGGCATACGGCATGCTTGCCTTCATCGGTCGGGGCATAGAGTATAAAAATTGGCAAGTCATGTTGCAGTGTACGGAACCTTAGTTAGGCCACACTTAGAATACTGCGTGCAATTCTGGTCGCCACACTACCAGAAGGATGTGGAGGCTTTGGAGAGGGTACAGAGGAGGTTTACCAGGATGTTGCCTGGTCTGGAGGGCATTAGCTATGAGGAGAGGTTGGAAAAACTCGGATTGTTTTCACTGGAACGACGGAGGTGGAGGGGCAACATGATAGAGGTTTACAAAGTTATGAGCGGCATGGACAGAGTGGATAGTCAGAAGCTTTTTCCCAGGGTGGAAGAGTCAGTTACTAGGGAACATAGGTTTAAGGTGCGAGGGGCAAAGTTTAGAGGGGATGTGCGAGGCAAGTTTTTTTTTTTTACACAGAGGGTGGTGAGTGCCTGGAACTTGCCAGGGGAGGTGGTGGAAGCAGATACGATAGCGACGTTTAAGTGACATCTTGACAAATATATGAATAGGAAGGGAATAGAGGGATATGGGCCCCGGAAGTGCAGAAGGTGTTAGTTTCGGCAGGCATCAAGATCAGCGCAGGCTTGGAGGGCCGAATGGCCTGTTCCTGTGCTGTACTGTTCTTTGCAATCACCTCTGATGGGTCCGTCTTGCCGGTGGGATAGGCCATACCCAGGGATGGTGATGGAGGAATCTGGGACATTGACTGGTTCAGTGAGAACTACTATGCCAGGCTGTTGCTTGACTACTTTGTAGGACAGCTCTCCCAATTTAGGCACAAGTCCCCAGATGTTAGTAAGGAGGACTTTGCAGGGTCGACTGGGCATGGTGTGCTGTTAGTGCCTAGGTCGATGCTGGGTGGTCTGTCTGGTTTTATTCTTTTTTGACTTTTCTGCAGCAGTTTGATACAACTGAATGGCTGTGAGTCTGGAGTCACATGTAGGCCAGACCAGGTAAGCAGGGCAGAATTCTCTCCCGAAAGGGCATTAGTGAACCAGATGGGTTTTTACAACAATCCGGTAATTTCATGGTCACTATTATTGGCACTAGCGTTTAATTCCAGATTTATTAATTAAATTTAAATTCCACCAGCTACTTGGAGTCCTAAACAACCTGGAGTAGCCTTAATATTCTCCACTGTACACAACATAGCTCCAACTAGAGCTGATTTGCCGCATGCAGTTGTCAGGGAATTGTTGGCAAATGTACATGTTTATCATTAGCCACAATAAATGAAGCATTGGTTAGATTTTATAGTAATATTACAAAATTGTATTACTGTCAAGTTATATACATATCATTCTAAGTCTTGCTGAAAGTAATAGTATTTTTTTCAGTATTGACCCCTTGCTTGAGGCCTGGGTTGGGAGAATTGGGGGAGGCACTGGACAACCCGTCGCTTAAGGGTGGATGAGCATCAGAGTTTTGGCAGTCATGGACCGGCGGGTGCTGAACATATGCCCGAAGTGATCTTTGAGCCAGCCTGCTCATGTAAATGAGATGTCTCCTATTGACCCTAAAAGCTCAAGCAGGGTCAATGCTTGATGGCACTGGCAGACACATTCCCCACATATGGGAAAGGATCGTGACCTGGGGAATTACAGTCCTTGTATGTCGACAGCTGATGAGGATAGGGTCAGATTCAGCTATGACGTCCTGGAGGTATGAATTTGCTATTGACATTGACAGTTATGGCCATTCATCTTGTGTGACCCTTTGGCGAAAAGCTAGCTTGTGTATCCCAGGATGGATCAGCACTTTCAGGAAAGGACAAAACAAAATATAAGAATTTGGGAAATCGATGATTTACAAATTGCAGAGGTTGATGGGTCACAGCTTCCTTGGCAGCCTTAGTACTATCTTTACTGCTCAGCATCTGAGAACGAAATTCCTGTGACTCCTCCCACTCTTCCTGTACCATGTGAGGCTATTTCCTCCCTATTTTATCATAATTCAGTGCATTGCTGCCAATGTTTGACAGATACTTATTTACATTATGAATATCATTGCACTGTTTGGAATAGTGCTTCTTTCTGCCCAATAGGATTAGGTTTTTACATCTTCATGCACACATCCTGTTTTGCACCATCATGCATACGGATACGAATGAAATTAAATCTATACTTGGAAGAAGGAAATAGGAATGTGTGTAGGTGCAGGGGTCGGAAAGCCAACGGAAAAGCAAACTAAGTGAGCAAAGTAGAATATCAACAAATTACAGGTCCCAAAGAGTATATTTGAAGGTAATCCACTCTATTTGGCTGATTGTATGTAGCAGCTCATGTTACACTCTGTTTAGCCCTTAATTATAGGATTATTCGCAATCAATTAAAATAAATGTTCATTTTTATTCAAAGCAATGGGGCTGTAAGTCAGTTTGGGTAAAATCACAAATTATTGATCTTTATGTCGGTGAATCATACATATGGAAGCAAAGAACAGGAGAGCAGGTGGAAACCAGAAGTAAGTGTTCCTGAGACTATGTGTGACAATAGCTAACACCACAAAGTGCAGTGTTTAAAATGGAAAATATGACTGCAGTCTTTTAATTTACAGCCTATCTTTTTCCCCAATTGCTGCCTTTTGCAAACTGGTGCCTGGTGTGGTGTTCATATTACAAGAAGCAGCAGCAGGTTTGCTATGGAATTTACTAGGTTACATTGCAAAGCAGACTTCACAGCATTCCTTTAACAATTTTCTGGCTGCTGGTCCTTCTTGAATGATGGGAGAAGGTCTGTTCAGGCCATTAAGTGCGAAACTGTATTACTGGCCTGGACAGGTAGACTTGACACTTGACCCATGCAGGTGGGCTTGGCACTTGACCTACACAGGATTTGAAAAGTAGCTTGGGATCAAAAGTGGACAGGCCCGCAATTCTGCGCCGCTGGCTGTCAATCCAGTTTGGCACCACAATCCCAGCTCAAGCCATTTTCAGAGAGTCCAGTGTGGGATTGCAATGGCCACCAACCCGCAAGCGGCGGATAGCCAATTGAGGGCAATTAGGGCCAACTATGGGGCCTATTAAGGCGGCATTTCTGGTCGGTAAAGGGAGCAAGAGACATCAGCCTGGACCACAGCCAGGCAACCATGGCGGGCTCACAACAGGAAATGGAGACTGGCACGCTTCATCCCTTGAGGGACCCTCCCCCACCCGCATCGGTCATGGCTGCCGGGCCACAGCTGCGGCTACTGGCTGTCCTGTGAGGGGGTTGGCACTCCACGATCAAGACCAGGCAACTGTGGCCATTTTGAATTTTTTTAAAAACTGACCTCTTCAGAGGGCGCCTCCACATTGAGGCAACCTCTCTCTCCACGAATTGGTGGCTCCCATCTTGGCCATGGGACTGCCGATTTGTCAGTGCTGGAGGGCCTCTTCAATACATGATTTCTTGTGGTTTTTGCTGCTAGATTACGAACATGTCCATTTCCGAGGCCAGTACCTTTCTACACCAGAGTGAAGTAACTTGGGACAGGTTAAATGCCCTATCTATTGAAGAGTTGAGGAATGTAGCTGGGTAGTTAGGGATTACTATCCGTCCAAAAGCTAGGAAACCAAAAATCCCAAAACTTGTGGCCAACCATTTCGCACTGAACCTGAGGACTCAGAAACAGATTTAGAGTCAAAAACAGAGTTGTTAGCTAAGATACAACTAGAACAGAAGAGACTAGAATTAGAATTCCAAGAAAAAGAAAAGTGAGAAAGAGGAGAGAGAGTGCAACAGGAAAGGGAAAAAAGGGAGGAAAGGAAAAAGGAAAGAGCTTTCCAGAAGGAGAAGGAGGAAAGGGAGTTAAGGCAGCTTGAACTAACTAGGGGAAGATCCAATACACCCAATGAGGGCATGGCTAGTGAGGGAACTACCCCTAACTCAGGACTGGGTGCTGAGCTCTTAAAGTTCTCCCAGTTGATACCAAAGTTCAATGAGGGGGATGTGGGAGCATTTTTCGTCACCTTTGAAAAGCTTGCAAAAGAGCTGAAATGGCCAGCAGAGAGCTGGATGCCTTTATTGCAAAGCAAACTGACAGGAAAAGCCCATGAGATTTATTCGCTGCTGCCAGATGAGGATGGGTTAAACAGGTCATCCTTGGTCGAGGCTCAGTAAGCCGACCCAGTAGTAAAAAAGTAAGCACAGATTTCCCAAACCAAAGCCGAAGCAGAGGGAGTCCCAGAGTGCTACTGTTTAAAGAATAATGTGATGAGGAAGTGGAGATCTCGTCACAGACCTGCAGATGAAGAGTGGACAGTGGTGCTGCTGAGATACTGTAAGGAAATACTAAGAACAGCCCATGAACTTCCAATGGCTGGACATGTTGGTATACAAAAGACCCAAGCCCAAATAAGACAGCATTTTGACTGGCCAAAACTCCAGAGATGTGGTGGAGTTCTATAAAACTTGTCACATGTGCCAGGTTGTGGGAAAGCCCCAAACTGCAATAAAACCTGCACCTCTAATTCCCATATCAGCTTTTGGGGAACCCTTCAGCAGAGTGCTGGCGAATTGTGTGGGACTCCTGCTGAAACAAAAGGGGCTACCAATATCTTCTCACCAGTATGGATGCGGGTACCTGATTTCCAGAGGCCATTCCCCCAAGAACTATCTCTGCCAAGGTAGTGGTGTAGGGGCTAACCCAATTCGTTACCAGATATGGGCTGAGATCCTACTGAGATCCAGTCGGATCAGGGCACAAATTTCATGTCTTGAATCTTTCAAAAAGTCATGGGTAATCTGGGCATAACCCAGCTAAAGTCCTCAGCCTACCATCCATAATCACAAGGGGCTTTGGAACTGTACAACCAGACCTTAAAGACAATGATCAGGGCACACTGCTAAAAGTACCTCCATGACTGGGACAAAGGGCTAAGATATCTCTTGTTTGCCACCAGGGACTCACCCAATGAGTCCATTGGCTTTAGTCCTTTTGAATTAGTTTATGAACATGGGTGAGAGGTCCTCTTAAACTAATAAAAAGAGAGGTTTTTGAGACTCAGGGATGAATCTTCTATGTTACACTACATCTCCATGTTCCGGGAGCGGTGCACGAATGCCTGCACAGTGGCTCAGGAGCACCTAAAAACTTCCTAGACAGCTATGAAAAGGCAGGCAGATAAACATGCCAAGGCCAGAACATTTTGGTCTGGAGACCATGTTGTAGTGCTACAACCAATTCAAGGTGAACCCCTGAAATCCTGGTTCAGTAGCCCATAATGAGTAGTAAAAAGGATTAGCCTGGTAAATTATTTAATTGACATGCCAGACTGTAGGAAAAAGCAAAGGCTGTGCCACATTCACCTGTTAAAACATTATCACAGCCGGGAAGAGGATAACTAAGCCCAGGTCCGTCAGGCAGTTAGGACAAAGGAGAATAAAAAAGGACAGTGAGGACGAGATAGAGGGGGGCCTGGATGGTTCCCAAATCGAATTCCCTACTGTCCAGTTAGCCAACACTGAAATGTGAGAACAATTGGACACAACACTCTCCTACTTGAATGCAGGACAAAGAGATGCCCTAAAAAGGCTGCTCACAGCATTTAAAGACATCTACAGGGACACACCAGGGTGCACAACCCTAACCCAACACAAAGTGGATGTAGGAGAGCCCCCTCCCATAAAACGGAACCCCTACTGCTTAGTTCCCCGAAAAATGGCCCAGGTTCGGGAAGAAATGCCGTATAGGCTGGAAGCCAAACTGATTGAGCCAAGCCAGAGCAGTTGGAGTTCCCCAGTTGTGCTCGAGCCCAGGCAAGATGGCTCAACAAGGCTCTGCATTGATTACAGGAAGGTTAATGCAGTGACCAAAGCGGATTTCTACCCAATTACCCACCTGGAAGACTGTATTGATAGAGTGGGGAATGCCACTTACATAACTAAAATAGACTTGTTAAAAGATATTAGCAAGTTCCCTTCACACCCCAAGTAAAAGAAATTTCAGTTTTTGTCACCCCAGATGGCCTATTCCAGTGCCGAATGATGCCTTTTGGATTAAGGAATGCCCCAGCCACCTTCCAAAGGCTTATGGACCAGGTAGTGGCTGGCATCCCAACTGTGTAGTGTACCTGGATGATTTACTCATGTACAGTGAGACCAGGGGTGGTGGGGGGGGTGGGTGGAGGGTACTACCTAGACCAATTAGACACCCTCTTCCAAAGATTACAGTCAGCTACGCTAGTAGCAAACCTTGCTAAAAATTAGTTTGCTAAAGCTCAAGTGACCTACCTTGGGCATGTTGTAGGTCAGGTGCGAGTGCTGCCCAGAGCAGCAAAAGTACAGTGCTGATGGATTTTCCTGTCCCCACGACAGAAAGGGAAATAATGTGTCTTTTGGGGATGTGCGGGTTTTACTACAAGTTTGTTGCAAACTTCAGCACTACAGCTGCTCCACTGATAGACTTACTGCAGAAAAGAGCCAAGGTAGTGTGGTCAGGGTTCCGGCAGCTCCCAACTTGAATAAACCCCTTAAAGTGGCAGTTAATGCTAGTGACCTAGGACTAGGTGCTGTCCTGCTTCAAAATAATGAGGCTGGCATCGAGAAACAAGTAGGATACTTCTCCAAAAAGGAAACACTGAGAATTTTGCTAGCTCTCCAGTACTTTGAAAGCTATGTTGAAAACAGATGTAAGGAGGCAGTGGTTTATACAGACCATAATCCTTTAACATTTGTAGAGAAATTCACAAATCAAATGCAAGGCTATTTCGATGGAGCCTGCTCATACAACACTACATTTAAATATTACCCACATTGCAGGAAAAAAACAATGCAATAGCTGATGCATTGTCCAGGGTCTAACCCAACGCAGAACCATCTTTGACAAAACTCCAAATAATTAAACCAGATTAGATGTTGCAGACAATGCCAGATGCAGCAATGCTAAGATTAATATGTGAACTTGAGCCGTGTTTGAGAATGAATGTCTGTGTTCTTGTTTTTACCTACAACCTTGTAATGAAATGTCCCTGTGGTTAAGGTGTCAAGAAAACCTGCTCTGCCAAAGGAGGATTTTTTAATTAATCGATTGGAAACCTACATTAAACTTAAAAAAAGAGAAGCTGGAATATTACATTCAACCTTTGCAAAGACTTTGCCACAGCTAAAAATGGCCACCATCATTTGAACACCTTTCACATTCCAAGGCATCAAAGGGAGACCCATGTCTGATCCGCCTTCACCCAACACAATGACTTGCCCTATTGATTCAGCTACCTAAGATTGCTTTCATTAGCAAGGCATTCAAAGTCATCTTGAGGCAATCATGAGTGGAGACGCTCCTCCGGGGGTAAACAATGACAATACCACCTGAATGAGGTTTTTGGTTTTAGACTTTGGACCTCATTAAAAACAAAGGGTGAGAGAACCATGTGACCATCTCCCCAGGCTGTGTAAAACTGGGAATTTTGTTACACATAGGCGATAAGCCAGAGACTGAATCTGCACAGAAGCCAAAAGGGGTGTGTGTGTGTCTCTCTCTCCAGAAGACCTTGTGAGGGGCATGCGAAGCCTAGCCGCCGGCTGCTAGATCCAAGACAAAGATCCCGGGAAGTACACCCTCTGCTCAACTATCTCCAAGGGCAACTATCAACCCAGAACTTCAGCATCTGAACTTTAGCCGAAAGACAACAAAATCATCCAAACCCACAGACTGTGTATTAATTTTTACTTGTTCTGGACTCTTAATACAAAGCAAACTATTTCTATCACTCTGTATTTGTGTGCATGATTCTCGTGTGAGAGAAAGTATAATGTAATTTTATTAATTGATCGAGATTGGGTTTAGTTTTTTTTTAAAAATACAATAAACTCACCTCTTTCTTGTTTAAACTCAAAGAAACCTGTCCGATTGGTTCTTTATGATCACAACAAAAGTAAAAGGTAAAACACTCACTGAAGTGGTAAGCACATCCACTGTTCTAAAAGGGAATAAACCCTGTTGCGGTCAAACCAGGAGAAGGACCCTTCCTCACCTGATCATAGCAGCCTCCCATTGGCCCTCCAGCATTGTGAGCCCACCCATCGTCCATAATTGGATGGCGAGCCCGCTCCCTGCCATTAATTGGCCTGGCCCTTTAAAAATCCAGTTGGGTTGGGACCTAGAACTGGTCCTGACTTCCGGTACCCGAGCCCGGACTGAAAATCCAGCCGAGAGTTTCCACTTGGCTTGCCTGCAGATAGAAAAGCTGAGGACCAACCGCTGAAGAGACAGGGCTTATATTGGTGCTGAGCAAAACCACTTTCATCATTCACATCATAGAAATTAGGGCTCTGTCAGTGTAATCATTGCAAGATACCACATAAACCATGCCTACATAACAGCCATCACTACACTTTAAAGTAATTCATTATTCATGAAGTATTCTAAGATGTTTCTGAGAGATGTGTTAAGAAGCTACAAGATTCAAGTTTTTTTAGAATTAGAATTAGAACATTACAGCGCAGTACAGGCCCTTCGGCCCTCGATGTTGCGCCGACCTGTGAAACCATCTGACCTACACTATTCCATTTTCATCCATATGTCTATCCAATGACCACTTAAATGCCCTTAAAGTTGGCGAGTCTACTACTGTTGCAGGCAGGGCGTTCCACGCCCCTACTACTCTCTGCATAAAGAAACTACCTCTGACATCTGTCCTATATCTTTCACCCCTCAACTTAAAGCTATGTCCCCTCGTGTTTGCCATCACCATCCACCCTATCCAACCCTCTGATTATCTTATATGTCTCTATTAAGTCACCTCTCCTCCTCCTTCTCTCCAACGAAAACAACCTCAAGTCCCTCAGCCTTTCCTCGTAAGACCTTCCCTCCATACCAGGCAACATCCTAGTAAATCTCCTCTGCACCCTTTCCATAGCTTCCACATCCTTCCTATAATGCGGTGACCAGAACTGCACGCAATACTCCAGGTGCGGTCTCACCAGAGTTTTGTACAGCTGCAGCATGACCTCGTGGCTCCGAAACCCGATCCCCCTACTAATAAAAGCTAACACACCATATGCCTTCTTAACAGCCCTATTAACCTGGGTAGCAACCTTCAGGGATTTATGCACCTGGACACCAAGATCTCTCTGTTCATCTACACTACCAAGAATCTTCCCATTAGCCCAGTACTCTGCATTCCTGTTACTCCTTCCAAAGTGAATCACCTCGCACTTTTCCACATTAAACTCCATTTGCCATCTCTCAGCCCAGCTCTGCAGCCTATCTATGTCCCTCTGTACCCTACAACATCCTTCGGCACTATCCACAACTCCACCGACCTTAGTGTCATCCGCAAATTTACTAACCCACCCTTCTACACCCTCTTCCAGGTCATTTATAAAAATGACAAACAGCAGTGGCCCCAAAACAGATCCTTGCGGTACACCACTAGTAACTAAACTCCAGGATGAACATTTGCCATCAACCACCACCCTCTGTCTTCTTTCAGCTAGCCAATTTCTGATCCAAAGCTCTAAATCACCTTCAACCCCATACTTCCGTATTTTCTGCAATAGCCTACCGTGGGGAACCTTATCAAACGCCTTACTGAAATCCATATACACCACATCCACGGCTTTACCCTCATCCACCTGTTTGGTCACCTTCTCAAAAAACTCAATAAGGTTTGTGAGGCACGACCTACCCGTCACAAAACCGTGCTGACTATCGCTAATGAACTTATTCTTTTCAAGATGATTATAAATCCTGTCTCTTATAACCTTTTCCAACATTTTACCCACAACCGAAGTAAGGCTCACAGGTCTATAATTACCAGGGCTGTCTCTACTCCCCTTCTTGAACAAGGGGACAACATTTGCTATCCTCCAGTCTTCCGGCACTATTCCTGTCGACAATGACGACATAAAGATCAAGGACAAAGGCTCTGCAATCTCCTCCCTAGCTTCCCAGAGAATCCTAGGATAAATCCCATCTGGCCCAGGGGACTTATCTATTTTCACACTTTCCAAAATTGCTAATACCTCCTCCTTGTGAACCTCAATCCCATCTAGCCTAGTAGCCTGAATCTCAGTATTCTCCTCGACAACATTTTCTTTCTCTACTGTAAATACTGACGCAAAATATTCATTTAACACTTCCCCTATCTCCTCTGATTCCACACACAACTTCCCACTACTATCCTTGATTGGCCCTAACTCTAGTCATTCTTTTATTCCTGATATCCCTATCGAAAGCCTTAGGGTTTTCCCTGATCCTATCCGCCAATGACTTCTCGTGTCCTCTCCTTGCTCTTCTTAGCTCTCCCTTTAGATCCTTCCTGGCTAGCTTGTAACTCTCAAGCACCCTAACTGAGCCTTCACGTCTCATCCTAACATAAGCCTTCTTCTTCCTCTTGACAAGCGCTTCAACTTCTTTAGTAAACCACGGCTCCCTCGCTCGACAACTTCCTCCCTGCCTCACAGGTACATACTTATCAAGGACACGCAGTAGCTGCTCCTTGAATAAGCTCCACATTTCGATTGTTCCCATCCCCTGCAGTTTCCATCCCCATCCTACGCATCCTAAATCTTGCCTAATCACATCATAATTTCCTTTCCCCCAGCTATAATTTTTGCCCTGCGGTATATACCTGTCCCTGCCCATCGCTAAGGTAAACCTAACCGAATTGTGATCACTATCACCAAAGTGCTCACCTACATCTAAACCTAACACCTGGCCGGGTTCATTACCCAGTACCAAATCCAATGTGGCATCGCCCCTGGTTGGCCTGTCTACATACTGTGTCAGAAAACCCTCCTGCACACACTGGACAAAAACTGACCCATCTAAAGTACTCGAACTATAGTATTTCCAGTCGATATTTGGAAAGTTAAAGTCCCCCATAACAACTACCCTGTTACTCTCGCCCCTGTCGAGAATCATCTTCGCTATCCTTTCCTCTACATCTCTGGAACTATTTGGAGGTCTATAAAAGACTCCCAACAGGGTGACCTCACCTCTCCTGTTTCTAACCTCGGCCGATACTACCTTAGTAGACGAGTCCTCAAACGTCCTTTCTGTCGCTGTAACACTCTCCTTGATTAACAATGCCACACCCCCCCCCCCTCTTTTACCATCTTCTCTGTTCTTACTGAAACATCTAAATCCCGGAACCTGCAACATCCATTCCTGCCCCTGCTCTACCCATGTCTCCGAAATGGCCACTACATCGAGATCCCAGGTACCAACCCATGCTGCAAGCTCACCCACCTTATTCCGGATGCTCCTGGCGTTGAAGTAGACACACTTTAAACCAGGTTCTTGCTTGCCAGTGCCCTCTTGCGTCCTTGTAACCTTATCCCTGACCTCACTACTCTCAACATCCTGTACACTAGCTCTACATTTTAGGTTCCCATTCCCCTGCTGAATTAGTTTAAACCCCCCCGAAGAGCACTAGCAAATCTCCCCCCCAGGATATTGGTACCCCTCTGGTTCAGGTGAAGACCATCCTGTTTGTAGAGGTCCCACCTACCCCAGAAAGAGCCCCAATTATCCAGGAAACCAAAACCCTCCCTCCTGCACCATCCCTGCAGCCACGTGTTCAACTCCTCTCTCTCCCTATTCCTCACTTCGCTATCACGTGGAACAGGCAACAACCCAGAGATAACAACTCTGTTTGTTCTCGCTCTAAGCTTCCACCCTAGCTCCCTGAATCTCTGTCTTAAATCCCCATCTCTCTTCCTACCTATGTCGTTGGTGCCTATGTGGACCACGACTTGGGGCTGCTCCCCCTCCCCCTTAAGGGTCCCAAAAACACGATCTGAGACATCACGAACCCTGGCACCTGGGAGGCAACATACCAACAGTGAGTCTCTTGTAGTTAAAACTAGTGAGGATAGGATATTAAAATCTCAAGTACCTCTTCAGATGTGCAGTTTATGAAGCCTGCATTGATTACATGTGCTACATTTTATGATGCTATCATTTTGATTTGTGTTTACAGTGTGAAACCTTTGATGATGACACCTTTATGACAGTCTTGGTGAGGGTGAAAACGCTGAGAGTTAATAGCTGTGGCAATCTAACCCTGCTGGATTTGGCTCCATGCACCTTCATAACTGTATTTACATTTTTTCTTGGAATAACTGGTACAGTTGGGTCCAAAATCTGCAGTTTATGTTAAAAAATTAAAATAGTGCAGGTGCAAGGAACAGATAATGAGACAGTAATGATAGCAAACTCTTATTACCGACAATATGGCGTAGCAGATGAAAAATCATGATATTACAACATTGCTGAAGAAGGGACTTTTCTGTGTTGGTGTTGTATGACATATATCTGCTGCTTTCTTAAAATTTAAACACATGTCAGACAATTTGACCATTCAGATCTTATGACAGGAAGGAGCTGATGAACCTAGGTTCTCTTTTCTAACAGCTGAAATTCTGTTAGTTGGAGGCCTTTGATCAGAGCTATGTGATAGATGATGGCGAATGCATGATGGAATTCTATTTTTCACCAATTCAAAAACCAGTATGAGCAAGTAGTATAACTATGACTTGCTACTTACACCACTCTCAGAAATGTCCCAGATACTGAAGCATGAATGAAACTTAATTTATGGTTTGGCCTCTTGTTTTATTTTCTCAAAAGGTAGGAGCATTTCACAAGAGTCCTATGGAGTACTCAGAGACCAGGTTTAGAATGATACAGGACAAGCACTGATGCAAAATAGCTAACAGTTTGGCTTTACTTACAACTATTGTCAAATATTAACAAATGTATTAGTCTTGGAGTGAAGCAAAGATGTGTTCAAAACTGAGAACTGACTGTTTAATTTTCTTCAAGGACTCAGTTAAAGATGCAGCTGTAAAGAAAACAGAATGACAGAACTAGGTGACAAAAGGTGTCTAGGGGTCCCTCTCAGCCTTCACCTGGTCTTAGCGTAACAGGGTTTTATTTTTTAACACACTGTTTTTAGCTCCCCCTTAGTGAATCCTTGTTCACCGCTTTTCAAGTATAAGGCAAAGAAACTAGCACAAACAGGTTTTCTTTGGTTTAAAGAAGAAGCGTTGAAAGTTATGAAACTTGAACTTAAACTCTAATTCAGTTGATGCCTACGGACACAAGACGTGCCTACACTAGCATGCATTCGTGATACACACATGCAAATAGAGACAGAAAAGAGCAGAAGAAATAAAGCGGAAATGTTTGAGGCAATATCTGAAGAGTTTTTGTTATGATTCTTCAAACTCACTGAAGAGTCCTTGATTGTAGGTAGATTTTGCTTTTTGTTGGGGCCCAGTATTCTTCTTAAACCTTGTTCGCTGTAGAAGACTTTTCTCTCTTGGGATTCATGTGTCTTCAGTAGATTCAGAGGCTTGTGAGAAAGAGATGGGAGCAGACAGGAGAGATCTTCTCAGCCCAAGAGCAAACAGTCTTTCGCAGTTCAAACTCTGTGGCTAGTTCAAAAGACGCTGGAACAGCCAGTTAGTCATGTGAGCAGTTGGTACAATCCAGGACTGGTTAGATCACCTTAGCAGTCTCTGGAATGTTCCTCTTACACACAATACCTGGTGATCAAGATCCATTGTGGGTTGAATGGTCCTTTGTCCTTCCAAGCACTGTCTGTTAATATGGCGCAAATGTCTTTTCCAGCCACAGGTGATCGGTTTAACAAGTCATTTCCTCGCTCTAGCAACAATTTAAAATCAATGTTCATGAAAAAATTAATGTGCCTGTTATGACCAGGTGAGAAAGATGTCTAGGGGTCTTTCTCAGCCTTCACCTGGTCTTATTGTAACAGGGTTTTGTTTTAAACATACCATGTTTTGAGTTCCCCTTGGTGAATCCTTGTTCACCACTTTCCCATCATAAGGCAAAGAAATGAGCACAAACAGGCTTTCTTAAGTTTAAAGAAAAGTGAAATTTATTAGAACTTAAACTCTAATTCAGTTAATGCCTGTGGATACATGCCGCACTCTACGCTAGCATACGTACGCGATACGCACATGCAAATAGAGACAGAAAAGAGAAGAAAAATAAACTGGAGAGGTTTGAGGCAATCTTGGAGTAGGGATTTTTGTTACTGTGCTTCGAGCTCACTGTAGAATCCTTGAGTGTAGGTAGTCTTGCTTTTCATTGAGGCCCAGTATTCTTCTTAAACCTTGTTCACTGTTGGAGACTTTTTTCTCTTGGGGTTCAAATGTCTTCAATGGGTCTTCAGTTCCATGAGAAAGAGATGGGAGCAGACAGGACAGAGATGTTTAGTTCAGGAGTAAACAGCTTTCTGACTTCAAACACTGTTTATCCAAATTAAAACTCCCCTAGTTGGCCAGCAGGTGGTCACGTGACTGACTGGTTTGACCAAGTCTCTTCGGTGTATTGAGAGCATCTTAGCATTCAACCTGGAATGCTAGCTTCTCCACCTTCAACGTCTGGTAATCAAAAGTCCATTGTGGATTAAACTGGAGCAGAGAGTAGCCCCTTTGTCCTTTCCAAGTACTGTCTGTTACTATGCAAATGTCTTTCCAGTCAAGGGTCTGGTGTTTTTTTTTTAAAGCAAGTTCTTTCTTTACTCCAGTAACAGTTTAAAAATCAATGTTCACGTGGCAAAATTAATGTGTCTCATTCTTGGCAGGTGGGGGCCTAGCATGACAACAGACACCTGGAAGTGAGGTACTTCCAGCAATTTAATCACGGGGTTCAGAAGATATTAACTTCGAGAGTGTAGTTTAAGTGAATATAACAGTCTTCTTATTCCCAGAATTAGATTCCAACCGACACATCTTCGCTCAGTCTTTTTTCTAACACCACAAATGTTTAATTTGCATCTGGGCCTTGCATTTTCTTTTTAAGCTTTGTTTTGATTGCTGTCAGCTCAGAGGCCATAACATGATTTACAAAATTCACAAATGAATATTGAGGTAACATTCAAAAGAATATTACTGATTAATAATCTATTCTACATTCATAGGGTTTATCGTGGGAAACATATTCTATATTGGAGTATAGAAAAATGTGAGAATTTCCTGTCATTTCCAGTTTATAACCCCCACAATCTGATCGTCCTTTATGTGCTTTACTGCAGTTTCAAGTCCTAAAGTCACATATTCAATTCATCTGCAAGCCATGTGTTTCAGCCCATTATTCCTTCACATGCTACAGTGTAAAGTCAATATACCCTTAGGCGGTATGCCTTCAAATAGCAGCAACACAGAAGTTTGGCACCACCACGTAGAGTAACAGAGCCCATAAAGACATGTATTACCAAGATATTAGACACAATGACACGTCAGTCAGTGATTTTAAAATGGTGAACTAATCTCAAGGTTCATTGATGAAAACACCAATTGCTCAGATGTCTCTCTTGCAGTTTATGGCATTTTGTGAACCTCTCACTTTATAAAACTCAATGATGATCAATTTTATTTGATACACTGCCCTCCGAATGGTGTGATGTTATTCTGTTTGATGGACATTCCAATCACTTGTGTGAATATATTGTGATTTTCCTTCCAACAACTAGGAACATTCTCCTCGCAGGTGTTGGTCTTCTATGCAACTTAATAGAGACTGTACATGGTAGCAATTCCATTATTTCATTTAAAATTACATTTAGTGAACACTATATAAAATAATAAATTAGATTTCCACTGGTGTTTATAAACTTGGAGAACTCTGATCTCCATCACTTTATGTCTAACCATCTCATTACTGTTTAAAATGGTAAAATGCTGAAGAAGAATGTGGCATTTGCACATGAGAAGTCAAGGCTCCCCAGTTTAATTGTTTGTCCAGGAAGACTTTACTGACAATGGAAAGAATCAATAATGAAATAGCTGCACTATGAAGGTATTGGATGAATGAAGTTGCATCTATACAAGATGGTAATAAAACAGGAATGTGAGTGCTGACAGGAGACAAACACGACTGAATGACTGTCCAAAATTGGCCAGCATAAGTTCCAAAATTTGATTGCTCAGTGCATTTCTGAGGAGAATTTATTTCTGTGAGCTCACTCACTAAATGTAAACTATTTTCAAATGTTACTGTATTCAGTTTATGCAGTAAATCTGCAAATGCCTTAATAAAGTTAACAAGCACCAGGGCCTGTCACGAGATGCATTTTCATTTGAAAATATTTATTTTTTAATTTAAAATTGTGCAAGATGGAGAAGTGTCCTGGCTTCTTAAACCTATTCTTATGAATTGCCACTGGTTTATAAGGTCACATTGTGACACACAAAATATTTGATAAGCACATATCCTACAAGGAAACCCCTCCTTCGTGCCTCCCAGGGCAGTAATTCATGTTGGAATACTGATTCACAGACACTAGTAGCTGTCTGATGCCTCAGGCAAGTGGCATTCTTCATATATGAACTTAGTCGATTTTTTCCCCCAAAATATACTTTATTCACAAAATTTGTAAAAATACATTACAAAACATTCAAGTTGGACATTTCATAAAGTGCAATACAGATCAGCTTCTCTCACTACTGTACATGAGGTGCCTCACTATCCTTGCCATTTCAGGTTATATTTACAATGTACATTTGCATTATATACCAAAAACATTCTCTGGTGCATAAAACCAGAGGGGTTTTACAGAGTTTCCAGCCCCTTGTTTTACTATGGCAGGAGGGCGCTACTGATGTTTGTGCAGAGCAATTGGATCCAATTGCGGATTCCCTCCCCAAACTCCATTTTGGAGAGCACATCCATCATGTCAATGTGTGATATCCTGTCAAAGACCTTCTTCTGGTCCAAGCTGATGAGGCAGGTGTCCACCCCCCTGTCCCATACATAGGTGATCACATCCCTGAGTAGAGCAAAGCTATCAGAGATCATCCTGCCGTGTACAGTACAGGTCTGATCAGGGTGAATCACCAACTCCAGAACAAACTTGACCCAACTGGCGATGACCTTGGACAGAATTTTGTAGTCCACATTAAGCAGCGAGACGGGCCACCAATTTCTGATTTCCTCCCTCTCCCATTTCCGCTTGTAGATGAGGGTGATGATGCCTTTCCTCACGGATTCTGACATGCTGCCAGCCAGAAACACACTCTCGGACACTTCAGCAGGTCTGGGCCGATCCTGTCCCACAGAGTCAAATACAACTCAACTGGTCAGCCATCGCTTCTGGGGATTTTGCTTGTCTTGAAGGACCTGATGGCCTTTGTCAGTTCGGCCAGAGTTAGTTGATGATATTGGTAGGAAATTTGGAAACAATACAGTCAAATCCAAACTTGTTCTCACCAGACGTCCACAGATGATTCTGATACTTTTTAAAGTGAGGGTTCTCAGTTCTGGAGAGTGTGTGTCTAATATCAGCATCAAGCATTCCCTGGGCAGGGAAAAGATCCCTTGCTTTTCCACGACAATACACATTAACGGCCAATTTCAGAAGAACACACTGTACTCATTGTGAACCTTCTATTTCCCACTTAAAGCATACTTGTGATCGCTGAGTGAGATTGACAGTTTGTACTGTGGCTTCAGGATCTGGTCATTAGCAGCTGCATTGAGAATACCCAAACTCACATAATGGTCCCGATATTTAATTGAGGATGGGAACAGAACAGGAGTCGGGGGGGGGGGGGGGCGGGGGGAAGGATTGTTAAATGGGAAACCAAGGAGTAGGGGTTTCCCAGACATCCTGTAGAAATTAACTTCAGATGTCTTGTAAATTTTTCTACCAGGTTTCCTGCCCAACAGCCAGCCAAATTGATGGACTGGCTGCCTGTTGGGCAGGAAAGTAAATGGGGAGCGAATGTCAGATAAGCCTGCCATCATGGGGGGCGCAAAGGGTTGAGGTCGGACAATGGGGTGGAGGATGGGCTCGGACATTGCAGGGATCTGATTGCATAGATATAAGCTTGTTGGGCTTGGGGGAAACACTCCTGCTCCTTCTGGCCCATAAGCTGTGCAATAAAGGGCTGATAGGTAAATTGGCCATTGTAAATTGCTCCTAGTGTAGGTAGGTGGTAGGAGATTTGTGGGGATGTGGTAGGGAATATGGGATTAATGTAGGATTAGTATAAATGGGTGGTTGATGGTTGGCACAGACTCGTTGGGCTGAAGGGCCTGTTTCAGTGCTGTATCTCTCTACGACTCTTGAATCATGCTTTTCTCGCTTCTTTTAACTTTCAGGAATTCCTGAGGACTGGGAAACTCGGCCTTCACAAGTTAAACATAAAACTCCAATTAAAATGGAGGCATGCAACCTTCTGAAAAAATGTTATTGACCAACCTGCCTCCTGAGAGCAGGCTGGTCTCCCCACCTCCCGACCCATCTGTGAAAACCCTAACCAGGTTGGGGTTGAGTTTGAAGATTTAAAAAATCTTGCCTTCCGACCTGCCCCAACACATCATCCTTGAGAGTTAAAATTCCCCTAATGTTTCTTGAAAATTTATCTTAAGTATTTATAATATATCTTTAAGGATTTAACAATTATTTTCAAGTGTTTTTCAATTTCTTTATGGTTGAATGTACCACACTGGGCCTAGGGAGCTATTAGGCACTCCCTTAATCCTTTCCTATTCCTCTGCGATGCCGAACTGAACAGGCACCAGCGATGGCCTCCAGACCTAACTACTGTTACCCATACCTTCCTATCTGCAGGCACAGATGGGCTACTTCCCAGTGGCCCTCTCAGTAGAGCTTCAGAAGGCCATGCCTCCCCACAAAGAAACAACCAAGTTTTTCAACTGCCAGACAGTTGAAGGCATATTTCAAAGGGAGATGTTCAACTAAGATATGAAGCTCCTGCCAAATGCGTCCTGCCATCATGGTCCCCTATTAGCAACAAACTCAACTAGTCACCGGCTGACATTTACCCTCCTTTACAATATCCAAGGATACCACTCGGAGATCATTCTGGCCTTGTTCATGCATCTTGCCCCGTCATTGTATACATAATCCCATCGGCAACAAAAACATCTCACTGACAAGTTGTTTGACAAACTCTTGACTGTTTAAGACCATCGAGGCTCCCCTTGGTAGCCACTCTTATCTCCCTTTCAATCTTATCCTCCTACTTATGCTATATTACCAGAAAAAGAATTGTATTTCTATATTGCCTTTCACAACCACCGGATGTCCCAAAGTGCTTTACAGACAAGAAAGTACTTTTGAAATGTAGTCACTGTTATAATCTAAGAAACACAGCAGATAATTTATGCACAGGAAGCTCCCACAAACAGCAATGTGATAATCTGCTTTTGTGATGTTAATTAAGGAATAAATATTGGTCAGGGATAATGCTGCTGCTCTTCTTAAAGATAATGCCATAAGATTATTAACATCCACCTGAGAGGGCAGCCAAAGCCTCAGTTTAACATCTTATCTGAAGGACAGCACCTCAGATAGGATAGTACTGAGGGGGTGTTAACCTTAATTTTTAATCTTAGATCATGGAGTGGGACTTAAACCCACAATCTTCTGACTTAGAGGTAATAATGCTACCAACTGAACCACTGTCAGGCAGTTCACTGACAATTGACCACAGGAGCTCTGGGTGACTGAAATGGTACTTCTTTGTCTTTGGTCCATACTGGAAACTAGACTCAGATTGCTCACACTCACTTTATATTGGACCCTGACTGCCAGCAGAAGGAGAAGATCTTTATCCCATTGGCCAGGACAGGACTTGATACCAAGTCCAGAGTTGAAAGTCTGTGCCATTCAGATCTCCCCAGAATCTTTTATCCATCATTCTGATCTACATTTGAATCATGCGCACAGAGCTGAAAGAGCAGTAAGCTGATAGATTGCAACATCCAGTCTTCTTGGAGTGTCTACAAAATTAAAAATTCTATAACTTATTTTTACTGCATTGTGCCAGACTGCATCATGAAGGAGTTGATGTAGACTTGATCCCACTCTACTAAACTCCAGTTTTCACCCAGAGAGAAAATCAGCCCTGTAATTCTGTGGTATTCATTTTCCACAAAAATGAATGAGTCCACACCATCATGATAAGCTGATTCTCATTATGTGGTAATGCAGCTCATGCTTCATGTCAGTTGTTGATGTGTGTTGATCCAATTTACCAAATGGAATCCTCAAAAATAAATAAAATGTTTGTTTCTACTTATTACCAGGAATAGATTGGTTATTTTAGTTGTAAGCAGATAGAAGCTACTCTTATTAAAGACTCCATGTGGCTAAATTCTGCTTTTAGATATCTGGGAAGGGGAAGGGATTGCCACAGCAACTTTATTCTTATGAAATCTCAATGCTATCTCTGCAACTTCCCTTCCAGGCCCCATGCTAGCTGACATTGCAACTTGCTCCCTCTCAAGTATTGTCCCCCTCCCTTTCAAATCTGTCATTATCACTGCTCTTCCTTAAAAAATTCCACCCTTGACCCTTATGCTCTTGTAAACTGCCACCTCATCTCCAACTTTTCTTTCCTCTTTAAAGTTCTTGAAAGAGTTATCTCCCAAATCTGTGCTCATCTTTCCCACAACTCTATGTTCGAAACTCTTCAATCAGGTTTCCATCCTTGCCACAGGAGTGGAACAGCTCTAAGCAAAGTTACAAATGACATCCTCTATGACTGTGGTGCACTATTCTTTCCCATCCTTTTTGACCCCTCTGTAGCTTTTGACAAGGCCAACCATGTCCCTTCTCCTCCACGGTCCAGCTGAGTGTTTCTGCCCTCTCCTACTTATACTCTTACCTATCCAGTTGTAGTCCTATCCTGTGTCAAGAAAACATTATATGCCAAATGAAAAATATTAATTCATCAGTTGGAAACTTACATTCAACTTATAATGGAGAAAATCTTAGTTAACTGAAAAAAAAACTAGCAACCAATATGGCCACTGCAATTTGCATCTGAAACACCGTTGCATATTATAAGGAGCCAGAAGTCTAACAAGAAGCCCAGCAAGAACAATACTTTGGCTAACTGAGTAGATTATCCAGATCATCTGCATTAGTGGGACATTCAAAGCTATCTTGAGGCATTCATAAGTGGAGACATCCCTCCATGTGGTAAACTCTAACAGTACCACCTGAGACAGCTTTTGGGTTTTAGACTTTGGACTTCATGAAAAACAAAGGGGATTGAGAGAACTATGTGACCATCTGTTCATCTCTGAAAAAAAACAGGAGTTTTGTTACACACAGAAGAGACAAGCAGTAACTGAGTGTGCGTCAGCAGAGAAAGTGGTGTGCATCCCATTCTTTCTTTCTCCCTTTCTCTCTCCAGAAAACATTAAGTTTGAAAACCATCTGTGACTGTGGACCCTCCAAGCCTACAGACTGCTAAAGCCAGAGACCAGGGGAAGAGAACCACAGTCCAGTCTGCCTTCAAGAAAATCCTGAGCAAAGCAGGCCAGCCACAAAGTGCACTTTGACCGACCAATGGCTTCAAGAGTACAACTCCAGCCAGATAACCACCGAAGCATCCAGCCTCACACTGTGTATTTAACTTTTATTTATTCTTGACTCTAATCCAACTAAAAACCTACTTTCCACTTTGCTATCTATTTATGTGTGTGAGATTCTCGTGTGAATGTGTGCGTGAATGTGTAGCATTTTTTCTTCATTATTTTTGAATCGGGTTTGATTGTTAAGTATAATAAACTTACCTCTTGTTGAAACTCAAGAAAACCTGTCTGATTGGCTCTTTCAAGATCACAATAAAAGGAAAAAGGTAAAACACTCAGAGGTTGTAAGCACAACCACTTTTTAAAAGAAATAAACCCTGTTGCGGTCAAATAAGAGGATGGGCAAAAGGTCAGCTTGAGACCCTCTCCTCACCTGGCCGTAACACCTGCAATCATTTATTTTCCTACCTTGCACTGTTACCTCTGACAAGGATCTATCCTTGGCCTCTTATTTCTCATCAACATTATCCCAAGACATGATGTCAGGTTCCACATACACACTAAAATAAAAGCAAAATACTGCAGATGCTGGAAATCTGAAATAAAAACAAGAAATGCTGGAAATACTCAGCAGGTCTGGCAGCATCTGCGGAGAGCGAAACAGAGTTAACGTTTCAGGTCAGTGACCCTTCATCAGATACACACCACATACACACTGATGACACCAGCTCTACTTCACCACCACCTCTCTTGACCCCTCCACTGTCTTGGTGTTGTTAGATTTCTTGTCTGACATCCAGTCCTGGATATGTCACAATTTTCTCCAGTTAAACATTGGGAAGACCAAAGCCTTTGTCCTCCACCACAAATTTCCATTCCCCTCCCTGGCCGCTGTCTCAGGTTGAATGAGACTATTCACATCCTCAGGTGTCTATTTGTTCCTTTGATCAACTTCCAACCCTATGTGCACCTCATCATCAAGACCACCTGCTTCCACTTCCTAATATCACCTGGCACCACCTGTATTTGAACTGATCTGCTGCTGAAACCCTCAACCATGCCTTTGTCAATTGCAGAATCTGCTATTCCAATGCTTGTCTGGGCAGCCTCTTGTCTTCCACCCTCCATAAACCTGACTCATTAAAAACTATATGGCTTACACTCCAATTCATGCCACTTACCCATCACCCCACACTCAGTGACCTACACTGGCTCCTTGTGTTCAAATCCCTCCATGGCTTCGCCCCTCTCTGTCTCTGTAAACTCCTTAACCCTACAACCCTCCAAGAACTTGGCATTCCTTCAACTGTGCTCTCTCTCAGTCAGTGGAGGCTCAGTTGGTAGTGTTCTTGCCTCTCAGTCAGAAGGTTATGGGTTCAAGTCAGAAGGTTGTTGACTCCAGGTCTTAAGCACAAAAATCTAGGCTGACACTCCAGTATGGTGCTGAGGGAGTGCTGCACTGTTGGAGGCGAGATGAGATGTTAAACCAAAGCCCTGTCTGACCTCTCAGGTGGATGCAAAAGATCCCATGGCACTATTTTGAAGAAAAGCAGGAGAGTTATTCCTGGTGTTCTGGCCAATATTTATCCTTCAAACAATATCACACAACCAGATTATCTGATCATTATCACATTGCTGTTTCTGGGAGCTTACTGTGTGCAAATTGGCTGCCACATTCCTACACTACAACAATGACTACACTTCAAAAATAGGTCATTGGCTGTAAACACACTGGGCATCCTGAGGTTACAAAGGGCACATATAAATGCAAGTTGTTTATTTAGTCACCCTTTCGAATATCTCCTTGATCTGTTTATACTCCTATGAAGCACTTGGGAACGTTAAAAGCACTATTAATTACAAATTGTTGTTGTATAGGAAATTCCTTTGCCTCAGTCCTGTCATAGACAGTTCAGTTGGCAACATTTCTTCCGTTGTTTCCATATTATAGTCACCATGTACAGCCAGAAAATTACCATAGTTGAAAAGTTGAACAATTACCCACTTTTGAGCTGCTCATTCCAGAAATAAGAAACAACACAAAACAAACAACAGCCTTGGGAACAGCTGTCAAAGACGACAGACAAAATAACATGTTATCATGTCTAAAAACCCTACTGATTTTCTAAGTATACGTTTTGGGCTTGGAAGAAATAACTGGTGGAGAGTGCTCGGGTGGAATTTTCAAGTTAACTCCTTCCCTTCACCTAGCTTTGTTACAGCCCCACTCAGCCTCCACAGCTACAATCCTTTCACACTGAATGCAGCACACAGGCTATTTCTGAACACCAGGGTATGATGTACTACACTGTTTGTGGATGTTGGCTACAGTTATGCACAAGTTAACAGAAATTAACACACATTCCAGCTTTACAGTTCTTTATGAAATCCTCTGGTGTGCAAGAGAGGCCATAAACTGCAATTAATAAAATGCACCCCTAACAATGGGTGCAGCCTCCTGTTCCTCCTTACCTACAGGCATATGCACAACCCAGTACAATGGCACAATGGCAGTTTGCATATTACCAGGAAAATTAATATTTTTAAGGTGTGAGAAAATCAGGTTTTATGTCACCAATATCAATTTCACATTCACATGCTAAGGACACATTGTGTTGTCAGGTATATTAATGCAGTTGCCGGGTTTGCTTTTTGAAAAAACTTTCCAAACAATAGCTTTATTTGTTGTGTAGTTACATCAACAGTTTATGGAGCGCTGCAGGAAGCCATTGTGGTATGTCTGGGCTTTAGGGTGGTCCCTTCGCGGAATCCATGCCTGAATCTGTGATACACCACCTTCAGGTGCCTCATGCGACCTGTACCAGTTGTGTTTCTCCTTTTGGCCTTAGCACTCCAATTATATTCCTCTTTCTCCTGGCAGGGTAAGCACATTTACCGCAGGTTGATTTCCGCAGGTGAAATGCACCACATCCCCAACAAAGAGTTTGGGCCATGTTCTTCCTCTTACCAAATGTCGATGTTCCCTTTCTCATTTTCATTGCTTTCTTAGTTTGCAACACTGTTCTCTGGAGGGTGGTTGACTGTTTATTGTAATATGAAACACAACTGTGGTGCAAAGATTACAATGACTGAAGCTGCTGGGAAAGTACAATAAGAAATTCCCTTCAAGGATCTCGTGCTAACAAGTATTTCCAGGCTCGTCTTTTTGTCTTTGTGCTGCAAAAATTGATTTTGGTGCACATTAACCAGGACCCAGCACAACAGCGATAATCAGAACTCAATGAGGCTAGGCTGCCAGCATATTATCTGACTCAAAATTTAATTGTGCCCTAGCAACCTGAGTCAATGTTGGCCTTGCACTGTTCTGATGCATGTTTTTAAAAAATACATACTGTGCTTCAGAACATATTCAAAAACAGGTTTTACTACCTTCTTGGTATAAGCTGCCAGTTTCATGAATAAAATGCAAAACAAATGTAAACCTTGACACTCCAAAACCATATGGAGTGTGGAACTGTTGCCTTTCAAGACAATAAACCCAACAAGACCTATTTAAAAATGGGTCTTCCTTGCCGCCAGTAGGTTATTGGTGGTGTGGCTATTGACAGTGGGAGTCCATGTCACAGGAACCAGCAACCAAACAGCAATATAAAAGCAGCTTTAAAAGGGAACAGGACTCTTCCGAACTTTGTTTATCCGTTCAAGTGACGGGCATCCCTGTATCGACCTATATTAGGTGATTGGAAGCCTATGCAATGTGTGGTAAATAGGTTTTAACTAAGCCAGTAAACATAACTTCTGTACAATTCCATTGCCAATATAGAATACAATGATGTACCAAATAAGTGAACAGTTTAATGTTGGAAATGCAAAACCATTGTATCAGAAGGTAAGGATCTCTTCCAGCCATCGGCAAAGGTACAGTGACCAGAAGGAAAGTTGCAAATCACAACTTCAGAACAGTTGAACATGCTCTATTGTCCTAGCTTTTATAGAAATTTCTATAGCATTTGGAGCAGATACTGCAGACTACTTCCTGCAGCAGATCTGCAATACAAAATGCACCATTCAATTGTGTGTGCTTACAATATTTGGGCTATTGTTTATACACCGCAATTGACCAGCGACTTTGATCTGACAGTTTGCCAGTCATGGAATGTTCTGAGCCAGTTAACGGTTTTTCTCAACACTGAGCCATTGATCCCAGATGTGCCTGTATCAGCACAAGTGCAAAAGTTCATTACTGTTGATGTAACATTCCTTGAAAAACTACTTAAAGAAAAATACATACGAAATATGGCACTTCTCTAAAGGTCTCCTGCCCAGTCTCCAATCTTGCATCCTCCATAAACTGCATCTCATCGAAAGCTATGCTGCTAAGCCATCACCCCAAAATCATTGACCAATGTTGGCTCCCGGTCTCCATTGTCTCAAATTTAAAATTCACATCCCAGCGTTTTAAATACCTCCTCACTTCACCACTCCCTAGATGTGTAATTTCCTCCAACCTTTCAAAACTCTAGGACATCCTGAGGCTGTGAAAGGTGCTATATAAATGCAAGTCTTTCTTTCTTCTTGCTATATGAATGGCACTATGTAAATGCAAGTTGTTGTTCTGAAATACGTTGGAGAAAGCACTGTCATACATAAACCTTTTTTTGTTGAATTTGGCTAAACGAACAAAAACTACAGCAAACATCTAAATATACTTTTAAATTTGGAAAATTCGACTGATGTTAGTGGAAATCTAATATGGCATTGCACAAAATATATTCTATCAGCTGGCAGAGCATGGTCTAAACTACTCTTGACATGCTGATGCCAGAGCACCATGACAAAATGGCCAAGTGGTCAACAGGAAATTAAGTTGTTTTTCTACCTTTTGGTATTGACATAAATCAAGTCCTGGTCTAATATCAGATTTATGTAACATATGGAACCAACCACTGAATACACAATGGATTTAATTGTGATTTTGTTTTATTCAACGCACATCAAGAATTGCACAAGTGAGATCCTGTACTGGAATTTACATATTCCAGTTTATTTTTTTTAGTTTGTTTTTGAATAGCGTCTTGCATTGACTAGTAAAGGATTATTGAAGTAGTAGGACACGATAGTTGTGGTGCCTGAGGGATGTTTGCTTTACTGTTAGGAAATGTTTAAGGGTGATCCAAGATGACTTTTTTTGATGGAGCATCAGCCTGGCTGTGATGAGGAACTCAGCAGTGTGGAAGATTGTGTATCTTAACCTACACTCTGGTACTGTAGTATGTCACGCTCAGGCAAGGAGAAATTATGATTATAATGAATTTACAAAAGAAACCAAAACAGGCACTTTTGTTGAAAAACAAGATGGAGTTGAGAGGTCAGGTGACCTCATCCTGTACTGCCAATACACATGGGAACTACAAGAATCCTGAGTCAATTTTCATGTTTGGACCAGCCTTGGAGAAGGCATTAAATGTAAATGGTCCATTCTGTGTTAATGGCTACCTCTCTTCAACAAATTGGGTTAATAATGGAATGGCAGCCAAAGTATCTCCAAATTCAAACTCAAATGAACGGGTGTGAAAAAACTCCACTTTATTAAAATGGAATGAAGATGGGTGAAACCCAGATCCCATTGTCCAACAATGGCGCCATCATCAAACACCCTTTATGAGGACAATGTGAAAGAGAAATCATGGTCACAGAAACCAGGGATACGATAAAGGAGCTTAGAGCCAAAGAGAGAGAGAGAGAGAGAGATTCCGTCCACTCCAGTGGAAGAACAAGGACCCTGCCTCAGAACACCATCTTTCAAACTACAATAGGCATACTGGAAGGAGCCTTGAACTCCATAATCTGAGAAATTTTACCAGGGTTTTCAACATTGAATTGTGACTGAGATACAACAAAATGAAGCCTGCAACAACCCATTCATCCTCCTGAAACTTTCCTGCACTGATTTTAAATCTTCACCGCCCTCCCCCCACCCTACCCTGAGGAAAGAATGCACAGTTTACATTGAACTCTTTTAAAACTCTCAGACCTAAATGCATGTTGTCTTTTAATCTCTATCTTTTCCTGTGAATGTGCGTTTCTGTATACGTGTGAGAGTAGGTGAAGTTGCGAATAGTTTTGGATATTGTTTAATTAAACATTTAACCTTCTTTAAATCACTCAGGAGTTAAAACACATTTCTAATAAACACACTGTCTTCAGTCAGTTCAGAAGTAAAAAGGGAAACCACCCCTATCGTTTCCCACCTGTCTGTAACAAGTACCATATGTTGATGCTTCAATTCCCTGCAAGAGTATTATGCCCCAGTAAACCTGTTTTCAATACATATGGATCGTGAGGCATACACCGGTAAAGAACTTGTATAAATTGTATATTACTTCCCAGTCGAGTCGTTACCTAAATTCTAATGACAACATTAAGAAAAGTAAAAGGAGTGATTTAACTGCATGAACATAGACTAGAAATTACTGTTGGTGATAGTAGTAAACAAATACTTAATTTGTTTGAATGTCATGGCTCTGTACCCTATCTTAGTGGCAGTGCTAGCCCATCCAGAAGCTGGCTGAGCGTGTCTACCCTGAGGCACAGTGTGGCTTTCGAGCAGAGAGATCCACCCTTGACATGCTGTTCTCCCTTCGCCAGCTACAGGAGAAATGCCGCGAACAACAGATGCCCCTCCACGTTGCTTTCATTGATCTCACCAAAGCCTTTGACCTAGTCAGCAGACGTGGTCTCTTCAGACTACTAGAAAAGATCGGATGTCCACCAAAGATACTAAGTATCATTACCTCATTCCATCACAATATGAAAGGCACAATTCAGCATAGCGGCGCCTCATCAGACCCCTTTCCTATCCTGAGTGGTGTGAAACAGGGCTGTGTTCTCGCACCTACACTGTTTGGGATCTTCTTCTCCCTGCTGCTCTCACATGCGTTCAAGTCTTCAGAAGAAGGAATTTTCCTCCACACAAGATCAGGTGGCAGGTTGTTCAACCTTGCACGTCTAAAAGCGAAGATCAAAGTACGAAAAGTCCTCATCAGGGAGCTCCTCTTTGCTGACGATGCTGCATTAACGTCTCACACTGATGTGCATCTGCAGAGACTCCGAAAGGATTGCAGCTGATTGCATCGAATTTGGCCTAACCATCAGTCTCAAGAAAACGAACATCATGGGAAAGGACGTCAGAAATGCTCCATCCATCAATATCAGCGACCACGCTCTGGAAGTGGTTCAAAAGTTCACCTACCTAGGCTCAACTATCACCACTAACCTGTCTCTCGATGCAGAAATCAACAAGCGCATGGGAAAGGCTTCCACTGCTATGTTCAGACTGGCCAAGAGAGTGTGGAAAAATGGCGCACTGACACGGAACACAAAAGTCCGAGTGTATCAAGCCTGTGTCCTCAGTACCTTGGTCTACGGCAGCGAGGCCTGGACAACGTATATCAGCCAAGAGCGATGTCTCAATTCATTCCATCTTTGCTGCCTCCGGAGAATCCTTGGCATCAGGTAGCAGGACCATATCTCCAACACAGAAGTCCTCGAGGCGGCCAACATCCCCAGCATATACACCCTACTGAGCCAGCGCCGCTTGAGATGGCTTGGCCATGTGAGCTGAATGGAAGATGGCAGGATCCCCAAGGACACATTGTACAGCGAGCTCGTCACTGGTATCAGACCCACCGGCCGTCCATGCCTCCGCTTTAAAGACGTCTGCAAACGTGACATAAAGACCTGTGACATTGATCACAAGTTGTGGGTGTCAGTTGCCAGTGATCGCCAGAGCTGGCGGGCAGCCATAAAGGCAGGGCTAAAGTGTGGCGAGTCTAAGAGACTTTGCAGTTGGCAGGAAAAAAGACAGAAGTGCAAGGGGAGAGCCAACTGTGTAACAGCCCCGACAACCAATTTTATCTGCAGCACCAGTGGAGGAGTCTATCACTCTAGAATTGGCCTTTATAACCACTCCAGGCATTGCTTCACAAACCACTGACCACCTCCAGGTGCTTACTCATCGTCTCTCGAGACAAGGAGGCCAAAGAAGAAGCAGCTAACCCATTTACAACAAAACACAATTAAAATATGGGACAAAGGAGTGTCTCACAAATGTGTTAAGCATCCAACATCATCAGCAGTAATTTCTAGGCTGTTGTTACCTGCTTTCAGCTTTTTCCCTGACCATCGTCTCTGGTAAAGCTGTCCTGATCACTTCACTGCAGCATGATAAATGACATGCAGTGGAAGAATTTTTTTTTAAAACTCACACAAACAAACTGCCAGACTCATTGTTATGCTGTGTGGGGTCTTAAGGCAGTTTTTCATGAAAATTAATAGAAAGGCAGGCACAAAATGCCATATTTTTGATTATGTTTTTCTATTGTTGATTGCAATTATTTTCAGTTGACATTGGTAGTGAGGGTGCAGAAAAGATTCATGAGAATGGTTCCAGGGATGAGGAACTTCAGTTACGTAGATAAATTGAAGAAGTTGGGACTATTTTCCTTGGAGATGAGAGAAAGTTGAGAAGAGATTTAATAGAGGTATTCAAAATCATGAGTGGTCTGGACAGAGTAGATAGGGAGAAACTGTTCCCATTGATGGAAGGATCGAGAACCCGGAAGCACAAATTTAAAGTAATTGACAAACGAAGCAATGATGACACAGAGAACTTTTTCATGCAGAGAGAGTTGTAAGGATCTGGAATGCACTGCCTGAAACTGTGGTACAGGCAGTTTCAATCGAGACATTCAAGATGGAATTGGATTATTGTCTGAAAAGGAAGAATGTGCATAGCAATGGGGAGAAGACGGGGGAGTGGCAGTAAGTGAATTGCTCCTTCAGAGAGCTGGCACAGACACAATGGGCCAAATGGCCTCCTTCTGTGCTGTAGCCATTCTATGATTCTATAATCGATTCTTCAGCTTATCTTTCTTTGGTATAAAATTCTTTATTCGGGAAGAAAATATGAAGAAAATTGATGCATCAGTGCTTGGCAGAATGATTGAAATTGTGGGGTTTATTCACATCTTATTCACATTCTAATCAGAGTTATACATCCGCACAGAAAGATCCTGTAATTTATGTGGAGGACTATGGATCTGCTGGACAGTCTGAATAGTAGTGTTGAAAAGGTGGTTTCTTTGAGTCATGTCATTGCTTGTATTTTGTGCTCACAAGACAAATATCCAATAATTCTGCACCACTCTCCAGCACTGTGAAAAAAAATTATAAGTCCTGTCTGCTTTCAAGGAGTCTAGGTTACAAGTACAAATACTGACCAATAATTAACCTTTCTTTGATATAATACAAATAACATATAACATGCTCATACTGATAGAAAGACATTGTGATCCCTGATTGCTACAAAAATGAGTCTTTTCTTGCTGCTCAGCCAATGCTTTGTTCTCTGCTAGTTAAGACTAACACATTCTTTCACGGTTAAAATCATCTGGACATGGACTGCATTTGGTGGTGCCTCAGGTAAACAGTATAAAACTCCACGCACGTTCACCTTGAATGCAGTGATGCAATTAATCACACAGGTGCTTGCAAGAAAATGGAATTCCAAGTGCACAGAGCTTCATTGAGATTGGCAATTAAAACAAAGAACTCGTTTAGCTATCCCAGGAGCATTACCATAATAATCATGCAGCTTTCCAATTTGCAAGATAGACAACGACCTGAATTTTCACAACACATTGGGAATTTCTTAATGCTTTCTAAAAATCGCTCATTTTATGCACACCAGCAAGCTTTTAAATAAGTAATAGCTTCACATTATAAAAGGGAATTCAAATAATCCTTTAAATTAATATGCCTAAATTAAATAAAACACAAAATTGAGATTATTTTAATACTGCAGCTGCCCTGTTTAAGTGCAGATATTAAGCTCCCTCCTCCCCAGGTTCAGTTAAATCGGTTTAACACCATGGTATTCCCACAGAGGAGGCTGCGTAGCTTTCTCTTTGCAGTCAGATGAACCACTCAAAATTTTTACCTAGACTGGAATCCTAAACAGCACACATGCTGACTAAAATAAGACTAGTATGAGTATATTTGATATCAGCATGCCATATACTAAAACCACTACAAATATTTTCCTGCACAAAGTATAGTCTGATTTGTTTGTTATAGACATCACATTGATAATACACAAACACAAAAGAGAACAGGCTAGCTGCAGAGCATACTAGTTTAAATATGTGTCGTTCAAAAGACTGGCTCATTGTAGAGAACCTCATTGTTTTCCAGACACAGACCCATATTCAAACAGAAGTTTAAACCCAGAAGTGCTTCCCATTGTTTCAGTTCTAAGATTACTGCTGACAAGGCAGTTTAGTATCTCAGTCGGTTGTAGCTTCAGAACTGTGAGTGGCTAATTGTCCACAGATTTGTCTGTGGCTATAATTCAAGGGTTGTGTGTATTGTGCATACACAGTTTCAAAATTTAGCAGAGAAACACCCATTGAAAATACAGTTAGAGATAAAGCTCACCTTTCTCCGGAGATGCCTTGTTTACTGTGCAGTCTTTCTCCTTTTTGTATCGCCTCTCCAGATAAAATAAGGACACTGGCTTCCTATACAGAACAAAACCTTGCGCTAATTCTTCACTTTTCCTCTCTCTCTCTCAGTGCTTCCCGACACGTGAGGCTCCAGCTTGTTTGTCGGCTCTGCTTTTTAGTCAGGAAGCTGTCTCTGCATATCCAGGCTGTTTACACTCACACACCGCCCCACCACGCCTCACAGTCTCTGCTTTCCCTTTACAACCACACAACCCCCTGCAGTTGCTACTGCCAGTGTGACATTACTGCCTTCTCACGAGCTGATGCACCGCTCTGATGGAATACAATGAGGCAAGGGAGGTCCCTAGTGGTAGTAAGGGCTCCCTCAGAATTGCTGCGGTATCAGGCAAACCTTTCACCAGCCAGAGAGCTTGAACATGTATCAAATCTCGACACATATAATAGGCATCAGGTAGTTAACTGAAAGCAGCAACACCACCTCCCTTACAGTAATTTGTTTGCCTGCATTGAATGCAAATAGCTGAAATATTAATGCACATTGGAGTTGCTTATTGTTGCAAATTTCTGTAACAAAATTGAGCTTTAGTTTGGTCATGGTCACTCAAAAATAATTATTAGAAGTTCAGGTAATCCATAAATATGCATTGATTAATAGAGGGGGAAGTTAGAAAACAGTTACATATTGAAGATTTCAGATATAGATGATACACAATTATGAACCAATGGGATATGATTTATATCTCAGTCATGGACTGACCTGGAAAAACACTGCGACACAAATGAGTAATGCTTAGCATTATGACTCAGACATATAACCCAAATCATGAATTTTCTATTGTTGATAAAAATGAAATATAACTGTAATTTTGAAAACTGTCTCTGGATTGTGGGGTGGTTCCACTCATATCAACTTTTCCTCAGTAATGTTAATTCTCAGTTGTGGCATCAACTCCATAAATACAAAACGAATGGAGTTTGACATGGTATAAGATGTCAGAAAACTATCCGACTGAAGTGATTTTTTATTTTACCTGGACCACAGGATTTGTGTAATTGTCTTCAAATTTCACACACCCAACTAGTTGTCTGTAAATTAATATGCACACAAGATTGTTATACATCTGTGAAAGAGTGCATTTTTACATTAGTTAAAAAGTTTATTGGGGAGCACACTCAGACACTCTTGGAGGTCTTATGCATAACTTGAGCTCTGCTGTCATGGTTTTTATGATGACACCTGAATCCCTCATTTGTGCAATACTGAAGGTGTGCTGCACTGTCGGAGGTGCTGTCTTTCAGATAAGATGCTCAACTGAAGCTCTGTCTGTTTACTCAGGTGGATGTAAAAGATCCCATGTTTCTATTTCAAAAAAGAACAAGGGAATTCTTCTCGGAGTCCTAACCAATATTTATACCTGAACAAACATTACTAAAAAACAGTTTATCTAGTTGATGTTTGTGGGACCTTGCTGTTCACAAATTGGCTGCGGTGTTTCTTACATTACAACAGTGACTACACTTCAAAAGTATTTCATTGGCTGTAAAGTTCATTGACACATCTGAGGCATGACAAGTGCTATATAAATGCAATCTTTTTTTAAATGGCCTTGATGCACACTCCAGTTACACTTGACTCCCAGGATTATATTTATGACTTTTATAGCAAAAACAAAAAATGCTGTAGATGTGCAACTAGTTCTTTAGCATTTGTAAAGAGAGAAAACAGATTAATATTCTTGGTGTAATCCTTCCTTACAATGGATCGTTCTTTATACATGACTGTTGATTTCACTTGTAACACTTGCAAATAGCCAGTGATTTGTTGGTATAAGATCTGAGATCTGTCTTGAGCTGTCCCAAATTCTTGTGATGTAACATTAAGCTGCTCATTTAGTTCAGATTCTGTGTCTTCCCTGGCTCCCTGGGTTTACACTGTTAAACCTGTCATCCTTGAGCCAGTGGCAGATCATCATCTTGTGGGGCTTTGATTTTGCCCTGTTGACAAAGTAGCCAGATTTACCAGTGTAACATAAGGAGTCAGCTCACAGTTGCTGGCCTCCCAGTTTGGAAATGAAGCAGCACCATTTTAAAAGCAGCTTTTGAGAAGTGAGAAAAGCTAATTCTACATTTTGCCAGACTTTGCAACAGCTTCCTGCACCTGATGTCTGAATGTTAAGTCACTGACGGCAACCCCAAGTTAAATTTACCAGATTCCTTAGCTGCTGAGAAAGGCCAGTTAAAACAGGTTTTCCTGGTAGGTAAGAAGATTTATCAAAAATTACCAACACTGGACAATGATACTGCCACTCCTCAAAGCTAAACAGATTCTATCTGAGGAGCCAGGATATCTCTCCATCATTTCCTTCACACTGGTAGTGAGTTAGCTGAAACAATGTCATAAAATTAAATGACATCCCACAACTATGTGCACAGATAAAGGGGCACCACTTTTATGGGGTTCACCATGGGAATTATCTTCCAAATATTTGGTTCAACTTAGAAGAAAAAAAGTTCAACAATCTAGCAAATTTGCTTTGGAAATGCAGTTGTTTGTACGGGAGTCATGCATCAGGAGATGATGGCCCTAGCACACCACATATCCCAATGGAAAAGCAGCTAAAGGCATTACAGGGTTCTTTGAGTAAGACATTGAATTATTCAGTGCAATGTGGATAGTTAAAATGAATGCTGACCAGCAAGACTATATTGTCACAGCCTTCATGAAATCAACTGTCCCTCCCTGCATATCTGTTGATGGCTATTTTCCTTTGTTTGCTTCCCATTTGTCTTCAAGCTTGAACCTCCTCTCCATTTTGGGCGTTCTTCAGTTTTCTCAATTTCTAGAATTCAGCTGGGGAGTTGTGGAAGAGATGGGCATGGACTTGAAGGTGTCAACACATACAAGGACTTTGGATGAAAGAAAAGGTTGACACTAGGGAGGTAGTTAGTGAGGATAGAGGGGTTGAGGGTGACTTTTTTGAAGAGAGGGGTGATGACAGTAGTTTTGAAAGGGACAAGGACAGTGCCTGAGGAGAAGGAATCATTTACAATGTCAGCTGGAATGGGACCAAGAAGGGAAGTTGGGTGGTAAAAAGCTTAGTGTGAATTGAGATAGAGGGAGCAGGAGATAGGTTTCGTGGACAAGGTGAGCTTGGGGAGGGCATCAGGGTAAATGAAGATAACTAGAAAGAGTCAGGAATCCAGGGCTGGGGTAGGTGCTGTAAGGCATTTGGATATCTCTTGTATTTTTGTTATGCTGTGAGGCATTTATTAATATCTCCTTCATTTCTGTTCATAAGTAAAATGTAACAATTGTGGTGTGGACCAGCATGTGGAGCTCACCGGTGGTAAGAATATGGAGGCGGAGGAAATTGCGACGAAGGGAGAAGAATTCTGATCGAAAACATCATCGCTGGGGTTCATGTTGGACTTTATAAAAATAAAAGACAGCATAACTGAACAAGGACCCCCACATACAAACACACACACACAGACAATTTAGGATATGCCACTGATGTGGTAGCCTGGGCTGGTAGAACATCAAACAGCCTGACTAAAGCCACTCTCCACAATGGCCTTTTGAAATATGTGTGAATGGTTTCCTTCTTGCCTTATCAAGACACAGATATTACATCCATAGGTGGTATGCACCTAAGAACTCCCCTGCTGAGAGCAGGATATGACGACATGCAGGTGCTCTTGCATAGCCAGGGGGGGATTGATAAGGCACTGAAACCCAATTGGATGAGCCAATTCAAAACATTACCTTATATATCAAGGGGTCAGGGTCAGAAATGGGTATAAAGCCACAGCTCACAAGGACATTGTTGCTGTAGCCGGGAAGTGTGACTTGGTCAGTCACAGGAAGTCATGCAGAAGAAGTCGTTCAGCAGACCTGACCAGCCGGGAACGAGCTCCTGTACACGAGTCTACGAAGCAACTTGTGTTGCAAGTATATACTATTGCTTGGTGAGTTAATAAAGGTGTTCCACATAAAGTGGAAATTGTAGCCAAAGTCTGTTTCCTGCAATTGATACTCAGTATGGGGTCATGACCTTGGAGGGAAGTGAGACCCCTTTTTAAGAGTCTTTAAGAGTCTTACGAGTGGGACTGGAGGTAACTTTGGATTTGTGGAAAAGGGGAAGCGAGGGAAGTGAGGTGAAATGAAAGAAGACAGGGTGTTTGAGGGGAAAGAGAAGAGAGAAATACATCAAGAGTTTGGTAAAAAGGGAGATAGCAGTAATGGACCTGGCTCTCAAGTGGCAGACAAAATATGCACATGAATGGACAGAAGGGGAATTTTCAGTTATGTAGGAATCATTGTGATTTTGTGAGTAACGTAGAGGTTGTAAACAGACAGACAGGGAGGGGACAATATGAAATGGTTCAAAATTGAGATCTGTGTGCCAGAGGGTTGTCATATGATGAAGTCCAGTTGTAGTAAGCATGGAGTCAGTTAGGAGCAGCTACCAATCAATATCCAGGTTCCTGGTCGTGGAGTTGGATTCACTCATTTTTGGAGAGGCAGAGTATCAGCTGACATGCTGGTGCAGGTTGTCCAGTAGATTTAGATCGCTGAGAAGCAGTGGACTGTTGACCAGAGGCCAGAAGAGATTGACCCTTGGGTTCAGAAGAAGTACATAGTGGTCTCAGATGTTATAGAGTCATAGAGAGATACAGCACCAAAACAGGCCCTTTGGCCCAATGAGTCCGCATTGACCATCAACCACCCATTTATACTAATCCTACATTAATCCCATTTCTTCCCTCTCACATCCCCACCTTCCCTCAATTCTCCTACCACCTACCTACACTAGGGGCAATTTTTTACAATGGCCAATTTACCTATCAAACTCACAAGTCTTTGGCATGTGGGAGGAAACCCAAACGGTCACAGGGAGAACTTGCAAACTCCGCACAGGCAGTACCCAGAACTGAACCCGGGTCGCTGGAGCTGTGAGGCTGCGGTGCTAGCCACTGCGCAAGTGTGGATTTGGTGGACTAGAGGAACAAGGAGTGAAACTCAAGAATCAGGAGCAGCAAAGTCCATGTAGCCAATTTCTCTTTTCTGCCAATTCCCAAAAGCTCTTGGGCTGGATTTTACGTTGGGCAGACGGGAGCTGGCCAAGTCGGTGGTGAACCCGCCTCTGCCTCGCTTGGGAATCCGTCCCGCGTTTTACGGGTCCCCAGGCTTTAATTGTTCTGAGGCGGAACTTCCACCCATTTGAGGGAGGAAGTACCCCCTCATTGATTTGCTGGCCAATCAGCGGGCTGGCAGCTCTTCGTCTCAGCAGCACTACCAGGGGTCATGGCCACTGCTGGGACTGCAACCCAGCAGACTGAAGAGGATGCCTGAGAGCCGGGATCCAAGGTGAGTTTTGGTCACCTCGCCAGCGATAATCCGTAGGCCCCAGCGAAGCAAGTGTGGTTGTTTGGGAGGAAGGGGGGCATTTTGGTTCCTGGGGGTGTTTGGGGAAGCGGAGGCGGCCTTTCCTGGCTCCAGGGTGGCCTTTCCTGGCTCCAGGACACCCGCTTGCCAGGAGTAAAATCCGCGTGGAGGCGGGCGAAGGCCCTTAAGTGGCCATTAATTGGCAACTTAAGGGCCTTGATTGGCCTAGGCCGGGCGGCCCATTTTTCACCCCCCCCCACCGCCCTATTAAAGTGGGGCGGAGGTGGGAGCGGGTCAGGAAGGCCTCCCGGAGTCCTCCGCTCCATATTACGCCATCCCCCGCTACCATCTGGCTCATTGGGGTGGCGTAAAATTCCGGCCCTTGTCTCTGTTACTTTTACTGAGAAAGTAAGCAAACAGGTTGTCAATCAACTCTTTCACCAAAGTTAATTTTTCCAAAATCCATCCAATTTGCAGTGTTGGCGTGAAAGCTGTGGGAGTTGTGTCAGGTCTCTGTATAGATGTTATAAATTATGAAATTTGTGTTGGCTTATTTAAAATAAAATGTCAGTAGTATTTTTATTAGAAGGTCAGATAAAGGAGCTCACATACTTCACATGAGACTCTGTGTGAAGAATATGGCTTCAAATTGTATACTATTACCAAGAGGCAGAAGAAGGCTGAAATGTTATAATTCATGGTGTGAATCTATCTGTTTCATTCCAAAAGAAAGTACGAACTTAAACTTGTACAGAACCTTTGCGTGCCCACACTTGGAGTACTGTGAACAGTTCTGGTCCCCATATTATAAAAAGGATGTAAAGGCCCTGGAGAAGGTGCAAAAATTTTTTACGAGGATGGTACCAGATTATACCTATCAGGAAAGATTGAACAGTCTGGAGCTCTTTTCGCTACTAAACAGAAGACTGAGGGGTGACTTCATAGAGGTCTTTAAGATTATGAAAGGGTTTGATAGAGTAGACGTACAGAAGATGTTTTCACTTGTTGAAGAAACCAGGACTAAGGCCCTTAAAAATCAGATAATCACTAATAAATCCAATAGGGATTTCAACAACAACAACTTACATTTATATGGCACCTTTAATGTAATAAGGTGTCCAAAGGCACTTCACAGGAGCATTATAAAACAAAGTATGACACCGAGTCACAAAATGAGATAAGCAAGGGGGTGAAAGGTTATCGAGGGTAGATGGGAATGTGGAGTTGAGATTACAATCAGATCAGCCATGATCTTATTAAATGGCGGAGCAGGCTCGAGGGGCCAAATAGCCTACTCCTGCTTCAAATTCGTATGATCATATATTAGGTCAGATGACCAAAAGCTTGGGCAAAGAGGTAGGTTTTAAGGAGTGTCTTCAAGGAGGAAAGCAAGGCAGAGGGGTGTAGTGAAGGTATTCCAAAGAGGAGTTTATACAGGAGAGGCGCGGTTATGGAGGGAATTGAAAAGAAGGATGATAATTTTAAAATCAAGACATTGCTTGACCAGGAGCCAATGTAGGTCAGCGAGCACAGGGGTGAGAGGTGAATGGGACATGGTGCGAGTTAAGACAGGGCAGCAGAGATTTGGATGATCTCAAGTTTATGGAGAGTAGAATGTGTGAGACTAGCCAGAAGTGCATTGGAATAGTCAAGTTGAGAGTTAAGGAAGGCATGAATGAGCGTTTCAGCAGCAGATGAGCTGAGATGGGAGCGAAGTCGGATGATGTTACAGAGGTAGAAATAGGCAGTCTTAGTGATGGCATGAACATGAGGTCAGAAGCTCATCACAGGGTCAAATGTGCCACCAAGGTTGCAAACAGACTGCTTAATCTCAGACTGTTGCCAGGGAGAGTTGGTAGCTAGGGAACAATGTTTGGAGCGAGGACCGAAAACAATGCTTTCAGTTTTCCCAATATTTAATTGGAGGAAATTTCTGTTCATCCTGTACTGGATGTCAAATAAGCAGTCTGATAATTTAGCAACAGTGGAGTCGAGAGAAGTGGTGAGGTAGAGCTGGGTGTCATCAGCGTACATGTGAAAACTAACACTGTGCTTTCAGATGATGTTGCTGAGGAGGAGCGTGTAAATGAGAAATAGGAGGAGGTCAAGAAGTGATTCTCTGGCTCCGATTAGATACATAAGAATGGAACCAGGTGAGAGCAGTCCCACCCAGCTGGACAACAGTGGAGAGGCATTGGAGGAGGATGGTGTGTTCAACTGTGTTAAAGGCTGCAGACAGGTCGAGAAAGATGAGGACAGAAAGGTTACTTTTGGCACAGCCACACCAGATGTCATTTGTGACTTTGATAAGAGCTGTTTTGGTACTCTGGTAGGGGTGCAAACCTGATTGGAGGGATTCAAACATGGAGTTCTGAGAACGATGAGAACAGATTTGGATGGCAACAACATGTTCATAGAGTCTGGGAGACTTGCAAAGACGGTGGGGTCAAGGGTCATTTTTTTGAGGCGAGGGGTGATGACGTCAGACTTAAAGCTGAGAGGGACAACACCTGAAGAGACAGAATCGTTTACAATAACATGGGGATCAGGAGAGGAAGTTGAGTGATCAGCAGTTTAGTGGGAATAGGACTGAGGAAACAGGAGGTGGGTATCACGGACAAGATGAGCTCAGAGAGGGCATGAGGAGAGATAGGAGGAAAACTAGAGAATGGTACGAGTTCAGAGCTAGGGCAGGGGGGGAGCACTATAGGAAGTTTGGCCAGGTGGGCTAGTGGAAGGGAGATATGCGGTGGAGGCAGCTGATCAGATGGTGTCGATCTTGGTGACAAAGAAGTCCATGAGCTGGCTGCATTTATTTTTGGAGATGAGGGTGGTGGGGACAGGGAGAGGGGCTTAAGGAGTTGGTTTGTAGTAGAGAGAAGAAGCTGGGGGTTATCTTTGCATTCCAAGATGATCCTGGAATAGTGAGCAGTTTTAGCAGATGAGAGCAACACCCGATAGTGTTTGAAGTGGTCCAGCCAGATCTGACAGTGGATGGATAAACCTGTTGTCCATCATATCCTTTCAAGTCTGCATGCCTTGGACATAAGATTTCAGGAGGAACTTCTTTACCCAGAGAGTGGTTAGAATATGGAATTTGGAATAGTTGAGGCGACTAACATAGATGCATTTAAGGGAAAGCTAGATAAACTCATGAGGGAGAAAGGAATAGAAGGATATTTTGATGGGTTTAGATGAAGAAGGATGGGAGAAGCTCATGTGCAGCATAAACACTGGCATGCACCTGTGGGGCTGAATAGCCTCTTCCTATGCTGTCAATTATATGTAATATGATGCAACTGCAAGAGATGGGCTTGTGAGAGTTCAGGTAAACTTTTTGTTGTAAATTCAAGTTCCATTTAAACATTAGGCTAATTCACTGCATTTTATGATTCTCTGCTTTATGCACGTTATTGTTTTTGTTTATCTGATCTAAGAGTTGGAATGCAGCATGAGGTTACATTTAATCCAATTGCAGCATTGCAATTTGGATACTTGCTAAATAAACTGAATTCTGCAGGGATAGAAAGTGAAAAGGAGCATTGCACTTACAGAAACTAGTCATCAAGCCATTGAACAAAGCAACTGGGCAAAAGGACCCAAATCTGTAACTGTAAGTTTTAGTCAAAGTAGTGTTGAGATATTAAGTATCCATTTGGCATCCAATCTCACCCCAGTGATGTCATTTAATATATTGAGGAGGCTGTTCTGTAAAGTGTTACATTTGACACCTCATTGTTTGATGCCCTTTTCATATTAAATGAAGTAAGTCAGTTACTGTGTTGGCTCCCGAGGTGCTTAAGCTGCTTTTATATTGATTTAATGGAATGTTAGTGCCACTGATGTCCAACACAAGGGTTTCACACAGTCAGTGGTATTCCCAATGCAAACTTTCAGGATTTACTAAAGCTGGCTTCTGGAAAGATCTAATATGCAAGGTTTACCGGTGGCCAACCTTAGTTAATCTGACAAGGTTACATGGAGGTTACTGTTGAGTGTGCAAGATACATGTTGGAAGTCAGCAGCACCAGCATCTCACTAAACCAGGTTAATACAGCTTATATCATGGGGGAAGACCCAGTAACAATAAGAACACTGATCATACATCAAAATTCACACATGTATAAGTGTTCCAGAGTCACAAACATGACTAATGTGATTGTAAATGTGTGAATCTTGGGGATGTGCAGTAATGCAATATCACATCCACAACTTTTTTTGTCTACTGATGCTGGGGTAAGTCTGTACAGGTCAGCAATGCTAAAGTCACAACTGATGGTCAGACCCAAGGTTTTCTCATCACAACAGCTGGGGAATTCTTGGTCCTGAGGTGCAGCAATGAATTAAAAGGGACTGAGACTTACGCTACACCCGGTCTGTGCCCCAGTATAGCAAGCCAGGATTTCCTAGAATTCCTCAGATGGATGTTATTGGGCTTACAGCTGGAATGAATGCTGCTGGAATGTTGTAAAAACCCAACTGGTTCACTAATTTCCTTCAGGGAAGGGAACTTTCGACCTCTACCTGATCTGGCCCACATATGATCCCAGTTCCAAATTATGTGGTTGATTCTAGCAAGACTTAGTTTTAACAACAATTGCTACAAGCTGTTCAAGAATGTGCCCTACCACAGCATTCTCAGGGCATCTACGCTGGGTAATAAATGTGGCCTTGCCAGTATTACCAACAAGCAGTGAATAAATAAAGAAATGTGTTCTGCTGTGCTTCCGTTGGCATTTGACTCCCATTTTGATTCTGGGTTCTTATCCAACCGAACCTTATGGAGCTGCAGTGGAAGAAGAGAATGATTCCTTACATTTCTTTTGCCTTCTATTCCTGTTTAACAGCTGTGGAGTAGCCATGGATTGAATTGGATAACCCCCGAAAACATAGTACGCAATCAACCTGCACCCGTTCATTGGTTTGTAGGCAGCATGTTAATTTCATGCTGCTTTCTGTTTTGCATGATTGCTGTTTGCAGCCTGCACTATCCATGCTGTTTACTGGCTGCATGCATCATCAGAAGTGATGCTATGCATGATTGACAGTATTTAAAGGCAGCCTGCGCCTCCTATTGGAGGAGATGCATTGTGACTGCAAGAAATAATGGGAGTCCTTTGGGAACTGCATTCATGCTGTAATATATTGTAGAATGGCTGAATATGTGAGAAAGTGTGCACCAAGGTTATTTGACAATGTACTGGAGGTCTTGGTGCAAGATGTAGAGAGAAGGAGAGACAATTTATATTTGCAGGGGTTGGGGGAAGGGGGGCTGGAGGGGGAATAGGAGGTGCTCCAGGTATATGCTCAGCAGAAATAGAGGCGGAGGTCAATGCCAGGAGTATAGCTCCAAGAACATGGATGCAGTGCAGAGAAAAGTTTAATGATCTGACGCAAGTTGTCAAGATGAGTGAGTTCAATCTTCAAATGGCATATGCGACCGATGGCACCACTAGCCTCATTCATTGCTCAATTCCCTAGACCCCATCATCCACCTATCAACAATCTCGATCAATCAGTACTGAATCCTTCAATTCATATGGTTTACCTTACCCTCACACACTGTTGCAAGCCTCGCATCCACAACTCTGCTCACGCACACTGACAACTATTCAACTATGACGGCCACACACACAAATATTTTGCAGGACAATCACTGATGGCACATAACAGGAGGCAGTAGGAAAGAACGGCAGGAGGACAAACGCGCTTACATATTTTAACTTCCATGGAGGAGACAGTTCTGGCCATCTGGGAAAGAGTATCACTAGGCCGTGGCCACTGGTGGCATCAGAGGGATCAATGATAAAGGTCTCTGTGTTCTTAATCCTCCTTCTCTCTTCCCACTTCTTCCTCATCACCAACAACAACAAAGACAACTTTCATTTATATAGCTCCTTTAAATGTAATAAAATGTCCCAAGCTGCTCCAGGAGCGCTATAAAGCAAAATTTGACATTGAACTACAATAGGCAATATTAGGGCAGATGGCCAAAAGCTTAGCCGAAGAAGTAGGTTTTAAGGAGTGGCTTAATGGAAGAAGGAGAGATGGAGAGGTGGAGAAGTTGAGGGAGGGAATTTCAGAGCTTACGGCCTAGGCAGCTGAAGACACGGCCACGAATGGGGAGCAATTGAAATCAGGGATATTCAAGAGACCAGAATTAGATAAGCGCAGATATCTTGGAGGGTTGTGGAGCTGGAGATTGCAGACATAGGGAGGGGTGAGGCCATGGAGGGATTTGAAAACAAAGATGACAATTTTAAATTGAGGCTTTGCTTAACCGGGAGCCAATGTAGGTCAGTGGGGACAGGGGTGATGTATGAACGGGACTTGGTACGAGTAAGGACACAGGCAGCAGAGTTTTGGATGGCCTCAAGTTTACAGAGGGTAGAAGGTGCAAGGCCAGTCTGGAGTGCATTGAAATAGTCAAATTTAGAGGTAACAAAGGCATGGATGAGGGGTTCAGCAGCAGGTAGAGTCATAGAGTTATTTATGACACAGAAGGAGCCCATGCCAGCTCTCCATAGAACAATCCAGTCAGTCCCATTCGCCTGCTCTATACCCGTAACCCTGCAAGTTTACTTCATTCAAGTGTCCAGCCAATTTCCTTTTGAAATCATTGATTGTCTCTGCCTTAATCACCCTCATAGGCAGCAAGTTCTAGGTCATTACCTTCCTCCTATTAGCCTTTAATGCATTTTCTTTCTTACTTTCCCACGTAAGTTTATTTCCGCTTTTAAGTCACCTTTTCTACCTACTTGCACTACTCTTTGTTCTTTTTTTGTCTCTAATTTCCATATTAATTTACTGTCCATTTTTGTTTACTTACTTTTACCTTTTACTTTTTACTATCTCTATTTCAGTCTGAATGCTTTTTTAAGGCGGAACACTGCAGAAGATTAGCCAGCCAAAACTAAGAGAAATAAAATAAAGGGGGTTATGAGCTGAGGCAGGGGCAGAGTCGAGCAATGCTATGGAAGTGGAAATAGGTGGTCTTAGTGATGGTGTGGATATGTGGTTGGAAGCTCATATCGAGGGAAAATATGACACCAAGGTTGCGAACAGTCTGGTTCAGTTTCAGACTGTTACCAGGGAGAGAGATCGAGCTAGGGAATGGAGTTTGTAATGGAGACTGAAGACAGTGGATTCAATCATCCCAATATTTAATTGTAGAATATTTCTGCTCATTCAGTACTTCATGTCGGAGACTAGCTCCAACTTAGCATAGGGTTTTGCACAGAGCTTGGAGCCCATTCTTTCATATATTAGAATTGATGGTCACTTCCATCACCACACCTGTGGACCCCACCATTGTGCAGTGTCTGATGGCTGATGCCACAGCTTCCATTGCAGTACAAACAGCTTCCATCCAGGGTTAGTGATTACAATTCAGTCTCAGACTACTGACTTGCAAGCTCAGACTGCTGCCATTGTAGCTCTGAATACCACTCTTCAAAGTGTTACGACCCAGTCAGAAAGGTGTCTAGGGTTCCCTCTCAGCCTTCACCTGGTCTTACCGTAACAGTGTTTAATTTTAAACACACCGTTTTTTATTTTAGCTCCTCCTTGGTGAATCCTTGTTCAGCCCACTTTCCAATTATAAGGCAAAGAAACCAGCACAAACAGGCTTTCTCGGGTTTAAAGAAGAAAAGTTGAAATTTATTAAACTTAAGCTTTAATTCAGTTAACACCTATGGATACATGACGCACCCATGCTAGCGTGCACATGCGATACACACATGCAGATAGAGATAGAAAGAAAACAGAAGAAATAAAGTGGAAATGTTTGAGGCAATATCTGAAGAGTTGTTGTTACGGTTCTTCGAGCTCACTGTAGAGCCCTTGATTGTAGGGAGATCTTGCTTTTCGTTGGGGCCCAGTATTCTTCTTAAACCTTGTTCACTGTAGGAGACTTTTCTCTCTTGGGGTTCACGGGTCTTCAGTGGATTTAGAGGCTTATGAGAAAGAGATGGGAGCAGACAGGAGAGATCTTCTCAGTGCAGGAGCAAACAGACATTCTGCCCAAACTGTTTGTACAAATTCAAAACACTCAGGTTGCCCAGCAATGTGACTAGCTGGTTTGACCATGTCTGTTTGTGCATTCGGCCATCTTAGCGGTCAACCTGGAATGTGAGCTCCCCCACCTTCAATGTCTGGTGATCAAAAGTCCATTGTGGGTTGAATGTCAGGGAATGACTGCTTTGTCCTTCCAAACGCTGTCTGTTAATATGCAAATATCCTTTCCAGTCAAGGCTGATCTGTTCAACAAGTCCCCTCTTAACTCTTGTAACAGTTTAAAAATCAATGTTCATGACAAAATCAATGTGCCCTGTTCTTGGCAGGTGGGGGCCGAGCATTACAAAAGGGACTTCCAGGGCATCATGGCAGTCCAAAATCTGTTCTCCAACAGATCACCAGGATTGCTGACATATTGCTGCAGGAGAGTGGCAATAGCTCCACGGAACACAAACCTGCTGTCATCTCTCAGGGTGACAGCAGTCCTACTCCCAACCCTGCCACTCTGCCAGTGCTCTTGTTGTTGCCTATCAGCCAGCCAGCCTGGACTGCTGCAGCCCAGGCTGAGATGGTGCGGTATAAAGTTGGAATCTCTAGGCCCAAAGCTGCTTGAGGTCATTCTCCAAGGCCATCTGCAGTCTCCTCAGTTGAAGATCAGCAGCCTTCCACCATCCATGCTACAGGAAGCACAATGCAGGTAAAGGCACACAGAAGATAGGCACAAAGGGAATGCACAAAGATGACTTGTTTAATTTGATATGCATTACTTAATGAGTTAATTTATAAAATTGGATTTGAATTTGCATTTGCTGTCAGAAAAAGAACAACATGATGGCCAGTGATAGAGAAAGGTAAGTAGTGTATTGGACTGCTGGTGCTTCGGGAGGTGTAGTTGAGGTTATTGGTATTGCTCATGAATATCTGATCAAGTAGAGCTCAGACAGAAAGGAGCTGTATACACTGTAGCCTCCTTTCCTCTTCCTCTATTTCCTCTTGCACTTCCTCCTTCTCTGTCTCCCTCTTCCTTGTGCTCCACAACTTCTCGTCTGATAGATGGTGGCACGGACTGTTTCCTCATAATGGCCAGGTTGTGCAGCATGCAGCATACTATCAAAAATCTTGAGTACTGCAGAGCTTTTCCAGAGTAATCCAGACAGTGGAAATGTTGCACGACGACGCCAATGGTGTGCTTTATAATTTCCCTTGTGGCAGCATGGCTCTCATTGTAGGCCTATTGTGCCAGTGTATGTGGGTTGTCGACCAGAGTCATGAGCCACATCAGTTGGCCAGATTCTCAGATGCACAAGAGAATGTCCTAAATTGCAGTCCAACCGTTGTTTTCTGCATCATTGTAGTATGCGAAAGTGCCAAACATCTGTCCATAAATGATTTGCCTCCTTGGGCACACTTACTCCAATAAGATTGCTATTCCTGTCAGAAAATCAGGGCAACCTGTTGCTTGGATGACTGAATGAAAACATCATTTCTGTGAAGGCCCTGGCCAAAAATCACCTTATTCTTCTAATATTTACATTATATCTGGACGATTGTAACTGAATTAAAATTGGATTATAGGGTGATTCAAATGTTGAAAGAAAAAGATACGAAACCATGTTTTTAGAAAGAAATTAAAGTAACTCCATGATTATACAACTAAAATTAGTACATCTCAGATTGACACAAAATTTCTAGATAGGACACTGAGACTGAGTGTTACATTAGGCAGTTTGAAGTGTAGCTCGGTATAATTTATTCCCGTGATAGGACTTGGTGTCTGTGTATGTGTGCAAGATGTATTAATGAGAACATTTTAAAAGGAGAGTTGTACGTGACAGCCATTGAAATAACTCAGGATTTTGTGGGGAATTTCACATTTGGATTTTTCCTTGAGGAATTGATCTAATTGTATGTTTGTGGTAGAAGATGAAATGCTGAGGTCTGAATAGCCAACAGAGGAAACAGCCAAACAATAGATCCCCATAAAGTCATTAGTTCATGCCCGAAGGGAATAGCGAGTCTCTTCCTCACTCTATCAGTGTGGATAACATGTTTAGCCAATAATTTAAAGACTTGTTTAATTAATATCAGTGAATATGGACAGCTTGCTCCACTGTGCATTACAGCAATGACTACACTTCAAAAAAGTACTTCATTGGCTGTACAGTACTTTGAGACATCCTTTCATCGTGAAAGATGCTATATAAATGCAAGTCTTTCTTTCTTTGTGCTGTTAGCAATCCAGAAAAAGGCCATACTTCAAAATGTTGCATTTAAGTAACATACACTATGGGGCACTGCTCTGTTGCATTTACTGAAATAAAATGTAATGATTATCACAAAAATGACAAGAATAGTTCAGTAACCTTAACCCAAAAAGTAATGTCGAAATCCCTTAATTATCAAGCTATTTTTAAGCAATATTAACAAACAATAGAACACATTTTATAACAGTAGTTAAACAATAAAGTGTGTCAGTTTTCTGGATTTATTCCTGATATTGGCCTGTTTATGAATGAGAGACAATGGTCCTTGTTAGTTGACCCCTTCCACAACTGCATTTAACAGATGGCAGTGAGTGACTGCCTTTGGTGGCATTGTGCCTAATGTTCCGTATTGAATAACTTAGAAGGTTATAACCCAAAGAACATTCAGATATGTCTTATGCCATTACAGCAGTTGGTGAAAAGCTCTATGGGCTTGTGCCAGAAAACATTAATCCAGTCTTTTGAACACTTAAAGAGGTGATTACTGTCATGCAAACCCCCACCTGCCAAGACTGAGGCACACATTATTTCGCCACATGAACATAAAAACTTTAAAAATTGCAAGCCTTGACCGGAAAGACATTTCCATGGTAACAGACAATGTTGAAACAATGGGGATCCAGTAGTCCCTGTCCCTCCAATACACAGAAGTGGTCAAACCAGTTCTAGTCATATGTCTAGCTGCCTGGAGCTTTTGGATTTGAACCTCCAGCAAAGGATGTTGAAGAGACTGTTCCATATAAGGAGATAGTCACATGACTAACCTGCTGAGCACCCTGGGAGCTTTTTGAATTTGAACTCCCAAACAAAGGGATTTGGGCAAAGACAAAGCCCTGTGCTCGTGGAGTAACATCTCTCTTGGAACTGAAGCAAGACTTACAGCCTCTCCTGTCTGCCTATCTCCCAGGGAACTGAAACCATTGAAGATGCATGAAACTCAAAGAAAAAAAGGTTTGCCACGTGAACAAAGTTTTAAGACTGGGCCCCAATGAAACGTAAGAATATAACTACAATCAAGGACTACCGCAAGCTCAAAAAATGGTAACAAGACATTGCCTCCAACTGTTCTACTTATCTCTTCTTCTACTCTTTCCTGTCCCTATCTTGCATGTTTATATCATGTGTGCATGCTAGCGTGAGCGCGTCGTACATCCGCAGGCGTAAACCGTATTAAAATTAAGTTAAGGTTTAATAAATTTCATCTTTCTGCTTTAAACCAAAGAAAGCCTGTTTGTGCTCAGTTATTTGCCTGATAATTGGAAACTGTGAACACGGATTCACAAAAAGGAAAGACTTAAACACAGTGTGTTTAAAATTAAACCCTGTTACAATAAGACCAGGTGGAGACAGCAAGAGACCGCACCCCCCCCCACCCCCCCGCCCTCACCCCATCCTGCCAGACACATTGCTCACCTGGTTTTAACATTACAAAATCAATAGAAGGAATATGGTTTTCAGCTATCAATATGATTTTGCACATCTTTCAGGGAATTAGGGGTTTCAGCATGTCATTTTGCTCTTTAAACAGAAATGTTTCCCATCATATAATGTATCCAATTGTACTATTTACACGTAAATATCTGAAGGTTGAGCTATTCCTACAGAATGTCCACCATCTTTGGTAACTATACTAGACCTGGTACTGTGCAACGAGAAAGGATTAATTAATGACCTCATAGTTAAGGTGCCCCTAGGTACCAATGATCATAATATAATTGACTTTTACATTTAGTTTGAGGGAGAGAAGAGTGGGTCCAAGACTAGTATTTTAAACTTATTTAAGGGCAATTATGAGGGCATGAAAGCAGAGCTAGCTAAAGTGAACTGGCAAATCCGGTTAAGGGTCAATAGAGATGCGGTGGCAGACATTTAAGGGGATATCTCAGAATACACAGAATAGATACATTTCAACGAGAAAGAAAAATTCCAAGCTTGGGAACCGCCATCCGTGGTTAACCACAACAGTTAAAGATCGTATCAAACTTAAAGAAAAAGCCTATATTTACGCAAAGATGGGAGGCAGGTCAGAAGATTGGACAGAATATAAAAAACAACAAAGAATGACTAAAAGATTGATAAGGAAGGTAAAATTAGAGTACGAGAGGAAGCTAGCTAGAAATATAAAGACAGATAGTAAGAGTTTCTATCTATAGAAAGTGAGTCTGGGGATTAATAATGGATAATAAGGAGATGGCAGATGAATTAAACAGATATTTTGCATTGGTCTTTACTATTGAGGATACAAATAACATCCCAGTATTAGTTGTAAGTCAGGAAATAGAAGGGAGGGAGGAACTCAAGAAAATTACAATCACCAGGGAAGTGGTACTGAACAAATTGTTGGAGCTGCAGGCTGACAGGTCCCCGGGTCCTGATGGACTTCATCCTAGGGTGTTAAAAGAAGTGGCTAGTGAGATACTTGATGCATTAGTTTTAATGTTCCAAAATTCCCTAGATTCGGGGAAGGTTCCGTTAGATTGGAAAATAGTGAATGCAACTCCTTCATTCGAAAAGGGAGACAGAAAGCAGGAAACTACAGCTTAACATCTGTCTTCTGGAAAATGTTAGAAGCTATTATCAAAGATGATATAGCAGGGCATTTAGAAAAGTTCAAGGTAATCAGGCAGTGTCAATATGGTTTTGTGAAAGGAAAATCATGTCTAACGAGTTTATTGAAGTTCTTTGAGGGAGTTACATGTGCTGTGGATAAAGGGGAACCAGTGGATGTATTGTACTTAGATTTCCAAAAGGCATTTGATAAGGTGCCACATCAAAGGTTATTGCAGAAAATAAAAGCTCATGGTGTAGGGGTCACATACTGGCATGGATAGAAGATTGGCTAGCTAACAGGAAACAGAGAGTAGGCATAAATGGGTCATTTTCTAGTTGACAAGATGTAATGAGTTGTGTACCACAGGGATCTGTGCTGGGACCTCAACTTTTTACAATTTATATAAAGGACTTAGATGAAGGGACCGAAGGTAGGGCTGCTAAATTTGCTGATGACACAAAGGTAGGTAGGAAAGTAATTTGTGAAGAGGACATAAGGGGGCTACAAAGGGATATAGATAGGTTAAGTAAGTGGGCAAAGACCTGGCAAATGGAGTATAATGTGGGTAAGTGTGAGATTGTCCACTTTGGCAGGAAGAATAAAAAAGAAACATATTATCTAAATGGTGAGAGTTGCAGAGCTCTGAGATGCAGAGGGATCTGGGTGTCCTAGTGCATGAATTGCAAATGGTTAGTATGCAGGTGCAGCACGTAATTAGGAAAGCTAATAGAATTTATTGTTTATCGCAAGGGGAATTGAATACAAAAGTAGGAAGGTTATGCTTCAGTTATACAGGGCATTGGTGAGACCACATCTGGAGTACTGTGTACAGTACTGGTCTCCTTATTTAAGGAAGGATGTAAATGCGTTGGAGGCAGTGCAGAGAATGTTTACTAGACTAATACCTGGAATGGGCGGGCTGTCTTACAAGGAAAGATTGGACAGGCTAGGCTTGTATCCGCTGGAATTTAGAAGAGTAAGAGGCGACTTGATTGAAATATATAAGATCCTGAGGGGTCTTGACAGGGTGGATGTGGAAAGGATGTTTCCCTTGGTGGGAGAATCTGGAACTAAGGGTCACTGTTTAAAAATAAGGAGTCGCCCATTTAAGACAGCGATGAGGAGAAATTTTTTCTCTCAGAGGGTCATGAGTCTTTGGAATTCTCTTCCTCAAAACGTGGTGGAAGCAGAGTCTTTGAATATTTTTAAGGCAGAGGTAGATTCTTTTCTTTCTTTTGGGCCTCCTTATCTCGAGAGACAATGGATACGCGCCTGGAGGTGGTCAGTGGTTTGTGAAGCAGCGCCTGGAGTGGCAAGATATTTTTAAGGCAGAGGTAGATAGATTCTTGATAAGCAAGGGGGTGGAAGGTTATTGGGATAGGTGGAAATGTGGAATAATCAGGTCAGCCATGAACTTATTGAATGGCGGAGCAGGCTCGAAGGGCTGAGTGGCCTACTCCTGCTCCGAATTCATATGTTCGTATGTTCGTAACACTGCTGTATTGACCTCATGGCTGGTGTCCCAAGCTTAATCAGTCTTGACTGGTATTTGCACTTAAGCTTGGGGTTGAGGGTGAGTCTTAGTCAAGTTATTTGGTGAAAGGCTCATGCATGCAGTAGTGTTGACATTTTCCTTATGTCTCTGTGAAGTGGCTTGTGACATTCTTCTATATTAAAGGCTCTATAAAAATTAAAGTTGTTGCTGATAGACAATGTTTTTGGGCAGAATGTCCCAAACTCCTGATATAGAAGGTAGGTTTGATATGTTGGTGGGTAGGAGGGTGGGCTGGTGGTGAGTGGGGGAATATCACAAATTACCACAAAAGAGTAATGATTTAAAGAGTTACCAGATAATTTCTATTGTAATATATATGTTGTATTACTGTTTTTCAAAGTGGATATGAATTTTTAATCCTCCTCAAAAATCCTATTGACCAAAAGGCAGGTTTAAAAATGTGTATTTATAACCTTGAAGGGCCAGAGGTGTGCAGGAGGGCACAACCTGGCATAAGTGCCAAGATGCACTTTCCCTGGACCTCTGCTGTTGACCTTGCCAAAGTTCATTGGGGCACAAGGAGGTCACTTAATTTAAATGCCATTGGAGGGTGCTTGCACTACAAATGCTCCCTAGAATGCTCACCTGACTCAAAGGTCTGCAAATTGTAGCACAACTTGCCTGTTCTGGGGAGGAAACTGTATTTAAATATTTATTCTGCTCCTGTCCTTGAAAGACGCAGGCAGAGGGTTTGCCCTTCAAAAGGATGTAAAGAAACTTCAACACAGTATTAAAAAAATTACACATGATACAGAAACTAACACCATGCAGCAGTGGTCATTGGTTCACAAATGTGATTCTTTATTTTCTTAGTTCTAGACAGCAGGTGGAGAATTGGAGGATCGCCCTGGAACAGATGGTGGCAAATTGTCCCATATATTAACCTTAGCTTGTGGCTTCAACCAAAAATTATAAAATCCTTCCTTCTTCTCTGCTTTTGTATAAAATCATTCTCTGCATCATGTGACTGACTCATCCATTATTTTAAAAACTTGGTTCCTGTTCCTGCCTTTTTCTGATGAGAATAGATTTTGCTTCCTCAGCCTTTCCTCACGGAATAAAATTTTGGATCATCTTTTGTTGCCTGTTCAGTGAAGTAGAGAGCCATAGAGAATAGGAAGATCCCACATTGAACTCTCAGATAATCTCGATTAGAGTGACAGTGGGGGTGCTTCAACTTGCCTCATCATTCCTCGGCTAAAGGGAGGAAACTCGTCAAGATTTGCAGCTCCAGATCATAATCCATTGACTGCTGCTGGAAAGGTGACAAATGTGCTTGTCACATAAGGATAGGATTGAGGGGAGAAAATTTCCGTTTACATCTTGTGTGTGGGAGAAGAGTCGTATGCATTTTAATAATAGGACAACCAATGATCCAAAGGAAGTAGGACGGCAACTAAATATACTCATGAACAAAAATTAGCATTTCAAAAGAAAACATTCTTTTAAAAAACAGGTAATTTTATTTGAACATCAAAATAGAAAATGTGCTGCATAATGATAAGTCACATCTGGTGGTTGATCAAAAATAAAATTAAACTGTTTTGCATAACTGACAGTGTTGGAGGGCAGTCCAATGTCAATGACTGGCAACCCCACATTCATGATTGTTTATCCTCGACATGACTGATATTCCCACAGGACGTTCAGTTACAATTGGTCCATTAAATTTCTGGTGAAATTGCAATATCAAGATCATTTTTACAGAATATTGCAGGATCTACAGACTTACTGGCCAACTCCTCCATTAACTCTTGTAATAAAATTTTCATTACCATTTAAGGGAAGGATGTTGCACTCAGTATCTTCACATACTCTAGCTAGTAATTAATTACAGTGTCTAATAAACATTCCAGAGAAGGTTGCATCTTGGCATGGGACAGTGATATTAATTGATAGTGACGTACAGTGCTGTCATTTGTCATTGTTAGTGAAATGGAACCCTGGGGAGGGGCACAGAGATATTCAAAATTAACTTACTTTCGAAGGGGAAGAGTGGGTTTTGTTAGCAGAGGCCCATTTAGTGTGGGTCTGCACAAAGTTATAGACAGGCCTTGACGACTCAATCTGATGCACTAGTTACCTTAAAATCACTAGCCAACATAGGCATTTATATCATATTTTCCTAATGGTGAGAGGCTAGAAATTGTGGAGGAGGAAAGGGATTTGGGTATCCAGGTATACAAATCAATAAAAGCCCTATGCAAAGTTATAAAAAGAATTGAAATTAGGAAGTTTTTTGCACATGTAGGGTAGTGGAAATCTGAAATTCTCTTCTTTTTAAGGTTGTGAATACTGGGGCAACCGAAATTTTTAAGACTAAGGTCAAAAGATTGTTATTGGGCAAGGTATCAAGGGATAGGGATCAAAAACAGATAAATGGATTTGAGGTTCAGATCAGCTATGATTTAATTGAATAGCAGAACAGGTTCTAGGGACTGAATACCCTACTCCTAAGTGTATCGCTCACATAAGCACCTAGGAACCAGAACAATCTTCCTACTGCCCCTATCACAACCAGAACCAAAACAGTGGGTAAGATTTTAGTGGCCCCCAGGGTGCCGGGCTAGGAGTAGGTTGGTGGTGGTGGGGGCGGGGGAGACCTGTAAAAAGCCAGGGAGCCGCTTTGGGAGGTCTCCTCAGCACAGTCCTAACACTGGGCCATTAAACCAGCAGAGGGAACTACAGCTGATTGGCTGCCAACTTATCCCATTAAAGGCCCTATTAAGGGTTATCTTCCTGGGCTGCCAACTGTAATGAGTTCTTTTAATGTTGTCTGATGCAACATAAATGAGATGCATGGAGTCCAGTGATTGAAGATCTCAAACAGGATTATTTATTGCGAAACTATTATACACAGTACAGAGCTAACTATTTACAGGACTTGCCTCTAGGTGTTACAGTTACACAGTTGTGGGCTTGCATTTACGCTGGTCTCTGGCACTCTCCTTGCTGCTGTTGCCCTGGTTCTGCACCATTCGTCTCTTTGTCTGCGTCCTACTGTGACTTTTGGCTGTGTCTTTGGAGCTAGAATTCTTGTATCGACAGGCCCAGTGTCCTTTTGCATTGCATGCCTTGCGCAGGTCTTGAAACACAGGACAACGTCACCGTGAGTGGGACCAACCACACTTACCACACAGCTTGCTTGCTCTTTTCGACCTGGTTATCATGCCGATAATGTTGGCTGCACCTAGTGCTTGCAGATGCTGTTATCCAGCTACAATGGCTTCGTAGTTCCTGCCATCTTCCAGCAGTGCATCTATGCTGTGAACTTTCTTTTTCCCCCAAGAGGTCTTTCTGAAACACTTCAATGGGTGTTGATACAATCTGCAGCTCTGTCATTTGGTCTGACAGCTCAGCTTCTGAAAAATTGCATTCATTGCCCTTACTACTGCATCTACAGACGAACCTGCCTATTGATTCCTGTGACTGTTGCCTGTGGAACATCAATTCCAGGCGGTGAATTCTAAAATTCACTCTTAATCTGAGTTGATCTTCCAGCACTTTCCATATCTTTGCGGGAGCTTTCTGGTCCTTGTCAGATAAGCCTGAAGTATTGATTCTGTGTAATCCCTCATTTCCAACGGCTTTAGCATTTTACAGCCTGTTTTTCTGGTTCTGTAATTACTTGGTCAACGAAGCATAATTGTATCCTTTGCTTGAAAAGTTGGAACTCAGGATAGGATAGCTATGGCCTTCCAGTTCATGCTGGGAAATTTGGTATCCATCTTCCTGCTTTTCGTTTGCTTAAAACTTGCTTTAAGGCTTGCTCTATGATTCTGTACTGCATTCCCTTTCTTCTCACCACAGCTGCCACCATGTAATGAGTTCTTTCTATGTTGAGTGATGCAACATAAATGAGATGCGTGGAGTTCAGTTGGTTGAAGATCTCAAACAGGTTTATTTACAGCTAAACTATTATACACAGTACAGAGCTAACTATTTACAGGACCTGCCTCTAGGCATTACAGTTATAGAGTGATTTAGGCTTGTAGTCACATGATGACATCCTGGCACTTAGCTGATTAGCATACTATGATCTTAAAGGGACATCACTCTTAAAGGCAATCATACAAAACTGACATTTTGCCAGAGGCGGAATGGCCCACTGCCGGGTAGGGAGGCCGTCAGCTGCATGGAGGCAGCTTCTCAGAGGGGCCTTTACATCCGGAGGCCTGCAGCCCCATTGTGCCGGGGCCTGCCTGCCTGGCCTCAGCAGAGAAAACAAATTTCTAACTCCCCTGGAGGCACCCTCTTGTTCTCCTTGCAGACTCAGCAGCGGCTACCTCTCTTGGTGGCACTGCCAAGGCTGCAGAGTGCTGGCCCTCTGATTGGGCCAGCAGCATGGAAAGCCAGCTACTTGTCCTTAATTGGACAGCAGGCCCAGCAGTGGCCAATTAAGAGATCACTGGCAAGCAGACTGCCACCACGCTCCTGCTGCCTGCCTGTGCAGGCTTGGGGCCCGTATATGGTCCCAATGTCAGGACTTACTGCTTCCGGGAAAATTCCAGTCATTAAGTTGCTTTAGGTGTGCCAAAGGTGTTGCCTTTTGTTGCCTTTCCCTTTAGTCATACGTTTAGCAAATTGCAAACTATTGTGTTCTTGCCTGAGGTTTCCCTTTTTGTTTTAATTGGCAGGAAAGCATTTGACACTTTTGAGAAAACGGGGGAGAAGAAGAAAAGCTGGGTTTCTTGGGAGATTCTGTTCCAAACCTCCAGGCTGAACTCATGCAGGATAGAGTCAGTTGTCAGCCCAGCAAGTACATCCTTCACTCTAACCCAGAGGATTATACAGTTAAGAGTGCAAGTGCTGACCCAGCTTAATATTCAAGTAGGTGCCCCAACTTGTTTTCCTCTGCAAATGTAATTACCTCTCCCAGATCCGTCCTACATTCCACATCTATCTAGACTCTTCAGTCCTCTGAAGACCCACTCTCCACTCTTATTTATATTCAGTAGTTTATATTGATTGAACCTCTGAAAGATATCCAGGCTGCTCAGGTTTTTTCTTCCGTGCATATCATTGGTCACTTGATTCCACCAGGAAACTTTTCCTAAATGGCCCGATTCATTCAGTATGAGACTGTTTCCCTACATGCATAGTAATCTTAAATTTTCTGTTCAGATTTCTTTGAAATTTGGGTTCAGCAAAGTTTTTCAATCTTGTTTACAGCCATGCTTCTTCATCTCAAACTTTACCTGTATTTATCTGACACCTTTTCCTAAACTCTCACCATACAGAGAAGGATGTTCTCGGTTTAATCCCCACTCTGTGCTGCGTTAGCTAACCTCAGCCTGGTGGTCGGGATACTACATTAGTCTTATTGCCCAAAACTAGGATGGGAGAAGTAAATCAGATCAGCTTCCAGTTCCTGATTTCTGTGTAGCAGCCATTGTTTGAAAATAAGTTTATGTGGAAATTGAATGTGATGTCCTACATAGTTTAATATCTTCATTACATAGCTAATCGTTAATTTTCAGCACAAAAATATATTGTGGTAGCCCAGGTGAAGTAAATGTGACTTACAATGTTTAATGGCCAGTCTTCATATTAATTAAATGGAGACAGGAATGAAAAATGCAGTGAAAGAAATCACTTCATCACTAGGGTTTAACTTCTGTTTGATTTGAGTGTGTCAATTAGTTCTTATTAAACGGACATATGGTGAAAGCCCAACAAATGCTAACAAGAATATTCTGGCTCTATTGTCCAAAGCAATAGATAGTACTTTTAAAAGTTCCAAAGGGCTGTTCGGATAAATATAGATACTCAATATACCTCTTACAATCTAATTATTAGTGAGATTTGGATCAATTGCCATATACATTTAGTTTAATTTTCTAACAAGAAAAATAAGAGAACCATTATCCAGCTATCCAACCAATCTATAGTTGATGTTAGAAATCAAATCCCATTATGTCAAAGGCAGATTGTTAGAGAGGTTTTGAGAATTTAGTCTTACTCAATTCATTTCAAATAACTTGGTATTACTTTTCAGCTCAGGTGGGAACAAAAGTCCTTCATGCTTCCATTGCTATCAGCTGTCCCTAAGCCACTAATGCAACATCTCTGTAAACTGCACAGCAGTGGAGCATGCCAGATGGGAAGCACGTTACAGAAAACACATTGGAACAACCAAGATAGAGGCCTCTATTGAGAGTTGAGAAAAGTTGTTTTACTTATTTTATCAACATTAAAGGCCCCAAAAATTTCTCATCTGTATTTTTTCTTATTTATTTATGGCATCATGCAATCATTTCAATACAAAGAAAATACATTCATTGCATCACAAAATGCAAACAACTTCAATCTCTGCACTCAGAACATATACTGTTTTAATTTTCCTTTTGCAATTTAACTCACCTGCTTTTCTACTGAAAATAATATATATGCATATCCCTCCTTTTTCGACCAGTTCCCTCCTCTCTTCTCCTGAATGTCTTTGTCCCTTGCTAGGGTATGAGCACCAGTTGCCCCATGAACCTCACTTAGGAGGCCAATATTCATATGAGCTTAGATAGTCAGTGAGTGCAGACAGTTTGACGATGGACAACATCACAGATAAGCCCAATTCTGTCCTCACTTGGTGCCCACATGTGAACATCCAGCAAGAGTTACTGCATAGCAATCAGAAGCAGATTCCTGATTAATTCTTCCCTGCCGAATGGCCTAATGAGGCCAGTTATATTGTGGCCTCATTTTGATCAACTAGGTCAGCACAGACTGAGGATTGATGAAAATAATATTTGATTGTATTATAGAAGAAAATGAAGGATGAAAGGAAAATAATGTAGTATTTTGCTTATGAGAAAACCAAGAATTGAGGGTTTTCCTTTAACCAAATATTACTGCACTGTAGTGTCAACCTGGTTCATGTGTTTAGGTCATGCATTGGATATCATGGATAGGAAATAGGCTAAAGGACATAATGCAGAGTGTGTGGTTAACTGTAAAGTGGATTGTGAGCAGACTTTGGACAACAACAAGTTAGTAGATTGGGTAGACGTATGAATTTTAATATGGAGGAATGTGTGATACATTTTGGGAGGAAGAATGAGAGAAATATATACACTAGATGCTAAAATGTAAGTAAAGTGGAAGAGCAGAGACTAAAGAGTTAAGAAATACTGGTATTTGAAAGGGAGAGGACAAATTGATAAAGGTGTAAAATGCAGCATTTGAGATCATGGGTGTTATAAATAGGGTCATAAAGTACAAACGCAAAGAGGTAATGCTAAATCTATACACATTATTGGTTAAGCTGCAGTTAGAATACTGTGTCCAGATTTGGGTACTGTTACGACCAGGTGAGAAAGCTGTCTAAGGATCCCTCTCAGCCTTCACCTGGTCTTACTGTAACAGGCTTTGATTTTAAACACACTGTGCTTATAGCTCCCCTTGGTGAATCCTTGTTCACTGCTTTCTAATTATAAGGCAAAGAAATGAGCACAAACAGACTTTCTTAGGTTTAAAGAAGAAAAGTGAAATTTATTAAAAACTCTAATTCGGTTGATGCCTGCGGTTGCACGACACGCCCACGCTAGCATGCATACGCAATACATACATGCGAATAGAGACAGAAAAGAGCAGAAGAAAAATAAAGTGGAAAGGTTTAATGCAATCTCTGAAGAGGGTTTTTTGTTACTGTGCTTTGAACTCGCTGTAGTCCTTGCTTGTAGGTAGATCTTGCTTTTCGTTGGGGCCCAGTATTCTTCTTAAACCTTGTTCACTGTAGGAAACTTTTCATTCTTGGGGTTCATGTGTCTTCAATGGATTCCGAAGCTGGTGAGAAAAAGATGGGAGCCGACAGTAGAGAGATGTTCTCAGTCCAGGAGAAAAACTGCCTTCAAAGTACTGTTTCTCCAATTAAAAATTCTCAGTTCAAAACTCTGCAACAGCCAGTTAGTTATGTGACTAAACTGGTCTGACCACGTCCATTCTGTGTATTGGGAGCAGGGACTGGTTCCAACACTGTCTGCTAGTATGCAAAAATGTCTTTCCGGCTAGGGGCTTGGCAATTCCTTGTAATAGGCCCACTTTTCTTCCCAGCAGCAATTTGAAGTTTAATGTCTGTGTGGCGAAATTAATGTGCCTTATTGGCAGGTGGGGGCCTGCATGACAATACTCTTCTTTGCGGAATGGTGGGCTAACTAGCACACTCTGCCGATTGCTTGCTCAAAAGTCAAAATCAACCCCAATGTTTGTTAATTCCCAGTGATCATCTGTGTATTTATAAAACTTACTTGATAAAACTTACAGTAATTGCAGTTGTTAATCTGTGAATGACATGTGTTAGACTTTTAAACCTTTCAAAACACTGTTGTCAGCAAAAAAACACAGAAAATCAATCACCCCAAACTGCACACTTAGAAGTAACTTCAAGATTTTCATGATGTATAACCATCATTTGAAAGCCCTTGACTTGTAATTATTCCCAGGTATGTGCTATTCTCCATCTACTAAACTGTCTTTTTACAAAGAAAATATTAAAGCATCTCTGTTCTTCATTATACTGTAATTTTCCACACTTGCAATCTGTGATGTGGTTTGAAAGATAATTCAGAGGCGTCTATCTGTGCAATAATTCTGATTTGAGTCTTGCAATGTTTCCTCATGTTGCTTAATCATAATGCAATCAATAGCCTGAGTGTATTAACATGCCTCAGAAGAAAACTAACCTGAAAAAGCCTCATCAGTGCAGTGTGTGAGCAATCATATGTCAGATAAAAAATACGCTAGCAATAACAAAGGGGGTCATTTTAACCTAACCCTCCTGACTGGATCAGATGAGCTGCTCATTTTACTCCTTGCCCAAATTAACTTTCCATTGAAGTCAACAAAGAGTAAAATTAGCATTAGTGTAAAACAGGTGGTCTATCTGATCCCATTAGATTCCTGCCAGATGGGTAGGTTAAAATTAACCCCAAACTCTGCTTTTTAGAAAGGTTTTATAACAAAAGGGTTTCATTGTGATGTTATGCAGGTAGGTAAACTCAATATAACACAAGTTTTATTCTATCCAGATTCAACAGATGTTAACTATTCTCTGGTACCTCTTATAAGTGGCCTTTCTCCATGCATGAGCTGGAACATTGAACGTTGACAGTCTATTTAATTATGGGGGGGTGGGGAATATCACAGCCAAGCTTCATTCTGTCCACACCTGACTTCCACATGTCGGCACTTTACAGCATGGGATCACTGAATTGTGATCAGAACCAAAAATCTCAGTTGTCTTTCCTCTCTCTAACCCAGGAGCACTGAAACCAAATGTTGTGACCTTACGGTGGTGGAGATTAGTTAACTCGGCACAGATTTGACTTTGTACCTGGGACTTTTCTGTATGTATGGCTTACTTTACCAACTGATCCATCAGCAGAAGCTTTTATGTAAATGACAAATACTGTTTCAATCAAGTTTCTCTGTTCTTTGAGACATATATACTGCAACTCACCACATATATTTAACTACTACACTTTTTTGGATCATTTATTAAAGCTTCCAGAGCAGCCTTCATCTCCTATGCAAAAGCAGCAGCTGTTACGAGTTTGTACATTAGCTAGCTTTACTCACAGCTGCAGGAACAACTCCTTACATTTGTTCCTTTTAAGTATTTCCCTGAGGTCACAGGAACACCTAAAGCCACATCCGAAAGAAAATAAGAAACGAGTAGCTTGTGATAAGGTTTTCCCACTGTGCTATACTCTGGAAACACAGGAAGAAGGAACAGGAATCCCTCACATTTACAGCATCAAAACAGATGCTTATTGTTAGCAGCAGATGTCACAGCTTGGAACCACTATAACTACTTCTAAGGCGATATATATAGAGTCAGCTATCCGGCTAGACAAAGGTCTTTGCTTAAAAAGTCCCTCCCTGTTGCTTGTTCTTCTCCTCCCACTGCCTAATTTTATGTTTTTGGATGATATTTTGTGCTTATTAAAGTGATGGATGTCAATACAAGGAAATGAAGCACTTTCCGATTATGGAATGCCCAGCATCAGAATCAAGGAGTTCCTATGCAAAGTCATATTCCCCTATGTTATATCTGCAATCTGCCTTAACCTAAATCCTCAGTAGAAAACATGCCAATGCATTTGTGTGACATTTCCATCTAGCACATCAGCTGTCCTTGTAGCCTTTCTGACTGCTACTACAAATGAAGTTCCTCTGGCTGCCAAATTATAGACTATTCTGAGGGTATGTGTTCACTGTGAACAGGTTTCAGGTCAGAAGTCTGAACTGGTGAAATGGGGGCTGGGATGTTATGCTGCAGAAATGGATGCCAGTGAAGGCAGGGGGGACTATACAATTGTGTGGGTTGGTGATGGATCGGCCCCCTAATGTTATCGCGCCATGCCCGAATTTTATGAGCGGCGGATGGGAAGCCCTGTGGGGACGCCGCTCGTGTTTTACCAATCAGCAATTGACAGGCATTTAAGCTCATTAATGAGGCAATTGACCATGATCTAATGGGCCCCTAAAGATTTAACAGTAAGTGCACAGAGGACACGGGGTGTCGGAGCCTCAGCAGCTTTTAAAGGGTGGCAACAGGGCGGCAGCTACTGCCATTGCTGCACTTGGCAGCCATGGAGTAAGGCTTATTTCTTCAGTTGGTTGAAAAGAGTTGGGCGGCCATCACTTTGGAGTTGAGGCCACCTTGATGAGATCGAGCTCATCAGGAAGCTCACTAGAGAGGGGCCAGGGAGCGGGAGGGTTGGGCAGCATTGGAGAAGCTAGTGGCAGGGTGTGCCAGTCAGATTGGCAGTGTCCAAGTGGCATGGGCATCGTTCATTCCAGAGGAGTGTCCTCCAGTAAGGAGGAGAACCTGAGAGGAGAGCAGGGGCAGGCATATGGACTGGGACAGCAGAAACTTCCTGGCCAACTGCTGGTGCAGCCTCCTCCTGGTAGGGAAGTGTCAGAAGGCTGCAGAGGAGACCACGAGCAGACGCCAGCACGAAGACAAAGATACCCTGCAGCGAGGGTATACAGACAAAGGAGGAGCTACCTCCAGATGTCGGAGAGGCAGTGTTGCTGTAGACTGTGCCTCTTCAGAGAGGCTGTGACCACTCTGTGCCATGACAGCAGAGGAGGTGAGCTCTGATTGCAGTGGTGGTCACTCAATTCCAGTGGCTGTCAAGGTCACTGTGGCCTTGGATTTCTATGCCTCAAGTTCATTCCAGGGCCCACTGGAGACATGTGTGCCATCTCCCAATCAACCGCACATTGCTGTATCAAGGTGGTAACAGAGACCACCTTCAGGAGGGCCAGCCAGTACATTCATTACCAATCTGATGTGGACAGTCAGGCCAAGCGAGCCAGAGGATTCTGCACCATTGTGGGATTCTCCCAGTGCAAGGTCTCAATGGCTGCACGCATGTGACCATTAAGGTTCCCACAGGCCAACCTTTCATTCCCTCAATGTGCAGCTGGTCTGCGACCATCATCAACGGATCCTGCAGGTGCATACACGGTACCCAGGGAGCAGCCATGACGCTTACATTCTCCGCCACTTTCAGGTACCACAACTTTTCACTCTCCTCCCATGCACATTGAAGGATGGGTACTTGCGGACAAGGGATACCCACTGAAGAGATGGCTCCTGATACCTGTGAGGAACCCTAGGAAGGAGGCTGAGGAACGCTGCAACATGAGCCACACAGCAACCTGTGCCACCATCAAACAAACCATCTGCGCCTCCCTGTTGACCTAAGAGGGACATGAACCTGGTGGAGACTCCAGGTGCCTTGCTCTTCTCTCGCTTTGCCATTGCTAGATAGAGCTCATAGACAAAGCGATGGCTGCAGGTCTGCGCACATCTCCAGCATCCGCTGACTGGTCTGATGGATGTGGCTCCCCATTAGAGTTGGCAATCTCTCGATGGAGGAGGCCAAGGGCTCAGACGAGAGGGAGATCGCAACACTCATGACCTGGATGGATGCCTCCACTGTCCGAGCCAGGGTGCACATGCCCTCTGGAATCTCTGCTATATCTTCACGCACCTCACGCTGAACATCCAGCATCTGCTGTCTCACGGACGACTCTAGAGACACATCATCTGTTTGGGGCTCAGCATAGGCCTGGCCTCTCCCACTCCGCTGAGTGTCACAGCCTCCAACAGCTGGTCATGCGCATGCATGGTGCTCTCATCACGTTGTGACACCAAATCTACTCACGAACACACACCTACTAATGTTTAAAGTAGCTGCACTGGTGGAGGGTTCAGGGAAATGATGTGATGCTGCACCCTCTGAGGTCCCCTCCTCCTCCTCAGAGGTGGACCACTGTCCCCCAGAGACGGTAGCTCTCTGTTCTTGTGGTTGGCCTGCGAGAGAGAACAGAATGATCAGAGCTTCCCGTCCCCCCAGGAGCCCACAGAGTCGCATCCATCTCACATCGATGTCTCTACATTGAAGGACACAAGAACACCATCCCTCATGTTTGCTGAAGCTTCCTTTGCGCCCGGTGATGAGGCGACTCATCCTCATGCGACTGCAGTCCAGTCTTACTGGCCATGATGGAGCGGCCACCATGATACCCTGCCATCTCTAGAGCCTCCTCCTCCATGGGCGTCAGGTTAGCAATGACTGGGACTTCGCCACCAGTCCGGGCTCTCTCCCTGGAGTTATGGACCCTGTTCTCCTGTGGGAACACAGAAGAAAAATGTTATTGGCCACACTAGAGCAAACACAATGCCTAATCGCCTTGCACACTTGCTGCTGCGTCTGTGACCAATGGCATGCATATGGCATTGAATCACACTGGAGCCACCCGGCGAGGGTTGGCAGTACCAGGCTTGCTCCCCTTGACAGAGCTGCAGTCATTCCTTTCCAAGGAAATGCTGCAGCCTCCACCCATTGCCACCAACATGGTGGGCTTTCCCTCCCCACCATCCTCACCCTCACACCTATCCATTTGCTGTCCCCCAAAGAGTTGTGGTACTCTCCCTTGTGGAGCAGAGAAGGTCTTTGATGCGCTTGTGGCACTGCAGCCAGGTTCTCCGAAAGACCCCATGGCTGCTGACCTCCTCTGCAAACTCTGCCCAGGCTTGCTTGGTTATGTGGGGCGGTCTCCTCCTTCTGTTTCTGGAGAAGAGGACTTCCCGCCTTGCCCAAGAAGCCTGGAAGAGAACACGCAGGGAGTCATCACTGAACTGTGGGGCCACCTGGGATCTTGCTTCTGCCATGCCTACAAGCGCTTTTCTCCTCCAACCTTCTTCGGAGAATGCTGGAGGGTTCACAGGTAGCTGGATGCTGGAGGGGTCACTGGTGGTATACCTTTAAGGTGCTTAGCTAAAACTGGTGCCCATCACCAGACAGGATGTGATGTATACTCGTGCAATCATCAGGTAGAAGATCGGAGCAGTCAGAGAGCCCAGACAGTTACTTTAACTCCCAGTTGCTGTTGTACATAGTTTCATCCCCTCAAATAAAGAATCAACTGATTTGAGTTACCAATCTTCATGTGGTTGGTGTGTCTGTTTAAAGCAGAGAAAACACAACAACTAGTAACTGGATGCTGGAGGAGTCACTGGTAGCTGGATGCTGGCAGGCCTGAGTCTTCGGAGGATAGTTGCTGGGAGGAATGCTGCAGCAAAGCCTTTTAAACGTGGTGTGAGCACTTCCTTCCGTGCCAGGTAACAACGTGGCTGCTGCCTGAAAGCCTGCCTCTGGCCACTGAGTGGCCGGCCGCCCCACCTGCCAGCCGTTACTTGGCTGTTCAGCGTGAGATTCCAATGGGTATGGGAGTGGGAGGGCCTTCAACACCTGCTTCTGGTCCTGCCTTCCCTTTCCGGCTGGGTCCCATGAAATCCGGCCGGGGACTCAATTACAGCTACCAGTGTATTTTACTGTATCTAATTGTTTCTCTTCAACTTTTGTTTTGCTTTTGTCCATATTTGGTTTTATTTCCACTTCCTGAATTCTTCGACTATTTTCCTCATCCCTAATTTCTCCATTCTACCTCCCATTCCTGTTCTACTTCCCCGATATGCATGTATGGGTGTTGGATGGGTTTAGTATTGAACTTTGCTGCAATATCCCTCACAGTTAACTAACCAATTAAATATGCCAATGTGGATAAGGTACTGGAAGGCTCCCTGTGTGCATGAAACTATACTCCAGCAAGAGTCAGCACTTTCAAGAGAAACCAGGAGAAAATAGTGTGCAGGCGAGGAGAGGAGGAAATTACTACCAGTGATAGGATCTGTTTGAAAGCAAATAATTTACTCCTATGATTCATATGTGGATATCATTATTAGCAATGTATTACTGTTTGGCTGTAAAACACTTCGGGATGGCCTGAGGTTGTGAAAGGCACTATATAAATGCTTTTATAGAAAAGTTGTTTCTTCCTTCTCTAAATATCATGCCAACCCCTCATTATAATAAATGGCCTGGCTGTAGTTAAGGGTACAGTTGTGCTACCGCTTTCACATAAATGCAAAATGGTTTTGATTGTGTATCAACAAGTAGGTTGTCCTATGACTCAGGAGTCAGGCTGTAATCCACAAAGACATTTTAAAAACTGGTATACCGGACCTCTGGGAACTTGGAGAAGTAAGTTTAGAATCTTTTTTAATGCTAGAACAGCTGTTTGTTCTCTCCTAACATTAAAAATTAATTGTTCAGTGAACACCACTCTGTTTCTTCACAAGCTACAGCAAGGTATAACTCTGGTCTGCTGACAAAGCATCACAGTAATAGATACTGGTCTGAGACCGGTAACCACTGTATAACTGCAACCTCACAAAATTAATCACAACACAGGCACAGCAGCTCAGAAATGTCAGTGAAAAAATGAAAAGAATTGGTTCAAAATTGAATGCTTTAGAGAAAGGTTCAGCATAACCAGGGGCCATTGGCAGGAACTTTATTGGTTGAGACATATGTGTATGACCTGTGCATTTCCAGATAGAAAGAGGGGAGCTACTGATTAAATTCACTTTAGTGACTGTGGCTCTGGGTGACAGATCAGTAGCTGCCTCTGGCACTATGCATTATCAGGAGAGGCTGCTTACATTTTCTCTGAGAACCTGTTCTGCAATTATTCAGCAAACCTTTGGGTGAGTTCAATGGAAATATCCATTTTAATCAAGCTCAGCATTATTGATCTTCCTTAGATTAGATTAGATTAGATTAGATTAGATTAGAGATACAGCACTGAAACAGGCCCTTCGGCCCACCGAGTCTGTGCCGAACATCAACCACCCATTTATACTAATCCTACACTAATCCCATATTCCTACCAAACATCCCCACCTGTCCCCATATTTCCCTACCACCTACTAGTGACAATTTATAATGGCCAATTTACCTATCAATCTGCAAGTCTTTTGGATTGTGGGAGGAAACCGAAGCACCCGGAGAAAACCCACGCAGACACAGGGAGAACTTGCAAACTCCACACAGGCAGTACCCGGAATCGAACCCGGGTCCCTGGAGCTGTGAGGCTGCGGTGCTAACCACTGCGCCACTGTGTCGCCCCTCCTTGTATTTTGCATAGTAAAATTTCTTTTTTTGATCCAACTCCTGGAATACATTTCAGCAAATGACAGAAGATTTGGGGTGGATTTCCATAATTTATTATTTATGTAAACGTGTATATAATTTGGGCTGATATTCCTCCCCCATTGATGGGAGCTGGTAAGACGGTGCCAGACAGTAGGTGGAGGAACAGAGAAAACAAGTGTGGGCTTGAGGAATGACAGTATGGTAACAAAAGGAAGCTACTGGTTTGACTGAGGCTTCTTATTTTATTCCAGGTGGTATGGAGGAGCTGCATGATCAGGGAGTGGGGGATTTCCTACCCTGTGGTAGAGGAGTAGTTGCTACTGGCACAGGAAAAGACGAGGTGAATAACTTCAGCAGCTGTCAGGGGTGCTTGTGATTGTTTCCATTCTTCTCACTCCAAATAACCATATTGCAAAAGGTGGGGGAATGTGGCACAGTTCTGAGCTTGGCTTCCATTATTGGCCCAGATTTTGTAGTGAGCAGTGAATGAATGATGCTCGCAATTCATTACACTTAAACTTGCTCACAAACTTTTTGTGGGTTTTTGGACTGGAAATTTCAGTAATTAGAAATCTAAAACAGTGTAGTGCCCTCTACAGGGGATTTGGGACCTGTGTAAACAGGGCAAGTGACGGTAGTCCTCCTTGACCAATCAGATTGAAGATTTATTACTGAGGCGCAATGATTCTAAACCAGGAAATGCCAGTTAAAATATTTAATTCAGTTAGTTGTTTAGTGGTACAGAACTTGAGTATTGCTGAAAATAGAGAGATGTGAGAAGTGCACCCAACTCCAGCTCCTCGCAGACTGCGTTAGGGAACTGGAGCTGGAGCTGGATGAACTTCGGATCATTCAGGATGCTGAGGGGGTGATAGCAAGTAGTTATAGGGAAGGAGTGACACCTAAGTTACATGATAAAGGTAGCTGGGTGACCGTCAGGGGAGGGAAAGGGAATAGGCGCACAGTGCAGGGATCCCCTGTGGCCATTCCCCTCAATAATACGTATACCGTTTTGCATACGGTTGGGGGGGACGACCTACCAGAGGAAAGCCACAGTGGCTAGGTCTCTGGCACTGAGCCTGGCTCAGTGGCTCAGTGACTCAGAAGGGAAGGGGGGAGAAAAGGAGAGTGATAGTGACAGGAGATTCAATGGTTAGAGGAACAGACAGGAGATTCTGTGGTCGCGAACGGGACTCCCGGATGGTATGTTGCCTCCCGGGTGCCAGTGTCAGGGATGTCTCGGATCGAGTCCACAGGATTCTTAAGGGGGAGGGGGAGCAGCCAGAGGTCGTGGTACATATCGGTACCAATGACATAGCTAGGAACAGGGATGAGGACCTGAAAAGTGAATATAGGGAGTTAGGTTGGAAGCTGAAAGGCAGGACGAGCAGAGTAGTAATCTCAGGATTGATACCGGTGCCATGTGCTAGTGAGGCTAGAAACAGGGAGCGAGTGCAGCTGAACACGTGGCTACAGAACTGGTGTAGGAGGGAGGGATTCAGATATGTGGATCATTGGGATACCTTCTGGGGAAGGTGGGACCTGTACGAGAAGGACGGGTTGCATCTGAACTGGAGGGGCACCAATATCCTGGGCGGGAGGTTTGCTAGAGCTCTTTGGGAGGGTTTAAACTAGTTTGGCAGGGGGATGGGAACCAGAGCCACGGATCAGTGGATGGGGTAGCTGTTGAACAGGCAGATACAGAGTGCAGAGAGTCTGTGAGGAAGGTTAGACAGTTGACAGGGCAAAGTTTCAGCCAGTATGATGGGTTGAAGTGTGTTTATTTTAATGCAAGAAGTGTCAGGAATAAGGGTGATGAACTTAGAGCATGGATCAGTACTTGGAGCTACGATGTTGTGGCCATTACAGAGACGTGGATATCACAGGGGCAGGAATGGATGTTGGATGTTCCGGGGTTTAGATGTTTCAAAAGGAATAGGGAGGGAGGTAAAAGAGGTGGGGGAGTGGCATTGTTAATCAGGGATAGTATCACAGCTGCAGAAAGGGAGGTCGTCGAGGAGGGTTTGTCTACTGAGTCATTATGGGTGGAAGTCAGAAACAGGAAAGGAGCAGTCACTTTGTTGGGAGTTTTCTATAGACCCCCCAATAGCAACAGAGACATGGAGGAACAGATTGGGAGGCAGATTTTGGAAAGGTGCAGAAGTAACAGGGTTGTTGTCATGGGTGACTTCAACTTCCCTAATATTGATTGGAACGTCCTTAGTGCAAATAGTTTGGATGGAGCAGTTTTTGTCGGGTGTGTCCAGGAAGGTTTCCTGACTCAATATGTAGATAGGCCGACTAGAGGGGAGACTATGTTGGACTTGGTGCTTGGCAACGAACCAGGCCAGGTGGCAGATCTCTCGGTGGGAGAGCATTTCGGTGATAGTGATCACAACTCCCTGACCTTTACTATAGTCATGGAGAGGGACAGGAGCAGACGGGGTGGGAAAATATTTAATTGGGGGAGGGGGAATTACAATGCTATTAGGCAGGAACTGGGGAGCATAAATTGGGAACAGATGTTCTCAGGGAAATGCACAACAGAAATGTGGAGGTTGTTTAGGGAGCACTTGCTGTGACTGCTGGATAGGTTTGTCCCGATGAGGCAGGGAAGGAATGGTAGGGTGAAGGAACCTTGGATGACAAGAGATGTGGAACAGCTAGTCAAGAGGAAGAAGGAAGCTTACTTAAGGTTGAGGAAGCAAGGATCAGACAGGGCTCTAGAGGGTTACAAGGTAGCCAAGAAGGAACTGAAGAATGGACTTAGGAGAGCTAGAAGGGGACATGAAAAAGTCTTGGCGGGTAGGATTAAGGAAGATCCCAAGGCGTTCTACACTTATGTGAGGAACAAGAGGATGGCCAGAGTGAGAGTAGGGCCGATCAGGGATAGTGGAGGGAACTTGTGCCTGGAGTCGGAGGAGGTAGGGGAGGTCCTAAATGAATACTTTGCTTCAATATTCACTAGTGAGAGGGACCTGGTCGTTTGTGAGAACAGCGTGGAACAGGCTGATATGCTTGAACAGGTTGAGGTTAAGAGGGAGGATGTGCTGGAAATTTTGAATGATATGAGGACAGATAAGTCCCCGGGGCCAGACGGGATATACCCAAGGATATTACGGGAAGCGAGGGAAGAGATTGCTGCGCCTTTGGCGATGATCTTTGCGTCTTCACTGTCCACTGGAGTAGTACCAGATGATTGGAGGGTGGCAAATGTTGTTCCCTTGTTCAAGAAAGGGAATAGGGATAACCCTGGGAATTATAGACCAGCCAGTCTTATGTCGGTGGTGGGCAAATTATTGGAGAGGATTCTGAGAGACAGGATTTATGATTATTTGGAAAGGCATGGTTTGATTAGAGACAGTCAGCATGGCTTTGTGAGGGGCAGGTCATGCCTCACAAGCCTTATTGAATTCTTTGAAGATGTGACAAAACACATTGATGAAGGAAGAGCAGTGGATGTGGTGTATATGGATTTTAGCAAGGCGTTTGATAAGGTTCCCCATGGTAGGCTCATTCAGAAAGTAAGGAGGCATGGGATTCAGGGAAAGTTGGCTGTCTGGATACAAAATTGGCTGGCCCATAGAAGTCAGAGGGTGGTAGTAGATGGAAGGTATTCAGCATGGAGCTCGGTGACCAGTGGTGTTCCACAAGGATCTGTTCTGGGACCTCTGCTCTTTGTGATTTTTATAAATGACTTGGATGAGGAAGTGGAAGGCTGGGTTAGCAAGTTTGCCGATGACACAAAGGTTGCTGGAGTTGTGGATAGTGTGGAAGGCTGTTGTAGGTTGCAACGGGACATTGACAGGATGCAGAGCTGGGCTGAGAAGTGGCAGATGGAGTTCAACCTGGAAAAGTGTGAAGTGATTCATTTTGGAAGGTCGAATTTGAATGCAGAATACAGGTTTAAAGACAGGATTCTTGGTAGTGTGGAGGAACAGAGGGATCTTGGGGTCCATGTCCATAGATCGCTGAAAGTTGCCACCCAAGTTGATAGGGTTGTTCAGAAGGCGTATGGTGTGTTGGCTTTCATTAACAGGGGGATTGAGTTTAAGAGCTGCGAGGTTATGCTGCAGCTCTATAAGGCCCTGGTTCGACCACACTTGGAATATTGTGTTCAGTTCTGGTCGCCTCATTATAGGAAGGATGTGGAAGCTTTAGAGAGGGTGTAGAGGAGATTTACCAGGATGCTGCCTGGACTGGAGGGCATGTCCTACGAAGAAAGATTGAGGGAGCTAGGGCTTTTCTCATTGGAGCGAAGAAGGATGAGAGGTGACTTGATAAAGGGGTACAAGATGATGAGAGGCATAGATCGAGTGGATAGTCAGAGACTTTTTCCCAGGGTGGAAAGGGCTATCACCAGGGGGCATAATGTTAAGGTGATTGGAGGAAGGTTTCGGGGAGATGTCAGAGGTAGGTTCTTTACACAGAGAGTGGTAGGTGCGTGGAATGCGCTGCCAGCGGTGGTAGTAGAAGCAGATACATTAGGGACATTTAAGCGACTCTTGGATAGGTACATGGATGATAGTAGAATGAAGGGTAGGTAGTTAGTTTGATGTTAGAGTAGGTTAAAGGTTCGGCACAACATCGTGGGCCGAAGGGCCTGTACTGTGCTGTACTGTTCTATGTTCTATGTTGTCAAAGTGTTTCGTCTTGCACTCATCACGACAATCTGCAAGAATATCCAACATAAGGGAAAACAACAACTTAGACTGCATTTAATTCAGTGTCAAATCATATACAGAAAACAAAATAAAGAGAGGGAAAGAAAGATTGGATTATGAGAGATAAAAGAGACAGGAAGAAAAGTAAAAATAATTAACATATTTTAATTATTAAAAATCTCCAATTATAATTAAAATACGAAGGAATGACACCCACACTGGTTAAAGTTAATTTTCAATGCCAGAGAGATTTTTTTTAATGTCTTATTAGGCCATTAAAAATTTAGCTAAACTGGAATGGACAAGCCCTACGTTTTTCTGGTGTATTTAGTGTGCATCTGTCATATAAGTACTAAAATGTCACACTGTTCCAAATGTTTCAATACCAAATCTCTCAGTGCAGCTTCTGGAGGAAAACAGCAACTTGGGCAGCAACTTCCTGATTTCCACATTTAACTGCACATGTGAGTTTGCCGGGAGTTGTCTGATTTACTTTTTAGTAAGGGTGAGCGGTGATAAATCAGGATTACTCCATTTTCTCAAAAGTTGCACACTTTACAGCTGCATTAATAAACTTTTCAGTATTTACAGAGATGAAGTGGCTTGATAACTACTTTAGAAGTGTTGAAACATTATTATAGAGCCAAACTTTATTAAAATTAGAATGACAAAATTTTCTGGAACTGTATCGAATACATGTAGCAAATCATGAAATGTCTCTGCCTTAAACTATTTTTGGGACTTTCCGGTATAGTTGATAGATTAGTAATTCAAAGGACCAGTGGCAGAATGGCAAGACAGAATTCAAGTGCCAAATTATTCATATGAGAGAAGACAAATAAAGAATTACAACTCAACTGGAATACAGTTCCAGGAGCAAATTGACCTTGCTGAGCCTAGGCAGAGGATATTTTATAAGTAGGGCCCTAACAAATTCTTCTTCTTCTTTGGCCTCCTTGTCTCAAGCGACAATGGGTAAGCACCTAGAGGTGGTCAGTGGTTTGTGAAGCAGTGCCTGGAGTGGCTATAAAGGCCAATTCTGGAGTGATAGACTCTTCCACAGGCGCTACAGATAAAATTGGTTGTCGAGGCTGTTACACAGTTGGGTCTCTCCTTGCGCTTCTGTCTTTTTTCCTGCCAGCTGCTAAGTCTCTTCGACTCGCCACTCTTTAGCCCCACCTTTATGACTGTCTGCCAGCTCTGGCGATCACTGGCAACTGACTCCCACGACTTGTGGTCAATGACACAGGACTTCATGTTATGTTTGCAGACGTCTTTAAAGCGGAGACATGGACGGCCGGTGGGTCTGATACCAGTGACGAGCTTGCTGTACAATGCATCCTTGGGGATCCTACCATCTCCCATGTGGCTTCCATGGCCAAGCCATCTCAAGCGCCACTGACTCAGTAGGGTGTATATGCTGGGGATGTTGGCCGCCTTGAGGACTTCTGCGTTGGAGGTACGGTCCTGCCACCTGATGCCAAGGAATCTCCGGAGGCAGTGAAGATGGAATGAATTGAGATGTCACTCTTGGCTGACATACGTTGTCCAGGCCTCGCTGCCATAGAGCAAGGTACTGAGGACACGGGCTTGATACACTCGGACTTTTGTGTTCCATGTCAGTGTGTCATTTTCCCACACCCTCTTGGCCAGTCCACACATAGCAGTGGACGCCTTTCACATGTGCTTGTTGATTTCTGCATCGAGAGACAGGTTAGTGGTGATAGTTGAGCCTAGGTAGGTGAACTCTTGAACCACTTCCAGAGCGTAGTCGCCGATATTGATGGATGGAGCATTTCTGACGTCGTGTCACATGATGTTTATTTTCTTGAGGCTGATGGTTAGGCCAAATTCGTTGCAGGCAGCCACAATCCTGTCGATGAGTCTCTGCAGACACTCTTCTGTGTGGGATGTTAATGCAGCATCATCAGCAAAGAGGAGTTCCCTAATGAGGACCTTCCGTACTTTCGTATTCGCTCAAAGACGGACAAGATTGAACAACCTGCCATCTGATCTTCTTAGGGCCCTAACAAATTCACAGCCATGAAAAATGCATCATGGATCATGAAATCTCGGGTTCGCCATGAAATCGTCCATTTTGTGAATTTCGCACATTTTAGTGATTGACACAAGGCCCACCTCGCTGATTGCTGGGTATGTTGTGAACATCGCACGTGTTAGAGATTGACACAAGGCTTAATTCGCTGATTGGCAGATGACAAAGGGCTTCCGGTGCAGTTTTGAGAGAAGCAGTCTCAAGTATTAGCAGAAACGTATGAATGCCAGAATGAGCAAATCAGTAACGGCCACAACCATTACTGCAGCACACCGAGTGAAAGAATTTGGAGGCCAAATTCTGCATGTCACTGGCGGAATACTGTCTTGTACAAACTGCAATGTTTCGTTGGATCACACATGGTGAGCGATGGCTCAGTGCCCCTTACAGTCCAAAAGCCATCATAGTGGAAAGAGAGCATCTCACACTGCACTGCTGGAAAACAAACACGTGAAAAAACAAGCAACGATTTCATCTCTGTTTAAGAAGTCGACAGAGAGCTCAGAAAATTGTCAGTTGGTTACAGTGGAACTTGTGGATGCTTTTGCAAGCGCCAACATAGCATTGGAAAAACCGGATAACCCAAAGCTGCGGGTATTCGTTCAATGTAATGTGCAGAATGGTGGCTGCTTGCCAAGTGCAAATAAACTATGACGGGGACTATCTAGCAAAGGTTTTTGCTACAAATTGTGAGGAGATGCAGTCTCAGATTAACGCACGTGATAAAGGCCTGCTCCCTGACCCGAACCCAACGGGACCTGATGACGTATTGTGGTCGGGTCGGGTCACTCTCCCGGGTCCGGCTTTCGGGCTCGGGTCGGGTCGGGCCGGGTCTGGGTCGGACACACACAGCAAGAATTGCATTTTGCTCTGCTGTTAAGTGTTAAAAGTAAAAAACCTACCTGAGCTGGGAGTCCGGGACGTCAAGGAGGGAAACTCTGAGTCTGTGCAGTGAGCGAGTGAGCGTCTCTATGACAGCTTCCTGCAGATTGGGGGTTGCAAGGTAGGGAAAGGGAACATTCCGGTTGTCGGTCGGGCTCAGGTTGGGTCGGGCATGGGAAAAAGTGGAGGGACTCGGGCCGTGTCGGGCTCGGGTCCGATGTGGTTCTGTTGGGTTTGGAACTGGGTTTATTTCGTGACCTGAGCAGGCCTTTAGCACGTGAGTCTTCTGCAATGTCCACTGATGAGCCCTATGCAGAGGATGTTTTCTAAGTAGGGCCCTACCAAATTCACGGCCATGAGAAATACATCACAGATCATGAAATCTCGGGTCCTCCATGAAATCGGCCATTTTGCAAACTGAGGCTCACCTCACTGCATGTTTTGTTTGATTTTATGTATGGTATGGTCAGCCTGGACAGCTAACAACAGTGCTCACAGATCAGAAGCTGTTAATTACACCACAATTTCCCAAGCGGCAATCAAATCCATTTCAAAATATGGTGCAGATTTCATAGAGTCATACAGCACAGAAACAGGCCCTTTGGCCCAACGTGTTTGTGCCGGCCATCAAGCACCTAACTATTCTAATCCCATTTTCCAGCACTTGGCCCATAGCCTTGTATGCTATGGCGTTTCAAGTGCTCATCTAAATACTTCTTAAATGTTGTGAGGGTTCCTGCCTCTCCCACCCCATCAGGCAGTGCATTCCAGATTCTAACCAACCTCTGGGTGAAAATTTTTTTCCATCAAATCCCCTCTAAACCTCCTGCCCCTTCCCTTAACTCTATGCTCCCTGGTTATTGACCCCTTTGCTAAGGGAAAACATTTCTTTCTATCTAATCTATCAATGCCCCTCATAATTTTGTATACCTCAATCATGTCCCCCCTCAGCCTTCTCTGCTCTAAGGAAAACAACCCTAGCCTTTATGGTCTCTCTTCATAGCTGAAATGCTCCAGCCCAGGCAACATCCTGGTGAATCTCCTCTGCACCCTTTCCAGTACAGTCACATCCTTCCTAGAGTGTGGAGCACAGAACTGTACACAGTGCTCCAGCTGTAGTCTAACTACTGTTTTATACAGCTTCATCATAACCTCCCTGCTCTTGTCTTTATTAGCCGAGGCATAGAATATAAGTACCCCATATGCCTTCCTAACCACCTTATCTATCTGTGCTGCTGCCTTCAGTGATCTATGGACTAGTACACCAAGGTCCTTCTGACCGTCTGTACTTCCTAGAGTCCTACCATCCATTGTATATTCCCTTGCCTTGTTAGTCCTCCCAAAATGCATTACCTCACAATTCTGAGGATTAAATTCCATTTGCCACAGCTCCGCCCACCTTACCAGCCCATCTACATCGTCCTGTCATCTAAGGCTTTCCTCCTCACTATTTACGACACCACCATTTTTCGTGTCATCTGCGAACTTACTGATCAGACATTTCAACAGAAGTGTCTGCTTTGATTAGTGCAACTTACATGACAAATCTTTCTAATCTGTGCTCTGAGGTGTAATGCCTAGTGCTGTCCATATTACATGTAATGCACATATTGAGCTGGATTTTGTGTGGCTGTTGAGGGTGGGAATGGTGGCAGGGTGGCCAGAGAATTGCAACGACTGAAACCTGGCTGCACAAAGGTGAGAGGGTACATTGACGCGATGGGTAGGCAGCCTTGAGCACTGCTGCATAGGGGAAGAGGTGGGTTGGAGGCCATTGTAGGAGACATTGCTGTAGGCTTTGGAAAGGGGTCCAGGGTAAGTGGGGACTCTGCAAAGGTGTGAAATGTGCTTTTGTATGGGAGTTGTGGGTGTCAGCATGGGGTGGGCAAACATCTGTATGATGCGTCTGTGCGATAACACAGCTGGTACAGAAGTTGGGCAAACATCAAGGTTGGGATCTAAGTTCCATGAGTGACCACACTGACAGAAGTGGCACATCCTCAGGTACCAAGGCAGGAAGCCAGACAGGTAGAGGTAGGCAAGAGAGAACATCACAACTAATTGTTTGCAGCCATCCTGGTGTCCGTTCTCAGAGAGTGAAATAAAGACTCACCTTAATGCCTCAGCTCTTTTGCATCCTTTCCATTTGTGGCCCCTGTCTTGCGAGCAGATGAAATATGCGTTAGTGCCCTTGGGAGAGCATTTGTTAATGAAGGCTCTCATCACATTGGCATGTTAATGAGGGTTGTGATCACATTGGCATTGCCATAAGGGGGAAGGGGGAGGTCTGCATCTTACAATTAAGTAAAAATGTACACGGCTTTCAGACATTGAAGCCGAAAGTTTTCAACAAAGCATCATTTAATTATTTTACACAAAAGGTGTACTCTACATCCATGAAAGACAAGGGGCTGCTATGTGCTCTTTTTAATCCATTTGCTGGTGCTCCTACATGGTGTGAACCCTGTGAGAGCAGCTGGGCTGGAGACAGGTTTCCCATTAGCCTGTGATGACTTTGGCGGGTGTCCTCTGGCTGCCTGAGGCCTGGAGGGCCGCAGCTGCCTGAGGGTTTCCTGGATTGGTGCACGATTCTCCTCTGGCTGCTGGATCTGAACTCACTGGCGGAGGGGCTGAGGAGCTGGTTGCCACACTCGGAGTGCCCTGAGAGGAAGCACAGATGTAGCTGTCTGCTTCTACTCCTCCCTTTGAAGGCTTACTTGAACCTCCCTGCTCACCAGAGAAGGACGAGTAGTGGGAGCAGTCTCCAGGCTCCTGTTCCTTCTCTCGCCTTGCCACTGCTGCGTCAAGCTCATGGCCAAGGCGATGGTGTGCAGGTCTGCGCAGATCTGTGGGATCTGACTCTCCATGAGCGTCGCCAACCTTTTGATGGAGGAAGCCGTGTACTCATAGGCCTGAGACATGGCAGCTGTCATGGCATGGATGGGCTCCTCCATTGTCCGCTCATGGCTGTGCATGGCCTCTGGCATCTCTGCCAGATTTTGTCCCACCCTTCTTTGTAACTTCAGCATGCTCTTTACTGTCGATACCAGAGGTTCGTCATCATCCTGGGGCTCAGCATGGCCCTCGACTGTCGGAAGCCACGGCTGTCTCAGTCTCCACCAGCTGCTCATGTGTGTGCGGTGTGCTTGTGACCCTGATTCTAAAGCCGAGTGGGTACCCACCGAGGTGAAAGTATCTGCGCTGGTGGACGGTGTAGGAGAGTCATGGGATGGTGCATCCTCTGAGTGGTCCTTCTCCTCAGAGGTGAACATTTGTCTCCCAGTGGTTGTGGGCCCCTGTGAATGGTTACCTGCATGAGAGAACACAAACATATATGGATTAGGCTGTGCAGATCTCCTGATGCCAATCAAGCATTATGAGTCTCCAACATCGATGCGCATGCAAACAGGAGACAATCCTCACTCACTTGCGCAGGGACTTCAATCTCCCCATTGCCTACTGATCGGACAACCTGGGTGCCCGCCAGCTCCCAGGCCTCTTCCTCGGTGGAAGTCAGTGGACGTACATCCGGAATTCCTCCGCTTCTGCAGGACAACTCCCTCCAATTATTGGCCCTCTTGTCATGCAAGAGAAAGGATGGAGATGGTAGAGAATGGCACAGAGATCAAAATGACAGTTCTGCTCTTTTCAACGCCTCAACACCTACTGGGGAATCTGATGTCTCTCATGCCGACACTTGATGTCATGGGAGTTAAGGGGGGAGAGCTTATTTTTTTATTCATTCCTGGGATGTGGGCATAGCTGGCCGGGCCAAGATTTATTACCCATCCCTAATTGCCCTTGAGAAGGTGGTGGTGAGTTGCCTTCTTGAACCGCTGCACTCCATCTGAAGTAGGTACACTCACAGTGCTGTTAGGAAGGGAGTTCCAGGATTTTGACCCAGAGACAGTGAAGGAACGGTAATGTAATTCCAAATTAGGATGGTGTGTGACTTGGAGGGGAGCTTGCAGATGGTGGTGTTCCCACACATTTGCTGCCCTTGTCCTTCTAGTTGGTAGAGGTCGCGGGTTTGGAAGGTGCTGTCTAAGGAGCCTTGGTGCGTTCCTGCAGTGCATCTTGTAGATGGTACACAATGCTTCCACTGTGCGTCGGTGGCGGCGGGAGTGAATGTTTGTAAATGGGGTGCCAATCAAGCGGGCTGCTTTGTCCTGGATGGTGTCAAGCTTCTTGAATGTTGTTGGAGCTGCACCCATCCAGGCAAGTGGAGAGTATTCCAGCACACTCTTGACTTTTGCCTTGTAAATGGTGGACAGGCATTGGGGAGTCAGGAGGTGAGTTACTCGCCTCAGGATTCCTAGCCTCTGACCTGCTCTTGTAGCCATGGAGCTATGAAGGAAGGTGGCCTGTGGTCGAGAGACATCCATGCATCTGTCAGGAAGCGACAGACCTCTAGGCACTGCGGCATTGCTGACACCCTCCCCATGACACACAACCTCCAGCGTAGTCACATGCAGTCCTCAAGGAGGTGACTGGTATGGAGCACTCACCTTGACTGAATGCAATAGGTCATTGACCCTTTTCCTGTTGCGCTGGATGACCCCTTGGCTGCTGACCTCTTCTACAATCTCCACCCAGGCTTGCTTGGTTGTACAGGAGGATCTCTTCTTGCTGTCGCGGGGGAAGAGAACCTCCCGCCTTTCCCTTGCAGACTGGAGAAGACTCTGCAGGGAGGCATCACTGAACCCTGGGCCACCCTGTGTTGTTGTTCTGATATCGTCTTTTGCCTTCTTCGGCGGGTGAGGGGGTACAGCACCTAGTAGGACAGAATTTGGGCGGCACAGTGGCGCAGTGGTTAGCACCACAGCCTCACAGCTCCAGCGACCCGGGTTCAATTCTGGGTACTGCCTTGTGGAGTTTGCAAGTTCTCCCTGTGTCTGCGTGGGTTTCCTCCGGGTGCTCCGGTTTCCTCCCATATGCCAAAGACTTGCAGGTTGATAGGTAAATTGGCCATTATAACTTGCCCCTAGTATAGGTAGGTGGTAGGGAAATATAGGGACAGGTGGGGATGTGGTAGGAATATGGAATTAGTGTAGGATTAGTATAAATGGGTGGTTGATGGTCGGCACAGACTCGGTGGGCTGAAGGGCCTGTTTCAGTGCTGTATCTCGAAACGAAACTAAACTAAACTAATTGTAGGCTGCACAGTATCCAGGACAGGTGTGAATACAGGGCTGGCAGATCTTTAATTATGGTGCCAACACCTGCTCCGGACTCATCTATGGCTGTAATCAATAAAATCGCCTCCCGCCACCGCCGTGTGATTAGGGGGACCCGCACCTCCAATATACAAAATGGGCGCCCGCTGCATAATTGGGTGGGGCAGGCACCCAAGTGACAGAAGGGAATGGCGTCATTTACAGGACCAGCTGTCGGGATCAGTGGCAGGCTCATTAAATTCAGCCCATAATTTCTCTTGTCAGTGAGCGGTAGAAAAGAGAGTTTGGTAAAGTCGACAAACTGGCCAGCGACATTAAAAAGATCTTCAAACACTGCCCTCACCACAAACTTTGATGTTACAAATGCGGCTGAAATTGGGGAACAATACATTGCCCTTCCTCCAGAGCCAGTAATTACACATTGGAATTCTTGGCTTCGGGCAGTACAGTGAAATACTACTCAGACTTTGTCTCAGAAGAACAGACACTGACAGTTTTTAACAGACATTGTAACTGTTCTAAATGATGCTCAGCTCAATGAGGAGGTTCTGTTTGTTGCCAAGAATGCTACATGACTGATGAATTTAATCACTTGATTTGAATCTCTACACATCACAATCCACAAAGCTTCCAGTGAAGTAATGTTCTGGGCTGAAGCACAGTCAAATGAACAACATTCTGAAGAAGCTGTATTAAATGCCTGTGCTCAACAGGTGTTTTCTTGCATGGCAAAGAAGCTCAAACAATATTACTGCTGCAGGGAAATGTGAAGAGGTGAAAAAAAATGGTTCAGATGTGTCAGCGAATTCTTAAAAGCTGTGCATATCTTTGACCCTGCACTAATACACCTGTTGATGGTGGGTTTAAACTTGTTTGATGCAATTCCTGCTTACAAAAGCATTTCAAAAGAAGCAGATTGTACTTTGCCTGTGCTGCAGTTTTGGAACTCTGTGGAATGCAGAATCCCCCACCTTGCAAGGCTAGCACAGCACTGTCTGACAATTCCAACAAACTCTGTGAATGTGGAGAGAGCTGTGCCTAAACATGGAGATGTGGTCACAGTGCTGAGACAGGGAATGAAGAAAGAGACAGTTGCAGGTTGCTCCGTGCTCAGATTCAACCACTGGCTTCAGTGAGTAAAGAATGTCATCTGTTTAGAGTCAGCTTTTTACAATAGTTTTTGATGCATTTAAAACCAGAAACCTCCCCAAGTCTCTTTTTTTGTTTTAAAGAGATCATTTTCATGGTTTGTTGCAACACCATAAAATTTATGATTTAAATATGTGAAATCGTGAAATTCGGGATTCTTAAAATGCTGTGACTGTGAAATCTGTAAAATTTGACTATGAATTTGGTAGGGCCCTATTTATCAGACTAGATTAGCTCAGACTTGGCTGAAGCAGGGCATCTCGCACCATGACCCGTTAGACATTTTCCTTCACCCTTCAGCTTGAAAATTTTCTGACCTACAACCTACAAGTTACTGAAAATGTGAGCTGAAAGCACCAATGGGGCATTTGGCACCTTGGTCAGTGTTGTAACAGGAAGATAAATCTCATCAGTAGAAGGGTACTTACATTGTTAAATACTAGCTATAACTTTCTGTGATGAATTTAATTGGCAATTAATGTGCAAATGTAGCTTTTTCTTGAAACTCAAGAGGCTGAGGGTGATTTGCCATTTTTGCGAGGCTAACAATGAAGTGGCATAAATTGCCCAGCAACTTGTGGTGATTCTCAGTTTACGGTATACCTCTTCCTTGTCATAAGTTGCTGGATGATTTACACATATTACATTTACTGTTATTTTGGCAGCAAAATTTGGCCCTGTATGTGCATTTGAGATGCGTATTGATTGATATCTTAATTGTTTGAGATTCACAAAAGTAAGTCAGTCTCTTTGGGCAAGTTCTCTATGCATATCAGCCATATAGAGAGAGCAGCAAGAGGGAAATCAGAAATATCCAACACAAAGGAAAATATTTTGACTATACATAATAAGCTAACAATGCAACAATATTCCAAAAATAATCCCACACAACTGAGACTCCTAAGAGTCCTTCCTCACATGGTCTGAAGAACAGTACTCCCCCAATTTTTATTTTATTAAACTTTTTTTTAAAAATCTGTCTTTTTCAAGGAATGTTTAAGAAATAACTTTAAATGAGCTCTTCCAGTGAGCATTTTCTCAATAAGTAACTCAGGTCCATGAAGCTTCCATGAAATTCGACATCAAAATAGAAATAAAAATCAGCAAAACTTTGCAGTATTAAAGCCTCAAAGGTAAGATCAGAACTTTCTGTGTATGGCAGCTTAGCTGACTATCTGATTCTGTTTTGTTCTCTGTTTATTCTCTCCTGTGTCCACGCATACTTCAGATTTCTTTCAAAGCAGTACAGGATACATCTGCCCCACAGACACAACTCCTCCTGAAAGCTTCTGTTGTTGTATGGGAGCTATTCCTAACAGTCAACCAATGACACATCAGTGTAGGCAGACCAAATGTGATTTCTCCAACCAGCTGATTGATCCAGTTCCCTGTACATATTTTATTTGCAGGTTTTCAGTGATAGCAGTGATAGTAAAAACAAACATCTCAAGTGATCCAAATGCAAAGTCGTGTGAAGCAGCAAAGCTCAGCCCAATTCTGATCTAGTGCTTATTCCTGTACTTTGTCATTTAATCACTCCTGCACTCCACGCTATCTGAGACCTCTCCCCTTAGTTCTTGCCCTGCTCTCCTGGCTCTGCAATGGTTTAAAATCTGTTCATCTCTAACATTTTACAGTTCTGATGAAAAGTCATTGACCTGAATCATGGGACTAAATACAGTGGGGGAGACCGGGAGTTGAACCTGCAAGTTTGAGCAGTGGGTTTGTCACTGGCTTTTTAGCTGAGCCACACATTAGCATCCTGCATCCAGGTTTCCTGATCATGTGGACGTGATGGTGACCCACACCTGACTGTTGAAGTTTCATCATTTAAAGGAACCCTACAAGGGTCCAAATGGAAGCATTCTACAACTATCAAGAGAAAGCCATCTACTTGACCAATGGAGTGTCAATGAGGGAAAGCTGCCCCATGGTTAACAGATGCATCCCCGGACACCATGATGTGGGCTCTAAGGGCCCATAGGGAAATTCTGTTCCCAGCAGATGAGAGGAAGAAACCTGTCTTGAAAATCAAGCAGACATTGCTGGAAATGCCAGAGGAGGTGAGCACCAGAACTGTGGATGCAGTGTCACAAGAGGTTCAATGTCCTCATCAGGACAGGAAGAGTGATTGGCATGCCACATTCAATCCCCTCACTCTCACTTCCCCAGTCTTGTCCTGCGTAGCAATCCTCAGACCAACACATTTTGCCAGTGCACCCATTCCTCTCTTTTGAGGATCTCCTCACATCCACATCTGAACACTGGCACTCACTCTCATCTTATTGCTACGTGACTCCCATCCCTCATAGTCACCCTCCACAAAGGTTGCCCTTCCATTTTCTCAACACAATCCATTTCTCACACTCATAACTCTATTCTTTTTCTCCTTGGAGGGTAAGAGAGGGCAGAACACCAGGGAGAGGCAGAAAGCTGACGTGGTGGCCCTCCAGCCATCGCGACCCTGACCGCTATGGAGTCGGATGCTTTCAGAGATAAGCAGAGTTTTGGCATACATGGCCATTGGTGATGGAGAGATGGGGCTACCCAGCTACTTGGTGACAGAAGTGGATATCACACAGCCACGTGGTAAACAACACTCACTTGTTGACTTGATGTCAGCATGCAGTGAAAAATCATGGTCTGTACAATGGTAACTGAGAACCCTCTCACCTTGTCAGTTCTAATTCATGTTTTTCATCTTCCACAGGTCCTCAAGCATCCCTGAGGAACTGGTGCTGGAGGAGGATGAAGAGTCATCAGAGGAGGTTGCGCACTCTGAGGAAGCACTGTCACACATCTCACACATACTCTGCCAGCTCAAAAACACACCTCACCGGGGACTCCAAGACAGATAGTTGAGTTGCCACCTGGTGAGCCACACATCAGAAGTAAGCAGGAGCAGGTATTAGAGACAAGGACAGCAGTGGAGCGTCCCATCAGTGTGCGCATGACACTCCAAGCTCTGCTCAGCTGAATGCAGATGCTGAGCCTTGGGCGTGTTGCAATCAGGTGAGGAGGGATCGCAAGGCTCCCCTCTTGCCCTTCCTCTTGTTTAACTACAACAGGTCTATTTCTTTTTAACCAGTGGTTGTGCTTACCACTTAAGTGAGTGTTATACCTTTTTTCTTTGTTGTGATCATAAAGGACCAATTCTTGATTTTTTTTTATTCATTCAGGGACGTGGGCGTTGCTGGCTAGGCCAGCATTTATTGCCCATCCCTAATTGCCCTTGAGAAGGTGTTGGTGAGCTGCCTTCTTGAACCGCTGCAGTCCATGTGGGGTAGGTACACCCACAGTGCTGTTAGCAAGGGAGTTCCAGGATTTTGACCCAGCGACAGTGAAGGAACGGCGATATAGTTCCAAGTCAGGATGGTGTGTGACTTGGAGGGGAACTTGCAGGTGGTGGTGTTCCCACGCATTTGCTGCCCTTGTCCTTCTAGTTGGTAGAGGTCGCGGGTTTGGAAGGTGCTGTCTAAGGAGCCTTGGTGCATTGCTGCAGTGCATCTTGTAGATGGTACACACTGCTGGCACTGTGCATCGGTGGTGGAGGGAGTGAATGTTTGCAGATGGGGTGCCAATCAAGCGGGCTGCTTTGTCCTGGATGGTGTCGAGTTTCTTGAGTGTTGTTGGAGCTGCACCCATCCAGGCAAGTGGAGAGTATTCCATCACACTCCTGACTTGTGCCTTGTCGATGGTAGACAGGCTTTGGGGAGTCTAGAGGTGAGTTACTCGCCTCAGGATTCCTCGCCTCTGACCTGCTCTTGTAGCCACAGTATTTGTATGGCTACTCCAGTTCAGTTTCTGGTCAATGGTAACCTCTAGGATGTTGATCGTGGGGGATTCAGTGATGGTAATGCCGTTGAATGTCAAGGGGAGATGGTTAGATTCTCTCTTGTTGGAGATGGTCATTGCCTGGCACTTGTGTGGCGCGAATGTTACTTGCCACTTATCAGCCCAAGCCTGGATATTTGTCCAGGTCTTGCTGCATTTCTACACGACTGCTTCAGTATCTGAGGAGTCGCGAATGGTGTTGAACATTGTGCAATTATCAGCGGAAATCCCCACTTCTGACCTTATGATTGAAGGTAGGTCATTGATGAAGCAGCTGAAGATGGTTGGGCCTTGGACACTACCCTGAGGAACTCCTGCAGTGATGTCCTGGAGCTCAGATGATTGACCTCCAACAACCACAACCATCTTTCTTTGCGCTAGGTATGACTCCAACCAGCGGAGGGTTTTCCCCCGATTCCCATTGACCTCAGATTTGATAGGGTTCCTTGATGCCATACTCGGTCAAATGCTGCCTTGATGTCAAGGGCAGTCAGCCTCACCTCACCTCTTGAGTTCAGCTCTTTTGTCCATGTTTGAACCAAGGCTGTAATGAAGTCAGGAGCTGAGTGGCCCTGGCGGAACCCAAACTGAGCGTCACTGAGCAGGTTATTGCTAAACAAGTGCTGCTTGATGACACTGTTGATGACACCTTCCATCACTTTACTGATGAAAGAGAGTAGGCTGATGGGGCGGTAATTGGCTGGGTTGGATTTGTCCTGCTTTTTGTGTACAGGACATATCTCGGCAATTGCAGGGTAGATGCCAGTGTTGCAGCTGTACTGGAACAGCTTGCCTAGGGGCGCGGCAAGTTCTGGAGCACAGGTCTTCAGTACTATTGCCGGAATATTGTCAGGACCCATAGCTTTTGCAGTATCCAGTGCCTTCAGTCGTTTCTTGATATCACGCGGAGTGAATCGAATTGGCTGAAGTCTGGCATCTGTGATGCTGGGGACTTCAGGAGGAGGCCGAGATGGATCATCAACACGGCACTTCTGGCTGAAGATTGTTGCAAATGCTTCAGCCTTATCTTTCGCACTGATGTGTTGGGCTCCCCCATCATTGAGGATGGGGATATTTGTGGAGCCACCTCCTCCAGTTAGTTGTTTAGTTGTCCACCACCATTCACAGCTAGATGTGGCAGGACTGCAGAGCTTAGATCTGATCCGTTGGTTATGGGATCGCTTAGCTCTGTCTATCGCATGCTGCTTACGCAGTTTGGCACGCGGATAGTCCTGTGTTGTAGCTTCATCAGCTTCACCTCATTTTGTGGTATGCTTGGTACTGCTCCTGGCATGTCCTCCTGCACTCTTCATTAAACCAGGGTTGGTCTCCTGGCTTGATAGTAATGGTAGAGTGGGGGATATGCCGGGCCATGAGGCTACAGATTGTGGTTGAGTACAATTCTGCTGCTGCTGATGGCCCACAGTGCCTCATGGATGCCCAGTTTTGCATTGCTAGATCTGTTCAAAATCTATCCCATTTCGCACAGTGGTAGTGCCACACAACACGATGGACGGTATCCTCGATGTGAAGGCGGGACTTCATCTCCACAAGGACTGTGCGGTGGTCACTCCTACCAATACAGTCATGGACAGAAGCATCTGCGGCAGGCAGATTGGTGAGGACAAGGTCAAGTATGTTTTTCCCTCATGTTGCTTCCCTCACCACCTGCCGCACACCCAGTCTAGCAGATATATCCTTTAGGGCACGGTCAGTAGTGGTGCTACCGAGCCACTCTTGGTGTTGGACATTGAAGTCCCCCACCCAGAGTACATTTTGTGCCCTTGCTACCCTCAGTGCTTCCTCCAAGTGGAGTTCAGGATGGAGGAGTATTGAGTCATCAGCTGAGGGAGGGCGGTAGGTGGTATTCAGTAGGAGGTTACCTTGCCCATGTTTGACCTAATGCCATGAGACTTCATGGGGTCCAGAGTCGATGTTGAGGACTCCCAGGGCAATTCCCTCCCTACTGTGCCACCACCTCTGGTGGGTCTGTCCTGCCGGTGGGACAAGACATACCCGGGGATGGTGATGGCAGTGTCTGGGACATTGACTGTAAGGTATGATTCCGTGAGTATGACTATGTCAGGCTGTTGCTTGACTAGTCTGTGGGGCAGCTCTCCCAACTTTGGCACAAAACCCCAGATGTTAGTAAGGAGGACTTTGCAGGGTCGACAGGGCTGGGTTTTCCATTGTCGTTTCCGGTGCCTAGGTCGATGCCAGGTATTCTGTCCGGTTTCATTCCTTTTTATTGACTTCATAGCGGTTTGGTACAAATGAGTGGCTTGCTAGGCCATTTCAGAGGGCATGTAAGAGTTACCCACATTGCTGTGGGTCTGGAGTCACATGTAGGCCAGATCAGGTAAGGACAGCAGATTTCCTTCCCTGAAGGACATCAGTGAACTAGATGGATTTTTACAACAATCGACAATGGTTTCATGGCCATCATTAGAGTAGCTTTTAATTCCAGATTTATTAATTAAATTCAAATTCCACCTTCTGCTGTGGTGGGATTTGAACCCATGTCCCCAGAAAAATACCCTAGATCTCTGGGTTATTAGTCCAGTGATAATACCACTACGCCACTGCCTGGCCTTGAAATTAAACAAGTAAGAGGTGAGTTTATTGTAGTTAAAAAAACTAAACCCAATCTAAATAAAATAATACATTTACACTACACTTTCACTCACACATGCACACGAGAATCATACACACAAATAGAGTACAGCATGATAAAAAATAGTTTGGTTTGGATTAGAGTCCAGAACAAGTAAAAATCAATACACAGTCTGCGGGGTTGGGTCATTCCGTTGTCTTCCGGCTGAAGTTGTGATCTTGACATATTTGGCTGATAGAAGTGCGCTTTGTGCCTGGCCTACCTGGCTCAGGGTTTTCTTGGATACAGAATTGTAAGTGGTTTTCTTCCCTTAGGGTCTCATCTGTAGCAATCTGTAGGCTTGAATGGTCCACAGTTGCAGATGGTTTTCAAACTTGCGACATTATCTGGAGAGGGAAAAAGTGAGAGAGAGGCAGCCCCACTGGGGTTCTGCTTGGTTAGCACTCAAAGCTAGTCTGCTTCAAAGTCTCAGAAGCTTGTCTGCTGTGTGAAACAAAACTCCCAGTTTTACACAGTCTGGGGAGACTGTCACATGGTTCTCTCAATCCCGTTTCTTTTTAATGAGGTTCACAGTCTAAAACGCAAACATCTCTCAGGTGGTATCATCACTGTTCATGCCCTGGAGATATGTCTCCACTCATGAATGCCTCAAGATGGCTTTGAATGTCCCGCTAATGAGGGTGATATGGATAATCTACTCAGTCAGCCAAAGTATTGTCCTAGATGGGATTCTTGTTAGACATATGTCTCCAATTCAATGTCCTGGAATGTGAGGTATTTCAGATGCAAATTGTGGTTGCCATCATGGCTGCCAGCTTTTTAAAAGTTAACTGTAGGATCCCAGCTCCTTTTTAAAAAAAAAAGTTGAATGTAGGTTTCCAACCGATGAATTCAAAATCCTCATTTGGTATAACATGTTTTCTTGGCAGGAGTCATTAATGAAGAGGACTATTCTGGAGCAGCAGCAGAAAATGGGTGAAATTCTGTCAGCATTTCCAGAGACACTGCACACAATTGGAGAGAGTTTGGAGGAGTTCATCTCCACCATGAGTGCCATGATATATTAGGCCTTTGTGTTGATGTCCAACTGCATGGAAAGAATGACCAGCTACATGGAGCATCAGGCGCGGTAAGCAACCGAACGCATGCTGGCCCTGACCAATGGCCTGCACACTGTATTTGCTAGCTTGATTATGATGGAAGAAAGTCCTGGCTTAGCTGGTCAGCACCTCACTGAAGCACAGCAAAGTGCTGTCAAGCTCTTGATTAGCAGGGAAGGGCAGGGGGTCATGAGTAGGAAGATATGGAAGGGGGACATGAGAGTGGAGTCTCTGCTGAAAATGCTCAAACCCCTCCCCATCTGCACCTCAACCCCACACCCCCCCCCCCCCCCAGTCAGAGCCCTATATGTTCCCTGTCACAGAAGCACAGAATCACATAATAATACAGTGCAAAAGAGGCCCTTCAGCCCATCGAGTCTGCACCGATGCATTAAAACACCTGACCTGTCTACCTAATCCCATTTGCCAGCACTTGGCCCATAACCTTGAATGTTATGACGTGCCAAGTGCTCATCCAGGTACTTTTTAAAGGATGTGAGGCAACCTGCCTCTACCACTCTCCCAGGCAGGGCATTCCAGACCGTCACCACCCTCTGGGTAAAAAAGTTCTTCCTCAAATCCTCCTTAAACCTTCCATCTCTCACTTTAAACTTGTGACCCCTCGTAACTGACCCTTCAACTAAGGGGAACAGCTGCTCCCTATCCACCCTGTCCATGCCCCTCATAATCTTGTACACCTCGATCAGGTCACCCCTCAGTCTTCTCTGCTCCAGCGAAAACAACCCAAGCCTATCCAACCTCTCCTCATAGCTTAAATGTTCCATCCCAGGCAACATCCTGGTGAATCGCCTCTGCACCCCCTCCAATGCAATCACATCCTTCTTATAATGTGGCGACCAGAATTGCACACAGTACTCCAGCTGTGGCCTTACCAAAGTTCTGTACAACTCCAACATGACCTCCCCGCTTTTGTAATCTATGCCTCGATTGATAAAGGCAAGTGTCCTTTATGCCTTTTTCACCACCCTATTAACCTGCCCTTCTGCCTTCAGAGATCTATGGACAAACACGCCAAGGTCCCTTTGTTCCTCGGAACTTCCCAGTGTCAGGCCATTCATTGAATACTTCTGTGTCACGTTACTCCTTCCAAAGTGTATCACCTCACACTTTTCAGCGTTAAATTCCATCTGCCACTTTTCTGCCCATTTGAGCATCCCGTCTATATCTTCCTGTAACCTAAGACACTCCACCTCACTGTTAACCACTCGGCTAATCTTTGTGTCATCCCAGAACTTACTGATCCTACCCCCCACATAGTCATCTAGATCCCTGTGATACACCACTGGACACTGGCTTCCCGATGATCATTCCCATCCACAGGTGTAGGTGGGGCATTCTTTGGTGGGACCCTCGCAGGCTCCAAACATCAGAAGATGTTGGCCACAAGCATCTCAGTCAGAGCAGGGAACTGAGCAGCCTGCCCCTAGTTCTCCTGAAGCCACAGGGGTCACACTATGTCCGAGTAATAGGAAAAGGAAGAGAAATAATTTATATTTGCACACCAGGATTCACTTGAGTGTTTAACACTGTTAAAATGTCATTTTTATGTTCACTATTTACAAATCATAAAATGTTATTTCAAAGTTTAATCGCCCCTTCTCCTCCACTGTTGTCTACTACCCGCTGAGTGCTGTCAGCCTTGAGGAAAATGCTATGACAAGAATAGAAGACGAGCAATGGGCGTCAGTGAGAGGGGATTGATTGTTAAATGTGTCAGTGCTTTGTGCTGGCAGCTGAGTGGGCATAATAGGTTCAGCATTGGCGTACTGGTGGCTGCATTGCCTTAGATTTGCTGAAGCATGCCTGAATGAATCCGTCCCAGACATCTCTGGCAGCTAAGTGAATGTCCACATCAGTTTTCTCCGCCTTCTCCTGCTTCTCCTGTTGCCCCTCCTTGTCCTCCTCCTTCTTTGAAGATGTAAGGCAGTCATCACCTTCCTTCTCCTGCATCTCCAGTCCTCTCTGCTGTGCTTTGTTGTGCAAGGTACGGCACACCACTATTATTCTGGACACCCTTGCTGGTGCGTACTGAAGGGCAGCCCGAGATCTGTCCAGATACCTGAATCTCATCTTCAGCATCACAATGTCTTGCTCAATTACCTCTCTTGTGCTCTTGGCTTCAGTTGTACCTTTGCTGGGTGTCAGTGGTAGGGTTCTACACAGGTGTGGTCAACCACATTCTTAGAGGATAGCCCTTGTCTCCAAGGAGCCATTCACTGTCTGCTTGGAGGTGCAAAGATCTGTGGGAGACTTGACTGGCGTAGAATGAAGGCATCATGGCAGTTTCCTGAGTATCTTGCACAGACATGCATGATAATCTTTCAGTGGTTGGATACCAGCTAAATGTTACTGGAGGGGAATCCCTTTCGATTGATGAATACTGCTGGTTGATCTGGGGGCAGCTTGATTGCCACAAGTGTGCAGTCAATGACTCTCTATACCTGTGGGAATCCAGCCAGAGCAGCAAATCCGAGGGCCCTCTCATTCTGACTGGCATCATTAGTAGCGAAGTGGACGTAAACAGGTGTCTTGGCTAAATATAATATCTGTCACTTGAGTGCAGCAGATTGTGAAATTCTGCAGATGTGACCAGCAGATGCCTGGAAGGAGCCAAAGACAAAGGAATTCAGGCCACTGACAATGCACCTCCACCTGGTTCACTGGGAAAGAAGTTTTATTCCAGGAGGCTGAACTTTATTAAACTTACTCTAATTCAGTTAACGCCTACGGATATGCGATGTGCCTATGCTAGCATGCATACGTGATACACACATGCAGATAGAGACAGAAATGAGCATAAGAAATAAAGTGGAAAAGTTTGAGGCAATATCCGAAGAGGGTTTTGGTTACTGTTCTTCGAGCTCACTGTAAAATCCCTGATTGTAGGTAGGTCTTGCTTTTCGTTGGGGCTCAGTATTCTTCTCACCCCTTGTTCGATGTAGGAGACTTTTCTGTCTTGAAGTTCAAGTATGCTCAGTGGGTCCAGAGGCTTGTGAGAAAGAGATGGGAGTGGACAGGAGAAGTCTTCTCACTCCAGGAGCAAACAGTCTTTTCTGAGTTCAAAAACTGTGGCTAGTTCAAAAAACCCTGGACCAGCAAGTTAGTCATGTGACCAGCTAATTTAACCCGTCCTGGCTTTTGTGGATTGTGTCACCTTAGCAGTCTCTGGAATGCTCTTCCTTACACCTTCAATGTCTGGTGATCAAAATCCATTGTGGGTTGAATGGTCCTTTGTCTCCACAAGCAATGCCTGTTAGTATGCAAATGTTTTCAGCTAAGTGTCTGGCAGCCCTTCTGTTCTTCCTAGCCAGTTTGAAATCAATGTTCATATGACAAAATTAATGGTGCCTTATTCTTGGCAGGTGGGGGCCTGCATGACAATATATATATATATATACACACACTCTCTCTCTCATATATATGTCAGCAGGGTTTTTTGAATAATGATGAGAAGCAGGAGCCCTGATTTATTTTCTTCTCCCTTCCTTCATCCAAGGCTGCCCTGGCTGAGAGCAGCTGACTCACTACAGATTGGGAATTGCACTTTGGACCTTGTGCTCTCTATAACCTCGTTATAGCCACAGTGTCTTTAAGCACTGGGCCATTTGGGGAGCTGGAACTACAATCTTTCAAGTAGCAATTACTGGCAATATTGCCAAGTTTCTGCACATTTCTTAGGTCTGTTTATTTTACAGATTGCCCAACCAAGCAGAACTGGACATAATAGCACTATGGTTGCATCCTGTATGGCAACAACACACAAGACCACATTAATAATGTGGTATAGTTTCTGCCGGTGGTAGGAATGTGTAACTAGAAGTAACATTGTATGAAAGGTTAAGGAAACACTGAGGTGTCAGCCTAGACCATGAGCTCAAATCTACAAACTTCTGACCCAGAGGCAAAAGAGCTACCAGCAAAGCTAAAGTGACACACTTCATTATCCTTTGGAAACAGTGACATTTGATACAATCTTTACCTTGAAAACTTTACCTATAGCTTGACACCTCTGGAGGTTAGCTTCACAAAAAGGGCATTTTGCTTTCTGCCTCCCCATTGAATGTCATGAAGTTGCAGGTATTTACATGGAAGATACAGTCGAAGTTCACTGCAGATATTTAGGACTCGTAATTAAAAATGTAAGTTCCCTTTTAACTCTGTGATAATTGCCAATTACTGCTGGCCAATCACTCAGGTCTCAATGTCCTGTTTCCCTTCGCTGTGCCTTTATCAGCTCGCAATTTTAGCAGTTTAGTGGGCAATTTTGCTTTGAGCTGAAGGTGTAGAGGCAAGTCTAACTAATGGTGAATGCCATTAGTTGCCCTGCTACAGCAAATCCGGCCCATTAAAAGTAACAAGAAGAAAGCAATTACTTTTAAAGTAGTCATATCTTGAGGTTTAACTAACATTTAAAACCCCATTGAATATAGCTGCAATTTGACATAATAATACATTCTTGTAGTTACTCACTACGAGGTCACTGTTCTCTACATTGTCACTAAAATTGTACTCTCAATAAAGTAGAATTACAATCAAATCCATAATGTTTCAGAAAGTGGGTCATGCAAAAATTAGTACTGAAGACCTGTACTCCAGAACTTGCCGTGCCTCTAGCCAAGCTGTTCCAGTACAGCTACAACACTGGTATCTATCCTGCAATGTGGAAAATTGCCCAGGTTTGTCTTGTACACAAAAGCAGGAAACGTCCAAACCGGCCAATTACCACCCCATCAGCCTACTCTCAATCATCAGTAAAGTGATGGAAGGTGTCATCAACAGCGCCATCAAGCGGCACTTGCTTAGCAATAACCTGCTCAGTGACGCTCAGTTTGGGTTCCGCCAGGGCCACTCAGCTCCTGACCTCCTAAGCCTTGGTTCAAACATGGACAAAAGAGCTGAACACAAGAGGTGAGGTGAGAGTGACTGCCCTTGACATCAAGGCAGCATTTGACCGAGTATGGCATCAAGGAGCCCGAGCAAAACTGAGGTCAATGGGAATCAGGGGGAAAACTCTCCGCTGATTGGAGTCATACCTAGTGCAAAGGAAGATGGTTGTGGTTGTTCATCTGAGCTCCAGGACATCACTGCAGGCGTTCCTCCAGGGTAATGTCCTAGGCCCAACCATCTTCAGCTGCTTTATCAATGACCTACCTTCAATCATAAGGTCAGAAGTGGGGATTTTCGCTGATAATTGCACAATGTTCAGCACCATTCACGACTCCTCAGATACTGAAGCAGTCCGTGTAGAAATGCAACAAGACTTGGACAATATCCAGGCTTGGGCTGATAAGTGGCAAGTAACATTCGCGCCACACAAGTGCCAAGCAATGACCATCTCCAACAAGAGAGAATCTAACCATCTCCCCTTGACATTCAACTGCATTACCATTGCTGAATCCCCCACTATCAACATCCTAAGGAGTACCATTGACCAGAAACTGAACTGGAGTACCATATAAATACCGTGGCCACAAGAGCAGGTCAGAGGCTAGGAATCCTGCGGCGGGTAACTCACCTCCTGACTCCCCAAAGCTTGTCCACCATCTACAGGGCACAAGTCAGGAGTGTGATGAAATACTCTCCACTTGCCTGGATGGGTGCAGCTCCAACAACACTCAAGAAACTCGACACCATCCAGGACAAAGCAGCCCACTTGATTGGCACCCCATCTACAAACATTCATTCCCTCCACCACCGACGCACAGTGACAGCAGTGTGTACCATCTACAAGATGCACTGTAGCAACGCACCAAGGCTCCTTCGACAGCACCTTCCAAACCCGCGACCTCTACCACCTCAAAGGACAAGGGCCGCAAATGCATGGGAACACCACCAGCTGCAAGTTCCCCTCCAAGTCACACACCATCCTGACTTGGAACTATATCACTGTTCCTTCACTGTTGCTGGGTCAAAATCCTGGAACACCCTTCCTAACAGCACTGTGGGTGTATGTACCTCCCGTGGACTGCAGCGGTTCAAGAAGGCAGCTCACCGCCACCTTCTCAAGGGCAATTAGCGATGGGCAATAAATGCTTGCCTGGCCAGTGACGCCCACATCCCATGAATGAATAAAAAAAACACGATATTACTGTCTGGTTATGAACCAAGTCTAGTTCTGTGATACTTGTTTGTATTTCTGAACCCTTGCTAGGGCACAGGGGGAAGGGACCTAGCATTGTAATCCATGACTGCGTGGAATATTCAAACCAACCAAAGTTATAGTCACTTCACCTTTTGGAAATAACAATACAGTTTTACTGTGCATACAAATTGATGCAAGGCCAGCCCAGTCGACTTTGATCATTTTCTATTTAATATAACCAGATTCTACCATATTGAAAAAAAACTTGTGATTTGCTAAGAAGTTCTTAATTTAGAGAAAGATTTCATTCATATAGCAACTTCCACAACTCAGGATGTCCCAAAGCACTTTATAGCCAAATGTACCAGCCAATTTTCTCACAGCAAGGTCCCACAAACTGCAATGTGATAATGACAAGATAATCTGTTTAAGCGATATTGGTTGAGGAGTAAATATTGGCCTGGACATTAAGGAGAACTCCCCTGCTTTGTCTTTAAGATGGTCCCATGGGATTATTTATGTCCACTTTAGAAGCCAGACAGGGTCTCTCATTCACTTATTAATCTTTCTGTAATATTTTCTGACAATTTTTGTGAGTGAGTCAGCTATATACCTTGTTTGAGGTAAGGTTTACGTTTAGAAAGGTACTTTGAACCTGCTGACGATTGTTCTAGTGAATGCTAGGGAGGCTGGTTTAATTTAGTTAAGTGTACAGCTTGTATTGCAGTATTGGGATGACTGATAACGGTGAGGTGCTGAAGACTTGCACATGCCAAGCTTCACACTGAGCACCAACAATAAATAAAAAGAGACAATAATATAAAATAAGAATGTGGGTTTACGTGCAAGTAAGGATACCATACACTGCACTGTATGTTGATTCTGAAAAATAGCTTTTAAGAACCCTTCAGCAGAGAACAAGTGAGAAAGCAGGTTATAAATTACAAGCCATACATAATAATGAATATGTCAATAAAGTGGCTGTTGAAAGCAGTAGATTGATGAGTACTGACTAAAATAAGTGAGTAGATAAAATAGAGGTTGAGGGACCTGACAATATTTTCTCCATGTAATATTAAAAGAGGCAGATTTGGTTCACACCTCTGAATCATAAACATGAAGAAGTGCATTTCTGTGGTGTTAAACTCAAACAGGTCATGTAGGAGATCAGCAGCTTATAGTAATCATCAGATGCCTGCTAGAATCAGTAGTACTTATTAAAGTCAGATTGATGTAGTGAGTGCAAGAAAAAGAAAATATTTATCACTTCTAAGTCAAGATTTTAACTGAAAGTGGCTTATTGTTACACTGATTATGTGCAACCTACAATCATTGTAGAGTCCCAGGTCTACATATTTCATAGTTTGATTGGTGTAGAGATGCCTTTTTCCCAGAAAATTGTAGCTATGTGCTCCTTATTTCATTAGCTTGACACATTGAACAGATCTCCCAGATTACTTGACAGTTTCTGTCTTCTGTTGCTAAGGATGTTGTTATAACTGCAGGTACCAGAGTGACATGGGTTCTGGCAGGTCTGAATTATAATGCTGAATTCGCATTGCTTTTTAGTTAGGGAAAACAGAGATTTCCTCTCACTGATGGAATCAAAGAGCAGCGTGCAGGATGATGGTGAGATAAAAGCCCACGGCCAGCATTGATGGTGGAAACAGAGGGGCTAAGCTCAAGAGTGGCACTTTTGGGTGAGGGGGGAGGGAGAAAAAAGAGTCTTAAAGTAATGCTGGGAAGGACTGGGGGAAGGGGAGCCCAAGAGTGATGCCAGCATGGGAGAGACCAAAGTCTGAGATTGATGATATTGAGAGGAAACATCTGTGAGTGACGTGGGGATAGCAGGGGAATAAAAGGAACAGGAGTTAGATGTCAGGGGACAGGGTAATGAAGACTAACATCCATCTTTGGGTGAGTGCAGAAAACTCCCAGCAACAGTATTGGAGTGGGGGGAAGAAGCAAAGAAAGAGAAGGTGGGAGATGAGTGAAGTAACTTAAACTGGATTGGGGAGGGATATCAACCCACCATCAACATCTTGGGGGTCACCATTGACCAGAAACTTAACTGGATCAGCGACTTACATACTGTGGTTATAAGAGGTTACAAGGAGAATTCTGCAGCAAGTGACTTACCTCCTGAACCGCCAAAGCTTTTCCACCATCTACAAGGCACAAGTCAGGAGTGTGCTGAAATATTCGCTACTTGCTTGGATGAGTGAAGTTCTAACACTCAAGAAGCTCGACACCATCCAGGACAAGGCAGCCTGCATGATCAGCAGCCCATCCACCACCTCAAACATTCATTCCCTCCACCGCTGGTGCACCGTGGCTGCAGTGTGTACAATCTACAAGATGGACTGCAGTAACTCACCAAGACTCCTTCAATAGCACCTCCCAAACCTGCAACCTGTACCTCCTAGAAGGACAAGGGCAGCATGTGTATGAGAATACCACCATTTACATGTGCTCATCCAAGTTACACACCATCCTTACATGGAGCTATATCGCTGTTCCATCACTATCAGTGAGTCAAAATCTTGGAACTCCTTCCTAACAATACAGTGGGTGAACCTACACCACATGGACTGTAGCAGTTCAAGAAGGTGGTGCACCACCATCTTCTCAAGGGCAACTAGAGATGGCAATAAATGATGGCTTTGCCAGTGATGTCCACATGCCATGAATAAATATATTAACATCTAAAAAATGTCAGTAACGTTTGAGCAGAGAGAGGGAGAAGAGTTGTTCGCATGAACCTGGAATACTGAAGGGGAACAAGCCTCTGTAAACTGTAAGGTTTTGAAGGGGAGTGTCTTTGTGTACTGTGGGGGTTGGTAAAGGATATAACACCTCAGTGAAATGAGGTGGTTGAAGCAGAGAGAGTTTATGAATCAGGGGAGGTGTGTTAGGGGAAATTCACCTCAGTGTAAAGGCCTGCTGGTGAATGCAAATGAAACCCGACCCAACCTGACCACTGAAATAAAGTTGATTATATTAAAGAGGTTTTGCTCAACCTTGGATGGAATAGCTCACTGCAGACTAGTGCGGAGTGTTTCCCACCTTGACGTTGTGGCTGTCACTGTGTCCGACCCGGTCCCGAATGCCGGACCCGGAAGAGCAACCCGACCCAACCCAAACCTGACACATGTTGTCGGGTTCCTTTGGGTTCGGGTCAGGTAGCCATGCTCTACCTCAGTGAACTTAGTGAGTTGCTCTTTTGGAAAGGCTGTGCAGACATGATGGGCTGAATGGCCTCCTTCTGCACTGCACTGCAGAGTATTTAAAATAGAATGAACGTGTTAACGTAAAATTCAGTATTTTTCCAAGTAACATAGTATCTGCTCCTAGAGGGAGAAAGAAGTTTTGAAATACAAAGAAAAATGATGAATTTCAAAATGGGAAATCGTGAAATTGGGCAAATATCCATTCACGTTTTTACTTTACAAAATGCAATGTCAATGTTAATCATAGAATCTAAAATTATGGAAAATGCACCAAATAAAATGTCAATAAACAACATTTTCTGGAGCTCATAGCCAAGATTCATTCGAAAATATATGTTTTGCCATTAATAATTATCCATGAAAACCTTCTGTTTTCCCCCAATGATATTCAATTTAAATGAATCAAATTGAGCAAAGGTTATGCATTTTGGTATACCAAGACTTCCAAAAAGTGTATTTGATAAAGTTTCACACGAAAGTCTGATCATTAGTCTCAGAGCTTTAGGAATCAGTGTAAATTCTAGGATTAATTGGATGAAAGATAGAAAACAATGGATACTTGTTAGAGGAATTATGTCAGACTGGAGGAAGTACTGAGTAAGACTGCTTGAGGGATCAGTGTTTGGAAAAGTGCTGTTTCTAATTTACATCAATGACTTGCATTCAGAAGTTCAACTCAAATTAGTCAAATGTGCAGACAGCATAAATTGGGAAAGGCAATGGAATCAAAGGAAACCACTCAGAGATTACAGAAAGCCTGGAAAAACATGTACATAGGCAGAACAATGGCAGATGAAATTTAATCCTGACAGGTCCAAATACAGCACACAGGAAGGAAAAATAGGCAATGCATGTACTCCATTAATGGTGTTGAAATAGTTAAGGAATAAGTCCTTAGTAGAGTTAACATTTAACTGGGACTAAAATGGATAATCCCAAAAACAAGCAAAGGGATTGTGGTACCTACTAAACCTGCACCTGTCTAATTCGTGCTGACTGCTGTTTTAATTTATTGCTGTGTGTGGCCAGTGTTATTCATGCTGTTTATTGGCTGCACACATGAACAGGGGGCTCAATATCACAAGTGGCTAGTGCTACATAAAGGCAACTTCTTAAAGGGGAGGTGCATTGCAGATCCAATAAGTGATGGGGGTTCTTTGAAAAGTGAATCCTTGCTTTGAAACATTGGTCAGCTTCTCGGCCTTTTGGTTAAGATCAATTGTAGTATTTGTTCCTTACCTGGCAGGGGAGAGACCATGATCAGTGGGCTTTGATCCTGCAGGTGCTGTTTTTGTGCTTTTTTTGGGGGGGGGTTTCAGCACTGTTTTTATGGTATTTCGCCCTTTGAGATCTACTGTGGTTGTTGGTTTCCTGTTGATTGGGGTTTTAGTATCTGCCCCAGAAAAGCTTCAAGCAAAAAATGGTTGCAACCAACACCAGACCTCCATGCCACTGGGTGCGTAACACTGTTAGGGTGGAGGTGAAAGATAGCGAAAGAGGCGTACCTATCAACCGCTCCTTCTTCATTAAGAAAATCTTGATCGAATGCTGTGGATTCCGAGCTGCGGATATTTTCTGCCTGCAGGACTTCCGCAGCAGTAGAGAGTTCGACGTGACATTCACGAACGTGGTGGGATGCATCAAGTTCCTGAAGGTGTTCAAGGAGAAGGGAAATCAGGCGTCGCTATCGATCCTCACAGTGGAGCCACTCTTCACACTGCCGTCGCAATGTAACCAGCTGGTGACAATCTACCTCTACAACTCCCATGTTCCTGTCGTCAATGTGCTCACCTTTTTCACCAGGTACATCAAGGTGGCTGGCAGCAGCACCGAGGTCAAGGACCTGTTTGGGATTTGGATCAGCAGGTCAAGGTCACCTTGAAGGTCAACGCGAATGGAGCCATCATCCACCCTCCCTCCAGTTTCGCTATTGGGGGAAGTCTAGGCTTCTTGGTCTACACGGGGCAGCCCAGAGTTTGTCAGACCAGTGGCAAATCTGGTCATGTGGCGGCCAACTGCAGCACAGTCGTGTCCAAGAAATGCAAGCAGGAAGACCATCAGACCAAGGACTGTAAGCAGAGTAAGTGCTGCAACCTGTATGGTGGGGCAAGACCTGCCCCAAACGTTGCCTCAGTTACGCACAGGCGGCAAGGTTCAAGGAAAGGCTAGATGAAGGAACAGTGAACGCGCCTCTTGCTGCAAAGGAGACCAGCAATCCTCCCCACAGCGAGGAAAATCCATCTGAGAAGGAGAGGAAAGGGGAGGCAGCTGCATCCAGCAACCCAACACCTACCCCACGCCCGGAAACACCTCCTCAACACACAGAATACATGGAGGAGGAAGCAGCAGTGGGGCAAGTGGATGAGTGGCAAGTGGTCAAAAGGAAAACCACAAAGAAGAAGCCCCAAAAAGAGGCACAGGTCACCACCCAAACCAGTCGCAAGAGGCGGCTACCGTCTGAGACGGACTACGGCAGCTGCTCCTCATCAGACGAGGAAGGGCCAGAAAGACGGCACATGCAAAAGAAGCGGCAGAACGCAAAGGAGATGGAAGAGAAAGCCCCCGGCTCCGTGGCACTGGAAGTGGCGATGGGCCGAGCGCGCCTCAAGTCCAAAGTGCTGAACCCGGCAAGATGGCCAGTGCATCCCAGCTCCCAGTGACCGAGAGCAGCGAAGCATCCAGCGCACTCCAGCTCCGGAAAGCCGGGAGCAAAAACGTCCTCGAGGAGGAACAGAGCGGAAAGACACCACCAGCAGAGGACAGTTCTCTGGTCAAAGCCGACCTACTGTTTCTGCAGGAGTGTGGGATACCACACCTCAGCACTTACAGACAATGGTCACGATCGTGGTCCCACGGGCCATCGATCTGGTCAGGGGGAAATGATTCCCGTTCCTCCAGCCTGGGTATTCTGCTGCGGGGAGGCAACCTCACCATCTTTGAAGTTAAGCAGGTGGTGGGTGGTCACCTCCTCGTAGCAGACGTAATGTACAAAAATGCTCCACTGCAGTTAATCAATGTGTATGCTCCGGTCCAGTACAGCAACTCCCACTGCTGCTGGTGACATCCAGGCCTGTCTTCCTAGGTGGTGACTTCAAATGCATCATCGATGCAGTTGGACGATCCGGCAGTGATGACAGCAAACTGGATGCTACGTCCAGATTCCTAATGGAAACAGTAAAAGGTGCCAAGCTACACAACATCTTCAGCAAATCTGTAGACGGAGCGCAGCATAGATACACCTGGTCAAGACCGGACAAGTCTGCCTGTTCCAGGATTGACTTCCTGTTTGTGACCCGTGCATTCACGGTGAGATCCACCGACGTCAAGCCTATGTTCTATTCTGACCACTGCCTCCTACTGGTCGACTGTCACTTACATGACGACCAGCGGGTTGGCAGAGAGACATGGAAGCTGCACATAAAACTGCTGGCCCCAGAGAACATTGAGGAACTCGAAAGAGATTACAATGTTTGGAGAACGATGAAACCCCTCTTTGAGTCTCAGGTGCACTGGTGGGAAGCAATCAAGGTGAACATCAAGAGGTTCTTTATCCTCAAAAGTGTTCAGAAGATGAGAGAGAGAGAGAGAGAGAGGGTGATGCTCCAACTCCAGAAAAGAACGCAGAATCTGCTCTGGCTGCAGTCAATGGAGGTCGAAGTCAAGGAGGATCTCCAAGAGGTGAAGATCCAGCAGGCCTCACTCTTTGCCATGGAAGCTTCCAAGATCATCTTCTGGTCCAGAGTCCGCTCAGTTGAGTAGGATGAGATGTGCTCGTGTTCCTTCTTCCAAAAGGTACACAGAAAGAGCTCTGTGATCTGCAGCCTGAAGGAAGAGGATGGCTCGGTAACGTCTTCACAGTCTGACATACTAAGGATTAGCAAATCCTTTTATGCCGGGCTGTACAACGTGAAGCCCACGATCAGCACGGCCTCCCATTCCTTCCTGTCATCTATCACGGAAGTCTCAGATGACAGTATGCGGGAGAGTCTGGACAAACCGCTAACTCTGGATGAGCTGACAAAGGCCGTCAGGTCTTGCGAGATAAGTAAAACACCTGGAAGCGACGGCTTACCAGTTGTGTTGTATTTTACTCTGTGGGACTGGATCAGCCCAGACCTGCTGGAAGTGTATGAGAGTATGCTTCAGGCCAGCATCATGTCAGAATCCATGAGGAAAGGCATCATCACCCTCATCTACAAGCGGAAGGGGGAGAGGGCGGAAATCAGAAATTGGCGGCCCATCTCACTTCTTAATGTAGACTACAAGATTCTGTCCAAAGTCAGAGCCAGTCAGGTCAAGTCTGCTTTGGAGTTGGTGATTCACCCTGATCAGACCTGTACTGTACCCGGCAGGAAGATCTCTGATAGTCTCGCGCTACTCAGGGATACGATTGCCTATATAAGGGACAGGAGGGTGGACACCTGCCTCATCAGCTTGGACCAGGAGAAGGCTTTTGACAGGATATCGTACACCTACATGATGGGCATGCTCTCCAAAATGGGATTTGGGGAGGGAATCCGCAATTGGATCCAACTGCTTTACACAAACATCAGTAGCGCAGTCTCAATCAATGGGTGGGAATCAGAAAGTTTCCTGGCCAAATCATGAATCAGACAGGGCTGTCCTCTCTCCCCTATCTTGTTTGTTTGCTGTATTGAACCCTTTGCTGAGTCTATTCGGAAGGATGCGAGCATAAGAGGGGTGTCAATCCCAGGCAATGGAGGCACTTGGGTCGAAGCCTCCCTTTTCATGGACAACGTTGCCGTCTTCTGCTCGGATCCGCTGTCCATTCGCAGACTGATGAGCATCTGCAACAAGTTCAAACTGGCTCCAGGAGCCAAAGTGAATCGCGGCAAGAGTGAGGCCATGTTCTTTGGGAACTGGTATGACCGATCCTTGTCCCCTTCATCATCAGGTCAGATTACCTGAGGGCGCTGGGGATATGGTTCGGAAGGACCGGGGCGTGCGCCAAAACATGCAAGGAGCAAGTATCCATGGTACATTATAAACTGAGCATGTGGAGGCAGCATTCTCTCTCTCCTTTGCAGATAAGAACCTGGCCATCAGGTGCAAGGAGCTCACGTTGTTGCTGTATGTGGCGCAGGTCTGGCCCACACCCCACTCCTGCGCTGTGGCGGTCATCCAAGCCATTTTCCCCTTTATCTGGAGATCCAAAATGGACCGTGTCCGGAGGCACACCATGTTCAAACCTCTGGATAAAGGGGAAAAAAACGTACCCAATGTCCCCCTCATCCTAGTGACCACCTTCACGTGCGGCTGCATCAAGCTATGTGTAGAGCCCCAGTACGCAAACACCAAGTGTCACTATGTGCTGAGGTTCTATCTGTCCCTGGTGTTGCAAAGGATGGGTCTGGCCACATTGCCGCGGAACGCTCCATCCTGTTGGACCGTGCCGTACCACCTATCCTTTGTGGAAAAGTTTGTGCAACAAAACACCTTTGACCACCAATCCATCAGGCAGTGGTCTGCATGGAATGTCCTGAAGGCCTTACGGGAAAAGGAAATGGTGGATCCTGTCGGATGGTTCCCCGAGCAGACTGCCAAAATCGTTTGGCAGAACGTCTCATCACCAGAACTTGCAAACAAGCACCAAGATGTAGCTTGGCTGGTGGTGAGAAGGACCCTCCCCGTCAGATCCTTCCTGCATGCTTGGAATCTCACCGCCTCCACATACTGCCCTCGAGGTGGCTGTGGTGGAGAAGAGACTTTTGCCCACCTCCTTCTGGAATGTGCCTTTGCAAAGCAGGTGTGGAAAGAGATGCAGTGGTTTTTGTCGAGGTTCATCCCAAGCAGCTCTGTAACACAGGAGTCTGTGCACTACGAGCTGTTCCCAGGGACGCACACCGAGACAAACATCAACTGTTGCTGTAGGACCATCAACTCGGTGAAAGATGCTCTTTGATCTATCCGAAACTTGCTGGTCTTCCAGTGCAAAGAGTTGTCCACGACCAAGTGTTGCAGAATGGCACATTCCAAGGTCCAAGACTACCTGCTGAGGGACGCACTAAAGCTTTGGGCAGCTGCTGCAAAGGCTCAATGGGGAAAGACCATGGTGTAAGGTCATCCCGCCATAGTGAACCGAGGGTCTGGAACCCATGAAAAACCCCTCGGGCTGCATGCACCAAAATATGGTTTTGCTTTGTAATGCAAATGTACATTGCGTGCAAAATGGAATGGAAGAGTCGTGAGGCAACTCACGTTCTGTATTGAAGAAAACTGATTTCTTTTGCTCTTTCTGGAATGTCAACTTGGAACTGTATTGAAAGGTATTTTAATTTTTACAGATTTTTATGAATAAAGTATATTTATGGAAAAAATAGTCAGAAGATGGTGAGGATAAATGCAAGGAGTGTTGCTCCGAGAACACGTATGCAGTGCAGGAAGAAATTTAATGACCTGAGATGAATTGTCAAGGTGAGTGAGTTCAATATTCAAAGATGGCATATCCTACCAACTGCACCACGAGCCTCATCCACTGTTCAATTCACTATACTCCCATCACCCATCTACCAACAATTTCTATCAATTAGTATTCAACCCTTCAACTTATATACTTTATCTCACCCTAACACAGTTAGCACTGTTGCCAACCTTGCATCACAGCTCGCTGTTCACTCACACACACACACACACACACACACACACATTGCCAGCTATTCAACCGACAGCCACATTACTCAAAAGTATTGCAGAACCCTCAATGACACATTCACCTCTTTCTTGCAAAACAGGAGGTAGTAGGAAAGAACTGGAGGAGGACAAGGGTGCCTTTTTGTTTCAACCCCCATAGGGGAGACCATGTTGGCCATAATATGAAATGCATCGCTGAGGCCATAGCCAATGGCAGGGTTGGAGGGATCAATTTTGATAGTATCTGAATACCAAATCCTCCTCTCTTTCTACTTCTCCCTCATCCAACAATTTCTTCTGACTCACCAACTGCAGATGATGGGCTGGATTTCATCGTGCCAGCAGGTCTCCAAGCACAGGGCCAAAAAGGTGAGGGGAACCCTGCCTTGGCCTTTCAGATCCCCCGCAGCATGATTCAATGGCAAATGATCAATTAACAGCCCAGTGCTGGCGTCCCCGTTCCTTTAAAGACAGGGATCCCGCCACCCAGAGCTGCCACCCAGAGCTGTCAGCCAATCATAGGGCCTGCAGCTCAGTAGTATTGGCAGCACCACTGGGAGGTGTGGCCATTGCCGGTACTACAGGAGGCCTGGGACCAGGCTCAGCGCTGGAGACCCGAAGAGAAGGTAAGTGAGGGGGGGTCGCCAGGGCCAGTCTGGCAGGCCCCAGCAATGGTGGAGCGGGGAGGGTGGGCGATGAGTGCAGGGGGTGTGATGTTACTGCAGGTGGGGTGTTTGCCAGCCTGGGCGCTCCGTGGGCATCAGATTTCCCACAGAGGAGCCCCCCTCTGCCACCCCCAAGCCTGCAGGGAGGTTGCTTCATTTCAGCTTAACTCCAGTGGTGGGAAGAGGCCCTTAAGTGATTAATAATTGGCCACTTAAGGGTTTCAATTGGCCTCTGGGAACTTCTTACTTTCTGCTCACCACAAGCCAATCCATGTCTCATTTTCATTTCAGATACTGCATGTAACTTACAGCCCAAGTTAGAAGACGGATTTGTACATAATTTGCTGGAGGTTCACTAGATTAGTTCCTGGGATGAGAGGGTTGTTGTATGATGAGAGGCTGAGTAAATTGGATCTCTACTGTCCGGAGTTTAGAAGAATGAGAGGTGACCTCACTGAAACATGCAAGATTCTGAAGGGGTTTGACAGGGTAGACACTGAAAGGTTGTTTCCGCCAGCTGGGAAATCTAGAACACTGGGGCACAGTCTCAGGATACTCAATGAACGTGCGTAGCATTAAATCCACTATGCGATGTGTTTCAACCTTGGACTACCTCGCCAAGGTCAAAGCCGACCTACTGTTTCTGCAGGAGTGTGGAATACCACAGCTCAGCACCTACAGGCAATGGTTGCGATGGTGGGCCCATGGGCCATTGATCTGGTCAGGGGGTAATGATTCCTGTTCGTCTGGCCTGGGTATTCTGCTGCGGGGAGGTAACTTCACCATCTCCGAAGTTAAGGAGCTGGTGGGCAGTCGCCTCCTCGTAGCAGATGTAATGTAAAAAATGCTCCGCTCCGGTTGATCAATGTGTACGCCCCGGTTCAATGCAGCGAGCGGCTCACCATCTTCCAGCAGCTCCTACTGCTGCTGGCGACGTCCAGGCCGGTCATTCTAGGCGGTGACTTCAACTGCATCATCGATGCAGCTGGACAATCCGGCAGTGACGACAGCAACCTTGATACTATGTCCAGATTCCTAATAGAAACAGTAAAAGATGTCAAGCTGCACAATGTCTTCACCAAACCTGCAGACAGAGCGCAGCGTAGATACACCTGGTCAAGATTGGACAGGTCTGCCCATTCCAGGATTGACTTCCTGATTGTGTCCCAGCTGTCACGGTCAGATCCACCGACATCAAGCCGGTGTTCTTCTCCGACCATTGCCTCTTCATGGCTGACCGTCACATACAGGACGACCAGCGGGTTGGCAGGGGGGCATTGAAGCTCAATGCTACACTGCTAACCCCAGAGAACGTTGAGGAACTCAAAGGGGATTACAAAGGTTGGAGAACCGTGAAAGTCCTCTTTGAGTCTCCAGTTCACTGGTGGGAGGCGATCAAGGAGAACATCAAGAGGTTCTTTTTCTTCATAAGTGTTCAGAGGGCGAGAGAGAGACAGAGAGAAATGTCCTGACTCCAGAAAAGTATGCAAAATCTGCTCCGGCTGCAGTCGATGGGGGTCGAGGTCAAGGAGGACCTCCATGAGGTGAAGAGCCAGCAGGCCTCGCTCTTTGCCACGGAGGCCTCCAAGATCATCTTCCGATCCAGAGTCCGCTCCATTGAGCAGGATGAGACGTGTTTGCGTTACTTCTTCCAAAAGGTACATCGAGAGAGCTCTGTGATCAGAAGCCTGAAGGAAGAGGATGGCTTGGTAACGGCTTCGCAGTCCGACATACTAAGGATCAGCAAATCCTTTTATGCTGGGCTGTATGACGCAAAGCTCGCAGACAGCAGAGCCTCCCAGTCCTTCCTGCCATCTATCACAGAAGTCTTAGATAACTGCATGAGGGAGAGACTGGACAAGCTGCTAACCCTGGACGAGCTGACAATGGCCATCAAGACCTTTGAGACGAATAAAACTCCCGGAAGTGATGGCTTACTGGTTGAGTTGTATTCGGCCCTGTGGGACTGGGTCGGCCCAGACCTGCTGGAAGTATACGAGAGTATGCTCCTGGCCAGCAGCATGTCAGAATCCATGAGGAAAGGCATCATCACCTCATCTACAAGTGGAAGGGGGAGAGGGCAGAAATCAGAAATTAGCGGCCCATCTCACTGCTTAATGTTGACTACAAGATTCTGTCCAAAGTCATAGCCAGTCGAGTCAAGTCTGCTCTGGAATTGGTGATTCACCCTGACCAGACCTGCACTGTACCCGGCAGGAAGATCTCTGTTAGTCTCGCGCTACTCAGGGATACGATTGCCTATGTACGGGACAGGAGGGTGGACACCTGCCTCATCAGCCTGGACCAGGAGAAGGCTTTTGACAGGATATCACACACCTACATGATGGACATGCTCTCCAAAATGGGGTTTGAGGAGGGAACCTGCAATTGGATCCAACTGCTCTACACAAACATCAGTAGCGCAGTTTCAATCAATGGGTGGGAATCAGAAAGTTTCCCGATCCAATCTGGAGTCAGACAGGGCTGTCCCCTCTCCCTGGTCTTGTTTGTTTGCTGTATTGAACCCTTTGCTGAGTCTATTAGGAAGCTGCGAGCATAAGAGGGGTGTCAATCCCAGGCAGTGGAGGCACTCAGGTTAAAACCTCCCTGTACATGGATGACGTCGCTGTCTTCTGCTCAGATCCGCTGTCCGTTCGCAGACTGATGAGCATCAGCGACCAGTTCGCACTGGCCTCGGAAGCCAATGATAAACACGGCAAGAGTGAGGCCATGTTCTTTGGGAACTGGGCCGACCGATCCTTTGTCCCCTTCACTGTCAGGTCTCACTACCTGAAGGTGTTGGGGATATGGTTCGGAAGGACCGGGGCGTGCACCAAAACCTGGAAGGAGCGAGTAGCCAGGATACACCATAAGGTCATCAGATGCGAGGTGCTCACGTTATTGCTGTACGTGGCGCAGGTCTGGCCCATACCCCACTCCTGCTTCGTGGTGGTCCCCTGAGCTATTTTGCGCTTCATCTGGGGATCCAAAATGGACCTGGTCCGGAGGGACATGATGTTCAAAGCTCCTGATAAAGGCGGGAAAAATGTACCCAATGCCACCATCATCCTGATGACCACCTTCATGTGCGGCTGCATCAAGCTGTGCGTAGATCCCCAGTACACAGACTCCAAGTGTCACTACGTGCTGAGGTTCTATCTGTCCCCGGTGTTGCGAAGGATGGGCCTGGTCACATTGCCGCGGAACGCTCCATCCAGTTGGACTGTGCCATACCACCTGTCCCTTGTGGAAAAGTTTCTGCGGAAAAATACCTTTGGCCACCAATCCATCAGGCAGTGGTCTGCACGGAATGTCCTCAAGGGCCTATGGGAAAAGGAGATGGTGGTTCCTCGAGCAGACCGCCAAAGTCATTTGGCAGAATGCCTCATCACCAGAACTTTCAAACAAACACCAAGATGTAGCTTGGCTGGTGGTGAGAAGGACCCTCCCCAGTAGTCCATCAATCTGTTCTCCATCAGATCAGAGGATTGCTGATCCGCTGCCTCAGGAGAGTGGCAGCGGGTTCTTGGATCACAAAACTGCTGTCTTCTCTCAGGATGGCAGCATTCACACTGCCACTCTGCCAGTGTCCTTGCTGTTACCAGTCAGCTGACCCTGACTGCTGCAGCTCAAGATGGGATGGTACGCTCTGAATTCAGACCACCTCGGCCCAGAGCTACTCAAGGCCCTCCTTTTTTTTTGTTCGCTCATGGGATGTGGGAGTCGCTATCTAGGCCAGCATTTATTGCCCATCCCTAATTGCCCTTGAGAAGGTGGTGGTGAGCTTCCTTGTTGAACCGCTGCAGTCCTTGGGGTGTAGGTACACCCACAGTGCTATTGGGAAGGAAGTTCCAGGATTTTGACCCAGCGACGGTGAAGGAATGGCAATATAGTTCCAAGTCAGGCTTGGAGGGGGACTTGCAGGTGGTGGTGTTCCCATGCATCTGCTGCCCTTGTCCTTTTAGGTGGTAGAGGTCGCGGGTTTGGAAGGTGGTGTTGAAGGAGCCTTGGTGAGATGCTGCAGTGCATTCTGTAGATGATACGGGAGCCACTGTGTGACAATGATGAAGGGAGTGAATGTTCAAGGTGGTAGAGCGGGTGCCCATCAAGTGGGTTGCTTTGTCCTGGATGGTTTGTTGAGCTTCTTGAGTGTTGTTGGAGTTGCACCCATCCAGGAAAGTGGAGAATATTCCATCACACTCTTGACTTGTGCCTTGTAGATGGTAGACAGGCATTGGGAGATAGGGCGTGAGTTACTTGCCACAGAATCCCCAGCCTCTGACTTGCTCTTGTAGTCACAGCATTTATGGGGCTGGTCCAGCTCTGTTTCCACATGACCATTCTTAATTGGTGGAGCGATTTGTCTGGTTAATTCCGATATGATCGAGACACCTCCATGCTAAGTAGTTACGCGACCCCCAAGTGGTCCGCGTCCGACTTCTTAGAGGGACAAGTGGCGTAGACCCGCCGAGCAGCTTCTAGGAAATCAAAGTCTTTGAGTTCCAAGGGGAATATGGTTGCAAAGCTAAAACAGTGGAAAAGTGCTGGAATCTATTATTAGGGAAATCTTAACAATGCACTTAAAAATTCTAGTATGATCCAACAAAGTCAAAGCGAATTTACAAAAGGGAAATTGTGTTTCACAAATTTATCAGCTTTTTTGAGGATGTAACTAATAGGGTAGATAAAGGGGAACCAGTAGATGTAGTATACTCGGATTTCCAAAAGGCATTTGATAAGGTGCCACACAAAAGGTTAATATGCAAGCTAAGGGCTCATGGAGTTGGGAGTAATATATTAGCATGGATGGAGGATTGGTGAACGGATAGGAAGCGGACAGTCGGGATAAGCGGGGCATTTTCAAGTTGTCAGGCTGTAACTAGCGGAGAGCCACAAGGACGAGTGCTCGGGCCTCATCTATTTACAATCTATATTAAAGACTTAGAAGAAGAGACCAAGAGTAATGTTTCTAATTTTGCTGATGATTCAAAGTTAGGTGGGAAGGTAAGCTGTGAGGAGGACACAAAGGGGCTGCAAAGAGATATTGGCAGGATAAATGAGTGGGCAACAAGGTGGCAGATGGAGTATAATGTGGGGAAGTGTGAGGTTATTCATTTTGGTAGTAAGACTAGAAAAACAAAATATTTTTAAAAAAAAATAAAACTTTTAAATGTTGATGTTTAGAGAGACTTGGGTGTACTCGTACAAGGAACACAGAAAGTTCGCATAAATAAAAGCAAAATACTGCAGATTCTGGAAATCTAAAATAAAAACAGAAAGTGCTGGAATTATTCAGCAGGTCAGGCAGCATCTCTGGAGAGAGAAACAGACAGAGTTAATGTTTCAAGTCAGTGACCTTTTATCAGAACTGGCAAAGGTTCGAAAAGAATTAGGTTTTAAGCAAGTAAAGGAGTGGGGAGGGTGGCGTGGGGAAGAGAACATAGATGAAGGAGTTTGATAGGGCAGAGGGCAAGAGAAATTAAATAACAAAGCTGTCCTGAGACAAAGACAAAAAGTGTGTTAATGCTTGTGGTGAAAGACAAAGCACAAGCCCAGAGAGAGTGTTAATAGCAGAATAATGAGCAGCTCTGACTACATGAAAAACAGGCACATGGTTAAAAAATAAAATAAAATGTAAAAAAAGGCCAGTCATGCTCCGAAGTTATTGAACTTAATGATAAGTCCGCAAGGCTGTAGAGTGTCTAATCAAAAGATCAGGTGCTGCACCTCGAGCTTGCGTTGATGTTCACTGGAACACTGGAGCAGACCAAAGACAGAAATGTGGGCATGAGAACAGTGGGGGGGGGGGGGGGGGCAATGTTGAAATGGCAAGCAACCAAAGGTCGGGGTCATGCTTTTGGACTGAGTGGAGCTGTTCCACAAAGTGGTCACCCAATCTGCATTTGGTCTCCCCAATGTAGAGGAGACTGCATTGAATGTGAGCAGTGAATATGGTATACTAAATTGAAGGAAGTTAAGTAAATCGCTGCTTCGCCTGGAAGGAATGTTTGGGGCCTTGGATGGTGAGGACAGAGGAGGAAAAAGGGCAGATGTTGCACCTCCTGTGATTGCATGAGAAGGTGACATGGGAAGGGGCCGAGGTGTCGGGGAGATGGAGGAGTGGACCAGGGTATCGCGAGGAAACGATCCCTTCGGAATGCTGACAGGGGAGGGGATGGTAAGATGCATTTGGTGGTGGCATCGTGCTGGAGGTGGCGGAAATGGCAGAGGATGATCCTTTGGATGTGGAGGATGGTGGGGTGGTGTATACAGACCCCCACCTACCAAGAATGAGGCATATTAATTTTCTCATATTTGTAGTCATTAACTGGATTAGAGTTTAAGATTAATAAACTGCTACCTTCCTTGTTTAAATGTAAGGAAACCTGTCTGATTTCTTTGCCTTACAATTGGAGCAGTGAACAAGGATTCACTGAGGGGAAGCTAAAAGCACGATGTTTTAAAATTAAACCCTGTTACGGTTAAACCAGGCAAGCTGAGAAGTAACCCCTAGACCCTTCTCACCTGGTTGTTACAGAAATTTGGGGGCTAGCGTCTGGGTTTTGACCCACAGACAAATGAGGAAATTGGAAGTGGGAAGTCAAATTGTTCCCAATTAAAGAAAAGATTTCAGTGCAGGTTTTCTTGTGATTGTGTGTGCTAGAATACTAACATGTCTGCGACTGAAGCCAGTAACTCCCCAAGCCAGTGTGAAGTAACTTGGGATAGGTTAAAAGCACTGTCTATGGAGGAGTTGAGGAAAATGGCTGAGCAGTGTGGGATTACTGTACGTGGCAAGGCTAGGTAGTCTAAAATCTTATGACCAGTGGACAACCATTTTTCCCTTGAATCTGAAGAAGCAGAAGCAGTGTTAGAAGTAGACCCTGACAGGGTATTGCTAGTAAAGACATAATTGGAACAAAGGAAACTTGAATTAGAAGACAGGGAAAGAGAAAGAGAGAGACAAGAGAAAAAGAGACAGGAGAAAGAGAAAGAAAGAGGAACGTGAAAAAAAAGAGGAGAGTGAAAGAGAAAGAACCTTCTAGAAAGAATGCAGAGAGAGAGACAGCTGAAGCAGCTTGAGTTAACTAGGGGGCGACAGAGTAACCCTAGTGAAAGCATAGCCAATATGGAGGAGAGTAATTCAGGGCTGGGTGGGAAATTGTTAAAACTCTCCCAACTGATCCCAAAATTCAATGAGGGAGATGTGGAAGTGTTTTTTGTGTCTTTTGAAAAACTGGCAAGGGAGTTAAAGTGGCCAGCTGAGGCTTGGACTCTGTTGTTACAAGCAACTTAGTTGGAAAAGCCCATGAGGTTTATTCCATGTTACCAGATGAGAGTTCATCAGATAATGAACTGACTAAAAATGCTATCCTCGGGGCATATGAGTTAGTACCGGAAGCCTATCGCCAAAAGTTTAGACCCCTCAAGAAGCAAGTTGCTCAAACTTATCTGGAGTTTGAGAGAAATAAGCAGCTGGCTTTTGACCAGTGGCTGAGGGCTGTTAAAGTACAGCCTAGCTATGGAAATCTCAGAGAAGTAATTTTGCTAGAGGAATTTAAAAACTCTCTCCCACTCTCCATGTAGAAGAGCAGAAGGCTCATAGAGCCCGGCAGGCTGTAGTCCTGACCGATGAGTTTGCTCTCATTTATAAGTTGATTTCCCAGGGGAAAACCTTTCCTAATCACCCCCACAAATCTGAAAAGGACAAAGGGTGGGAAGGTGATAGAAGCCCAAGCAGTCCTGGGAGGGAAAGAAAAGCAGGAGACACAGGGGGCCCTCCTCAGCCAAAATGAAAGGTGTGAAAGCAGGAGTGAGACCCGGAGACCTGTGTGCTTCCATTGTAATAAAGCAGGGCATTTAAGAGCTGACTGCTGGAAACTAAAGGGAAAGCTGGTAGGGTTAATCATGGCACACCCGCTCAGTGAAGAAGGGACCCTGATGGAAAGCACAGCAGAACAAGCTCTGGCTTTAACTGCAGTAAGAGTGAGACCCAGAAAGCTTACGGCTGCAAGTGCAGGAACATTTAATAGGATTCCTGAAGGTTATCAGGGTTTTGTGTCTGAAAGGAAAGTAACCCCATACCCATTGAGTGGGGCAAGAAAGCCCATAGTAATTCTCAGGGACATAGGGGCCTCTAGATCCTTTTTACTGGGAAAAGGCCTGACCTTTCCCCCAGAGAGTGCAATAAACTCCAGAATGGTGGTGAATGGTATTGGAGGGCAGCGTATGCCTGTACCTTTACACCGGGTGCATTTGGAGTCTGACATATTTTCGGGACCAGTGACTGTAGAGTTTGTCCCTAGTTTGCCTGTTGACCTGCTCCTAGGTAATGATCTGGCGGGGTCGAAGGTGGTAGCTTCCCCTGTAGAGAAAGAGAGACTGCAGGAGATCAGGGAAACAGGGCAGTGGCAGGAGATTCCCTGCAGTTTCCCTGAATGTTTAATAAATGAGGCTGTGATCAAACCAGTTCCCCCAGAGGAGACTGAATTGGCACTGCAGGCAGATGACCATGAGGTCTGTCTGTCTGAGACTTTCTTTGGAAAGTTAGAAGACCCAGGGATTGAATTAAATGGATTTTCCCTAGCTGAGGCTCAGCAAGCTGACCTAGTATTGAGAGAGTTAGCACAGGCTGCCCAGTCTGAAATTGAAGCAGAGGGAGTCATTGATTGCTACTATTTAAAGAATGAGGGATTGATGAGGAAATGGAGTTCTCCTCACAGACCTGAGAGCAAGGAGTGGACAGTGGTTTACCAGTTAGTGGTGGGCAGAGGTACTGGAGAGAAATAGTAAGAATAGCCCATGAGATTGCAGTGGCTGTACATGTCGGCATACGAAAAACCAAAGCCCGCATAAGACAAAGGTTTGACTGGCCAAAACTCCACAAAGATGTGGTGGAGTACTGTAGGAGTTGCCACACATGCCAGGTTGAGGGGAAGCCCCAACCTACAGTGAAATCTGCATCCCTAAGTCCTGTTTGGACGACCCTCCAGCAGAGGGCTGGTGAACTGTAAGGAATCCATGCCGAGAACAAAAGGGGACAGGCAGGCATAAGGCTGGCAACAGGTTAGAAAGGAACTGGGAAAAAGGGACCAAGAGGGCAGGTTAAAGGAAGTCTGGGAGAAATCCCAGATGGAAACCCCTACTGTCCAGTCAGCCAACCCTGAGATATTTGAAAAGTTAGACCCCACATCCTCCTATGTAAATGCAGACACCAGAAGCACCCCACCAGAGTGGCAAACAGCATTTACAGGAAACTGCAGAGACAAAGAAAGTCCTCAAGAGGTCAGAGAAACTGTGAAGGTGATGCCTAACCTAGTTGAAGTGCCGCAGGGGAGTGCAATAGAATCTGGGCAAATACCTGCAAGCAGGAGTGTCCCAGAGGACAAAGGGAAGATTAGCAAAGAATACGTCCCCCACAGTCAGGAAAAAAGGGAACCAGCCATTCCCTGAGGTGAAAAGCCCTTGCAAGACTCATCAAAGCACTGACAGAGAGTTCCGAATGGAACTGCCCACTGCTGCTGCCCCTGAGCAGAACTCCAACCTAACACTAATTAAACTTAACCCTCCCCCTGCAGACCTCAGTAAGAACAAAGACACTTAGGCAGTCGTGGAAATGTGCAAACTGGAAAAACCTCTGCAAAAACCACATGTACTGAGATGCCAAAAAGAGTTGTTTAAAGCAGCACTGCTACTCAGAAAAGACAAGCTTTAACAATTATCAGGGTTCTGAATGAATGAGAGAGAAGCATCTTTTCCACTAAACCTTTTTAATATCACAATTTTATATTACATGGGTCTTCCAATCGGTGGAGTGCCCCTGTATTGTATAGTATGTTTGTATATCCCATTCTGTCATAGGTTATGGAATTAAATAAATCAGTTTAGAGGAAGTGTCTTCCTGTCCTTATTTTTTCTCTAGTCCCTTTTAATGAAATGCTCATTCTTTAAAAACTGCATTTCATTCTTCTGGGTGTGGAGGTGTCATGCAGACCCCCACCTGCCAAGAATGAGGCATATTAATTTTGTCATATGGACATTGATTTTAAACTGTTGCTAAAGTGAAGAAATGACTTGTTTGAAGATCACCAGATACTGGGCTGGAAGGACATTTGCATACTAAGAGATGCTGCTTGTGGAGTCAGAGGACTATTCCCTGTTCCAATTAACCCAAATGGATTTTGATCACCAGACATTGAAGGTGTATGGAAGAAAATTCCAGGGCCTGCTAAGATGATACAATCCACAAAGCCAGGACTGGTTAAACTAGCTGGTCACATGACTGGCTAGTCCAGGTTTTTTTGAACCAGCCACAGGACAGTTTGAATTCAGAAGGCAGTTTTGCAACTGAAGCTGGCACAAGCAAGTCTCTCTCCTGGCTGTCTCTCTCTCTCACTTTCTCCCAAACCACCGGACCCACAGAAAACACGTAAACCTCAAGAGAGAAAAGACTCCGACATCAAAACAAGTTGAAGCGTGAACTGGGCCCCAACGAATGGCAGGATTTACCAGTAATCAAAGACTCCACATTGAACTTAAAGGACAGTAAATACCTAACAGATATTACCTCAAACTGTTCCCCTTTGTTCTTTCTACATTTTCTGTCTATATCTGCTTGTGTGTTTATCGCGTATGCATGATTGCGTAATCGTGTCGCATATTAGTAGTCGTTAACTGGATTAGAATTTAAGATTAATAAACTTCTACCTTTTTTGTTTCAATCTAAGGAAACCTGTCTGATTTCTTTGCCTTACAATTGGAGCAGTGAACAAGGATTCATTGAGGGGGAGCTAAAAGCACAGTGTTTTAAAATTAAACCCCATTGCAGTTAAACCAGGCAAAAACTGAGAGGGAACCCCCTAGACCCTTCTCACCTAGTCGTAACAGTGGAAAGTGAGGACAAGGGGAATCCTGTTGTGGTTCTGGGAGGGAGGGGAAGGGGTGAGGGCAGAAGTGTGGGAAATTGGTTGGACACGGTTGAGGGCCCTGTCAACCATAGTGGAGGGTGCGGGGGGAATCCTCAGTTGAGGAAAAAGGAAGACATGTCAGAAGTGCTGTTGTGGAAGGTTGCATCATCAGAACAGCTGCATCTGAGATGGAGAAACTGGGAGAATGGGATGGAGTCCTTACAGGAAACAGGGTGTGAGGAGGTGTAGTCATGGTAGCCATGGGAGTCAGTGGGCTTATAATGAATATTAGTGGGCAGCTTATCCCCAGAGATAGGGAAGTCGAGGAAGGGAAGGGAAGTGTTTGAGATGGACCATGTAAAGGCGAGAGAAGGGTGGAAATTAGAAGCAAAGTTGATGAATTTTTCCAGTTCGGGCAAGAATAGGAAGCGGTACCGATACATTCATCAATGCACCGGAAAAAGAGGTAAGGGAGGGGGCCTAAGTAGGACTGGAACAAGAAATGTTCAAAATATCCCACAAAAAGGCAGGCATAACTAGGACCCATGCGGGTACCCATAGCAACACGTTTTATTTGAAGGAAGTGAGTGGAGTTGAAGGAGAAGTTGTTCAATGTGAGAACAAGTTCAGCCAGGCGGAGGAGGGTAGTGGCAGATGGGGAATGGTTGGGCCTCTGTTCGGTCACTTGACATTTCATTTCAACACCACCGCCCCCAGCTATCATGCCAACATTTCTGTCTTTGGCCTGCTCCAGTGTTCCAGTGAACATCAACGCAAGATTGAGGAACAGCACCTGATCTTTCGATCGGCCTTGCGGACTGAACATCGAGTTCAATAACTTCAGAGCATGACTGGCCTTTTTTTACATTTTATTTTATTTTTTAACCATGTGCCTGTTTTTCATGTCGTCAGAGCTGCTCATTATTCTGCTATTAACACTCTCTCTGGACTAATGCTTTGTCTTTCACCACAAGCATTAACACACTATTTGCCTTTGTCCCAGGATAGCTTTGTAATTTAATCTCTCCTGCCCTCTGTCCTATCAAATACCTTACCCTTTGCACTTCTCCCCCCTCCCCCACTTCACTTGCTTAAAACCTAATTATTTTCTAACCTTTGCCAGTTCTGATGAAAGGTCACACACCTGAAACAGAAAGTTAGCATGCATGTACAGCAAGAAAATGACATGTTGGCCTTGATTGCAAGGGGATTGGAGTACATGAATAAGGAAGTCTTGCTACAGTTGTATAGTGCTTTGGTGGACCAAACTTGCAGTACTGTGCACAGTTTTCATCTCTATATCTAAGGAAGAATATACTTGCTTTGGAGATGGTACAGCGAAAGTTCACTAGATCAGTTCCTGCGATTAGAGTGTTGTTCTATGATGGGAGGTTGAGTAAATTGGGCGTATACTCTCTGGAGTTTAGAAGAATGAGAGTAAAGGCCTGCTTGGGTCTGCAAATGAAACCCGACCCAAGCCTGACAGAACCACATCCGACCCGAGCCTGACCCGGGCCAAGTCCTTTCATTTTTTCCTGCAGCTGACCTGACCAGACCTGACCCAACCCGACCCGACCACTGGAATGTTCAGTTAACCTAGCTTCCATTTTTCACTTTTTAAGCTTGTGCAGATAAGCAACAAAAACTGGAACTGGACTTGAAAAGTTGTTTAAAAAGTATATTAAGATTGGAGTCACATACTGAAGGTGGTGATAGAGTGTGTCCGACCCAGCCCGACCCGTCCCGAGCCCGAATGCTGGACCCGGAAGAGTGACCTGACCCGACCCAAACCCGACACATGTCGTCCGGTCCCGTTGGGTTTGGGTGGAGTAGCCATGCTCTAAATGAGAGGTGTTCTCATTGAAGCAAAGAAGATTCGGAAGGGACTTGACAGGGTGGACACTGAGAGGTTGTTTCCCCTGGCTGGGGAATCAAGAACATGGGGGCACAGCCTCAGGATAAGGGGTTGATCATTTAGGACTGAGATGAGGAGAAATTTCTTCACTCAGAAGGTTGTAAATCTTTGGAATTGTAAACCCCAGAGGATTGTGGATGCTCCAACGTTGAGTATTATTTAAGACTGAGATCGATAGATTTTTGATCTGTCAGGAAATCAAGGATATGGGGAGTGGACGGGAAGGTGGAGTTGAGGTAGAAGATCAGCCATGATCGTAATGAATTTCAGAGCAGGCTGGAGGGGCAAAATGGTCTACTCCTCTTTCTTATGCTCTTCGGCTCTATAATGTTCCTTGTGGCAGCATGGTTCTGATTGTAGGCCTGCTGTGCACATGTGCGTGGATTCTGGACCAGAGTTATGGGCCATGACATGAGTGGATAACTCTTGTTGTGCAGTAGTCAGCTTTTGACTTGCCATGGTGATCTAGATTTTGCTATTGATAGATAGTGGTTATATGTGCATGCAGCGATTTTATAGTTTAATTTTTATGTTACGAAAACGCCTCTCTTCATCTTCTCAGCCATACTCAATTCCCAGAGCAAGCCCTACCAGGCCACCATGTCTGGAAATAACTCGTTTCAGCACAAGAATTTAAATGACAATAAAAAGTACTTCAACATCAACCAAACCATTTCCTATAGACTATTCAAACTTCAGCCTAGTACAGGAAAGCTCCAAAAACACACAACTGCACCAGCAGCCAGAAGCAAAAATTCAGCAACTAATCTGTAAGTAGTTCATGACCCCTTTAAGTAACACTGGGGGAGGGTTCTTCATTCCGTTTGAAGTTGTGTTCAGTTGTACAAGGTTGAGACAGGACATTGGCTGGAGTGTGCTGTTCAAAAACGGCAGCACTGGCATCAAATCAGCATTGGACAGTGAATTATGTCATAATTTCACTGCTCCATTTGTTACTGGTGGTTAGGTGCTTGCGCAAATGCATTTGCCAGGATGTGCTTCCTGTGCACTTCTCGTCAGAGGTGCCGCATGTATCTCCGACCCTATTTATGATCCTTATGTACAACATAACATCTAAAAAGAGGTGCTACATGGCCCAGCTTAGCCCTGAACATGTCCAATCAATTCAGAACAGCATTCATCAAAGCCAGTTGAATGTTGAGTTACATAACCGGAACAGTTGAATATCAGTCAGAGAAATGGTGTCCACATTATATGGTCAGACTACACCTGAGTATTGCATCTTGTTCTAGTTGCTGAGACACAAGAGAGATATTCAAGCTCTGGAGAAAATGCAGAGAAGATCTACAAGGAAAGTCTGAGAAAATTTGAGTTTTTCAACCTTGAAAGGAGGAATCTGAGTTATTCAAGATAGTTAACAGAACGTAAAAGGTAAATCTTGAAATAGTACTTTAAATTAAACTGCGAGAGGGACAAGGGAACATGAAATCACAGTGGTAATGGTAAATTTAAGCCCAATATCAAGAGGTTCTTCCCATGCGAAGTGATCAACATGTGGAATAGACCCAAATAAAGTAACGATGGCGAAAAACCTGGTATAATTTCAAAAACAATTTGATGCCTCAATGGGGCAGAGCCAGAATGAGAACTCTTGAGGTCCTAGGCATCAAGAACATTTAGGGCATGCTCCCTCTTCCTGATCCCCTAAAACACTAATTTATAGTAAAGTTATAACTGGTTGCACTCCCTGACAATACTTTCACAACAGCAGTTCAGTGATAGCATGGCATGGTTCTCATACAGTGCTACACGGACAGTCAGTTGTTCCATAGTCAGCACCTTCCCAGATGACAAAGGCAGCAGGTGCATAGGAACACCACCAACTACAACTTCCCCTACAGGTTACTTACAACAACAACTTCTATTTATATAGCACCTTTAACATAAAACATACCAAAGTACTTCACAGGAGTGTTATGAAGCAAAATTTGACACCAAGTCCCATGTGGCAATGTTAGGGTAAATGACCAAACCTTTCATCAAAGGTATAGGTTTTAAGAAGCGTCCAAAGGGAGGAAAGTGAGGTGGAGAGGTTTGGGGAGGGAATTCCCAAAATTAGGGCCTAGGCAGCTGAAAACACAACCACCAATAATGGAGCAATTAAAATCGAAGAGACAAAAGAGGCCAGAATTAGATTAGCGCAGACATCTCAGAGGGCTGTGGGGTTGGAGGAAGTTACAAAGATAGGGAGACACAAGGCCATATAGGGACTTGAAAACATGGCTGAGAATTTTAAAATTGAGGTGTTGCTTAACAGGGAGCTAACGTTGGTCAGTGAGCACAGGGGTAATGGGTGAATGGGACTTGGTGTAAGTAATGACACAGACAAGCAGAGTTTTGGATGACCTCAAGTTTATGGAAGGTAGAATGTGGGAGGCTGGCTAACAGTGAGTTGGATTAGTCAAGCCTAGGGGTAACAAAGGCATGGATGAAAGTTTCAGCAGCAGATGAGCTAAGGCAGGGGCAGAGTTGGGCAATTTGATGGAGATGGAAATAGATGGCCTTAGTAATGGCATGGATATGTAGTCAGAAGTTCATCTCAGAGTCAAATATGACACTGAGGTTGTGAACAGTCTGGTTTTTATATTGTTGTTCCTTCATCACAGGGTCAAAGCCCTGTAACTCCCTAACTAACAGTACTGTGGGTGTACCTACATCACATAGACTGCAGTTGTTCAATATAGCAGCTCACCACCACCTTCTCAAGGGCAATTAGGGAAGGGCAATAAATGCTGACTTTGCCAGCAACAGCCACATCCCATGAATGAACAAAAAGTGCAGAAAAAAATTCTTCCAGCGTTTCTATATATAGTGACTACAGGTTCAATAAACCTGTGATTGTTGTATTAAATTATGGATGCCATTGAAATCCATATCTTGAAGGCTATCCTTGCATGTAATGATGCTTGCAATTACTGTGACAACACCTAACTCTGCAGGTCAGGCTACAACTTAAACAAAAGCTGAAGTAGAAAGCAATCACTATCAGTAATATTTGCTTTTCTTGCAGAGTACATGCCTTGCTCAGTATGCTTACTCACTGATTATGCATCCAGACTTTACAGGTATTGCATTTTCTGGATGGTGTTCTTTAGGAGGAACACAGTGTCATGCAGACCCCCACTTGCCAAGAATGAGGCATATTAATTTTGTCATATGAACATTGATTTTAAACTTGCTGGAGCGAGGAAATGACTTGTGAAATAGATCAGCCGTGGCTGGAAGAATCATTTACGTACTAACAGACAGAGCTTGTGGAGACAAAGGACCATTTCCGGACACATTTAACCCACAATGGACTTTGATCACCAGACATTGAAGGTGAGGAAGCTCACATTCTAGGATGACGGTTAAAATGGCCGAATCCACAAACAGATGTGGTCAAACCAGCTAGTCACATGACTAACCTGCTGGGCAACCTGAGTTCTTTTGAATTGTACAGACAGCTTTGAGAGAGAGAGACTGTTTGCTCCTGGACTGTAAAGATCACTCCTGGCTGGCTCGCCACAGCCTCGCCTGTCTGCTCCCATCTCTTTCTCATGGAACTCCAAACCCACTGAAGACATGTGAACCTCAAGAGCGAAAATTCTCCTACATCGAACAAGGTTTAAGAAGAATACTGGGCCCCAATGAAAAGCAAGACCTACCTACAATTAAGGACTCTACAGTGAGCTCTAAGAACAGTAACCAAAAACCGTCTTCAGATATTGCCTCAAACTTTTCCACTTTATTTCTTCTGCTCTTTTGTGTCTGTGTATGCATGTGTGTTTATCACGTATGCCCCCATGCTAGTGTGGGCACGTCGTATATCCGTAGACATTAACCGAATTAGAGTTTAAGTTTAATAAATTTCAACTTTTCTTCTTTAAAGCTAAGAAAACCTGTTTGGCTGGTTTCTTTGCCTTACAATTGGAAAGTGGTGAACAAGGATTCACCCGGGGGAACTAAAAACACGGTGTGTTTAAAATTAAACCCTGTTATGGTAAGAGCAGGTGAAGGCTGAGAGGGTACCCTAGACCCCTTTCTCACCTGGTCGTAACAACAGGCAAATGTATGGTGGGTTTAGTTTATGTCACGCAATCTTACAATTACATCCTGAGCTATATATAGCCTTTGGGTGGTATTTGTTTGTATGCACAGAAAGATAATAATCCTGAAACGGTACCCATGAAAGCCACAATTATATAGTGTATGAGCAAAGCAGCAATTAAATGACAAGAAAAATGTAAAGTGTTCCGTGGGTTCCTTTTACTTTTATTTGATATTGTTTTCAGTGTTTTCTATTTGATCAGATTAATGTGTTGAAGGGAGTTGTGTAGCTAAGAACAGTGTTGTTTGAATCTCTGTGATTTGAGTTTTAATCAAGTTTAGGTAGAAGAAAAATCTCTTAATTCTGACAGTGCTCTGTGTTCTTTTTCTCGCTGTCAATTGTCTCTTCTGCTGAAGATGTTGACTTTAAAGCCTGGCTCGGGTATAAAATCAAAACCCGACTCAACCATAGCCAACCCGAACCCAACCCGGGCATGAGTCCTTCAATTTTTTTTCATGCCCGACCCGACCTGAAAATATCAAACAACGACCCCAAAATATCAAACATGTTATTAGTACAGAAAAAAAACGTAGATTAAGAAGAAAACAATACAAAACAAAACCCGACCACAGCCAACCCGACGCCGAATGTTGGACACCAAATATAGACCCGACCCCGACACATGTAGTCGGGTTTAGTCGGGTGGCCAGGCTTTAGTTGGCTTCTTAATGGAGTACAATTTCATCCATGCTGGCAAAGTTCTGATGAAAGGCCACAGACCTGAAATGTTAACTCTGCTTCTTTCTCCACAGATGCTGCCAGACCTGCTGAGCATCTCCAGCATTTTCTGTTTTTATTTCAGATTTCCAGCATCCACAGTATTTTGCTTTTATTCTAATCTTGTCTTTGTTTGATGTCCAAAAGCGGACACTATCAGTCACTCACTGGAAGCTTAGTTGGAGTAGCACCACTCTGACTAAGAATGTTCAGCTCAGCACAGAGTAAGGTTTGAACCTGGGACTTTCCTGGTCTGTGTAGTTCAGTAACAAAAAAAATCACTGAATAAATGCACTGAGCCATCAGGTTTATTTCCTGAAGGTTTTGATTTTTTTTCTCCTCAGGCACCTGTTGCTCTTTAGTGCCTCACACAAGTGGTTGTTTTTCATGTGTGAGTCTAGAAAGTGAGCATCAGCAGTTTTTAAAAAATTCATTCTTGGGATGTGGGCGTCACTGACTATGCCAGCATTTATTGCCCATCCCTAATTGCCCTTGAGAAGGTGGCGGTGAGCTGCCTTCTTGAACCGCTGCAGTCCATGTGAGGTAGGCACACCCACAGTGCTGTTAGGAAGGGAGTTCCAGGATTTTGACCCAGCAACAGTAAAGGAATGGCAATATAGTTCCAAGTCAGGATGGCGTGTGACTTGGACAGGAACTTGCAGGTGGTGGTGTTCCCATGCATCTGCTGCTCTTGTCCTTTGAGATGGTAGAGGTCGCGGGTTTGGAAGGCGCTGTCTAAGGAGCCTTGGTGCGTTGCTGCAGTGCATCTTGTAGATCGTACACACTGCTGCCACTGTGCATCGGTGGTGGAGGGAGTGAATGTTTGTGGATGGGGTGCCACTCAAGCGGGCTGCTTTGTCCTGGATGGTGTCGAGCTTCTTGAGTGTTGTTGGAGCTGCAACCATCCAGGCAAGTGGAGAGTATTCCATCACACTCCTGACTTGTGCCTTATAGATGGTAGACAGGCTTTGGGGAGTCACGAGGTGAGTTTCTTGCCGCAGGATTCCTAGCCTCTGACCTGCTCTTGTAGCCACGGTATTTATATGGCTACTCCAGTTCAGTTTCTGGTCAATGGTAGCGTCTCGGATGTTGATCGTGGGGGATTCAGTGATGGTAATGCCGTTGAATGTCAAGGGGAGATGGTTAGATACTCTCTTGTTGGAGATGGTCATTGCCTGGCACTTGTGTGGCGCAAATGTTACTTGCCACTTATCAGCCCAAGCCTGAATATTGTCCAGGTCTTGCTGCATTTCTACACGGACCACTTCAGTATTTGCGGAGTCGCGAATGGTGCTGAACATTGTGCAATCATCAGTGAACATCCCCACTTCTGACCTTATGATTGAAGGAAGGTCATTGATGAAGCAGCTGAAGATGATTGGGCCTAGGACACTACCCTGAGGAACTCCTGCAGTGATGTCCTGGAGCTCAGATGATTGACCTCCAACAACCACAACCATCCTCCTTTGCGTTAGTTATGACTCTAACCAGCAGAGAGTTTTCCCCCGATTCCATTGACTCCAGTTTTGCTAGGGCTCCTTGATGCCATACTTGGTCAAATGTTGCCTTGATGTCAAGGGCAGTCACTCTCACCTCCCCTTTGGAGTTCAGCTCTTTTGTCCATGTTTGAACCAAGGCTGTAATGAGGTCAGGTTCTGAGTGGTCCTGTCAGAACCCAAACTGGGTAGCACTGAGCAGGTTATTGTTAAGCAAGTGCACATTTGATGACACCTTCCATCACTTTGCCGATGATTGAGAGTAGATTGATGGGGTGGGAATTGGCCGGGTTGCACCTGTCCTGCTTTTTGTGTACAAGACAGACCGGGCAATTTTCCACATTGCCGGGTAGATGCCAGTGTTGTAGCTATACTGGAACAACTTGGCTAGGGGTGCGGCAAGTTCTGGAGCACAGGTCTTCAGTACTATTGCCGGATTATTGTCAGGACCCATAGCCTTTGCAGTATCCAGTGCCTTCAATCGTTTCTTGATATCACGCGGAGTGAATCGAATTGGCTGAAGTCTGGCATCTGTAATGCTGGGGACTTCAGGAGGGGGCCGAGATGGATCATCAACTCGGCACTTCTGGCTGAAGATTGTTGCAAATGCTTCTGCCTTATATGACCATGGGGACCTAACAGCTGAACTCGGTCCTGTGCCTACACAGTATCTGCACATATGCACTTTCCAGCAGAGGTCAGTGGATAAAAATCAGGAGTGAGAGTCCTGGATGACTTTTTTCCCCATCCAGATCATACTGTTTAATTCTTCTGTGAATGTTTTATGCAAGTTGAGGATGGATGGTAGAAATAGCTAAAATCAACCCCTATATGTTTTAAATATCTGGTACAAACAAACCAGCCTGGGAAAAATACCAAATATAAAAACAGAAAATGCTGGAAACACTCAACAGGCCTGGCAGCATCTGTGGAGAGAAAGAAACAAAGTTAACATTTGAGGCCTGTGACCTTTCATCAGAACTTCTGGTTCCTACCAATGGTGAACTTCAACATTTAAATAAATGGTTTCCTACCTGCTGCTCAAGTAATTGTATAGTGAAGGAGTGCATTCCTCTCCTCAAGATTGTCTCTCCTCAGCCAATGACCTCTATTATCTCTTGGAAGGGAGTGAGAGATATTATTGACAGTACCCTGTAGATCTTCAACTGTAAATCACAGTGTCCACTGTCTGTGCTGTCCATCCATTTCTCCCCTAGATTATGCAATTGTATGTTGTTTTTTGTACACTTGGCATACTTGGAGCTTCTAGAAAGTGCAACAAATAAAGTTGTATGATCCTGTGAGTGTACTGTAAAAATAAGTCAACGAAAAATGTATTTCCCATTTAATCCATTATCTGTGCACTAAGGAATTCTACTCCCCATTTCCTTCCCCCCGTAAAGTATTTCCTTGTTTCAAACTGGGGCAAATGTGTTCAGTGGTGAGAGGCACTGTCAGGATGGACTTTACTGCTGTCACCAGTGAGAATGTTATATCAGATCCCCTAGGACTAGCATATATCTAACTTTTTATAAACATTACAATTATTTTAAATTTATATTAGATTGCCACATTAGTCTATGTGCTAGTGCAGAATTGTACATGTTGTTTATATTGTATTTTTCAGTTTCTGGGAAACATTTTCAGGAGAAGTTGTACAATCAGGCCCCTGAGAAAAAGACAACAAATATCATGGGCCAACACTGAATGGACTGCATCTTGAACACTCAATTAAAATCAACTGAAGAAATGTTACCCGTCATCAGTGGGAAGAACTACAGCACATTGTGAATGCTCTCCCAGCTCCCTCTCAAGAGGTAACTCATTATACTGGAATCCTATGTGTTGCTGGTATGATCTTGTTGATACATCTAACTATTGATTTTGGGACTGTGAAAATGGAATGAAAACTATAGACTCTGCATTTCTGAAGTTGATAAAAATATATTGTCCATTTCATGTGGACTCTAATGAATGAAGAGGAGAGGTAAATTATTCTTTACATTTGGTAGTTTTTATTCTTGGGATAAAATTAAATAACACATTGCAAATTTTCATTGTCCTGCTTTCTTGACAGTCTCTCCTAATGTTCGTGAACATTGGGGAAACTGGTAGTTGACTGTAAATAGTCAATTTTTTGTGAAGCATCTTGTTCCAAAAAATGCCTTTCTATGGTTTAAATTGTATCAAAGATTTTCCCCAGGAGATATATGGGTTTAATTTAGCTAAGCCCTGAAAACAGGCATGGGGATCCCAGTGCATGATTAACCCATGCCTGTTTATTGCATTGCAGGCAGTGTGATAAATTCATGGTGCCTGCTGTTTTGAACAATTTCTTTGTGCAGCCAGTGCAATTGCCCTGTTCATTGTCTCCACATATCAGCAGAGGACCAGAGTAGCTAGCGTTACTTAAAGGAATGATATACTTCTTAAAGGGGAGAGGAATTGTGGCTGCAAGAAGTGTAGGGAATTTTTTTGAAAAGTGAAACTATGCTCTGATACTTTGAGGAATGGTTGAACATGTGAGAGAACAAGATTTTCTGACAATGCACTGGAGGTCTTGGTGGAAGAAGTGGAAAGAAGGAGAGACATCCTGTATCTACAGGAGGGCAAGGGACCATCTAGACATAAGCTCAGGAGGCAATGGGAATAAGTAGCAGTGGAGGTCAATGCCAGAAGCATTGCTCCAAGAGCATGTATGCAGCGCTGGAAGAAATTTAGTAATCTGACACAAGTTGGCAAGGTAAGTGAGATTATCTTCTAATGGCATATCCTACCAACTGCACCACTAGCCTCATGCACTGATCAATTCTCTGCACCCCCTCACCCACCTACTAACAATTGATAGTGTTCAACTCTTTAATTTGCCTCATTTACCTAACCCTCACACAGTTAGCACCTTTGCTAACCATGTATCCACAACTCACAGCTCGCATGCACTGACAGCCACATCACCCAGGACACTCACTGACATATTTACCTCTTTCTTGCAGAAGAAGGTGTTGTATAACAGGAGGCAGCAGGAAAGATTGGAGGAGGACAAGCATGCCTACATGGAGGAGACAGTGTTGGCTCTCATGGGAAGGGGCATTGCTGAGGTTGTGAGCACTACCAGGGCTGGAGGGATTGATAGTGAGGGTCTCTGAATACCTAATCCTCCTCTCTTCCCATAACTCCCACAGCCACAATCTCTTCTGACTCACAAGCTGCAGATAGTGTAAGCATGCACTTCTAGGTTTCTCCTCTCCCTTCACCACAATCCAATCTTTTTCATTTCAGATACTGAAGAACTGGAAAGTTTCAAGTCAGTGCAGGAAGAGAAAGAAGCCAGTGAAGATGAAACAACACCATCATTCAATCTTACACTCTCAGCTACCAGTTCAGACACTAACACTTCACGTATTTTAAAGGTGAGGATGGAGGAGGAATCCGCACATGAAGACACCAGGCACAAGTGCACAGGGCAGTGAGAAAGGATAGCACAGGTGTCAGCTCGCTGAAGGTGGAGGTTGCACACTAGTTCTGTTGCAGAGGAGTCAGATGAGGATTTTGATAAGTCAGGCTACAGAGGAAGGATGATAGGGAAACATAACCAAAAGATAGGTGCACTGGAAAGCTTGCCAGAAACCTTGCACACAATATCAAGGAGTGTGGAGGAATCTAGCACAGGGCTTAGCACTGAGCTTGGAGTCCATCCTTTCCAAAATGTCTTTTAAATTGGTAATTTACACAAGATATATGGAATATATCTTCATTCATAGAATAACTACTATGCCTTAAACTACGTAATTTACCATTATACTTACTGCTCCTTTAAATCTTAGCTGAAAAGTCTACAGAAATCTTATTAGGCAGTTCATATATGCGCTTTGCAAAAGACTGCCCTAGATATATTGGTTCCCTCAATACTTTTGCAGCTGTTCTCTGAACAGATGGTTCATATGACTGAACTGCATTTGCCTGTCATCTTATATACATTTGTAAGTTTGTAGTCAGAGTACAAAATGTTTGAACTGCCAGATTGCTTCATTTGAACTGCTGCAATATCTCTATCATTGGAAGCAGTTCAGTGATTGCAAGGCTGCATTTTCTTGCCAGTATATCCAAAAGATGGGTAAAGCTGGCACTGAAGCAAGGCTAGGAAAATACTGTAATGGCCCCTATAGAGCAATTTCTAGAAAATTAATAACTATTTCAAAGTTATTCATGAGCGCTCTTCATGGTTAGGGAAGATGGTTAAATAATGATGCATTTCAACAATTATGTAAATACTAACAGGAGAAAACATTCAGAGCAGCAGCAGAATGTGTAACTCTGCAAGCCCTTACTTACAGTACAACCTCATCTTCAGCTTAAATAAATGTCCTTTATTCCACAAGGTTTCTTTTCCATTATTGCTAAGCATTTTTATAATAAAAAAAATCAGTGCTATTCCCTACTTTAATTTGCAAATCTTGGTGGTCACAATGTTTCACATACATTTCATAATGTGAAAATAAAATGCTAACCGTGGGTTGGTCAATATCGTAAAGTACTGAGCATGTCTCAGATGTAACTACTGAAATAGGGACTGACAGATTCAGATTGGAGCTATTTCCATATTTGATTGTTGCAAATGACACTTCCTTCACTGCTAATTTTAATTTAAATGATCATATAAAATGTAAAAGAACATAAAATATTTGTGTAGAATTGTGCAAAACAATGAAATATTTTGCAGGAAGAAAAATAAATCTACAAGATATATATGACTCTGGATGAGCTTTCAGTTTCTAGTAATAAATTAACACCACAGCAAATCTATTTAATTATGATCTAGTGTACTTTCCATTACTGGTGATAATCTCTAGAGATTAATAGCCTTTTTACATTATACCATCAAAACTGAAGGTGGTATAATTTGAAGTAACTGTTTCCATGGAATCACGCCTTCACAATTGTTTCTCAGTTACTGCCAATTTAAAATATTTTGTGTCCCCTTCCTGTGTAAATGGGGTGAATTCAGAGCACCAGTAACCAAAATATATTATAATCTGATTCAAATGTATATTACAACATTTATATTTGGAATAGAAGTGTGGTGTCAAAGGAATGGAATGGTTACCTGCCAGTGTTGACGGCTCCAGAATGCTGTTTTACCATATGTTTTAGCTGCTAAGTATAAAATGCATGGTAAAATGAGAGCTCCCACTTAAAGGAGGAGAAAATTTTATAAGTCTTTATTGGTTTGTCTGGCAAACATTTGATGTGATGCAGTTAACTTCAAAATGGTCCATCAAATTGGAAGAATATTATTGCATCACTTGGGTCCAGTAATTAGTACTAAGAGATTAACGTGTTCGTACGAAATACCTGAGTTCACTATTTTAAAGAAGTACTAATCTATTTCTTATTAACATCACAAGAGCTGATTTCAATCCCTTGATTTTTTTTTCCACTGTTGTGTTAAAAAATGGAATACTGGTGGTATAGTCAGTAAATAAATAAGAAAAAACAAATTACAAGTGCTGGAAATCAAACAAAAACAAAGTGCGAGAAGAACATAGCAAATCAGTCAGCATCTGTAAAGAGAAATGAGAACCTAATATTCAAGTATAATCCTTTGTTAGAACTCAGTTGTATATTTCAAGTAATTTTTAAAATTTATTCAGTAAGCCTGTTTCCGAGCTCTTCATTAGCCTAATCTCGATTCACAGTACTTTAGCCGATGTGAAAAAGAGGATACTTCTGGAGCATTGAATTGCATCCAGGCAGTTTGGACTAATATGACATTTTGTACTGCATCATATTTCTAAAACACTTGCAGTACAATAGAATGAATTAAGATAGAAGAAATAAAATTTGGAGAAAATAGGAACTGATCCAAGTGGAGAAACACAATTACAACTTCCAATGACACCTCTGTATTCCTGGTCAAGACTTTTGGCCATAATCATATTTAGTACATTTGTTAATATTTGTCCCAACTACAAGATTGGCAATTGCCACTGTCACTCCTAATAGTCAATGGACTGAAGTACTATAGGAGTCACAATTGGGAGAAAAGTATCGAAAATTATAACACAAGAAAAGGCCATTAACCTGTTGAAGTTCATCCCTTTATTGCATATTAAATGCAAAGAAAGACATCTGATCAAATTACAGAAATTATGTTGGTCCAGTATAATTGATACAGAATCCTAACAATAACAAATATTACAGATTTCAATAAGAAATATTGGGACTATTTTATATCAATTTAAAAAATTGGGGAAAACTGAACTCACATCTACCTGAAAAATGTGCACTTAGCATTTGAAAACTGAAGGGGGCTCCTTTATCATTCTTTGATCCAATATTCAGGTGGACCTATAAATGGGTAAGCAGCCATGCCTGTCTGAAACAGGCATGGGGCTACTAAAATATGCAACTTAGTGAGACTGCTGAAGTAAAGCTCTATATGTGTGGCAGTGGCACCATGGGAGAGTGCATGCTGTTATGTCTCAGGATGACAGCACACCTGATTTCCTGCAACCCCCTTGTCCAGTGCCAGTCCAGGTGTTGCAAAGCCATCTTACTCAGACAGCCTCAGCAGCAGCCAAGGTGCCACAGACAGCAGCTTTCAAGGCCTTAAGCAAGGAGTTAGGAGGGCTAAAAGGGGTCATGAAAAGTCATTGGCAAACAGGATTAAGGAAAATCCCAAGGCTTTTTATACATATATAAAGAGCAAGAGGGTAACCAGGGAAAGGGTTGGCCCACTGAAGGACAGAGATGGGAATCTATGCGTGGAGCCAGAGGAAATGGGCGAGATGCTAAATGAGTACTTTGCATCAGTATTCACCAAGGAGAAGGACTTGGTGGATGATGAGCCGAGGGAAGGGAGTGCAGATAGTCTCAGTCATCTCATTATCAAAAAGGAGGAGGTGTTGGGTGTCTTGCAAAGCATTAAGGTAGATAAGTCCCCAGGGCCTGATGGGATCTACCCTAGAATACTGAGGGAGGCAAGGGAAGAAATTGCTGGAGCCTTGACAGAAATCTTTGCATCCTTATTGGCTACAGGTGAGGTCCCAGAGGACTGGAGAATAGCCAATGTTGTTCCTTTGTTTAAGAAGGGTGGCAAGGATAATCCAGGAAATTATAGGCCGGTGAGCCTTATGTCAGTGGTAGGGAAACTATTAGAGAGGATTCTTCGGGACAGGATTTACTCCCATTTGGAAACAAACGAACTTATTAGTGAGAGACAGCATGGTTTTGTGAAGGGGAGGTCGTGTCTTACTAATTTGATTGAGTTGTTTGAGGAAGTGACGAAGATGATTGATGAGGGAAGGGCGGTGGATGTTGTCTATATGGACTTTAGTAAAGCCTTTGACAAGGTCCCGCATGGCAGACTGGTGCAAAAGGTGAAATCACACGGGATCAGAGGTGAGCTGGCAAGATGGATACAGAACTGGCTCAGTCACAGAAGACAGAGGGTAACAGTGGATGGGTGTTTTTATGAATGGAGGGATGTGACTAGTGGTGTTCCGCAGGGATCAGTGCTGGGACCTTTGCTGTTTGTAGTATATATAAATGATTTGGAGGAAAATGTAGCTGGTCTGATTAGTAGGTTTGCAGATGACACAAAGGTTGGTGGAGTTGCGGATAATGATGAGGATTGTCAGAGGATACAGCAGGATATAGATCGGTTGGAGACTTGGGCGGAGAAATGGCAGATGGAGTTTAATCCGGACAAATGTGAGGTAATGCATTTTGGAAGGTCTAATGCAGGTGGGAGGTATACAGTAAATGGCAGAACCCTTAGGAGTATTGACAGGCAAACAGATCTGGGCATACAGGTCCACAGGTCACTGAAAGTGGCAACGCAGGTGGATAAGGTAGTCAAGAAGGCATTGCCTTCATCGGTTGGGGCATAGAGTTTAAAAATTGGCAAGTCATGTTGCAGCTGTACAGAACCTTAGTTAGGCCACACTTAGAATATTGCGTGCAATTCTGGTCGCCACACTACCAGAAGGACGTGGAGGCTTTGGAGAGGGTACAGAGGAGGTTTACCAGGATGTTGCCTGGTCTGGAGGGCATTAGCTATGAGGAGAGGTTGGAAAAACTCGGATTGTTTTCACTGGAACGACTGAGGTGGAGGGGCGACATGATAGAGGTTTACAAAGTTATGAGCGGCATGGACAGAGTGGATAGTCAGAAGCTTTTTCCCAGGGTGGAAGTGTCAGTTACTAGGGGACATAGGTTTAAGGTGCGAGGGGCAAAGTTTAGAGGGGATGTGCGAGGCAAGTTTTTTACACAGAGGGTGGTGAGTGCCTGGAACTTGCTGCCAGGGGAGGTGGTGGAAGCAGATACGATAGCGACTTTTAAGAGACATCTTGACAAATATATGAATAGGAAGGGAATAGAGGGATATGGGCCCCGGAAGTGCAGAAGGTGTTAGTTTCGGCAGGCATCAAGATCGGCGCAGGCTTGGAGGGCCGAATGGCCTGTTCCTGTGCTGTACTGTTCTTTGTTCTTTGTTCTTTGTTTTTCTTCTTTGTCCTGAGGTTCTCAATATCAACAGTCATGGCCATTTCAAAGGCCCTCATTGGAGGTTCAACAGCCTTCTACATTCCAAGATGAGGCAACTTGGAAACTCCTCGTAGGAGTATTAGAGTATGTAGAAAAGCACTTAGGGCAGGCACTAGGGGATTGTACCTACATGAATAGTAGTTAATGACAGTGTAAAGATAACTAAGTTACATAGAAACATGGAAAATTAATGGCATAGAGGAGACCATTTGGGCCATTGTGTCTGTACTGGCTGAAAAAGAGCTACCCAGCCTAATTCCACTTTCCAGCTCTTGGTCCATGGTCCTGTAGGTTGCGACACTTTAAAAGCATATCCAAGTATTCTTTAAATGCAATGAGGGTTTCTGCCTCAGACAGTGAGTTCCAGATCACCACCACTCTCTGGGTAAAAAAAAATTATTCCTCAACTTCCCTCTAATCCTTTTACCAATTACTATAAATCTATGCCCCTTGGTTATTGACCTCTCTGCTAATGGAATTAGGTCCTTCCTATCCACTCTATCCATGCCCTTCATAATGTTATACACTTCAATTAAATCTCCCCTCAGCCTCCTCTGTCCCAAAGAAAACAATTCTAGCTTATCCGGTCTTTCCTCACAGTGAAAATTCTCCATTCCTGGCAACATCCTCGTTAATCTCCTTAGTACTCTCTCTAATGTAATCACATCCTTCCCGTAGTGCAGTGACCAGAACTGTATGCAGTACTGTTCTTATGGTCTAACTAGTGTTTTGTACAGTTCAAGCATAATCTTCCTGATTTTATACTATATGTCTCAGCCAATAACAGAATAAATCCCATATTTTTTTATTTCCAAAATATACTTTATTCCTAAAAATCTGTAAAAAATACATTTCCAAACAGTTCCAAACAGCACCAAAAAATTCAAACATTGCAAGGGAGATCAGTTTCCTTCATTACATTCATGAGTTGCCTCACAACCGTTCCATTTCACATTTGACATGCCATATTCATTTTTAAATTTTACAGCGCACAGAATTTTCACGATACAGTTCGAGGGGTTTCGCATGGGTCCCGCCCCTCCATTCAGCTTGGTGGGTGGACCTTACAGAATAAATCCCATATTCCTTCTTAACCACCTTATCTACCTGTCATGCTCCTTAAAGGATCAGTGGACATGCACTTCAAGGAACCTCTGTTCCTCTACACTTCTCAGTATCATTTCTATTCAAATTTTAAAGAAGGCGTGCAGGATGCCTAAAAGAAGCCCTCATTCAAAATGGCAGTAGACAAAATCTGTGTGAGAAACAGGCGTGCAAGATCAGAATCCAACTTTCAGTGCTTTAATGCACATTTTGTGGAGGTAAAATGGGTGTTTCCAACTTGAAAGTTCCCCAAGATTATTCCTTCATTAACACTGCAATACGAGGCCCATCAATTTGTCTCTGGGTTGGAAAAGGGTTGAATTTATGAAGAAAAAATCCAACCTACTAAGAATCCGGAACTTTCCTTTCAGCATCATAATTACTGCTGCTTTTTCTCATTGGGGCAAAGATTGTAATTTGCCATTGACAGTGAATTTGGCATCCAGTTGAAATGCCATTGAAGGCCATTAATAGAATCTTTTCAATCTGGAATGTATTATTGATTTTTGCAGTTCTGTATTTGTTGAATTTGTTTGGATAATTCCTTCACCCAGGTTCAAGTTACAGCTGGCAGCAGAAAGTTGCACTCCATCCAGGCAGTCAATCTGTGTGCAGTTCATTGATGTGAAGTCCATTGACTGTCCAGATATCAGAACAAGGGAAACACAAGACCATCTCACCTGTAGAATGCTGTGTCTTTTATCAGTTCAGCAATATTTGTTAAAAGAGAGGGGTATGAATGTATGAATGTACATTTGCCCAACCCTCCAACCATAAGAGAAGACAACAGATCAAAATATTTTCAAGTGTGCACAACCATTAATGGTAGAGAAAACCAGGCATTTAAGAAATGTATAGTAAATTTCAAAGTATATTTTCATCAAGAGCAGTGTATCATTAGTATATGAATGTTCAATGCATTAGTCTGAAATACCTTAATCTGCTCTTTTAACAGATGTATTAATCTGGTTATTTTATGTGGTTTGAAGTCTGAACATTTGTAGGGAATTTGCAACTTCACCATGTGGACAGATTGCTGGCCCCATTGTAGGGCATTGTAATTAGAGGTTGTAGAAGTTTGTTTCATTGAAATCAATCGAGGAAAAATGGGTGTGTTCGATAAGGGAGGTGATCTGTTAAAGCAGGATATTCCTGTGCAGATGGAAAAATTTAAATTTACCCACTACGATCTGTTTCACACATTATAAAAGATCCTATGGTCTCAGCAGGGTAGCACCAAATGTCCAGACACTTGCTCTGTCTCTGTGGCTCCTCAATGGGCAGACTGGATATGGAGTTAGCCTGAAGTTCTTGTTCTTACCAAAGTGCATTTTCTGATTTACCACAAGCAGCACCATGGGAATTTCACCACATAGAATTATAGAGCACAGAAGAGGCCATTCAGCCCATCCAGTTTATGCCAGCATTTACGCTGCAGTCAAGCCTCCTCCCATTCTTCCTCATCCTAATCTATCAGCATAACCCATCTCCAACGTATGCTTATCTGGCTTCCTCTTAAATGCATTTGTACTATTAGCCTCAACTACTCCTGGCATAATGTAATAAAAATGGTACATCTAACTGCCTCCTGTCTCACACCTAAAAGAAAATATAAAGGAACTGTTCAGGAACACAAAATGCTGGAGCCAGAATATTAGCAATCTCTTAATTGATATCGACTTGAGCCGAATTAAAAACAATTAGACTTTGTGGGATAGAAATTGGGTTGGCCAAGTTTTTGGGCATGGGGCTTGCGATTTGCAATGTACCTGGGCCCGTGTTCAGGTCGAGGAGGGCAACACGCAAAATTCATGTACTCACCTCATCTGAACGAATGTGATGCGAGCTGATGCATCTGCAGCACTGTTGTCTGTTCCTGAATGTTGTCGGCGAGCTTTGCACACAGCAGGAGGTGCTAGCAGCATTATTTGCAGACCACATGGTACAAGCAGCTTGCTCTTCTTAAAGATAGGCTGTCTCTTAAAGGGATGCTGGACAAAAAGCCATGTAAATCCTTGCAAAGTGAACACCAGGGGAGACAGAGAGATCCATAGTGATGGATGTGGCGCTGGAGGCATAAGTGGTACAAGTGGGCAGGAGGAGTGACACCATGGTGCCATGGAGAGCCAGGAGTTCCTCAAGGATCACCCTTAGAAGGGAGTGGGAATATGAGGCCAGGAAATCAGCTCCCAGAGTGTGGACCTAAGGACCTGGCAGGAGTGCCACAAGAGCGCTAATGACCTCACACGGGTGCTCACAGTCAGTGAATGCATCTTTACAAGACACCTCCTACCCTCTACACCACCAGTCTCTCACACTAATTGCACCACGCCCCATCATGCAGCCATCAGCACCCCCTGGCACTCAGGACTCAGGCCTAACATCCAGATACTCTTCCTCATCCTCACACACCTACCAATGCTGCCATCCTCACACCCACTTCTCATGGCCTCCATATACGTCCAGCTATTCAGCTATGGCAGGCACATCACCCAAACACAAAATCCCAACTCTCAAATTAACAGGGCCATCAGATTCGGGGACATCGCTGGTTTCCCCCAGGTACAGGGTGTAATTGACTGCACGCATGTGGCCATCATGTAAGATGTTCGGGAATCACAGATACCCAAAGAAGGGGTCGAGCTCATAATGTGATTTTTAAATAGTTTATTAAGAAGCAAAGGTTTAAATATATATATTAAGAAGTAGCCATTTAAATATGATGATGCATAAGCTAAAAAGACAGAAAAGACATACGACCCGTAACAGATTGAACGGAGTACTAATTTCAGATCATACAGTGGGGCAGAGCAGTGTTGGCAGTCTTTCCGACGGATGAGGCAGGCACAGTGTTGGTGGCCTCTTCAGTCCTCAGGGTCCTCAGTCTTCTTGAGCTAACCAAAGTGTTGGGCCAAAGGCAAGCTTCGGGAAGCTCTCCTTCTGTCCGAAGAAAACTGACTATTTCCCTCCCGACACCTGGTTATATACTTTATTTCTAAGGGCTGGTAGTTCACCCTATGTCAATCACTTATTCGAACCTTTCTAACCAATGAATACAGGACAGGTAGGAACATAGGAGCAGGAGTAGGCCATTCAGCCTTTCGAGCCTGCTCTGCCATTCAGTTAGGTCATGGCTGATCATCTACCTCAAAGCCACTTTCCCGTGGTGTCAGGGGTGGTCACCTCCCCCTTGTCCATCACTTTAGCTCAAGGTCACCTTTCAGTTTATGTCATACTGGAGGGCATTTGTTAGCTTTCCCTCGACACTTGGGTACACAAGGCACTAGAAGTCTCCCTGTATCATTTCAGGAATGTCTATGGTGTCTAGTGGCTTCTATATGAGCCCATCGGGAATGTCATACTCCTTGGCCCCTATTTTTGTTTATACCAGTGATGACCCTGGCTGCTAAGAACTGCTTCTCTGTTCCTTTGGAGAGAGAAAGAACAACAGCTTTTCTGCAGGTGGCCTCAAATACTATGCCTGCTATTTCCATAAGAATTCTATATTATTATGAACGTAAGAACATAAAAAATAGGAGCAAGAGTAAGCCATTCGGCCCCTCATACCTGCCCCGCCATTCAATAAGATCATGGCTGATCTGCCCCAGACCTCAACTCCTCTTTCGTGCCAGCTCCTCATAGCCCTCAACTCCACGATATTTCAAAAATCTATCTACTTCCTCTTTAAATACTTTCAGTGATCTAGCCTCTATAACTCTCTGGGGTAGAGAATTCCAGACATTCACTACCCTCTGAGAGAAGAAATTCCTTCACATCTCAGTTTTAAATGACTGTGCCCTTATTCTGTAACTATGTCCCCTAGTTCGAGATTCCCCCACTAGTGGAAACATCTTCGCAACATCTACCTTGTCAAGCCCCCTCAGAATCTTGTACGTTTCAGTAAGATTACCCCTCATTCTTTTAAACTCTAATGAATAACAGCCTAACCTGTTTGGCCATTCTTGATAAGTCAACCCCTTCATCCCAGGAATCAGCCTAGTGAATGTCTTTTGAACTGCCTCCAGTGCCAGTATATCCTTTCTTAAATACGGGGACCAAGACTGTACACAGTACTCCAGGTGCGGCCTTACCAACACCTTGTACAGTTGTATCAACACTTCCCTATTTTTAAACTCCAACCCCCTGGCAAAAAAGGCCAACATTCCATTTGCCTTCTTAATTACTTGCTGCACCTGCATGCTAACCTTTTGTGTTTCATGCACAAGAACATTCAGATCCCTCTGTGCTGCACTTTTTTGGAGTCTCTCTCCATTTAAATAATAGTCTGCCTTTTGATTCTTCCGACCAAACTGCATGACCTCACACTTTCCTACATTAAACTCCATCTGCCAAGTTTTTGTCCACTCACTCAACCTATCTATATCCCTTTGCAAATTCCTTATGTCCTCATCACAACATGCCCTCCCACCTATTTTTGTATTGTCAGCAAATTTGGATATATTACACTCTGCCCCCTCCTCCAAGTCATTAATATAGATAGTAAATAATTGAGGCCCTAGGACTGATCATTGTGGCACCCCACTAGTTACGTCTCTCCAACCTGAAAAAGACCCATTATGCCAACTCTCTGTCTTCTGTGAGTTAACCAATCTTCTATCCATGCTAATACATTACCCCCAAAACCGTGAGCTCCTATGTTGTGTTATGTAGCACCTTATCTAATGCCTTCTGGAAATCTAAATACACTACATCTACTGGTTCCCCTTTCTCAACTCTGCTTGTTATATCCTCAAAGAACTCTAGCAAATGAGAAGTATCATTTATTAAAGGTCCCATTTCTTACAATCAAGGCTCCTGAACACCAGCCAGTGGCCTTCATCAACAGGAAGGGTTTCCACGCCCTCAATGTACAACTGGTCTGTGGCCTCCGTAAATGGACCCTGCAGGTTTGTGCACGCTCCTTGTGAAGTTGCCACAAGGCCTACATTTTGAGGCAGTGCCAAGTGCCAGAGCTTTTCCAGTCTCCCTCCTGCCTTCAGGGATGGATCCTTGGAGACAAAGGTTACCCACTGAGGGCATGGTTAATGACGCCTCTGATGAACCCCTGCACAGATGCAAAGGAGAGATACAAAGCCTGCCGCGGGACAATGCAAGCCAGCATAGGGCAGGCCATTGGTTTGCTCAAGATGAGATTCAGGTGTCTAGATTGGTCTGGTGGAGCCCTTCAGTATGCCCCAGTGATGGTCTCATGTATCATGGTGGTCTGCTGTGCACAGCACAGCCTGGCACTGCAGAGCAGGGAGCCGATGAACAACAAGGAAAGCGAGCAGTGGACTACCTTCTCAGATGATGAGGATGCGGAGGGGGACGATGGGCAAGCCATGCCAGATGAAGGACCCCACGGCCAACATGAGATTGGTCATGAGATACGTGCAATGGAGGCTCGCGATGCCCCTATACATTCACATTTCCTTTGATCCTTACTGCCATTTGTAGCTTGACCAATAAAGACTTAGCTTTATGCAGCCATGTAGTTGCCTTCCTTCCTTCAGGATGCACTCACTCATTGAACATTCGCGCAGCGCAGAGCTGGCTAGGATCCAGAGTTGACCCCTCGCAGCATGTTGTTTCGCCTCCAGCCTCTTCACAGAAGAACAAAAGGCCTGAAGGAGGAGGATGGAGGTCGTCGATGCTTACCAGAAACAATTCATCCATATTTACAACAGACCCTAACCTGCGCACATGAAAGACACAATCACCCGTGACAACCCCATGATTCTATATGCACTTCTTTGTTCTCTTGCGTGAACTCCTACACACTGTCAACTGAGGTGGAGGCAGGCTGCTGATTTTGCTGCCACCTGGCTAGGTATAACCTTGGCGATAGTCCTCTGGATGCCTTAGGCCTGGAGGGTCCCGGCATGCTGAGGGCCTCCTGCATGGAAGCAGTACCATCCTCTGTTGGCAGTGATGAAGGAGGATCTGGCGACACTGGAAGAGGGGCAGAGGAGCAGCTGTCCACACCAGGAACACCCTAAGAGAAGGCGCCAGCTGCAGGAGGCAGCCGCTGCTCCTCGCTAGCAAGGCAGACTTCTGCCTCCCTGCTGACCTGAGAGTGTAGAGGACCTGGTGTTACTTGAGGTCCCCTGTCCCTCTCTAGCTTGCCACTGCTGCCTTGCACCCATGGTCAAGACGAGGGTATGCAGTTCTGCACGAATGTCCTGAAGACACTGAGTGCTCTTCTGGTTGTGGCTCTCCATCAAAGCCGCCAATCTCTCAATGGCAGATGCTACTCATGCACCAGTCAGGGACAATGCCGAGCTCAAGGCCTGGATGGAGTCCTTTATGGTCCGCGCTTGGGCATGCATTACCTTTGGCATCTCAGCCAGATGTTGCCGGACCTCTCGCTGCAGCTCCAGTATTTCCCTGGTTGCTGCTGAAACCAAAGGCATGTCATGAGCCTTGGGCTCAGCATGGGCCTGGCCTCCCACAGTCCTCTGACTGTCTGTGGTCTGGGCAGTAGCAACCTCCGTCAGCTGCTCAGGCATATCAGTACTGTTGTGTCGTGTCATGTCAATGTTGTGATCCAAACTCAGGCGTAAATGTGAGTACCTGCACTGGTGGAAGGTGCAGGAGTATGAGGAGTGGTGGACCCTCCGGGGCTTCATCCTCCCTATCAGAGGTGGCAGGCTTCCCCACTGTCTTGGAGGCTCCTGAGTAGGCACCACTTGACCTCCATGAGAGAACAGAGTCAGTGAAAGGTCAAGGGCCTCCCCTCCCGACATAGTGCACACTCCTATGTTGGAGACCCCTGTGGATACCGAATGCCTAATGAGCAGCAGGGCTCCATCACTCCAGATGCAGCCTTGCACCCCACAATTGACCTTATCTACTGTCTTGGAAAGGTGCCTGGTTCTCCCTCTGTGACGATCCAGCCTTCCTGAGGTTCAGCCAAATCCATAGCCTCCTCCTCCATATGGGTTATTACGTGGAAAACTGCCAGTTTTGGCCTGCTTTCTTCTCCTGCAGACAGATAGAGTCATAGAGTCATAGTCATAGAGTCGTACAGCATAGAAACAGGCCCTTCGGCCCACCGTGTCCATGCCGACCATAATGCCTATCTATACTAATCCCACCTGCCTGCATTAATTCCATATCCCTCTATGCCTTGCTCATTCAAGTACCTGTCCAGATGCCTCTTAAATGTTGCCACTGTTCCTGCCTCCATCACCTCCTCAAGCAGCTCATTCCAGATATCCACTATTCTTTGTGTGAAAAATTTGCCCCTTTGATCCCCTTTCAACCTCCTCCCTCTCACCTCAAATCTATGCCCTCTAGTTTTAGTCACCCCTACCATGGGAAACAGACTCTGAATATCTACCCTATCTATGCCTCTCTTAATTTTATATACCTTTATCATGTCCCCTCTCAGCCTCCTTTGCTCCAGGGAAAACAGACCCAGCCTATCCAATCTCTCTTTATAACTCAGGCCCTCCAAACCAGGCAACATCCTTGTGAATCTTTTCTGCACCCTCTCTAGCTTAATCACATCTTTCCTGTAGTGCGGCGACCAGACCTGCACACAATACTTCAAATGCGGCCTAACCAACGTTATGTACAAGTGTAACATGACGTCCCAACTCTTATACTCAATGCCTTGGCCGATGAAGGCAAGCATGCCATACGTCTTCTTCACCACCATGTCTACCTGTGTTGCCACTTTCAGGGAACTATGCACTTGCACCCCAAGGTCTCTCTGCTCAAGAACACTCCCCAGGGCCCTACCATTCACTGTATATGTCCTGCCCTGGTTTAACTTCCCAAAATGCATCACTTCACACTTGTCTGCGTTAAATTCCATTTGCCAGTCCCTTGCCCACTTTCCCAGTTGATCTATATCCTGTTGTAACCTTAGACAACCTTCTTCACTGTCCACTATACCACCAATTTTGGTGTAATCTGCAAACTTACTAATCATGCCCCTTACATTCACATCCAAGTCATTAATATATATGACAAACAACAGAGGGCTCAGCGCCGATCCCTGCGGCACACCACTGGTCATCGGCCTCCAATCTGAAAAACAACAACAAAATTAAACATTTATTAATAAACCAAGTTTTAAACGATAATGAGATGAATCTATATGTATGAAAAGATTTTATAACTCCTTAATCTTTCTAACTCTCATGCACACACATACATTCAATTACTAGCGGTTAATCGGGGAAAACGGAAATATTGACTTTACAGCAGTTTCTTAGGAATAATAAAATAACAGGGTTGTAACTTCTGGTAGTATTATCCTGGATCGGTGAGGTGTCCCAGAGTCAAATAGTCAGATTCCACTCGATGTCTCTCCAGGTAAAATCAATGAACAGTCTTTGGTGGATAGACATTCAAGGTAGTTCGTCTACGGCAGTCATCACACAGATCTTTCAGCAACAAGTTGTAGCAACAGGTCTATGTAAATTTTAAAGTAGCAATCTAACAGTAGAAACTTTCTTGAGAGTTCAGGAACTTCCAAAACGCAAAAGTCAACAGGACTTACTCTTAGCAAAGGAGCCTTCTACACAGAGTACAGTAACTACAGGCAGGGACTCTTAACTGGAGGCAACAGCAACCTGTCACACCCAAAACACAGGCTTCCTTTCTCAAAAGCAGTGTTTCTCCACAGAGTGTAGCAATTCCTCTTTTCTTTGTGTCTCTTCCTCTCTTCAGGCATAAACAGCAACAATTGATTTAGCTCCCATACATTAGATTTGCAGCTCCTTCAAAGTTATTTTGACTTCATGAAGAGATTAGAATTTTACTTGATACAGGAATTATTTTTCAAGAGAAAGAGTTTTCTCTGGGCTGTATTCCTGGCCAGTCTCCAGCAGTAACTCCTTTTGCTGCTCACAGCTTCCCTGGTCTCTTTTACATGGCCCAAAATTAAACTGAAAGCCCCCAACAATCCAAATCACAAGACTGCAGTAAATTTTTCTGGTTGCTTGGAAACCGGTCTTACAGTCTGCACTCTGCAACCACTAAGCCTCTGCAGCCATTGTTCACAGTCTCTTTTTCAGTCTTAAAGACACACAGACCTCTTAGTATTTCAAAAAAAAACCCTTATGACACGCTGATGTCGGAAACAGCAGTTGATGGGGGAGTTGGGGGCAGAGCTAGGGGATGAAGCTGGCAGGGGGCACTTGGGGGACAGTCGGTGGGGAGCCAGACAGGCCCCAACAGACTTTTAAAGCTGCTAAAAGCGTATTAAATGTATTTGAAAGTTTATAACAGTTTTAATAATTGTTTTAATATATTAAAAGGCATTAAAAAATGTAACTGTCACTGAGATGAACACAGACATCAAGGGACGTGTTTTCAGCTCGTGACATCAAAAACGGGTGTGGCTTTGCCAGCAAGGTACGCGTGGTTTGTCCTGACGGTAGGCCCTGCTGCAGGAAAAAGAGGAAGTTAACTTGCAAACTACAAACCAGGTAATTTTTTTTTGTGCAGTCAGTGGCGTACACCACACTTTCACCGCTGACAGGAGAAAGAGGATTATGAAGGGAAGAGTAGGACCTATTAGAGTCCAAACTCTATCCTGTGTGTGGAGGCGGACGACATGGACATGGTTCTTAGTGAATAATTTGCGTCTGTCTTCACAAAAGAGGGGGATGATGCAGTTACAAGTAAGGAGAAAGTGGATAAACTACTAGGTCCAATTGAAATATATGCCAGTCTGTTAAGAGAAGCAAGGGATGAAATAGCAGAGGCTCTTACCATCATTTTCCAATCCTCTCTGGCTGCAGGCATGGTGCCAGATGACTGGACAACTGCTAATGTTGTACCGTTGTTTAAAAAGGAAGGTTGGGATACACTGAGTAATTACAGGCCTGTCAGCCTAAACTCAGTGGTGGACAAATTATTTGAATAAGTTCTGAGGGATAGTACAAATCATCATTTAGAAAGGCACAAAATAATCAAGGATAGTCAGCCTTGATTTGTTAAGGGAAGTTCGTGTCTGTCTAACCTGATTGAATTTTTTGAGGTGGTAACAAGGATGGTCGATGAGGGTAGTGTGCTTAATATAAACTACATGGATTTTAGCAAGGCTTTCAACAAGATCCCATATGGCAGGCCGGCCAGAAAAATAAAAGCCCATGGGATCCAAAGGAAAGTGGCAGGAACCAAAGGGTAGCAGTCAATGAATGTTTTTGTGACTGGAAGGTTGTTTCCAGTGGGGTTCTGCAGAGCACAGTACTAGATCCCTTGCTTTTTGTAGTATATATCAACGATTGAGGCTTAAATGTAGGGGGCGTGATTAAGAAGTTTGCAGATGATACAAAAATTGGCCATGTGGTTGATAGTGAGGAAAAAAGGTGTAGTCTGGAGGAAGATATTAATGGACTGGTCAAGTCGGCAGTAAAGTGGCAAATGGAATTCAGTCTGGAGAACTGTGAAATAATGCATTTGGGGAGGGAAAACATGACAACGGAATACACAATAAGTGGTTGGATACTGAGAAGTGTAGAGGAAAAGAAGGATCTGGAGTGCATGTCCGCTGAAGGTGGCAGAATAGGTAGATAAGCTGATTAAGAAATCATGCAGGATACTTTCCTTTATTAGCTGAGCCATAGAATATTAGAACAAGGAGATTATGTTAGAACTAGTTAGGCCACAACTAAGGTTCTGTGTAAAGTTTTGGTCACCACATCACAGGAAGAATGTGATCACACTAGAGAGGGTGCAGAGGAGATCTTTGAGGATGTTGTCAGGACTGGAGAGTTTTGCCTAAGAGGAAAGATTAGATTAGCTGCGGTTGTTTTCTTTGGAACAGAGGAAGCTGACAGGAGGCTGAGGGGAGATTTAATTGAGGTGTATAAAATTATAAAGGCCCTACATAGAGTGGATAGGCAGGACCTAATTTCCTTAGCAGAGAGGTCACTAGCCAGGGATCAGAGATTTAAAGGAATTGGGAGAGGGATTAGGGAGGATTTGAGGAGAATTTTTTTCACCTAGAGGGTGGTGGGGTGTGGAGCACACTACCTGGTAGAGGCAGGAAACGCATCACATTTAAAAAGTACTTGGATACCCACTTGAGCTGCCATGATCTACACTGTTACATCCCAAGAGCTGAAAAGTGGGATTAGGCTGGATAGATATCTTTCAGCTGGCACAGATATGATGGGCTAACTGGCTTCCTTTTGTGCCATAAATTTCTATGATTCTGTGAAAAGAATTATATATAAAAACAAATGTAATCCTCGAGAATTTCCATCAAACATACATTTGTGTATATTTTCACTCATTATCGCATTTCAATGTCTGTAGAAGTATATTTACCTGGAGCATTAATGCTAATATTAATAGAAGATTATGTTTTAAAGTGCGAATTTCTTTGTTGCTGTTATCAAGTCCTCATCAACACCTGGTATTTTTCCATGGTCCAGATTTTTTATTGAAGTTCTGATATCAGATTTGAAGATCATTTCACTCATCACCTATGCTTTTGGTAGAGTAAGGTATTGGTGCAGTGAACACAGCTTGTCCACTTTGTTTCATTTATGCTAATGTTACAGACAGATGGGAAATGATAGGGATGATTTCCACTTTTCACCTCTCAACTGACCGAAGACAATATATTTATATTATAATTGTGTTTTAACCCTTGAGCATTTTAATGGTCAATAAACAGACAAATTACAGATTTTCTCACAGGTTTAAAGAAAAATAATTGTTTATTAAACAACACCCGAAAATATTCACAATCTCACCCAATCACACGCACACACATGAAAAATAGAGATTAAAAGATAACATGTATTTAGGTTTGTTGATGTTAACAAAGAGTTCATTGTGAAACCTTGTTTGTTTCCCTGGGAGGAAGATTTAAAAATGGTATGGCCTGTTTCTCCTTTTTCCTGGTTCACTGATGTCACACTTTTGAAAGTGTCAGGTGGACAGATGCTTTGCTGCAGACTTCTTTGGTTAAATCTCAGTCACAGTTCAATGGCAAAAATTCTGTTACAATTTCTTAGATAGGGAGTTTCAAGGTCATCTTTCGTCTCAGACTCCAGGTTTCTAATGCTTTCTTCAAAACTTAACCAGACATGATAATGGTATTCTGGCTGGGTCCTCCTTCTTGCTGGGATGGGTCTCTCTTCCTTCTGGCTTCTGGATTTCTGACTTTCTGCACAGAAATGTCTCTTATTAAAACTCCTTATCAGAGACTTGGGGTGACCAAAGTTTCTCTCCCGTTGTGTTTTCATAAATGGTGTTTGATAGTGTGGCCATTGTGACACAATGGATTTGGGTGTTGTTCAGCTCGATGCCAACTTGGGAAAGTGGTGTTTTTTTCACAGCTTTTATCCTGAGTTTGAGTCTGGAGTCTCTATGTCTGCAAAATCATTGTTAGCCCAACTTGTTGAAGAGAATGTAGCCATTAACATTGAATGGGCCATTTAGGTTTCTAATGCTTTCTTCAACACTTAACCAGACAAGACGATTGGTTCAGGGATCCAGTAGTTACCATGTGTATTTGCAGTACAGGAGAGGTCACCTGATCTCTTACTGCATCTTGTTTTGCAGCAAAAGGTGTCTGTTTTGAGCTCAATTCATCAGTTCATTTTATAGTTCATAATTTCTTCTTGCGTGAGAGTGACTCTAAGATAATTTACCTGTCTGTACAATTCTTCATAGACTTCCTCAAGTCATTGTACATTATATTTCCAACAGGAGATTGAATAAGTGACCATTATTTGGTGTTGGTTTGATTAGTAGTGCATTAATATTCTTTGCACACTGTGGCTGGAATTTTGTTGGGGCGGTGGTGGCCCCAACAATGGGCTGGAAAGCCAGGGGCAACCCCACCTCAACTTTTCTTGGGAGCCCTGACCAGATTTTATGTCATCAGGGCTCCTGTCACTTTAAGGGACGAGATCCCATCTCCAAGAGCTGCTGGCCAATTGGTGGGCTGGCAGCTCTTCAGTCCCCGAAGCGCCACTGGGAGTGGTGGTCACTGCTGGGACTGCACGCAGCCTAGAGAAGCATCATGGATGCCATCCTCAGACCAAGGTAGCCGGGGTCGGGTTAGCCAGGGACAGTCAGGCAAGACCTGGCGAGGTTGGGCGGGGTGTAGGTGGTGAGCGTGGGCGTGCAGAGTGTTGCAGCAAGGGTGGCCATTGCCGCTGAGGCGGCTCTCCGTGGGCCACAGAGTGCCTGATCAGGTTTACCTGGCGGTCTGTCCACATGGCGGAGGGCCCACATGCGACTGGTAAAATACCAGTGGCAGTGAGAAGAGGCCCTTAAGTGGGCATTAATTTACCACTTAGGAATTCAGTTGGCCTCTGGATGGGAGGGCTGTCTGCCATCTACCCCGCTGCTGGTGTCATGCTGGTGGGAAGGCGACGGGCAAACTACACCCCACCCTCCGTCCCAATTTCTTCGGCTCCCCTCCCCCTCCCAGCCTGCTCGTTGATGCTCTGTAAACCCTGGCCTAAGTTTACTAAAAGTCCAAACAGAATTGCAGTGAAGCTGGCTGAAGAGTAAAGAGATTTTCTTTTCCCAACTAATGTACAAATCTTTCACCCTTCTTAAAGTTAAAAGAATATTTCTTACTTTCTTCTTTGTACTTCCCTACTCCAACCTCTAAATGGTCTAACAGGAACTTTTGAAAAATTGGCATTTGATATGCAAAAAAAACTAAATCCAATGGTTGTTTTCCAGCTAATCAAATGGCATCAACTTGTAGATTGACTAGTTTATTAGATGTGACCCAGTCAATATTGGACATTTTTTTCAGTGTCAGCTAACTGAGCAGGATCTGAAGATTGTACCTAGTCCCTTTTTTGATCTAAAGGGTTCATCCAGTCATTCGTTAGTCTTACTGAACCATTGGAGGAACTGAGTGGTCTGCGGGAATCAGGTGATTGTGAAATCTCCCCTTCCATTAGTCCTGGTAGCCACCCTTTATTAATCACTGCTCTTTAGTAACTTCTTCTCATTGGTCACTGCTAATGTGGCTCCTGTCACCTAGTTCCATGTTGGATTCAACAAGTAATTATAGCTGTTCCCAATTTAATAAAATGCTCAACCTCCCTCCTTCCAGGCCACCCTTACATCTAGCCCTGCCACACCCTGATCTGGACCCAGATCAATCAGGTCCCAGGATCAGGTTTGCCTGCACTGGCACCCCCCTCCTAGACATGATCCCTGCTGTTTCTCAGACTTTCTTTACTTGCCTTATCAGTACAACTTCTGCTGAGAATCCAGACTCAAAGGCATTATAAAGTGAAGATCTTGATCCAAAGGTACCCTGGCCCTACCATTATTCAACTGCACCCATTATTTGTGCTTTGAGTAAAAGCAACATAGATTGAAAGCTTGGGGATGAACAAAAAGAACAAAATTGCAAGCAACATTTCTCTGAGAGCATTACAATGAGCAATGAACCTCCTTACTTTAATACTGTAGGTACACTTATTTGTACTTGTATTTTATTAAGTGTTCTTCTTCTTTTAGATCCGGCTCCCATCTCCTAAGGCTACAATTTCAAGTTTGTTTAGGAGGGCAGAACACTCTGAGTCACATCCAAAGGTGCGAAGATGCCATTCTGTGGTTGATTGATAGAAGAAGCATCTCCACAGCATTGGAGAATTTGTCCAGTATTTCTGCTGCGCTGAAGTTCTGCACCTCTGTGGAATGCACCATTTAGTGGCTTAATGAAGGATTGGGGAAGTCACCCCGTGATCATGAGCAAGTTTCATTGTCATTCAAGTCCCTTGGTTGGCTGCCCCACAAACAACCATGAGAGGTATCAGGCAGCCTATTTCTACTTATTTTAAATGCTTTTTGTACTGTATGCTTACAAAATCATTTTAATAAATTGAATGGCCATGTAGAATTTTGTAACCTCATTTATATAGCTTAAGTTTGTATTTTCCATTCAATACCATAAGGAAAATAAAGTCCAGATTTTTTTTTGTTTAGTTACAATCATGTGAAAACTGTGTCCAACAAACTTAAGAACTTACTAAAGAGCAGGCTTACTCTTTCATCCTCCTCAGCCTATTGACAGATTGTCTGAATGTGCTGGCATATTCAGCAGTCAGAAGTAGGTCAAAACAAGTGTAGTCCAGCAGAATAAATGGCAGTGATCAAATATATATATATAATATACATAAAGGAAAATACTGCTTTAGGCTAAATCTAACAAAATCTTTTGTTGAAACCTAGAATGTATCTGTCTTGCATAAAAGTTGAGATATCCTGCATATTTTAAGATTCTTTTGTTGAATGTTGGCTAGCAAAGACTGTCACAACTATGATTTGTCAAAGAAATGATTTTTATAAAAGAACTTGTGTTTATTGCAATGTTAGTGTCTTTTTAATGTAGCATATAGCAAGAAAGTTTGAAACATGAAGGATGTACATCACCCAAGTACAGTAACTATTCTTTTCTAGATGCTGTGTTCATCAAAATGGCAGTACTGAGCATTTTCCATTTTGGGTGTGAAGAATCGTGTACTGGGTCAGATATAGTAAAGTTAGATGCAGGGTAAGGTTCCCTCTAGTTAGTCCCAGCAATATGCCTCAGCTCTGACCTCTGATCAGCTCCCCCTACAGCATTGAGATGGTAATATTGCCCACACCAGCCTTCCTGTGGATTCTCAGAGTGAGTTTTCCTGGTTGGTGTGTGCCAGTGTCAGCTTTGTGATGTAAAAAAAGAACCTTAAAATCTGTGGATAGAACCCATGCTGTTCTCCCTTCGCCAGCTACAGGAGAAATGCCGCGAACAACAGATGCCGCTCTATGTTGCTTCCATAGATCTCACCAAAGCCTTTGACCTCGTCAGCAGACCTGGTTTCTTCAGACTACTAGCAAAGATCGGATATCCACCAAAGCTACTGAGTATCATCACCTCATTCCATGACAATATGAAAGGCACAATTCAGCATAGCGGTGCCTCATCAGACCCCTTTCCTATCCTGAGTGGCGTGAAACAGGGCTGTGTTCTCGCACCTCCACTGTTTGGGATCTTCTTCTCACTGCTGCTCTCACATGCGTTCAAATCTTCAGAAGAAGGAATTTTCCTCCACATATGATCAGATGGCAGGTTGTTCAACCTTGCCCATCTTAGAGCGAAGACCAAAGTACGGAAGGTCCTCATCATGGAACTCCTCTTTGCTGACGATGCTGCTTTAACATCCCACACAGAAGTGTCTGCAGAGACTCATCGACAGGATTGTGGCTGCCTGCAATGAATTTGGCCTAACCATCAGCCTCAAGAAAACGAACATCATGAGACAGGACGTCATAAAGTTTCCATCCATCAATATCAGCGACCACGCTCTGGAAGTGGTTCAAGAGTTCACCTACCTAGGCTCAACTATCACCAGTAACCTGTCTCTCGATGCAGAAATCAACAAGTGCATGGGAAAGGCATCCTCTGCTATGTCCAGACTGGCCAAGAGGGTGTGGGAAAATGGCATACTGACACGGAACACAAACGTCCGAGTGTTTCAAGCCTGTGTCCTCAGTACCTTGCTCTACGGTAGCGAGGCCTGGACAACATATGTCAGCCAAGAGTGACGTCTCAACTCATTCCTTCTTCGCTGCCTCCGGGGAATGCTTGGCATCAGGTAGCAGGACCATATCTCCAAGAAGTCCTCGAGATGGCCAACATCCCCAGCATATACACCCTACTGAGCCAGCGGCCCTTGAGATGGCTTGGCCATGTGAACTGCATGGAAGCTGGCAGGATCCCCAAGGACACATTGTACAGCGAGCTCGTCACTGGCATCAGACCCACCGGCCGTCCGTGTCTCTGCTTTAAAGATGCCTGCATATGCGACATGAAGTCCTGTGACATTGACCACAAGTTGTGGGAGTCAGTTGCCAGTGATCGCCAGAGCGGGCGTACAGCCATAAAGGTGGGGCTAAAGAGTGGCGAGTCGAAGAGACTTAGCAGTTGGCAGGAAAAAAGACAGAAGCGCAAGGAGAGAACCAACTGTGTAACAGCCCCGACATCCAATTTTATCTGCAGCGCAGATGTGGAAGAGTCTGTCACTCTAGAATTGGCCTTTATAGCCACTCCAGGCGCTGCTTCACAAACCACTGACCACCTCTAGGCACTTACCCATTGTCTCTCGAGACAAGGAGGCCAAAGAAGAAGAGCCCTTAATCAGGGCTAAGTGCATTATCCAAGCACAAGCTATTTTCCATGTGTATTTGCTCAATTGTTTCATTCATTGGTTTCATCTTCTTCCCAGAAGGTCGTCTGCTATGGATCTCCACCTCTGTCTGTCCTGTGCTGCCCTTACACATTCCGCATAGGTCAACTGCAACCAGTCCATTAAATCCGTCATCTATTTTCTCCTCTGATTCCCTCTCCTACATTTTCTATCTATCTTTCCTTCCAATAATTGTTTCTGTCTACCTCTACTCTTATGATGTGGCTGAAATATTTCGTATTTCTCTCTTTGATGTTGGGCACTAATTTCCTGTTTTCTCCAGCCATTTCCAGGTCTTCCTCGTTAGTCTTTCTGTCTGTGTAGGATATGCAGTACATCCTCCTATCTGTCCACATCTCTAATGCATTCAGCTTATCAATAGTTTATTTGTTTGTTGTCCATGTCTCCGAGGCATATATCGTAGATGACAAAATGTTCAGCATTCTTTTCCTAAGATCAGGTTCAGTTTCTTTGATGCTAACACATCCTTCATTCTGACAAAGCTGGTCTTGGCTATCTCAGTTCTCCTTTGGATCTCACAATCACATCTCCCATTGTGTGCGAACCTTTTCACTTGTTCCAGGACTTGTCCATTTACTTCAGTTTTCACTTCCGGGGTTAGGTGTTTGCTTATCACGATTGTCTAAGTCTTCTTCACATTCATTCTTTTAATCCATGTTCCACACCCCTTGCTTTCACTTTGTTCACAATTTCCTGTAGTGCCTCTTCTGACTCTGCAATCAGTGCAGTGCCATCTGCGTATCTTAAGCTGTTGACATTCAAACCACCAATGTTGCTCATTATGTCTTGGTGTAAGTTCTCGTCTGCATTGTAAACATTGACCTGTTTATATTAAACCAGTTGGATTATTGTTCCATGATTCCCAAACACCCTCAAGTACTTGTACCAAGTAGTCCTTCTTCATGCACAAGTTGTAATGGTGAGTATCAACAGCCTATTGATGATGAGTAAAATATCTTCACAGTAAGACATGCCACATGTTGCTAATCATCGCATAAAGGTGTGAGAAATGGTAAATAAAGTGGAGCCAAAGTTTCCCAGAGTGGAAACATTCATCTGTATTTATTTATATATTCCCACATGGAATACAGCTTCAAACACAAATATTTAAAATTGCAAATGCTGTAAGTCTGAAATACAAAGACAAATACGGGAAATACATGATAGGTCCATAAGCACTTGAAAAGAGAGAAAAATAACAACCCAATGTCTGGGGATGGATGGTGTTTCGAGGAGAGATCTACACCCAAAATATCAGTATGAAAGAGGAAGGAGAGGCAAGTTGGTATTTGAAGTGTACTCTTTGTCAAAACTGAGGATGTTAGCCAGTTTTTTCTCTTTTCAGGGCTGATTTCCAGCTTTTGTACTTTTTTAAATAAGAGCAAAATACTGTGGATGCTGGAACTCTGAGATGAGAACAGAAAGTGCTGGAAATGCTCAACAGGTCTGGCAGCATACACAGATGCTGCCAGACCTGCTGAGTATTTCCGGCACTTTCTGTTCTCATTTGCACTTTTTTTGTTTTATTTCTTGTCTTCTTTATTCACCTCTTTCATTTTGAATGCCTTTTCATTGCCTCACTTTGCTACCTCATAGAAACATAGAAACAGAAAATAGGAGCAGGAGTAGGCCATTTGGCCCTTTGGGCCTGCTCCGCCATTCAAAGAAGATCATGGCTGATCGTCTAATTCAGTACCCTGTTCCCACTTTCTCCCCATATCCCTTGATCCCTTTGGCATTAAGAAATATATCTATCTCCTTCTTGAATATATTTAATGACTTGGTCTCCACTGCCTTCTGCGGTAGAGAATTCCACAGGTTCACCACATGCTGAGTGAAGAAATTTCTCCTCATCTCGGTTCTAAATGGCATACCTCGTATCCTGAGACTGTGACCCCTGGTTCTGGACTCCCCAGCCATCGGCAACATCCTCCCTGCATCTAGCCTGTCTAGTCCTGTTAGAATTTTATAGGTTTCTATGAGATCCCCTCTCATTGTTCTAAACTCTAGTGAGTATAGGCCTAGTCGACCCAATCTCTCTTCATACATCAATCCTGCCATCCCAGGAAACAGCCTAGTAAATCTTTTTTGCACTCCCTCCATGACAAGAACATCCTTCCTCAGATAAGGAGACAAAAACTGCCCACAATACTCCAGATGTGGTCTCACCAAGGCCCTGTATAACTGCAGTAAGCCATCCTTGCTCCTGTACTCAAATCCTCTTACAATGAAGGCCAACATACCATTTGCTTCCTAACTGCTTGCTGCACCTGAATGCTTGCTTTCAGCGACTGGTGTACAAGGACACCCAGGTCTTGTTGCACCTCCCCCTTTCCCAATCTATCACCATTCAGATAATAATCTGCCTTTCTGTTTTTGCAACCAAAGTGGATAACCTCACATTTATCCACATTATACTGCATCTGCCATGCATTTGCCCAATCAGCCAACTTGTCCAAATCACATTGGAGCCTCTTTGCAACCTCCTCACAGCTCACATTCCCCCCTAGCTTTGTGTCATCTGCAAACCTGGAAATGTTACATTTAGTTCCCTCACCCAAGTCATTAATATATATTGTGAATAGCTGGGGCCCAAGCACTGATCCCTGTGGTACCCCACTAGTCACTGCCTGCCATCTGGAAAAAGACCCTTTTATTCCTACTCTCTGTTTCCTGTCTGTCAACCAATTCTCAATCCATGCCAGTATATTACCCCCATCCCATGTGCTTTAATTTTTCACACTAACCTCTTATGTGGGACCTTATCAAAAGCCTTCTGAAAATCCAAATACACCACATCCACTGGTTCTTCCTTATCTATTCTACTAGTTATATCCTCAAAAAACTCCAATAGATTTGTTAAGCATGATTTCCCTTTCGTAAACCCATGCTGACTTTGCCAATCCCATTTATGCTTTATAATAGACTCTAGCATTTTCCCCACTACTAATGTAAGGCTAACTGGTCTGCAATTCCCTGTTTTTTCTCGCCCTCCTTTTTTAAATAATGGGGTTACATTTGCCACCTTCCAATCTGCAGGAACTGCTCCAGAGTCTATAGAATTTTGGAAGATGACCACCATTGCATCCGCTACTTCCTTTAGTACTCTGGGATGTAGATTATCAGATCCTGGGGATTTGTCAGCCTTCAACCCCATTAATTTCCCGAGCGCTTTTTTTTACTAATACTGATTTCCTTCAGTTCCTCTGTCTCATTAGACCCTTGCTTCCCTAACATTTGTGGGAGGTTATTTGTGTCTAAGTCCCACTCTGGAACTTTCTCCCAAAATCCCTTCACCTCACAACCTCCTTCCCCACTTTGAATCCATCCCTTGAAAATCCACCATTTAGCTCAGATTTTGGTCTTCCCTCACAATCTCTCCCCTTCTCTTTGTCTCACTGTCCATTTCCCACCATGTCTCTGTGAAGTACCTTGGGATGGTTTTCTATGTTAAAGGTAGAAGCTGATAACTGTTCCACCAGTTTTCATATTGTGTAGCTTTTCAAAACATCTATTTACTAGTCATTGAACCCACTATCTGTCTCAGTGTGCAGCAGTCAGCATTCCTAATTCAATTTTTGTTTCTTATTGCCTTTTATCACCCATCCCCATTCAATTTGTTTAGTCCTTATTTTATTAAGTTTCTGGTCTTAATACAGTTTTTACACCCAAAACATTGGCCTGTCTTTTCCCTAGTCAGGTTCTAATAGTCCTGCTGTGTTCTTATTTCTAACCTCAAGTAACTGGAAATGTAATGAAACATAGGACAGGATCTTCCCAGAGGTGGAGAAGTCCCAATGTCGGAGAGTTTTTTGGGTGGCCAACATGCTCAGGTGGGAGGTGGACTTTCCCCATGATATTGCCAGGAGGAGGCAATCAAGAGCCGTCAGGCAGGGGAGGTGGCCAATTAAGGAAGGTGGGTGGGCTTTCCACGCTACTGGCCCAGTCAGAAGGCTGGCAGTTCTGCAGCTTCAGTAGCGCCACCAAGAGAGGTGGCCACTGCTCAGGCAGCAAGGGAAACGTGAGGGAAGTCCATTTTGAGATGACCTCGCAGGCGTGACAGAGATTTTTTTTTGCTTGGGCTAACCAGGCAGGCCCCAGAAATTGGTGGCCCTCTCCTTGGGCCATGAAACCTCCAGCTCCAATGGCACCCCGTCCGCAGGAAGCTGCTGGGAGACTGCCTCCTTGCAGGCAATGACCTCCACATGCGACGGGGTCAGTTCTGCCGTTGGCAAAATGCCAATGGCCTGGGCAAATGGTCCTTGATTGCTCCTTTAATTGCCTAAAATGGCCACATGCATCCGGTCGGCAGGCAGCTGAGCTGCTGCTGTTCCTGATGCCAGGAAATCTCCCCGGCAGCTGGACTGTGTCAGGGAGCCATCGGACACGGCTCCTCAACATTTTACCAGCTCATTAGCCTCCTTGCCCGCTACTGGGGGGCCAATAAAAAATCCATCCATAGCACATTATTACGTGAGAACGTTTCAAAGTTTTATAATCCTTTCTTTTTTTTATATATACAGCACTGAAACAGGCCCTTCAGCCCACCGAGTCTGTGCTGACCATCAACCACCCATTTATACTAATCCTACATTAATCCCATATTCCTACCACATCCCCACCACCACCTACCTATACTAGGGCCAATTTACAATGGCCAATTTACCTATCAACCTGCAAGTCTTTGGCTGTGGGAGGAAACCTGAGCACCCGGCAAAAACCCACAGGGAGAACTTGCAAACTCCACACAGGCAGTACCCAGAACTGAACCCAAGTCGCTGGAGCTGTGAGGTTCCAGTGCTAACCACTGCACCACTGTGCCGCCCAACTGGGTGCATAGGACTGAACAAATTTGATTTTGTTAACTTTATCTCATAGCTAATAACTAGATCACTTCTGTATTTTATAGATGAAGTACAAAATAAGAAGTCTATATGAACATTGCCTGGACAGAGTATCAGGTGTCACTTATGCCCAGGCACTGTATTTTTGGCATGACATCATCAGAGCTGGTTAGACTCATCCAGAGGTGATGGCCCTCTGTGTCCTTTTTATGACGTTTTGTCAAAATTTAATGAAGTTAATGATAACTTTGATACATTGGCGGCAGTCCTTGGAAAGGAATAATGGGGATGTGCTGAGGAAGTGGTGAATTATAGCAGCACAGGAAGGAGTGAGTGAAAAGGGAAAATTGAATTTAAAAGCACTATTTTGATACCTGTTTCCTCTTGCAGTACAGCATCTTTGTTCATACTTGATATACTGGGGGAAATTGAAAACGTTCTGTGGAGCAGTGTGATTAGCCTGAGGGATAAGTGTGAAAGGAAATTAGTCCTATGTTAAGACCATGTCAGCTGATGGCACCATATTTCTCCAGAGACTGCAGTAATGGTATAAACAATTAAACCTGACTTGAATAGATCTGATTGTGTGACGGACAAGAGGCACCAGAGAGAAATATATGTATAATAGTGAATCTGCTCATATCAGAGCTTTATATGTGTGGATTGAACTGCATGATTGGTTTTATGTTTTGCAGATAGCACTGAATGCTTAAAATAACTTTGTCAAACTGACTAGAAAAAGCAACCAGTCTGTGTCAGACAAAACAGATTGACTGCGGGAAATCCTGTTTTCCTTTAGGCCCTTTGTGGAATAATATGTACAGAGATGGTGTTGGCTGCCCTCTGCTGTGCAACTTAGCATTATTTACAGTCAGAACACAGTCGCCAAGGTAACAGCCTGCGGCAATCAAGGCTGTTTTTAATTTTGTTCCCTCCTTCTCCATAATGACAATCTGCCTTTCAGAGCCAGATGTTCAATGCAGCTTACAATGTATAATGTCTTACAATAGAATTTCTTGTGTCTTTCTCTTACAGTAGGACTACAGATTTCATGTGTAAAATTGTGTTGTGATTATTCCAGTATGTCAATTTTCTTCCTAAATGATTTAGTCACTGTGTTTTTCTCCTTTCTAGTTCGTCATTTTGGCTATCTTAATCAATCATATTACATAAAATTCAGCCCAGTGACTTTAATTTTATTTAATTTACTTTCTTTTGTTTCTATCCTTACTTGACCAACACCCAGCCCCATACTCCCATACCCTAATACAGCATCAACCTTGCCCTAGGTAGGCCTTGGTGCCTTCACCATTCATCCCGACCAAGCTCCCTACACCTTCCGCTGCCACGCACACAATCTAACGTTCCCTCAGTCCTTGAGCAAAGGCATGGGAGTTCATTTTATTTATGTTTGTGACAAATCATTTGCCATACATCTTTATTACTAGAATTTTAGTAATTTTTTGAACTATAGACATTTGTAACATGATATTAGTCAGAGTCATAGAGTCATAGTCATAGAGTTGTACAGCATTGAAACAGGCCCTTTGGCCCACCGCGTCCATGCTGACCATAATGCCTATCTGTACTAATCCCACCTGCCTGCATTAATTCCATATCCCTCGATGCCTTGCTCATTCAAGTACCTGTCCAGATGCCTCTTAAATATTGCCACTGTTCCTGCCTCCATCACCTCCTCAAGCAGCTCATTCCAGATACCCACTATTCTTTGTGTGAAAAATTTGCCCTTTTGATCCCCTTTAAACCCCCTCCCTCTCACCTTAAATCTATGCTCTCTAGTTTTAGTCACCCCTACCATGGGAAACAGACTCTGGCTATCTACCCTATCTATGCCTCTCATAATTTTATATACCTCTATCATGTCCCCTCTCAGCCTCCTTCGCTCCAGGGAAAACATGCCTAGCCTAGCCTATCCAATCTCTCTTTATAACTCAAGCCCTCCAAACCAGGTTACATCCTTGTGAATCTTTTCTGCACCCTCTCTAGCTTAATCACATCTTTCCTGTAGTGCGGTGACCAGAACTGCACACAATACTCCAAATGCGGCCTAACCAACGTTATGTACAACTGTAACATGACGTCCCAACTCTTGTACTCAATGCCTCAGCCGATGAAGGCAAGCATGCCATATGCCTTCTTCACCACCCTGTCTACCTGTGTTGCCACTTTCAGGGAACTTGCACCCTTTGAAAAACTAAATTAATTATTTTCTGTAGTTGCAAGTATGCTTAAGTCTTCCTTTAAAGGGTTAACTAGTTTGTGTGCTGTGTCGAGCTTGCCTTTGCCAATACTAAATGGAGATGTAGGCAGATTCTGAACAACCTCCAGCTCTTATTAGATCTGCAAGAAAATTATCAACTGGGATCCTTCCAAATCCCAACAGGACTAATTTGATAAACTGGGATAATGTTTATTATAAGCCTGCAGTAGTTGTATTACACTCAATTATATATGTGTGTGTGTATGTTTTTTATTATATTGGATTCAATCTTAACAGGTTCATTGCAAATTGAGTCATCATAGAAGATAATGAGAGTTTAGGTAATTTCTTGCCATTATTGCACAATATTTCTTTGATACAGACAGTTTTGTACTTTTGAAGATGAAAGTAGCATTACTTGAGTTGAGAAACAGGATATTTCCAATTTTGCGACGAGGCAATTGAATTTTGATTACCTGATGAGGCTTGCAGTAGATTACTTGAATATCTGATGCATATAATATTTGTAACACACAGTTCCACTGTCCACTATATTCAATTGGCCGCACACCAAGGCAAGTCTTATGCAAGAAAATTGTTCAGGAAGGCTATACAGTATGAGAAACATTCAACCGCTCTTGGTGCAAAAGAATTGTATGTGATTTTGAAGAACCTTTCAAGAAATATACATTCAGTTTTTAATTCTCTACTTCTTTTGAGCCATCTATGGAATAGAGAGCACAAAGCTCTGTCACTATATTTTTCACCATGTTGGTAAATTCACAGAGGTGAGGTTTGTTCAATAAAGATAACATACTTCAATACATTTAACTTCTTTATTGCTCCCTCAACCCTTCCTCACAAACTTCCAAAAGCTAGTGCATGTGCCTAATCAAACCTGCAAACACACACATGAGTTGTATTACACTAATGTTCACACCTTGAAACATCAAGAGCTGCACTGTGCAGTTTGATGGCTCCATCTCCGACAGTTTCGGAGCGAAGAATGGAGTGAAATAGGGTTGTGTCCTAGCCCCCACTCTGTTCGGCATCTTCTCCATGCTCCTGACCTTCACCTTCCCTGCAGTTATGGAAGGAGTCTACTTGCACACTAGGTCAAGCTCTACAATCTATCAAGGCTGAAAGCAAAGACAGAAACATATTGCGTCCTAATAGAGAACTCCCCTACCCTGACGATGTTGTGCTAGTCGCCCACACAGAAACTCAGCTACAAAGACTCATGGACTGTCTCTCCCATGTCTGTTACTTGTTCTCCTTGACTATAAGCATCAAACAACCATGGTTGTAGGACAAGGTGTTGCATCTCCGCCCCTGATCACACTAAATAACACCCCACTGGAAGTGGTTAGTAAATTCTGCTATCTTGGGTCCATGGTGACAGACAATATGTCCTTTCAAGCAGAGCTCAATACACGCATAGGGAAATGCGACGACCTTTGGCCGACTCGCGAAATACGCATGGAATAACACCAAGCTGGCCCTTCGGACCAAGCTGATGGTTTATGAGGCCTGTGTTCTCAGCACCTTGCTGAATGGCTGTGAAACATGGGCAACTTACAGCTACCAGGAAAAGAAGCTCAATAATTTCCCTCTTTGTTGTCAGCAGCGCATTATGGGTATATCCTGGCAGGACAGATTCACAAATGCGGCAGTCCTCTCAAAGGCAGAGCTCCAAAGCTTGTTGGCATTAATCAAACAGATGCATCTTCGGTGGATCGAACACATCTGCAGGATGGAAGACGGTTGCATACCCAAGGACCTTCTGCACAGTGAAGTAGCCAGGACTGGACGACCAGTGGGGCGCCCAAAGCTCCATTTCAAGGATGCTTCAAGGTAATCAGGCAGAGTCAACATGGTTTTGTGAAAGGGAAATCATGTTTAACCAATTTATTGGAGTTCTTTGAAAAAGTAATGTGTGTGCTGTGGATAAAGTGGAACCGATGGATGGACTATACTTAGATTTCCGGAAGGCATTTGATAAGGTGCTACATCAAAGGTTATTGTAGAAAATAAAAGCTCATTGTGTAGGGGGTAACATATTGTCATGGACAGAAGATTGGCTAGCTAACAGGAAACAGAGAGTTGGCCATTTTCTGGTTGGCAAGATGTAACAAGTGGTGTGCCATAGGGATCAGTGCTGGGGCTTCAACTTTTTACAATTTATATAAATGACCTGGATGAAGGGACCGAAGGTATGGTTGCTAAATTTGCTGATGACACAAAGATAGGTAGGAAAGTAAGTTATGAAGAGGAGATAAGGAGGCTACAAAGGGATATAGATAGGTATCTGGCAAATGGAGTATAATGTGGGAAAATGTGAAATAGTCCATTTTGGTAGGAAGAATAAAAAAGAAGCATATTATCTAAATGGTGAGAGATTGCAGAGCTGTGAGATGCAGAAGGATCTGGGTGTCCTAGTGCATGAATCGCAAAAGGTTAGTATGCAGGTACAGCAAGTAATTAGGAAAGCTAATAGAATATTATCTTTTATTGTGAGGGGAATTGAATTCAAAAGTAGGGAGGTTATGCTTCAGCTATACAGGGCATTGGTGAGACCACATCTGGAGTACTGTGTACAGTATTGGTCTCCTTATTTAAGGAAGGATGTAAATGCATTGTAAGCAGTTCAGAGGTTTACTAGACTAATACCTGGAATGGGCAGGTTGTCATATGAGGAAAGGTTGGACAGGCTAGGCTTGTATCCGCTGGAGTTTAGGAGAGTAAGAGGCGACTTAATTGAAACATATAAGATCCTGAGGGGTCTTGACAGGGTGGATGTGGAAAGGATGTTTCCCCTTGTGGGAGAATATAGAACTAGGTGTCACTGTTTAAAAATAAAGGGTTGCTTATTTAAAACAGAGATGAAGAGAATTCTCTTAGAGGGCGCTCTCTTCCTCAAAAGGTGGAAGCAGAGTCTGAATATTTTTAAGTCAGGGGTAGATAGGTTCTTGATAAGCAAGGATGTAAAAGGTTATTGGGGGTAGGCGGGAATGTGGAGTTGAGGTTACAATCAGATCAGCCATGATCTTGTTGAATGGCGGAGCAGGCTCGAGAGGCCGAGTGGCCTACTCCTGCTCCTAATTCGTATGTTCGTATGTTTGTATGTGACATGAGGTTCTAAATGTCAACTATCGCACCTGGAAGTCACTAACTGGCGAAAGAAGGAAATGGCGACACATCCTTTGCACTGGTGTGCACTACCACCGATGGCCAGCTGCTACAGCAGCTTGGCAACAGGCGCCAAGGTCAAAAACAACAACTCACAGTTCTGAAGAAGGGTCACCGACCTGAAACGTTAATTCTGCTTCTCTCTCCACAGATGCTGCCAGACTTGCTGAGTATTTCCAGCATTTCTTGTTTTTATTTCAGATTTCCAGCATCCGCAGTATTTTGATTTTAACTCACAGTATCACTTGGCAGCTTCACGTGTGGCACTTTTGGCAGAATCTGCCTCGAGGATTGGCCTTCACAGCCATCAGCAAAGGTGCACCAAGAGAAGACACCCCACCTAAATGGATTGTTTACTGCACGTCCATCATCTTTCATAGCTGAAAGGATGCCAACCAACACCTCTTTAGTTTCACTGTTGGCTTGCACGGAATGAGTTTCTATCATACCGACCTCATACTCTTAATGATACAGGAATGAAATTCACATGTGCTAGCTTTGTCTGATGAATGATTACTTTGCTAAGGCAATATTTATAAAGCCATTAATTGAAATAACCTCATAACACACAGTGTGACTGCTGCAAATGAAGAGGAAATTTGACTTGCATTAAAGTCCATTTTCATTTAGACGAATTCCCTTCGAGGGAGAACTTTATTTAATCATGTGCTATTCAGTAATTGTGAATCTATTAGTATCAAGTCAAGCCAGAGGGATATGAGTTTTGACATGTGTGGCATCAGAATTCCTCCCCCCCCCCCCCAACTGGACTTTAAAACTGGACTTTGTGGAGTATGGGGAAGGAACCCCAACCCCCATGGACAATAGTACTGTGAATGAAAGCCTAACCTCAACACAAAGCACACAGAGGCAGGCTGCATTCTGATGGGTCAATTTCAAATATTCCAACATCACAACAGAACTGATACTGTTAAAGGACTGGAATTTGGGACATTATCATAACAGTGACACAGGATAACTGCCATCATGTTAAGTAATTGGGGAGGCCATATTGTTACAACTACCCGGCCCCAGACCACAGCATTCACTCCTGTCAAGACAGGAGAGAAACCTTTTCATGTATATCAGCTCTGGAGCCTGGAATACCTCACTTTGATGGAGCTCATTGTTTTCGATCATGGAAATAACATCAGCACTAAGTGGATCTGTCTGGACCAGGCAGGTAACAGAGGAAAGAGATTAAAAGGTGCTAAGTGCTGACCATCCAGCAGGATGGCTTCAGGAGATGTGTTTATGATATTTCAATAAGGATCATCATAAAAAGGACAAGATCGAAGGGTTTAGCACTGTAGTCAAGAAGGAAGGTCAGGAACGGTCAACCTAGCTCGTGGACCTACAAATTCTCACTGGAAGGGCTAACCTCGCAGAGGATTCTCAGTTATCAGCCAAATCCAAGAGGTATTTGGGGCTGACAGTTTAAAGCAATTTTAAGTGTAACAACCAAATCCTTGGAGGGTTTGGTGTTTTTAGTTGAGTACGTTTGGGGCAGAAACATGGGGTTTTGCCAATGGTTTTTCGAAACAGGTTTAACTTATAAGTCATGGTTACTTGTGTCTTTGAGTGGGAGCCGAGGTTAAATCATGGAGGGATTTAAATCGGACTAACCAATCAAGGTGTTGTGTGGTGTCCTTCAAATTAGTTTAGAGGTCTTTGTATCAGGGTGTTAGGAGGGTTTTAATAAACAAGTTTGTGGTTCAGCCCAACCATGTGTCTGTGCAATTTGTCCTTTATAAAATCCTAAAGTCAAGAACCATCAGTAAGGGGGGAAACGGGAGCGGGAACCTCTTACACATGTTTGTGTGAATTTGGAGGCAGGTGCATCATGCAAGCATGACGATTGATCTCACCCATTGAGATTTCAACAAAGAGTCCAAGGAGCAGTTATCTAATCTAGCACTGCTTTATGTGAATGTGCCTTACAGGACAGGAAAACAATGAAAGTGCAGAGGAAAAGAAAAGTCATGACAGAAAACAAATGGTAGACACAGGCAATGACTTGTACCAGGCTTTATCTAAAAATAAATATGGTTAGACACAAGACCCAAAACTTCATTGAGTCCAGATCTATTTCTGGGTGAAGTGGTGGGGATGCAAAGTCACTTTTGTGAATACCACAAGTCTTCTAACATATCATTTCCTTGTTTTTTCCCCAAAAATATACTTTATTCATAAAAAGCTGTAAAAAAAATACATTACAAAACAGTTCAAAACAGCTCCAAGTGGACATTCCAGAAAGTGCAAAGGAAATCAGTTTTTTTCAATACAGAAGTGAGTTGCCTCACAACCCTTCCATTCCATTTTACATGCAATGTACATTTTACAGCAAACCCATATTTTAGTGTGTTCCAGCCTCTTGGTTCACTATTGCGGGAGGACCTTACACAGTGGTCTTTCCCCGTTGAACCTTTGCAGTGGCTGCCCCAAGCTTTAGTGCATCCCTCAGCACGTAGTCCTGGACCTTGGAATGTGCCTGTCTGCAACACTCGGTCGTGGACAACTCTTTGCATTGGAAGACCAGCAAGTTTCGGGCAGACCAAAGAGTGTCCTTCACTGAATTGATGGTACTCCAGCAGCAGTTGATGTTTATCTCAGTGTGCATCTCTGGGAACAGAGCGTAGAGCACAGACTCCTGTGTTACAGAGTTGCTCAGGATGAACCTCGACAAAAGTCACTGCATTTCTTTTCACACCTGCTTTGCAAAGGCACATTCCAGAAGAAGGTGGGCAACAGCCTCTTCCCCACCACAGCCACCTCGAGGGCAGCATGCAGAGGGGGTGAAATTGTGGGTGTCCAGGAAGGATCTGATGGGGAGGGCCATTCTCACCACCAGCCAAGCTACATCTTGGAGCTTGTTTGAAAGTTCTGGTGATGAGGCATTCTGCCAAATGACTTTGGCAGTCTGCTCGGGGAACCATCCGACAGGATCCACGATCTCCTTTTCCCTTAGGGCCTTGAGGACATTCCGTGCAGACCACTGCCTGATGGTTTGGTGGTCAAAGGTGTTTTTCTGCACAAACTTTTCCACGAAGGATATGCGCTACAGCACGGTCCAACTGGATGGAGCGTTCAGCGGCAATGTGATCAGACCCATCCTTCGCAATACCGGGGACAGACAGAACCTCAGCATGTAGTGACACTTGGTGTTTACGTACTGGGGCTGTACACACAGCTTGGTGCAGCTGCACATGAAGGTGGTCATCGGGCTGAGGGCGACGTTGGGTACGATTTTCCACCTTTATCCAGAGGTTTGAACATGGTGTCTCTCTGGACCTGGTCCATTTGGGATCTCCAGATAAAGCGAAAAATGGCTTGGGTGACCGCCATGGCGCAGGAGTGGGGTATGGGCCAGACGTGCGCCACATACAGCAACAACGCGAGGGCCTCGCACCTGATGACCAGATTCTTAACCACAATGGAGAGAGAATGATGCTCCCACATGCTCAATTTATGGTTTACCTTGGCTGCTCGCTCCTTCCAGGCTTTGGCACACGCCCCGGCCCTTCCAAACCATATCCCCAGCACCCTCAGGTAGAGAGACCTGACGGTGAAGGGGACAAAGGATTGGTCGGCCTAGTTCCCAAAAATCAAGGCCTCGCTCTTGCCGTGATTTACTTTGGCTCCCAAGGCTAGTTCGAACTGGTCGCAGATGCTCATTAGCCTGTGAACGGACAGTAGATCCGAGCAGAAGATGGTGACGTCGTCCATGCACAGGGAGGCTTTAACCTGAGTGCCTCCGCTGCCTGGGATTGTCACCCCTCTTCTGCCTGCATCCTTCCTAATGGACTCAGCAAAAGGTTCAATACAGCAAACAAACAAGACAGGGGAGAGAGGACAGCCCTGTCTGACTCCAGATTTGATCGGAAAACTTTCTGATTCCCACCCATTGATTGAGACTGTGCTACTGATGTTTGTGTAGAGAACTTGGTTCCAATTGTGGATTCCCTCCCTATACCCCATTTTGGAGAGCACGTCCATCATGTGTGTGTGCGATCTCCTGTCAAAAGCCTTCTCCTGGTCCAAGCTTATGAGGCAGGTGTCCACCCACCTGTCTCGTACATAGACGATCATATCCCTGAGTAGCGTGAGACTATCAAAAATCTTCCTGCCGGGTACAGTACAGGTCTGATTGGGGTGAATCACCAACTCCAGAGCAGACTTGACCCAACTGGCGATGATTTTGGACAGAATCTTGTAATCTACATTAAGCAGTGAGATGGGCCACCATTTTCTGACTTCCGCTCTCTCCCCCCTTCTGCTTATAGATGAGGGCAATGATGCCTTGCCTTATGGATTCTGACATGCTGTCGGCCAGAAGCATACTCTCGTACACTTCTAGCAGGACTGGGCCGATCCAGTCCCACAGAGCAGAATACAACACAACCGGTAAGCTGTCGCTTCTGGGAGTTTTACTCGTCTCAAAGGATCTGACAGCCTTTGTCAGCTCGTTCAGAGTTAGCAGTTTGTCCAGGCTCTCCCACAATGGGTGGCACAGTGGCGCAGTGGTTAGCACTGCAGCCTCACAGCTCCAGCGACCTGAGTTCAGTTCTGGGTTCTGCCTGTGTGGAGTTTGTAAGTTTTCCCTGTGTCTGCTTGGGTTTCCGCTGGGTGCTCTGGTTTCCTCCCACAGCCAAAGACTTGCAGGTTGATAGATAAATTGGCCATTGTAAATTGCCCCTAGTGTAGGTTGGCGGTAGGAGAATGGTGGGGATGCGGTAGAAAATATGGGGTTAATGTAGTATTAGTATAAATGGGTGATTGTTGGTCGACACAGACTTGGTGGGCCGAAGGGCCTGTTTCAGTACTGTATCTCTAAATAAATGCTGTCATCTAAGACCTCCATGATAGATGACAGGAAGGACTGGGAGGCCTTGATGTCCGTGGGCTTTGTGTCATACAGCCCGGTATAAAAGGATTTCTCATCCTTAGTATGTCGGACTGCAAAGACGTTACTGAGCCATCATCTTCCTTCAGGCTGCTGATCACAGAGCTCTCTCTGTGTACCTTTTGGAAGACGAAACACAAGCACATCTCAGCCTGCTCAACGGAGCAGACTCTGGACTGAAAGATGATCTTGGATCCCTCTGTGGCAAAGAGCGAGGCCTGCTGTTTCTTCAACTTTTGGAGATCCTCCTTGACCTCAACCCCCATCGACTGCAGCCGGAGCAGATCTTGCATTCTTTTTTGGAGTCGGAACATTTCCCTCTGTCTCTCTCTCACCCTCTGAACACCTTTGAGGATAAAGAATCTCTTGATGTTCTCCTTGATCACTTCCCACCTGTGCACCGGAGACTCAAAGAGGAGTTTCATGGTTCTCCAACCTTTGTAATCCCTTTTGTGTTCCTCGATGTTCTCTGTGGTCAGCAGTTTCATGTTCAGCTTCCATATCCCCCTGCCAACCCACTGGTCGTCCTGTAAGTGACAGTCGGCCAGTAAGAGGCAGTGGTCAGAGAAGAACATCAGCTTGACATCGATGGATCTGACCGTGAAAGCACGGGACACAAACAGGAAGTCAATCCTGGAACGAGCAGACCTGTCCGATCTTGACCATGTTTATCTATGCTGTGCACTGTCTGCAGGTTTGCTAAAGGTGTTGTGCAGCTTGGCATCTTTTACTGTTTCCATTAGGAATCTGGACGTAGCATCCAGTTTGCTTTCGTCACTGCTGGATCGTCCAGCTGTATCGATGATGCTGTTGAAGTCACCGACAAGAATGACCGGCCTGGATATCACCTGCAGCAATGGGAGCTGCTGGAGGACGTTCAGTCGCTCGCTGCATTGCACCGGATTAACCGGAGCGGAGCATTGTTGTACATTACATCTGCTATGAGGAGGCGACCTTTTTAATAAAAAAAATCACAACAGATGAAACCACCCCCTTTACTTCAGAGATGATGAATTTGCCTCCCCGCAGCAGAATACACAGGCCGGAGGAACGGGAATCATTTCCGCCTGACCAGGTCGATGGCCCGTGGGACCACCATCGCGACCGTTGCCTGTAGGAGCTGAGGTGCGGAATTCCACACTCCTGAAGAAACAGCAGGTCGGCTTTGACCTTGGTGAGGTAGTCCAAGATCAAAACACATCGCGTAGTGGATTTAATGCTACGCACTTTAGTCGAAGCAATCTTTATACCCATTTTAAAGTTGGGTGTCGCTTACCACACCAGGTGTTCTTGCTAGTCTCAGTCCTTGGGTACGTTCCTGCATGTACACAAGCTGTTTCACATTCGTTGGGCTCCGATACCCCTCCTGGTTATTCATGGGGGGGTTCGTTCTGCTGGGGTGACATGGGGGCGGTCTTTCAGGCAGCAAGGCTTGAGCTGTCCTCTTCTGACGGTGTCTTTCTCCTCTGTTCCTCCTTGAAGACATCACTGCTCCTGGCTTCCTGGAGCTGGAGTGCGCCAGACGCTTCGCTGCACTCGGTCTCCGGGAGCTGGGGTACGCCAGGTTCGGCGCTTTGGAGTTTGGGCATGCTAGGCCTGTCACAGCTTCCAGTGCCCTGGAGCTGGGGGACTTTATCTTCCAGCTCCTTTGAGTCCTGCTCCTTCTTTAGCAGGTGCCGTAGTTCCAGCCCTTCCTTGTCCAATGAGGAGCAGCTGCCATGGTCTGTCTCAGACGGTAGCCTCCGTTTGCCACTGGTTTGGGTGGTGACCTGTTCCTTTTTTGGAGGCTTCTTCTTTGTGGTTTTCCTTTTTACCACTTGCCACTGACCAGTTTGTCCATCTGCTGCCTCCTCCTCCATTGATTCTGTCTGTAGAGGAGGGGTTTCCAGGGACAGGGTAGGTGCTGGATCACTAGTTGCAGCTGCCTCCCCCTTCTTCTCCTTCTCAGATGGACTTTCCACGTTATGGGGAGGATTGCTTGTCTCCCTCTCAGCACCAGACGCATTCACTGTTCCTTCTCCCGGCCTTTCCTTGGACCTTGCCACCTGTGCATAACTGAGGCAGCATTTGGGGCAGGTTTTGTAGAGGTGGCCTGCCTCACCGCACAGGTTTCAGCACTTGCTCTGTTTACAGAGCTTGGTCTGATGGCCTCCTTCTTGCAGTTCTTGCAGGCGACTGTGCTGCAGTTGGCCACCACATGACCAGATTTGCCACAGGTTCTACAAACTCTGCGCTGCCCCGCGTAGACCAAGATGCCTCGACTTCCCCCGATAGCAAAGTTAGAGGGAGGATGGATGATGGCTCCATTGGCATTGACCTTCAAGGTGACCTTGACCTGCCGCTTGCTGATCCAAATCCCAAACGAGTCCTTGACATCAGTACTGCTGCTTGCCCCCTTGACATACGTGGCGAGGAAGGTGAGTACATCCACGACAGGAGCATGGGGGTTGCAGAGGTGAATTGTCACCACCCGGTCGCATTGCGACGACAGCATGAAGAGTGGCTCCACTGTGAGAATTGACAGCGGTGTCTGGTCTCCCCTCTCCTTGAAGACCTTCAGGAACTTGGTGCAACCCGCTACATTCTTGAAAGTCACGTCGAAATATCCACTGCTGGAGAAGTCCTGCAGGCAGAAGATGTCCGTAGCTTGGAATCCACAGCAATCAATAAGGATTTTCTTAATGAAGAAGTTACAGTCAACAGGTGCACCTCCTTCATTATCCTTCACGACCACCCGAACTGTGTTACGCACTCCCTGGCCTGAAGCTCGAGAATTGGTTCGAGCCATTTTGCTCAAAACTAACCTGCAACAAGATCAAAGGCCACTGATCATGGTCTTTCTTTGGTACTTGGCGATTCTCCAATATCTATGTGACTTTATTGCATTCTATCCAATAACATGTCCTTCAGTAGCTCATGGAGCACCTCTTTATCATCTTCAAATGTTAACCTGGGGTCCATATTTTTGATGGATGTCATTAATTATCCAATAAAATAAAACAAATTGGACTTATTAACCATTTAAAAGCAACAGTTACATTCTCCTAATGGTGAAATTTCCTTAAGGATGGAAAGATTTAATTGGTACTAAAACAGCTATTTAAATATTAACAATGAACAAAAGCTCTTCCTAATCTTGACATCCTTGGAGATGACTGAGACGATTTCATATTTCCAAGGAAAGACGCAGAAATAATTGTGCAACTAATCACCTCATATTGAGCCCTGTTAAATTAGATTCATGGTAATATTTACACTATTTTCTTTTATTTCTTCTGGGATGTGGGTGACACTGGCAAGGCTATCTTTATTGGCCATCCCTAGTTGCCCTGTGAAGGTAGTTTTTAAATCCAAATCAATTACTAAATTGGAACCAGTAGTGGTTCCAACACTGAGCTATGGGGCTCATCCAACCATCTCCCCTCACAATCACTGCCCCCACAAAAACTCATCTGTAGATGAGTGTTATTTATTTTCTACCCTTCAGTAATTTCTTAGCAGTTCCCAGAATTTACCCTGAATCCCCACAGCTTTGAGGTTCACTAGTAGCCTTTCATGTGGTACTTGGTCAGATTTCTTTTGGAAGTTTTGATATACCACATCTTAGGGCTTTCCAAAATCTACTTAAATTGTCACTTCCTTGAAGTCAAGAAGCTTGGTCAGAGCAAATCTCCCCATTCTGAGACTTTTTCATGATTCAAGAGACAATCATTGACGCAGTGAACATATGTGATTAACATAGCACAGACCCTGAATGTTACACTCTGTACAAACTGCTGCATCATCTAAACCATGGACTATTCTTGCTTAATGATCTTTATTACTACATACTCTTAAGTGTTGAGTGTACTGACATTTTACAAATTTTTCTCTTTGTTTTCCCTTTTCTCCTTAAAACACTGATCGAGCTGGACAACACATGCATGGGTACCTATGGTATTTATGCTTCATGGTGGATCTTGGAAGAAGGCTATTGTATTGTAGCTGAGCTGCTGCCACCCCGGGTGAGATCAGCTTACTGTCCACACCAGGGATTGAATTTACAACTTTGAACCCAAGCTCACTACCACACCACATGCTTCATTTGCCCACAAATCCATCATTGAGCAACAGTGCTGTATTAGTTTGTATTTATGTCCATTAAAACCCTCTGTAAAACCTAAACCTGTTAAAAAAATTGATAGGTTTTGTTAATGCAATTATAGTTATAGAATAACATTGAACTCTGTTCCATTCTCCCAATTTCTCCATCTCCGTTCATCTGCTCTGATGATGCAACCTTCCACAACAGCGCTTATGATATGGCTTCATTTTTCCCAACCGAGGATTACCCTCCCACTGTGGTTAACAGGGCCCTCAAACGTGTCCGACCCATTTCCTGCACTTCTGCCCACACCCCTACCAATCTCTCCCAGAACCGTGACAAGGTTCCCCTTGTTCTCACATTCCACCCCACCAGCCTCCACATCCAAAGGATCATCCTCCGCCATTTCCTTTCTCCTCCCTTGTCAGCATTCTGAAGAGATTGTTCCCTCCGCGACACCCTGATCCACTCCTCCATTACCACCAACACCTCATCCCCATTCCACGGCACCTTCCCATGCAATCACAGGAGCTGTAATACCTGCCCTTTTACCTCCTCTCTCCTCACTATCCAAGGCCCCAAACACTCCTTTCAGGTGAAGCAGCGATTTACTTGTACTTCTTTCAATTTAGTATACTGTATTCGTTGCTCACAATGTGGTCTCCTCTACATTGGGGAGACCAAACGCAGATTGGGTGACAGCTTTGCGGAACATCTCCGCTGCGTCCGAAAACATGACCCTGAACTTCCGGTTGCTTGCTATTTCAACACAGCCCCTGCTCCCATGCCCACATCTCTGTCCTGGGCTTGCTGCAGTGTTGCAGCGAACATCAACACAAGCTCAAGGAACAGCATCTCATTTACCGATTAGGCATGCTACAGCCTACCGGATTGAACATTGAGTTCAATAATTTCAGAGCTTGACTGGCCCCTCTTTTATTTGATTTTTATCTTTATTTTTATTTTGTTTCATCAATTTTTTTTTACCATCTGCCTGCCCGCTGGTTTTTTCCTTTTTCTCATGTTTGTGCTGTTGGCTCGGGCTGTTCATTATACTGTCAATTCACATCCTCCCTACACTAATGCTTTGTCTTTCACCACACCATTAGCACACTCTCTTTGCATTTGCCTTTTCCTCATGACCTCCTGGTCAGTTAATCTCTCCGACCCTCTGTCCTATCAAAACCTTCCCTTTTGTTCTCTTTTTCCCCACCCCCGCTTTATTTGCTTAAAACCTATTACATTTCAAACCATTGCCGGTTCTGATGAAAGGTCACTGACCTGAAACGTTAACTTTGCTTCTCTCTCCACAGATGCTACCAGACCTGCTGAGTATTTCCAGCACTTTCTGTTTTTATTTCAAATTTCCAGCATCTGCAGTATTTTGCTTTTATATTATTTAACTCACTGTTGTCATTTTCATTTAATTACTGCCACTAGTGATATTTATGTGATCACATGCTGTGCAAAACATCAACTTTTCATGCTTTTCAATAATTATGATGATGTGCTATTAATGCTGTGAAATCCATATTTACGTTCACAATGGGACCTTTGCCGATTTGCATTTTGTCAATAACAGCATTTTTTGGACAAAATCCTCTGATTTGTTCCATGTGAATTGATTTTTATGATAGAATCATTGAATAGTACAGCGTAGAAGGAGGCCATTTGGCCCATCGAGTCTGTGCTGGCTTTCAAAGAGCAGTCAGTTAATCCTATTTCCCGTTCTTTCCCCATATTCCTGTAATTTTTTTTCTTCAAGTATGTAGCTAATTACCTTTTGAAAGCTACTACTGAACCTATATCTACCATTGTATCAGGCAATGCATTCGAAATTCTAACCACATGTTACATTAAAAACCTCATGCCGCCTCTGGTTCTTTTGCCAATTATCCTAAATCTGTGCTCTTTGGTTATCGACCCTTCAGCCATGAGAAACTGTTTCTCTTGATTTATTCTGTTTAAACCCTTCTTGATTTTAAACACCTCTGTTAAATCTCCTCCTAGCCTTCTCTGCTCAAAGGAGAACGGCTGCAGCTTCTCCAGTCTATCTACATAACTGTAATCCATGATCCTTGGAATCATTTGAGTAAAACTCTTCTGAATCATCTCCAAAGCCTTCATACCTTTCCTAAAGTGTCGTGCCCAGAACTGAATTCTATACTCCAGTTGGGGCCAAACTACTGTTGTATATAAGCTAAGCATATCCTCCTGGCTTCTGTACTTTATGCCTCTATTTATAAAACCCAGGATTCCCTGGTCACAAAATTGAAGCCCCAAACTGGAAAAAGTCAGGCGGCATCTCCAGGAGTCTCCCTTTTAGGCTGCAGTATGATATGGAAATGGAGCAGAGTGCACAGCGGATGGAGGAGAAGGAGGGCTCTCAATAGAAGGCCTTACCCACCAAGCGTCATGAGGGAGCACTTCTCCGACCTTTACTTCAGCCAGGAGCAGTTTGTGAGGCGCCTGCATTCAACAACGAGTTGGTCATTGAACTATGCCATCTCCTACAACCCAACCTGCAGCCATGGGGACCCAAATGTGCAGGGTGCAATCAATTGCATCTATATGCTTCTGCAACTCCCACATGTTAACAGGGAGATATTCCCTAACTGTAAGGGCTACCACTCTATCAACGCCCAGTTGGTGTGCGATCATGACCTGAAGATCCTTCTGTGCATGCCTGCTATGCTGGCAGCAGCCACGATGCCTTCACCCTAAGGCAGTCAGCCATACCGCCACCTTTGGGCCGCTACAAAGAACCAGGGACTGGTTGCTGGATGACAAGGGATACCTGACAAATATCTGGCTAATGACTCTCCTCTGCCACCCAATCACATGAGGACAGCCATGCAGCAACAAGAAACGTCGTGCAGCAAACAATCGGTGTCCTTAAGCAACAGTTCTGCTGGCTGGACCGCTCAGGGGGAGGCCTCCAGTACTCACAAGAGTGTGTGTCTACTGTCGTGGTGGTCTGCTGCATCCTCCACAACCTAGCTATTATAAGGGCACATCCCTTGTCACCAGGAATTTGGAGGCCACCTTGGGGGAGAAGGAGAAGGAAAGGAGGCAGGGAAGAGTCATCCATGACACATTCACTACAGGCAGACTGCCCATGAGTGGCTACTGAGACTCCAATTCCCCTAAGATGTCATCCCATCATCATCATTGCTCCACAATTCCCCACCTTTCAATCCATCTTCTACAGACCATCACAGCATCCTCTTGGCCAAAATCTCAAATAAAAACCGCCAACAAAAAAAAAATTGATAATAACTTTATCCAACAACACTTCCAGTAATACACACAAAACCAAACTATTCAACCTTGTTTATTCCCTTAGTGCCTGTCTTGCAGGTGTCTTTGTCTATCGAATGATCCTATGCAGTGCTACCCCAGTGGCTTCATTATGGCTGATGGAAGGCTGCTGAATTTCACTGGGGGAGACTGCAGTTGGCCTTGCAGGATGCCCTCGAGCAGCTCTCCCAGCTTCCAACTGCACCACCTCGGCATGGGCAGCAGCAGTCTGGGCTGGCTGGCTGAAAGGCATCTGCAGGGACCCTGATGGAGTGGCAGTGGTGCAAACACGAATGCTATGATCCTGAGAGAGGACAGCAGGCTCATGCACTATTAAGCCACCGGCACTCCCCTGTGCAGCACCTCAGCAACTTTAACAATCTGTTGGAATACAGATCACCGGACTGGCGTGAGAGTCTGCAAGCTCCATTGAGCACTGATGGCAGCAGTCTGAGCCTGCATGACAACAAGCGTGGATTTCATGACCTCTGTCTGACCTTCTACGCAGCACTGAGATATTGGGTGGTTTCCTCCTGTGCTGCAATGGAAACTGAGACATCAGCCACCAGGCACTGCGTCACAGGGTCTGCAAGTGCTTTTATGGTCCTCTATACTCCCTTGACAGTGACAAGAAACTCTGTGGCAGATCAGTCAATGCACCAAGCATCTCGGCATGCAGGCCCATCAGTGTTCTCGTATAGGTTGCCCCATCAAAATCCTTATCTGAGTTCTCTGCAGCAGAACTTCTCTGTGACCTCACCCTCTGGTGAGATGGTACGTGAACTATCCTTTCCCCTGGCTTGGTGGCAATCCACTCATGCCAGTGATTGACGATGTGCTAAATCCAACTCTATGTGAGCCTGTAAAGTTCACGCAGTGCCGGTATCTGAGCTGGTGGCTGTGATTGTCAGATTCAAGTGATGGTGCTTCTTCATTAGAAGACAGCTGAAGCTGTTGCCCTTCCTCATGAGGCTGCAGTGGCTGGCCAGGAGGCAGTTCTTGCAAATCTGAAAGCAACAGTACAGAAGCGGAGGGTTGCAGTGGGGGAAAGAGGATTGGGGTGGAAACCGTGGTAATGCCATATGCAACTTGTAGTTAATGCCAGATAGCAGGATGAGGGTGAGGTGGGATTTGAGAAGAGGCTTAAGGTTCGGAACATACCATCATCCCGAATGTTCTTGGCAACACCAGCTGCAACGGTCTCTGTCACTGCTGGCCCCATGATGTGGAACACCATCTCCACCAGAGAGCTCAGGTGATGCAGCCGTGCCTGTCCCGCTCCGGTTCTGTTCTGCTTCCTCCTTGTTCTGTAAGAGACAGGGAAAAATGTCAGTGAGTACATTGCAATGTGTTAGTGTGATGTGTCTGCCATAGCTGAATAGTTGGACATATGTGGAAGCAGTGAGAGGGCGTTGTGAGGCTGTATCATTGTTATATGTGTCAGGATGGGCCGGTCCAGAAGGCCCTGGCGAGGTGGGGTGAGGAATGGGCATGCAGTCTGTGGGAGGGGTAAAATAGTTCCCGGTGGGTGTCCTCCGTGGGCCACAAATTGCCCATGAAGGAGGAGTGCCCCCCTCCAAGCCTGCAGGGAAGGCACCGCGTTTTACAAGATGTCCTTCCCGTACGTGGAGGCAACCGCCCCCCCCCCCCACACTGGTAAGATCCCAGCAGCAGCGGGAAGAGGCCATTAATTGGATGTTAATAGGTCACTTAAGAGCCTCAATTGGCCTCTGGGCGGGAAGGCTGTTGTTGGCCTATCCCATTCCTGTGAACATCGCTGGGTGACGGGGAGGCGATGGGCCCTCCACCCTGCCACCACCCTGCCATCCGTCACGATACTCCATGCCCCACCCTCTGATCCCCCCTCTGGGGCCGCACAAATTCCTGGCTAAATTCTTTTTTAATCCATTGCTTTGACAGTCGTACCACTGGATTATTGTTGTTATCCTACAATGCCCCCTACTGTTAGACTTAGTTTTTGCTACATTTCATTTTTATAAGAGCAGTAAAGAAAGAACTTGGATTTATAGAAAGCATTTTACAAGCTCAAAATGGTCCAAGTGCTTTCACAACCAATGATGTATTTTTGAAATATAATCTTTGTTTGCATGCAGCAAGGTTCCCACAAATAGCAATCAGATGATGAGCAGTTAATCTCTTTTAGGTGTTGGTTGAGGGATAAATATTGTCCAAGACACGGGAAGAACTACCGTACTCTTCTTTGAACAGTGCCATGTGATCTTTTAAATCCAGTTGAGACCTCAATTTAACATCTCATTCAAAAGGCAACACCTTTGACAGTGCAGCAATTCATCAGTACTGCACTGATGTGTCAACCTAGATTATGTACTTAATTCTCTGGAGAGGGATTTAAACCCATATGCTTCTAACTCAGAGGCAAGAGTATTACCACCCTGTGCCAATCACAGTTAAGAAAGCTAATTTGAACTTCAAAGACAGCAAATCGACAAAAGGACTGTCTAGTGAGTTTATTAGGCCACACTGAAAAAGTAGGGTACTAAATTTGTCATCTGTGCTGTGCTAACTACTCTCAGCTGGGGTGCCAGTGGGATGCTACAATTATACAGAAGCTTTGGACTAGGGAAGGGGAAAATTACTCTTACTTTAAGCTCCGATTTGCTCTTTGGTCGTCAGTGGTCAAAAATGTATGTGTGAAGATATCAGTTGAAGCAAGGACAAGCAATTTTGATTCTCTTAGAATAGCTGAGTGACACACATTGGTCTGCATTTTGCAATGATAATAACAATAATAACCAAGCTCCACCATTGTCCAACTGGGTGGGAAGCCCCTCGCCTACTTCCACTCTTACCAATCCAGCCATAGTCAGAGAATCGCCTTCAATGGCTTCTCTTCCCGCTCTGGCACCATTGTTTCTGGTGTCCCCCGAGGATCTACCCTTGGCTCCCTTCTATTTCTCACCTACCTGCTGCTCCTCGGCAACATCATCTGAAAAGTTTCCAAATGTACGTTGATGACACCCAAAAGTTCTACTGTCTCTAAATTGTCAGACTGCTTGTTTGGCAGAGCAGAAAATTCCTCCAATTAAATAGTGGGAAGATGAAAGGCATAGTTTTTAGTCCCCACCACAAACTCCTCTTCCCCGCTACCAATTCCATCTCACTCTCAAGCAATTGTCTGATGCTGAACCAGACTGTTCGCAACCTGGGTGTTATATTTGACCCTGAGATGAGCTTTCAACCATGTATCTGTGCCATCACTAAGACCACCTATTTCCACCTCTGTAACATCACCCAACTCCACCCCTGCTCAGTTCACCTGCTGCTGAAACCCTAATGTATGCCTTTGTTATCTTTAAATTTGACTATTCCAATGCACTCCGGGCTGGCCTCCCATGCTCTACATTCGGTAAACTTGAGGTCATTCAGTACTCTGCTGCCCATATGTTAACTCGCCCATCAGCCCTGTGCTCACTGGACTACACTGGCTCCCATTAAGCAGTAACTTAATTTTAAGATTCTCATCCTTGTTTTCAAATCCCTTCATGACTTCACCCCTCTCTATCTCTGTAATCTCTTCCAGTCCTATAATCTGCGAAGATATTTGCACTCCTCTAATTCTGCCCTCTTCAGCATCCCCAATTATGATTGCTTCACCATTGGCAGCTATGCCTTTAGCTGTCAAGACCCTGAGTTCCGAAAGGGAATTTCCTCCTTAAACCTCTCCACCTCTCTACTTTTATTTTTTCCTATAAGATGCTCCTTAAAATCTAACCCTTTGACCAAACTTTTGGCCATCTGCCCTAGTATCTCTTTACATGGCCTAGTATCAGATTTTGTTTGAGAATGCTCTTGTGAAGTTCCTAGGGATGTTTTACTAAATGACAGGCACTATATAAATACAGGTTGTTGTTGTTGAGGCCTTTAGTGCTCACTGTGATAACACAGAAAATCTAACAGCAACTTCTGGAGTACACACATTGTTATGACGGTGCTTTTATATCTTTTGCTAGATTTTTTTTGAGAACTCATGTATTTTAGAATTATAAACATTGTTTTATTTGGGAAAACTGAAAAGGATTCCATAGATTTTTTCACTGGGGTCATTGAAAGGACAGTGAGAGGCCTTGTTTGAAAACAACATTTAGTGGAAGTCACCTGTCTTCAGATAAATGCCCAGCAGGGGTTTTTTGACTTGGGTGAGATTTTTACAGAGAAGTGACAGGTCAAGATTTATAGGGATCAGGAGGCTTGATTCTTGAGATACTTGATTTTGGTTTTGCTTTGGACTGTGTGTTGGAGTGTAAATTGTTTTGAAGACAGTTGGAGAAAACCAGTCAAGACGCTGTCGCCATCAGCATCCTCTTCCGTCTCTTTAAGAACTTCCTGAGAATCAAATGTAAGAAATGAAGAAACTGCTGCTGCATTTCTCCTGAAAAGCTGGCCAAACTGATCTTCAATGTTGCCTGAAAAGAACTGTTCTAGAAAGATCCCAGTGACAGCCATCTATGCATATTTGGCATGCCAAACCAAAAAGGGATAACTGGCATCTTTCCATAGCTTCTTTTTTTTCTCAAGAATTTGCAAGCATTTGGCCAAAATATTCTTTTTTGTTTTTTTTTGTAACAGAGCTTTAAGGAGAAAATCTAATTTTTTCGCTTAACCGATGGTGTGTGTGGGCTAAGGTAAATTGCAACTTTCATATTTCACTCTGTGTGTTAATGCTTTGCTTCGCTACTGGTTATGTATTGTTTCATAATAAACTGATAATTTTGTTGTTTATTCAAGAAACATGGTTAGTGTATTTTATTCTGGGTTGAAGAGTAGATTCTAGGATTGAAAACAAAGGGTGTGGTAATAGTTGCAGTAAAAGACAAAGCATTTGTCCAGAGAGAGTGTTAATGGCAGGATAATGAGTGGCTCTGTCCAAAAGCAAAATCATGAAAAACGAGTTTAAGATCAGCACATGTTAAAAAAAAAATCAAAATGGGGGTCAGGGTCTGAAATTGCTGAACACAATATTGAATCCAGAAGGCTGTAAAGTGCCTAATCGGAAGATAAGGTGCTCTGGCTCTAGTTTGCATTGAGCTTCACTGGAACACTGCAGGAAGCTGAGGACAGAAATGTGGGCGTGAGAACAAGGTGGTGAATTAAAATGGCAATAACCAGAAGCTCAGGGTCATGCTTGCAGACTAAGCGGAAGTGCAAGGCGGTCACCCAATCTGCGTTAGGTCTCCCCAATTTATTTATTTATTTTATTTAGAGATACAGCACTGAAACAGGCCCTTCGGCCCACCGAGTCTGTGCCGACCAACAACCACCCATTTATACTAATCCTACATTAACCCCATATTCCCTACCACATCCACACCTTTCTCCTACCACCTACCTACACTAGGGGCAATTTACAATGGCCAATTTACCTATCAACCTGCAAGTCTTTGGCTGTGGGAGGAAACCGGAGCACCTGGCGGAAACCCACGTGGTCACAGGGAGAACTTGCAAACTCCACAAAGGCAGTACCCAGAACTGAACCCAGGTCGCTAGAGCTGTGAGGCTGCGGTGCTAACCACTGCGCCACTGTAGAGGAGACCGCATTGTAAGCAGCAAATACAGTATAATATATTGAAAGAAGTACAAATAAATCACTGCTTCACCTGGAAGGAGTGTTTGGGGCCTTGGATGATGAGGAGAGAGGAAATAAAAGGGCAGGTGTTACACCTTCTATTGCATGGGAAGGTGCCATGGGTTGGGGATGAGGTGTCGGGAGAGATGGATGAATGGTCCAGGGTGTCGCGGAGGGAACGGTTCCTTCGGAATGCTGACGGGGGAGGGAAAGGGAAGATGTATTTGGTGGTGGCATCATGCTGGAGATGACGGAAATGGCAGAGGATGATCCTTTGGATGTGGAGGCTGGTGGGAAGGAAAGTGAGGACTAGGGGAACCCTATTGCGGTTCTGGGAGGGAGGGGAAGGAGTGAGGGCAGATGTGTGGGAAATAGGTAGGACACAGTTGAGGGCCCTGATGCGATGGAGAAGGAGAAACTGGGAGAATGGAATGGAAACCTTACAGGAGGGAGGGTGTGAGGAAGTGTAGTCAAGACAGCTATGAGAGTTGGTGGGCTCACAATGAATATTAGTAGACAGCCTAAACCCAGAAATGGAGTCAGTGAAGTCAAGGAAGGGAAGGGAAGTGTCAGAAATAGATCATGTGAAGCTAAGAGAAGGGTGAAAATTGGAAGCAAAGTTGATGAAGTTTTCCAGTCAGGGCAAGAGCAGGAAACGGCACTGATACAGTCATCAATGTACTGGAAAAAGAGTTGGGGGAGGGGGCCTGAGTAAGACTGGAACAAGGAATGTTTGACGTACCCCACAAAAAAAATAGGCATAACTAGGAGGAAGTGAGTGGAGTTGAAGAAGAAGTTGTTCAATGTGAACACAAGTTTAGCCAGGCAGAGGAGGGTGGTGGATGGGGACTAGTTGGTTCAAGGAAGATGCGGAGATCCCTCAGACCATCCTGATGGGGCATGGAGGTGTAGTGAGAGATTGGACGTCCATAATGATGAGGGAGCGGTTAGGGCCAGGAAACTGGAAATTGTTTAAATAGCATAGCGCATCAGAAAAGTCACGGATGTAGGTGGGAAGAGCCTGGACAAGGGAAGAAAAAAATAGAATCCAAGAAAGGAAAAAATAAGTTCCTTGGGACAGGAACAGGCTGAAACGATGGGTCTACCAGGGCAGACATGTTTGTGGATTTTGGGAAGGAGGTAGAAGCAGGCTGTTTGAGGTTGCAGGACTATGAAGTAGGAACCTGTAGAGGGAAGATCTCCAGAGGAGATGAGATCAGTGACAGCCCTACAAACAGTAGCTTGATGTTTGGTGGTGGGGTCATGGTGCAGGGGGAGGTAGGAAGAAGTGTCTGAGAGTTGGCTCTCAGCCTCTGCAAGGTAGTGGTCGGTACGCCAGACAACAACAGCACTGACCTTGTCAGCAGGTTTGATCACAATGTCAGGGTTAGACGTGAGAGAACAGAGCACAGCAAGTTCAGAGGGAGACAGGTTAGGGTGAGTGAGGGGAGCGGAGAAATTTCAGACAGCTAATGTCATGCCGACAGTTTTCAATGAAAGGATCACAAGCGGGTAAGAGACCAGAGGGAGGAGTCCAGGTGGAGGGAGAATATTGGAGGTGGGTGAATGGGTCTGCTGGTCAGGGGAAAACTCCTGGCCGAAGTAGTGAGCCCAGAGGTTAAGGAAGAAGAGCTCAATGACATGCTGAGTGTGAAATTTATTGAGGTGGAGGCATAAGGGGATAAAGCTGAGTCATTGGCTAAGTAAAGATTGTTCAGCATCAGAGAGGGGAAGGTTAGAGGGTATTGTGAACACACCACAAGGGGTGAGATTAGAAGAAGGGATGGGGTCAGAGGGAAGTGAAGGGGCAGAAAGATCGGGAGGGGCATTGGTACCCATGAGTTGTTGAAGCTTATGTTCCTTAACACCTGAAAGGAACAGAAATTTTTTTTTTGTTAAAGCATTTGGATATGATGAAGGATGAAATGAAATTGCAGAGCAGGACAGCATTGAGATAGGATGAGTTGGTGTTGCTGAAGAGAGAGGTTGAGTGTGTATATGTGCCAGCACATGGCACTGAGTGTGGATCTCAGGAGGCAGCGAGTACAGCAATCTTAGGAACGTTGTATGTCTCAGAGATATCTGTAATCCAGAGTGGTTTCGAAATATGAAGGATGGAAATTCAATTGGAATCCACGTGGAATAAGGTCAGAGCTGGATGTTATCTCTTTCTTGACAGAAACACACCAATCACGCAGACATGATCGGTGAATCTAAAAGGTGGGTTTGAAGATACTAACTTACGTACAGCCATACTGGGAGGTATTTTAACATGTCTTATTTCTGTGTCTGCTTTCAGCAAGTGCTTAGAGACCACATGGGTCTGTACATTACATCCTGTCTGGTGATGGACAGCCATTTCAGGTATGCCCTTTAAAGCAATACCACAACACTTAAAGAAATACAACAACATCGGAGACAGTCGCTGAGGAAGAAGATGTGGATGTGAAAGTGAGTTTTCGTCAACACCTTAATGAACACCAGGAGGAAAATGGATATCAATGAAGGTGAACAAGATAAAAGAGACAAACGGAAATCCTGTTGGAGGGAAGAGCAGAACTTCTTCCAGGTAGGCATTCCTGGAAGAGAAGTGGCAGAATTAAACACTAAAATAAAATCAAAATACTGCAGATGTTGGAAATCTGAAATAAAAACAGAAGGTGCTGGTCTGGCAACAACTGTGGAGGAAGGAACAGAGCTGACGTTTCAAGTCAGTTATGATTCTTCTTCAGAACCAAAAGAAGGTAGAAATGTGGTGGGTTTTATGCTGTTGAAAGGGGGGAGAGGGAGGAAGAAAAAAAGGGAAGATCTGTGATAGGGTAGAAGGTGGGACAGATTAAATGACAAAGATGTCATGGAATGAAAGGCAAAGGGAGTGGTAATAGTTGTAGTAAAAGACAAAGCATTTGTCCAGATAGAGTGTTAATGGTTTCCCTTCCCTTCCTCAACTTCCCTGTCTCCATTTTTGGGGATGGACTGTCGACTAATATTCAATATGAGCCCACCAACTCCCACAGATACCTCGACTACACTTCCTCAAACCCTCCCTCCTGTAAGGATTCCATTCCATTCTTCCAGTTTCTCTGGCTCTGTCGCATCTGTTTGGATGATGCAACCATTCATAACAGCATTTCTGAAATGTCTTCCTTTCTCCTCAACTGGAGAATTCCCCCTCACTGTGGTTGAGAGGGCCCTCATCTGTGCCCTACCTATTTCCCGCATTTCTGCCGTCACCCCTTCCCCTCCCTCGCAGAACCGCGACAGGGTTCCCCTTGTCCTCACTTTCCACCCCACCAGACCCCACATCCAAAGGATCATCTTCCGCCATTTCAGCTACTTTCAGCATGATGCCACCACCAAACACATCTTCTCTTCCCCTCCCATCTCAGCATTCCAAAAGGACCGTTCCCTCCGTGACACCCTCGTCTTTTCCTCCAAGAACCCCAACACCTCGTCCCCTTTTCATATAAATCGCAGGAGATGTAACACCTGCCCTTTTACCTCCTCTCTCCTCAGCATCCAACGCTCCGAACACTCTTTCCAGGTGAAGCAGCAATTTACTTGTACTTCTTTCAATATATTGTACTGTATTTGCTGCTCACAATGTGGTCTCCTCTACATTGGGGAGAGCAAACTTAGTTTGGGTGATCGCTTTGTGGAACACCTCCACTCAGTCGCTGAGCTTCCGGTCGCTTGTCATTTTAATTCACCACCTTGCTCTCATACCCACATTTCTGTCCTCAGAAACTCAACGAGGTGCTGGGTTTCTTGGAGGAAAAGACGAGGGTGTCGCGGAGGGAATGGTCCTTTCGGAATGCTGAGATGGGATGGGATGGGAAGATGTGTTTGGTGGTGGCATCATGCTCGAGGAGTTGCACCTCACCTTCTGATTAGGCACTTTACAGCTTTCCTGACTCAACATTGGCTGGAATTTTACATTGGGTGGGAGGCCCCACCCACTGGCTAGAATTTTTTTGCTCTCCAGGCTCTTAATTGGCCTTGGGCGGGACTTCCACCTCCTTGAGCTGGATTTCCAGTGAAAGTGCTAGAAGTACTCAGCAGATCTTCTCCTGCAGACACAAAGATGTATGTTGTTGGTCTCCCAGCAGGGACAAGCACAAGACATATGCTGGTGGTAGTCCAGCAGTTACTGATGGGGGCACACAGATGCCTCCTCCATACAGCCCTTTACCAGGGACAGTGTGAGGGTCTGCAGTGACAAAAGGCTGTCTTTCAGTGACATTTCGCCATGGCTTAGGCAGCTTGTCTGTATGCCTTGGCCCATGTCTGTGTTGGCACTCTCTCTCCACCCAACTCACTCTCCTGCTTTGACAGATGCAAGGCCCAAAAGCTGAAGGCTTTAAGAGATAATCACTTTTGCTGCCTGGATGAAGGCTTTGAGTGGCTTGTAGCACTGGATCCAGGTCCTTGGTGTGACCCCATGGCTGCTGACCTCCTCCTCAATCTGCAGCTAGGCTTCCTTGGTCTCCTCCTCCCATTCCTGGGGAAGGGAATCTCCCGCCTTTCCCTGGCAGTCTGTAACAGAACCTTGAGGGAGGCATCACCAAGGAATGGGGCCACCTAGGGTTTCCTTCTGCCGTCGTTCTGCAGTCTTTCTCCTGTGAAGAAATCCTTATATTTGGCAATGACACATTGAATGCATGGCTGGCAGCCCTTTACATAAGATGCAAGCACCTGCCGCGGAGTCAGCTGATGCTGGCATCTCCGCCTCTGTCACCGTCCACTGTATTGGACAACCCCCACCCCTCATTCACTTTCATTGGCTGGCTGCTGCTTGATTGTGTGCAACCAGCCGCTCATGACCACAACAGAAGCTGCACCTGTTTTCGGTCCTGACATCGGGACCTGTGGCTTTTGAATAAAATCCACTCCACATATAATTGCATGAAAATTGCATCTAATCAGCACTTGAGTGCAAAACCTGCAGGTGTTCTCTGTTTTAACACCTCCAGCAAGTTCAAATTATGGTAACCAGCAATTAGGACCAAACTGCAATTTAAAACCAGACTTTCAAACAGGCGTGTATTATTCGCACAACATCCATTTAGCGCTTGTTTTCATCCTTTCACCAATTCCCCACCTTGTGTCGCAGTGAGGATTCTTCACGCTGATTGGTTGAAGAGTCTTGCTGTGTCTTGCCCTGCTCACAGATGCTACAGATCTCCTGTAGAGGGTGCCACATTGGATCAGATGCTGGATTAGTACAAATCTTCACTGAGAAGGCTGGGAAAAGTTCCTTCGCCCCGAAAGCAAAATACAGGCCATTGTCCAGGTTCACACATGAACAATGACCACAGTGAGGTTAATGTTGGGTGGCCAGAAGTCAGTACTTTTAGGAGAGGATGGGAAAATTGGGAAAAAAAATTGCTGGTGTAGCAGGTACAATGTTTTCTCTGGAAGTTATTGGTCAGACCACTAAACACATGTTTGTTGTGTGTTGTTGTTGTAGTTGTAGTGTCGCTAGGGTGTTCTTGATAAAGCCTTGGAGTCTGGATAAGGTCAACTAATAACTCATTTCGAATTTACACATCTCTATTTACACTCTCCGCAAGCCTCTCTAGCTAGCATCCTTCGTGCTGCTACTGCCCTCTTCCAAAGTCCATTACCATGTGATGATATCATCATCACTACAGTGGGAGGGGTTGCTCTTGCAGACTCCAGCATTAACCTTTTCAGGTCCTTATACTACAATATTCTTTGCAGTTAGTAGCATAGAACTGTTATTCTTCGCCAGCACAAATGATTCCAGTGGCTGGTGCCCTTAGCTGTATGATGCTATCAGATGTCAGTATCAAGTCAAGTTGAAAACTACAACCACCTGTTCCAGAGCTACAAGTGCTCCCTGCAGTCCATTATATTATGAGTGCTAACACATAATAGCAGCTCTAGTGGATTATTTTTATCTTTTCCAGTTGAAGTGATTTACGTTCTAATTCTCAAATGAATCATGGAGAGGAATACGATTCATTGCACTGTTATGCTGCTACTCCCTGCTTACTCTGATGGTGCTGTACTATGTAGAAAATAATGGTGAGATTGTGAGCATAATTTAAATAATTAAACTGTGCACCTTATCAAAGTGATGGAAAGTGCAGTAGAAACAGAGAGGATTTGTGTACAAAAGCCAGAAGAGAAAAATGTTCACAGCTGTTTACTGAAGAACTGTTTGTTCTCAACTCATAGAGAGTGATGCCAACTTGATCGGTGAACTCAGCAAAGCTTGTTTTGTCCTTGACCTGGAGCCCAATTCCATTCGCTGAGAATATTTAGTATTACGATGGCTAAATAGTTCAACAGTTACGTGCTTGCTTCTTATCTTTCTCTTAATCCCAGTTTAAAATTCCAAAAAGATTACATCTTAACCCCTTGTTGATTGCAGGATGAATGTTGAGTCTGAGGTCCCTTGCACTGTCACAATTGTTTTTACAACCTCACTTTACTGAAGATTCCTGTGGTGTGGTGGTGGGTCGCTGGAAATTCCCCCATTGTGGTGCACCCATTTTCGAATTGGGCCTTTCCTGAACGTTGAGGAATGAAAAGCTAAGAAACTGAAATAAAAACAGAAAATGCATGAATAGCACAGCAGATTAGTCAGCATTTAAAAATGAGAAAAGAAGATTTAAGAAAAGAAGATGAGTTCTGATAAGTCTCACTTAAACTATTAGTCTATCTTTCTCTTTCCTAAGGTGACTGATATGGTATGCTTTTTTTATTATTTCCCTGACATGTGCACTTTCTCTCCCTAATTTCTTCCAATAGATTTTTGCTTTATTTTATCAGAAATTTTTCTATGGAATGAAACATTCTAGAGTTACTTTGTATACAACCACCAACTCCTCTGTGAAACATTTTGTCTTTGTTTCATTATTCTTTCAATGACAATTTTCTCACCTCCTCTCCTGAAGCCACTGGCTCCTCACGAGGTGCTCACCAGTTGAGGAAATGCCTGTTTATTTGTGTGCAAGTCATGGCAGTCTATGTTGGAAATGGAGCGGTCTCTCACTTGAATGCAGCTCTTTTGTTGCTAGATTAAACTTGCATATATGAGAGCTCAATGTATCTGTACTAGTGAGCTCAATATAACTTGAACAAGTGAGCTCAGTATAACCTGTACAAGTGAGCTCAAAGTATCTACAAGTGAGCTGAATGTAACCTGTACGAGTGAGCTCAGTACAACCTGTACAAGTGAGCTCATTGTATCTGTACAAGTGAGCTCAATATAACCTGAACAAGTGAGCTCAGTATAACCTGTACAAGTGAGCTCAATGTATCTGTATAAGTGAGCTCCATGTAACCTGTACAAGTGGGTTCAGTGTCTATAAAGTTTGACTGTATAATGTCCGTATGGTTAGCGCTACTGGTACCGTTTTAGGTCCAAAATGGCATCCCTGCCGCGCATGCAGACCAAGTTGTTAGTGTGGACACTGGGAATATGTAGAGTAGGCAGATCATGACACTGTTTTGACTCTAGCGGGGCAATTTTTGACCTCAACTATCCTTTAAGTCCGTCTCTTCAACACATTCAGCTGAACAAATGTTCAGCATCAGGAAGGAGCCCCCACCAGTGCTATTTAAAGAGATCACTAACCACTTTCAGGTTAATAATAAATAAAAATGGAAAATGCTGGAAATACTCAGTACTGGCACCATCTGTGAAGAGAGGAACAGAGTTAATGTTTCAAGTCAATGACCTTTCATCAGAACTGAGAAAAGTTAGAAATGCAATCTGATTTTGAGCAAGTGAAAGGAGGAAGGGTGGGAAGAAGAACAAAAGAGAAGGTTTGTGATAGGGTGGAGGGCAGGAGAGATTAAATGACAAAAGGTTCTGTAGTGCAAACCAAAGGGAGTGGTAATGGGACAAGTAAAGAAACAAAAGATGGGTCTAGAGGAGGTGTAAATGGCAGGAAAGCAACCATCTGAACACAAAGTAATTCCAAAAGAAATGAGAGAGAAAACCAACCAGCAAACTCAAAACAAAATGGGGCAGAGATTATCATCCAAAATTGTTGAATTCATTGTTGAGTCCAGAAGGTTGTAAAGTGCCCAGTCGAAAAATGAGGTGTTGTTCCTCAAATTTGCCTTGAGCATCATTGGAACATTGTAGCAGGCCAAAGACAGAAAGGTCAGAGTGGGAGCAAGGTAGAGAAAGACAGGTGACTGAAAGCTCAGGGGTCATGCTTGTGAACTGAATGGAGGTATTCTGCAAAGCGGTTACCCAGTCTGCTTGGTCTCCCCATTGTAGAGGAGACCACATCGTGAGCAGTAAATACAGAATATCAGATTGAAAGAAGTACAAGTAATTCACGGTTCATCTGGAAGGACTGTTTGGGCCTTGGAGGGTGAGAAGGCAGGAGGTAAAAGGGCAGGTGTTGCATCTGCTGCACATGCATGGAAAGGTGCCGTAGGAAAGGGAGGAGGTCTTGGGGGTGATTGAGGACTGGACCAGGGTGTTGGGTAGGGAATTGGACAACAACAACAGGACAACAGCACTGAAACAGGCCCTTCGGCCCACCGAGTCTGTGCCGACCATCAACCACCCATTTATACTAATTCTACACTAATTCCATATTCCTACCAGATCCCCACCTGTCCCTATATTTCCCTACCACCTACCTATACTAGGGGCAATTTATAATGGCCAATTAACCTATCAACCAGCAAGTTTTTGGCATGTGGGAGGAAACCGGAGCACCCGGAGAAAACCCACGCAGACACAGGGAGAACTTACAAACTCCACACAGGCAGCACCCAGAATTGAACCCGGGTCGCTGGAGCTGTGAGGCTGCGGTGCTAACCACTGCGCCACTGTGCCGCCCCTTCAGAATGCTAAAAGGGGAGGCGAAGGGAAGATGGGTTTGGTGGTGGTATGCTGGAGGTGGCAGAAATGGTGAAGGATGATCTGTTGAATATGGAGGCTGGTGAGGTGGAAGATGAGGAAAGGGTGAACCCTATCTTGTTTCTGGGAGGGAGGGGAAGGGGTGAGAGCAGAGTGCATGAAATAGAACAGACACAGTTGAAGCCCATGTCAACCACAGTGGGGGGAATCCTTGGTTGAGGAAAAAGGAAGACACATTAGAAGCATGAGTATAGAATGTTGCATTGTCAAAACAGATCATAGAATCATACGATGGAGACGGAGAAACTGGGAGAATGGAAAGAGTTCTTACAGGAAGCAGGGTGTGAGAATCAGTGGGCTTATAGTGAATATTGGCGGATAGTCTATCCCCAGAAATGGAGACAGCGAAGTCAAGGAAGGGGAGGGAAGAGTTGGAGATGGGCCATGTGGAGGTGAGAGAAGGGTGGAAATTGGAAGCAAAGTTGATAAAATTTTCCAGTTCAAGGCAAGAGCAAGAAACGGCACTGATATAGTCACCAGTGTACTGGAAAAAGAGGTGAGGGGGCGGGGCCTGAGTAGGACTGGAACAAGGAATGTTCCACATATCTCACAAAAAGACATGCATAGCTAGGACCCATGTGGGAACCCATAGCAACACATTTTATTTGAAGGAAGTGAGTGGATTTGAAGGAGAAGTTGTTCAATGTGAGAACAAGTTCCGCCAGGCGGAGGAGAGTGGTGGTGGATGGGGATTGGTTGGGTCTCCGTTCAAGGAAGAAGTGGAGAGCCCTCAGACTGTCCTGGTGGGGGATGGAGGTGTAGAAGGATTGGATGTCCATGATGAAAGACTCATGGGGTAGTTGGGAAGAGACTGGACAAGGGGAGAAAAAGTAGGTGGAGATAGGAAGCAATCAGTTCGGTGGGGCAGGAACAGGCTGAAACAATGGGTCTACCAGGGCAGTCTCGTTTGTGGATTTTAGGGAGGAGGAGGAAGCAGGCTGTTTGTGGATGGGGGACTTTAAGGTTTGAGGCCATGGAGGGAAGCTCTCCAGAGGAAATGAGGTCAGTGACAGTCCTGGAAACAATAGCTTGATGTTCGCTGATAGGGTCAGGGTCCAGGGGGAGGTAGGAGGAAGTGTCAGAGAGTAGGTGTTCGATCTCTGCTCCATAGAGGTCGGTACACCAGAAAATAGGCGACATGTTTAGATAGAGGATCTGGATCGGCGCAGGCTTGGAGGGCCGAAGGGCCTGTTCCTGTGCTGTAATTTTCTTTGTTCTTTGTTCTTTGTTCTATAACAATGGCACCACCCTTGTCAGCAGGTTTGATGACAATGTTAGGGTTGGACCTGAGAGAACAGAGTGCTGTATGTTCAGAGCTAGACAGGTTAGAGTGAGTGAGGTGAGCAGAGACATTGAGACAGCTGGTGTCACACTGGCAGGTCTCAACGAAAAGATTAAGAGAGGGTAAGAGACCAGAGGGAGGGGTCCAGGTGGAGGGAGAATACTATTAGGTTAGTTGCTGATTGATTTCAGCTGGGTGTTGCTGAGTTAATAGAAGTGTTTTGTGGTTTGTGCTGCTACTTAAAGTTGATGAAGTCTACAGGGAATGGTGTGACATGTGGTGAAGGTCTTGGTTCTGGCTTCAAGGATTCTGCTGACAACACTTGCTCCCAGTTATGGGTACTGTAGTTTCATTCCCCCTGGGCCTGCAGCATGACAGGAAGATTGAGCAGAGGTGACACAGAAGAGGACAAGCTGCTCAAAGTGGGAGGAGGCGGAGGGTAAAAAGGGCTCTCAGCAGGAGGTCATATTCATCCAGTGTCTTCAGGGAACATTTTGCCTTTCTTGACCTCAGCAAGGAACAATGTGTGTGAGATGTCTTTGTTTCACTAAGGAAGTACTTATTGAAATTTGTTATCTGTTGCAGTTTCAGACCAGTGTGAGGGTGGCACTGCCGTTGGCTGTAAAAGTGACTTCAGTTTCTTCAAATCTGGCTCCTTCCAGGCTGGAGCAGGCAACATCTCATAGTTTGGTGTTCACTGATGTATAAGTGACTGATGGTCTGTTTGCAAAGAGAGGGAATACATTGCACTCTCTCTTTCCAGAGAGAAGCAGGCAGAGTGAACATATGACTTTGCCAGGTTAACAGGCTTCCCAATGGTACAGGATGCCATTGATTGCATGCACGTCACTTTGTGAGCAGTTCATATAAATTCAGAGGTTTCCACTCCCTCAATATGCAGTTGGTGTGTGCCCATACTCAGTACATCATGCAGGTCAATGCCTGGTAATCTGGCAGCAGTTATGATACCTTTATTCTGCGCCAGTCTGCTGTACCATCTGCATTTGAGCTACCATGAGAAACCAGAGGGTGGCTACTGGGCAACAACAGCTATCCACTGACTACTTGGCTGATGACATGGCAATCCATGTACATGTGGGCAACAGTCATATAATGAAAACTATGCTGCCACATGAGCTATCATTGAGCAGTTGATTAGGTGCTTCAGCAACACCTTCGCTGCCTGGACCACTTTAGAGAAGTCCTGCATTACTCTCCAGCATGCATCTCATGATTCGTTATGGCCTGTTGCGTCATGCACAACCTTGCTAACTTGAGGGCTCAGTCCTTGTCACCAGGTATACCATGAGCATCTTAGGGAAAGGAGGAGGAGGAGAAAGTAGAGGCGGAAGAGGAGGAGGAGGCAACCATCATATCCGTTTCTGGCCAGGCTGTCCATGATCAGTTCATCCAACTGCGGTTCCAGTGAACATAACCACAATTCCCCATTTGCCAACTGTTCCATACTTTACCTTCCCTCTGTTACTGACAATCACAGTGTCCTCTGGGCCAAAATCCTGAAATAAAAGGCAACACAAAACAAACATTCCAATCCTCCTTTATCAATCAATCCATACAATATTCAGTGTAAAAATCAACTAATCACCTTTATGCACTCCTTTAGTGCCTGTCTTCCCAGTGTCGTTGCCTGTCCCAGTGCTCCTATGCAGTTCCAACCCACTGGCTGCAGCATGACTTTCAGTGGGGAAGACTGTAGATAACCTTGCAGAATGACCTCATGCACCTCTGGCATTAGGCAGCCTGGCTTTGAACTGCACCACCATGTCATGGACAATGGCTGACAGGCAACAGGCAATAATCTCTGGAATATTACCTGAGCCATGAGCAATTTGGCATAGGGTAAATAAGATTAGAGAGTTAAATGTGTGGCTCAAAGATTGGTGTGGGAGAAATAAATTTTGATTCATGGGGCACTGGCACCAGTACTGGGGAAAGTGTGAACTGTACCGTTGGGACGGTCTTCACCTGAACCATGCTGGGACCTGTGTTCTGCTGAGTGCTATAACTCGGGCGGTAGAGAGGGCTTTAAACTAAATAGTGGGGGCAAGGGATCAAGTGAAAGAAGATGTGATAATTTAGAGAGAGAGGAGAAGGCAAGAGAGCATGGTAGCAATAAGGGTAATGATAATCAAAGTGTGGCAGGAAGGGACAAAACATACAAATGTAAGAGTGCGCCAGCAGATAAGGTTAAAGGCTGTGATAATAATAAAAAGACAGAATTAAAGGCACTCTACAGAATGTACGCAGCATTCGCAACAAGGTAGATGAGTTGACAGCACAAATAGAAGTAAACAGATATGATCTAATTGCCATTATAGAGACGTGGCTGCAGGGTGACCAAGGCTGGGAACTGAATGTTCAAGGATATTTGACATTTAGGAAGAATAAGCAAAAAGGAAAAGGAGTTGGGGTAGTGCTGTTAATAAAGGATGAGATCAGTACATTAGTGAGAGAGAATCTATGATCGAAAAGTCAAGATGTAGAATCAGTTTGGATAGGGCTAAGAAACAGCAAGGCGCAGCACACATTGGTTGGGGTTGTTTATAGGCCACCAAACAGTAGTGGTAATGTAGGGCATGGTATAAATCAGGAAATTAGAGGTGCATGTAACAAAGGTAATACAGTAATCATGGGGGACTTCAATCTTCATATAGACTGAGTAAACCTAATTAGCACTAATGTTGTGAAGGGTGAATTCCTGGAATGTACACAAGATGGTTTTCTAGAGCAGTATATTGAAGAACCAACTAGAGAATGGGATATTTTAGATTTGGTATTGTGCAATGAGAAAGGGTTAATTAATAATCTCATTCTAAAGAGGCCTTTATGGAAAAATGACTATAATATGAAAGAATTTTACTTTAAGTTTGAAAGTGATGTAGTTCAATCTGAAACTAGGGTCTTAAATCTAAACAAAGGAAACTACGAAGCTCTGAGGGGCAAGTTGGCTGTGGTAGATTGGAAACAATGGTAGACAGGCAATGGCTAGCATTTAAAGAATTAATACATGGTTTCCAACAAATTTACATTCCATTGAGACTCAAAAACCCAGCAGGAAAAGTGGTCCAATCATGACGAACAAGAGGTGTTAAAGATTGTATTAGATCAAAGGAAGAGGCTTATAAAATTGCCAAAAAGTATTAAGCCTGAGGATTGGGAGCATTTTAGAATTCAGCAAAGGAGGACCAAGAAACTGATAAAGAAAGAGAAAATAGAATATGAGTGTAAACTAGCAAGAAACATAAAAATGGACTGTAAAAGCTTCCATAGGTATATAAAAAGGAAAAGATTAGCAGAGACAAATGTGGGCCCATTACAGGCAGAGGCAGGGGAATTTATAATGAAGAATAAGGAAATGGCAGAGAAACTAAGCAAATAGATTATGTCTGTCTTCATGGAGAAAGATATGAAAAACCTCCCAGAAATACTAGAGAACCAAGGGACTAGTGAGAACGAGGAACTGAAATAAATTAGTATTAGTAAAAAAGTAGTTGTCATGATCAGATGAGGAGGGGTCAAAAGGCTCCCCTCTTGTCCCTCTCCTTGTTTGACTGCAACAGAGCTTATTTCTTGTAAACAGTGGATGTGCTTACCAATTCAGAGAGTGTTTAACCCTTTACGTGCAATGATCATCAAAGAACCAATTGGACACATTTTCTTGAGTTTAAACTAGAAAGAGGTTAGTTTCTTGTACTTAAAATCAAAACCTGAAATTAGTAAAATAATAAACCACACTCCGACTTTCACGTGCGCACACACACACACGAGAATCACACGCACACATCAAATAGATTACAAAGTGAAGAAGGATAGTTTGGCTGGATTAGAGTCCAGAACAAATAAAATAATATACAGTCTGTGGAGTCTGGTAATTCAGTTGTCTTCCAGCTGAATTTGTGGTCCTGAAGTTTCTGGCTGGTAGAGGTGGCCCCTGGTTCAGGGTTTTCTTGGAGACAGTGATGTAAACGGTTCTCTCCCCGGAGTCCCTGTCTGCAGCAATGATAGACTTGGATGCTTTGCAGCCTGCAGACAGGGTTTGAAACTTACAGTGTTGCATGGAGAGAGAGAGAGAGACAGAGACAGAGAAAGAGAGAGAGACAGAGACAGACAGACAGACCCATTTGGGTTCTGCACTGCTTAAAACTCAGAAACTTGTCTCATGTGTTCAAAAGAAACTCTAAGTTTTCACACAGGTGGAGAGATATGATTGTCATATGATTGTCCCAATGTATTCTCTTTTATACTTTAATGAGATCCAAGTCTAAGAATTCCATCTCTCTCAGGTCTTATTGTTTCAATGTTTACCCCTTGAGGTTCATCTCCACTAGTGTTAATGCTCCAAGATGGCCTTGATTGTCTTGCTAAAGAAGGCGAAACAAGTTAGCATTCAAACTGATCATGCCATTGTTCTGGATGAGGACTATTCAGACATGTATCTCCACCTCGATACCTTGGAATGTGAGGTATTTCAATGCAAATTGCGGTAGCCATCTTAGCTGCTTTCTTTTTAAAAGTTGTATTTAGGTTTCCAGTTTTCTTTTTAAAAGTTCAGTTTAGGTTTCCAACTGATGAATTAAAAATCATCACTCAGACTAGCACATTCATGACATAGTACTGAAGAAATTAATGGGACTGAAAGTTGATAAATCCCCTGGACCTGATGATTTCCATCCCAGAGTGTTGAGGGATGTGGCTGTAGAGGTAATGGATGCATTGGTGATCATCTTCCAAAATTCTATAGATTTTGGAGCAGTTTCTAAAGATTGGAAGGTAGCAAATGTAATCCCACTAGTTAAGAAAGGAAGGAGAGAGAAAACAGGCAACTACAGACCTGTAAGCCTGACATCAGTAGTAGGGAAAATGCTAGAATCTATTATAAAGGATGTGATAACTGGATACTTAGAAAACAATGGTAGGACAGGGTAGAGTCAACATGGATTTATGAAAGGGAAATCATGGAGAGAGAAGCAGAGTTAACATTTCAGGTCTTTACCAGTTCTGATGAAAAGTCACAGATCTGAAACATTAACTCTCCACAGATGCTGCCAGACCTGCTGAGTATTTCCAGCACTTTTTGTTTTTTAATTAGAGACCTGAATTTATAGTTTTTTTTTAAAGACATTTTAAAAAGACCAGCTAAAAGGATGACTTTTCTGGCAACTTAAGATGGTTACCTAATTTGCAACACTATATCCTACAATGCAATGCTTGTGAGGAAGGAGACAAAATGTCTGTTCATGCCCCAGCAAGAACTAAGTCTCAGGAAGTTTGAAGGAACTACCTGTTCTTTTTAGCAAGAGAGAAATACTGCTAACTACTATGTCTGAATGACTGAGTGATTGTCATGTGACAAGCCCCTCCATCTGTGGTTCTAGGCTTGTGTCTTTTTGCAGCAAAGAGAGGAGAAGCAACTGGACTCTGACACGTGAGAACTCGAGTGGTGGTCTCTCTCTCTCCATTCCAGCTTGGAAATCCTGCCTGTTTTCTGACCACCTTTGCATACTCTGGCCACAATCAGAAACCCCATTGGAGGAATTCAACCGCATCACTGTTTCCAAGTGACCCACCAAACCAGTCATCTACGTCTTCCATCTAAAAGCCTCAGGAGCACTGAATTCAGCTAGAAGCCTGCTGAATCACCAAACTCCACAGAACTGTAACCTTTTTTATGGACTCTAACTCAACAAATCTACCTTTCCCCACTCTGTAACCTATTTGTGAGTGTGTAAACCTCCAGAGTGTGTGCGTGAGTGAAAATTGGCATGTTGTTAATTATTTTTATCAGTTTGATTTAGGTACAATAAAGTTAACTGCTTTCTTTGTTAACTCAAAAAAACCTGTCCAATGGGTTCTTGTTATGATCATAGCAAGTAAGTAATCAAACACCCTGAATTGGCCAGTACATTCACTTTAAGAAATAATTAAATCTGTTGTGGTCAAACAAGGAGAGGGAAAAGAGGGAAGCCCTTTGACCACTCCTTACTTGACCATAACAACTGAGAGAGAACCTTGGAGCCTGCTCTCTGCCTTGCTGTCTCATTCTTTTCTCTTTCTCAGGGGAAACTTACTGCTAGAATGAATTCCAGCAACTACTCCAGTCAAAATGAGGTGCAGGCTGGCTTTAAGTAGCTCAGGCTGGCTTGAACTTATCGTAGCCTCTTGTAATCATATAAATGAGCAGGCAGCACCAAGTTTGCATTCTGCTTGTATCACCCTTTTTTAAGCCTTATCAAATTTTGCAGCTAGTGCATCCTGTTCAATGTGTGTACATAGGCTTTTCTATTTCTTGGAGATGATTCTAATATTTAGCGGTTGCTATTTATTCTGACATTGTATTGCTTCTCATTGTTCTCACCTTTCTTCGTTGCTGTTTTCTCTTTCTGCTTGCCTTATGCTTTCTTTTTTCTTTCCTTGCACTTCATTTTTTTAACCGGTGTCCTCTGTTTCTCTCACCTACCCCTCCATTCCTTGACTTTTCCATTTTGCAAACTTTGCTCTGAATCTCTGATGATTGAACATTAAGACAAACTCCACAAGTGAGTTGCAATAAATTGACTCCTGAAAAATATTACATTTTGTGTATTTCAGCTGTTAATCTTGGTGGCCAGTTTGAGCAAATAATTTAACTGTTACCTGTAAGACAAATATACTTTTCTTAAAAGGCCAGTTTACTACTATCAAATACCATAAAGTAGGATTTTCTTGAGTTCCAACAGACATTTGGATGAAAAAGGCCTTTGGCCTATTCTTCCACAGTACTAACTCTCTCCTAATTACAATATCCATCTTATGTGAGTACAGTGTCCTGGCATGAACCTAAGCTCCTGTTACCCGACCAATATGTGGCAGTCAAAGACCAATCTGGTCCTGATAGAATACAGATCAATTTAGATTTGAAGTGAAATTTGAGAGTTCAAACAAGTTGTGAAAAATTTAAAAAGATGGTAGGTGGCTTTAAGTTTAATAGACTTTCACTACTTCCAGAAAACATGTCTTAATCTCTTCTGTAGCCTTGAAAGTGCTTACTGCAGAATTAATACCTCCCATAATCTGCTTTGACATAAAACTGCTCCTGTTATGTTGGTAATTGTCAATTGTTAGGACGTAATAAATCATAAACTCCTCCAGTAATGAACATAATGCTGATTCACAGAGGTCTAGCAGCAGTATTTATTGTACATGCAGCTACTCACAGATCAGCTTCTACTGTGACCACTGCTTCAACACAGAGAGTTAGGCTCCCAAATACTTAAGATTACAACAATCTGAAAATAGAACCTTATAATTCACCTGTATCACTCTTCAATATTTGTATGGACATTGGCATTTTTTTAATGGGGCCTGGCAAATAATTTAGCAGGTTTGTGCTCAGAGGAGTCAGCAGACCTGTTGCTGATAATGTAATTGAATCATTGTTTGTACCATCCCTAGAAATTATTTTTATTTATTATCAAACTAGATAAATGCTGAGGCAGCTCTTGCATCTGCTGAAGTCAAGTTTTCCACCATGTCTCTCTGCCCCAACTGAATTCAAGCAATTTTTGCTGGCCAATTTTGATCTTGTTTCAACTTCACTTCATCCCTGTGAGAGGATGCTTTGGAGTTACCGAAGTTGGGAAGTAAAGGAGGCATAAAGCTGCTTCATTTGGTAGTTTCACGGCTCTCTCTCTCTCCAGTGTCTGAAAGTCTTAAGGGGGCTCTCTGCACCTTCTCATTTTGTCCCCACAAACTTGGTCAAATTTCATTTTCTGTTAATTGTCTTTTGAATATTATGGTAGAAATTTTCCTCAGCATACTATTAGAAACCCATCAATAAAGGGCAAATTTGTAATTCTGCTATACATGGCTTAGAGTGGAAGTCATCTACCTACATGTTAATGTGGTCAGCTTTGATCATTTTCCTTAAATAATGCAAGCTTTTTATATTAGCACTTATGGAAACCATAACAATACATTAACAAACTCATCACATTACATAAAGAATTATGCAAAAAATGTAATTTAATTTTTTTTTGAATAATCATACACTAAGCTCAGTGAAATACATTGACCCTGATTATTCCTCTTCTATATGCCTTTTAGGGCCTATGCCTCACCCCTATTCTATGACTGAGGTGGCATTCGAGCTGTTTCTTAGTTTCTCTGGGAATGTACCCTGCCTGGTAACTTCACAGTATGATGGGAATACCCCTTAAAACAATCACTAAGTTGCTTCTCACATGAGTAGACTCATCATATCGAGTACACAGTATTTATTGACAATCGGCGTTTCTGCTGTCGTATGATTTCTGGGTCAGCTTACAGTAGAACATGATAGAGTTGTGAATTATTTCATGGAAACATAGAATTAACAGCACAAGAGAAAACCATTAGGCCCCTTGCAGTTATGTGCATGATAGCTGTTCAACTGGAGTTAACTAGTCTAATCCCATTTCCTGATCCTTTCCCTGCATCCTTGCATAATTTATAAATTCAATTAAAAAAATCATTAGTTTTCCTTCCCTGTTCTCTGAAGGCAATGAATCTTGATGGGATGTAGTTCAATGGCTGCTGCCACCCTGTGGTATCTTGCCTGGACAGTGAGTATTGGCAGATTATGTGATTGTAAAGGGCATTTACAGCTGAGCTGAATTCTCATACATCTTCCCTGTATGAACACTTTTCCAGCAGAGGTCACAGGAAGGGATCAAGAGTAGGAACCAAGAGATAGAGTTTCTACTTTGGGTGTATTCAGCAAACTAGGCTCAAATTGTGCTTGAAACGATGATTCAAGTTTCTGCTCAAACTCACTTGCATGATCACAAACGCAATACCTTCCAAGAAACAGCGCAATTGGGCAGCACGATAGAACATAATTGTTTATTTTTATTCTTTGCATTAAGAAGTATTCGTGGATGTATTTTAAAATGGAAATTTGGTGCAGTTTTATTAATAAAGCTGAAAATGGGTTTATCGCAAAAATAAGCATTTTTAATAAGAGCACAAGAACACAAGAAGTCAGAGCAGGAGTAGGTCATTCAGCCCCTCAAGCCTGCCTCGCCATTCAATAAGATCATGGCTGATCTGTCCCAGGCCTCAACTCTTCTTTCGGGACTGCTCCGCATAACCCTCGACGCCTCGAGATTTCAAAAATCTATCTAACTCCTCCTTAAATACATTTAGTGACCTAGCCTCCACAACTCTCTGAGGTAGAGAATTCCAGAGATTCACCACCTTCTGAGAGAAGAAATTCCTTCGCATCTCAGTTTTAAATGTGTGCCCACTTATTCTGTAACTATGTCCCCTAGTTCGAGATTCCCCCACCAGTGGAAACATATTCTCAACATCTACCCTGTCAAGCCCCCTTAGAATCTTAAATGTTTCAATAAGATCACCTCTCATTCTTCTAAACTCCAATGAATAAAGGCCTAACCTGCTTAGCTGTTCTTGATAAAACAACCCCTTCATCCCAGGAATCAGCCTAGTGAACCTTTTCTGAACTGCTTCCAATGCTAGTATATCCTTTCTTCAATACGGGGACCAAAACTGTACGCAGTACACCAGGTGTGGCCTCACCAACACCCTGTACAGTTGTAATAAGACTTCCCTATTTTTAAACTCTAACACCCTAACAATAAAGGCCAAAATTTCATTTGTCTTCCTAATTACTTGCTGCAGCTGCATGCTAACTTTTTGTGTTTCCTGCACAAGAACACCCAGATCCCTCAGTACTGCAGTATTTTGGAGTCTTGTCCTCATCACAACATGCCTTCCCACGTTTTTAGTGTCATCAGCAAATTTGAATGCTCTACACTCTGTCCCTTCCTCCAAGTCATTAATATAGATCATAAATAGTTGAAGCCCTGGGACTGATCCTTGTAGCACCCCACTAGTTACGGCTTTCCAACCTGAAAAAACCCATTGATCCCGACTCTCTGCCTTTTGTGTGTTAGCCATTCCATGCCAACACATTACCCCCAATACCCTGAGCTCCTATTTTGTGCACTAACGTTTTATGTGGCACCTTATCGAACGCCTTCTGAAAATCCAAATAAACTACATCTACCAGTTCCCCTTTATCCACTCTGTTTGTCATATCCTCAAAGAACTCTAACAAATTTGTCAAACATGATTTCTCTTTCATAAAACCATGTTGGCTCTGTTTAATTGCATTATGTTTTTCTAAATGTCCTGCGATTTCTTCTTTAATAACGGATTGTAGCATTTTCCCAATTACATATGTTAAGCTAACTGGTCTATAGTTTCCTGCTTTCTTTCTCCCTCCTTTCTTGAATAGGGGCGTCACATTAGCGGTTTTCCAAACCACTGCTACCCTACCGGAATCCAGTGAGTTTTGATATATTATGACCAATGCCTCTACTATCTCTGCAGCCACTTCTTTTAAAATCCTTGGATGCAGGCCATCAGGTCCTGGTGACTTGTCTGTCTTTAGTCCCATCAGTTTGTCTAACACCTTTTCCCTCGTGATAGAGATTGTTACAAGTTCCTCCCTCCCATTTACATCTTGTTAATCTATTATTGTTGGGATGTTTATAGTGTCCTCCACCGTGAAGACCGATGCAAAATATTGGTTTAAGTTAGCTGCCATTTCCCTGTTCCCTGTCATTAATTCCCCAGTCTCATCCTCTAAGGGTCCCACACTTACTTTAGCTACTCACTTCCTTTTTATATACCTGTAGAAGCTCTTGCTGTTTGTTTTTATATTTCTTTCCAATTTACTCTCATAATCCATTTTCTCTCTCTTTCTTAGTTTTTTTGTCATCCGCCGCTGGATTCTAAAAATTCCCAATCCTTTGGCCTACCACTAGCTTTTGCTGCATTGTATGCCTTTGATTTTGATTTGATACTCTCCTTAACTTCCTTTGTTATGCACGGATCTGCCACTGCTCATCTATTGACTTTCCCTGTAGTCTATCTTTCCAGACCACTTTAGACAACTCTTTCTTCATACCTCTGTAATTGCTCTTGTTTAAGTTGAGGACACAGGTTTGAGACCCGAGTTGCTCACCCTCAAACTGAATTTGAAATTCTACCATGTTATGATCGCTTCCCCCTACAGGATCCTTAATTACGAGATCTCTTACCAAGTCTAAAATAGCCTAAGAGTATCTAGTCCACCATCTGTGAGTAACCTGATTTTAAATCACTGAAAATGACTTAAAGAAACCATACTGAACCATTTACTAGTTTCATTGGTGCACACTAGTCTATAATTTAGTAAATTAATTATATTTTGATATTTAAAAATCTTGAAAATGTGCCTGTGTGCCTAAAAAAAAACAAGCTCAGCTTGAAAACCTTCCTTAAACAGCCACAATGGGTAGACACTCGCCACACTCATTATTTCAATTTATGGTTGTGTCCAGCTTTATGAGTTGGGCCAGTTTCCAGTGAAATATTTTTTAAACTAGTATAAAATTTACACTTGACATAGCTTGCATTTAAAACTCTGCAATTTTTTATTCTAGTTTGGACAGTTTCAGCTGGACTGAAATCAACGCACTTTTGCCAAAACTCCAGGCCTGTTTCTCTCTCCTGCTTAGCTCAAAGACACCAAAACCAATTGTTGTGCTCTTACTGTCACCCTGGTTTAATTCAGTTAATTGAACAAATGCTGGGATCAAACCTAGGGGAACAAGAGAAAATTTTCATCATGGTTCTTCACAGATGTTATGAAATCGGGAGTACTGCACCATATTTGCTTCATTTCTGTATATTTTGCAGGTGATGCAATGGAGCTGTGGGACAGTGCACCAGTAAAACTTGGGTTTGCCTTGGTAACTCTCACAGGATGTGCATCCTAGTCAATGATGTGGCCAGGTTTTGGGTAAAAAGGAGAGAGAAAATGTGAGGCTGAATCATCATGGACTGCTGTCATAGTTTTCCCAGTGAATATTTCTAGAGGAACACCGATAGAGGTCTTGGATCAGGCTTAGTCTCTAATCTGAGAATGTTGCATGCTGTGGAGCGGCCTTACGAGAGGAAGGAAAACGTATTTTAAACGAGGGCAAAAATGCAATTTAAAAAAAAAACACAAAGCAGAACCAGGAAGTAATTAGACACAGATAATTCAGACGAAGAAGATGTGTTGTCAATGCTGTATAAATAGACTTTTGGTTTTCTTTCACCCTCACAAGATTACAAGATCAATATGAGGAAAAAATGCTGTTTGGATTATCTTAGCTCATCTGTTCAGAAGTGACCTACAGTTACCCTCCCACATCCCCCATCCACAACATCTACAGTTTCTTAAATTATTCAAGGGGCTGGCTTCATTTCCATTACCCAGAAGTTCTTTCCATGTTTTAATCGCTCTTTGGGCTGAATTTAGTGGGCCTGCTGGTGGAAATGGGCCCCATTCCCATTTGTCACCTGGCGGGGCCACTCCATTGCGATCACGCAGCGGGCGGCCATTTTGAATAGTGGAGGCATGGGGGGCCCCCCAATCACCCGGCGGGTGTGGGAGTTGCCGATTACAGTGTCAGATAACTCCGGAGCAGGTGCTGACACCATATTTGGGCGGCACAGTGGCGCAGTAGCTAGCACCGCAGCCTCACAGCTCCAGGGACCCGGGTTCAATTCTGGGTACTGCCTGTGCGGAGTTTGCAAGTTCTCCCTGTGACCACGTGGGTTTTCGCCGGGTGCTCTGGTTTCCTCCCACAGCCAAAGACTTGCAGGTTGATAGGTAAATTGGCCATTGTAAATTGCCCCCAGTATAGGTAGGTGGTAGGGAATATGGGATTACTGTAGGGTTAGTATAAATGGGTGGTTGTTGGTCGGCACAGACTTGGTGGGCCGAAGGGCCTGTTTCAGTGCTGTATCTCTAAATAAAAAAAATAAAATAAATATTTAAAGCCCTGCTGCCATTGCTGCCTTAGAGTCATTTGCTGTTTCCTGTTCACTGCTGAAACCGGTGTTGGAGTGATTCCTAGACCCTCCAAACCCCCGAGGCCGAGCAAAGACACAGGATGGCGCCATGGTTTAGAGATGCCTCCCTCCAGATTCTCCTCCAGACTGCAAGTAAAAGTTTCTCTTCCCTAGTGATGGCAAGAAAGGGTTCTCTCGCCTAACCATGCAAGCCTGGATGGAGATTGCTGAGGAGGTCAGCAGCCATGGGGGTCACCCTCAAGAACTGGCTACAGTGCTGCAAGAGGGTCAACAACCTCCTGCGTTCTGCCAAGGTGAGTGCTTCATAATTCTCTCTTTATTACTGAGTGCAAGTGGCTCCACAGGAGGAAGCGGGGCATTGGGAGTGTGGCACTATCATGGTGATGGCAGAGGGGGTAAGGCAGCACATAATCCTGACCAATGCATGGCTGCACCTTGGCCACAGGGCTCTTTCTTTCATAGCTCACTCCCATTAACTCCCCTGAGAGCAAGTGGCAGCATGAGCTATATGTGATACTCCAGTAGGGGACGAGGGGCTGACACTAGCAGAACTGTCATGTTGATTTCTCTGTGAAGTATGACTATCTCCCTCTTTCCACTTGCAGGACAAGAGGGCCCATAACAGGAGGGAGACAGACTGAACAGGTCTTCGCCTCTCACCATATCTGAGGAAGAGGCCTTAGAATTGGCGGGGAGTTTGTGCCATATCAGATGAAGAGACTGGAGTCTCTGCGCAAGAGAGTGAGGATTGTCTTCCATCGACATAGTTTACTTCTGGAGACCCATATCACGTATGGTTTGCATGCCGAGATCTGCACAGCCTAACCCATAGGTTTTTGTTCTCTCGTGCTGGTCTGTGACCGCAAGAGACTCCAGCAGAAGGGGGACAGCTGTCCACCTCCGAAGAGAAGGAGCACTCAGAGGATGCACCATCCCATGACTCTCCTGCATCTTCCACCTCGGTGGTTTTCCGCTTGACTGTAGAATCAGGGTCACAAGCTAGTGAGAGCACCATACATTCACCCAAATAGCTGGCTGAGGCTGAGACAACCGAGGCCACTGACAGTTGGAGAACAGTGGGTGGCCAGGCCCATGCTGAGCCCCAGCCTGATGACAAGCCTCTGGTGTTGACAGCATAAAGTATGCTGGAGTTGAGGAGAGAGGTAAGGCAACATCTGGCAGACATGCCAGAGGCCATATGCAGCCATGAGCGGATGATGGAGGAGTCCATCCATGCCGTGACTGCTGTCAGGTGTCAGACACGTGAGCACATGGCTTCCTCCATCGAGAGGTTGAAGACCCACATGGAGAGCCAGATCCCACAAATGCGCATAGATCTGCACACCATCGTCGTGGCAATAAGCTCGACACAGCGGTGGCAAGACGAGAAAAGGATGAGGCACCTGGAATCTTCTCCAGCTCCTTGTCCTTCTCTGGTCAGCAGGGCAGTACAAGTGAACCTTGAAAAGGAGTAGAAGAGGCTGGCCTCCAGACCTGGAGGCTCCCCTCAGGGTGCTCTGAGTATGGACAGTGGCTCCTCAGCGCCTCTGCCAGTGAGCCCAGCTCCAGCTGCCGTGACACCTGAGAGAGTCCTGCACCACTGCAGGAAACCATCGGGCAGCTGGGGCCTTGCAGGCCTCAGGTAGCCAGAGGACTGTTGCCAAAGGTATTACAGGCCTAGGTAACAGCTGCTGTTTGGGCTCAGACCTCGTAAAAGCATCTAGCCACACTTGGGGATTCACAGGTGTTTAACATCTGACGTGTGATGATTAATATAATTGTTCTTTTGGTTAAACCATTAACAATCATTGTGTAAAAGTGATTGTTCTATTATGCCTTAATTGTGAGCTGTTGACTTCACCTTTCCCCCGTAGTTGAATGCCAATGCAAGCTCAGTCCTCATTTACATATGTCTGCCCAGCTGCACTCGCACGTTTTTCAGCTGGGAGCCAGGCTTGGAACACAAATGGAAAGGCGGCGACAGACTACATACATTGAGGTGAGTCTTTTTTGGTTTCTCTATGAGTGGACATCATGGAAGCCCGTAATTGTGAGATTGTCTCTTACCTCCTTGGCACATCTCTCAATCTGCCTGGCCTCTGGTGCAAAGGCTTCAACATCCAGTGCTGCTTGCTATCTCCCTCCTCTGCATCCTCCTTGTCAGTGGAAGAGTGTCGCTCAGGCATCTCAGTGTCATGAAAGGCCTCCCCCCTCTGCAGTGCTGGATTGTGCAGAGCACAGCAGACCACAACAAAACAAAAGACCCTCACTGGGGCATTCTGCAGGGCTCCACTGGATTGATTGAGGCAGTGGAACCTCATCTTCAGCTGCCCAATGGGCTGCTCGATGGTCGCTCGGCTGGAGCCATGACAATTTTGTACTTTTCCTCTGCTGCAGTGCGAGGGTTCAGCAGTGCGAGGGTTTCTCACAGGTGTCAGTAGGCATGTCTTCAATGGGTAGCCCTTGTCCCTGTGAATCCATCCCTGAAGGCAAGCGGAGGGCCTGTAAAGCTGTGGCACCTGGGACAATGGAAGTATGTATGTGTCCTGGCTGATTTCCGCAGACCGGTTGAACATTGATGGAATGAAAGCCCTTCCGATTGATAAAGGTGGTTGGCTGGTTTGTCGGAACCTTGATGGCCTCATGCATGCAATCTATCGCACCTTGCACCCAGGGAAATCCAGTGATGGCCCCGAATCCGATTGCCCTCTCTGCCTAACTTGTAAGGGTTGTTCCGGTAGCACACGCAGTCACCGGCCTTCTTAAATAGGGCATTGATCACCTCCTTGATGCAGCAGTGGCTACAGCCTGGGTGACCACACACATGACCCCAGTAGATCCCTGGAATGATCCAGATGTATAAACGTTTAGTGCCACTGTGATCTTCAGGGCCACTGGCAGAAGGTGACCCCCCAAATTCCATAGGTCACAACTCGTCCTGCAGCAGGATGCATAAGTCAGTGATGGCCTCCCTGGAGAGGTGTAATCTTCGCTGACAATACTGTTCGGACATTTGGAGGTAGCTGATTCAGGTCCGGTACACACTCTGGTTCAGGTGGTCTCTTCTTGGCATGGCCAGCTGCTATTGCTATCGTCGTGGAACTTCAGGGACAGGTGCAGCTGCCTCCTGGCCCTCCCTTCATCGGAGGCACCGCATCACACCATGGGGGCCTGAAAAAAAAGGGTGTATGAGACCCATGCCAGGTGACTAGTGGCGCTCCAGACCACTGTCGATACAGAGTGCCCCTGCCTTGGCAACTGACGTTTGCTACTTCTCCCGGCTGACTCCCTGATGGCCCTTAGTGCGCACCCTTGCTGATGGCCAACCCTCTCATCCAGCAGTATGGGAAACCACACATCTCACCCAACAGCTTGTTCACCAGACACAGCCACCCCAAGCTCCCTCCTTGCAGAGCCCCCAAGATCTGGACTCCCTTTTGCAGAGCCCCCGAGATCTGGACTCCCCCTTGCAGAGCCCCTGATACCGAGACCCCCCCTTGCAGATGCCCTGAGATACGGACCCCCCTTGCAGAGCCCATGAGACCCTGTTCCCCCCTTGCAGAGTGCATAGCACTACAGTCTGAAAATGGCCTCCGCACCTCCCTCTCCCCCTATACAGTGCTGATCATGGCTACCGCCCTGTCGAGGCACTGAAGCCTCGCCTCAGTGCCGCCAGCTTTCAACAGTTGTGAACCCAAAGGCACGTGAAGGCTGCCCGACGTCCACTTAATCCCAAGCCCCCCATTAAATCGCGATGAATGAGTTGCTAAAGTGTTTAAAGTAAGTGTTCGATAATTTAAAATGCCTTTCTGTTTTGTCGGGGCATCAATTTCACATTGGTGCTTTCCCACCACTGACAAAATCCGTAACCAACGTCACGACACCCGATTTCTAGGTGGTCGCTACCGATGCAGTTCTCTGTCCCCCCACGCCACCATTCCTGCTTAATCAGCCACACAACATTCTGCCCTTTGTATGTGGAATAACTTCCTAATATCAGTCCTAAATTTACTTTTGCAGGTTGGACCTATAAACCCTACGGTCACGGTTTAACTTGACATAATATTCTGGGTTTATGTTTTAATATCATTTATTATTCTATATACATCAATGTCTGTATATCTCTCAATACCTCTCTTCGTCACTTGCTTTCAAGGCTGAAATGTTTTCCAGCCTTTCCTTATAACTGAGTTTTCCATCATTGATAATCAGCTCATAGTTCTTCCCTGTATCAGTTTTAAGGTTTTAATACCTCTCTTGTGTCTCAACAATCAATACTTGAGGTGCAGTGTGACGAGAACCCTTTGAGACTTTAGCCTCCTTATCTCTGTAACCTGCTCAGACCGTACATCCCCCACCCAGAAACTCTTCGTTCAGATGATTGTAGCCTCTTATGCTTCCTCCCCCCGCCCTTTGCCCCACCATTGGTAGCCATAGCTTCAGTCGCCTTGGCCCACCCTCTGGAATTCCTTGCTTATGCCCCTCGACCTCTCCATCTTCTTCTCCTCCTTTCAGATCATCTTTAAAACCCATATTTAACTCCTCCTAATATCACTTTGGCTCATTGTCCCTTTTTTTTTGTAATGCCAGTATGAAGTGTCTTGGGATGCTTCTCTATGTTAAAGTCAGTGTGCAATTTCAGTATGACATCTCCAACTTGTACTTTGCTTTGTTGGTTGTTGCCTTACAATTACTGGACAATTATGGATTGAGTCTACAATTACCACAGATCTTTTACAAATTCAAAGTAGCAATGGCTCAGGGGGATCTTCATCAGAGGCTTTTTGGGATCTAGGTACACCACATTCTGAGGCTTTCTACAGGTTTGAACATAACATTAACCATTGTATGTAAATTCCAAAATAGTTACAAATCATAAAACTTCTGTTGCTATTCAACTGACATGCTTAAGGGGCTGGCATAAGATACATTTAAGATGAAGGAAACGTAGGAGCAATAACATTACCTGTTTTAATTTTTTTTCCAAAAATATACATTATTCATAAAAACTTGCAAAAATACAGTACAAAACAGTTCAAATTTCACATTTCAGAAAGTACAATAGTGATCAGATTCCTTTGATACAGAAACATTCTTGCCATTCCATTTTACATGCAATGTACATTGGTATTATATAGCAAAAAACATTTTGGTGCATACAGCCCGAAGGGTTTTACACGGGTTCCAGTCTGTTACCTGTTTTTATGCTAATGCTGGAGAGAGGGACTGGTTTGTGACTTTCATAACAACAGACACTGTTATAATTTATACCAAGGGTGCACAATTACGTTTTGGTGGGGTGCAGCAAATGAAGAATAAGTCGCTGAGTGAATGCAAGGTCACAACTGTTCTGCATTCCAACAATGCCAGGCAGGCAAATATTAATGGACTGCTTAAAGGGAAACTCTAGTATAGACTATGCAGCTTAACCCAGTAGTAGACCAATTAACTAAAAAAAAACAAATCAATGATGTAAATGAAATCGAAACATGTCACCATGTCATTTGCATTTAGCATCATTGCAGTGTAAATAGCCTATATATCTGCTCCCTAACCAAGCAAAATTGTTCACATTTTTAATGAACCTAGCACTCCTTATTACTTTCTTTTTCCCCATTTCAGCACAGAATTTGTCCTATCATTCACTTGTCCTCTATTTTTATTACAGTGACAGTTTTCTCCATTGTGTTTTACTATAATTTTTTCCCTAAAATATTGAAAGCTTTCAGTGTTTTTTTTTGTTTTAATCTTCCTATTGCTCTAATATGCACGAGCTGCAACTCTTGAGACTGAGCCTGAGCAGGAGTTTATGTGAAATAATCGACTGATCTTTTGAATATGGGCTGATAGGTGACTGCTTGACATTATGTAAGACTTAATGCCTGGCATTCATGTTGAGGAAAGGTATGATTTTCACGTTATTAACATGTTTGAAAATTTCCTGGGCCGGGATTTAACCCTGTGCGGATGGGAGCCGGACGCCGACTGACAGGTCAGTGGTGAACCCGCTTCGGCCTCATTTGGGGATCTGATCCGTATTTTGTGAGTCGCCGGGCCGTAATTGGTGTGAGGTGGGACTTCCACCCGCTTGAGGTAGGAAGTCCTGCCTAATAGAGCTGCCAGCCAATCAGCCGCCTGGCAGCTAACTGTCCCAACAGTGCCACCAGGAGCGATGGCCACTGCTGAGACTACAGACCAGCTTGAAGCAGAAGATGTCAGGGAACCCGGAACAAAGGTAAGTTTTGATTGCCTTGCCGGGGTGATTGGGCGGGCCCCAGCGAGGCAAGGGCGGTTGATTGGGGGAGATGGGGGGGGCGTGTTGGATGTTGGAGGTGGTTGGGGCTGCGGGGGCAACTCTCCAATGGGCACAAGGTGCCCAATCGTGAGGGCCCCACCCCCGCCGCAGGCCATCAGAGAGCCATCTGCTTTTGTCAGGCGGCTTTTCTCGGGCCTCGGCCACCCGACTAGCCATGGGTAAAATGCCCATAGAGGCGGGCGGAGGCCCTTATGTGGCCGTTAAGTGGCCACATAAGGGTCTTGATTGGCCTGGGGCGGGCGGGCCGTTTATCGCCCCGTCGCTCTGCGTAAAGTGGCGGTGGAGGCGGGAGCGGGACGGGAAGGGCTTCTGGAGCCTCCCACTCCATTTTACACCACCCCCATTCCCCGCCACCATCCCACTCTTTGTGGGGGGGGGGGGGGGTGGGGGGGGAGGGCGTAAAATTCAGACTCTGGTGTTGTTACAATAGAGATTGAATGTACAGTATAAGGAGACTGATAATGCCAAAAAAATCTTAATAAGACCAGTCACTTCACGCACCAGATTTTTGAGAAACATCTAGCAAGTTCCACATCCTCCAGTATTAGACTAGAATATAGTATTTCTATTAATAAAGTTATGACATATCAAGGTGTTTTACACACTTCTACCACAAGAAAGCGCTGCTGTGCTGATAAATCTCACACCAAGTTTTTCCTTTTGATCTGATTGGTTTAGATCATGTAGTCATGCATTCCAAATGACAAAAGTACTTGGAATTGCTGTGAAAGAAAAGTAAGATCTTTTATCACAATAGGATTTTAGTTTCAGAAGCAAAACGTTGTTTTAGTTTTATATCAAATCATGTTAGGCATCAACACCTGAAGTATTTTTAAATTATTCAAAATCATCCTGATAAAGATTTCTCTGATTACTTAGTAGTCGATTGGCTGTGTTAGGATCACACAAATTGGATTCCATGTTGGTTTCTATCGCAAAAGCAAAATTGATCATATCATATCTCAAAAAATAAAAACTCCAATGCTTAAAGCCCACTTTAATATTCTTTCCATGACAGATTGTTCATTTTTTGTTTAATATTTTGTTTCATTATAAAGTTAACATATCTTTGCATGGCACTACACTGTGTATGTGCTGCATTAGAGATTACATGGTGTTTGCAGAGATATGCATTGAAGGTCCTACACAGTTCCGTACCTTGAAGTAGCCCACTGTCCTTGTATACTACCACCACATCTCCAAACTTCTCTTTCCTCTCCAAAGTCCTTGAACATGTTGCCGCCTTCCAAATGCATGCTCATCTTTCCTGGATCTCGATGTTTGAACCCCTCCAATTAGGATTCTGTAGTGTAAGGGTTTGAAAAGGGTTAATGTGTGGGACAGTGTGAGTAATACCTCCCAATGTGATGATGTAAGAGATCACATGTGAAGGAGACTTGAGAAGAAAAAGAAACATCATGATCATCAGAGGAGTTCGACATGTTTAAGTAAATTGCATATAGTTCCTGAAATGTAACAAACAGTTATGGTTCAACCTTACTGAAGACTCAGAAATCCCTGTGAGCCAGATGAACTCAATATGCAACAGCTTCCACCCCTGTTACAGTACTAAATTATTAGACTGCTTGTCCGACATCTAGTACTGAATAAGCAGAAATGTCCTCCAATGAAATATTAGGAGGACCAAAGCCATTGTCTTTGGTCCACATCATAAACTGCGTTCCCTATCCACTGACTCTATCCCTCTCCTTGGCAATTATTTGAGGCTGAACCAGACTGTTCACAAACTTGGTGTTGTATTTGAATCCTTGATGAGCTTCTGACTATATATCAACACCATTACTAAGACCGCCTACTGCCACCTCCATAACATCACCCAGCCCTGCCCCTGCCTCAGATCATCAGCTGCTAAAACCCTCATTCATGCTTTTGTTACCTCCTGGGCTGGCATTCGTCCATCTATGAAAGATGATGGACATGCAGCAAACAATCCATTTAGGTGGGATGTCTTCTCTTGGTGCACCTTTGTTGATGGCTGTAAAGGCCAATCCTTGAAAGGCAGGTTCTACCACAAGTGCTGCACGTGAATCTGCCAAGTGACTCTGTGAGTTGTTATTTTTGACATTGCAACCTGTTGCCAAGCTGCTGTAGCAACTGGTGATTGTGGTAGTGCACACCAGTCCACAGGATGTGTCGCCATTTCCCTCTTTCGCCAGCTAGTGACTCCCAAGTGATAGTCAACATTTAGGGCCTTCATAATAAAAGCAAAATACTGCGGATGCTGGAAATCTGAAATAAAAACAAGAAACGCTGGAAATACTCAGCAGGTCTGGCAGCGCCTGTGGAGAGAGAAGCAGAGTTAACGTTTCAGGTCAGTGACCCTTCTTCAGAACTGGAAGATATAAGAAATGTAAAAGATTTTAAGCAAATAAAGCAGGGGTGGGGCAAGAGATAACAAAAGAGAAGGTGTTGATAGGACAAGGTCACAGAATAGCTGACCAGAAGGTCATGGAGCAAAGGCAAACAATATGTTAATGGTGTGCTGAAAGACAAAGCATTAGTATAGATAGGGTGTTAATGGACTGAAAACTGAACAGCCACAAGCACAAACATTAAAAAAAACACAGTGGGTAGTCACAGTAGAAACAAACTAAATAAACTAAAATAAAATAAACATAAAAAAGAAAAAAGAAAAAATCACTAAAAATAAAAGTAAAATGGGGGGCCCGTCATGCTCTGAAATTATTGAACTCAATGCTCAGTCCGGCAGGCTGTAGCGTGCCTAATCAGTAAATGAGATGCTATTCCTCGAGCTTGCGTTGATGTTCACTGGAACATTGCAGCAATCCCAGGACAGAGATGTGAACATGAGAGCAGGGCTGTGTGTTGAAATGGCCAGCAACTGGAAGCTCGGGGTCAGCTTGGTGTTATTCCATGTACGTTTCACAAGTCAGCCAAAGGTGATAGCTGCTTTTCCTATGCATGTATCGAGCTCTGCATCAAGGGACAGATTGTCTGTCACCATGGACCCAAGGTAGCAGAATTTGCTAACCACTTCTATTGGGGTGTTATTTAAAGTGATCAGGAGTGGAGATGCAACACCTTGTTCCATGACCACGATTTTCTTGATGCTTGTAGTCAAGGAGAACAAGTTACAGGCAGGGGAGAGACAGTCCATGAGTCTTTATAGCTGAGTTTTTGTGTAGGCGACTAGCGCAGCATCATCAGTGCAGAGGAGTTAATTCTCTGATCAGGACGTGATGTGTTTTTGTCTTCGTTTTCAGCCTTGATAGATTGTAGAGCTTGCCATCTGATCTAGTGTGCAAGTCGACTCCTTCCATATCTGCAGGGAAGTTGAAGGTTAGGAGCATGGCGAAGAAGATGCCAAACAGAGTGGGGGCTAGGACACAACCCTGCTTCATGCCATTCCTCACTCTGAAACTGTCGGACGTGGAGCCATCAAACTGTACAATAGTGCCTGTTGCCATGGAAGGAGCGGATGAGACTGAGGAGCTTCAGCCAATCTTTTCCCAAAATCTTGTAGAGCCCTGCTCTGTTGACGGTGTTGATTGCTTAATCATATCTATGAAAGTAAGGTAAGGGGGTATACTCTGTTCCCTACATTTCTCTTGTAGCTGGCGTATGGAGAAGATCATATCCACAATAGATCTGCCAGCACGGAAACCTCACTGCACTTCTGGGTACACTCAGTCTGCAAGTAAATGGAGTTTTTTAAGTATGACCCTAGCAAAGGCCTTCCCTGTAATGCTAAGGAGTGAGATGCCCCTGTTGTTGTTGCAGTCTCCTCTGTCGCCTTTGTTTTAGTATAATGTGATGATTTTGCCAGCATGCATCTCCTGTGGAACAAAGCCTACTTTCCAGCAGAGAAAGAGAAGGTGATAAAGGTGTGGCAATAGATGGGGCTTTCTATGCTTGAGCAGTTTGGCTGGGATTCTGTCCTTACTCGGTGCCCTTCTGTTCGCCAGGCAGTCTATGGCCTTCTCAAGCTCCAGTGATGAAGGCTCTTCATCTAACTCATCCATGATAGGAAGTTGCAGTAGAACATCGAGCGCACACAGTGTTCAGCCCAGCGGGACATCTATTTACTTCTTTAGGTGAGTACTTCACCATCTGCCGACTTCAGGGGAGCAACTTTGGTGATGGCAGGGCCAAGCACCTTCTTGATCTCTTCATACATAGTTCCTAGATTTCCTTTGTCACAGGCAGTTTGGATGTTTATTACCTCCAGTCTTGACTATTTCAATGCACTACGAGCTGACCTCCCACGCCCTACCCTACATAAACCATAGCTCATCCAAAGCTCTTCTGGCCATATCTTAATTTGCATTGTCCCCTTCGGCCATCACCCTTTTGCTTGCTGACTTACATTGGATCCCAGTTAAGCAATGCTGCGATTGTAAAATTCTCATACTTGTTTTCAAATCCCTCCATGGCTGAACCCTTCCCTATCAGTCTATCCTCCTTCAGCGCGACAACCCTGGAAATCTCTGCGTTCTTCCAATCCTGGCCCCTTACGCATCCCCAATTTTAATCACTGCACAGTTGGTGACAGTGCTTTCAGCTGCTGAGGCCCTGAGCTCTGGAATTCCCTCCCTGAACCTCTCCGCCTCTCTGACTTGCTTTCTTCCTTTAAGGCACTCCTTAAAACTAACCTCTTTCACCAAGCTTTTAGTGATGGATCCTAATATCTCCTTATGTGGCTTGGTGTCAAATTCTGTTTGATAACACAGCTGTGAAGCACCTTGGGAAGTTTTACTACATTAAAGATGCTACATAAGTGCAAACTGTTGTTGTTGTATTATTCACTGATGTGTGGAAAGGCATTGAAAGAGAACTGGGACATTGTGTTTGGGTGATGTGTGGCCTATTTGGTCTTCAGGAGGACAGTGGTTCATTCTCATTGGTTAATCCGAAGCTTTTTTCAGCTGTTGGTAGAGGGTTGTTCTAAAAAACTAAAATAAAAATGTACAAACTAAAGTGGGGTAGATTTTGCAAAAAAAAGGTGGGAATATTTTCCAGAATTCAATTCATTATTCAGTTAAAACATTAACGACCAATACCCCTCACTTAAACAATGTAAGGTTGGATGATTACAAAAGGTTTAAAATTCATTCTATGGGTTGCCAAAATATTCATCAAATTAATAGTTTTAATGTTCAAAGCTTCACTTATTTTCCTAGTCACGCAAAAATTATTTTTCTTATGGCAAAGGTTCACTCTGATCCCTCCATGGCAAAAATGTGCTGAAGTGCAGTGGAAGAGATTTTCTTCTTCATTGGCCCTGGGGAATGTTCAGTTCTCAGATGCAGCAAAGAGGAAATAGGGCAGAGATTAATGCACCAGATCTCTGCCCCATTTCCCTGGCTAGATTTCTGTGAGTTTCCTCTGTGTCCTGTGCAGTAGATGCAAGCCCAGTGTAAGCATGATAATGAGATGAAAGGGGATGTTCCTGGCCCTTCGAGCTCACATTCACCCTTGATGGATTATCAGGTGCCCAAGTGGGTAGCATTGAGGCTGGTGTTAGCACTCTTAGTGGTCCAGAGAGTCTTCAGGTATTCTGGGGGCATCTCAAAGAAAGAATAATGATACAGGTATTTAAGATCTTCGCAAACCCTTCCATTTGCACCGCCCGCACCTACCAAGTCCTCCTTTCAACACCACATTGATGATCTTTGGGCTTCAGGGCTGCTCTTCAGCACTAGAAGATCTTAATGTCAACAATCACAAGTGATGCTGCAGTCTATTTAAGCCTGCAGTTCTGCTCCTGTTGTTGTCTACTTATCCTAGTATAAGGCCAACCTTGGTGATAGACCTGCACAGGATTGAGCCCCTGAGCCATGCAAATGTTCTGGGACAGGAAAATTGCAAATGTCTCTTTGATCACAGGGCAAGTGCCCTTCCCATGTAGACTTGCTGGGCTGTGAACAGGATCCGCAAGAGTAAAACCAGGCCTACTGTGCAGTAAGACTCCACGAGTGGAAACCAAAGGGTCCTTTAGATCTTGTAAGTTGGCCGATACATTTTGGTATGCTGTCAAATGTGATGTGCAGGTAGGATCAGACTTGATAGCCTACTAAAAGCATAGGGTAGAGTTTCTGCTTTGGTTGCAATCAGCGATCCAGGTGCAAATTGCTTGCATTTTGCAAAGTGTTTTTTTCCTCAAGTTTCCACTCAATGTCATTTGTATATTGACACACAAAAATCTGTCATAAACAAATGCAATTGGGTAGTGTTTAAAAGGTAATTTTCTTTTAAAATTTGTTTAAAAAAATTCTCTAATATATTTCAGAGTCATAACTTCACACAGTTTGATTAATACAGCTGAAAATGGGTTTATCCCAAAAAATAAGCATTTTTGTTCACAGCCTCAATCCACCACCTCTGATCAACTCGATTATAAATGACTGAAAATGAGTTAAAAATATACAGAAGCATTTGCTAGTTATATTGGGGTTCAGTAGTTAGTTTCTTATTAATTTTTTTAAATGACATTCAAAAAGATTTTTAAACATTCCGATTGGAGTTCTTGTGTCCAAAAGAATCTGCTTAATTTTTTACAGCTTCTTTGAAGGCCTGCAAATGAATGTGACTGGTGGAACCTCTCAATGGCGATTAATTCATCCTGGAGTCATGGCCAGTTTAGTGGGTGGGACCAGCTTCTGGTGTGAGGCTTTTTAAACTAGCGTAAACAATTGTAAAAATTCTATTTGCCCTGAATGTAATTTGCACAGAAAATTCCACGATCTTTTGCATCAGTTATTAAAATTGGCGGAATTCTGACAATGGAAAGGCAAATGTTACATATCTCCATTTGTGATAAAATCAGGTGTACTGAAATATGCCAGAAAATCGGAGTTAAGGACAGCATGCAGAAAATAAAAGAAGCCACATGGAGATGGTCTAGGAGTATTGCTCAAAGAAATGATGACAGGTGGACACAAAGGCTACGAGCAGGAAAAAGAAGGGGAAGACCGAGAAGAAGATGGCGAGAGACCTGTAGTATAATATTAATATATGTTGTTGCTGGGTGGATTATGTAAATAGACTGTAAGCATCATTACAGGATGTGATGTCATGGATTGTACAGAACCTCATGTGAGGAGTATTGAAGTGGAAGCCATAGATGCTAGACATTTGTAAATAAACTCCAGTTATTTTAACCCATAGACTGCTATCTTTATTCGGTACAATGAGTTTAGTAACTAAAATATTACATGGTGGCAGCAGAAAAACAATCATAGAAGAGAAGAAATAAAAACATCAAAAACAGAAGAAGATGGAAAAGCATTGCCCTTGCTGGAGAACTTCGAGCAGGCAGTAGGTCGGAGCCAAGCCGAGGCATGGCTGAAATGGGTCCAGAGGTTTGAGAGTTACCATTCTGTGTCAGGTTTGCACAGAGACCAGAGAAGGAGCAGGTCAGTACATTGTTATATGCCATGGGGGTGTGTGCAGACGACATTCTCATAACCCACGGAATCAATGAGAAGCAGATTACTTATGCTGAAATTATAAAAACTTTAGAAGAGTGTTTCAAGATCAGGAAAAATATTATTGTTGAACAGGCAAAATTTAATAAGCACACCCAGAGAAAGGAGAAAGCATTGATTCATTTATTAATGACCTATACAACATCGCTGAAGATGCGATTATGGAAGCTTGTGTGAGGAGTTGTTTCAATATAGAATCGTAGTCGGGGTTATAGACGATGCGCTGTCAGATCAGCCACAGTCGAGGGAAGACTTGAGTTTGCAAAAAGCCATTCAATTGAGCAGTCAGACGGAGGTTAGAAAATTCAACTGACCCGTGGTGCAAGAAGACAGGCAGAATCCGATCTCGAAGGCATTGGACTCAGTGCGGTTTGTTAAAAAAACTGAAGGAATGGCATCAAAAAGCCAGAAAGGCAGGAAAAGCATCTAGAAACAGCAGCACTGAATTGCAGTAGGTGTGACTGAGAGAGGCACCGGTGGGAAAATTGCCCAGCCAGGAAGGCAGAATGTTTCCCATGTAAAAAAAAGGGACATTTCCAGTCAATGTGTCACAGCAAGAAGCAACTGCTGCAGACTAGCAAAGGGACAAGAGAATAAACGAGGTACAAGATGAGCAAATGAATGAAGCACCTTTATTAGGAGAAATACAAGGAGCAAATGAAAATTGCTGGACAGCAGATAACATGGTAGGAGAAAATAAAATTAGCTTTAAGTTAGACATGGGAGCAGCGGTTTCTGTTCAATCGGATAAGGAACCATGACTAAAGAAGAGAAGCTTTAGAACAACAAACAAGAAGCTATATGGGCCCGGAGGCATAGAACTGAAAGTAATAGGGGAACTGAGAATGACTTTAAGATACAAAAATAAAGAGATTCCAGAAACACTGTATATTATTAAGAATCAGAGTTATTCATTACTCAGTGGGAAGACTTGCATCGACCTACAAATGTTATGTAGGGTAGAAGAAATTAAGAGACAAGAGAAGCAGCTAAGAGATTTTAGGGCTGAATTCCTGAAGCTATTTAGAGGTTTGGGAAAATTGAAAACAGAATATCACATCACTTTGAGAAAAGAGGCAGAGCCAGTGTGTTTATTCACACCGAGAAAGGTCCCACACCCATTCCTGGAGAATGCAGAACCAAGGAGTGATATCAACAATAATTAAACCTACAAGATGGTGCTCTGGTATGATTCCAGTAAAGAAACCAAATGGATCCATAAGAATCTGTGTAGCCCTCAGTCAACTTAATAAAGCAGTAGAGAGAGAATTCCACCCAATGGCATCAGTGGAAAAAAGTTTGGCAAAATTGGGAAAAAGCTTCATATTTACAAAATTAGATGCAAACAGTGAATTTTGGCTGTTACCTTTGGATGAAGAGTCCAAATTGTTGACAACATTTATAACACCATTTGGAAGATTCTGTTTCAACAGGTTACCATTTGGTATTACGTCAGTGCCTGAGATCCTGAGATCTTTCAGTGAACAATGTAAAGGATCCTGGAAGGTTTAGAGGGGATAATCTGTCACATGGTTGACATCCTAATTCATGGAGCAAACCAGATAGAACATGACACAAGATTAAGATCAGTATTATAAAGATTAGAAGAAGCAGGTCCCACAATGAATGAGAAGTGTGTATTTTCGCAACCAACAGTGAGGTTCCTTGGTCACAGAATTGATGGGTCAGGTATCAAGGCAGATCCACAGAAGACGAAGGCAATAAAAGATTTCCCAGGATCAAAGAACATAATGGAACTACAAAGATTCATGGGAATGGTGAATCAGGTAGGGAAATTTTTACCAAATTTAAGCACTATAAATGAGCCTTTCTGACAACTGCTAAAGAGCAGTAATATCTGGTGTTGGGGACAAAGCCAGAAAAATCATTTCAGGAAAATCAAAGAGATGTTAACTCCATCAGAGGGATTAGCGCACTATGATCCAGAGCTAATGACCATAATTGCGGTGGACACATCAGCAACAGGATTAGGCGCAGTCTTGTTTCAAGACCAGAAGGATGGAAGATGCAGACCTGTGTAATTTGCTTCTCGTTCGTTAACTGAATCTGAAATAGAGATACTCAGTCATTGAGATAGAAGTGTTGGCAGCAACGTGGGTGTGCAAGAAAGTTTTGGTCTGCGTATTGGCCCTTAAGTTTAAGATTGAAACCAACTACAAACCACTTGTGACATTGTTGAATTCGAAAGAGCTTGTAAAGTTGCCTCCGAGAGTGCAAAGATTTCGACTAAGACTAATGAGGTACAATATGACAATCAAATGTGTTTCAGGGAAACAGCAGATGCATTCTGAAGAGCGACAATTGGAAGACCTGAAGAAGGAGATGTCTTACTTCTGAAGGAAGTAGAAGTCTTTGCTTTAACAATAACCTAGAATTTACCGGCAACAACTCAGAAATTGAGTGAAATCAGAAATTTGCAGAAAGAAGATGAAATATGCAAAAGAATAAGAGAATATTGTCAAAATGGTTGGGCAGAATATATGCCATATGCCACATAACCCGGTTTTAAGGAAATAGCATGACCAAAGGAGTCATTTAAGTATTGTGGATGATTTGCTAGTCTATGACGAAAAATTGATCATCCTAAGAGCTTTAATACTGGATATCTTGAAGAAATTACACCAAAGTCATTTAGGAATCACTAAATGTAGAGCAAGAGCGTGCAACTATGTGTGGTGGCCTGGTATATCAAAAGATGTCTAAGAAATTATATCCAAATATATCACATGTGCTACTACCAGACAAGAGACGAGAGAGCCACTCATGTCATCTTCATTTCCGTCCAGACTATGGGAGCATCTAGGAATGGATCTTTTTGAGCATAAAGGGAAGATGTTCCTTATTGTTGTTGACTATAACTCGAGATGGGTTGAAGTTAAGCTACTACATGGCCAGAGTTCAGAAGCTGTGATCAAATCTTTGACAGAAATTTTTGCTACACATGCCATTCCAGATATTGCAATATCTGACAATGGGCTGCAATTTGCAAACAAAAGTTTCAAAGAGTTTACTGAAACATACGGATTTGTTCATGTCACCAGTTCACTGATGTACCCTCAGGCCAATGGAGAAGCAGAAAGAGGGATACGAACTGTGAAAATGTAACTGATGAAAAGCAAAGATTTTCAACTGGCACTGTTAAGCTATTGATCTACACCACTTCAGAATGGGTTAGCCCCATGTGAATTGTTAATGGGAAGAAGGTTGAAGCCACAATCTCTTACACTCCCAAATACACTAAAGTCACAAATTAGTGCAGAAAACTTGGAAAATGTGAGGCAGAGAGATGATAGAGAGCGGTCAATTCATGCAGAGAATTATGATAGATGCGAGAGAGAGAAATCTGTCAGACATCAACCCTGGAGAATCAGTTTGCGTTAAAGACCAGAGTCGATATGGAGAAGTGATAGAGAAATCATCATATCAATGATCATACGTTGTCCAGGGAATGATAAGAAGGACCAGAAGATCATTGGTACTGGCACCACGGAAGAAACAAACGGAAGCAAGGCAAGAGAATCAGTCATCAACGAGAGTTGATGAACCAGTGATGCTGCAGTCAACATATAACCCAGAGGGTAACAGGAATAGAGAATTTGGATCATCGAATAGTTCCACTCAAATACAAGAAAGTGAGGAGAAAGAACTAAAAGACTCAAAATCTCTTCAAGTGAAAGGAGAATGCGTTGCAGCAGAGTCGTGAAAACGCTGCAGAGTTGCTTAACCTGATGAATGAAGTCAGAGACTTGGGAGGAGTAGTTTAGTGTGATCTAGGCTGTCGCTGGGTAGATTATGTAAATAGATTGTAAGCATCATTGCAGGATGTGATGTCACGGATTGTACAGAACCTTGTGTGAGGAGTATTGGAGTGGAAACCATAGATGCTAGAGGTTGATAAATAGACTCCAGTTACCTCAACCCACAGACTACTCTCTTTATTCGTTACATAGAGTATAGTATACCTAGGAACCACTTGGGTGAGAACAGCAAGGGATGGGAAAGGTTTGAGGAGGACCACCTCTTACAGTGAATGAACACAGCCTAAATGATGATGATGTGGCTAAAAAAAGCCAACACAACCGACTGGAAACTCTACCCCCATTTATTTAGCCAGTAGGAACAAATGTTTAATTCCTCAGTGATCAAATTTGTCAATGAACAGTGTGACCTGAATTCAAAGGACCATCAATTTAAGTATGATTGCATATTGTGTATTGATGAAAATAAGATTTACAGAAATAGAGTGATCTGATAATAAAGTTAAACAGAAAGGGAAAATCAACAAATAATAACTTGTAAAATATTTGTAAACAATAAATATAGAAAGTACTCAATCAATTTCTGATTCAGAGGAAATTTACTTCACTGCAAATTAATGTACCAGCAAAAAATGGAAACAGCAGGTGATGGAAATTCTAAAATGGGAATAATTAGATGAGAACAAGACAGGATGTACGCAAGAGCTGAGTAACTTGTAAAAACACATTTAATTTGGACTCTGAAATGATGAAACTCTTGGGACACTCTTCTGCTAAGTCCCAGTGCATCTGTTAATTCTGTCATTTAGAATTAACACATTCCTTAATGACTGGAAGATGGTAAAATCACATCAGAGGATGTGAACATCTATTGTAGTGAAACAGTGCATCATATACTCTACCAGAAAGTCAGGACCAAATATTCGGACCTGGGACTCAGTATTTGGAAAATTTTGGATAAAGGATTTAAGAGGTTTAGATACAAAATCAGCAAAATAAATCAGCACTCAGAAAATAGCACCCAATGAAACTATAATAATAAAATAGCACCCAATGAAACTATAATAATTTTATTTTCAAAAAGGATGTTCTTAAATCTCCAATTAATAAAATATCATGTGGTAGACTTTTAAAAACATTTGATGAAATCATGTCACTCAACATTTAAAACTGGATACATTTCACTTATCACTATCTGTCATTAATTGGTTTCAATCAGCCAAGATTTAAAGAGAATCAGTGTCCGTTCCCAACTTCTCAATTCTTACAGCGTTCTTGTTTTTAGTTTATATAAATGACCTTGCACTACCTATAACAAACATGTAAAATTGGAACAGATGATACTGCAATTTATTATAAGGCCATAATCCATAGAAGTATCAAACATTATCTTGTGCACTTCCTGTTGACTGGATTAACTTGATGAAATTGATCTTTACATTTATAAAACAGATGCTCTGTGCTACTATGCACTAAATGACAATTCTGTTAACTCTGAACTCAAAGTATTAGAGAAAGGGTTTTAGACCTATGCATCTCAGAGTAAAGGTAACAACATTTACAATTGTGGTACTCTCACTTCTGAGTCAGAAGGTTGTGGGTTGTGTGTTCAAGCTTCTCTCCAGGACTTGAGCACACAATTTAGTGCCCACTGTAAGCTGGCATAATATTAAAAGTGACCGCTGGAGTTGAGGCCAGATTCCAACTGGTGTTATCTCCACAAACAGTAACTCAAAATGAAATTCATTATGTAAAGGATCCAAAGGCGAGGAACAATCATTTATAGTCAGTGCTCTATTTTACCTTCTGACAACATTTTCTATTAAGGAATCTTGATAGTTCTGAGGCATTGCCCAGTTCACGTCTACATATATTTGTTTTAAGGGCACTATGGCTGTTGCTATCCTCATTTTGCTTTTATATTTAGGCTACATTAGAACTTTGAAGTCTTTCTACAATACAGTGTGACCCAGGAAAGAATATAAGTATTACATGTTAATTCTCATTCAATCATTTTGTTACTGATTTTAAGGGAGAAATATAATTTACAGGATTTTTGTTTGAATGAATTGTACTTTGAAAATTTAAACCTGGAAGTTTCTTTTGGGGAAGTTGTTTAAGCTTCTGTTTAAAAAGGAGGCACTAGCAAATAAACAGTTTGACAGACAGAAATGCAAGCAAGCATATAACAAAATTTAAATTGAGTGTTGGTAATAATTCCACAATTCAGGAACATGATGATTATCTCCAGTGTAAACAATAAAGCAGTTACAGTTCATTATCACTTAAGATCCAAAACACTCCAGAAATTATTAGAAGACTAATCTATAAATAAACAGAGCCTTATGTTGCGGATGAAAATTAACATGAATTCTTCTGTGAAAGATTGCCAGTAAGGAGTTCCTCCAAGTGCCTCACCTTTGGTGCAAATAAAAACTATAATTTCGCCTTGCACATTCATATCAGGGAGAGGGGAGTTATGTGCTGCTTAATTAAGTGCATGTGCAGAGCTATTCTCACTGGTCTCCAAATGCCAGTACAAAAAATTAAAGTTAGAAAATAGCTTACTACCCAGTCGCTTTGAATTTAAAGTTTAAAAAGAAAATATTGACTGCCCATATATCCTGATCTCAACTGGATGAATAAAAGGGATACTCCAGGAGCCAACTGTGCAACAGCCCTGACAAACAAATTTCTCTGCAGCACCTGTGGAAGAGCCTGTCACTCCAGAATTGGCCTTTATAGCCACTCCAGGCGCTGCTTCACAAACCACTGACCACCTCCAGGCGCGTATCCATTGTCTCTCGAGATAAGGAGGCCCAAAAGAAGGATACAGCTCTGAAACGGTCTTATTTTAAATATCCTTGGGAATAATATCACCTTCTCATCTAATTATAAAAGAAAAATGACAAATAAATTATTTCACCTTCAGAAAAAATTCACCACAGGGTGACTAGCTTTGTAATTGAAGCACAACCTTTCAGAATTGTATGATGAAGAGGCACTGAGTGCTTGGCATCTCTGTGCTTGTCACATTATTGCTTGCATTCAGTAGAGCAGTGGGGAAAGGGTATTGCGATTAAAGTCTAAGCAGAGAAATGTTTTGTTTTAGTGAGAATCCTTAGATATGGAAATAGCTTGTCATGGCCAACTATTCAAGTTATAATAAAAAGGAGTTTCATTTTCTGCAGTGTTGAAACAAGACACTGGCTGCTACATAATTCTACAGGCAACACAATTTTCCAAACAGTTATTTGATTTTAAACACAGCAGTTGTGTATAGTCAACTTTCCAAAACTGGGTCAACTGTCATTGAATATATTCATCCATGACATTGCACCACCTTGTCTCTATAATCTCTTCCAGCCCTATATCTACTGCTAAGTGCCCTGTTCCTTGGATTCAGGACTTCTGTGCATTCTCCTCTCCATCGCCCCACCATTGGTGGAAAAACCTTCAGCTGCCTTGGTTCTACTTTCTGGAACTCTTCTTCCATCTCTCTTCACTTTTAAAAGCCTTCTCATAATTCATCTCTTCAACAAAGTTTTTTAGTCACCTCCTCTTAATCTTTCCTTTCAGGGTTCAGTATCCATTTTCCTTACACCTACTTGTGAACTGTCCTGAAACATTTCTTTATGTTAAAGGCACCAATTGCAGTTGTTAATGAATACTTGGAGCAACGTGTAAAGACCATGATACAGCCACGTATGGAATCTTTCTTGATGGACATTCACACAACTTACAGAATTGTACTTCCCACTGTTTTAAAGACAGTAACAGGAACCATCCGTGCACATTGTGAATTTATCAAAAAGCAGAAACTCTTCCCTTTATGTAACTCATAAAAAGATGCATAATCATATAAATCATTCTGTTTTTAAGTATCTGCACCTGTAAGACATTTCTGTATTTATAGTCCACAGGTACAATTTGTATTCAGCAAACTTTGCATGTCTCAAAAACCCTGGGAGTATCTTCCAGAATACACAGGAAAACTTATGCAAGCAAAATAGGAAGTATTCATTTAATTATTATGCATTGGCCAACCTGTGGTAAAATGTTTGTGACAGCACCCGTCAAAAAAACTCAGTAAGAGATAATAGGACCCTACAAAAATATATGTGCCATTGTAGCATATTTCAGAATTGAAAGGTTTGTTAACAGATTCCTTGAAGCACATATATAAATAGTTAAATTTACAAAACTAGGTCAACTGTTGCGGACTGGATAAGCACCTGGAGAAATATAGTTCTCTGTAGAGCAAACAAAATCCGAGTGACCAGACTGATTATTTTGGTATCCCATATTACTTTATTACTTTCTTTATAGTGTCATAGGTCAGTGACATTTTTGACATCTGAGATCGCTATAGATGCCTAATCAAGCCAAAGTGTTACTGTGACAATGGAGCAAGCCTTTGGCTTTGTGGTTCCCAACTCTGAGTCAGAAGAAACAGGGTTCAAATTCTGCTCCAGATACTCTCGGTCAGTGGAGACAGGAGTCTGGTTTTGAATTCTAGGGTTAAATCCAATGACATGCTTGCATCTGGTGGATATGGGGTATTCCCCCACCCCTCACCATATGGATTGCAGGAGTCCATATAGACTGGTAAAAATATGGTTATAGCCATAGAAGGAGCCATCAGCCTGTGAATCCTTCCACAACTTTCTTCAAGGAAGACATGAAAGCAACAACTGTGGCAATGGGCCCTTTCTGTGGAATTCCACCAACAATTGTTTTTATAAATTTTGTATTTTAACAGTATGTTTGAAAGAACCAAAGTAAATATATTACTTAAAAAATGAATGAAAGAATTGTTCTATGTTTAACCATATTCTCTTAACAAGATTTAAAAGCAGTATTATGTGCAGAAATGTCAGAACAGCAATACTATATTCGGGCAGCAAAATCTGATCCAAATTCATTGGTCATAATCCATACTGTGACTCAGATTTTTGACAATGACAAATGAATGTTCAGTATAAAAAGCAGTTCTGCTCATCTGCATGCTGACATCAACATTGGGTTGGATTTTATTAGTGCATTGTGCTCCATGGCGACGCACTGTGACAGAGAGGCGGCCTTCCGACATGGAAGTACCGCGGGGGCTGATTTAAATAAAGGGGGTGGGGGCGGCCACTTCCAATGATGTAGAGGGGGCAGCCGCCGCGTCCCCAGCAATGGCGTCTGGTGCCACTGCACAAGTGCAGGTGCCATTTTTAAAGGGCTTTAAGTCCTTAATGCAGATTTTAATTTATAAAGATTTTTAAAAAATAAATAATTATGATATGGAGGCCCTTCCCCAACCCTCCCAATGGTCATTTAATTGGCCCTCAGTGACAAAACTAACTTTATTCCCTTCCCGAACTTTCCCCCCCAACCTTCTATCATTTGCCCTTCAAACCCTTCCCAACATCCCCACAACCAATAAACAGTGTTTTTCCCGCTCCCCCACCCCTTCCGCCCAGAGAATTTTATTCCTCCCCCCTCCCCACCAGGTTCTTGCCTCGGAACTCTGTACGGCGTTTCGAAGGCGCGCAAGGTACGAATGGTGGCTGTAAAATCAGTGTGGATCGGGCGCTGCCTGCAGGTAAGTTTATTTACATATCATTATTTTAATTTAAATACCACCCCCAATGATGTAGAAGGGCCTGCCGCCATGTTGCGAGGGGAGCGGGGGGACGCTCCAACATCTCCCCGCCATCGGTAATATGTGGCGGGTCCGTCTCAACGTTGGGGGTCGAGATGGGCCTCTCGCTGCAGAATTTTATCAGCCACCCCCACCTCCACCCGCCGCCACGACCCGCAGCGTTGAGGGGCTGGTAAAATTCAGCCCATTGAATCCCCAGTTGTGCGGACACAAAACTGTAAGTGAGACAGTGCCTCACTGGCCTGATAATTCACCCCTGTCATAAATCATACCTTTCACTTAGTTGGTGGGACACAGTGGAGAGACACACTCTAAGGGCCGAATTCTATAAGCCCGCCGCCGGCCCGCCCGCACAGGCCACACACCAAAGAGCTGCTGCAATTCCAAGTACAGTGGCTCATTTGAATAGCCGGCGTGGGCCCCCCCTCCCCCGCTCTGATCACATGGAGGGGACGGGCTGTCCATCTCCAGCAATGGCGTCAGCTGCCTATGCGCAGGCGCTGACGCAATTTTTAAAGGCCTGTTAGCTCTACCGGCAAATTTAAATATTTAAAGAAAGATTAAATGAAATTAAATGAATACATCTCTTTTGCCCCTCTCCACCCCACAATGAGACTTAAATTAATTATTTGCCCTTCCCCCCAAAACACTTACCTTTACCATCTCACCATCACTCCTCCAACTGCACAAACTTTAAACTATAACCCTTCCCACCATCCCTTACATTCAAAACGTTAATTTGACCCTGTGCCCCCACTGCACTGAGAAACGTACCTCTGCCCCCCTCCCCACCAGTGTTGCACCTCGTTTCCACAGGTGGGGATCCGAAGGTGTAGCAGTGCCAGCCGCCAGGGTGAAGATCAGATGTCGTTGGGAGGGTAATTAATGCAGGTCTCATCCGGGGCCACCTTCAGGCCTCCCCCGCCACGAATCTTTATGTCGAGGGCTCTATCGAATAACTTAGAGACTTGTTTTTGTAGGTCACATCAGGCTGCAACTAGGCAGGGTACACACTCTGGAGCATGCTGTAGATTCCTCTTCTTGATCTATCAAAGCAATGAAAGACCTAGACCCCAATGGTTCACTGGTCTAAGTGTGCACCTTATTATAGCACTTCTCAGCTGTGGTTTTTGAAGTGATCAGTGGGATCATTATGCATGGCAGCAGCGGATACATCTTGCCATCTACAAGCTATCCGTTTATTTAACTATCTTCCTGGAAGATTTCAGGGAAGGTGGAATTCCTATGGTGAATGTATCATGACAACTTCTAGCACATTTATCATTGATGTGATACATTCTTTGTATCTGGTCAGATACAATTTGGACATTCAGGGAATGCTATCACTTCCTACTATAAATGTTGGGGTTAATGGTGGGAGCTTACAATGCTATATGGATGCAATCACTTGCACCCTGCATTTTGAGGAGCTATAAAACCGCAGGTGTCTATCATGCGGCTGCCATGTTACCATGCCAAGTTAGTGATTTTCTAGTGATCTGGCAAGTGCATGCCTATGGTTGCTTGAAGTGAACCTGTGATATAAAAATTAAAAGCAGTTGACATTTTCACAGCTAGAGACAAAGCTGTGAAATGCAGGTGATCATAACTGCAGGTCTTTATGCCATAGCTGGCAGAGGTCCTCTATTGCCTCTTTGGTGAAGTGCACTCTTCTCAAATAGAGCTCCTCACCGAGAACTTCATAAGATCTATGTGGCATGTAAATTCATTAGGTGGAGATAATATCTCATAAGGTGTAGTCTCCTCATATGCTGCCTCACTCCTTCTCCTCCCCCATTAAAATGCCAAAACAGCATACTAGCCATTGGGAATCCGTACTTGGTACTCAGAAGCCTTCAGATGTCAGAGACAGGTGCTGTTCAATCTAGGTAGGGCAAAAAAATTGTTTTAAAAGCTCTTTCTTCAGGATAGAGGTTCCTAAGTTACTCAATGCGCCAGTCTTTGCCGATGGTGGCAATAAGTATGCTTCTTTTAGCTCATTGTTAATTATATGGAGCAATGGGAGTACAAATTATGGGATCTGGGGACTCCAGTGCCATTCTTTCTCATTTGAATATATGTTAAAGAGTTACCAGCAGCATCAGTAAGTGTACCTTTGGAAGGCCCCAATCATGGCTGAAAGTAAAGTGCTATCACTACAGGATTGAAGCAGGGCTAAAATAATGTTGATAAAGAGTGTGAGAAGGTCTGCATTACCACATTTTCTGTCTATAGCAAACTGTTGGAAAGGTTTTCCAGCAAAAATATGTTCTATTTTGTGCCAAAACAAGATGGGACTAGTTCTAGGTACATTAATATAAGAGGACAAAATGCATTACGCATGTGCAGACTGCCATTTGAACAGTTGACCTGTTGAATGTGCTGTTGGGTGCATTGACCTTGGAGTCAATGCTTCTATTTTTTCTGAGACAGTCCTTCACTGGAAATAAAATCAAAAGCTTCAGAGTTCTTGAGAAATAAGAACTGGATGGAACCAGGTGAAACAAACAATCATTTGATCAGAGACATGTGACTGGAGCTCAGATTATAGACTGCAGTATTGAAGCAAGCAGCAAGCTGCAGTTTTTTAAGAGGTAAGCTGCAGTGATTGGAACCTGCTTTCTGGGAGCTGGCCCTAGGCAAATACGAGTTGCTACAGTTGTTTTCAGTGCCTTAAAGAGTTACTAGTGGAACCACGCCCTCAAAGCTATCATGAGTAGGGCTGAGATCATTCGAGAGGCAACAAGACTGAAATGTTGAAGGCAAGAGTGCACTGCTCACTATCGATGAGAAGGCGTCACATCTGTGTCTGCATCTTGGGAGACAGGATCTGGAGATCTACCTGAAAAGTTCATAGATATGAAGGACTTTACGGCCATAACTGGTGCCATCTTGGCTGAGAGAACTGCCAGAAGATCCTTGAGATCTATTTTTGTTGCTACTGATAATTAACGTGTAATCTTTAAGCTGTTAGGTCATGTTTAATTTATGTTGTTTTTGGCTTCAGTGTTAAAATAAAATTTATAAAAGTGAAATCTTGTCCGTTCGCATTATTTTTCTAAATTGGGGTCGGTCTGTTGATTGGATTCTTTTGGTTTATGATCTCCACAGGGATCACAACACTACACACATATATAATATAAAAATATCTGTCCTGCTTAGAGGCACAATTGCCAGTATTTGCTTACTAGAATGAAGTTAGTCTGAATAATGATAGATTATCAACATGAAACAAAGCTTTTACAGCTAAATTAACAAATGTATTTATTTACAATTCAAAGAACATGTTGAAACAACAGAATTAGGCAAGAACAATGCAGCAATCCATTATGAAGGTCCTCAGAAATGTCCAGAAAAAATAATTCCTGATTTGAATCTTCGAATGAAGAAATCAGGATAAACAATCAGTTTTGCCACAGTGTCCTGATAAAATACCACACCATGCAGCCTTTTTTTCTCTTACAGATTTCTTCTGAGATGAATACAAGAGTTATCAAACATGCCCAATTTCTCAGCTGACACTTCTTTTGATGTCTGAAATGACAAACAAATTGACTAAGATCAATGATTAAACTGGTGTCAATTGAGGTAAAAACAAACTGATCTGATTAAAATAAATTTCACCCAAAGACCTTCATATTATGGTGAGCAGTTTTAAATACATAACATCAATTGAAAACCTCATGTATGTTTTGGAATTAGACATCAAAACCATGATATCATTTTTTAAAATTAATGCTTCTGACAACTGAATGGGTGACTGGGTACTTTAAAAAAGGGCAACCAAATTATCACATGTATAACACAGGAACCCTTTGAAGTGAACTGTTCATAGTTTAAATATGAAGACCTTAAACAAAATAGTTCCTTTGTTTAACTTTTATGGAAGGTACTGAGACTAAAAGGGAATGAGACTTAAGGGAGGCTGGAAATATTTCTCAACATTTGATGCTAGCAGCAGTCTTTAAACAACATTTTGCTTTCCAAGAAACCATGGCTGGAATTTTATGCACCTCAAAGAGCAGGAAGATGGTGGGGGTTGGGGGGGTGGGGGCAGAAAATGGAGCGGGAGGCTCAGGGGGCCCTTCCAGTTAACGGGCACTGAAGTGCCTCCGTCCGCCGCCACAGGGATTTTACCCATGGCCGGTCTGGTGGCCCAGGCCCGAAAGAAGCTGCCTGACAAAAGCAGGCAGCTTTCTGATGGCCTGGGGGGGTGGGGAGGTGCCCTCATGATCCGGCACCCTGTGCCCAACAGAGGGCCACCCCCGTTGCCCCAACCCAACACACCACCCCCCCTCCCCCGTCCCCCCAATCGGCCACCATTGCCTCGCTTGGGCCCTGTCCGAGGCTGCAAAAACTTACCTTCATTTCTGGGCTCCCCAACATCTTCCTTCCGATGGCAGGGTTGCAGTCCCAGCAGTAGCCGCCGCTCCCGGTGGAGCTGCAGGGGCATTGGCCGGCAGCTCCATTCGGCAGGACTTCCTGCCTCAATGAGATGGAAGTTCTGCCTCAGACCAATTAAAGGCTGAGGGACTGCAAAATGCGGATCGGATCCCCAGGCCAGATGGAGGCGGGGTCTGCCACCGACTTTTCAGTCGGTGGATGGCTCTCGTCTGCCAAGGGTAAAATTCCAGCCCACATAGTACTGTAAAATATATAACAGCTCTGAAACAACAAATAGCTTTGTATTTATATTGATGGCTTTAGCATAAAAAATTTCCAAGGTGCTTTACAAATAGATATACAGAGAACAGTTGCTCAGCCAGGAAGAGAAAATTTTTTTTTAAAGATGATTTTACAGCAAGAGAGAAAGAGAGAGGCAGAGAGAAAGTGTTGAAGGACTTTGGAGAAGAAAGTCCAGACAGCAGGACCAGCTGGCTTAAGGCTGTATGAATGGTACAGTGGATGTGACAGGAGATGTACAAAAGGCCTGTGTAAATGCAAAAGAATGTTTGTGTGGTGGGGGGGGGGGGGGGTGGGGGGGGGGTGGAAATACAGGGTTTGAGCAAATTGTAGATACAGAATTGGGAGAGGTCATGGAGCAATTTAAAGAAATGAGGAATTTAACTTTAATGCTTTGGGGAACAGGGAGCCAGTATAGGTCATAAAAACATAAGAAATAGGAGCTGGAGTAGGTCATTTGGCCCTTTGAGCCAGCTCCATCATTCAACAAAATCATAGGCTGATCTTCTACCTCAACTCCACCTTTCCCCACTATACCCATTTCCCTTAATTCCCTTAGTACCCAAAAATATATCGACCTTTGTCTTGAATATACGCAATGACTGAGCAGCCACAGTTCTCTGGGGCAGAGAATACCAAAGATTCACAACTCTGTGACTGAAGAATTTCTCCGCATCTCAGTCCTAAATGGCCAACCACTTAATCCGAGACTGTGACCCCATATTTTAGATTTTCCCAGCCGGGGAAACATTTTCTCAGCATCTACCCTATGGTGTCCTTGGGACTTAAGTGAGGTTTAGGCAAGTTTGTTACAGGATATGAGGCAAAGACAGAGAGACAAAGACTGCAGCTGCTGAACCTAAAAGGCTTCTCCTTTTATTCTGTCTTAGTTTCACTTTCTGTTTGCGAGCATGTGTGTTCTACAGCAGCCTCTAGAGTTCAAAACACTGTAGCACTACATACCCTGTCAAACCACTTAAGAATTTTATGTTTCAATTTATGTTTATTTTAAACTCCAGGAAATATAGGTCTAGTCTCCTCAATCTCTTCTCATGGATCAATTCCCTCATCCCAGCAACCATTCTAGTGAACATTGGTTGTCCTCCCTCAAGGACCAGTATGTCCTTCCGTAGGTAAGGAGATCAAAACTGCAATACTCCTACTATGGCCTCACCAATGCCCTGTATGATTGCAGTAAGACTTAATTACTCTTGTACTCCAATCCCTTTTTAAACAAAAACATACATGCCATTTGCCTTCCTAATTGCTTGCTGTTCCTACATGTTAACTTTGTGATTTATGTACAAGTCCTTCTGAATGCAAACATTTCCCAATCTCTCACCATACTAAAAATAATTCTGCTTTTTTTTTAGATTCTTCCTACCAAAATGAATAACTTCACATTTTGCCACATTGTATTCCTTCTGCCACATTCTTGCCCACTCACCTAACATGTTTATAACTCTCTGCAGCCTCTTTTCATCTTCCTCTTTGCTTACTTTCCCACATAATTTTGTATCATAACACTCAGTCTCCTCATCTAAGTTATTAATATAGATTATAAATAGCTGGAACCCAAGTACTGTTCCTTGCAGTACCCCACTGGTTACAGCCTTCCAACCTGAAAATGTTCCATTTATTCCTGCTCTCTGTTTTCTGTCTATTGACCAATCTTCAAAACATGCTAATATATTACCCCCCATCCCATGAGTCCTAATTTTGTTTAATAATCTCTTGTGTGGCATCTTACCGCAAGCATTTTGAAAATCCAAATACATCAACTGGTTCCCCTTTGTCAATCTTACTGGTTTTCATAAAACTCTCACAGATTTGACAAACACGATTTCCCTATCGTAAATCCGTGTTGACTCTGTTTAATCATATTATAATTTTATAAGTGCCCGGTTGTTATCTTGGTCAGAATTTTACTTTGTGGTGGAGGCCCCGCCAGCTGGCTGAAAATCATGCTGCGACTTTGCGTGGCCCAGGCCCTTAATTGGCCTCGGTCAGGACTTACGCCCCTTGGAGGCCAATCAAAGGCTTGCAGCTCTTCAGTCGGGGAGCAGTGGTCACTGCTGGAACTGCACCCAGCCAGGACCAGCAAGATGGAGCAGGCCCCGGAATGCAAGTAAGTGTGTGGGTACTCACCGGGGACCATTGGCTGGGCCCCGGCGAGGCGGTGAGGAGAGGGTATCGGGTGGTGGATCAGAGGGGGTGGCTTGTGTCCCTGTTCCCCTCCCTATGATGTTGTAAAATACCTAACCCTATGTCTCGACCTTCCACAATACAGAATCCATTTGACCCCATTGACTGTAACCATTCCCTCTGCCTGCCAGTACCCTGAACTTGCCCCACAGGTCCCTGACGTTGAGAACACCCATCCCTTCCTTCAGGCCCTTCATGACCATCTGTTGACTGTAATGCTCAAATCAACCCACCACTCACACAGTCACCCACATCCAGCTTCAGCAGCATTAACAACCACTACGCACCCTGGACACTCCCCTCCTCCCTCCCTTGCTCCTCCATATACCTGAACACCCCACCCTTTCTGCTCCCTCATTGAAAAGGTATCCTTGCAGTTCGAAGTCCTAAACTCCTCCCAGTTGCAATGGGTTGGATCTCCCAGTCCTTCTGAAAAACCAATGTCCTCTTCGCTCACTTCTCCTGGGTACATTTAATCGGTCGTCCGTTATGGGAATCTCTGGTGAACCCATTTGTCTTTTCTCCTCTGCAAACCACAACTTTTGAATTGGGTTCATGTCTTAAAAGCCTTTTGCTGCATCGGTGATCTGAGAGCAACTGTTTCTCTCTCTCCCTCTCTTGAGGCTGCACAGTTCTGTTTGCTGGTCTTCCTTTCTTCCTTTTGGCCTGCCTCCAGACCTAGGAAAGTCATTTGAATTTATCCAGATCAAAAAGTCAATAGCAGTTTCCCTTTTACAATTCCCAGAGCCACCGCATTTTCTACGTCTGCGGCCTACTTTGGAGGCAGGCTCTTAAAATGCAGCCCCGCACCTCCAATAGCACAGCATTCCATCAGTACTGGGTTTCAGCCTTGATTTTTGTGCTCAAGCCCTGGAGCGGGACTTTAACCTAGAGGGTAAAGGTCTGCTACCCGACCCGAACCCGACGGGACCCTACGACATGTGTCGGGTTTGGGTCGGGTCGGGTTGCACCTCCGGGTCCGGCATTCGGGCTCGGGTCGGGCTGGGTCGGACGCACTCTATTACAGATAAGTGGCTCCACTGTTAATTTAATTTTTGGACTAGTAAGGTGGTTTTGTTACAGTTATTTTAAGCTTGTGCAGATCAGCAACAAAGAGAAAAACGGAAAGTAAGTTAACGATGGTCGGGTTGGGTCGGGTCGGGTTGGGCGCGGGAAAAATGAAAGCACTCGGGCCATGTCGGGCTCGGGTCGGATGTGGTTCTGTCGGGCTCGGGTCAGGTTTTTTTTTGCAGACCCGAGCAGGCCTTTACTAGAGAGTGCTACCAACAGAGCCGCAGCTGATTTCTACTAAAAGTTGACCATATTAGTTAATGGCTAGAATCTTTGTCTAACTGATAAGTTAACAGCTTTGAATAACAAGCCTAGAAGATATGTCAAATGTCTGGTGAGCTTAACTTTTTGCTGAGAAGCTTATAGATTTAGAAATGATTGTTGGATTTTATACAAACTCATCCTTTCGGCTTGGCAAAGTGGAGTTTGTTGTCGTGCCCTCTCCTGGAATGCTTATGTTGGCCTCCTAGGATATCACAACAGTGAACCTTTGTCCACAGATGTGGTTAGAGTTCTTCTCAGAACACCTTCTTTATCTTTTGTACTTTTTTGTGGTGTTAGAAACATCAGGGATAATTTTCCAGTGAGTGGTAACTTGGTGGATTTCCCATCTGTTATGGAACCCACCAAATGTTCATTCTATTGAAATCAGTGGAATGAAATTGAATGGATTCTTCAATGGGTGGGCAATCTGCTCCCCCAGGTTACCTCCCAGGTGGCAAAGATAACATTATCTTTTATACCTTTTATTTATCAAAAGCAAAACCCTTCTCCAATATTAGACTAATCTGGGTGATACATGTACCTGTAGGTGTCAAGTACCTTAAACAGATATGTGTCTATAAATTATAATGTCTCAATTTTAACAACAAAACAAAACCAGATGTTCCTTCTACCTCGTGACTCTCCATTAGTTTTCAGCCTTCAATAATAAGAGAGCTGAATAACATTAGATTAAAATGCCATTTTTTGGAATCAATCCCAGTTACTGCTTTCTCTAAGTTATAGAAACAGCAATTTGGCCCATCAAGTCCATACTGGCACTCTGCAGAACAATCCAGTCAGTCCCACTTCCCCGCTCGATCTCCGTAGCCCTACTAGTTTATTTGCCCATCCAATTTCCTTTCGAAATCATTGATTGTCTCTGCTTCCACCACCCTCATGGTCAGCGAGTTCCAGTTCATTACCACTCCCGGCGTAAAAAAGTTCTTCCTCACATTTCCCCTGCATCCCTTGCCCAAAACCTTCAATCTGTGTCCCCTAGTCTTTGTACCAACAGTTAATGGGAACAGTTTTTTCTTGTCTAACTTATCTAAGCCTGTTATAATCTTGTACACCTCTATCAAATCTCCCCTCAATCTCTTTTGCTCCAGGGAGAACCACCTAACTTAACCTAACCTTGTAACTAAAATCCTCCATCCCTGGAACCATTCTGATAAATCTTCTCTGCACCCTCTTAAGGACCCCCATATCCTTCCTGAAGTGTGATGACCAGAACTGGATGCAGTACTCTAGCTGGGGCCTAACCAGAGCTTTATAAAGGTTCAGCACAACTTCCCTGATTTTGTACTCTATGCTTCTGTTTTTGTAACCACTGTCAATCTGTCCTGCCACCTTCAAAGATCGATACACATGTACCCCCGGGTTCTTCTGTTCCTGCACACTCTTCAGAACTGTGCCATTAAGTCTATATTGCCTCACCTTCAGCCAAAATACACCACCTCATACTTGTCTGTATTAAATTCTATCTGCCATTTGTCTGCCCATTCTGCTGGCCTATTTTTGGCCTGTTGCAAGTGGTTCGTATCATCCTCACTATTTGCCACTCCTCCAAGGCAAATTTAGAAATTCTACCCTACATTCCAAGATCCAAGTCATTTATATATAGCAAAAAAAGCAGTGGTCCTAGCACTGACCTTTGGGGAACACCACTGTCTAACATCCTCCAGTCTGAAGAACAATCATTTACCATGTCTCGCTGTTTTCTGTCCTTAAGCCAATTTTTTATCCAATTGGGCACTGACCCTCCTTTTCCATGAGCCTCAATTTTGTTAACCAGACTTTTATCTGGTACTTTGTCTAATGCTTTCTTAAAATCCATACAGACAACATCCACTGCATTCCCTTCATCAACCTTCTCTGTTACTTCATCAAAAAATTCAATTAGATTAGTCAAGCATGATCTGCCTTTTACAAATCCATGCTAGCTATCCTTAATTGTTTTTTCCCCCAATTATTGTTTCTAAAACCTTACCCATCTCTGATGTTAAACTGTAGTTGCTGGGACTGTCCTTAAACCCTTTCTTGAATAAGGGTGTCCCATTTGCCACTCTCCAATCCTCTGGCACCTCCCCCATATCTAGGGAAGATGGGAAGATCATGGCAAGTCCTTCCACTATCTCCACCCCCACTTCCTTTAACAACCTGGGATGCAAGCCATCCAGACCACGTGACTTATCTAGCCTAAAAATAACCAGCCTTTTCAGTACCTCCCCCCTCTCAATTATTACCCTATCCACTGCCTCGACTCACTCTTCTTCTAACAATATTTTGTCAGCATCCTCTTCCTTAGTAAACACCAATACAAAGTACTCATTAAGTATTCTAGCCTTGCCCTGTGCCTCTAAGCATATATTATCCTCTTTGTCCCTAATAGGCCCCACACCACCTCTTACTACCTGCTTACTATTTACATGCTGGTAGAAGATTTTTGGGTTCCCTTTTATATTGACTGCCATTCTATTCTCATATTCTCACTTTTCCAGTCTTACTTTCCTCTTCAACTTATTGCATTTGGCCTGGTTCTCACTTGAAGCATTCACCTGACATACATCATACACCCTCTTTTTTTGCCTCATCATAATCTCTATCTCCCTCATCATCCAAGGAGCCCTGTTTATGGTTCCCCTTCCTTTCGCCCTTGTTGGAATGTAACGAGCCTGTACCTGAAGTATCTCTTCCTTAAATATAACCATAAATATAACTATTACACTTTTTCTTGTCAGTCTTTGGCTCCATTTTATCTTGGCTAGATCCCTTCTCATCGCATTGAAATTAGCCCTCTTCCAATCTAACCATACTACCTTATATTGTTCCTTGCTTCTGCATTACGAGTCTAAACTTTATGATACAATAATCACTCTTGTTCAAGTACTCCCCTACAGACACTTGGTCCACTTGACCCATCTCATTTCCCAGCACCAGATCCAGCAATGCCTCCTTTCTAGTTGAGCCGAGAACATACTGATCAAGGAAGTTCTCCAGAACACAATCCAGAAATTCCCCCACCCCCCTCCTTTCCCTTTACTCTAAAATATCCCAGTTGATATTTAGGTAGTTAAAATCCCCACGCTATAGTCCTTGTCCATCTCTGAATTCCCGGCAGATTTGCTCTTCCATCTGTCTCTTACTATTTAGAGGCCTATAGAATACCCTTAATAGCGTGATCATACCCTTTTTTGCTTCTTATCTCCAACCAAGTAGATTTTGTCCATACCCCCTCAAGGACATCCTCTCTTTCCAACACTACAATGTCTTCTCTAATCAGTACTGCCACCCCACCTCCCTTTTTCCTTCTCTAGCTTTTCTGAACACTTTATATCCTTGTATATAAAGTGTCCAGGCCTCACCATTTTTCAGCCATGTTTTCATTATTCCCACCACATCATATTGCTATACTGCCATTTGTGCCAGTAGCTCACCAACCTTATTCACCACACTTTGTGCATTTACATACATGCATTGTAATTCTTTGCATTCCTCGTGGCATTCTCTGTCTGTTTCCATCTAATATGGAATGACTCCATTCTCTAGTACTGCCCAATACTCTCACATGGTGCACCTTATTCCTCTTTTCTGTGGCCTTAATAACCTAGGCCTATGAGTCCTGGTTGTGAAATGTTCTTTATCACACTGTACTGTCTTGAAGTATCCATTATTCTTAGCATTACCTTTTTCTGTTTTTCCTAAGATCAATAAGATTTCTGAAAACTCAATTTTTAGGGAAACTTGCTTACACATGTCACTGTCCATGAGCAGGCTGTGGAGTGAGGAACACCTCCGCTCAGTCCGCAAGCAGGACCCTGAGCTTCCGGTTGCTTGCCATTTCAACACTACCCCCTGCTCTCATGCTCACATCTCTGTCCTGAGATTGCTGCAGTGTTCCAGTGAACATCAACGCAAGCTCGAGGAACAGCATCTTATTTATCGATTAGGCACACTACAGCCTGCTGGACTGAACATTGAGTTCAATAATTTCAGAGCATGACAGCCCCCCATTTTACTTTCATTTTTAGTTATTTTTTCTTTTTTACATTTTTTACAATCCTTTTTTTTTGCATTTATTTCATTTCATCTTAGTTTGTTCAGTTTGCTTACCCATTGTTTTTTTTCATGTTTGCACTTGCTGCTGTTCAATATTCAGTCCGTTAACACCTTATCTGTACTAATGCTTTGTCTTTCAACACACCATTAACATATTGTTTGCCTTTGCTCCATGACCTTTTGGTCAGCTATGTGGCCTTGTCCAATCTACACCTTCTCCTTTGTTATCTCTTGCCCCACCCCCACCTCACTTGCTTATAACCTGTGACTTTTCTAATATTTGTCAGTTCCGAAGAAGGGTCACTGACCGGAAACGTTAACTCTGCTTCTCTTTCCACAGATGCTGCCAGACCTGCTGAGTGGTTCCAGCATTTCCATTAAAATGAAGGCAGGGAAGTGGAGAGGGAGATTTAGACCCAGTCACTATCTCTCAATACACACATTTGTATTCTTACCTTTCAACCTCTTTTTTCCTTTGAGGTTTCTTCCCTCTCCTGAGACCACTGACTCATGTTAGAATCATGTTGGCTTTATGTGTGAGAGCCTAGAACAAATATCAAAAATATAATAAAGAGCAGTTTGCACAACTTTCAAAAGGGAAGTTCATGCTTGACCAACCTTATTGAATTCTTTGAAGAATATCATGTAGGATAGACAAGGGGAATCCAGTAGAAGTAATATATTTGGATTTTCCAAAGGGCTTTGATAAGATACTGCATACAAAATTCATGACTAAGATCAAAGCATGTGGAGTCAGGGGATAAGTAGCGGAATAGATAGCAAGCTGAGGTTAAATTACTCAGATTGGCAAAAGTTAGGAATGGTGTTTTACAAGGATCAGTGCTGGGACCACTGTTGTTCACCATTTACATAAACAACTTAGACTTGGGAATTGTAAGTAGAATTTCAAAATTTGTGGTTGACATCAAATTTGGGGGTATAGTAAATACTGAGAAAACCTGTGACAAAATACAAGAAAACGTTAATAAACTTGCAGAATGGGCATGTAACTGGCAAATGAATTTCAGTGCAACTAAATTCAGAAATGTGAGGTGGTTCATTTTGGTAGGAAGAATAAGGAGGCCACAGACACCTTGGAAAATAAGAGCCTAAATGGAGTAGAGCAGCAAAAGGATCTAGGGGTATGGATACAATAATCACTAAAAGTTGCTGCACAGATTAATAAAGACATTTAAAAAAGAACAAAGTATTGGGGTTCATTTCTAGAGGGACAGAATTGAAAATCAGAGAATTATGTTAAACTTGCATTGAACCTCCCCTAACCACACTTGGATTACAGTGAACAGTTCTCGTCTCCCAATTATAAAAAGGATATAAAGGCACTGGAGCAGAACTGAGAGGTTATACCTGTCAGTAAAGATTGAACAGGCTGGGGCCGTTTTCTCTAGAAAAGAGGAGCTTGAGGGGTGACCTGATAGAGGTCTTCAAGATGACGGAAGTGTTTGATGGGGTAGCCATAGAGAAAATGTTTTCACTTGTGAGTGAAACCAGAATGAGGGGCCATAAACATACGATAGTCACTAATAAACCCAACTGGAAATTCAGGAGAAACTTCTTTACCCAGAGAGTGGATAGAAAGTGGAACTTGCTACCACAAAGGAATAGTTGAGGCAAACAGCATATATGCATTTAACAGGAAGCTAGATAAACATGATGGAGAAAGGATTAGAAGGGTGTGTTGACAGGGTTAAGTGAAGAGGGGAGGGAGGAGGCTTTTGTGGAAGATGGACCAGTTGGGCGAAATGATCTGTCATGTCCTCTACCTTCTACAAATGTTAGCAGGCTATTTAACCACAGGTATCATCAATAAGTTCAATCCTGTCATCTTTCAACATGCACACTGTAGATATCAAAGGCGAAGTTGGCCAGAGTTTGCTTTTTGATCATTGTCCAGGAATCCCCTGCTGGGTTTGCATGCATATTGACATTAGCGGTGTAATTGACAGGGAGAAGAAGAGGAGGAAATTTGGCCTGAAATAAGGGTCTGGAGTTTCCACTCAGTTGCGTTGTTTTCTTGGCACAATTCTGTCGACATCCCAATAACCAGCACAAAAGATTGTGGAATTATAAGCGCAAATATGCACAGTGCAACTTGAATTTCTGTGATCTTTTCTGCTAGTTTAAAAGACATAGAGCTAGAAGCAGGCCCCGCCCCAAAAACTGGCCCATCCCCAGGGTGAGTTAATCACTATTGGGAGTGTGCACTAAATGCACTCGTTTGCAGGCCTCCAAAAGCTAAGCTGGATATTTTGGGCAAAGAAACACTAATAGGATGTTCTAAAAGCTTTTGAATGTTTTTTTTTTAATTTACTAAGAACCTGACCACTGTACCCCAATACAACTAGGAAATGGTTTTGTATATTTTTGAAAAGTAATTTTCAGTTATTTAACATCTGGTTACCTATAAGTGTTCGATTGACATCATGATTAAAAATTCTAATTTTTTTGTGATAAACTAATTTTCAGCTTTAATAATTAAACTGCATCAAGTTACCTCTCTTAAATATATCATGGGATATTTTTAAAATATTTTTTAAAACTTACATTTTAAAGCACGGCCTAAATGCGCTGGTGTGTGGCACATTTTGCATTTGACAATATGCAAATAAGTTTGAGTGGAAACCTGAGATTTAAAAAAAACACTTTTCAAAATGGGTACAATTTGTGCCCATTTCGCTGACTTTGCTCAATTTGGAAACTACTCCAAGGTGAAAAATCAAAAAGTATGGAATTGGATTTAAATTCCAAATTGTGATGACTAATTTGGGGGTGACTAGACTTCTATTTAGATATATAATTTTCTATTTTTTATGGTATTTTGACTTTCCTACGTGTATGAAAAATCTTGAAGAAACTGGAGCAGGAAACCATCCATCTCCTTACCATCTGTACAACCACATCTATTTTTGAAATGCAACTTCATTTGCTGACTCTTGCATTTCTAACAGTACACTGCTGTGCTGATAAAGCTAATTTTTCTATTCTGCATCAGGCAACCTTTTTTGAACTAAAACTAGAAAGACACTGTTTTCTACTTCAACCTTTTTGTGCCACAAAGTGATATCACATTGTTTGCACCCACAGTTTGGATTTCCTGATCATGTCATTCCCTGCTCTTCTTTGAAAAGTATGTTTTATGTCTACCTGAGAGGGCAGATGGAGCTTCAGTTTAATATCTTATCCAAAAGACCACACATCCCATAGTGGAGCACTCTCTCAGTACTGTGCTGAAGAAATAAAAAGACAGTTTGGAAAGCCTGTGGTGAATGATGATGGATAGCATGACCATGTGATTCTTTTGTTGCTCCTTAGCCTAATTTCATTGCAATTGAATTGAAAGCTAGGTGATTAAATTCTGTGACTGAAAGTGGATTCGGAATTAATGACAAAAAGGCTTTCTCACCATGACTAATATTTTGGTCCACAAAATATTGATAGTACTTGCTGTCTTGGAACATAGTGCACCTTGGCCACCGTCCGTGTCCTAGTCCTGTTGAAAGAAATCATTGACATGGGTAGCAGTATATTCAGACTGTTTTGAAGGAAAACCTCTATTGCAACATTGGCTCTTTAGATATGTAACTCAATTTTGTAATTTGGTGGAATTATTACCACGAGCAAGTTCTGCCTAATCTGTACATTTTAGTTTTATAATTGTCTCATTTAGTGCCATTAAAAAGGCAACATGCCAACTTTATAAATTTTGAGACTGAAAAAATCCGGAGTTATCCAGCATGCTATTGACTAGATTGTGTTTTGGTGTCAATAGTTATTCATCAGACACCTACTCATATGTCACATTTTGGAACATGGTGCTCCCCATCCCATGTTCTGTCAGCTTCAATTGCTTTTGGACTCTTTTAAGCTAGATCAATAATTTTAAACTAAAATAAAGACTTAAAAATATAGCGACTTAATCATTTAGCTGTCTGCAATAATTACTTCCCTATGCAATTGGGAGTAATTGAATTAATCAGGGAGAAAGGACTAAACTAGAATTGCTCTAATTGACATTCTGCAAAACTGTACATCTGTATCATGAGTTTGTACAATAGCCATTTCCTTCACTAGAATTTCAAAAGAATAACACTGCACTGCGGCATCAGTTTTGGTGATTAATGTGCTATTAAGTTTATGTAGTATTTAGGAAAATGCTTTGTTGGTTTATACTTTTATTGTTGTGGTTTCATACATCTGCTTATACAGGGAAACACAAAGATACACAAGGTCAGCATCTCTAAGCCGAGAAATTACTTTTGGAAATACAGCAGATAAGTGTTTAATATGCTTGCAAGACATTTCTTCTTCAGTTATCTTAACACGAACATTAACCCATTTAAAGTAACCAGATTAATGCCAACATTAAAGAAGGAGAATATCTTACAAATGTTTCAAGAATCCGTCCACCAATAACGTCAACAGTAATTTCTAGGCCAGGACAAAGCATCAAATCCCAGTTTGACGGGGATTTCAGATTTCGGGCTGAATTTTACAGGCTCCTTGACACTGTGGGTTATGGCACAGGGGGGCCGGTAAAATGCTGTGGGGAAAGGCCCGCCTCGACCTGCAACGTCGAGGAGGGCCCACTGCATAGTGGTCCAAAACTAGGGTCCTGAATCTAAATAAAGGAAACTACAAAGGTATGAGGCGCGAGCTGGCTATGATAGATTGGGGAACTTCACTAAAATGGTTGACGGTGGATAGGCAATGGATACTATTTAAAGAAGGTGTGCATGAATTACAACAATTATTCATTCCTGTCTGGCGCAAAAATAAAACCGGAAAGGTGGCTCAACCGTGACTTACAAAAGAAATTAGGGATAGTATTAGATCCAAAGTGGAGGCAGAGAAAATTGCCAGAAAAAGCAGCAAATCTGAGGATTGGGAGCAGTTTAGAATTCAGCGAAGGAGGACAAAGAGGTTGATTAAGTGGGGGAAAATAGAACATGAGAGTAAACTTGCGAGGAACATAAAAACTGACTGTAAAAGCTTCTATAAATATGTGAAGAGAAAAAGTTTAGTGAAGACAAATGCAGGTTCCTTACAGTCAGAAACGGGGGCAATTATAATGGGGAACAAAGAAATGGCAGAACAATTAAACACATACTTTGGTTCTATCTTCACAAAGGAGGACACAAATAACCTCCCAGAAATGATAGGGAACCAAGGGTCTAATGAGAGGGAGGAATTGAAGGAAATCAGTATTAGTAATAAAATAGTGCTGGGGAAATCAATGGTGTTAAAGGCTGACAAATTCCCAGGGTCTGATAATCTGCATCCCAGAGTACTAAAGGAAGTGGCCCTGCAAATAGTGGATGCAATGGTGGTCATCTTCCAAAATTCTATAGACTCTGGAGCATTTCCGACAGATTGGAGGGTGGCAACTGTAACCCCACTATTTAAAAAAGGAGGGAGAGAAAAAACAGGGAATTACAGACCAGTTAGCCTTACATTAGTAGTGGGGAAAATGCGAGAGTCTATTATAAAGGATGTGATAGCAGAACACCTGGAAAGCATAAACGGGATTGGACAAAGTCAGCATGGGTTTACGGAAGGGAAATCACGCTTAACAAATCTACTGGAGTTTTTTGAGGATGTAGCTAATAGAATAGATAAGGGAGAACCAGTGGATGTGGTGTATTTGCATTTTCAGAAGGCTTTTGATAAGGTCCCACATAAGAGGTTAGTGTGCAAAATTGAATCTCATGGGATTGGGGTTAATATATTGGCATGGATCGAGAATTGGTTGACAGACAGGAAACAGAGAGTAGGAATAAACGGGTCTTTTTCCACAGGGATCAGTGCTTGGGCCCCAGCTACTCACATTATATATTAACGACTTGGATGAGGGAACGAAATGTAACATTTCCAAGTTTGCAGACGACACAAAGCTGGGGTGGGGGGGGGGGGGGGAATGTGAGCTGTGAGGAGGATGCAAAGAGGCTCCAATGTGATTTGGACAAGTTGGCTGAGTGGGCAAATGCATGGCAGATGCAGCATACGTGGATAAATGTGAGGTTATCCACTTTGGTTGTAAAAACAGAAAGGCAAATTATCTGAATGGTGCTAGATTGGGAACGGGGGAGGTGCAACGAGACCTGGGTGTCCTTGTACACCAATTGCTGAAAGCAAGCATTCAGGTGCAGCAAGCAGTTAGGAAGGCAAATGATATGTTGGCCTTCATTGTAAGAGGATTTGAGTACAGGAGCAAGGATGTCTTACTAGGCCTATATTCATGAGTTCAGAAGAATGAGAAAAGATTTCATTGAAACCTATAAAATTCCAACAGGACTAGTCGGGCTAGTGGCAGGGAGGATGTTCCCGATGACTGGGGAGTCCAGAACCAGGGGTCACAGTCTCAGGATCCGGGGTATGCCATTTAGAACCGAGATGAGGAGAAATTTCTTCACTCAGAGGGTGGTGACCCTGTGGAATGCTCTACTGCAGAAAGGCAGTGCAGGCCAAGTCATTAAATATATTCAAGATGGATGCCAAAGGAATCAAGGGATATGGGGAGAAAGCAGGAACAGGGTACTGAATTAGACGATCAGCTATGATCATTTTTGAATGGCAGAGCAGGCCTGAAGGGCCGAATGGCCTACTCCTGCTCCTATTTTCTCTGTTAACAGTGTATGCTCTGTGTTTGTTCGTGTTTGTGAAGGAGCAATGGCACACGAGGCACCCTGTGTGTGGAAGGGTGCCAGAAAGGGCAGGAGCATTAAGGTTGTATAGATGGTGGGGGCAATTGATTCAGCTGGTAGGATCTTGATGTGGTCATGTGGTGCCACTCTGAGTGTTGGCCGAGATGGGCAATGCCATGGCACGCCACATAGTTGATCCAGGAAAGCAGCTGATGTACCCGTCAACACCAATCCCAGCCCTGTTAGGAACCTTCACATACATGCAGGGTTCAACTTTATTTATCACATGGAAATAGGTATGGCTCATCTGACATTGTGTGATCCTCTGCTTGTGAGGATCAGTATGTGCCAGAGGCAATATCAACAGGTAGGTGCGATCCATATGGAGGTCCCTGGTCGTGAGCAGCAGCCCCCAAGGGGCCAACATTACGTTTGCTGTGCATCTACAGGCCCCACATGACATGCCATCGGATGTCAGAGCACCAGTGTCGGAGGTAATTGTGCATGTAGAGAGGGTGGTGACATGTCTCTGTGCCCTGCTCAAGGATGACCTGCAGCCCATGGGCTCCAGTGGACATCCCAAGCCTTTGTTACTCATAGTGGCAGCGGTTCTCGAGCCTGATGCCTCTGTACCTTTTCAGGGGCCCACCAGAGACCTTTGTGGGGTCACACAGTCAGCAGTGCACCGCTGCATCAGGGAGGTCTCCAATGCCCTGCACCGGAGGGCCAGTGAGGATGTCCACTTCAGGACGGACTCTCATAGCCAGGACCAGAGGGCCATTGGTTCAGGCCACAGGCCTCCCACCAGGCTACCACCTGCAGATGTCACCATTAAAGGAGCCTTCTCAATCTAGGTGAAGCTGGTATGTGATCATCACAGATGCTTGCTGCGAATATGTGACCGCTTCTCAGGCAGCTGCCATGACACCTGGGTCTTGCGCCAGTCCCGGTTGCCACCACTGTTCACTGAACTGGCTCAGATGGACAAAGAACAAAGAACAGTACAGCACAGGAACAGGCCATTCGGCCCTCCAAGCCTGCGCCGATCTTGATGGCTGTCTAAACTAAAACCTTCTGCACTTCCGGGGACTGTATCCCTCTATTCCTCTATTCATGTATTTGTCAAAATGCCTCTTAAACATCGCTATTGTGCCTGCTTCCACCGCCTCCCCCAGCAGCAAGTTCCAGGCACTCACCACCGTCTGTGTAAAGAACTTGCCTCGCACATCCCCTCTAAACTTTGCCCCTCGCATCTTAAACCTATGTCCCCTAGGAACTGACTCTTGCACCCTGGGAAAAAGCTTCTGACTATCCACTCTGTCCATGCCGTTCATACCTTTGTAAACCTCTATCATGTTGCCCCTCCACCTCCGTTGTTCCAGTGAAAACAATCCAAGTTTATCCAGCCTCTCCTCATAGCCAATGCCCTCCAGACCAGGCACCATCCTGGTAAAACTCTTCTGTACCCTCTCCAAAGCCTCCATGTCCTTCTGGTAGTGTGGCGACCAGAATTGCACGCAATATTCCAAGTGTGGCCTAACTAAGGTTCTGTACAGCTGCAGCATGACTTGCCAATTTTTATACTCTATGCCCCGACCGATGAAGGTAAGCGTGCCGTATGCCTTCTTGACTACCTTATCCACATGTGTTGCCACTTTCAGTGACCTGTGGACCTGTACGCCCAGATCTCTCTGCCTGTCAATACTGCTAAGGGTGCTGCCATTTACTGTATACTTCCCACCTGTATTAGATCTTCCAAAATGCATTACCCCACATTTGTCCGGATTAAACTCCATCTGCCATTTCTCCGCCCAAGTCTCCAACCAATCTATATCCTGCTGTATCCTCTGACAATCCACCAACTCCACCAACCTTTGTGTCGTCCACAAACTTACTAATCAGACCAGCTACATTTTCCTCCAAATCATTTATATGTACTACAAACAGCAAAGGCCCCATCACTGATCCCTGCGGAACACCACTAGTCACATGGAGGGGTGACTTCTTGGAGATAAGGGCTATCCCTTGCAGACATGGCTCCTGACACCAGTGAGTGACCCCATCACTGCTGCAGAGGAGAGATACAATGCCAGCCACTGAGCTACAAGAGCCACAATTGAGCAGGGGATCAGCATGCTGAAAGAGCGCCTCCAATGCCTGTATGGATACGATGATGTCCGGTACTATGGGCCGAAAAGGCCAGCTTCTTTCTTTGCTGCTCTGCACAACTACGCACCCAATAGGGACAAGGCCTAGTATGATGAGGAGAGACGTCAACAGGATGTACGGAAGTGGCTTATCAGACAAAGTCTATCTGCTACATAGAAACCGACATGAGCTCTGCAAGCCACACATCACCTTCGCTCACCTGCTGTGCTCCAGTCCACATCTGCAGAATCCCTGTGTAAACCATTAGAGGCAGCAGCTGATTGAGCCAATGTCCATGTCACTGCATCTGTGGAGATGCTCATGAGTAATACTGGCATGGCAATGATCTTATTGCCTACGTTGGCTGTCCTGAAGGGCCAATGGTGCAAAGGGATGTGACATTGGTGCTACATGCTGGCACACATTATTCGCACAGAGAAAAGGACACACATGTTGGTGAGGAACATGTACTGAAAGATGTATTTACATTGCTGTGACACCCATACATTCCCATTTGTGTCAGTGTGTTCTCTGTAAACCATTTTATGGTCTATTTAAGTCTCATGTCCTGGAATGTGCAAATTTATGATTATTCACCCAAGTACGGCACGTCTACAAGAAGGAACTTTACACTTGCATGGGAGAAGAGGATCACAACTTCACAGAACACTGGGACACAGCAGGGTATGTATGTGGCGGTAAAGCATAAAATGCTGGGGTCACTCAGCAGGTCAGGCAGCATCCGTGGAGAGAGAAGCAGAGTTAACTATCAGGTCTGTGAACTTGGACAAATTAACTCTGCTTCTCTCTCCACAGATGCTGCCTGACCTGCTGGGTTTCTGCAGCACTTTCTGCTTTGCTGCCAGATTGACAGAAGCCCCACTCTTCAGCAGTCAGGTAAATATTCTTTGACATGTCAGGAAGCAGGTGCTGGGGCGCTTCGAATAGGGCCCCAGCACCTGCTGCACAACTGTCAAAAATTCTCGCTGCGTCGAATGTCCCGCCTCTCCCCACATAATGTGGGGAGGGGGGCGTCAAGCAGCCTCTATGGAAATGAGCCCCCACGATTAATATCAGGGGGGCTCGGCGGCGACTGGCAAATGCGGGCGTGTCGCCGCGTTCAAAGGGCGCCGCTGTGGAGCACAGCGCAGCACCCCAATAAAATTCAGCAGTTCAGGTGTACTACACAGGATGTGCTACATAGTCTCAACCGAGCAACTGGAAATTCCATAACACAAATTGGATCATAATGTTTTTCCATAAAACTGGGGGCTCCTACTCAAAATGGCTGCAGGACTACTCCAGCATTAATACTGATAAACACGTGGAGCATAAATTCAGGCAAAGAAAACAAAATAACATTTGAAGAAAACAATTATTTGGGAACACAGGACACAATTTCAAAATTTGCAAATGACGTGAAATTTGTAAGAGTAATAAACAGTGAAGAAGATGGTCGTCGGCTTCAAACGGACATAGATATGTGAAACGGATGCATACATGGCAGATGAAATTCAACGTAGAAAAGTGTGAGGTGACATGTTGTGTGTTGTTGTGGTCGTAGCATAGCTAGGGTGTTGATAAAGTTTTGGAGTCTGTATAATGTCAACTGTTTCAAGGATTTCCATTTTTTGTATTAAAACTTGGGATTCTATATTTTTTTAAAACTGAAAAGGATTTCAGTGGACATTGAGACATCTGGAGATAGCTGAACTTTATGGATGCTTTTGGAAGGAAGGCATGATCAATGAAAGGTTCCTGGTTTTGACCAGTAAACAATTATACCAGCAGGGGATTTGACCTCAGAGCTACCCTTTGGAAGGTTTTGGTTTTATTTTTGAACTGTTTAAAAGTCAGTGGGTTTGGACTAAAGTAGGCAATTGGAATTTGATTTGAACCTGCCAGGAGATCAGAAGAAGAACCAGAAAAGTATTACCTCTCTCTAAAGAATCCTTTCTCTTGAAAAGCAAAAGCTTGTATGAAAAGGTACTGTTGCCTCCTGCATTTTTGAAGAAACCCTGAAATTGCAGAAATCTTGTATTTTTAAAAAAGGATTTCTGCATCGAATGTAAGAACTGGCACCTGTTGCTACACCCCTGATGGATGATCTATGTGGAGCCTTCTACAGTTGAAATTCTTTGAACACCTACCCATCACAGACTGTTCACCAACCTCGCCTGGAAAGACTTTGAGTGGCATCCAGCTATTTGACTTTGGGACACCTCACCAAACCAAAGAACTTCCCTCCAGATCATGGCAGTCTAAGTTTTTTATGACTTTTATTCCTATGAAACAGCTGTAAACCAAAATCCCTTTTTTGAATGTATGTGCATGAGGGTTAGGGAAAAAATTAGAAGTATTAATATCTCAATTCGTACACAGATTTACTTCATTATTGGTTAAGACTTGGTTTTATAATAAATGGTTAATTTGGTTGTTGATTAAAGAAACCTGGTTGGTGTGCTTGATTCTGGGGACAAATAGAATATCTAACTGGCTGTTTCGGTAAGTGGGAAAATCTATTGATATGCTGTGACTTGCGGAGAAGTGGAACTGAATTAACAGTACATTCCTCCTGCCTTGGTCATAACACAACTAATAACTCTTCTATTAATTACACATCTCTATTTACACTCTCCTCAGGCCTCTGTAGCTAACATTTCATGCTCTCCTCACTTCTTCCCAAAGCCCATTACCATATGACTATTACATCATCACTACAGAGGGAGGAGTTGCTCTCACTGTCTCCAGCATTAACCCTTTCAGGTCCTTATACTACATCTCCCCCCAAGTCTTTATTCATACATTTTCTTAAACATATATGTACATATATATATTCCTAACTTAACCGACTACACTTTCTCCTCCCCAAGTGTCTGGCTTCACAGATTTAGTCTGTTAGAAGGTTTCACCACTCTCCCTGATCTTGTTCTAGTCTGACTGGGATGATCAGTAGTCTTCCTTATAAGTCTAGATCGCTGACTTTGTTGATTTTTATAAAAGATTGTCATATTCGGTTTGCGCTGGGTTTCTTCATCATCACCTGGTTCTTCCAAGTAAGTGATTGAATGTCGCTTCTGGGGAACAGGGATAATGTTTCTCCTATTTTGACATATGCGCCCTTGTGTTGTGTGTACTACATAGAATCTCTGCTAGTTTTCATCTCTGTGGATTACAGTACCTTCCCTTTCTAGGTGTCGTATCAATACTCTTTGGCCTTCAATCAGTTTCGGTAAGTCTCTGGCATGAAATCTTTTCTTGTAATTTCAAGTTTGTTGTCTTCTATAAGCATTTTTCCAGTCTCTTACTCTTTTGTAGTTCCAGACATCCAATTCTGGAAGCAATTTTTTAGTCAACATAGGAAGTTGTGTTCTTATCTTCCTGCCCATCGGTAACTCTGCAGGTGATAGTCCACACATCAACGGGGTAGATCGATAAACTAGAAGTGAGGTTGGAAGGTCTTCATTCTTTTTCAATAAGAACTTTATGGTTCTTACACCTCTTTCCGCTTCACCCTTCGACTGTAGATACCGTGGTGAACTTGTGAAATGTTGAAATCCCATTCTTGTCACAAACTGTGTGAAATATTCATTTGCAAACTGTGGTCCATTGTCTGACAATACTTTGTCAGGAATACCATGTGTTGCAAAGATGTCTTGTAGGACTCATAACTGCTTCTGTTGTTGTTGAATATGACCTTCGCACATCTATCTGCCTTGAGAAATAATCAGTGATGATTATATAGAATTTTCTGTTGAACATGAACAAATCCACACCTAGACGTTTCCATGGTATGGTCGGATATTAAGTAGTTATCAGAGGTTCATGCTGTTCTGATCTTTGTATTGCACAGATCTAGCAGTTCTGGATAATATTGTCGATGCCTTTTGATATTCCTAGCTACCACATTGATGATTGTGCCCTTGCTCAGCACTTCATTATTCCCATGTGACCTTGATGTCGCCGTTCCAAGATATCCAATCTAAGTGAACTGGGAATGACTAGTCTGTCATTATAAACTAACAAATCATCGACGATTGTGTCATGCAGGCCCCACCTGCCAAGAATGAGGCATATTAATTTTGTCATATGAACATTGATTTTAAACTTGTTGGGAAGAAGAGAAGGCCTGTTACAAGGGCTGCCAGACACTTAGCTGAAGAACATTTGTATACTAACAGACAGTGCTTGTGGGGAACAAAAGGAACATTGCCTGACACATTCAACCCACAATGGATTTTGATTACCAGACATTGAAAGTGTAAGGAAGAGCATTCCAGAGACTGCTAAGGTGATACAATCCACAAAAACCAGGACTGGTTAAACCAGCTGGTCACATGATTAACTGGCTGATCCAGGGTTTTTATGAACTAGCTAGCCACAGCGGTTTTGAACTCAGAAAAGACGGTGAGAAGACTTCTCCTGTCTGCTCCCATCTCTTTCTCACAAGCCTCTGGACCCACTGAGGACACATGAACTTCAAGAGAGAAAAGTTTCCTACATCTTCAGATATTGCCTCAAACTTTTCCACTTTATTTCTTCTGCATCTATCTGCATGTGTGTATCGCGTTTGCATGCTAGCGTGGGCCCTGACTGCCCTCTCAGGTATCCCATGGCACTATTTTGAAGAGCAGGGGAGAACCTGGCATCCTGGCCAATATTTATGCCACAATCAACATCACTAAAACAGATTATCTAGTCATTATCATATTGTTTGCAGGAACTTGCTGTGTGCAAATTGGCTGCTTTGTTTCCTACATTACAACAGTGACTACACTTCAAAAAGTACTTAATTGGCTCTAAAGTACTTGGGATATTCTGAGGACATGAAAGGTGCAATATAAATGCAAGTCTTTTTACAGTTATGTGAATATTCTGGAGAAACCGGGTGTTTTCTCCTTAGAACAGAGAAAGCTAAGAAGAGATTTAATAGAGGAAGTCAAATTCATGAAAGGTTTAATTGGAGTAAATAAAGAGATAAAGATTGATAACTGGAGGGCAAAGATTTAGGGTGATTGCCAAAAGAACCAGGTGTGGCATAAGGAATTTTTTTTTTACATGTTGAGTGGGTACGATTTTGAATGCACTGCCTGATGGGGTGGTGACAACATTTACAATAGTAACTTTCAGGAGGGAATTGGATAAATAGTTGAAGGAGAAAAATGGCAGGGATATGGGGAAAGAGCTGGGGAATGTGATTACTGGATTGCTTTTTAAAAGAGTCCATGCAGACTATGGGCTGGATTTTGTGCTGGAGGCGGAGCTCATGGCGCTGGGCTGAACAGGCGGGGGGAACTACACCTCTGCCAGGTACTGCAGTGGCCTCAGACCCAGGCCCAGTGCTGGAACCCCAGAGAAGAGGTAGGCAAGGCGGGGTCGCCAGGGTCAGTCCGGAAGAACCCACGAAAGGGGGCTGGGGGGTGGTCTTGCAGTCCAAGGGGAGGGGGTGTCCTGGGGGGTGAATCAGTTCCCAATAGGGGTCTTCCGTGGGCCACAAATTGCCCATGGAGGGGGGAGCCCTGCAGGGAGGGCGTCTCATTTTACAAGGTGTCCTCCCTGTGCGGTGGAGGCCCCCCTGCCGCTGGTAAGATCCCAGTGGTGGTGGGAAGAGACCCTTAATTGGCCGTTAATAGGCCACTTAAGGGCTTCAGTTGGCCTCTAGGCAGGAAGGCTGCCTATCCTGCCCTTGGGAAGATCGCTTGGTGATGGGGAGACAGGGAGGGGATGGGCCCTCCACCCTGCTGCCCCACCGTCACCTGCCACGATACTCTGTGCCCCTCCGCCTCCGATCCCACCTCATGGTGCTACACAAAATCCAGCCCTATGACTCTATTTGCATTTATATAGCACCTTTATATTGAAGAAAGTCCCAAGGCAGTACACAGACAGGTACTGAGCCAAAGGAGGAGATATTAGAAGGGGTGAGCAAAAGCTTGGTCAATGGTGAGTTTCAAGGAGGGTTTTAAAGGAGAGAGGAAGGTAGAGAGCTGGAAGACATTAGGGAGGGAATTACAGAACAAGGTGCCCAAGCATCAATGGTGAGGCAAAAGGTGTGGGGAATGCCTAACAGCCCAAAGTCAGAGAAGCGGTGAATATGGGGGGAGGTTACAGAGATAGGGTGGGTGAGGTGACAAATAGCATTTATACCTCCTCTGGACCCAGCTGTTGTTTATTGACTTGCCCCATTACCACCCTCTTTTGACTTGCATAATCATCTCTTTTGTCATTTAATCACTTATGTCCACCATCCTGTCACAGAACTTTCCTTTTCTCCTTTCCACACCCTCTTTTTTCTCTCTTGCTCTGTACTTGGTTACAACTGTTAAACCCCTAATTTCTTACAGTTCATTAACCTGAAACGTTACCTCTCTCCACAGATGCTGCCTGACCAGCTGTTTCCAGCATTTTCTGTTTTTAATTTCAGATTTCCAGCATCTGCAGTATTTTGCTTTTGAGCAAGTGTTATATTATTAAAAGTTTAAAAAAATTTTTAATTCATGAATGATTGTACCTAATTATAAGCCTGAGCCAAAAGTCAGAATTGCTTCACGGTTATGTGAAAATGTACTTCATTGCATTTTGTGGGGTCAGATATGTTTCCTTCATCATTAAAGTAAAGTTTGCGAAATGACCTTGGAGTAGTGTTCTCCTACATTTGTATTTTATTTGCATTTACACGATCGACCTGTAAATTAAGAGTTTGGAATTGGTTGAAACGAAAGAACAAAAATATACTCTTTAACCCCTTTGCAAGATCATCCTGAGTTCACAATACGTTTGCTGACGCATCAAAGCGCATTGGGAAAAATAAACACACATGCAAGGGCTTCGGGACGTCAGCGATAGACAAGAAAATACAGATGACAAGCAGCAGTCGGATTTAGATGCTCGCATTTCGATCGTACAAGGCGAGAAACTGCATAAAAAGCAATGCAACTGCGTGGCAATAAACATATATAACAGTCCACTAATATATTCCCCAGCATTTTCTAGTGTTTACCCTTTGGCCGGATTGATGCAAACAAATGAAAGTAGAATTTACTGTGGTGGTTTGCTGCAGCAGCCAATAAAACCTGCTGACATTACACTGTACAGGAGCAGCAAGCCGGCCGGTCAGCCAAGGGCACATGTTCCAGCGGCAGGCTGCGCGCCGCGGTGCGTCCTGGGAGTTGTAGTCCAGCGACTCCGGCTCTCCGGGCGGAAGTGAAGGGATCGCCGGCCCCCGAAAACTACAATCCCCAGCCTGCCTGTGCACCCGGCAGGAGGAGGTGTCGAGGCTCCGGCTTCGATGCGGAGACTGTCTGTCACTCTCAAACTTTGTGTCTTGTTGACATTTATCTGTGTCGCCACCGCTCGGTCTGTTTGGCATTTTAAAAAAAGAATCCCACTTTGATTTGTCGACCCGCTGCACCCCTCTCTCTCTCCGGCCCCATGCAGTCTGAGTCGGGAATTGTTCCGGATTTCGAAGTCGGGGAGGAATTTCATGAAGAAGCGAAAACGTTTTACGAGCTGAAGAGTCAACCGCTGAGCCGCAGGTTAGTGGGAGAGGGGCGGAGGAGCCGGCTTGGGAGAGCCCGGGGGTCGGTGCTGGGCTGTGGGCACTGTCACTGTCAGTGAGCCGCTCATTGCCTCCCAGCCCAGGAGAAGGTGCCGGTGCCCAGCGCTAGCCCGGAGTAGATAGACTGCGAGTCACTGGCACTCCACATATTCCTCAGACGACTTAATCCGTCCCAAACGTCAACACATTCCATTCTTGCACTATGCAGTCGGTAGTTGTGTTTATTTATATAATCGGTATAAAACACCGTGTTAGTTCTGAAAAGTCTTTTTTTTTTAAATAGTCTCTCTGCAGGGTATGTGTGGAATGAGCAAGAATTCTCTGCATGCAAGGATTGAAGTTGTAGGTTAACCCAAGGAGATAGTCTAGTGCAAAAGCTTCACATTGCTTGATGAAGGAGAAACTCAGTTCTACAAGGGCTCTCTTGAATCCTTTAAAAAAAGATAAATCCCAGCTGATCGGCTTGTTATTGAAAAGGGAAGTCAAATCTAAGCTAAAATAATTGGTATTTTAATAACTGTCAGATTTTAACTAATGGAACTCTGACGCGTTGCATATTTAACGATGCATGTTTATTTTGTACCATTACACTACGAGTTTGGATATCTGGTACAGGTTTGGGTGCTACAGTAAAGACATTGGATGAACTGATTTTAAAGAACACCTGCTTGTAAACACATTGCACAATTTATTTTTACTATGCATGTTACCGAAATATTCATCAGGGTGAACCAACAGTTAAACCATATGGTAAGCACAGATGCTGTGACTAACCCTCTCGGGGTTAATGCATGTATAGCCAGGGTGTTTCCAGGAGCTACCTTATTTGTTCAGGTGACACAAGGTTTAAAAAAAAGGCCCATTTTGGAGTCCCAGGATATGAGGCGCGACCCTTCTTTGATGACCAGCATTCAGTGCAGGATTGGAGTGTTTTTATATTTAGTGTCACTGGTCCCATTTTACATGATCTCATATCATAACCGTGCAAAAATATGACCATTGTTATGAGAGAACATTTAAAACTACGTCTTCCCCTAGGAAAGATGTGCTTCATGTAAAAATACCTATTCCAGGTTCATTGCTGTAGAAAGTAGAACACAAGTTCCTTTCACCATTTCATGACCTTATTCTGATTCTGTTTATTTACAAAGAGAATGTTTCCTGCAAAAACATCGCACCCTTTCCTTTCCAAATATTGTGCTTTGATCTGAAGCAGATTGTAACCAAATCTTGTAGCGCTCAGAACCAAACTTATGATCTACCCTCAGCCCCAATTACTGCAGTATAATAGTCTGTTGACCAGTACCAATTAAATCACATTGGATTTTAGAAAGTCAGACTATTTTATTTGTGAAATTTTGCCTTCAGATCTGTACATCTGACAGCATTTCAGTTATTTCTGTGACCAGATGTGATTAATTAACACAAGTGATTGTTTTCTTCTACTTGCCCCCAGAGACAGGTGTACTTTTCCAGATTTCTACACCTGCTTCTGCAGCTTAATCTTTTGGTGGCAACAATTTTGTTGTTCTTTAAGTAAAGCTTTTCTACCATGTGCTGTGCTTTGCATCGTTAGACCATACTCTAACAAATTATGATGTAAACTAAAAGGATTTACTGTGTGATAGTGTTATTTAATTTTGGTGAAGGCAAAAGCAAAATAGCCCACAGAAATGATTTTTTCCAATTTTACTCGATCAGAAATTATAATTTTTCACTTAAGTCTACAAGCTCATGGGCCATTTAGCCTGTCAACCCTGTTCCGCCACAGTACATTTGGAAAACTTAACATTACAGTTGTATCATGGAGAATGCTGAGTGAAAAAGTGGCTTTGCATGCAGTAAGCTTAATCTACTGTTGAACATTAGTTTTGAGTTCAAGTGTCTTCACTTTGTCTGCTGCCTAAGCTCAATTTCCTCCCTGACATTTAATTTGTCATTCAGATCACTTTCTTTCATTTCCCCAATGTCACCTGCCTTAACCGCTACCTGTCTTGCCAAAGTCCTGATCCATTTTTCCATCGCCTCATAGCTAGAATTCTCCAAAGCTTCCCTAGCTAGCCTCTCCACTTCCATCATCCCAGCCATTCAGAATGCAGAATATGGGCCTATCACCCATCACACTTGTCTTTTCCTAACACATGGAAAATTTGCTTGAAGATTCCCAATCTCACTTGCAATTCCCTCCATCACCATGCCCCTTCAGGTTCTCCTCCATCTCAATGCGAATGTATACATCTAATCCCTAACACCAACCTATTAATCTCCACTCCTTCCACCAGGATTGATTCATGCTCCTTCAGACACCTTACCTTGGAAACCCTGTCAGCATCCCCAGCCTGTTATCTCCCTCCCTGCCTTCAAAAATCTCCTAATGCCCTTCCTTTTTCCATGTGCTTTTGTCCCCTATTTTGTAAAGCACTCTGCATCATTTCTTTGCACATGCTGACCATTATAGAAGGTATGAGTTGTTGCTGTGTGAGTAGAACTGCAGAAGTTACTGAATGTTCAAAAAGAAGAATGCTGCAGTTGTGTGAAATGACCACCATGTGGCTTTTTCTCCAGACTGGGCAAATTCACTCAGGTTTGAATAGATATGAAGTTATTCAGATTGGGTGAAAATTTGGAGTTCAGGCCAAATCCATACACTTCCTATACTTTTAAAAAGTACAGATTATGATATTTAAATACATCTCAGGCAATATACATGCTCTGCTTTCTGTTTGGACATCATACAGACTAAAAGATATTGCCTTAGACATCATACAGACCTTCCAGGTGTTTTCTGTATTGAGATAATGTTATTAATTGCTGAAAACCATTGTGGATTAAACAGTAAATATTCTGTGTTTAAATAGCTTGTGCTGTTAAAATATGGTGAATAATAACTATTGGAAGATTGCAGATTAGCAGCAAAGCTTTTACGTTACTCTTGTTTGTCGATAATCGTTTACATACCACTAGTTCTTGAGCAGTTTTATTCTATACAGATATCTAGAAGTTAGAATCTGTGTACATGTATTGTGCTTACTAAATGAAACATTGGGGATTAACATGAATGATGTAACATCTACTGCTAAACTAAGATTGAAGGCTATCTGGATTTATGGACAATCTTTAGGCAGCCAAGCAGTGCAAAATTAGTTTACAGAATGCCTGAGCAGCTGACATTTACTCTGACCTGACAGGGAAATGCCATGAAGCATCGGAATTGCTGTGGCAATTTACAAGGCACACGTTGTTTACTGTGCTGTACTGAAATAAAAGACAGAAAATTATCTGCAAAATTCACAGCACAAGCATTTGGTTATGGGTTCTCGATGTGTATGCTAACCTGTGCAGCAAAGTAAATGGCTTTCATGGCTTTGTACCATGAAACCTTTTTGTCATTTAATCTCTCCTGCCCTCCACCCATTACAGACCTTCCTTTTTGACCGTCTCCCCACACCCCCTTTCACTTGCTCAAAACCTATGACATTTCCAACCTTTGCCAGTTCTAATGAAAGGTTACAGACCTGAAACGTTAACTGTTTCTCTCTCCACAGATGCTGTTTGACCTCCTGAGTATTTCCAGCACTTTCTGATTTTGTTTCAGCGAAGTAAATAGGTTATACAATCTGATCAGGGTTGATTTGAAATTTTTGAATACTAAGCTTTACAGGTTAGTTTAGTTAGTTATCCCTGGATATAAAAAACACACTGCAGCTTGACATTGTTTTGCTAAAAATTACAATAATACACCTTTTGAAGACTGCTTTAGAAAATGTGAGAATCTTCAGAGTTTATACTGATACTGTAGTTACAGTAAAGTAACATTTTTGAATATATTAAAGTTTTTTGTTAGCTTGCTGATATGTTTCTATATTAAGATTTGTGCTGAAGGCTCACTTGAGGTACTTGTTTGCATTAAGTTTTTTTTAGTATTTTACATGCAGGTTTTTGTTAAGTAACTGAGAACATAAGTAAAACAGAAATTTAAAAAGGTTGGTTTAAGGTGATGGGAAGGATAGAACAGTGAATCATAGAATCATACAGAACAGAAGGAGGCCATTCAGCCCATTGTGCCTGTGTCAGCTCTTTGAAAGAACTTTACAATTAGTCTCATCCCCCTGCTCTTTTGCATAGCCCTGCACATTTTTAATTTTCAATATCCAATTCACTTTTGAAAGTGGCTATTGAATCTGCTTCCATTGCCCTTTCAGGCAATGCATTTCAGATCACAGCAACTTGCAAATGGCGATTGAATTTGTTTTATGCCTTTTTCTGTTTCGTGTTGAACCTGACTGTATAAGACATGATCAACATGCAGCAGCATTTGTTTCATCTGAGTCTCTGTAGAATTTGATGTTGAGCATCTTGAACTAGAAACACGTAGGATCATTAATAAACATCTAGAAGATTGTTTCAGGATTATGGAACAATTAAATCTTGCTATTTTTCACTCTTCCTGATAAGTGTTGCCTAATGGTAAAATACTGCAATTTTCTTTTGGTAAGGCAATCATCTGAAAGTTCAGTCACCAAACCAAAACTGTATCTTTGTTTACAATCAGTAGAACAATAGCTGCCAGTGCAGATTCTTGGAATGTATCCATTGAATGGTCAAAGTTGCTTTTACGAATCAAAGCAAGTTTTATCATCAAATGATACCAAATTAGGAGTTGAAGTTCAATACTATATTGTAAACTAAAAAATAGTAAAAATATAGTTTTGAAATTTTGATCAAAGTTGATCAAAGAAAGTGCAGAGCACAAGTGAATAATGGCTTTCTTTACTCAGGTTTTTCTCTTGTGTATTGTCATTTTTCTTCGGCATCTGTATTCAGAAAATGCAGTTGTGGGTAGTTTGCTGACATTGTACTCTCTCAGAATAAAATATCTAGGCATAGACGCTGCACTGGGAATGTATAATGCATATTTACATATTGTGTACATAATGTATCCATAAAATTGACACCCTTTTTAAAAAAAAAAGTTCTTTCTGTCGAATGAAATAGGTTTTTTCATTTGATACTGGTGTAGATTGATGTGATTAATCTTTCCCAGAGAGTGCTAAAACTAGTTGCAGGAGGAAGTTGTGTATTATTTGTCTCTCCAGTCACATCAATGTGAAGTAAAATTAATATAACTGCTTGGTTGTACAGATCCTGGGAGGACCAAAAATGTGTTGCTGCTGAAACCAGAAAAATCATAGTGAAAATTTAAAGCATTTTTAAAATTGTTCATGGGATGTGAGCGTTGCTGGCAAGGCCCCTATTTGTTACCCATCTCCATTGCCCTTGAGAAGATGGCAGTAAACCGTTGTCCTGAGCCACTGCAGTCCATGTGATGTAAGAACACCCACCGTGTTCCAGGTTTTTGATCCAGCGACAGTGAAGGAACGGTGATATATTTTCAAGTCATGGTGGTGTGTGGTTTGGAGGGGAACTTGCAGGTGGTCGTGTTCCCATACATCTGCTGCCCTTGTTCTTCAAGGTAGTAGAGGTTGCGGGTTTGGAAGATGCTGTCGATGGAGGCTTGGCGAGTTGCTGCAGTGCACACTGCCGCTACAGTATACTGGTGGTAGAGGGACTGAATGTTTAAGGTGGTGGATGGGATGACAATCAAGCGGACTGCTTTGTCCTGTATGGTGTCGAGCTATTTGTATTGTTGGAGCTGCACCCATCCAGGCAAGTGGAGAGTATTCTATCACACTCCTGACTTGTGCCTTGTCGATAGTGGACAGCCATTGGGGAGTCAGGAGGTGAATTACTCACGACAGAATTCTCAGCTTCTGACCTGCTCTTGTAGTCACAGTATTTATATGGCTGGTCCAGTTCAGTTTTTGGTCAATGGTAACTCTCAGGATGTTGGGGGATTCAGCGATGGTAATTCCATTGAATGTCAAGCGGTAATAGTTAGATTCTCTCTTGTTGGAGATGGTGATTGCCAGAAACTTGTGTGGCAGGAATGATACTTGCGACTTAATAACCCAAACCTGAATGTTGTCCAGGTCATGCTACATATGGGCACGGACAGCTTCAGTATCAGGAGTTGTGAATGGTACTGAACACTGTGCAATCATTAGTGAACATCCCCATTTCTGACCTTGTGATGGAGGAAAGGCTGTTGAAGCAGCTGAAGATGGTTGGGCCTAGACACTACCCTGAGGAACTCCTGCAGTGATGTCCTGGAGCTGAGATGATTGACCTCCAACGACTACAGCCATCTTCCTTTGCGCTAGGTATGACTCCAACCACTGGAGAGTTTTCTCCTGATTCCTGTTGACTTCAATTTTGCTAGTGCTCCTTGATGCCACACTCGGTCAAATGCTGCCTTAATTTTAAGATCAGTCACTCTCATCAACTCTTTTGACCAAGGCTGTAATGAGGTCTGGAGCCGAGTGACCCTGGCAGAACCCAAATTGAGCATCGGTGAGCAGGTTATTGGTGAGTAAGTGCCACTTGGTAGCACTGTCGATTACAACTTCCATCACTTTGCTGATCGAAAGTTGACTGATGGGTTGATAATTGGCTGGATTGAATTTGTCCTGGCTTTTGTGGACAGGACATACCTGGGCAATTTTCCACATTGTCAGGTAGATGTCAGTGTTGTAGCTATAGTGGAACAGCTTGACTACGGGTGTGGCTAGTTCTGGAGCACAAGTCTTCAATACTACAGTTGGGATTTTGTCAGGGCTCATAGCCTGTTTGCAGCAGCTAATGAAGAATTTTATTCTGATTTATACAGAAGGAGCTAAGAATACCTGTTTCCAGATCCTGTCTTGTGGACTGTTGCTCACTTGGCTGTACTTCCCGCAACTTGCCCTACCCCCAAATTGTTGTGGCACTGTGGCTCTTATTATCAAGTCACACCTCGGTCTATCCCCCTATGCTTCTATCACATTATGCTCCCTTGTGCACCTCAATCTGTTCTACTCCTCCTGCCTCTAATTTAAAATCCACATTGTCTACCACAACAAGCCCCACCCCGAGTTTCTCCCCAAAATATCCTCTCTCCCTTCCTTCACCAGCCTATGTCCTGGGTGAGTCCCCATTCTTCATGACTTCTGTCTCTATCTTTATGCCCTTTGTTGATGACACAAAAATTGGCCCTGTAGTCGATTGTGAGGAGGATAGCTGTAGACTCCAGAATGATATCAATGGTTTTGTTGAGTGGACAGAAAAGTGGCAAATGGAATTCAAATCAGAGAAGTGTGAGGTAATGCATTTGAGGAGGGCAAATAAAGCGAGGGAATACATAATAAATGGGAGGATATTGAGAGCTGTAGAAGAAGTGAGAGACCTTGGAGTGCATGTCCACAGGTTCCTGAAGGTGGCCGGACAGGTAGATAAAATGGTGCAGAAGGCACATGGAATGCTGTCCTTTATTGGCTGAGGTATAGAATTCGAAAGCAGGGATGTAATGCTGGAACTGTATAAAATGCTGGTTCGGCCACTGTTGGAGTATTGTGTCCAGTTCTGGTCACCACATTACAGGAAGGACATAATTGCTTTGGAGAGAGTACAGAGGAGATTTACAAGAATGTTGCCAGGGCTTGAAAGTTGCAGCTACGAGGAAAGATTGGATAGGCTAGGGTTGTTTTCCTGAGAACAGAGGAGACTGAGGGGTGACTTAATTGCGGTGTACAAAATTATGAGGGGCCTAGATAGAGTAGTCAGGAAGGAACTGTTTTCCCTAGCGGAGAGGTCACTTACCAGGCGGCACAGATTTAAGATGATTGGTAGAAGGATTAAAGGGGACATAAGGAAAAACTTTTTCACCCAGAGGGTGGTGGATGTCTGGAACTCACTGCCAGAAATGGTGGTGGAGGCAGAAACCCTCAATTCCTTTAAAATGTACCTGGACCTGCAAGGCTATGGTCCAGGCGCTGGAAGGTGGGATTAGATTAGGTGGCTAGTTTTTCCAGCTGGCATGGACATGATGGGCTGAATGGCCTTTTTCTATACCATAACTTTTCTATGGGTTATACCCCTCTGAATCACTGCCCTCCTATTCTCCTTAAACCTTTCCCTCCATTGAAATTTACCTACCCATATTCATGGACATCCCTTGGCCTCACTATTCCCACATGATCTCCTTTTAAGGTCTTGACTTCTGACCAGGCCTTTGCTGACCAGTTCCTTGTATCCCTTACACTACACCCTTCCATCTCTACTTCCTTCTGCATTCCCCACCCCCCCCCCCCCCCCCGCCCCTCACACACAACCCCTGGAAAAAAAAAGTGGTTCCCTGAGTCATCTGCACCTGAACTTCCAAAATCCCAGGTGCTGTCAATTCTCCGTAATAATTCTACAGCTATAAGATTGCTCGACCACTCCCTTAACTCCACATTGATGTCCATGTCCCTATAAAACCTTCATTGTCACCCATCCAGGTTATTCTTGCTGGTGTGACCTTCCCCTCTGTATTCATTCCTGAAGTCAAAGGTACAGATTTGAGTGTTTTTGGTGCTCAATCAGCTTAGTCATCCTTCACCAGATCTGGTTGCGCTATTTCAAGGTCTACTGGGCCTCACTCTCCTCTGTTAAAACTGCCCATTACTTCATGATAATTCAGGAAAGCAGTAATAACTTTTACTCCACTGCCAACTATCTCCTTTAACACCCGCCCTTCCTCTGTCCTTTCCATGCTCACCTCAAACATGTGTGAGGAGCATTCTGCTGCTTCCACACATTCTACATGCCCACTGAGCCAAAGCACCCCTGCCCTAGTCCTGAACCTTCATTTCTATCTCTGTCTCACTTCTCTCCCATTCATCCCCATGCACTTTCCGAACTTATCTCATCCATTAGATAAAACTCATACTCCTTTGACCCCATTCCTACCAAATTACTCTACTTAACAGGATTGAGTGTGTAACTACACCACATGGACTGAAGCGGTTCACCAACTACCTTCTCAAGGGGAATTAGGGATGAACAAGAAATGCTGGCCTTGCCGGTCACATCCCACGAATGAATTAAAAAAAAATCTACTTGCCTTCCTGGCCTATGCTAGTTGATATTGTAAATGGTTCCCTCTCCTCAAGGTATCTTCTGCTCTCTTTTAGAACCACTTTTAATCACCCTCTCAAGAACCCACCCTTGATTTTCTGTCCTTGCAAACTATTGGTTCATTTCCATATTCTTCTGACCTGCAGCTCCCTGTTTAAATCTCTCCATTCAGGTTTCCATCCCTTCTACAGCAAGAAAATGGACTTAATTAAAGCCACAAACAATATTCTCAATGACTGTGACTGTGATGGATTATCTATCCTCAACCTCTGTGCAATCTTTCACACACACAATAATGTAATCGTCTTCAATGCCTCTCTTCCATTATCCAGCTTATGGAACTGCCCTTCCTTGGTTACACTCAAAACTAACCATTCATAGCCAGGACAAAGGAAGATGGTTGTGGTTGTTGGAGGTCACTCATCTCATTCCCAGGACATCACGGCAGGGTTTCCTCAGGGTAGTGGCCTAGACCCAACCATCTTCAGCAGCTTCATCAATGATCTTCCCTCCATCATAAGGTCAGAAGTGGGGATATTCGCTGATGATTGCACAATGTTCAGCACAATTTGTGACTCCTTAGATACTGAAGCAGCCTGTATTGATATGCAGCAAAACCTGGACAGCCATCCAGGCTTGGGCTGATAAGTGCCAAGTAATATTCACACAACACAAATGCCAGGCAATGACCATCTCAAACAAGAGAGAATCTAACCATCTCCCCTTGACGTTCAATGGCATTGCCATCACTGAATCCCCCACTGTCAACATCCTGGGGGTTACCATTGACCAGAAACTGAACTGGACCAACCACATAAATGCTGTGGCTACAAGAGCAGATCAGAGGCTGGGAATTCTGTGGCGAATACTCACCTCCTGACTCCCCAGTGCCTGTCCACCATCTACAAGGCACAAGTCAGGAGTGTGATGGAATCCTCTTCTCTTACCTGGATGGGTGCAGCTCCAACTACACAAGAAGCTTGACACCAGCAGGACAAAGCAGCCCGCTTGATTGACACCCCATTCACCACCCTCAATGTTCACTCCATCCACCACCGATGCAAGTGGCAGCAGTGTGTACTATATATAAGATGCACTGCAGCAACTCACCAAGGTTCCTTTGACAGCACCTTCCAAACCTGTGACCTCTACCACCTAGAAGGACAATGGCAGCAGATACATGGGAACACCACCACCTGCAAGTTCCCCTCCAAGTCACACACCATCCTGACTTGAAACTATATCGCCGTTCCTTCACTGTCGCTGGGTCAAAATCCTGGAACTCCCTTCCTAACAGCACTGTGGGTAAACCTACCCCAAATGGACTGCAACGGTTCAAGAAGGCAGCTCAGCACCACCTTCTCGAGGGCAATTAGGGATGGGCAATAAATGCTGGCCTGGTCAGCGACGCCCACAACCCATGAATGAATATAAATTTAAAAAAGTACTGCTAACGTCTATATTTTGTGTATCTTAAAGCTTCAAAGTCTGGTTAGCAGAAATTTCTCACTTGGTTAGATTTGGTTTTATGTATGTGAATAGGATGCAACTGGCCAGAAGTATGGAAGGAGGAGATAACTGCTGAATCTCCATACTTAAAGTGGATTGCAAGCATCTTCTGCATGCTTTCCCAGTGGCAGGCATATCTGAGGTGACAGCTACTATCTCTCGATGAAAGATTCTCAGGATTGAGTTAGTCATTTTACTTCTGAGAGCTATACTCTGAAATGGCCCAGCTACTTCTGCAACTGCAAGAGTCCTTTGGCCCTTCCTGTGTTCGAGCTCGTGCAGTCATTGGATGAGGAGTAATTGGAGATGTACTTGGGTCTTGAGACACAGGATCATCATCTGTGTCCATTCCAGCTATGTCTTTATTGCTGGGTATTGTATTATGCCTACTGTTCTGCATGCCAGTAGACCCAATGGTACCAGCAAGATAGGTAAACCCTCATCAATGATTTACCATCTGCTTTAAACCTATGCAAGCCAGCGGGGGAGAGAATGTCACACATTATAGCTCAAGGACTCAATGGAGCTATGATAGTACTCTATATGCTTTTATAACATATGCTTTGACTGGCCTTAGGGCCTCTGCCATGATGGACTGTGCTGCAGATGTTGCCTCATGCTCCATGGTGGAGCAAAGTAGTCCATCAGTACTAAGTCAATGCAGCTCGTGGACTCATCTACACTAGCTGTCTTGTGTTGCAGCCTGCCTGGTACAGTTACCAAAAACAGGCTATCTTTGATTTTGAGAAAACATTCATTTGAAAAAAGACTGCCATTTCCAGATTTCAGCCTTATCACTTGAGGATTGATGCGATTTGGCTTAGTCCTCCAGAAGGTAGATTTTATTTTCTCCTCTGCTACCTCCATCTGATCCTGAATATCACCCTGTACACCCTCTTTTACCTCAGTATCAAAATATATCAAAGGAGATACTTGATGTAGTGTGTTTGAAGGTGAGGGTAAATGAGGCATGCTGTGAGGCACTGTTTTGCTCATGGACACTAAACCATAGTTCTATTTCTGCGACATATCAAGAGAAGAGAACATAGTTGATGTAGGTCAGGCAACATCTTGATTTTTAAAATTCTCATCCTCATGTTCAAATTCCTCCATCGCCTTGCCCCTTCCTTTCTCTAACATCCTCCAGCCCTACAACCCTCAGATCTCTCTGCTGCTTCAATTCTGGCCTCTTGTGCAGCCTAGATTTCACCAATGGTGTTTCACCATTGCCGGCTGTGCCTTCAGCAGCCTAGGCCCTAAGCTCTTGAATTGCTCCTGTAATCTTCTCCACCTTTCTGCATCTTTCTACTTTCAAGTCTGTGCTAAAGTGTACCTCTTTGATGAGCTTTTGGTCATCTGTCTTAATATCCCTTTATGTGACTTGGTCAGGTTTTTGTCTAATAATGCTCCTGTGCAGAGCCTTAGGATATTTTTACTATCTTAAAGGCACTATATAAATGTAATTAGTTGTTGCTGTTCTTATGAGAACTTTTCAGATATGGCTTGCAGCAGAATGAGTCACTTGTTATTGTGCTTTGTTGCCAATCAGTGAATAAATACGGTGAGAAGATGCATCAAGAGAAAACTATTTCCAGAACCCCTTTATCAGAAACATTTGATACTTTAAGCATGTGTAGCAGACCAGGAAACATGGAAAATATTGTGGGATGCCCTAACCGCAGTGAGCTACAGTTCTAAATATTAACAAGAAATGTCTTCTATATTCCACGGTCACCACTCTGCATTGTGCCATATAAATCGAACTGCAACACCTACAATATTTTGTTCATTTATTTGTTGAAACAACAGTTTTGTGCGATATTATGTGAAATGTCCCATGCCAGTCAGACAAGTAACAGCCTTGCAACTTGATTTGTCACTCGGCTTCAGTGAAGTAACAACTTTGATTCATAATTTCCACTTTTACTTTGTTGGCTCTGATTTTCTGAAAGCTGGTTTGAATATGTGAATGGAATAATATACATCATTAACTTTAGTATTTATCACTTTTCTTTCCCTATTTATTTTACTTCCACGTGTGAGAGTACTTCTTCGCTGCCCACCCACCACACTGCCCCCCCCCCCCGCCCCAAGCCCCCATTCTAATTTTCTTCCCTGTTTTTTTTCTGCCTTTCCTACATTATAACAGTGATTATACTTGGAAAAAGTACCGCACTGGTTCCTAAGAGCTTTGGGACATTCTGAGATGTGAAAGATGCTATGTAAATGCACCTCCTTTTCTCTCTTTCCTCTCCTCAAGGCACTGATGTTCACTGGCATGTAATTTCACTGGCACTGGCTGTCTACCAGTGCCTTACACTGTGGCTGTCCTGCTCCCTGTATGAGCCTACATAGTAAGTGCCAGCAGGCTGTTCCACCCTGGGGAGCACCAAAGTGAAGCCTGATCTGTTAGCTGCTCTGTTACTAATGAATTGTTTAGCAGGGTGTCAGTGAGTGACAATCAAGAGTAAGAACTCTAATTGTTTCCTTCCCCCACTACCCCAGTCAAATGGTGATGAAGGGTAGTAATAGTGAACCAATAAGTTAAGTTAACTCAGAACAGACCAGGAATCAAAACTGGTGCCTTCCAATATTTGAGACTGCTTATCTGATATCCAATACTAGACGAGCAGAAATTTCTTCCAATTAAATATTGGGAAGACTAAAGCATTGTTTTCGGTCCCCACTCCAAACTCCATCCCCCAGCTACCGACTCCATCTCTCTCCCTGGCAACAGTCTGAGATTAAGCCAGTTTGTTTGCATCCTTGATGTCACATTTGATCCCAAGATGAGCTTCCGACCTGATATTCGTGCTATCACTAAGGCCGCCTCTTTCCACCTCCGTAACTTCGCCCTGTCTCAGCTCATCTGCTGTTGAAGCCCTCATTCACACTTTTGTTACCTCTAGACTTGACACAAGTACCCAAGAATTAACAGCAGGAGTAGGCCATTCAGCCCCACAAGCCTGCTCCATCATTCAATAAGATCATGGCTGAGCTGTGGCCTCAACTCCGCTTTCCTGTCGGCCCCCCCCATAACCCTTGACTCCCTTGTCAATCAAAAATCTAACTCAGCTTTGAATATATTAGGGGTATAATGAATATATGGTTACAACCGGGTGAGGAAGGTGTCTAGGGCTCCCTCTCAGTCTTCACCTGGTCTTACCGTAACAGGGTTTAAATTTTAAAACATCGTGTTTTTAGCTCCCCCTTGGTGAATCCTTGTTCACCACTTTCCAACTATTTGGCAAAGAATCTGGCACCACCAGGTTTTCTTAGGTTTAAAGAAGAAAGGTTGAAATTTATTAAACTTGAACTCTAATTTGGTTGATGCCTATGGATGCACGATGCACCCACGCTAGCATGCAAAGGCGATACACACGTCCAAATAGAGACAGAAAAGAGCAGAAGAAAAATAAAGTGGAAAAGTTTGAGGCAAAATCTGAAGAGTTTTTGTTATGGTTCTTCGAGCTCACTGGAGAGTCCTTGTTGCAGGTAGTTCTTGCTTTTTGTTGGGGCCTAGTTTTCTTCTTAAACCTTATTTGCTGTAGGAGACTTTTCTCTCTTGGGGTTCGTCTGTCTTCAGTGGATTCAGAGGCTTGTGACAAAGAGATGGGAGCAGACAGGAGAGATATTCTCCGTTCAGGAGAAAACAGACACTGAGTTCAAACTGTTGGTACAATACAGAAAAACTCAGGTTAGCAAGCAGGCTAGTCATGTGACCAACTGGTCTGACCACGTCTTGGATTGTATCACCTTGGCAGTCTCTGGAATGCTCTTCTTACACACAATACCTGGTGATCAAGGTCCATTGTGGGTTGAATGTGTCAGGGAATGGCCCAGTGTCCTTCCAGTCACAGTCTGCTAATATGCAAATATCTTTTCCAGCCACGGCTAATTTGTTTAACAAGTCCTTTCTTCACTCTAATAACAGTTTAAAATCAATGTTCGTGACAAAATTAATGTACCTCATTCTTGGCAGGTGGGGGCCGAACATGACTATATTCAATTTCCCAGCCTCCACTGCTTTCTGGAGAAGAGAATTCCACAGACTCACGACTATCTGAGAAAAAAGAAATTCTTCTCATTTCAGTCTTAGATGGGAGACCCCTAATTTTTAAACTATGTCCCCTAGTTCTAGACTCCCTCACAAATGGAAACATCCTCTCAGCATTCACCCTGTCAGATCCCCTCAGGATCTTGTATGTTTAAATAAGATCACCTCTCACTCTTCTAAACTCCAGTGGGTATAGGCCCAATCTGCTCAACCTATCCTCATAAGGTAGCCCCTTCATCCCAGGAATCATTTGAGTGAACCTTCTCTGAATTGCTTCTAACACTGTTGTCTCCTTACTTAAGAAAGGATATTAAAACTGTACACAGTACTCCAGATGTGGTCTAACTAAGGCCCTGTATAGCTGTAGCAACACTTCCCTACTTGTATACTTGATTTTCCTTGCAATAAATGGCAACATTCCATTTGCCTTCCTAATCACTTGCTGTACCTGCATACTAACTTTGTGATTCATGTACCAGGATACCCAGATCCCTCTGTACCATAAAGTTTAAAAAAAAATTCATTCATGGGATGTGGGCATCGCTGGCCAGGCCAGCATTTATTGCCCATCCCTAATTGCCCTTGAGAAGGTGGTGGTGAGCTGCCTTCTTGAACTGCGGCAGTCCATGTGAGGTAGGTACACTCACAGTGCTGTTAGGAAGGGAGTTCCAGGACTTTGACCCAGCAACAGTGAAGGAACGGCGATATAGTTCCAAGTCAGGATGGTGTGAGACTTGGAGGGGAACTTGCAGCTGGTATTGTTCCCATGCATTTGCTGCCCTTGCCCTTCTACTTGGTAGAGGTCACGGGTTTGCAAGGTGCTGTCTAAGGAGCCTTGCTGCATTGTTGCAGTGCATCTTGTAGATGATACACACTGCTGCCACGGTGTGTCGGTGGTGGAGGAAGTGAATGTTTGTAGATGGTATGCCAATCAAGCGGGCTGCTTTGTCCTGGATGGTGTCGAGCTTCTTGTGTTGTTGGAGCTGCACCCATCCAGGCAAGTGGAGAGTATTCCATCACGCTCCTGACTTGTGCCTTGTAGATGGTGGACAGGTTTTGGGGAGTCAGGAGGAGATGAGTTACTCCCCGCAGGATTCCTAGCCTCTGACCTGCTCTTGTAGCCATGGTATTTATATGGCTACTCCAGTTTGGTTTCTGTCAATGGTAGCCCCTAGGATGTTGATAGTGGGGGATTCAGCGATGGTAATGCCATTGAATGTTAAGGGGAGATGGTTAGATTCTCTCTTGTTGGAGATGGTCATTGCCTTGCACTTGTGTAATGCGAATGTTAGTTGCCACTTATCAGCCCAAGCCTGTATATTGTCCAACTCTTGCTGCATTTCTACACAGACTGCTTCAGTATCTGAGGAGTTGTGAATGGTGCTGAACATTGTGCAATCATCAGCAAACATCCCCACTTCTGACCTAATGATTGAAGGAAGGTCATTGATGAAGCAGCTGAAGATGGTTGGGCCTCGGACACTACTCTGAGGAACTCCTGCAGTGATGTCCTGGAGCTCAGATGATTGACCTCCAACAACCAAAACCATCTTCCTTTGCGTTAGGCATGACTCCAACCAGCGGAGAGTTTTCCCTCTGACTCCAACCAGTGGAGAGTTTTCCCTCTGACTCCCATTGACTTCAGTTTTGCTCGGGCTCCTTGATTGCATACTCGGTCAAATGCTGCCTTGATGTCAAGGGCAATCACTCTCACCTCATTTCTTGAGTTCAGCTATTTTATCCATGTTTGAACCAAGGCTGTAATGAGGTCAGGAGCTGAGTGGCCCTGGCAGTACCCAAACTGAGCATCACTGAGTAGGTTATTGCTAAGCAAGTACTATTGATGACACTTTTCATCACTTTACTGATGATTGAGAGTAGACTGATGGGGTGGTAATTGACCGAGTTGGACTTGTCCTGCTTTTTGTGTACAGGGCATACCTGCGTGATTTTCCACATTGTCGGGTAGATGCCATTGTTGTAGCTGTACTGGAACAGGGTGTGGCAAGTTCTGGAGCATAGGTCTTCAGTACTATTGCCGGAATATTGTCAGGGTCCATAGCTTTTGCAGTATCCAGAGCCTTCAGTTGTTTCTTGATATCACGCAGAATGAATCGAATTGGCCGAAGTCTGGCATCTGTGATGCTGGGGACTTCAGGAGGAGGCTGCGATGGATCATCAACTTGGCACTTCTGGCTGAAGATTGTTGCAAATGCTTCAGCCTTCTCTTTCGCACTGATGTGCTGGGCTCCCCCATCATTGAGGATGGGGATATTTGTGGAGCCACCTCCTCCAGTTAGTTGTTTAATTGTCCACCACCATTCACGGCTGGATGTGGCAGGACTGCAGAGCTTAGATCTGATCCGTTGGATATGGGATCGCTTAGCTCTGTCTATCGCATGCTGCTTACGCAGTTTGGCACGCAGATAGTCCTGTGTTGTAGCTTCATCAGCTTCACCTCATTTTGAGGTATGCTTGGTACTGCTCCTGGCATGCCCTCCTGCACTCTTCATTGAACCAGGGTTGGTCTCCTGGCTTGATGGCAATGGTAGAGAGGGGGACATGCCGGGCCATGAGGTCACATGTGGTTGAGTACAATTTTGCTGCTGCTGATGTCCCAAGTGCCTCATGGATGCCCAGTTTTGCATTGCTAGATCTGTTTGAAATCTGTCCCATTTAGCACGGTGATAGTGCCACACAACACGATGGATGGTATCCTCAATGTGAAAGCAGAACTTCATCTCCACAAGGACTTTGCAGTGGTCACTTCTACAAATACTGTCATGGACAGATGCATCTGCGGCAGGTAGATTGGTGAGGATGAGATCAAGTATATTTTTCCCTCTTGTTGGTTCCCTCACCTTCCTGCCGCAGACCCAGTCTAGCAGCTATGTCCTTTAGGACTTGGCCAGCTCGGTTAGTAGTGGTACTACCGAGCCACTCTTGGTGATGGACATTGAAGCCCCCCACCCAGAGTACATTCTGTGCCCTTGCCACCCTCAGTGCTTCCTCCAAGTGGTGTTATTCATGGAAGAGTACTGACTCATCTGCTGAGGGAGGGCGGTAGGTGGTAATCAGCAGTCTCTCTCCATTCAAATAATATACTGCTTTGCTGTTCTTCTTGCCAAAGTGGACAAGTTCACATTTTCCCACATTTTACCCCATCTGCCAAATTTTTGCCCACTCAATTAACCTACCTAAATCCCTTTGTAGAAAGAGTCCTCTTGACAGCTTACTTTCCTACCTAACTTTGTGCCATTAGCAAATTTGGCTACCATATGTTCAGTCCCTTCATCCAAGTCATTGACATAGATTGTAAATAGTTGAGGCCCCAGCACTGATTCCTGTGGCACTCCACTAGTTACAGCTTGCCAACTTGAAAACGACCCATTTATCCCTATTCTATGCTTCCTGTAGGCTAACCAATCCTCTCTCCTTGCCAATATGTTACCCCCTATATCATGAGCTCTTATTTTGTGTAGTAACCTCTGCACCTTATTGAATGCCTTTTAGAAATCCAAGTACACCACATCTACGGGTGTCCCTTTATCCACCTTGCTTGTTACTTCCTCGAAGAACTGTAATAAATAAGTCAAATACAGTTTCCCTTTCATAAAACCATGTTGGATCTGCCTGAGTGTACTATGATTTTTGAATGTCCTATTACCTCCTTAATAATGGATTCTAGCATTTTCCATATGACAGATGTTAAGCTAACTGGCTTATAGTTTCCTGCTTTCTGTCTCCCTTCTTTCTTGAACAGAGGTGTTACACTTGTGATTTTTCCAATCTGCTGGGACCTTTCCAGAATCGAGGGAGTTTTGGAAGATTACAACCAATTACTGTTATCTCTGCAGCCACTTCTTTTAAGACCCTATGATGCAAGCCATCAGATGCAAGGAACTTGTCAGCCTTTGGTTTTAATAGTTTTCCCAGTACTTATTCCCTAATGATTGTGATTGTTTTAAGTGCATCCTTTTTACCTCTTGATTTTCAAGTATTCTTGGAACATTTTTTGTGTCTTCTACAGTGAAGACAAACACAAAGCACCTGTTCAACGCTTTCACCATTTCCTTGTTTCCCATTATTAATTCTCCATTCTTACCCTCTATGGGACCAACATTCACTTTAGTTACTCTTTTCTTTTTTAAATACTTGTGGAAACCCTTACTATTTTTATATTTGTCGCTATCTTTCTCCCATACTATAATTTTTTCCTCACTATTTTTTTGTCATTCTTTGCTGGTTTCTAAAATCTGTCCCATCTTCTGACCTACCATTAATCTTCACATTATTGTACGCGTTTTCTTTCAATTTGATAGTATTCTTAACTTTCTTAGTTAGCCAGGATGGTGCAATCTTCTCATTCAGTCTTTCACTCTCTCAATGGAACTTAACTTTGCTGAGAGGTATGAAATATTTCCTTAAATGTCTGCTTCTCTACTGTCCTATGTTTTAAATCTATTTTCCCAGTTCACTTTTGCCAACTCTGTCCTCATACTGTTGTAATTACCTTGATTTAAGTTTAAGTCTTAGACCCACACTTCTCACCCTCAAATTGAATGTGAAATTCTACATGTTATGATCACTGTTGCCTAGAGGCTCCTTTACTATGAGGTCATTAATATTGTCACATTGCACGTTAACAGGTCTAAAATAGCCTGCTTCCTGGTTGGCACTAGAATGAACAGCTCTAAGAAAATGTATTGAATACATGCTGTGAACTCATCTTCCAGAAACCTTCACCAATCTGATTCGTCCAGTCTATATGAAGATTAAAATCACCCATGATATTGCAGTACCTTTCTTACAAGCTCCCATTATTTCTTCTGGTATACGCTGACATTTCTTTTTATTCATTCAGGGAATGTGGGCATTGGCTAGGCCAGCATTTATTGCCCATCCCTAAATGCCCTTAAGAAGGTGGTGGTGAGCTGCCTTCTTGAACCACTGCAGTCCTTGGGGTGTATGTACACCCACCGTGCTGTTAGGAAGGGAGTTCCAGGATTTTGATCCAGCGACAGTGAAGGAACGGCGATATAGTTCCAAGTCAGGATGGTGTGTGGCTTGGAGGGGAACTTGCAGGTGGTGGTGTTCCCATTATCTGCTGCCCTTGTCCTTCTAGATGGTACAAATTGTGGGTTTGGAAGGTAGCTAATATTAGAGGGCCCATAAACTAGTCCCACAAGTGACTTCTTACCTTTGCTATTCCGTATCTCTCCCCAAAATGATTCTACATCTTGATCATCTGAACTAAGGTCATCTCTCACTTATGTACTAATGTCATCCTTAATTAACAGAGCTACCCCATGATCTTTTCCTCGCTTCTTGTCCTTCTGAAATGTCAAATACCTTTGAATATTTAGGTCCCAGCCTTGGCCACCTTACAATCGGGTTTCTGAAGTGGTTATCAGGTCATGTATATATATTTCTGTTTGTGCTATTGCTATGACCGCGGTGGGAGCTGTCAATTTAGTCCCGTCATACCATAGGTCTCAGCATATTAATAAGCTTTCACACCCAAACAGAAAACAGACAAGTTAAACACTGTAGTAACCCCAGAATGAAACAGACCAAACCAGGTATCTTTAGACAACAACAAATTAACCATTTATTAAAAAACTAAATCTTAAACACTATTAAGATAAACCTCTGTCTAAAGACCTTGTAACTTATTATTTTTAATCTAACTCCCCATCACTCACATACACTCAAAACTAACAGTTAACCGGTTTTAAAAGGGAAGTTTTTAAAATTAGCAGTCTCTTAAGAATAAATAAAATAAGGAAGTCTTTGTGGATTACATTCCTGGTCGATGAATTCTTATGTGGATTTGATGAAAATAGTCCTGCAGAAGATAGGCATTCAACTCTTCGGCTGCAGCAAGCATTAAACAGTTCTTTGAACCCTGAGCACTGCAATCCAAATGGTTTCTTGAAAAAAAAACGCTTTTTTTTTACTCGGAGAATTAACGTGGCTTATAGCTCATTGTAGAATTTTCTGCTGAGAGAGAATAAACTCTTCAGTTTGCCTCGTTGGAAAGTCTCTCACAACTAATTGGTTTCAGAGGTTTCTTTCAGTTCCACACACAGCCAAGTGGAAACATTACATCATGTGACACCTCTCTCCTGCTGTTGCCCGGGTAACAAAAAGACAGTGGCACACTGTCTCTCCAGAATATTCTCTCCCTTAAAGGAGCACTGTTTTTAACAAAGTCTTAATCCGAGGAGAAAAATAATTACAGGTCCGTGACACTATCAATTCATCTGTTTTGTTTTGAATGCTGCATGCATTCAAATACAGAGCCTTTAATTCTGTCTTTTTACCATTCTTGCAAACTCTCTGGCCTTATCTGCTGATGCACTCTTTAGTTTATATGCTCTGTTCCTTCCTGCCACTCTCTGGTTTTCATCACCCATATTGCTACCCTGCTCTATTGCTTTGTCCTTTCTCTTTAATTTACCACATCTCCTCTCACATGATCCCTCCCCTCTCACTATTTAGTTTAAAGCCCTTTCTACAGCCCTAATTATACAACTTGCCAGAACACTGGTCCCAGCTCAGTTCAGGTGAAGACCATCCCAACGGGACAGCTCCCACTTTCTCCAGTAATGGTGCCAGTGCCCCATGAATTGAAACCCATTTCTCCCACTCCAATCTTTGAACCACGTATTCAACTCTGATCTTATTTACCACAAGCTAATTTGCTCATGGCTCAGGTACTAATCCAGAGATAATTACACTTGTGCTTCTGCTTTTTAATTTAGCCCTTAGCTGCTTATAATCCCTAAGGAGAACCTCTTTCCTAGTCCTATCTATGTCGTTGGTACCCATATGGACCAAGACAACTGGATCCTCCCCCTCCCACTGCAAGTTCCTCACCAGCCCCAAGCAGATGTCCCAAACCCTGGCACTGGGCAGGCAACACAGCCTTCGGGATTCGCGCTCTGGGCCGCAGCGAACTGTGTCGATCCCCCTGACTGTACTTTCCCTTACTACTCACAACATTTCTATTTTCTCCCCCCATTTGAATCACTCCCTACACCACGATGCCGTGGTCAGTTCGCTCATCCTCCCTGCAGTCCCTGCTCTCGTGCATATAAGCTGCAAGAACCTCAAACCTGTTGGACAATTGCAAGGGCTTTGGCTCCTCCACTTCTACCTTCTCGATCCCCATACCTGCCTCACTTGCAGTTACACCCTCCTGTCCCTGGCCACGGACCAAATCAGAAGGCCCTAGCCTTGGGGGTCTGATTGCCTTCTGGAACAGAGTCCTGCTAATTTTTTCCCTCCCTGATGCAGTGTCCGAAGCTTGGCCTCCAGCTCATTAACTCTGAGCCGAAGTTCCTAGAGCCACACACTACAGCTGCAACTCATCACCTGCCCTTCTTTATTGCGTTTTAATTAACGAATTACTTACTTTCTTAATTAAATTTTAATTAATGCCTCATTCTGCTATTGCTTATATTGTTATTCTTACTATTTCAATTAATGTTATACTTGCCCCAAATAAAATTCCCTTGTTTAGATAAGAGAAAAAGAGAAAATACTCAACAACCAATCACTTACCTTCTTTCCTGTTATGTCACACTTCAATTTTCTTTAGACTTCTCTGAACTCACAGACTGTCTTCCGCCCACCAGCCCACTAGTTCACCAGTTCCTCAAACTCTTGCCACTATCTCTCGGTTACCCTCTATTTCTGGTATACTCTCACCTGCCTACCCACCTAATTAATGCTTCCGGGCTTCAGCTCTGTCAGAGCAGCATCTCTCTCACTGCACCGAATATTCCCACACTTACTAAATTCCCAAGCTCACACTCTTTCGTGAGCTGCACTTAGTCACAAGCTGCTACCTTGGTGCCTGCTTACTTGATTATTCCAACGCCCTCCTGGCTGGTATTTCACATTCTGCTCTCCTTAAACTTGAGTTCATCCAAAACTCTGCTGCCTGTGCCTTAACTCGCACCAAGTCCCTTTCCCCTATCACCCCTATATTCAGTGATCCACGTTGACTTCCGGTCAAGCAACGTCTTCACTTCAAAATTCTCATCCTTCCTTCTTTTCAAATCCCTGCATGGCCTCGCCCTTCCCTATCTCTGTAATCTCCTCCAGCCCCACAACCCTTCAAGGTATCTTCACTGCTCTAATTCTGGGCTTTTGTGCATCCCTGATTTTAATCATTGAACCATTGGTGGGTGTGCCTTCAGTTGCCTAGGCCCCAAGCTCTAGAATACCCTCCCTACACCACTGCGCCTTGCTTTCCTCCTTTAAGACACTCCTTAAAACCTATCTCTTTGATTAAGCTCTTGGTCACCTGACCTAATGTTTCCTTTTGTGGCTCGGTGTTGTACTTTGTTTCATAATGTGCCTGTAAAGTGCTTTGATACATTTTGTTACGTTAAAGGCGCTCTATAAATAAAAGATGTTGTGGTATGTTAAGTTGTGAGATACTTCTACACGGGTCAGTGACTTAGTATTGATGAGGTGCTCAGGGATGCTATACACCCTGCTTTGATGAAGAGGATGACTAGATTGCATCTATTGAGGTCTCTGCTGATGCCACTTTGAAGTAGCCAATAGGAGATGTGCAAAAACAGTGTTGATCATCTATTTAATATATTGCACACTCTCCATGCTGCCTCTGGAAATCTGCATTTCTTCTATTTGGTAATATCCTAGCTTACTTTGTGAATCCGCCACATACGGGATATTATGCTTGATTGTTCAGTCGCGCTGTATATCAGTGCACTGATACCCTGAGCACCAGGCACCTGACCAATGCTGTTCTTAAAGTAGGAGCTCAGCATGCATTAGTCATATAGTCAGGTTGACCATTTGCATGGAAACTTTTCCTTGTTTCACTTTTCTCTTTTTGTGCTTTGATGGCACTCTGTACACTGATAGTCTCTGCTGAGATCGTCTCAAATAAGCTACTTATTTGCATGACTGAAGTACTGTTGGATTCTGTTTGTCCAAACTAGTTGAGATGTCAGTTGTCTGAAATTCAATTTAAAATGTTGAAAGGAGAGCATTTTCAAACAGCATAGTATACAAATTAGATTATGTGCTCCAAATAAAGCTCTATAATGTAACGATAGATGAATGGAAAATCCACTTCAATGGATTATTTTGAGCATGCATTAGAATGGTGAAGCATGACCCAATTTAGGACAAAATTCAATGTCAGTGTTTAAAAATTAATTACTGTGAATGTAAGTAAATTTAAATCAATGCTTTCTGTCTGTGGCAGTCTGTTTTTGGATTTTTCAATATACAAACAAAATGGTTCCATAAGTTTGAGAAGAAAATAAGGATACAGGAAAAAGACTATTCATATTCTCCTTCACAATGCAAACCATGTTTTATCCAGCCAGCTTGTTCTAACCTTGATTGTCATGACCAGTGTCATTTGGCATTGGCATCACACACTCTCTTCCATCCTTTTTCTGTCTCCTCATGTCCCTGTAGGCCTCCTGAAGGAAGGAGTCCGGCTGGTTTTCATTGAATTGGTATTTCTTTACCACTTTAGCACTTCGGCCGGTTACGGTCAAGTGAGGAGGGGTTGAAGGGCTTCCCTCTTTTTCCCCCTCCTTGTTTGACTACAACAGGTTTAATTCTTTCTTAAAGTGGATGTACTGACCAATTCAGTAGGTGTTTGATTACTGACTTGCTATGATCATAACAAGAACCAATCGGACAGGCTTTCTTGAGTTTAACAGAGGTTAATTTTATTGTATCTAAACCGAACTAATGAAAATAATAAACTATGCGCCAACTTTCACTTGCGCGCGTGCCCACACACACACAAAAGGTTTACACACATACAAATAGATAACAGAGTGGGGAATGGTAGATTGATTGAGTTAGAGTCCATAGAAAAAAGGGGTATACAGTCTGTGGGGTTTGGTGATTTGGCTGGCTTCTAGCTGATCGGTGGTCCTGAATCTTTTTGTTGGAAGAACTAGATTTCTGGTTAGTGGGTTTCTTGGAGACTGCGATGTGGATGATTTCTTTCACAGGGTTTCTGATTGTATCTGGAGTGGTGGTCAGTCAACAAGCTGGATTTGAAAACTGGCCAACTGGAATGGAGAGAGAGAGAGAGAGAGAGAGAGAGAGACAGACAGACCCCCTGGGTCTGCATGCGTCAGAGTCCAGAGTCTCTGCTGCAGAAACACATGAGCTTAAAACCACAGTTAGGGAGGGATTTGTCACATGACAGTCACTCAGTGATCCAAATATGCTGGCAGTGTTTCTCTTGCTAAAAAGAATATTCCCATGGTTGTTGGTCCTTGCTGGGGAATGAGCAGACATTTTGTCTCCCTCCTCACAGGCCTTACAATGTAGGATATAGTGTTGCAAATTAGGTGACCATCTTAAGCTGCCAGCAAAGTCATCTTTTTTTTATCTGTTCTTTTTTTAAAATTCTTTTTTAAATTTCTTCAAAAAAATATAAATTCAGATCTCCAGTCAGTGGATTAAAGAAAATTATCATTCGAGAAAGCAAGTTGGTGTGACATACGGTTATTCTCCAGATTACTCCCTGTGTCACGTGTTAGTGAATATGGCAATAGGAGGATAGAGCAGATGAATGCATGGCTGGAAAGATAGTGCAGGAGGGAGGGCTTTAGATTCTTGGAACATTGGGACCAGTTCTGGGGGAGGTGGGATCTATACAGGCCAGACAGATTGCACCTCAACAGAACTGGGCCCAATATCCTTGTGGGCTGTTTGCTAAAGTTGTTGGGGACGGTTTAAACTAACTAGGCAGTGGATGGCGTTAGGAGGGAGAAACAAGGTGCACAAAGGATTGGGAAAGACAGATAACACTAGAATAAGAAATAATAAGGTATTAGCTGGAGTCAGAGTAAGAGGAAATGCAATAAGGTCTGAATTAGCTTTACAGTGAATGTATGTGAATGCACAGAGGGTGGTAAATAAGGTTGGTGAGCTGCTGGCACAGATAACCACATAGGAATATGATGTTGTGGTGATAATGGAGACCTGGCTCAAGAAAGGGCAGGACCGGATACAAGATGTTCAGGAAAGATAGGGAAGGAAAGAAAAGAGGAGGGGTGGCAGTATTAATTAAGGAGAATATTACTGTACTGGAAGGAGAGGATGTCTAGAGGGGTTGAGGACAGAATCTATTTGGTTAGCGCGAAGAAACAATAGAGACATTGTTAGATCACTGGGTGTATTCAATCGACTAGCAACTTACGGGAAAGATTTAGATCAATAAATTTGCAGGAAAATTAGAGAGGTACAAAAACTATAAAGTAGTTATAATGGGAAATTTTAATTATCCTAACATAAACTGGGATCGTAATAGTTTAAAGGGCAGAGTGGGGCAAGAGTTTCTAAGTGTGTTCAGGAGAATTTTCTTGATCAGTATGTTCTCGGCCTATTGAAGAAGGAGGCATTGCAGGATCTGGTTTTCGGGAATGAGGGGGGTCAAATGTCATTAAGAGAACATTTAGGGAACAGTGATCATTGTATCGTAAGGTTTAGGTTAGCTATAGAAAAGGTCAAGGAGCAATTTAGATTAAACTACTTAATTGGAGGAGGGACAATTTTCAGTGGGTTGAGAACTGATCTGGCCTGGGTAAATTGGAATCAAAGATTGGCAGGCCAAACTATAATGGAACAATGGGCTGCCTTTTAAAGAGGTGATGGTTCTGGTACAGTCAAGGTACATTCCCATAAGGGGGAAAGATCGAGCAAGCTAAGCCCAAGCCCCTTGGATGATGAAAGATAAAGACAGTAAGATGGAGCAGAAAAAGGGTGTGTATGGCAGATGTGGGTTGATAATACAAGTGTGAACCAGGCTGAATATAGAAAGTTTGGGGTGGTTGGGGGGCGGTGAAAGACATGAGAAAAGCAAAGAGAGAGGGTATGAAAAGAGATTGGCAGCTCATATAAAAGAAAGAAAGAAAGACTTGCATTTATAGAGCACTTTTCACAATCACCGGATGTCTCAAAGTGTTTTACAGCCAATGAGGTACTTTTGAAGTGTAATCACTGGAATCCAAAAGTTTTCTATAGGTACATAAATAATAAAAGGAAATGAAGAGGAGGGGTGGGGCCAATTGAGGACCAAAAAGGGGATCTATGCATTGAGGCAGAGGGCATGGCTGAGGTATTAAATGAGTACTTTGCATCTGTCTTTTCCAAAGAAGAAGGTGCTGCTGAAGTCATAATGAAAGAGGAGGTAGTTGAGACACTGGATGAGATAAAATTTGATAGAGGCGATATTACAAAGGCTGGCTGTGCTTAAAGTTGATAAGCCACCAGGACCAGAAATGGGGATGTATCTGAGGATATGAGTGAAGTAAGGAAGGAAATGGCAGAAGGACTGGCCATAATCTTACAATCCTCCTTAGATATGAGGGTGGTGCCAGAGGACTGGAGAATTGTTCACAAAAGGCTCTAAGCACAAATCCAGCAACTACAGGCTAGTCAGCTGAACCTCGGTGGTGGGGAAACGATAATCCGGGACAAAATTAACAGTCACTTGGACAAGTGTGGATTAATTAAGGAATGTCAACATGGATTTGTTAAAGGCAAATAGTGTCCACCAAACTTCCTGGAGTTTTTTGATGAGGTAACAGAGAGGGTTGATGAGGGGTAGTGAGGTTGATGTGGTGTACATGGACTTTCAAAAAACTTTGATAAGGTGCCACACAGTAGGATAGCCAGTGAAATTGAAACTCATAGAATGAAAGGGTCAGTGGCATGAATACGAAGTTGGCTGAATGACTGGAAACAGAGTAGTGGTGAACGGTGTTTTTTTGGACTGGAGGAAGGAATACAGTTGTGTTCCACAGTGGTTGTTATTAGGATCTTGATCTATATTAATGACCTAGGGCTGCACTTTATTCTGGCGGTGGGCTGGAAGGTTAGGGGGAGACCTGACCTGGCCCTCCGTCAGACCCCTGAAGCCATTTAACAGTTGGCAGCCAATTAACTGCCTGCCAGTGGGCTCACCGTCCCTTTAATGGCGATGCCCTCCAGGGGCCGTGGATTGCCCCCAAACGAGGGATCCCTTCCTGACCTCCCTTAAGAGGCCACTTAAGGGCCTCAATTGGCATGGGGTGGGAAGGCTGTCCTCAGTGTTCCCCGTCCCAGACAAAATGGCAGGATGTCCAGCCAAAGGCGGGAACAGCGCCCCGCCTGCCATTTTGTTTGCCCCTCCACCTCTGTGCCCACCTCTAACAGCAGCATAAAATTCTGCCCCTAGACTTGGGTACACATGGCACCTTTCAGTATTTGCAGATGACTCAAAACTTGGAAGTATAGTGAACTATGAGGAGGATAATGATAGACTTCGACTGGGCAGACACAAGGCAGATAAAATTAAATGCAGAGAAGTGTGAAGTGATGCATTTATGTTGGAAGAATGAGGAGAGGCATTATAAAATAACGGGTGGAATTTTAAAGGGCGCAGGAACAGAAAGACAGGGGAATATGTGCTCAAATCTTTGAAGGTGGCAGGGCAGGTTGAGAAAGTGGTTAATAAGGCATACGGGATCCTGGGCTTTATAAATAAAGGAATAGAGCACAAAAGCAAGGAAGTTATAATGAACATTTATAAAACATTGCTTCAGCCTCAACTGAAGTGTTGTGTCCAATCTTGGGCATCACACTTTTGGACGGATGTGAAGGCTTTAGAGAGGGTGCAGAAAAGATTTACAAGAATGGTCCCTGGGATGAGGAACTTCAAGTAGGTAGATAGATTGGAGAACAGAAGGTTGAGAGGAGATTTGATTGAGGTGTTCAAAATCATGAGGGGCCTAGACAGAGTAGGTACAGAGAAACTGTTCCCATTGGCAGAAGGGTTGAGAACCTGAGGACAATGTGAATTGCAAAAGAATCAACAGTGACATGAGGAAAAACTTCTTTTATACAGCGAGTGGTTAGGATCTGAAATGTACTGCTTAAGAGTGTGGTGGAGGCAGATTCCATCATGACTTTCAGAAGGGAATTAGATAAGCATCTGAAAAGAAAAAAATTGCAGGGCTACAGGGAAAGGACGGGGAGCGGGACTAGCTGAGCTGCTCTCGCTGAGATTTGGGCTGCCGCATGGTGTGTTGGTCTTATCTAAAATGCGTACATGGAGATTAGCAAAAAAACGTTTGTTGCTTATTCAGGCCTTTTCTAAAAAGTCATATAAGAGCAGCTTGTACTAAACTACACTCGGAATGAGGGAACATAGACAAAAAGTGGCCTGAACACTCTATCACAACCTTTGTGTATCAGATGAAGCAAGGGCAAGATTTGTAAGTATCACCATAAGTGAAGAATAACAGGAAATTTCAGCTCTACAACTAAGGGGTTGTGCACATTAATGGATCCCTCTTAACGCAGTAGGCAGGAGGAAGGCTATTGAGTGCAGTGGTACAGGAATTGTAGAACTAAGGCAGCAGATGTACCACAGCAGGATAATATCAAAATATGGTTCTAGTGACTAATAAACACTATTGTTGCAGTAATATTTTGTTTCTGATGCTATGAATAAATAAATGTCTGTTTAGGCAAAATAGATTAAAAGTCATTAGCTCAGATCTTCTTCTTCTTTGGCCTCCTTGTCTCGAGAGACAATGGGTAAGTGCCTGGAGGTGGTCAGTGATTTGTGAAGCAGCGCCTGGAGTGGCTATAAAGGCCAATTCTAGAGTGATAGACTCTTCCACAGGCGCTGCAGATAAAATTGGATGTCGGGGCTGTTACACAGTTGGCTCTCTCCTTGCACTCCTGTCTTTTTTTCTTGCCAACTGCTAAGTCTCTTCGACTCGCCACTCTTTAGCCCTGCCTTTATGGCTGTCCGCCAGCTCTGGCGATCACTGGCAACTGACTCCCATGACTTGTGATCAATGTCACAGGACTTCATGTCGTGTTTGCAGACATCTTTAAAGCGGAGACCTGGACGGCCGGTGGGTCTGATACCAGTGACGAGCTCGCTGTACAATGCGACCTTGGGCATCCTGCCATCTTCCATGCGGCTCACATGGCCAAGCCATCTCAAGCGCCGCTGGCTCAGTAGGGTGTATATGCTGGGGATGTTGGCCGCCTCGAGGACTTCTGCGTTGGAGATACGGTCCTGCCACCTGATGCCAAGGATTCTCCAGAGGCAGCGAAGATGGAATGAATTGAAATGTTGCTCTTGGCTGACATACATTGTCCAGGCCTCGCTGCCGTAGAGCAAGGTACTGAGGACACAGGCTTGATACACTCGGACTTTTGTGTTCCGTGTCAGTGCGTCATTTTCCCACACTCTCTTGGCCAGTCTGGACATAGCAGCGGATGCCTTTCCCATGCGCTTGTTGATTTCTGCATCGAGAGACAGGTTACTCGTGATAGTAGAGCCTAGGTAGGTGAACTCTTGAACCACTTCCAGAGCGTGGTCACTGATATTGATGGATGGAGCATTTCTGACGTGCTGTCCCATGATGTTCGTTTTCTTGAGGCTGATGGTTAGGCCAAATTCGATGCAGGCAGCCGCAATCCTGTCGATGAGTCTCTGCAGACACTCTTCTGTGTGGGATGTTACTGCAGCAACCTCAGCAAAGAGGAATTCCCTGATGACGAACTTCCGTACTTTGGTCTTCGCTCTTAGATGGGCAAGGTTGAACAACCTGCCATCTCATCTTGTGTGCAGGAAAATTCCTTCTTCTGAAGACTTGAATGCATGTGAGAGCAGCAGGGAGAAGAAGATCCCAAACAGTGTAGGTGCGAGAACACAGCCCTGTTTCACGCCACTCAGGATAGGAAAGGGGTCTGATGAGGTGCCACTATGCTGAATTGTGCCTTTCATATTGTCATGGAATGAGGTGATGATACTTAGTAGCTTTGGTGGACATCCGATCTTTTCTAGTAGTCTGAAGAGACCACGTCTACTGACGAGTTTAAAGGCTTTGGTGAGAGCAATGAAAGCAACGTAGAGGGGCATCTGTTGTTCGCGGAATTTCTGCTGTAGCTGACGAAGGGAGAACAGCATGTCAATGGTGGATCTCTCTGCTCGAAAGCCACACTGGGCCTCAGGCTAGACACATTCAGCCAGCTTCTGGAGCCTGTTTAAAACGACTCGAGCGAAGACTTTCCCCACTATGCTGAGCAGGGAGGTTCCACGGTAGTTGTTGCAGTCACCACGGTCACCCTTGTTCTTATAGAGGGTGATGATATTGGCATCGCGCACGTCCTGTCGTTAGCTCAGATACTTGTTAACTCCCCCATTCACACACATACATGCAAAACTAACAGTTAACCGGTTTTAAAAGTGGTGTTTTAAAAAAATTAACTGTTTGTTAAGAATAAATAAATAAGTCTGTCTTTGTGGGTTACGTTCCTGATGAATGAGGTATTCTAATGTGAAAATAATCAAATGCCACTCGAAGTCTCCACGCGGATTGATGAAATAGTCACTTAGTAGGCAGGCATTCAAACACTTTCAGCTGCAGCAGGCATCAAACAGTTCTTTTAACGATGAGTACAGCAATAGGTCAACTTGAATTTTTCAACAGTCTCTCAAGCGAAAGTTTGCTTCAGCAATACAAATGGTCTCTTCAAAAGGTTATTTCCTCCTTGGGCAATTAACTTGGCCTGTATCTCCTTGTAAAAAATTTGCTGAGAAAAATAGACAGCTCTTCTCTTCAGTAGCCCACTTCGCTGGTGAGTCTCTCAACTGGTCTCAGCCGGTTTTTGCCAGTTTTGCACACACTCAATTTGAAATATTATACTGCGTGACACCTCTCTCCTGCTGTGGCCTAGGTAACAAGTGCAGCTGGCACACTGTGCCTCAGAAATCCAAAAGCTTCTCTCTCTGTCTTAAAGGTACAGTGTTTTAATCCAAGGAGAAAATAAATATGGTTCTGTGACAAAAATGTATTTAATAATATTTATCATAGTGGCCCATATTTCACAATGCATTGCATTGCCTCCTTATTTACTGAAGGAATAGCTTTCAGTGCACTTTCCTCAAACTGTTCCTTTCTTAATTGTAGCCTAACACCTGGCCAGTTAACTTTGTCAGCCTTTTTTGTATATTTGAATTGCCCTCTAAATTGTAGCTGTATGTGTGGTACACCCTGACCAGTGACTAAATCCTTTTGCTGAGCTCAAAGTACAGAAGAGTTCTAAGCAGTCATTTTTTTTGTTTTAAAGGACTTAACTTCTTTTAAACGACTTCTTGAAACCACACCAAAGATTTGACATCGGCCACACTTACTGATGCTTAACGGTTTTCATTTTCCTATTTTAACTCTGTTTCATTCTTTTTAAAAGCCTGCAACTATTTTCTTTGGATAGCTGCAGCGGTTGCTTGCTTTGCTAGCTGAACTAGTGCTGCTAGGGAAAGTGAATTGTTAATGTTTAAACTCCGAGATCTAGGCTTTTATCTACTCTAAGTCATTGCCTTCAGCAAAGTGCCTCTGTTTGACTAGCTGCCAATGCACCAGAGTTTAGGCAGGTCATACAGGCCTGAACAGGATGTTCCTCACCAGCTATTAACAAATGCAAGCCACAAATATCTTGGATGTGAAACGGATCATATTTACTTTTTGGGCTCTGTTCAGTACCTATATGATGTGACTAGTGCATGACAGCTTTCATAACAATATTTGTGATTCTAGTATAAACACATTGACTGGGCGATGACAGAATGTGTGGAAAAAATGTTTATCAATTGTGTTAATCAGTGTAAAAATAGCTGCCAGGTTTACTTGCGATCTTCGATACAGCTGGTAAATTGGCTGCTGTTAAAGGGTATGCTGACAAATTCTATTTTTAGTTTGCATGCTGGCATTTATATATAAAGTTTTGCTTGCTTTAATTGGAAAAAGATATATAGTCCAGTACTTAGCAATTTCAGCAAATGTACTGCTACATTTTTCTCATTTTGGCTGTATCAAAGAATTCTTGGCATTGAAGTGGTTAGGGACAGGTGGCAGAGATGCTGGATAGAGATTTGATTGTTTAGACCATACGCTGCATACACTTCCAAATCTGGACTATTTTAAGATTTCAAATGTGTCTTTGAAAACATAGCAGGAGCACAACCAAGTTTACAGAAGATAATGGCTCATGCTTTAATTGGGATCGTTTATTTTTCTATTTCAGACCTGATGTGCAGTTCAAGTGTTTTTTTTAAGTGAGCAGCATTTTAATTATTTTTAAATTAAACCACGGATTAAAAATATTCAGCATATTTGGCAATATTTATGACATCTGGATATGAATCATAGAATCTTACAGCATAGGGGACCATTTGGCCCATCATGTCTGTGATGGTGCTTTGGAAAAGCTGCCAATTAGTCCTATTTCCCTGCTCTTTTCCCATAACTCTGCAATATTCTCCCCTTCAAGTATTAATCCAACTTCTTTTGAAAGTTATTAATTGAATCTGCTTTCACCACCTTTTCAGGCAGTCCAATCCAGATCACAACTTGCTGTGTAATAGAAAAAAATTCTCATCTCATCTTGGGCTCTTGTGCCGACTTGCCTTAAATTTGTGTCCTCTGGTTACGGATCACTCTGCCAATGAAAACACGTTCTCCTATTTACTCTTATCAGAATCCTTCATGATTTTGAATGCCTCTATTAAGTCTCCCTTTAACTTTTTCAGTTTTAAAGAAAGCAATTCCAGCTTCTCTAATCTCTTCACATAACTGAAGTCTCTCGTCCCTAATACCATTCTTGAGTATCTCGTTTTTACCCTCTCCAAGACCTTGACATCCATCCCGAAGCATGGTCCCCAGAATTGGAGACTATACTCTTGGTAAGGTTTAACCAGTGATTAATAAAGATTTAGCATAATTTCTTGCTTTTATTACTCTCTATCTGGTTTATAAAGCCAAGAACCCAATTTTTTAAAAAACCATCTTACTAGCTTCTCCTACCACCTTTTATTTATGTATATAGATCCTACATGTTTCTCTGCTCATGTACCCCCTTTAAAATTGTACCATTTGGTTTATATTGCCTCTCCTCACTATTCCTTCTAAATGTATCACTTCACACTTTGTTTTAACATTGCAAAGCCATGAGTCTGTCCATTTCACCAATCTGTCTATATCCTCCTGAAATCTGCTATCATCCTCCTCGCTGTTTACTACTTTTCCAAGTTTCATATCATGTGCAAACTTTGAAATTATGCCCTGTGTACCAAAGTCCAGGTCATTAATGTATATCAAAAAGAGCAGTGATCCTAATCCTGACCCCTGGGGGCACCACTTCCCTCCAGACTAAAAAACAACTACTATTCTCTGTTTTCTGTCTCTTGGCCAGTTTCATATCTGCATGGCCGCTGCCACTCTAATTCCATGGACTTCAATTTTGATAGCAAGTCTGTTATGTGGTACTTCATCAAACTTCTTTTGAAAGTCCATATACACATCAAGGGCACAACCCCCATTAATCCTTTGTTACTTCACCAAAGAACTCAATCAAATTAAATTGACGCTTGGCAGTACACAACTTGAGTATTGCTTGAAAAAAAGAGACATGCTGTCTAAGCTTTTTTGTCTTGCACTCATCAGAACAGGCACAAGAATGCCAAACTTCAAAAGGAGCAACAGTTTATATTGCATGAGGAAAGGGTGCTGACTTGTTGACAAGTTGACTCTGGTTGAGGCGTTGCCATGGCGAATGCACCAAGGAACTATTGTCCCCTATGCTTTTGTTTAATTTCAAAAAGAAACAACGCCTGGACATGTTTCTTTTGCTGCAGAGGACAGGTCCCTGTGTATGAATATATGTAGCTTCTAGTAAGCGTAAGTGAGCCACATTGCGAGCCCGACGGATAATTTTAAATTGGTTGTTGGTGTAATTCAGAGCACACGTGGGGTTGTTCAGTAAGTGCTGTCGAATCGCAGAATCACATCTAACATTAGACATTGTGCTCTGAGTTTTGCAAGTTTGGGATGGTTGATTATGGTCAGTACTCTGCTATTGCCAACAGCCAAAGGGACGTGCTGTTTGATAGGATCTGCCAGTCATTGGGATGTAAGGCCTACATACCTGGCATCGTACCGGCACTAGAATTCATATACCACATTACTCATTTGTGTTGTAGGCAGAATTTCTTTCTGGCTTGACGACAGCATCCTGCTAGTGGAAAATACCCCTCATGTTGCTACTGCATAGTAGCAGTGTGAAACGGCTAACTTCACCTGTTGCTCAAATTTTTTGAGCTATCTTGCCTTTACAGGGTAATTTTGAGGTAGACTGCGTACTTTTTAGGTCTGAAAATGATGGCGTTAGGTCCATTCGTGTGTATGCGTGATACACAATGAGCAATGATCTGATCGGGGTAGCCATTATCCTGCAGGATAGCTTTGATGCGCCCTATTTCGGCATCAAGCTTGCACGGTGAGCAAATGGCTTGGGCCCTGGTTATGAGATTGCTGATAAAGCCATTCCTGTAGCACATGGAGCTGTAGGAATCCCAACGCATATATTGACCAGTGAAAGTAGGCTTGTGGTAGACAGTAGTAGAGAACCCATTAATGGATTTCTTAACTAGCATGGCGAGGAAAGGGAGCTCATTAGACAGCTCCATTTCAAAGGTGAATTTGAATGTGGGATGGATTGCATTAAGGTGTATAAGGAAATTCTTACATGCAGCTGCAGATTCAAATATAGCAAACGTATCATCTGTGTATCGGAAATATGCAAGGGGTAGGGGTCATTCCATAGAAAAAGTGTTGTGGAAACCGACGAAAATGTTAGTGAGAGCTGGGCCTTGAGGGGATCCCATGGCAACACCATCTATTTGGGCTACATGGTGTCATTAAAGCTGAACTCAACTGCGTGAGTTCATAGGTTCAATGCATACAGATTCAGAAAATGGTGTGTCTAGATTGCCATGGTATAGATATGTGATGCAAATGTCTATGGCTTCTTTGAGCTGCACGTTAGTGAATAGGCTTGCAATGTCGAACGAGCACATAGACATGGCATTGCCATCGAAACACGGACACATATCGTCTTTGCGAAGATGAAGGAATCCTTCATCGTGTCTATGGAAAACTCACTCAGAACTGGTTGTAGCAACTCACTCAACCATTTGGCCATTTCATGTTGCGCAGAACCAATATTGCTGTTTGCAATAGGCTGAGTACTGAGCAACCCTGAGTGTGCTAAGAATTACACCAATTTAAGATGATCAGTCAGGCTCACAGTGTGGCACACTTATGCTTGCTGGAAGCTACATATATGCAGGGACCTGTCCTCTGCAGCAGAAGGAACACTTCCAGGCATTGCGCCTTTTTTGAATTAAACCAAAGCATGGGGGACAATAGTAGAGTCAACTTGCCAACCAATCAGCGCCCTTTTCTCATGCAGCATAAATTTTTGCTCCCTTTGAAATTTAGCATTCTTGCATCTGTCCTTATGAGTGCAAGACAAAAAGCTTTGACAGCATGTCTCTTGTTTTCAGCAATACGCAATCAAGTTAGTTAAACACTATTTTCCTTTAACAAATCTTTGTAGGCTGTCATTGATTGTCACTTGGAAAAGCATGTATCAGTTAATATTGTCATGGATTATTGTCATAAATTTTAGAGTTAGGCTGACTGGCTTGTAGTTATTTGATTTATCTCTCCACCCTTTTTTGAACAGGAGTGCATCACTTGAAACCCACTGGCACCACTTCCGTATCTATGCAGGATTGAAAGATTTTGCTCAGAGCTACTGCTATTTCTATCCTTACTTCCCTCAGCAACCTGGGATGCATCCTGTCTAGAGTGGGTGACTTTATTACTTTGTGCGCTCCCAATGTTTTAAATACAGATAAGAGGATAAAGTGTTCTGAGCGTCTACATAGGTTATGTTCTGTGAACTGTGAAGTTGCAGGTGTTGGTTTGGATCCCATGCAAATACTCAAGAGGAAGATGCCTCCCTCGTAGAGATTTTCACCTTCAGGAAACAGTTTTCATCACCTCTTTCCAGATTTGATGGCATTGACTGACCTTCCCCACATTTGAAAATGCCAAGCTTGACAAGGTTTATATTGTCAAGGATTGCATTTACTCAGTGGAATTGCTATGTCAGGTGTGAAGATCCATATCAGCGTGGAGTAATAGGGAGTTCAGGTCTTCCAGGCACAACTCCAAATATGGTTCTGTGTATAGAACAGGTGTATTTAATTATAACTAGTACAATGATACAAGTCAGCAGCTGCAATGGCATTTTGCCTTCTGAAACACTCACTATCTTTCATACTCTTTTCTCTATTTCTTTTCTCCAGCCCCCCTCCCCAGATCATCCTCCTCCTCTTCCTCCTCTCTTTCTTCACAGAACTTCCTAGATTTTGACTTGTATACCCCTTTCCAAAGATGGAGGGATGTACAACTCAACCTTCCCGCAGTCTATTTCTTCACATCACCACATTCCCACCCACGGTCACAACCCCCAGCCCGGCATTATACCTGATGTTCAGTCAGTATTTAATACAATTTATACCCACATAACAAATTGGTTGACAAAAAATTGACAACATTTTCATTGTAACATATTTGTCGTCCTCCAAGCTCTCCCTCTTTCAGTAACTTTACAGTTAACCGAGGTTACAACTGGCACAGTACTTGAGCTACGTGGATAAACAGTGCACCCTCTTTCATTGGGTAAAGAGATGTGAGGACAAAGTATCTCAATCATTAAAGTCCCTATCAGGCCACTGGTCATTACTAATTTCTCCACTATGAAACCAATTAAATTCTTTTGAATGACTATAACTCTGTGACATGCTACCATGGGCTCATTGTAGCTACTGGTAAAATCTTTGTTAACTGAACATGAGAAAGTGACAAAGGAGATGATATTGATGTCCAACGTGAGAATTGGTCCTATCCAGAGTAACCTCTAAATTTTCTGAAACTTCCTTGTGTCGTCCACCATTATGGAAGCATATCACATGAAAGATACCCATTGTGCCTACCAGTAAATTCAGAAACCTCGAATTCCAAGTATTCTGTGGACCCTTGCTGGTAAGGTCTAGTTTAACCAGGTACCTTACAGTGCGTCTGATCAAGGATAGATCCTTAATTTCACCAGGTTGCTTTGATCAAAGCAAATTGACTATCTGCTTGTGTCCTAATATTCTTCTAAGTGGCATATATCGCAGTCATGTGGTCTTTTAGTAGCAGATAGATATCGTCCAAGATGGTTTTTTAGATGGCTGTTTTCCATTGGATCGTCCAGGATCTGCAAGCAGGTTAGAGAATTATCAAAGCCCTTCTAAAAAGGATAATTGTCAGTCCTGTCATGAGGTTCACTTCTGATAGCAAGAGCCAGTGAATCCACATGCTTGCTCAAGTCGCCATGTTTCTGGCCAATGTAGGCTGTTTTGCAGTCTTGTTTGTTTGGATCATTCTCTCAGTTTGGTTTAATTGATCATAAGTTTACATCTGCAGTTTAATTCCCAGTGTTTCTGCACTGAGTACAATCCAAGTAGGGAAGCATTAAGAAGGGTCGATGAATAAGAGAATATACCGGTGAAGTATGTAGTCATTATAAGCCGCCAAAAGTAATCAAAAAGGCCAGTGGAATTTTGGGTTCCACCTCGAGGTACAGTTATGTGGAACACAGACCTCATTCAGTTTTCAGTTTTGGGCAGCCAACTCAGGAAGGATATATGGCTTTTGGAGAAAATGAAGCTATAATTCACTGGGTAATATCGGGTATGTGGTGAGAAACTGGTGTTGGGTTTTATTCCCTGGAGATGAGATGAATGGGATTAAAGATTTTGGCTGCAAAATTGGGCTGTGTGGCACCCATAGCTTTGGTGCTATGGATGGTGTTTTGGTACCAAAATGGCATTCACACCACATGTGCTCACTTCCAGAATGGCCCACGCCGAATGCCACCTTGATGAGGGCATTAGCATAGGTGTTAGTGGCATGCGCCTCAAGTGTGCAGAGTAGGCAGGTCGTGACGTCAGTCAGTGTGCAACACTGATCTGATGCCAGCGCTGCCATTTTGGACCTTGCCGTTCTAGCTAATGTGGTCTCTTAACATCGCACAACTGAACATGCATTCAGCAGCAAGGAGGACCCACCACTAGCACTATTTAAAGGAGTCATCAACCACTTGCAGCTTAATTTCTGATTACTTTTTAGTGGCTCTGTTTGAGTGCTGGGTGTTGTGAGGAGTTGGTTACTGTTGATGAAGTCTGCTGGGAGTGGTTCTGCTTATGGAGAACTCATTGGTTGTGACTACATCAAATGCTCCCACTGGTTGCTGCTGTCGTTCCAATTCCTCTTGGCTGCAGCATATGAGTGAGATGGAGCAGAGGCAGCAAATAAGAGGAAAAGTTGCTTGAAGAGGTAGAGGGGGAGAAGAGCTCTCAGCAGGAGGCTTTATTCACCTAGGGTGTTCAGAGAGCACTTTTTTTACCGCTACCCAAGTCAGGAGCAGTGTGTGGATTGTCTGCATTTTCTGTCTGCTGCCTCTTGGAAACAGACCTACAGTCTCAGCGGAGGGTAAGGATGGCACTGCCAGTGGCTATATAGGTGACTGTGGCCCTGAACATCTTCGTGTCGGGATTCTTCCAGGCTGGAGCTTCTGACGTATCTAACAGCTCCCAGCTTGCCATCCGCTGCTAAAGAAGTTCTTTATGCTAGGAGAGGGGAGTTCATTGTCTGCTTCTCTCTGTTCAGAGAACACAGAGTGCAAACATGGCTTTTCCAGGATAGCAGGGTTCCCCATGTTGCAGTGTGGCATCAACTGCGCACACATGGTTTTGTGGGGACAGTATCTCAATGATGAGATGTACTCAAAACACTGTGCAGTTGGCGTGCGACCGCGCTCAGCATACTGGTGAATCCATGCTATTCTGATAGCACTCATGATGTTTTCATTTGGCTGCTGTTCCTTCAGTCTTACAGCCATCACATCAAATCAGCTTGTTGCTGCTGGGTGACTAGGGCTATCTGCTCTACACTTTGCTCATGGCTTCACTCTGCAACCCAACCACAATTGGCCAGCATGCATATACTGAGAGCCATGCTGCCATGGGTAACCATTGGGGTGTTGAAGCAATGGTTCTGCTGCCTTGACCATTCTGGAGGACTCCTCCAGTACTCGCCGGAGTGAGTGTCCTGATCTTGGTGGTCTGCATCCTCCACAACCTGGCGATTGTGAGGGCATAGCCCTTGCCATTAGGGATTTGGTGAGCACCTCAGCAGGAGGAGGAGGAGGAGGAAGGGAGGAGGCAGCTGGATCATCCATGTTTTGACTGGGCTGTCCATGAGCACCTCATTCAACTCCGGTTCCTGTGAACACAACCCCTGGTTTCCCATTGTCTAACACTTTACCATCCCTCTGTTAGGGTCCGCTTGGCCACAATGCTGAAATAAAAGGCACCACAAAACAATCATTTCATACTGACTTTCTCCAACAAATCATTCAGTATTCCATGCAAAAATTAGGTAGTCAGCCTTCTGCTCTTGGTGCTTGTCTTGCTGCTGCCTTTGCCTGACCTGCTGCTCCTATGCAGTGCTACCCCAGTGGCTGCAGCATGGCTGGTGGAAGGCTGCTGACTTTCACTGGGGGAGACTGTAGATGGCCTTGCAGAATCGTCCTTGAGTAGTGGTGGGCTTAGAAGACCTGGCATCGGACTGCACCACCTTAGCATGGGCAGCAGCAATTTGGGCTGGCTAGCTGATAGGCTACTGCAGGGCACTGGTGGAGTGGCAGTGGTGGGAACACGAATGCTGCTATCCTGAGAGAGGGCAGCAGGCTCGTGCTGCACTGAGCCACTGCCACTCCCGTAGGGCTGGTACCTCAGCAATCCCAGTAATTTGCTCGAGCGCAGATTATTGGACTACTGTGAGAGACCCTTTTAGCACTGATATCCATGGCCATGATGGTGGTAGTCTGAGCCTGCATGGCAACAAACTGAGATTTCATGACCTTGGTCTTGCCTACCATTGCAGCGCTGAAATGTTGGGCAGCTTCTGCAATGGAAGCTGAGTCATTGGCCATCAGACATTGCAGCATGGTCAGATCTGCAAGTGTTCTCTTGAAGTTGGGCACCAGTTCTATGCTGGAAAGAATGTGTTCCACGTTCTGCACAAAGCCCTGTGCCAAGTTGGTGCCAGACTCCTTCATGCTCCTTGGCAATGACAGTGGCTTTCTGGCAGGCCAGGCAATGCACCAAGCATTTCTGTTTGCATGCCCATCAGCCTTTTTCTGTAGGCTATCTCATCGAAGTCCTTATCTGAGTCCTCTGCAGCAAAACTCTTGCATGACCTCGCCCTCCAGGAGAGTTGGCACTCGTGCTATACTTTCCCTCTGCCCTGATTGCAGACCCCTTGTGCCCACATCCCATCTCTATGCTACCCTCTAAAGCATGCACAGTGCCAGTATCTGAGCTGGTGGCTGAGAGTGTGACACTGAGTGACTGTATTCCTTCATCATCTGTGTTGTGCTGCTCTTGGCTTTCCTGCTCCCATACCAGTGCCTGACTAGGTGGCAGTTCTTGGGTATCTGAAAGGAGAAAGGCACAAGAATAGGATTGTAGGGGAAATCAAGAGATGCATGTTTACCCCATCTGCAGCTTGTAACTCAGAAAAGATTTTGGATTGAGGGAAGTGGGATGTGTGAAGGTGGATTAGGTAGGAAAATACCATTAATTTCTATGCACTCAGCTCCGCTGCTTGTCACAGCTTCAGTGACAGCCGATTATGGCGACCATTGTCTCCTCCATGGGGATTAGGACATGAAGTTGTACCTGTACCCTGCTGGTTAGATGCTGCCTCTGGGTTGTGAACCACCTTGTCCTGCAAGAGAGATTGAAATGTGCGCCACATTCACTGGCAATGTGATTGGGTGATGTGGCTGCCATGGTTGGCTGACAGCATGTGATGTGGGTATGAGACTTGCAGCAGTGCCAATTGGGTGAGATTAAACAATTAATGTCATGCTTGATCGAGAATGTTGGTAAGTGAGTGATAGGAATGTGGAAAAAGGATATAACATTTGCAATTAAATTCACTGGCTTTGACCACTCGTATGAGGTCATTCAGCTTCTTTCAGGATTGCATCCAAGTCCTCACTGACACTGTTCACATTGACTTCTGTGCCTTTCTGCTCACATTTCTTGTTAAGTGATTGTCTGGAGGGCCTCCTGGCCCCTATGGGAAGAGGAACTCTCTCCTCCTATCCACCTCTTGCACTAGGACCTTGAGTGCTGCATCACAAAATCTGGGTGGCCGCTGTCTGCTATGTTGCACTATCTTTAATCTACTGTAGGCCAGACACTGTTCTCCAGTATCTTCCAGCACCTGCTGCAGCCAGAATGACACTCCTCTTTGAGAGGTGCAGGCTAGCTTGAAGTGGTGCTAGCCTTGCACGAACGGGGAGACACTGCTGAGGCCTTCAGCCACTCAGCAGCGCATTTAGTCCTTTGCTGCACTCCATGATCATTTAAATCCATAGACAGTGCACAAACTTTGTGCTTCATTAGGGGGCGTGGGTTAATCGCTTATTGCATCCCCAGCACCTGTTTTCGGGGGCTATTGAATGTTTAGATCTTTATTTTTATGTGGAAATACGAAAGTTATGGGACGGAATACCTCAAGCAAATACCTTGTTTACACATGGAAACTGAGCTGTGTTGGGATATGCTTGAGTTTCTATACTAAACCTCTGCTGTGAAACAGTTTATGCACCAGCCAGGGTCAAGGGAAGATGCAGGCAGTGATAGGGTTGTAAAATTTACTGTTCCTGTCCATATGTCACCAGTAGACTAGGCACTGCCTGCAAGCTATTACTGATTTATTTGGAAAAGAGGGAAAATAAAAAATCTTAAGGTTAAAATAAAGAATTATTTGCATCTTACCTAAAACACAGGCAAAAATGGTGCCAACAAGATATGGCATCAAATTGCAGAATGGCCCTGGTAGTAGAAAACTTACTGTATGTTAAGGTGAGAATCACAGGAGAAAATGAGACGAGAACAAATGGGGAAGGACTCGCGGGCGAGAACCGGAAATTAAAAACCATGTATTCTCAAACAAAAACATTTCAGCAGCTCCAGTAAACCAGGCTTAGTGAAAGTTTTAAGCCAATAGTTATTTGAGGATAAGTCCAAAGTACCTTAAAACTTAGGTGGAATATTGGCATGCTCTAATTTTATAACCATATACTTTGGAGATCTTCCATTACTGAGAGAACTCTGAAGCTGAAACAGTGCACATCTGGTTTCTTTGTATAATGCTGAGATTGCAGGTGATCAAAGGCCCAATACTGTGATGTGTTGAGCTAACACTCCATTAATTGCCATTATATTCTCCTTTCATGATGTTCTGTGATAGCCTGTTCAAAAGGGGATAGTAGTCAGGAATTTTGGTATTTCTTTGCAAAGAAACGTTATTTAATGGACATGAAGCAGGAATGGAGCCAGGACTTTAGAAGCCAGACAGTGAAAGGAAAAAAACAGACTTTCTGGAGATGGTTTAATATATCGGAGTTAATTAATAAATAGGTTTTGAGGGAAGAGTAACGTGCTGTCTTACTCTACCTTTCTAAGGGTATCTGCTGGTGTACAGTGTTAGGAACTTAGAATCTAACTGTGGCATCAACTGTAGCAAGTGAGGAATAAGTAAAATGTGCATAAGATGTGGAAGGGAGCTTGACATCTTGAACTGATGGATGAGGATTTCAAAATTATACTGAGAATAAAGGCCAACAAACGAGTGAAACATTTTTTAAGTGGTAATGTAACTGCATCTGCATCTGCACCTGCAACTGTATCTTATTTTGTTATCCATGGAATTATTTGTCAGTATACAGCAGAGAGAGATGCCTACATTGCCCATCTCTTCTTGTGGCAGACTTGAGGCATTTGCATTGAGGTTTGAGTGTTTGTTTATTATAAAGACATTGTCAGATTCATTAAATCTTTAAGCTTTGATTTCTAACTTGCGCTGAGTGGGGTGGGGGAAGGGTTGGGGCAATGCAGAAGGGCAGTGGTGTGTGTTGGAGAGGGATTGTCGAAAGAAATAGGAGCCATGTTAGCTTTTGGACCTCATTTTAATTGATTAATTCAGCAAATTACACAAATGCGGCATGAATGTTGTAATGGCTGACAGGGCAGGAGCAGAAAATTGCATGGCTGCAGGATACTGCCAGGGATTCAATGAACAGTTGGCAGCATAATACAAATGAAGAAGGGGAGAGGGGGTGGGGAGAGAGGGTTCCAAAGTGATTGATTTTTCAGTTGCACGAAGGGAAAGAGAAGCCCAGGGCAGGGGAGGCCAAAGTTTCCTTGAGGGATCCAAAGGAGCACTCTTGCTCCTCCTTGCCCAGAAGGAAACTTTCCAAATATTTAAAACGTTTACTTATCCTGGGCCTCTTCTGTTTCTGGATCTATTTCTGGCAAAACCCCGAGGCATGGTCGGCACCACGCTTGATTTGTATGGCTTTGGATTAAAATAGTATTGATTCTGATTTATGTCACTAGTTTTGAATATTCATGAGGTCTCCAGTGCTGGCGAAAACATGCCTGGTAAAATGAGATGGGGCACCAGTGCAGCACGAGCAAGGTGAGTGTCATGGTGCCCTAATTTTACTCCCTTGCATGGCCTGTTTTCATTGGGCACTGTGGGGGTAGTGCAGGTTGAAATTGGGGATTTAAAATCTAACCTGTATCAGTTTTTTTGCCATTAACTGGAGGTGTAGAAAAACATATATTGGACCATTTGGATATTTAATACCCAAATCACTGGGTTGACTTCTTTAATAAAGCTGTGATTTTTTTTAAAAAAACAAGTAGTTCAGAGGTAAGGAAGGGAAAAGAGCTAGATGGAATATAGACAATATAGATTTTTCTTTAGCTAATGGGCATAATCTAACACAGACAAGTGATTGACTGTTTAAGATGTACTTCCAAAGCTCGGGTTGAAAAATTCAGGAAATAGCAGATTATAGGCATTCTTAAAGTTGATTCCATATGCTGTTTAAAACTTATGAGAAACACATTACTAGAAGTACTGTTTCTGATTTACACATTACCAGTAAGCAATAAACACAGAAATTTGTAAATAGAAAGCTAAAAGTCTATATTGCATGTATAGAAACATATATGGCCCTTCATGAAGGTAGAGTCAGCACAAACTATCCCCAGCACGGAAACGTACCATCTGACCCTGATGGTCAAGGACCCCAGTTGACATGTCCATTAGTGTTCGGGGCCTTCCCTTCATCCTCAAACCAGAGTAATCCCTAGCAACCAAAAGCGAACAGGTTGCCTCAAATGTTGACAAGCAGTGCTTTCAGCATAATCGCAGTCATACCAAGAAACCTGGACATTTCAGTGAACACCTCTCAAGGGCAGCATGCAATCAAAATATACAATGGCGTCATAAAGTATAGATTTAAATGCATGTTTTGGTGACTTCAGTTTAAAAAAAAATACATGCACAGTTCACCCTACCTGTGTACTCTGTACTGTTGTGAAAGTTATTGCAATTTTGATGGTTCTTAATCCAATGACAGTTGCCAGTATTGCAGTAAAACTTTGTTATTTAGTTTTTATGAGTTTCCATGTAACATTTAACATCTAATGCTAAAATGGACTTTGGTATGCTAAAAGACTTTGTAAATGAACACCTGCTGGAGAAAACCTAATGAAAAATGCCACAAGGAAATGATGGATGTACAATGGCCTACATTTGTATGGCAATTACACAGGAACCTTTTAAGCAAGTAGTGAGGCTACCACTTGTATTTTTTTCCTTCTTGTGGATTTTACATAATAGAAGTAACTGATTCTTTTGAATTCTGTATGCTACAGACAAAATTTCTGCTGAGTGAATCCATTTGGAATACAGTTTTCTCATCAGTGTTGGTAGAATGGGGTAATTCATAATTGTGGCAAAATTATTGACCTGTAGCAGTTGGAGGCTACACCTAAAAAATAAATCTTCAAGTGAACAGTAGTAGAGTTTTGTCCTCTGTTAGGGTGGTTTTTTTTTAAAAAGTCTGACACAACTGACCTTATCTTTCACACTGGTGATGGCACTGTCATTGCCAAAGAAACATCAGTGACAGTTCAAAGTTCCGAAGAAGGGTCACTGACCCGAAACGTTAACTCTGCTTCTCTTTCCACAGATGCTGCCAGACCTGCTGAGTGAATCCAGCATTTCTTGTTTTTGGTTCAAAGTAACTGTTGGAAATAGATATCTGGATTTACCAATAACGGCAAACTCCTTGTGTTGGATTTCTAGGTCTACCAGACTGATTTGAAGGTTCAGCAGACTGATCCCTGGGATGGTGGGATTGTCCTCTGAGGAGAGACTGAGGATACTGGGCCTGTATTCTCTAGTTTAGAAGAATGAGAGGTGATCTCATTGGAGCATACAAAATTCTTACAGGGCTCGACAAGGTTGATGCAGGAAGGATGTTTCCCCTGGCTGGGAGGTCTAGAATCAGGGGACACGGTCTCAGAATAAGAGGTAGGCCAATTAGGACTGAGATGAGGAGGAATTTCTTCATTCAGAGGATGGTGAATCTTTGGAATTCCCTACCCCAGAGGGCAGTGGAGGCTCAGTCATTGAGTATTTTCACGACAGAGATCAATTGATTTCTAGATATTAAAGGTATTAAGGGATATGGGGATAGTGTGTAAAAATGCCGTTGAGGTAGAATATCAGCCATGATCTCGTTGAATGGCAGAGCAGGCTTGTGGGGTCGAATGGCCTTCTCCTGCTCCTATTTTCTATGTACCTATGTAGAGGAGTAAATTTACTTGTATTCATTGTTCTTTTTATTAGGCATTATTTTTATGCTTCCAACCCCCATAATTTCTAGTGAAATTGTTATATAGTGTGATCAGATTCCACTCTTGTAATGCTGTTCTATACAGGTACAAGACAAGATGGACAAACATAGAAAATATCAGTCTGCTGTAAGTAACATCTATTGTTCATGTGACTAACCTGTGTAAAGGTCTGCATTTTAACAATACACAGTTTCATTTTCTATTATTCAATTTTAAAAAGAAAGTGATCCTACCAGAGCATGAACTGAACATAATAAAAAAAATGTTTGTGAAGAATTATGAGTGGAATCATCCTGTCTGTGATTTAGCATGTTCAGCACACTTTGCAAAACTGCTGTTTCGGCTGTAAATCTGCTTTCATTAGTACTGTCACGGCTTATTTTGTGCTATTAACGACAGAGGTTAAGCACTTCTGCCCCAATCGCTAACATTTAAACCAATAGTTAAGGAACAGAACTGACTAGAATATGTCAACAATTTTGTGCCACTTCTTTGTAGATATATACAATTGGGTACATTTGAAGTAGGGCTTAATAATTACATTCCATATGAGAAATGTTTTATGTATCCTGCTACATCAGAATGAAATGAGTCATAGAACTGTTGAGATTTATTTCTATTGACTGATTTTTTACTAATTATCAAAAATTATTATACTTAAAAGGAATAGTATTACATAGGTGGACATTGCATTTTACCCAATTGTTTTATTGAATTACCAGGTCACAATGCATGTCAGCTTCTACATGTACATGTATTAAAAGAAGAAATCAGTATAAGGAGTAAATATAAAGCACTCCATGCACATAAATCTAGGTACGGTTAAAGTAAAATCATTTGAGAATCTTTCTCCTAGTTACAAAACCAGAAGCTCAAAATCACACTTGCGGACTGAATGGAGGCCCTCAGCAAACCGATCACCCAATAAACTCTGGTCTTTCCAGTGATGTCACATCCAGAGAATGAATTAAAAGAAAAGGTTCTACTCTAAAATCTCTATTTAACTGCTTAACGTGATTAATGATATAGTGATGTTGTCACATCACACATGACATCATTGCTTGTTTTGTTTGCATACATTAATAGAGTGCCTTGGATGATAATGCTTTCAGCAATCAAATTTGTTATCGTTCTTAATACATTTTTAATGATTCAGCTGGCACAGATGCATGTTCTTATTTGTTGAGAAGAAATGCACTATAATGACACAAGCCACAGAAAGAGTTATTAAAGTTAGGACATCAAAAGAGAAATCCATTACATTGAGTTTGTTGTGACTTCCAGGATTTCAACATTGACAGACCCTTGTTCTCTGCCTTGATTGTAAGGCATTTCCTAACCAGTTTAATTTTGCCATAAATTTTCTTAATCTTAAAGGTGAAGTTGTACTTACCAATACAGTATTTAGAGGAAGTACTGTACAATAGTTCTGACGCAATGCCATAAAGAGTCTTCAGTTAGTTTTGAGCTGTGCCACTCCTTGTATTTCTCCAACTTTGTAGGATGAAAAACATGAAAATAATCTCCTGACACTTAGCAGGAAAGGAAAATCAAATGGCTGCAGGTAACTTTTATGCGCTTGGTCCCATAATATTTTCAACTCCTGGAATAGTAAACAATGTAAAGGTTTAGGCCTGGGATTTAGCCTAGAGTTCCATGGAGGCTGGAAAACTCACAAGAACGGGTTTCCCAAACGTCCTGCAGGGCTCTTTTTTAATGTTTTGTTCTGTCAGGTTTCCTGCCAACAGGCAGCCTGATTAATAGGCCGGGGGCATGTCTGGCGAGCAAGGCTGCTTCACAAGGCTGCAGCTGAGGAGATCAGGTAGGTCTAGTGGTGATCAGGTGCCGGGGTTCTGATTGTGTTGGTGATCAAATCATGGGGCAAGGAGGTTCTGATTGTGGTCAGGGGAAGGAGGAGGTGGTCATGGGGTTGTGGGGAGGGTATGTCTGGTGATTGGGGGGGGGGGGGGCGCGTTGGTTAGGAGCAGACATATCATTGGTGGGAGGGAGAGGGCGGGGGTTTACTGGGTTCCTTGCGGGGCCTTGAGGAAGCACTCCTGCTCCTCCAGGCACAGAAGCAGTGCTGGTAAGGCACTTTCCTCATGAATTCAGCTCTCCTCACCTTCTTTCAACTTCTGGATTTCCTGAAGCCTGACATGAGTAAAAAAATAGAATGACTGTTAAAGGCAGGCTGTGTTATTACAATATTTAAATGAACATCTCACTTCCCATGAGCAGTTTGGTCGCCCGCCCCATGTCCCGACTCCATTAAAACTGTCAGTAGGTGTGTTTGAGGCAGCTTGGGTTCCTGTTTTAGAATGTTTGAATTTTAACCTCTGGCCTGACACCAACGTACCCATTTTTGGGAGTTAGCATTCAGCCCTTACTTTCTCGCGCTTTCATGATGTAATTAATTTTATTCAAATAATTCAGCAGTCACAAACTTAAGTTGATAAAACTTAGCAACACTCCTCTTGCTCAACCATTTTCTCAGTCCTGAACTTTTGGATCATCAGTTGGTGTACAGGTACAGGTGAGCAATCCTGGACTCTGACAATTCACGGCATGTACAATGCCTATGGATCAAAATTGCTGTGGCCTTTCTCAGGAAAAAAAATTCAGATACTCACTTTCTTGAAAAATTTTGATGCCGCGCCTGGCAACTGAGTTAATACGGGCTTGAGGTTAAAATAAGAATCAAAATGATATAAATGGTGTGAAACGAAAAGTAACCAATCCTAAAATGTAGCAGAGATAATGCTGCTGTAATTGTTTCAAATCATTGGAAAAGAAAATACACAGAATCGTTACAGCGCAGAAGGAGGCCGTTCAGTCCATCGTGTCTGCACCAGCTCTCCGAATGAGCAAATTCAACTAATGCCATTCAACCCCCCTTCTTCCCGTAGCCCTGCATATTCTTCCTTTTCAGATAACAGTCTAATTCCCTTTTGAATGCCTTGATTGAACCTGCTTCCACCACACTCAAGCAGTCCATTCCAGATCCTAACCACTCGCTGCATGAAGCAGTTTTTCCTCATGTCACTTTTGCTTCTTTTGCCAATCACTTTAAATCCATGCTCTCTCATTTTTGATCCCTTTCATGAGGGGGAACAGTTTTTCCTATCCACTCTGTCCAGACCCCTCATGATTTTGAATACCTCTATCAAATCTCCTCTCGGCCTTCTCCAAGTGAAGCAGTCCCAACTTCTCCAATCAGTCTTCATAACTGAAGTTCCTCATCCCTGGAACCATTCTCGTGAATCTTTTCTGTACTCTCTTCAATGCCTTTACTTCTTTCCGAAAGTGCAGTGCCCAGAACTGGACGTAGTACTCCAGCTAAGGCTGCACTAGTGTCTTATACAAGTTCAACATAGCCTCCTTGCTCTTGTACGCTATGGCTCTATTAATAAAGCCTAGGATACTGTATGCTTTATTAACTGCTCTCTCAACCTGCCCTGCCACCTTCTGTAACTATATTAAGTATATATACCCCCAGGTCCCTCTGCTCTTGCACCCTCTTTAGAGTTGTATCCTTTCTGTTATTTTGTCTCTCCATGTTCTTCCTACCAAAATGAATCACTTCACATTTCTCAGCATTGAACTTCATCTGCCACTTGTGCCCCCATTCCACCAACTTGTCCACGTCCTTATGAAGTTCTACGGGATCCTCCTTATGGTTCATAACACTTCCAAGTTTCATCTCATCTGCAAATTTTGAAATTGTGCCCTGTACACCAAGGTCTAGGTCATCAATATATATCAGGAAGAGCAAGGGTCCCAACACTCAGGCCTGGGGAACTCCACTACAAACCTTCCTTCAGCCCGAAGAACATTGATTGACCACTACTCTTTGTTTCCAGTCACTTGACCAATTTTGTATCCATGTTGCTACTATCCCTTTTATTCCATGAGCTATAATTTTGCTCACGTGCCTGTTGTGCAGTACTATATCAAATGCCTTTGGAAGTTCTTGTACACCACCTCAGCAACATTACCCTCATCAACCCTCTCTGTTACTTTTTCAAAAAACTGCCGCAAGTTAGTTAAACATGATCTTCCCTTAATCAATCAGTGTGACTTTCCTTAATTAACCTGCATTTGTTCATGTGACTATTAATTTGGTCCCAAGTTATTGTTTCTAGAAGTTTCCCCACCACTGAAGTTAAACTGACTGGCTTGTAGTTGCTGGGTTTATCTTTACATCCTTTTTTTGAATAAGGGTGTAACATTTGCAGTTCTCCAGTCCTCTGGCACAATCCCAGAGTCTAAGGAAGACTGGAAAATTATAGCCAGTGCCTCCACAATTTCCACTCTCCCTTCTCTTGTATCTGTATGCATTTTATCCGGCCCTGTTGCTTTATCAAATTTAAGTACGGACAGCTTATCTAATACCTCCTCCTTATAAATTTGAAATCCTTCTAGTGTATTAATTACCTCCTCTTTCACAATGGCCTGGTTAGCATCTTCTTCCTTAGTAAAGACAGATGCAAAGTATTCATTTAATATCTCTGTTATTCCCCCTGCCTGCATGTGTAAATTCCCCTTTTGGTCCCTCATCAGCCCTACCCCACCTTTTTCCACACTTTTACTATTTATATGCCTATAGAAGACTTTGTGATTCCCTTTCATCTTAGCTGCCAGTCTCTTTTCATACTCTCTCTCTGCATCTCTTATTTGCTTTTTCACTTCCCAATCAAGTGAATTTTATGTGCATATCAAGAAAATGAGAGATTGGGTGTTAGCATTCATAGCGAATGAAATAATCACATGATTTAAACATGATAGAGAAACACAGGTGACTGTTACACCCAAGCAAGATTACAAGCAACTATTGCATAAACTTAAACTGCAGGAGATGTTGATTAAAGTGAAGGGAAGGTGTACTATCAATGTCACATATAAAGACACCAGACATCTGTCAGTTGTAGTGATGCCAAAAGATGTACAGCCACTTTTAGACATCGGAGCTTGTGAGAAACTTGACCTACTAAAACACAAGTATTCACAGTAAGAGTACAAAGTGATAAAGAGTTTGGGACATTTATATGAAAATACAAAGATCTATTTCAAGAACTGGATTCTTTTTCCAATGTACTACCGGATTAGGATCAATAAAATAATTATCCCAGTAATACTTTGTCAAGTAAAGTAACTTTGCAATATGGTAGTAAATAAAAATATGTTGTTTGAATGGAGGATGTAGAGGTCATAAAAACGATAAAGTAATTAGAAATAATAATTATTGCCACAAAATAGTAAACTGTACAGATATTTGGGACATCAAAAACTTAAACAGGGCTATTAGAAGGAAACATTTCAAGTTTTCAACTTGTCAGGAAATTATGACAGTTTACTAATGAAAAGTATTAGATTAGATTAGATTAGAGATACAGCACTGAAACAGGCCCTTCGGCCCACCGAGTCTGTGCCGAACATCAACCACCCATTTATACTAATCCTACACTAATCCCATATTCCTACCAAACATCCCCACCTGTCCCTATATTTCCTTACCTACACTAGTGACAATTTATAATGGCCAATTTACCTATCAACCTGCAAGTCTTTTGGCTTGTGGGAGAAAACCCACGCAGACACAGGGAGAACTTGCAAACTCCACACAGGCAGTACCCGGAATCGAACCCGGGTCCCTGGAGCTGTGAGGCTGCGGTGCTAACCACTGCGCCACTGTGCCGCTAGATGCTTTCTCAGGTTTCTGGCAACTGAAATTGGATAATGCAAGTTCCACAGTATTATGGGACGTACAGATTCTCCAAGATTCCATTTGGCATTAATTTGGCTCTGGAAATGTATCACAAATCTAATTATATGATTATATGGGCAAATTGATGGTGTCAGCAGACCAAAGGATGAAATTATATTGTGGGTTTATCCAAAAGAAGAAATGCTGACAGACTACAGAAAGTAGTTAAAGTTATTCGAAGAGCCAATCTGAAGCTTAATAAGCAAAAAAATTATTTTTATTTTGAGTTACAGCATTGAAACAGGCTCTTTGGCCCACCAAGTCTGTGCCAACCAACAACCACCCATTTATACTAATCCTACATTAATCCCATATTCCCTACCATTCTACTACCTACCTACACTAGGGGCAATTTACAATGGCCAATTTACCTATCAACCTGCAAGTATTTGGCTGTGGGAGGAAACCGGAGCACCCGGCGGAAACCCACGCGGTCACAGGGAGAACTTGCAAACTCCACACAGGCAGTACCCAGAACTGAACCCGGGTCGCTGGAGCTGTGAGGCTGCGGTGCTAACCACTGCGCCACTGTGCCTTCATGCATCGCAGAGGATATGAATATATCAAGAAGCAAGTCTTAAGCACTTTGATTGTGAAAGGTTGAAAGTTTGTATATTTAGAATTAGAGAGTTGACATTTGTTGCAGCACCATCACTCGTGAAGGTTTTGACATGCAGTATGAAAGTCTCAGCTGGTGATCACATGCCATGTTCACAGTATAAGAACGACACACACCTACCCTAAGTATGTTTCATTATCTAGGCAAACTCATGTCAAATGTTTTTGAACATCTTGGAAGGTAAAACGGTAAAGCATCCAAGCTGATATGCCTCGATAACAAAGGAAATAAAAGCTAAAATAAAACAGACAAAAGCTCAAGATAAATATCAAGAGTAAGAGTCAGTCAATAACCCGGAAGATTATGGGAATTACAGGGGGGAATTCAAAAAGTTAATACAGGAAGCAAAGAGGGGTTGTGAGAAAAGATTAGCAGGCAACGTTAAATTAAACTCTCAAACATTTTATAAACACTAAATGTAAGCAGTTGGGCCTATTAGGGACCTAAAGAGAAACCTTCATGTAGAGGCAGAGGATGCGGCAAAAGTATGAAAACGAGTATTTAGCATCTGTCTTCACGAAAGAGTAGCTTGATGTGAAGGTTACCCTAAAAGAGAAGAGGGAAGTTATGAACAGGATAATAATAGATAGAGAAGATGTACTAAAAATATTAGCATACTGAAGGTTGGTAAATCACCAGGTCCTAATGGAATGCAAGCTAGGTTGCTGAGCGAAGCAATGTAGAAATAACAGAAACTGCACTTTCAAAGAGCCAGCACATTCACAACGGGCTGAACGGCCTCCTTCTGTGCTGCAATTTTCTATGATTCGATAAAAATGTATTGTCTCTTGAAAAACAGTTAGAAAAGATTACTCGGTCGAGCTAGAGTTGCAAACGGGAAGAAACACAAGATGATTTAAAGAGAATGCTCATGCAAGAACCAGTCCTGAACTCTGATCCTGAATGAACATTATAAAACTCAGCAGATGCATGACAAATGGGATTAGAGCTCCTGTTGTTTGAAAGTATGATGATTGAACACAATTCATTGCTATAATTTTTAAAGAATTAAATTATAAGATTGAAATAATTGTTTCCATGTCTATCAGTATACTAGTTGTTACATTTGGTCGGTGGTTTGACCATGTGACCCTGCACTATACAGTGAACAAAATAGTCATTAAAAGCATTTACCCCTGTAAGTCCTGCCGACTTGTTCCAAACCTTCTCCCTGCCTTATCTGGTTTTAGCTCAATGAAAGGGGGAAATCCCAAGCACAGCATTGTTTGCTATTAGAACTGTCAATATAAAATATAGATAATAAAGCTGGTATAATGGAAAAATCCAAATCAGGATATCGGGGCACTGTAGTGTTCCTCTTCCATGCTTTTCAGTCAGGTCATGCTTTGGATTCTGTGGTGATGAGTTTTCTGTTGATATGGAAAACACATGCACACATATAGTAATTATAGAACTTCCTCTGTATTGATTTTTATGGCATACAGTAAAATATGCTTCAATACATGTGTGTATTTGAAAAGCGCACATGCATATATCAAAATCTCAAAAAGTGTTTGATCAAAAAGGCTGTTTCCAGCTTTCAGATCATTTAGATGACATGAGTCTCTTAAATGTTTCTCATTAAATCTTGTTAAAGCAGACCACAATGCAACATTTTTGTGCAGTTAACAAGCTCACCTCATATAATTTGTTTGTGATTGTGTCTTTTCAAGTTTGGCCAGCACCTCTGTGGAATACAGTGAGTGAAATTTTCATTGAACATTGCTTTTATCCTGTTCTATACAGAATATATTTGAAATAGTTGACAACATAAGGAATTGTTTTTTGCAAACTTGCAGTTAATGCAGAGTAGTCCATCGAATCTAATTCAAAACAATGTCAGATCACTTTGTTTCAGGAATAAATTGGCCAATTCCATCTTCACAGTTTCTTGTCACCTAACTTTCACTGGTGCCCAGTAGTAATGAACGGCAAATTGATGAGCATAAATATTCAAGTGGATGATTTTGAATTTATTTGTGATAATTTGAATTTGGCTTGCTTCAAGTTTAAAATTAAAAAAAAAAGAGTATGCATAGAGGGACAAAAATCATTTTGCAAATGAAGGCTTTTTACTGATCAAACTTTGCTCCCTAGTGCCTAATGTATGTGATTGGACATGAATGGTAGAAAGTTTATTTTAAATTGGCCATAGGTGTATTGGGGTCGGGGGAGATCTGGAGAAGTGATGCAGAGAAGAAACCATGCAACTCCTTGAAATCTAATCTTGTAATAGGACGGATGAATCATCTTGGTAATCTGTGCTGCTTGGTTTGTACAGTATTCTGCATTATCAGAATCATTCTCTGGTTCTAAACATCCTGAATATCTTTGTTTCAGGGATGGCATAATAGAAATTGAAACCTTGAAAATAATACTCATTCCTAACATTTGCTGGTGCATTTCCAACAGACGGGCTTTTATTTGTGTGGATTGATCTTTGCATTCTCAGCAACTTGGAACTTCAAGTCCTCTAGCATTTGCACATCAGTTGTGGCCTGCCATAAAGAATTGTCTTATTCTTTAAATATCTGCCAAATTTCATTTTTTCCCCCTTATTGTGACTATTTTCTCACTGCACTGGCCTTGAATCGACAGAATCTGACAGCCTCATGTTTAATTATTCACCAATTAAGTGCATATGTTGCATTCTGGGTGGAAAATATTATTGATGGATCCAGCATATATAATGTCCTGAGGAGACTAAATTACTTAAAATTGAGGCATTTTAATACTATTTGAAAGAAATCAGTTTCATTCAAAAATAGCCTTTGCTGCGCTCTGTACATTGATGTACTTATGGAGTCATTCTTGCCAACGTATGACCGGACATTTAAGGTTCTTAGATTTTAACCGAATGTTTAAACGATTCCTGCCATTAGACATTGGATTCCTTTTGGAGAGTTTTTTTCTCTGTCTAACTGATCATGAAGCAATAAATAAAAGAAATTCTGCTGTATTGAATGAATGAACAATGGATGAAAATCATCAACATTGCAATCAACACTTTTAGGGACTATCATTTTGGCAGTGCTGCCAAATTTGTGGTTTACAGAAATGTCATCTTTGGCTCCAATACTGCCGTTTTTGCTGTCCATCCACAGGAAGAGGTAGGACAGCAACATTTGTTTATTAATGGTGCATCACACTCTGGCCATGAGATTTTCTAATTTTATTTGGCAGCACTGACAAGATAGCAAATATTGATGGGAAAGCGTTCAAAACATTTTAAAAATGGGTGAAGCAATGACTTTAACTTCATATCTGTCTCTTGGCTAATACTTCAGAGAAGACTGTACAAGTGTACCATAAGCCCATGTAAATTCAACATGTGCATAATGGAGTTTTTGGTCACCTGACTCAGGAGTGCAGTTGTTCACAACAGTAGTGCCGCAGCTAATTCTGCATTGGGCTAACTAGGGATGTTATACTTATGAGTGAGCTGTGCCAATCAGTTAAGCACTTCAGGAGTGATTTTCAATGGATATTTTAGGCAATAAAGAGTCTCCGAGGTGGCCAAGATGAGCTCCACTGCCCAGTTAGCCTGCCTTTAATGCAAGATGCCATCTTGGTAAAGGAGTTGAAGTGCTAAATAATTCAGGCTTTGATGATCAATTAGAGTGGCTGCTAGCACTCGCAGGCTGCACACCATTTTGCTGGCCACCACTGTAATTAACTATCTCTCCTAACAGCGACTGGCTGAACAGGAGTAAAGGAGTCATTAGTGAGGATTGCAAGCACAACCTAAAACTATCCTGAGCTTTCACTATTCACTTGCTGCTGGAGATGGACTGACTAAATTTTGCTTGAAGAGGACTTTGATTCATATTGGAAGACTTCTCAGGACACTTTAACACTATTTATTCTGGAGACTCACTGAGGGGTTCACCCAAAGAGAGTAAGTGCCATGCCACTGTATCTGTATAGGAGTCACCAGGAGATAGTAAGTGCTTGGTGATGGGGATCTTGCTAGGGGTCTTCCTTGGTATAGAGGAGGAACTGGAGGAGGTGATGAAGTCAGGCAGAGCAACATCAGTTTCTGGAGGAAAGGGGGAGAGGAGAGGTAGAAGGATGAGCAGGGTTCTAGATTTGTGGTGACTTGCTGCGTGCTGCACAATTTGATGATCATAAGAGACCAGCCATTACCACCTGCAATTGTGCCACAGTCAAGTTCAGAACCCACAAGAGGATAAGGAGGAAGACGAGGGGTCCAGGGGGCACACCAGAGGGATCCATGTAGATGGTCTGCACCTGGGAGTGATGCTTGTTGCCATCTAATTGAACACTGCTTTTGAGGGATGTCCTCCATCATCAGACTTCGGAGCATTGTTGCTATATGCCTTACCTTTCATGACTGAGGGTCCAACAAGAAGTTCAATCTGCACTGATTCCTTTCAACCCCTTCCCTACGGAAAACACAACAGAAAAAGGCCTCGAAATCCATGAAAACCACTACCCATTTACCCTAATCACTCTTTATCTAGAGCTCAAACACACAATGAGGAACATGACCCAACCTACAGCAATTAGAAATATTGAACTTTTTACCCCGCTGCTAATCCTTGGTGGCTGTCCTATAAGTGTTTTCCCCCACTCTAGTGCTTCTACAAAGTACATCCTGAGTGGCAGCAGCCTGCAAAGTGGATGGTTGCTGAGAATCTGAAGAAGGCAGTTCACATGACTTCCTGCAACTTGAGAGGCTGTGGGCTGTGATGACCTTGCTTCAGACTGAACCATCTCAGCATGGGCTTGAATAGTCTGGGCCACTTGGCTGACAGGCAACTGCATTGATGGAGTGGTGGGAGAGGGAGAAAGAATATCGCCATCCAGAACTAGTTCAGTAGGTTCCTGCTCAATGATTCCCACATCACTACCTCAGAGCGTCTGTCCAACCAGACCAGTGACCTGCTCGAGGTAGCTGCAAGCTGCTTTCAGCTGAAGATCCTGAAGCCACGTTGGCAGCTGCCTGAGTTTCCATTGTCGCATTATGTCATTCCATGGAAGCTGTGACGACTGCAGTGGAAGCTGTGACCTCAGTCGTCAGATGCTACATAATGTTGAGCTCAAAAGGTCACTGGATGGAATTGGCTAACTACTCCATGCCGGAAAGATGGCTTCCAGGCTCTGTGTCCAGCTGTGGGCCAAGCTGTTAATTGTATATCAAAACTACAAGCAGGTGGAGGATGGCATGTTAGCTTAATTTGCAGATGGCACAACGATAGGTAGGAAAGTATGTTGTGAAGAGGACATAAAGAGGTTGCAGATTGATATAGATTGGTTGCGTGAGTGGGCAGAAATCTGACAGATGGAGTATAATGTGCGAAAATGTGAAGTTATTCACTTAGGCAGGAAGAATAAAAAAGTAGAGTATTAATTAAATGGAGAAAGGCTGCAGAGTTCCGAGGTGCAGAGGGATCTAGGTCTTCTAGTGCATGAGTCACAAAAAGTTAGTATGCAGGTACAGCAGGTACACCAAGGCTTTTTATACATAAAGAGCAAGAGGGTAACCAGGGAAAGGGTTGGCCCACTCAAGGACAGAGATGGGAATGTATGTGTGGAGCCAGAGGAAATGGGCGAGGTGCTAAATGAGTACTTTGCATCAGTATTCACCAAAGAGAAGGACTTGGTGGATGATGAGCCTAGGGAAGGGAGTGCAGATAGTCTCAGTCATCTAATTATCAAAAAGGAGGAGGTGTTGGATGTCTTGCAAAACATTAAGGTAGATACGTCCCCAGGGTCTGATGGGATCTACCCTAGAATACTGAGGGAGGCAAGGGAAGAAATTGCTGGGGCCTTGACAGAAATCTTTGCATCCTCATTGGCTACAGGTGGGGTCCCAGAGGACTGGAGAATAGCCAATGTTGTTCCTTTTGTTTAAGAAAGGTGGCAAGGATAATCCAGGAAAGTATAGGCCGGTGAGCCTTACGTCAGTAGTAGGGAAACTATTAGAGAGGATTATTCGGGACAGGATTGACTCCCATTTGGAAACAAACAAACTTATTAGCGAGAGACAGCATGGTTTTGTGAAGGGGAGGTCGTGTCTTACTAATTTGATTGAGTTTTTTGAGGAAGTGACGAAGATGATTGATGAAGGAAGGGCAGTGGATGTTATCTATATGGACTTTAGTAAAGCCTTTGACAAGGTCCCGCATGGCAGACTGGTACAAAAGGTGAAGTCACACGGGATCAGAGGTGAGCTGGCAAGATGGATACAGAACTGGCTCGGTCATAGAAGACAGAGGGTATCAGTGGGTGGGTGTTTTTCTGAATGGAGGGATGTGACTAGTGGTGTTCCGCAGGGATCATTGCTGGGACCTTTGCTGTTTGTAGTATATATAAATGATTTGGAGGAAAATGTAGCTGGTCTGATTAGTAAGTTTGCGGACACCACAAAGGTTGGTGGAGTTGCGGATAATGATGAGGATTGTCAGAGGATACAGCAGGATACAGATCGGTTGGAGACTTGGGCGGAGAAATGGCAGATGGAGTTTAATCCGGACAAATGTGAGGTAATGCATTTTGGAAGGTCTAATGCAGGTGGGAGGTATACAGTAAATGGCAGAACCCTTAGGAGTATTGACAGGCAAACAGATCTGGGCATACAGGTCCACAGGTCACTGAAATGGCAACGCAGGTGGATAAAGTCGTCAAGAAGGCATACGGCATGCTTGCCTTCATCGGTCGGGGCATAGAGTATAAAAATTGGCAAGTCATGTTGCAGCTGGACGGAACCTTAGTTAGGCCACACTTAGAATATTGCGTGCAATTCTGGTCGCCACACTACCAGAAGGACGTGGAGGCTTTGGAGAGGGTACAGAGGAGGTTTACCAGGATGTTGCCTGGTCTGGAGGGCATTAGCTATGAGGAGAGGTTGGAAAAACTCGGATTGTTTTCACTGGAACGACGGAGGTGGAGGGTCAACATGATGGAGGTTTACAAAGTTATGAGCGGCATGGACAGAGTGGATAGTCGGAAGCTTTTTCCCAGGGTGGAAGAGTCAGTTACTAAGGGACATAGGTTTAAGGTGCGAGGGGCAAAGTTTAGAGGGGATGTGCGAGGCAAGTTTTTTACACAGAGGGTGGTGAGTGCCTGCAACTTGCTGCCAGGGGAGGTGGTGGAAGCAGATACGATAGCGACTTTTAAGAGACATCTTGACAAATACATGAATAGGAAAGGAATAGAGGGATATGGGCCCCGGAAGTGCAGAAGGTGTTAGTTTAGGCAGGCATCAAGATCGGCGCAGGCTTGGAGGGCCGAATGGCCTGTTCCTGTGCTGTACTGTTCTTTGTTCTTTGTTCTAATAAAGAAGGCTAATGATATGCTATCCCTTATTACAAGAGGAATTGAAAATAAAAGTCAGGATGTTATGCTTCAGTTATACAGGGCATTGGTGAGACCACATCTTGAATACTGTATGCAGTTTTGGTCATCTCAGAGGAGGTTTATTAGATTGATACCTGGTATGAGCCGGTCGTCTTATGGGGAAAGGTTGGACAGACTGGGTTTGTTTTCACTGGAGTTTGGGAGAATGAGGGGAGACTTGATTGAAGTATAGAAGATCCTGAATGGTCTTGACAAAGTGAATGTGGAAAGGATGTTTCCTCTTGTGGGTGAGTCCAGAACCAGGGGGCACTGTTTTAAAATTAGGAATCACCCTTTCAGGACAGACATGAGGAGAATTTTTTGCACTGAGGGTTATATGTCTTTGGAATTCTCTGCCTCAGAAGGTTGTGGAGGTGGGGTCATTGAACATTTTTAAGGTGGAGGTAGATGGATTCTTGTTAGGCAAGGGAATTGAAGGTTATCGGGGGAAGATAGGAGTGTGGAATTCGAGACACAAACAGATCAGCCATGATCTTATTGAATGGTGGAGCAGGCTCGAGGGGTTGAATGGCCTACTTCTCCTAATTTGTATGTTTGGATGTTAATTGGGGTCTTACTTGAGCACATATAAGGATACACTTACTGAGACTGGGGGAGGTTTGAGTAAGGAGTTACATTTTTGTAATCCTTTTACCCTGTAAAATAAATGTAACACTGAGTAAAGGTTGGCTCCAGCATCATCCTTCAACAACAAGATTTCTGGATTTAGAACACAAGCTGGAGGCAAACTCCTCCATCCCATAGCCATGACTTGTGAACTTTCAGGCAGGCGATCCATTGCACTTAGCGTTTGGTTTGACAGACCCATCAGCCACCTTCTGAAGCTTGGCCTTGCGAGGTCATCATTTGACTCCTCTACAACAGAAGTAGAATGAGACCTTGTCCTCTGGCAAGGTGGGACATTTTTTATTTCCAAAATATACTTTATTCATAAAAGTCTGTATAAAAAAAAAAATACATGACCAAAGAGTTTCAAACAGCACCAAGTCAAAAAATACAAACAGTGCAAAGGAGGTCCGTTTGCTTCAATGCAATCATGAGTTGCCTCACAACCCTTCCATTTCACATTTGTCGTGGCAGATACATTTTTACATTTTACAGGAGACAAAATTATCGATACAGTTCGAGGGGTTTCCGTGGATACAGCCCCTCAGTTCAGCTTGGTGGGGGGACCTTACACAGTGGTCTTTCCCCATTGAGCCTTTGCTGCGGCTGCCCCAAGCTTTAATGCGTCTCTCAGCACATAGTCCTGGACCTTGGAATGAGCCAGTCTGCAACATTCGGTCGTGGACCACTCTTTGCGCTGGAAGACCAGCAAGTTTTGGGCAGACCAAAGGGCGTCTTTCACTGAATTGATAGTCCTCCAGCAGCAGTTGATGTTTGTCTCGGTGTGCGTCCCTGGGAACAGCCCGTAGAGCACAGACTCCTGTGTTACAGAGCTGCTTGGGATGAACCTCGACAAAAACCACTGCATCTTTTTCCACACCTGCTTTGCAAAGACACATTCCAGAAGGAGGTGGGCAACTGTCTCTTCCCCACCACAGCCACCGCGGGGCCATTGTGCGGAGGGGGTGAGACTTCGGGCGTGCAGGAAGGATCTGACCGGGAGGGCTCTTCTCACCCCCAGCCAAGCTACATCTTGGTGCTTGTTTGAAAGTTCTGGTGATGAGGCATTCCGCCAAATGACTTTGGCAGTCTGCTCGGGGAACCATCCGACAGGATCCATCGTCTGCTATTCCCGTAGGGCCTTGAGGACATTCCGTGCAGACCACTGACTGATGGATCGGTGGTCGAAGGTGTTTTCCTGCAGAAACTGCTGCATGAAGGATCGGTGGTACGGCATGGTCCAACTGGATGGAGCGTTCCGCGGCAATGTGACCAGGCCCATCCTTCGCAACCGGGGACAGATAGAACCTCAGCACGTAGTGACACTTGGAGTTTGCGTACTGGAGGTTTACGCACAGCTTGATGCAGTCGCACACGAAGGTGGTCATCAGGTGTGAGGTGCTCACGTTGTTGCTGTACGTGGCGCAGGACTGGCCCATACCCCACTCCTGCGCTGTGGCGGTCACCCGAGCCATTTTCCGCTTCATTTGGGGATCTAAAATGGACCGGGTCCGGAGGGACACGATGTTCAATCCTCTGGATAAAGGTGGGAAAAATGTACCCAACGTGGCCCTTATCCACAATGGAGAGCGATCGCTGCCCCCACATTCTCAGCTTGTGTTGTACCTTGGCTATTCGCTCCTCCCAGGTTTTGGTGCACGCTCCGGCCCTTCCAAACCATATCCCCAGCACCTTCAGGTAGTCTGACCTGACGGTGAAGGGGACAAAGGATTGGTCAGCCCAGTTCCCAAAGAACATGGCCTCGCTCTTGTCATGGTTAACTTTGGCTCCTGAGGCCAGTTCGAACTGGTGGCAGATGCTCATCAGTCTGCGCACGGACAGCGGATCCGAGCAGAAGACGGCGACGTCATCCATGTACAGGGAGGTTTTAACCTGAGTGCCTCCATTGCCTGGGATTGTCACCCCTCTTATGCTCGCATCCGTCCTAATAGACTCAGCAAAGGGTTCAATACAGCAAACAAACAAGACTGGGGAGAGAGGACAGCCCTGTCTGACTCCAGATTGGATCGGGAAACTTTCCGATTCCCACCCATTGATTGAGACTGCGCTACTGATGCTTCTGTAGAGCAGTTTGATCCAATTGCAGATTCCCTCCCCAAACCCCATTTTGGAAAGCACGTCCGTCATGTAGGTGTGCAATATCCTGTCAAAAGCCTTCTTCTGGTCCATGCTGATGAGGCAGGTGTCCACCCTCCTGTCCCGCACATAGGCGATTGTATCCGAAGAAGGGTCACTGACCCGAAACGTTAACTCTGCTTCTCTTTCCACAGATGCTGCCAGACCTGCTGAGTGAATCCAGCATTTCTTGTTTTTGTTGTAGGTGATTGTATCCCTGAGTATTGCGAGACTATCAGAGATCTTCCTGCCAGGTACAGTACAGGTCTGATCAGGGTGGATCACCGACTCCAGAGCAGACTTGACTCGACTGGCTATGACTTTGGACAGAATCTTGTAGTCAACATTAAGCAGTGAGATGGGTCGCCAATTTCTGATTTCTGCCCTCTCCCCCTTCCGCTTGTAAATGAGGGTGATGATGCCTTTCCTCATGGATTCTGACATGCTGCCGCCAGGAGCATTCTCTCGTATACGTCCAGCAGGTCCAGGCCGACCCAGTCCCACAGGGCCGAATACAACTCAACCAGTAAGCCGTCGCTTCTGGGAGTTTTACTTGTCTCGACAGACTCAACGGCCTTTCTCAGCTCGTCCAGAGTTAGCGGCTTGTCCAGTCTCTCCCTCGTGCTGTCATCTAAGACCTCTGTGATAAATGACAGGAAGGATTGGGAGGCTCTGCTGTCTGTGGGCTTCGCGTCATACAGCCCAGCATAAAAGGATTTGCTGATCCTTAGTATGTCGGACTGCGTCACCGAGCCATCCTCTTCCTTCAGGCTGCTGATATCAGAGCTCTCTCTGTGTACCTTTTGGAAGAAGTAACGTGAGCACATCTCATCCTGCTCGATGGAGCGGACTCTGGACCGGAAGATGATCTTGGAGGCCTCTGTGGCAAAGAGCGAGGCCTGCTGGCTCTTCACCTCATGGAGGTCCTCCTTGACCTCGACCCCCATCGACTGCAGCCGGAGCAGATTTTGCATACGTTTCTGGAGTCGGGACATTTCCCTTTGTCTCTCTCTCGCCCTCTTAACCCCTTTGAGGATAAAGAACCTCTTGATGGTCTCCTTGATCACTTTCCACCAGTGAACTGGAGACTCAAACAGGGGTTTCATGGTCCTCCAACCTTTTGTAATCCTGTTTGAGTTCCTCAATGTTCTCTGGGGTCAGCAGTGTAGCATTGAGATGACCCTTCCACCAGGGTGGCAGGTGCGCAGTGCATCTCACTGTGAGGATCCTTGTTCTTCCCTAGCCTCTAAGTGTTGCTGACCTCTGAGCTGGTGCCTGTGACAGCGTTAGCAATTTTCACAAGTGCCTTTTTCCTCATTCTCTTCCAGAGGCGGGGAGGGCGGGCAAGGTGACTCTTCCTTTTTCAGTTCCTTTGGGGGCTGAGGGAAGGAGTGAGAGTTGCATCTTGCTTTTGGGAGCCTGCAATCAAAAAAGATAGATGTTTAGGGGCAGCATGTGTGGTCACTGTAGTAGGATGTGGGTGATGACAACAGAGGAGTTTCAGTGTAAGCATAGGTTTCAGGATTAGGTATCAGGAATAATTGTGGATACGTAAAGAAGCTGGAGTGGCTACATGCCTCTAGGCCTAATGTCCTCTGCCTATGGCTATGGTATCTTCTACTCCCCTCCTGATCATTAATTGTTGCAACCGACTGCTCCAGTCAAAGCCCCCAGTCAAAATATACGATTCTGATTGTGGTGGGAGGAGCACATTGTTAATTCAATCCCGTCCTTCCACAGATCGCCTATCCTAACATCTTAAACTTTCCAAATTAAAGACCCAGCCAAATTTGTACCGTCTATTAACCCCGAAATGAGGCTAACCAAAGCTGGTGTCTTTAAATCAACAAATTAACTGTTTAATTAGAAAAACTAAATTCTTAAACACTACGAAGATATAAACAACATTTAAAATAGAAAAAATTAGAGTCTTTGCAAATTTACACTTCCTGATGAACAATCCTCTGATTAAAGTCCACGCGCAATCTTCCAGGGTCTGATGAAGAAAGGAAAATAGTCCAACACCCGAAGTTTCAAACTCCTCTTCCAGCGATGACCACAGTAGCTCGCAACCACTTTCAATAGAATCAGTCTGGCTTTAGAATTTTTGAGGGATAAAAGATTGTTACAGTCTAATTTCCCTTCAGTTTAAATTATCAGAGATCTCTGTTTTGGCTTGACCTTTTAGAATTTTGAGAGACAGCATGAAACAGGCTGATATGCTCGAACAGGTTGATGTTAAGAGGGAGGATGTGCTGGAAATTTTGAAAGACATGAGGACAGATAAGTCCCTGGGGCCAGACGGGATATACCCAAGGATATTACGGGAAGCGAGGGAAGAGATTGTCGCGCCTTTGGCGATGATCTTTGCATCCTCACTGTCCACTGGAGTAGTACCAGATGATTGGAGGGTGGCAAATGCTATTCCCTTGTTCAAGAACGGGAATAGGGATAACCCTGGGAATTATAGACCAGTCAGTCTTACGTCGGTAGTGGGCAAATTATTGGAGAGGATTCTGAGAGACAGGATTTATGATTATTTGGAAAAGCATAGTTTGATTAGAGACAGTCAGCATGGCTTTGTGAGGGGCAGGTCGTGCCTCACAAACCTTATTGAATTCTTTGAAGATGTGACAAAACACGTTGATGAAGGAAGAGCAGTGGATGTGGTGTACATGGATTTTAGCTAGGCGTTTGATAAGGTTCCCCATGGTAGGCTCATTCAGAAAGTAAGGAGGCATGGGATACAGGGAAATTTGGCTGTCTGGATGCAGAATTGGCTGGCCCATAGAAGACAGAGGGTGGTAGTAGATGGAAAGTATTCAGCCTGGAGCTCGGTGACCAGTGGTGTTCCGCAGGGATCTGTTCTAGGACCTCTGCTCTTTGTGATTTTTATAAATGACTTGGATGAGGAAGTGGAAGGCTGGGTTAGCAAGTTTGCCGATGACACGAAGGTTGCTGGAGTTGTGGATAGTGTGGAAGGCTGTTGTAGGTTGCAACGGGACATTGACAGGATGCAGAGCTGGGCTGAGAAGTGGCAGATGGAGTTCAACCTGGAAAAGTGTGAAGTGATTCATTTTGGAAGGTCGAATTTGAATGCAGAATACAGGCTTAAAGACAGGATTCTTGGTAGTGTGGAGGAACAGAGGGATCTTGGGGTCCATGTCCATAGATCGCTGAAAGTTGCCACCCAAGTTGATAGGGTTGTTAAGAAAGCGTATGGTGTGTTGGCTTTCATTAACAGGGGGATTGCGTTTAAGAGCCGTGAGGTTATGCTGCAGTTCTATAAAGCCCAGGTTCGACCACACTTGGAATATTGTGTTCAGTTCTGGTTGCCTCATTATAGGAAGGATGTGGAAGCTTTAGAGAGGGTGCAGAGGAGATTTACCAGGATGCTGCCTGGACTGGAGGGCATGTCTTATGAAGAAAGGTTGAGGGAGCTAGGGCTTTTCTCATTGGAGCGAAGAAGGATGAGAGGTGACTTGATAGAGGGGTACAAGATGATGAGAGGCATAGATAGAGTGGATAGCCAGAGACTTTTTCCCAGGGTGGAAAGGGCTATCACCAGGGGGCATAATTTTAAGGTGATTGGAGGAAGGTTTCGGGGAGATGTCAGAGGTAGGTTCTTTACACAGAGAGTGGTGGGTGCGTGGAATGCACTGCCAGCGGTGGTAGTAGAAGCAGATACATTAGGGACATTTAAGCGGCTCTTGGATAGGTACATGGATGATAGTAGTATGAAGGGTATGTAGGTAGTTAGATCCTAGAGTGGGTTAAAGGTTCGGCACAACATCGTGGGCCGAAGGGCCTGTACTGTACTGTACTGTGCTGTACTGTTCTATGTTCTAATAATAAATAAACAGACTAAATTCTCTTCCTTCAGTTTAAATGGTCTAAGAGCACTTCTTTCAGGTGCTAACACACAGCTTTCTGTCTGTGTCCCCTGTTGGAACAGGCTGTTGGCACTATAAGCCAGTTCAAAATTAAATTGTAACAAATGTATCTCTTGATACCTGTATCCAAGGTAACGAGAATGCATTCTTTGACTCAGGCTTTAGAGCTTGCTGCCTTAAAGCAGTATGGCTCTTTTACCAGCCTTAAAGGCATGCCGCATTCTTCCGAAAATAAAAAACTACAGGATCATAGCAATATGTAAGGAAGCTGGAGTGGCCACATGCATCTCGGCTTGATGTCCTCTGCCTATGGCTATGGTATCTTCCACTCCTCTCCTAATCATTGCCAGCACTGTCTCCTCAAGGGCAGAGATCTCGTGTTGTCATGGTTCCCCTCTCCCAGTCAGGCACTGTTGGTATCTGTTATGTGCTGTCTTATCCTGGAAGAGAGAGAGAGAGTGGTGATTGTGGATTTGTGGATGGTGTTTTTTTGTGTGATGCCTCATGTGGTTGAAGAGCTGTGAAATGAGTCAGGTATTGCCTGTGAAAGTTGCATTGGTGTATTTGTGTGAATGTTAGTTTATTGTTAGTTGGTGAATGAAATGTGTTGAGGTTATCATAAGATCATAAGAACTAGGAGCAGGAGTAGGCTGTCCGGCCCCTCGAGCCTGCTCCGCCATTCAATAAGATCATGGCTGATCTTTTCGTGGACTCAGATCCACTTACCCGCGCTCCCACCATATCACTTAATTCCTTTATTGTTCAAAAAGATTTAGCTTTAAAGACGTTTACTGAAGAAGCGTCAACTACTTCACTGGGCAAGGAATTCCATAGATTAACAACCCTCTGGGTGAAGAAGTTCCTTCTTAATTCATTCCTAAATCTGCTCCCTCTAATCTTGAGGCTATGCCCTCTTGTCCTAGCTTCACCTGCCAGTGGAAACATCCTCTCTACTTGTGTCTTATCTATTCCCTTCATGATTTTATATGTTTCTATAAGATCCCCCCTCATTCTTCTGAACTCTAATGAATATAATCCCAATCTACTCAGTCTCTCCTCATAAGCCAACCCCCTCAACTCCGGAATCAACCTAGTGAACCTCCTCTGCACCCTCTCCAGTGCCAGTATATCCTTTCTCAAGTAAGGAGACCAAAACTGCACACAGTACTCCAGGTGCGGCCTCACCAGTACCTTATACAGCTGCGGCATAACCTCTCTGCTTTTAACCTCAATCCCCTTAGCAATGAAGGACAAAATTCCATTTGCCTTCCTAATTACTTGCTCTACCTGCAGACCAACCTTCTGCGATTCATGCACAAGGACACCTAGGTCCCTCTGCATAGCAGCATGCTGCAACTTTTTACCATTCAAGTAATAATCATTTTTACTGTTACTCCTACCGAAATGAATGACTTCACATTTATTAACATTGTATTCCATCTGCCAGACCTTTGCCCACTCACTCAATGTATCTATGTTCCTGTGCAAAGTTTCACAGTCATCTGCACACTTTGCTCTGTCACTCATCTTAGTGTCATCTGCAAACTTTGACACCCTACACGTGGTCCCCAACTCCAAATCATCTATATAAATTGTAAATAATTGCGGTCCCAACACCGATCCCTGAGGCACACCACTAGTGACTGCCAACCAGAATAGCACTCATTTATCCCCACTCTCTGCTTCCTGTTAGTCAACCAATCCTCTATCCATGCTAATACTTTACCCCTGACGCCATGCATCCTTATCTTATGCAGCAGCCTCTTGTGCGGCACCTTGTCGAAGGCCTTTTGGAAATCTAGGTACACCACATCCACTGGGTCCCCATTGTCCACCTTGCTCGTGATGTCATCATTGAATTCCAAAAGATTTGTCAAGCATGACCTGCCCTTCATGAACCCATGCTGCGTCTGCCCAACGGGACAATTTCTATCGAGATGTCCTGCTATTTCTTCCTTGATAATAGACTCAAGCATCTTCCCCACTACAGAGGTTAAGCTAACCGGTCTATAATTCCCCATCTTTTGTCTACCTCCCTTTTTAAACAGTGGCGTCACATCTGCTGTTTTCCAATCAACTGGGACTACCCCAGAGTCCAGCGAATTTTGGAAAATTACCATCCGTGCACCTGCTATTTCTCCCGCCATCTCTTTTAGTACCCTGGGATGCATTCCATCAGGGCCAGGAGACTTATCAATCCTTAGCTCCATTAGCTTGCCCAACACTACTTCTTCCGTAATAATGATTGTTTCCAGGTCCTCACCTACGTTCGTCTCTTTGTCAATTACTGGCATGTTATTAATGTCCTCCACTGTGAAGACTGATACAAAATGCCTGTTCAATGCCTCGGCCATTTCATCATATCCCATAACTAAATTCCCCTTCTCATCCTCTAAAGGACCAACGTTTACTTTAGCCACTCTTTTTCGTTTTATATATTTATAGAAACTTTTGCTATCTGTCTTTATATTCTGTGCTAGTTTTTTCTCATGTTCTATCTTACTTTTCTTTATAGCTCTTTTTGTAGCTTTCTGTTGACCTTTAAAGTTTTCCCAATCTTCTAGTTTCATGCTGCTTTTGGCCACTTTGTATGCCTTCTCTTTCAATTTGATAGCCTCCCTTATTTCCTTAGACACCCATGGCAGATTACCCCTTTTCTTCCAGTCCTTCCTTTTCACTGGAATATACTTTTGCTGAGCACTTTGAAAAATTGCTTTGAAGGTCCTTCACTGCTCGTCAACTGTCCCACCGTAAAATCTTTGTTTCCAGTCCACTTTAGCCAAGTCCTCCCTCATTCTATTGTAGTCCCCCTTGTTCAAGCACAGGATCCTGGTATTGGATTTTATCTTCACACTCTCCATCTGTATTCTAAATTCAACCATACTGTGATCACTCCTTCCAAGAGGATCCCTAACTATGAGGTCATTAATTATTCCTGTCTCATTACACAGGACTAGATCTCGGATAGCTTGCTCCCTCGTCGGTTCCATTACATACTGTTCAAGAAAACTATCACGGATACACTCAACGAATTCCTCCTCAAGGCTACCCTGACTGAGCTGGTTCGACCAATCTACATGTAGATTAAAATCCCCCATGATAATTGCCGTTCCCTTTTTACAGGCATTGGTTATTTCTTTGTTTATTGCCCGCCCCAATGTGATATTATTTGGTGGCCTATAGACTACGCCTATCAATGACTTTTTCTTCTTAGAGTTTCTAATTTCCACCCAAATGGATTCAACCTCATTCTCTATAGAACCTATATCATCTCTCAGCACCACCCTGATGTCGTCCTTGAGTATCAGAGCTACACCACCTCCCTTACCTTCCTGTCTGTCTTTCCGAATAGTCTGGTACCCCTGGATATTTAACTCCCAGTCGTGACCAACCTGTAACCATGTCTCCGTAATGGCTACCAAATCATATTTATTCGCGATGATTTGTGCCGTTAACTCATCAACCTTGTTACGAATGCTACGAGCATTCAGATAAAGTGCCTTTATGCTAGCTTTCTTACCCTCATGATTCCCAACATCTCTAATAATAACTCCTGAGTTATCCTTCCTTTCTGCTTCTATCATAGTCTGCCTTGAACTTAAACCCTCCTGCACACATGTTAGCCTGCTGCTTACCTTTTTATTTATCATACTGGTGGTGGTACAGTTATTGGGAATTGTGTTTGCAAAATGGGATCTTACTTCGACCACTTGTGTTAAATTGTTAATTTTGTTTCTGCGATGTGAGATCCTGGGTGCAGAGATGCTGGCTCTGACCCCCTTAGCAATCTCCGTCTGCATACACACATGATTTGACTTTATGGCCACACACCCCACACAGCCACATGCTAGTCCTGCTCCTCTGTACTTTCTCCACAGGTTCTCCAGTGCCGCGTCCAAGAACCTGTGAGCCCTCTCTCTTTATCCCTGAGCCATCCTGATGTGTGCTGTTGTCTGTCAGCCAGTGTATTCTGCACCTGCAGTGGAATTGTGTGTGTCGAGGCTAAATATACTGCTCCAAGAAAGTTGTTCCTAATCATTGCTTCGGTGCTAAACATGCAAATCTTCAGTTTAGTCCCGCCAGGTAATTGATAATTCCACTTAGCCCCATAATTGCAGCCTAAAATCAACTGTTAAATAGGCATGACTTATTAGTACAGCACCCATTAATGCCTATTTTCACCCTTTTTCCAAAATAACTCTTCAAGATGCTGTTTCTTTTTCTCCCAAGTCAAATTTAAAAATATAAATCTTGATTAAAGGCAGTTAGATATTTTGCTTCGTAATGTGTAATCTTGTTGAGTTAAGATTGAAGACTTTTTGTCTCTGTTTCTGCCCAAAATATGCCTTTTGCTCTTGGTGTACTAAACACCCCATCCAAGTTCTGTGCAGTAACTAACTTTGTTGCCAATCTAAATTGCTTGTACAACTATCAATTGGGTGTGCTGGCTCCTTCTGCGACCTAGAAGCTTGGCGTTTTGGAGCTAGTTGGAACACTCAGTGAAATAAACATAATGTAAGTGTTCATGAAAGTGTATTTTAAAAATGCACTACCTCCTGACTGAAGGAGCCCTACTCATTCCATTTGGTAGGTATGTGGTAATTTCAAAGTATATTGGTTTCTGGTGTAATGTTGGTTTAGCTGTTCTACATGGTCGCTTTGTCACCAGTGTGGGTTGGCGTGGGTGGAGGAGGCACATCTAAATGGAGTTCTGTTCTACAGTAGAGGTTTGGTACAAAACTCTAATAACAAATGCATGAATTTTTAGCAGAGTTTATTATCACAATAGAGCAACCGTTGCAAGTTACGATGAAACAAAGATGATCACTACACAAAAAGCAGAGAGTTGTAGTTAATGATGTGGAAATGGCTCCACAAACCAATGTGTGACACATTGATAGCCACAAATATCTCCCATCCCTGGTCCATTTGCAGACTTCTTGACTGATGACTTTCTGCACTGACTCCATGCGTCTCCCTGGCAGCTGTCTGAGGCGGTATCAGACTGTTTGCAACCTTGTCTTGTATTTGACCCTGAGATAAGCTACTGACCATATGTAGCCATGCCATCACCAAGATCACCTACTTGCACCTGTGTAACATTGCCAGACTCCCCCTGAAATTCAGCACATCTGCTGCTGAATCGCTCATCCATGACTTTGTTACTGCTGGACTTGGCTGTTCCAATGCACTCCTGGCTGCCCTCCCATCTTACACCTTCCACAAACGTGAGCTCATTCAAAACTCGGCTGCTTGTATCCTAGCTCGCACCAAGTCCCATTCTTCCCTGTGCTTGCTGATCTACATTGGCTCCTGGTCTGGCAGAGCCTCAATTTTTAAAATGCTCGTCCTTGTTTTCAAATCCCTCCAGGGTCTCAACCCTCCTTATAACCTCCTCCAGCCTTACAATTCTGAGATTTTAGCGCCCCTCCTTTTGCACCTACTTTAATCGCTCTACCATTGGAAGCTGTACTTTCAGCTGCCTCGGCCTAAACTCTGGAATTCCTTCCCTAAACCTCTTCACCTCTATACATCTCTCCTTTTAATACAGTCTGGAAAAACTACCTCTTTGACCAAGCTTTTGGTGATTTGTCCTAATATCTCTGCATGTAGCTCAGTGTCAAATTTTGTTTGATAACACTCCTGTGAAGCATCCTGGTACATTTTAATACATTAAAGTTGCAATATAAATGCAAATTCTTGTTGCAGATTTTTTTTTAACACTCTGTTGACTTTAAAGTGTACAATGGAATGTTTCGTACAGACTGTGACTGTCAGCTAATATTTTGCAAGTTTCTAGGTGACTCACGTTCTTAGCTTTGCTTCAGATTATTCTTGAAATATTTGCTTCTACCCCTGTCTTTTTTACTGTCATTAACAATAGTAGAATTAACTTTGTAGAAGCTCTTTAACTGACCTATAGATAACCTGTCTGACTCACTGGTGATGCATCTTTCAATTGTAATTTTTGATGATATTCATATTGCTGTACTCCAGCAGTTTGGTATTTGTCGCTCTATTCTGCTACTTAATTTTCATGAGGAGTCTGTGTGTCACAGATAGAGTCATAGAGTTATGCAGCACAGAAGCAGGCCCTTCGGCCCATCGTGTCTGTGCTGGCCATCAAACACCTAGCTATTCTAATCCTATTTTCCAGCACTTGGCCTGTAGCCTTATATGTTATGGTGTTTCAAGTGCTCATCTAAATACTTCTTAAATGTTGTGAGGGTTCCTGCCTTTACTGCCCCTTCAAACAGTGTCTTTGTTGAAATCTTTCTAGTTTCAACATTTGGTGTTGGTAAGTAGTGCAGGTTTCACAGTCATAAAAGTGTAGTAAATGTGCAAAATAATCCATGACATTTAAGTTTGTGCCCACTTTGAAGCAAGGCTGATTTAGCCTTCTTTAAGTTGAACTTGATTGCAAGGCCGATGCAGCAAATTGATTGATTTTATTTTATAGATCATGTTCAGAATGGGCATAAAGAGGAAAGACATGAAAAGTGTGAACATTGATTGCTTTTTGGAAAAGCATTGTTTGAAAGTATACTTCAGCTGAACTTTTAATTTTGCTAACTATTTTTGCCTGCAGGCCCCCTTTCACATCCAGTGCATTATTCTCTGCCTGAGATTAGGAGATGAGGTTCTCTCTGACCTTCCCCAGTGTTTACCAGAAGGTTTGTGTGGAGGAGGCTGGGATGACATGGTCTTCAGTTAGTGAATTTTCCCCCTCCTTTCTTTCCTTCCTTAGTATACATACGTTTCATTAAAATGATTAGCTATGAAGCATTTACACTGTGTGTCTTGTTATGAAAATGATTCTGTTTTGTTAAAAAATATATTTTTAAAAGGGAATTTATTGTAAAGATGAATAAATCTTGGACCAGCTAGATTGACACTAATGTTGCTGGTTGTCACATGGTTCGGGTTAGGCTTGTAGTGGAAACCCTGGTAACTGGCAGAGAAGTCGCAAGCGTTCCTTTGATTGGATAAGCCCAGTAGTAGCAGGGAACCTGGAATAATCAGTGTGAGTGTGTTTTACCTTCTGGAAAGAGATAAAGTCAAGTCTGAAGAAGAAGTCAAGAAAGAAGAGAAGACCAGAACCCAGCTTTGTTTTCCAATATCTCTGAAGGATCCTGTGAAGTCCATTGTGTTGATTCATCTTGTTTCCTGTATTTGATGAAAGCCTGCTAAAAATAATTCTCAATACCACCTGAAAAGAACTGTTCTGGAAGATTCTAGTGACCTGTCTGCGTGTGCTTGAAGCTTGGACTGTGTGCTAGTTTTGGTGCAGTGTGTTTCATCTGTTGTTTTCTTCAGGGGTGGGAAAGTGATCTGCCCGGGTGTTTTATTGTCTGTAACGGAGCTCTGATCCAAAAATCCCTTTGTTTTGGTTAACCGGCCCTACATATATGTGTGCGTGTGAGTGTGAGATGCTAAGGTAAAACAGGGAACTTTAAAATTTAATGTTGGCACTTCAAAAATTTTAATCTGTGTTTATGTTTTACTTCATTACTATTTAAGACTTGTTTTATAATAAACTGGTAATTTTGTTGTTCAGTAAAGAAACCTGGATAGTATGTTCTATTCTGGGAAAAATAGAGTATATGATTAACTGTATCGATAAGTGGGAAAATTTAAATATATGTTGTGACTTGTGGGGAAGTGGGACTGAATTAACAGTGCACTCCTCCCATCTCGGGCGTAACAGTCTATAATGTCTGTGATACTATATTTGATTGAATTTCTTGTCATTAGAATTAGTTATTTCCCATTTCTCTTGGTTTCAAATCTTAATCCCTTTGCTGGTTGTGCATTGAAATAATTTTGTTTGTATTATGTTTGTGTTATCTTTTTGCATTAAATATTGGACTAAAAACTACATTTTTACTTTGTAAACCTTTCTACTGAATTTGAACTGTTTCATCTGCTTTTTAAAATGACAGACAAAAGTAACAATATATTTACATATTGATAAATGACAATAGAAACAGTATTTATGTGCAGCTTAGATCTCACATCAATGCATTGTGATAAAAATGGATTTGCATTTATGAATAAAATAAATGGGCTGCTGATTCCAGTGAAAATTTACAGTGAAATACCTTTTGATTAGAATATGTTGTGGCAAGATATATGTTGTATTGTAAACTGCAAAATGATCTAAGACAACAGGTGTATACATACATCAGAACATGCCATTAATGCGGCCTGCAAATTAATTATCCTGTGGATGTATACTGTTGGAGATTTAGATACTCGATGGAATACTCATGAGTTTTATATCCATTTTTCACTGGAATGTGTTTCTGTACCACTTGCACACTGCGCTTGCACATTGATTGTGATATTGGGCTGAATTTAAGATGACACGCTTCAAAGACAGTGGTCCAGCTGCGTGGACTGCCCGTCGCCGAACTGCCGCGATATTTCGCGCGGTGCCTCATTGATGTGGAGGGGGCGGACCGACTGTCCCCGATGACGTAGTGGGGACGGGCGCTCCATCCCCAGCAACAGTGTCCGGCATCACGGCGCAGGCGTCGGTACCATTTTTAAAGGGTTTCAGGCCTTTCCGTTTTATTTTAAAGTTTAAAGTGCCAGGTTTTCCAATAAATTAGAATAAAATTTTATTCACACTTCCAATCCCCTCTCTCACACCCCCAAAAATGTATATTTTTGATCACGACCTCCCCCACTACCCCCCGAACTCTCTTCTCTTTAACCTTCAACCCCTTCCCACCTCAATCAATTGCGTTCATTTTTGCCGCTCTCCCTCCCCCCCCCCCCCCACCCCCGAAAAATTCACTCCTCCCCCCTCCCCACTTGTGTTCTGCCTTCGGAACTCCAAATGGAGATCTGAAAGTGCGTGACTTCCGGCAACCATCTGGAATATCGGCATGGGATGACCGTCATGGAAAGGTAGGTAATTATTCATTCATTCAATTTATTAAAATATTAAAAAACTTTTTCTGCTGAGCGGCAGGGGGTCTTCCCTGAGACCTTCCTGTCGTTGGGTGAAATGGGGTGGGTCTTCCTGGCATTGAGGCCCGTGGTGGGCCTCTCCCAGAGGTATTTTCCAGGCCCACCTGCCATGACCCCCGACGATGGGGGGCTGGTAAAATTCAGGCCATTGCGATTGGCTAGCTAACAGGAAACAGAGAGTAGGCATAAATGGGTTATTTTCTGGTTGGCAAGATTTAATGAGTGGTGTGCCACAGGGATCTGTGCTGGGGCCTCAACTTTTTACAATTTATATAAATGACTTTGACGAAGGGACTGAAGGTATGGTTGCTAAATTTGCTGATGACACAAAGATAGGTAGGAAATTAAGTTGTGAAGAGGACATAAGGGAGCTACAAAGGGATATAGATAGGTTAAGTGAGTGGGCAAAAACCTGGCAAATTGAGTATAATGTGAGAAAGAGTGAAATTGTCCACTTTGGCAGGAAGACTAAAAAAGCATATTATCTAAATAGTGAGAGTTGCAGAGCTCTGAGATGCAGAGGGATCTGGGTGTCCTAGTGCATGAATCTCAAATGGTTAGTATGCAGATACAGCACGTAATTAGGAAAGCTAATAGAATGTTATCGGTTATCGCGAGGGGAATTGAATACAAAAGTAGGGAGGTTATGCTTCACTTATACAGGGCATTGGTGAGACCACATCTGGAGTACTCTGCACAGCACTGGTCTCCTTATTTAAGGAAGGATGTAAGTGCTTTGGAGGCAGTACAGAGAAGGTCTAATATCTGGAATGGGTGGGCTGTCTTACAAGGAAAGATTGTACAGGCTAGGCTTGTATTCGCTGGAATTTAGAAGAGTAAGAGGCGACTTGATTGAAACATATACGATCCTGAGGGGTCTTGACAGTGTTCATGTGGAAAGGATGTTTCCCCTTGTGGGAGAATCTAGAACTAGGGGTCACTGTTTAAAAATAAGGTTCGCCCATTTAAGACAGCGATGAGGACAACTTTTTTTCTTTCAGAGGGTCGTGAGTCTTTGGAATTCTCTTCCTCAAAAGGCAGTGGAAGCAAAGTCTTTGAATATTTTTAAGGCAGAGATAGTTAGATTCTTGATAAGCAAGAGGGTGGAAGGTTATCGGGGGTAGGTGGAAATGTGGAGTAATCAGTTCAGCCATGAACTTATTGAACGGCGGAGCAGGCTCGAAGGGCCGAGTGGCCTAGTCCTCCTAATTCGTATGTTCGTATGTATGTTGAATGCTTTTTCCTTTTCACTCCTTTTCAGTTTTCTGGATTTTTCAGGGCCACATATCATCATACTTCTACAGAGGAGGTGTGTAAACAACCTGCTCCCAATGCTACTTTTTAGTTTTCCTTTCCCTGTGGTGAACGGCCATTATCAGCATGGAGGGACTTATAACAAAAAAAAATATTGTTGTGTTTCTAATTGGATGAATGCCACAGTGCTAAAGTGACCAAGGACACTTGAATCTGCACTCTGGACAAATTAATCCAGATGCCAGGAGAAAAACCTGAACCTTTTAGTTGACCCTGCCTTCGCAGTAGGGTAACTGAGGTAATAAGGACAACATTAAACAGGCAGGCTGCAAATACAGGAAAGACCATAAAAGTAAATTGAGCCACTGTGGTGTATATTGAAACACTAGTGGATATACTTCTAGTTGGAAAACAACACCAGGTTAGGTGTGTTAACTATAAAATGTTGCAGTGAGAGAAGGAATAACCAGTTTTACTGAGAAGTAAACCAATGTGGTGTTGCAAGTACACAATTCTCTGATTTTAGGGATGTCACAGTGAGTTTTTATTGCTTGAATGTGCTTATAGTTTACACCATAGTTTAATTCAATGGAGAATTGGGCACAGGGGTTTGTCTGCCCAATTTGCATGTCTCAGTATTCCGGCTTTTGATTCCAATGATTGGAAAATGAGGAGTGGGGTCTTGCAATCTCAGGGCTCGTTTGTCTGTGTGGCATTTGGAAAAAAAAAGGTAGTGGTTTGTATTGTAGGTCCAACATAGATTCAGTCTCCCTCTTCTGCGTAGTTCCTGATCTTAGTTTTTTAATGAGAAGGCAGTGTTAATTTCCAGACCCTTCTCCACAAGGAAGGTAACATTGGAGGAGGTGATTCTCAGGCCAGCCTGATGCAGTACACCTGGCCCGTTCAGAACCGCACTGGGGAGTAGGTTGCCTGCTTATCTGCTTACTATAGCTGGTGTACGGCCTTAGGAGACCAGAGGAAAGAAAAGTAGGGAGAAATTTAGAGCATAAATAACTTTGTCATATAATACCCAAGTTTTAGATAAATATTAGGGACATATGGCATGAATTATACTTAATTTAGCAAAGAGTTGACATTTTACACCATCCTTTCTTTAGTCTGTATGCACATTTGATTTTTTTTGCCATCCTTTTGCCTGCAATTTTTTTCCACTCCCTTTTTACCCTTTCCTCTCCTGAAAGCCTTGAGTCATTACTGGCATTAAGCTTCACAGGCCATCCGATATCTTGCCTAAGTTGCCATGCTTAATGTGTGACTTCTAGACAATGAATATTGGCATGCTTTTCAACCGTGGACAAATTGAAAATAAGCAGAATTCTGTTCTTGGCTGATGTCTGCAGTCTATCTGTCCATCAGGGTTACTAGTTAACAGTCAGGAACAGCCACCAGCCAACCTGATTTTCCCCTGCCTAACCCGGAAGTGCTGAGGCCAACTGCAGCCTTTTTGCCACCATCCCAGCAGGGATCAGTGAACATGCCACAGATTGGAGATTGAACTTCTTCCTTGTCTGTCTGGTCCAGCTATTCACTTTCAAACCTTTTTTTAAAAATGGAAATACACTTTGTGACTAGATATTCAGATACTTCATGATGTACAATGCACCTGTCTTACCATCAAGTAAAGATTCCAATTTACTTGCAGGTTAAAAAATTAGGCAGTTAGATAGTGGGAGTTTGCTTTGTGGGTAACTGGAATTGTATTTTTTTAATAAATATTTTCAGGCGTTTTAACAAACCTTTTCCATGACGAATCTAAACCACATTTGAATCAGATCTCCTTATCCTGTCTTAGCTCATCAACTTGTTTTGTAGCTGAGCTTGCAGAGGTAATGACTCATCCTGCTCTTATTCTGTCCTTATGGTGGATTATATTGGTGTAAGCATGATCTGCTGTGCTTCCAGCCTGAGAGAAAAGGCTATCCACCCAGTCTAAAATTGCCTAAGCTTTTCTGTGAATTATTTTAAGCTTTCATTTTTCCGCATTTTAATGTAGTGCTTACTTTCTACTTCATTTACTTCTGTTTTCTTCGATTTTCTTACTTTGGTCTTCAATATTAAAACTACAAAATTGGTATTTTGATCCCTCAAAATGCAAACAAATGATGGTGATTGTGACGAGGCACAAGAACTGTAGAATCTGGCTTTAAATACAAGAAGTTGTAAACTCCAATGAGAATATTGTTAATTACGAATCCTTCCAAAGTGTTAAAATCACAACTTCTAGGTAAATGATATGGATAACTAGATTGGACAGAAAAGCACTCAAAAGTATATTACATTTCAAATGAAGTGTCATATATAGTTAAATTGTATAAAAATATGTTGCATTTTTATGAGAAGTGAAAATGTTTAAAGAGTTAAATTATTTTGTGTAGAAATGTTAGATTTATTTGTGTGAAGCAGGGCAGATTCTCAGGTAAAATGAGGCTGTCTTTTCTCATTAAGTTGCAATGTAGAGGATTGTGGATGGAACATCCTGGGAAAGCAATGAATATCTTTGTTGAGAAATCAAAGTTGGCCTTCTTAGCTGGAATAGCAAATTTGTAATAATTCATGTGGATAGACAGTAAAGGTGATGGTTGTTATAATTATGAGCCATTAAAGGGATTCATCATAAGAGTGATACTCTTGTCAGGGAAAATGTACATAGAAAAAGGCAAATATCAAGACATTAACACCTTACCACACAGTATAACATCTGTTAAATTCTCCGTTTGTTTGCACACATTATTAAAAAGGCTATAACATGGATGAAGATCCACGGCGCAGCTCTTGCTGCTAAGCTTTAGTTCTAACAAAGGTATGTGAACTCTTGCGGGTGAATTGTTCATTTGTTACATTTCAATCTGAAGGTTTCCCAGGAGACAACTTTGAGCTTCATTTAAAATTCCCATTGCTTATCGGACCCTCTGGGTAACTCTTCCAAAATGTTTACACTAATTAATTCCAGTTTAATATGTTATTTTAATTAATATGGTGTTAGGTATCTTGCTGTATCTTTTGACTTTTGTGCATGATTTAACCTCAAATCAATGTGACTAAGAAAGATTCGTCTGGTAGCCTTTTGTTTTCTACTTTTGGCAGGAATGGTGGAATATGGTGCACCTCCCACCCAATGCTCAGTGAACAATACATTATGTTTAGGGCGTTGATTGCTAAATATGGGGATGCTATCCTATTCACTGCATGCATAAACATGCTGGTTTTGGTTTATAGGTTACTTGTTTTGATTATGGAAAGTGCTGTCTAGCCATGAACTTGAAACAAAGTTGTTGGGGAAAACTCTTCATTTCTTGAGCCATTTATTGTAACTTCAGACCTGATTTCTTTATAACGCCAAACAGGTTTTGGGCAGGTGGGTGGTGAGATTGTTGGAAATTTGCTCTTTGCTCCAGAAATGAGGCTTGGGCTATTTTCATGGTCAAGGCTTATTTAAATCTGGCCAGTCAACTTTCTGCTTGTTCTGGATGGGAAGTCATCTGGCGACTCACATAGTGGTGGACTTGGGTTCTGTGGTGTTTTGGGGGGTGGGGGCATGTCTCATTTGAGAAGCTGGGTTGTGTGATGTTCTGGGCGTAATGGGGGATGGTGGGGAATTTTTTCTGGGGCAACAAGTTTGTTTTATTCTTTCAGGGGATATGGACGTCACTGGCAAGGCCAGCATTTGTTGCCCATCTCTATTGCCCCTGACAATTGAGTGGCTTACTCGGCCACTTCAGAGGGCAATTAAGAGTTCACCACCTTCCTGTGGGTCTGGAGTTGCATGTAGGTAAGGCCAGCAGATTTCCTTCCCTAAAGGACAATAGTGAACCAGAGGGGTTTTTACGGCTGTCGGTACTGTTACTGAGAATAGCTTTCAATTCCAGATTTTTTTTTTTACTTAATTGAATTTAAATTCCACATCTGCCATCTGGGATTTGAACCCATGTACCCAGGGCATTAGCCTGGGCCTCTGGATTACTATTTCAGTGACATTGCCACTTCACCACTGTCTCCCCTGGTAGTGGTAAATTATGGCTTAAGCATTCAGTAGCAGATACTCTTCTGTTAAATATATGAAATTACTGCCATTGAACAGTCTAAAGAGCTTTTATGTCTGATAGTCTAGATATTTATCCCCTTCCTTTTGTAATCTGAATATTGTTGTCTTACACTAACGGTGTGAAAGCAATTGTTTTATGAGTGACTGAAAATGTGTAGCTATGAATAAACCGAATAAAGATTTCTAGTGGATTATTCCTCTTGGTCCATAGGATTTGGAGAATATAATTTATTTATGTCTTAATTGCAGTTGGCAGGCATTATAAGTGTTTATTAAAACTGTTTCTAGTGTTCAAGGACACAGTTTATGTGGTGTGGACAAATGTAAATTAAAGATATTACCGCAGAAGCTGTAAAGTAATAAATATCATGACCTTCTCTGCACTTACAAAATTGATTTCCCACTTTTTTTAATCATTGAGATCACGTGGGACAGTGAAAATCAGTCAAATAGCAGTGCCACTTGAGAGTCAAGTTGACACTTGGAAGCTCTTGCTTATAATGGTGGTCCCATTAATAAATTGAATGATGTAAATAGGTGTGTCTTTTATCTCCAATCACTGGTATTGTATGCACATTTCTGTAGACTGAGTCATTGGTTATATTGGTGTACCATGTACCTCATTTAACAAATCCAAGTTATTTTGTTCCAAATTTAATTTTTATGATTGCCTGACACATTAAAAAAAAAACTACTACACTCCAAAGATTCTTTTATTTCCATTTTCTTCCTGTGGGGAAGTGCATATCCTCAGTTAGTTAGCATCTCCTCTGACAACTTGCCCTATGTTGGGAAGTCACAGTGGTGGAATAAAGGGAATAGATTTTGACCTTGTCCAATTGAAAGAGATGTAAAATGGCCTGACCATTTGCTCTTGTCCATTTTGCACAATTGCACAAAGTCAAGATCAATCCAAAGGTGTTAAAGTAGTGTTCTAGTCATCATTTAAAGAAATATAAAATTGTGATAATTTTCTAATAATTAATTATTGGATAAAGGAATAATCCTTTCAGAACTCTACTATTTCCACGCATTGCTCTTAAGTTCCTTTTTTTGAAGGTTAGGTTTCAGTGTACTTGTAGAATTTTGTATATCGACTGAGCAGTTCATGTAGGATCATGTAGATTGAACAATAAATTACACAGTTCCAACAGTTTAAAAGAAAAGATTATGAATGGAAGGTTTTATTGGGAAAATGTTTTAATATGTAACAGCTTTAGTGGTCAGTAAGTTTCAGCAAATCTGTAATTGGACATATAAACCTGTGTAAACATCCTGGAAGTCATAATTCCTCCCCACCTCCAAAAAAGTTTTTAACCCATACCTCTCAGAACAACAATAGCAATTTATACTTATGTTGTGCAGTTAATATAGTAAAATAATCTTAAGGCACTTAACAAGAGTGTTATCAATAAAAGCACTTTTTGACACAGTGCCATAGAAGGAGAAATCAGGAAAGATGAGCAAATACTTGATCAAAGTGTTAGGTTTTTTGGAGCCTCTTAAAAAAGGAAATAGAGGCAGAGAGGTGGCGCAGTTTAGGGAGAGAATTCCAGAGAGTAGGGCCAGGGCAATTGAAAGCATGGATAACAATGGTGAAGCAATTAAAATCTGAAAAGCTCAAGAGGGCAGAATTAGAGGAGCGCAGTGATTTTGAAGGCTTTTAGGGCTGGAGGAAGTTACACAGATAACGAGGGGCAAGGTGATGGAGGGATTTGATGTTTCATTCCTGGAAGCCAGTTGGTAAAGCATAGTACTGGAGCCAGTCTTTACTCAGTCCTACATTTATTTATAGAGTGAAACATTACAAGCATACACATCCTAACTCAACTACACCACAGTTTCAATAATTGTCTCTTTATGTGTGCTCAGGTGAAACCCCATTTAATGCCCTTCATCTGCATATATTTAAACATAATTGATGTACAATTAACATTTGAAAACAAGTATGAGATTTTTAAAATTGAGGCATTGTTGGACAGTGAGTCACTGATGGTCAGCAACTAAAGGGGTGATGAGTGAACGAGATTTGGAGTGAGCAAGGATACGGGCAGCAGAGTTTTAGATGAGCATAAGTTTATATAGGGTGGAAGATGGGAGGCCGGCCAGGAGTGCATTGGAATCATTAAGCATAGAGGTGACAAAGGTGTGGATGAGGGTTTCAGCGGCTGATGAGATGAGGGAAGGTCAGAGACTAGCAATATTACAGAGATGGAAGTAAGCAGTCTTGGCAATGGTGCGGATATGTGGTTGGAAACTCAATTATGGGTCAAACGCAATATCAAGGTTGCGAACGGTCTTACTCAGCTCAATACAGTTACCAGAGGTGGAAATGGTGGACAGGGAATGGAGTTTGTGGCTTCGGTTTTCCCAGTATTTAGTTGGAGGAAATTTCTGCTCATCTATTATTGGATGTCCAGCAATATAACAAATCAGACAGTTGCGGCGTGCAAGGTGAGATAGAGCTGAGTGTAGAGTTTATAGATGTGAAACATGATGTTGCATTTTCAGATATCCCCAAGGGGTAGTATGTAGATGAGAAATAAAAGGGGGCCTAGATTAGATCCTTGGGGGACTCCCGAGGTAACAGAGTGAGAGTGGTAAGAGAAGTCATTGCAGGTTATTCTCTGGTTGCAATTCGATAAATAAATAAGAATGGAACCAGCCTAAGGTATTTCCACCTACCTGGACAATGGAGGAGAGGCATTGGAGGAGGATGGCATGGTCAACTGTGTCAAAAGCTGCAGACAGATCAAGAAAGATGAGAAGGGACAGTTTCTCATGGTCACAGTCTTAAAGAATGTAATTTGTGACTTTAACCAGGGCTATTTCAGTACTGTGGCTGGGCCAGAAACCTGATTGGAGGGATTCAAACATGGAATTATGGGAAAGATGGGCACAGATTTGAGAAGCAAAGAAACAGAAGCAAATATTGCCCACTCCAATATCAAAAGACTGAATTGTGCAATATTTCACGCAGGACATAAAATAACATTTGTTTGACAATGTATTAGTAGGTGGATAATTCAATGGCTTTTCTAATCTTAAAGAAAAGCTGGTGTATATTTAATAAAATATCTGTTTAGCAAATTATTAGTAAGTGTATATAGATTTTCTACTGATCAATTACGGTACTTTCACATTCTGCATTTATGAATAAATTTTTTTCTCTTTTTTTGAGTCTCCCAGGAGATTGGGGCTGCAGGAGTGTGGGGGAATTGGGAGAGGGGAAGAAGCATTTAGTCATGATATCCTGGCCTTCATGGTATGGGGCGGGCTTGATGGACCAGCTAGCCTCCTGCCATCAATTTTGTAAGTTTGTAAATGCCAGTTTTGTCATATAGAAATTGGGGTAACAGTCAATGTGCAGTGTGGCATGAGAATTTTTTAAAGAAATCTTATTGAGCAATTGACTGCTGATGTGAGCACTTCTGCAACATTATGTGCAGAAAAACATGTAGCTGCTTCTTTTTCTTCCTCTTCTGTAATTTGGCTGAAATAGCTGCTTTCTGAACCCTGTAGAGTGGTAAGCAAGAAAGTATTTTCACATTACTTCGCCAGATTCTGGAGGAGATTTGTCATCTTGGAGAGCAATTCAGTTTACTGTATAGTGTACTTGGAAGAATTGAAGTGAATGGTCAAAAATGTCATTTTGTGACTATTTTTGCACCATCATTCTAGTTTAGTCAAAACTTCCTCTTCACATTACTCATACATGTAATAAAATCTCTCTTCAGTTCCTTGAAGGCCAGACTGTAAACTTTGCCCTCCATTTCACCCCACCTCCAGGTTACCACCATTAAAAATAATGCTTTTGCCAGTAAAAATGAAGTTTGCTTCTTGTCGCAGCAGTAAGAAAATGAAGTCTTATTTTTGCTGACTTTTCATTGGTGGGAGGTGGTGAACTGGAGCACACAAAATCATATTTGTATGCTGAGAAATGTGTT